>NC_064614.1:497524108-498774108 GCF_023898315.1 Schistocerca nitens | reverse complement strand
AAATACCTAGGGGCACTTTTCACTGAGAACTCGTCATGTGAAGCAGAGATCAATGCCAGAATACAAGCAGGAAACCGATCTTACCACAGCCTAGCACAACTGCTTTGGTCCAAATCTCTCTCCAGACAGTTCAAGATTCGACTGTACAAAACCCTGATCCAGTCTGTTGTTCTATATGGCTGTGAGACATGGAGTAACCGGAAACAGGACTTCCATAAGCTCCTTGTTTTTGAGAGAAAAGTGCTTCGGAAGATCGTCGGTCCGGTTCTGGAGGCAGATACAGGGGAATGGAGGATCAGATACAACCAAGAGCTTGAGGAACTATACCAGCAGCCCAACATAGCACGAACTGTCAAAGCTAAACGAATGCAGTTGGCCGGCCATGTGGCCCGGATGGAGGATCACAGATGGCCTCGGAAGCTCCTGGATTTCACACCTACAGGAAAGAGACCGCCAAGGAGACCCAAGAAGCGTTGGAGGGATGGACTCCACGAAGATTTAAACCAAGTGTCAGTAGATGTGGACGAATGGCGGATAGCAGCAATGGACAGAATACAGTGGAGGAGGAAACTTGTAGATACGTGCGGTCCACTGGGCCTGATCACGTAATAGTAGTAGTAGTAGTAGTAGTAGTATGGTCCTCACTGACTGGTCGCCATCAGCTGGGTCCGCTATCTCGTTAGCGCTATTAATTTAAACTTTCCCGTGAGGACAATGAAAGTAAAACGACTTGTAAAAATTATGCAATAGCAGATTACGTTTGCAGTTCGTCTTAAGTTTAACCTTTACTAGCACAGTATTTTAGTAGTAAGAAGTCCAGGCAAAAAAAGTTTTAATTATTATTTTTATGTTGTTAAAATTCACAAAATTCTGAGGTACAATTTACAAAAAAGTCTATGTTACAATTTGTAGGTGCACGACTAAGCCAGTGGCATAATAGCCCAGTAAATGAAGACCAAAAAAAGTCGAATATGAGCAATAATTGGTGTAGTCGCAAGTCTTTGTAAAGCGGTAGAAAGGAGTGACATGAGCAACATACTAAAAAAATTGACCCGGTGGGGGGGGGGGGGGGGGGGTTGTGAAGGTGTGTTTGAAGGTCACTTTCGTATGTTTTTCTAGAATTACCCGAAAATCGCAGCCGCTAGCGAAAACGTATTCCAGTGCAAACTTAAACTACATTCAGTTTCATATCAAAAGTTCCTATTCAGTTTTTTCTAGATCTAATAGTTTGCACTAAGAGAGCGAGAGAATATTGAAAATGTCACGCGACACGCTTGCGCTATAGCTTAGGTAGTTTTCATAGCCCAGTTTGAGGTAGTTTCCCCACTTCATGGACCACAAGAATCCTACATTAAACTGTTCTTCATGACTTCCCCTCTAGTGGTACGTTGTCAACAATTTTGTTTATGCCCCGTATAAGAGGGGTATCGTAGGGCGTCAGCCAAGACGACAAAGTCTGTATTTCTCTTCAACTGTTTCTGAAATCCAGCTTGCATATGTGTGACCAGGCTTAGAACTTGGTCTGTGCAGCTTCTTTTAACTCTGAAACCTGTTTGATCTGCATGGATGTTTTCAAAGATTGTTGTACCTGATGTAATCTAACAGAAGTGTCTCCAAAAGTTTTTAGCAATAACAGAGACGTGCTACTAGACGATAGCTTTTTACTTTATCCGAGAGATTCTTCGGTTTCAGAGCAGCAGTAACATTAATAATTTTTAAAGCTTTGTGGAAAACATCCCGATTTTAGGATTGCTGTAAAAAAATTTATCAGCCATATTCTAGTCCCTTCCCACAACGAGTAGGGACATACGCAGAACACTCGTGTATATCAGTGTAGCTGTCCAAGTGCTAGTGCGGAGGGGTCAAAATCACTAATTATTCCATTTTTGAAAATTGTTGAATTGCAGATCTGTTTTTTGAATTGTTTTACAGATTTCAAATGATCCGTTCTGGATTCAATACCGTGACCATAACTGCCTCTCTTTAGAAACGGAAGCATAGTGACTTAAGCACTTCTACATGAGTTACTCTTAAGCACTTCCCTGAGTAGAGCGTTGAAGCTCGCTAAAATCGGTGAGACGTAAGGCGTGATCCTCCTGGGGAAGCTAACAGTTGTTTGTGGGCTTTGACGAAAATAGTTTGCCTCCAACTAGCATGGACAATAGACTATAGAAGAAACCTACTCTCGGCGGCCTAAAACTCTTATCTGTAGTAGCACACGCGCCGTGAAATTTACAAAAAACGCAGAATTTTGTTTCGCTTTCGCACGAGATCGTGCTACTTGTGGCCAAAGTTATCACCTGGATCTCGTCTCCGTGGTCGCACCGGCAGCGTGCTTTGGATTCCTCCACCTGGTTGCGGGTCACCTGGAGACGCAGACCTCGGAAGAATGCAACGGTAAACCGCTTCTTTCTGGGACACCGCCAACTGAAATCTAGAAAATCTCGGCGGAGGGCAAATATTCCGGATTGGGCGCGATGGGCAGTCGCGGTGCACCTAAATTCCGCGGCTCTTGTCGGACAAATCAGTTAGCAACGTCACTAAGTGCCGTGAATTGTGCTTCGTTGTAACAGCTTCTGTCGAGAAAACAAGATTACTGCACGATAACTTGTAGACCGCTGTAATGAATAGTTTTACTGGTGCTGCTGAGCTAAGTGGAACTGGTGAGACCCTCGCCCTGTGTTCTGCAGGACGGCGGCTCGGATCCCCATCCTTCCATGCAGAGCTGGGATTTCCACGGGTTCCTCAGATTTTTTAAGAAGATGCCAGGATAGTTTCCTTGGCAAGAAAGCGGTCTTTCTCCGTTTCCGACCCGAGCTTTTCATGCAGCTCTAGTAACATCGCTTTCAACGGTGTATTAAACTCTAATCTTCCTTCTCTTACTGCTTTAGTGAAGTAATAAGAGACTCTATCATTAACTAAAACCAGCTGCGGCATCATTTCTAGCCCAGCAGAATTATTTAGACCAACTAATTTTAACCCGTGTTACATGTCGTGTAATACTTATTCCCTGAATCGGAAAGTTACCATTGCGTGTACAGTACCCAAGAATACGTGTAAGTGACGATTTTTGACTATTTTTAAGACTGAAGCCGTCTGGTTCGCTTAATGTACTTATATTTATTACGACATTTCATCTACTGTCATTGTCAGAACAATACTTACAACTCGTGAAAGTTTCTGTTGTGATAAATCCTGTGCCTGACAGAGGCGTCAACTGCCAACTTAAACGATGATGAAAGTAGGCAAAACGAAGCAAAAATACAATCCAGACGCCTTTATCCGTGAAAATATTGAAACTTTCACGGGATAGTTGACATTAACTCTCTAACCTCCTCCAGCTCGGCGTTTCCAGCATTTCATTGACAATTCGTGGCGCTCTTCTTTGAATACGTTCAACATCACCGATTAGTTCCCCTTGGTGTAGGCCCCACACACTTGAGCGATATTCTAAGATACATGATTCGCATTCGGTAAGAGCGGACTTAAAATTGCCAACCAGACCTCCCCATCAATTATTTTCGTCGTTTCCGTATGTCACTTAAAATGACTGTCTTCCACTTTGCAGTGACGTTGATCTTGTGAAGAAACCACTAGTTCTCCTTTTTTTCTGTACCAGTGCTGCAGTGCACATCTTTATTTGTTTCAAACCTGTATTTATCAGATATCTTGCTCGCTATTAATTTTTTTTTTTTGACAATCCACACTGATACACCAACAAATATGGCAAACTTTATTCACGGTATGGTCATGGCCATAGATCCTCTCTGCCATTCTGTCGTGCCTTTACGTTGACCCATCTTACTGCTCCGGAGCTATATAACCAAGTGGCACATACACAACATTTCAATGCCCTGAGTTATGTCAGCAGCGGAGGGTCACATGGTCACCTGGTACCAGTTCTACATCATCTACAGCACGCACGGCCAAGAACTCCGCACAAGTGCGGTTCTTGTGCATGCGTCCCAATCTTTCTCACCCAAGTGCACACTTTCCCCTCTATCAAGCTGTGCTCTCTGAGCGGAAAGAGTGTAAGCGAGAGGGAGCCAACTTGGGAAGTACCAGATGCGTCTTGCAGCTTTGTTTCATACTTCACATTTCTTAACAACATACATCACAAATACAAGTTTTTAGTATCATTTTTGGCACGAACGTCGACTTACAGACAGACGCAGAGAGTTTCGCAGATTTTCGTTACCCAACTTGCCACGTGATCGCGACTTATTTAGTTTCATTACCGATATCGAAAAAGGCCTCCCCATGAACCATGGACCTTGCCGTTGGTGGGGAGGCTTGCGTACCTCAGCGATACAGATAGCCGTACCATAGGTGCAACCACAACGGAGGGGTATCTGTTGAGAGGCCAGACAAAAGTGTGGTTCCTAAAGAGGGCAGCAGCCTTTTCAGTAGTTGCAGGGGCAACAGTCTCGATGATTGACTGATCTGGCCTTGTAATACTAACCAAAACGGCCTTGCTGTGCTGGTACTGAGAACGGCTGAAAGCAAGGGGAAACTACAGCCATAATGTTTCCCGAGGGCGTGCAGCTTTACTGTATGGATAAATGATGATGGCGCCCTCTTGGGTAAAATATTCCGGAGGTAAAATAGTCCCCCATTCGAATCTCCAGGCGGGGTCTACTACGGAGGACGTCGTTATCAGGAGAAAGAAAACTGGAGTTCTACGGAACGGAGCGAGGAATGTCAGATCCCTTAATCGGGCAGGTAGACTAGAAAATTTAAAAAGGGAAATGGATAGGTTAAAGTTGGATGTAGTGGGAATGAGTGAAGTTCGGTGGCAGGAGGAACAAGACTTTTGGTCAGGTGAATACAGGGTTATAAATACAAAATCAAATAGGGGTAATGTAGGAGTAGCTTTAATAATGAATAAAACAATAGGAATGCGGGTAAGCTACTACAAACAGCACAGCGAACGCATTATTGTGGCCAAGATAGACACGAAGCCCACGCCTACGACAGTAGTACAAGACTATATGCCAACTAGCTCTGCAGATGACGAAGAAATTAAAGAAATGTATGATTAAATAAAAGAAATTATTCAGATAGTGAAGGGAGACGAAAATTTAATAACCATGGGTGACTGCAATTCGGTAGTAGGCAAAGGGAGAGAAGGAAACGTAGCAGGTGAATATGGATTGGGGGGTAAGAAATGAAAGAGGAAGCCGCCTGGTGGAATTTTGCACAGAGCACAACTTAATCATAGCTAACACTTGGTTCAAGAATCATAAAAGAAGGTTGTATACATGGAAGAAGCCTGGAGATACTAGAAGGTATCAGATAGATTATATAATGGTAAGACAGAGATTTAGGAACCAGGTTTTAAACTGTAAGACACTTCCAGGGGCTGATGTTGACTCTGACCACAATCTAGTGGTTATGAACTGTAGATTAAAACTGAAGAAACTGCAAAAAGGTGGGAATTTAAGGAGATGGGACCTGGATAAACTGACTAAACCAGAGGTTATACAGAGTTTCAGGGACAGATAAGGGAACAAATGACAAGAATGGGGGAAAGAAATACTGTAGAAGAAGAATGGGTAGCTTTGAGGGATGAAGTAGTGAAGGCAGCAGAGGGTAAAGTAGGTAAAAAGACGAGGGCTAATAGAAATCCTTGGGTGACAGAAGAAATATTGAATTTAATTGACGAAAGTAGAAAATATAAAAATGCAGTCAATGAAGCAGGCAAAAAGGAATACAAACGTCTCAAAAATTAGATTAACAGGAAGTGAAAAATGGCTAAGCAGGCATGGCTAGAGGACAAATGTAAGGATGTAGAGGTTTATCGCACTAGAGGTAAGATAGACACTGCCTACAGGAAAATTAAAGAGATCTTTGGAGAAAAGAGAACCACTTGTATGAATATCAAGAGCTCAGATGGAAACACAGTTCTAAGCAAAGAAGGGAAAGCAGAAAGGTGAAAGGAGTATACAGAGGGTCTATACAAGGGTGATGTACTTGAGGACATTATTATGGAAATGGAAGAGGATGTAGATGAAGATGAAATGGGAGATATGACACTGCGTGAAGAGTTTGACCGAGCACTGAAAGACCTGAGTCGAAACAACTCCCCGGGAGTAGGCAACATTCCATTAGAACTACTGACAGCCTTGGGAGAGCCAGTCCTAACAAAACTCTACCATCTGGTGAGCAAAATGTATGAGACAGGCGAAATACCCTCAGACTTCAAGAAGAATATAATAATTCCAATCCCAAAGAAAGCAGGCGTTGACAGATGTGAAAATTACCGAACTAGCAGTTTAATAAGTCACGGCTGCAAAATACTAACAAGAAAACTTTACAGACGAATGGAAAAACTGGTAGAAGCCGACGTTGGGGAAGATCAGTTTGGATTCCGTAGAAATAATGGAACACGTGAGGCAATTCTGACCCTACGACTTATTTTAGAAGCTAGATTAAGAAAAGGCAAACCTACGTTTCTAGCATTTGTAGACTTAGAGGAAGCTTTTGACAATGTGGACTGTAATACTCTCTTTCAAATTCTGAAGGTGGCAGGAGTAAAATACAGACAGTGAAAGGCTATTTACAATTTGTACAGAAACCAGATGGCAGTTATAAGAGTCGAGGGACATGAAAGGGAAGAAGTGGTTGAGAAGGACTGAAGACCACAACAACAACAACATCGAAAAAGGCTTTACAACCACATATGTTGATCGAAACATTGGGATCACGTCTGCAACCTAATTGTGGAGACGTGGAAACCTTTCCCAAGGATAACAACGTAGAACTCCTACACAGTATTAAAGTAAAAATATTGTCTTTTAAACGGGAACTACACACATCAAAAAATGTTGTTCATCACCCCGGGTCCCAGAACTCCTGAAGATAGTCGTTGACTGTGGTTATTATATCACAGACACAGTCCCTTTGACTGTTCAGAGACGTCACTAAACCCGCGCGAAGATGTAAACAACTATGCATGAGCAGCGACTGTCAGACTGAGGGGATCCGACAGCCGATCAGTTCCAGTCATTCCACCAGGAAAGAAGCAAACGGCTCGTGTTGTCTGTAGGTCAACCATGCCTAGACGGCCAATAACGCGGTTCGATCGCGTCCGCATCATTACTTTGTGCCAGGAAGGTCTCTCAACAATGGAATTGTCCAGGCTTCTCGGTGAGAATCAAAGCGATGTTGTTCGGACATGGAGGAGATAAAGAGAGACAGGAACTGTCGTTGACGTGCCTCTCACAGGCCGCCCAAGGGCTACTACTGCAGTGGATGACCGCTACCTACGGATTATGGCTCGGAGGAACCCTCAACCAACGCCATCATGTTGAATAACGTTTTCGGTACAGTCACAGGACGTCGTGTTACGACTCAAACTGTGCGCAATAGGCTGCATGATGCGCAACTTCACTCCCGGCGTCCATGGCGAGGTCCATCTTTGCAACCAGGAAACCATGCAGCGCGTTACACATGGGCTCAACAACATCCCTGATGTTTTGGGGTGGCAATATGTGGGGCCGACGTACGCCGCTGGTGGTCATGGAAGGCGCCGTAACAGCTGTACGATAAGTGACCGCCATCCCCCGACTGATAGTGCAACCACATCGGCAGCATATTGGCGAGGCATTCGTCTTCATGGACGACAATTAGCGCCCCCATCGTGCACATTTTGTGAATGACTTCCTTTGGAATAACGACATCGCTCGACTAGAGTGGCCAGCACGTTCTCCAGACATGAACCCTATCGAACATGCTTGGGATGGATTGAAAAGGGCTGTTTATGGACGACATGACCCACCAACCACTCTGAGGAATCTAATCCGAAAGCCGTTGAGGAGTGGGACAATCTGGACCAACAGTTCCTTGATGAACTTGTGGATAGTATGCCATGACGAATACAAACACGCACCAATCCAAGAGGACGTGCTACGAGGTATTAGAGCTACCAGTGTTTACAGCAACCTGGACACCACCCCTGAAGGTTTCGTTATATGGTGGTGCAAAATGCAATGTGTGGTTTTCATGAGCAATAAAAAGAGCGAAAATGATGTTTATGTTGATCTCTATTCCAATTTTCTCATCAGGTTCCGGAGCTCTCGGAAGCGATGCGATGCAAAATTTTGTTTGATGTTTGTACAAAGCAGATCAGTCAGTTGCATCCGCACAACTGAAATGGCAAACGGTCTCGACAACAGAAGTAAGCTTGGCAATGGCCTTAGAACATTTAGAAAACTGTGCTTTTAAAGCCACAATGAATTTTTCAAACTTCGCTTTTTTTTTCTAAGCCAGTGAGCTTAGGGAAACGGACGGTGTTCCTTGTCAGAAGTTGTCACTTCCACTACACGAATTTCTTTCTAAATGCATCCACTTTCGCTATGAAATCAGTAATAAGTTGCTTTTAGCCTTACAGTGTCTTGCTGACGGCAATCTGCAACATGCAAGGTCTGTAATCCATTATAGACCTTCCAATATTCATTCCTTCTTTCCTTCTTCCTTTAGAAATTCTAATTTAGCGGACCTTAAAACAAAAACTCGTTCCACGCATGTTGTTTGAATTAACCAACGTACTGTGCAGTAACATATAGCGTCTGCATAATGTGTACTCAGTTCCATCAAAAACTGTTGCAACTGACGATGTAATAATGTGTTGCCACTTCCAAAAACTTACGGTTTGCATCACTAGTTCCATCACAAGTTCTCTGCCTGCTTATTTAACATAATGTGCTTCTTGATGTGCAGAATAATGTAACCCGACAAATCGTTTGTCGCTCGTTATTATTTTTAGCTCTTTCAGCGTCAACTACATGTGCCCGTCCATTATGCGACCACGTAATAGATATTGAGAGTTGTAATGACACTTACTAGATGTTTTCAAAGGGGTATACGTAAGATGAAAAAGGAAGCGATTGCTGCAGCAGAGATGCATTTAGATGAGAGAGATGTGACTGTCACTTCTTTTTAAGTCGGCAGCAAGAGAGGAGTCTGTGGGGTGTCTTGATGAAGAGAGGACGCAAACATTATATCGCTCCTCCTATTGCCACAGTTCTGTTAATAATATTGGATTTTGGGTTAATATAAATAAAGTCAAGTAAAATACGGTGCCTGTCTATTTATTTGACAAACAGTTCATCTCACCGCATCGAAATAAGAATTTCTTTCATTAGGCGACACAGTCAACAATTCAAAACGACCATCGCAGCAGAAACAAGAGATCAGGTTTTCCACTGAAAAGAAAATATAACAAAGAACATTTACTAATAAATTTCGAATGAAGTTCATTTCAGATATGTTCCCGGTGTCTGCTCAGCAGCCAGCCGTAAAAGCATTTCATGAACTTCCATTTATGACTTCACAGTTAAAAATCATAAAATATTTCCGATTCAAAAGCTATTATACATTATGCACTCAGTAGTAAAAATAGAATATACTGGCAATCAAACAGAGACCAGATCCCACAATCTTCGGATCGGAAGTAAAAAGTAAGGTAATTCTAATAACGATTGTTGGAATTCTAATTGTATTCTGTCTTTGATCCACATATTAGACAATGAGGACACAATGAGAAAAGGAAAATGTTACCAGTAAAAACGGAATAAAATTATGGAAAGTGAAGGAAATTTTCTCCACGGACAGGTAACTGAATCTTACGGAACTTGAATAGAAATATGTCAACCAAAGGTAGGATCAAGAATATTTCAATGATCATAGCACGCAAAAGCTGGTTAAAACCCTTTTGTAAGCAATAATATTTGTGATAGAGTTGATTTTTCATTGCAGTAGTAACCGATTATCATATACGTAACAGTGACAATAATGTCAATCCGTCTTGTCGCCAACGTATATCTCGAATGAAATTTTCCACAACTATTGAGTTTCTGTTAGATTTCAGTAATTCTATTCCAGTGTGTACCTTTTATTGTCAATAAAAATGGGATCAAGTGTCTATGAAAAAATTAATACTAACGGTAGTGATTACGAAAATACTCGATCGGAAATTTATGTATTAGATAATGAATATGACAATGCATCGCAACAGGATGGCAATGACACATTTACAAACAATATACAACTGAACTTAACTGCAATGAATGGACAGAATGTTTGACTAAATGATGCCACATCGCTAACAGTCGATGAGGTTAATTCTCAGTCCTCAAAAGAAAATGTCTCTTTTCAAAATAATTTCGATAGAAGCTATTCAACAGACGTAGGAAATTTTCCGAGCTCAATAATGAGTGAATGGAATGGATATACACATACTCGGGCTATACGCACATTAGACAATCATCTTTCACAGGTATCAGCCATAGAACAATACTTACAGGAATTAATACAAATGGATACTGAGTTACATACAGATGTGATTACAATCATAAACGTTTCCACTGGTCTTGACATTTTAGATTAACAAATCTTAAACTAAAAAGTCACGACACTTTCGAATGACTTTGAAAATTTGTATGCTGTCTGGGACATACAGACAGATGCAGCCAATAAATTAGATACAAAATTGACTAATATGTACAATCAGCTAGGCAAAAAACATTCTATTATGAATGAAAATCAGTAGTTGGAGAAA
Source organism: Schistocerca nitens (assembly GCF_023898315.1). Classification (NCBI taxonomy): domain Eukaryota; kingdom Metazoa; phylum Arthropoda; class Insecta; order Orthoptera; family Acrididae; genus Schistocerca; species Schistocerca nitens. The sequence continues at coordinate 498,763,547 of NC_064614.1, read as the reverse complement.
GTATGTGAAGGAGACAGTTTGTTAGTGTGGGTTGCCTACATCAGTGGCAAGTATACCTTCAGGGGCAAACCTATTGTTCTCCTTTGATTGACAGGTCCTTAAACAATTGTTCTGCTAAGAGTATTAAGACACCATGGAGGTAATCTATCCTTTTGAATGGCAGGTCCTTGAGCTATTGTTCCTGCACCCTCCACCTCCCCCTCCCCCATTCACTAGCCAACACAATCAAACTTTTGATATAAATTTGATTGACTAATCAATTAAATCTAACAGTTAATTGAATCTCTTGGAAACCCCCTTGCCTCCCGCTACCTTCCCCCTCTCAGAAATTGGCGGAAAAAAACTCTGTTGATCGGACATTTGGAAGGAAATCATGTGCATTGTATGGAATATTGTTTAAATAATTTAGAAAATGTGTATAATGTTGTTTATTTAAACCATTTATGGGATTCAAAGCAGTGTATAGAGTATAGTTTGTTTATTTACTTACAGAATTTGTCAGTAAATCGATTGCAGTATATAAAATACGGTATAAAAAATTTATACACTGTGTGGAATATCATCTATTTGAACAGTTTACACGATACAAAGTGGTGTTTGGAATGTTGTTGTTATTCAGGTCTTCCGTCCTGAGACTGGTTTGATGCAGCTCCCCATGCTACCCTATCCTGTGCAAGCTGCTTCATCTCCCACTACCTATTGCACACTACATTCTTCTGAATCTGCTTAGTGTATTCATCTCTTGGTCTCCCTCTACGATTTTTACCCTCCACGCTGCCCTCCAATACTAAATTTGTGATCCCTTGATGCCTCAGAACATGTCCTACCAACCGATCCCTTCTCCTAGTCAAGTTGTGCCACAAACTCCTCTTCTCCCCAATTCTATTCAATACCTCCTCATTAGTTATGTGATCTACCCATCTAAACTTCAGCATTCATCTGTAGCACCACATTTTAGAAGCTTCTATTCACTTCTTGTCCAAACTATTTATTTTCCATGTTTCACGTCCATGCATGGCTACATTCATTACAAATACTTTCAGAAACGACTTCCTGACACTTAAATCTATACTCAATCTAAACAAATTTCTCTTCTGCAGAAACGCTTTCCTTGCCATTGCCAGTCTACATTTTATGTCCTCTCTACTTTCAACATCATCAGCTGTTTTGCTCCCCAAATAGCAGAACTCCTTTACTACTTTAAGTGTCTCATTTCCTAATCTAATTCCCTCAGCATCACCCGACTTAATTCGACTACATTCCATTATCCTCGTTTTGCTTTTGTTGATGTTCATCTTATATCCTCGTTTCAAGACACTGTCCATTCCGTTCAACTGCTCTTCCAAGTCCTTTACTGTCTCTGACAGAATTACAATGTCATCGGCGAACCTCAAAATTTTTATTTCTTCTCCATGGATTTTAATACCTACTCCGAATTTTTCTTTTGTTTCCTTTACTGCTTGCTCAATATACAGATTGAACAACATCGGGGAGAGGCTACAACCTTGTCTCACTCCCTTCTCAACCACTGCTTCCCTTTCATGTCCCTCGACTCTTATAACTGCCATCTGGTTTCTGTACAATTTGTAAATAGCCTTTCGCTCCCTGTATTTTACCCCTGTCACCTTCAGAATTTGAAAGAGAGTAACCACTCAACATTTTCAAAAGCTTTCTCAAAGTCTACAAATGCTAGAAACGTAGGTTTGCCTTTCCTTAATCTATTTTCTAAGATAAATCGTAGGGTCAGTATCGCCTCACGTGTTCCAATATGTCTATGGAATCCAAACTGATATTCCCCAAGGTCTTCTACCAGTTTTTCCATTCGTCTGAAAAGAATTCGCGTTAGTGTTTTGCAGCCGTGACTTATTAAACAGATAGTTCGGTAATTTTCACATCTGTCAATACCTGCTTTCTTTGGGATTGGAATTATTATGTTCTTCTTGAAGTCTGAGGGTATTTCGCCTGTCTCATACATCCTGCTCACCAGATGTAGAGTTTTGTCAGGACTGGCTCTCCCAAGGCTGTCAGTAATTCTGATGGAATGTTGTCTACTCCCAGGGCCTTGTTTCAACTCAGGTCTTTCAGTGCTCTTCACGCAGTATCATATCTCCCATTTTATTTTCATCTACATCCTCTTCCATTTCCATAATATTGACCTCAAGTACATCGCACTTGTATAGACCCTCTATATACTCCTTCCACCTTTCTGCTTTCCCTTCTTTGCTTAGAACTGAGTTTCCATCTGAGCTCTTGATATTCATACAAGTGGATCGCTTTTCTCCAAAGGTCTCTTTAATTTTCCTGTAGGCAGTATCTGTCTTACCTCTAGTGAGATAAGCCTCTACATCCTTACATTTGTCCTCTAGCCATTCGTGCTTAGCCATTTTGCACTCCCAGTTGATGTCATATTTGAGACGTTTGTATTCCTTTATGCCTGCTTCATTTACTGCATTTTTTATAGTTTCTGCTTTCATCAATTAAATTCAATATTTATTCTGTTACCCAAGGATTTCTGCTAGCCCTCGTCTTTTTACCTACTTGATCCTCTGCTGCCTTCACTACTTCATCCCTCAAAGCTACCCATTCTTCTTCTACTGTATTTCTTTCCCCCATTCCTGTCAATTGTTCCCTTATCTGTCCCTGAAACTCTGTATAACCTCTGGTTTAGTCAGTTTATCCACGTCCCATCTCCTTAAATTCGCACCTTTTTGCAGTTTCTTCAGTTTTAATCTAGAGTTCATAAACAAAAGATTGTGGTCAGAGTCCACATCTGCCCTGGAAATGTCTTACAATTTAAAACCTGGTTTCTAAGTCTCTGTCTTACCATTATATAATGTATCTGATACCTTCTAGTATGGAATATAGATTATTTATTTAGTGAAAGAATTTGTCGGGAAACTGACTGCAATGTATGAAATACTGTTTATTTAAACAATTTACAGCATAAAAGATGGTGTATGGAATATAGTTTATTTAAAGAATTTGTCAGGAAGTCAATCACAGTATAAAATTTTTAAACAATTGCGACGCATTTTTATTCTGATCACACTTCAAAACGCTGAGTACGCTTAGTCTATATTTTCTGCCAGAGTTGAGGTTCTTATTATTTATTTTCCTCACTTTTCAAAGCACTGGAATATCAGAGCAGTTACGTGTCTAAAGGTTCATGACATATTTCGAAACTCACCGTCACTCTCTGCAGACATACAAATTACTAGAATCTTAGTGGCAAACGATTTTGTACAGATCGAGAAACATACAGCTGTCATATTGCACTGACAGTTAAACCCTGCAAAAGTGGTCTACCGATCGTGAATGGAATGAAGTGCGGTATAGTAGTCGCCGTTTGGGGTCTCCCGTGCATGTCTGTATCGTCGGGGCACCGCAACGGAGGTCAAAACCGCCCAATGTCCTAGTTACAGATCACATTACTAAATACACCACCACGGACCACATGTCGGCCTTCTTTGATTTTGCGGCCCCCAAACAAAGCACCAGGTGGTGGCATTCTATTGATGGGAGATTCCAGACTCACTTCCTTTCTCTGGCCCTCTCGAGGGGTCACTCCCTGATTGTCTGTGTGAAACAGTGTCCCGAAACATGTAGATGGAGGTTTGCATCTCTCCTCAGAATACAGTGTTCCTATTGGCTAATGCTGGAGACAAAGGCAGACTGACACAATTTCGGTATCAAAAATAGAGTGAAATAAACCATTTACCCTACCCTTTCACATTAATTGTTTGTTTACAGCAGCCAAATAGATTGATTAAAACACTCACCCCCCTTTCGATGATCCTTCTTGGTAATAAAACATGTCTTCAGTATTTGAATATCACACACAAACATTATGCAAATCAAGAAATGAAATTTCCGCCACAAATAGATTGCAGCACTAAATATATCCAAGGTCCTGTGCGCACCAACGTCTGAGAGCACAAACACGCTGCTCCACCACGATGTTCCACCAAACGTACCTGATTAAAAAGGAAGCCTACTGATCACACAGACCAGCGATCATGTGGCACGTGCCGTTCACCATCTACGGCGTAGCCCCTGTCTGCACCGGCCAGGAGAGAGACTCACACCCGAACGCATGTGTGCATGCAATACAACTATCGGAAACATCAAATTGATCAATCGGAAATTTTACGTCGTGATTAGGTTTTTAAAAATACTGCAGAATTCCTAAATTGGTTTTCTCCGGTAGATTCAGAACGCAGGAGGAAGGTGCTTGGTACAATAGAGACAACAGCAAATACCACTGCAAGCCAGAGCCCTCTGCAATGTATTGAGAAGCACTAAACACGACACACTTAAAGCACGATCCAATCTGTAGTAGTATTAGTTGTTGCTGCTACATGTCAGAGATCGCTATCAGTCGGAAATCTGACGTCGCGATTGGTTTATTTAAGCACCATAGAATACTTAAAATGGTTTTCTCCACTACATTCGGAAGAAAGAAGGCCTACTGCATGATAGGATAGTGAAGAACAGCAATTTTATGTGAGAGACAATGGATCTGAAACGTGTTAATTTCAGTTTAGAACCTGACACAGAACTCGAAGTTGTGGCGGAAAAAAACAAAATGTGTGGCGATGTACAAAGCGTGTTACAGCAGAAAAAAACAGTGTATCAAACAACAAAACAGGGACCCTCCCTTGCGACTGATAGTCTGTGGGATATGGCTCTCTCACAATGCATGAGATGAAACTTTACACTGGTCTGTGCAAGCGACTTCGATCATTCTATATTAATAGGATCACCACATATGCTCGGTGCCGACACGCAGACGGTATTTGTTTTCGATGTATCGGAAGAGAGAGGTACGATAAAAATCTTATCAAGTTTTCTGTTGGATGGAGTTAGCAGAGCTTTTATTATTCATAGTTTTTTTCTCTGTTGGATGGTAGTTTTTTTCTCTGTTGGATGGTACAATATAACGATGATAGAATGTTTGGGTGACAGACGTGAACGCACCTTGAGGGACGCAGATCTCCTTCCGACTGTAATACCTGTAAGTAGTTTAGAGATGCATCGCAATGCAGTAGCAAAATCCACGTCCTTCCTTCCAGTTCCTGTATCATGTCCGATCTTCGTAACTTTCCAGATAAGAAACTCCACTGTAACTGCTCGTACTTTTATACTACCTCGAGTCGAAGGAGAAAGCTTCGTTTAGGCGCTGACCTTTACACTGTACACCATTGGTGGAGCTATGACAACAAGTTCCTATTTCCATCAAGTGGTGAAAAGACGGTCCTGTTGCATTAACTCAGCTCAACCTGTTTCTACACTCGTTGCAGAAGATGGTAAATAGAGCAGACTCTGTCTTCCGTTTAGTTCCGACTTAAATTGGGACGATCACGGGGACGAAGCTGCAGGGTGGCCGCGGCAGAGACAGGGGAATAGTTACAAGATGAAGAGGAATTGTCTAACACCACGTTCGAGTTTTGCTGTACGAGATAGCGTCGAAAAAGGCGATCCATCTCGAGATGTGAGAGTGACACGAATATTATTCATCAGTGGCTGTAATCATTAAAAGATGTCTCCATAGGATCCAACGTAATTATGTGGTTGAATGGAGAGACTTGATTCCAAATCGCTGACAGCTTTTTTGCCTGAAAACGTTATACTATCAGCGACTCTTGTGTGTACATGTAGAACCAATACTGCTTTTTATGCTTGCTGACGTTAACGTAGGCATTGCGATCGTGTTTTTAATAGTTCTTACACGTATTATATGGGGCTCCCAATTCCCTATATGCTCTGCCTTGATGAAATGCAATGCCAAGATAACAAGCTCTTTGCTTTGTGCTGATAAATTTATTTTTCAGCTTTTCAATCACTTGATCTTTCTCCAAATCGCCGAAAGATGCACCGTTTTCACTCAAAGCAGACATACAGTCTTTAATATGTTGCTTCTCCTCCTCCATGTCTGCCATTTCCTCCAGTGTTATGATGAAAAGAGCACACATGACTGCAGAGTGAACCTGAATTGCCCTCGTGTATGCACAACCAAAAAGTATATGGGGCACAGATGCTGCAGCATCCCAAAAGTTGAGAGTCCACTGTCTCTCATTAGGAATCCTATTGCTCCTAGAAAATACATTATTAAGTGAAAGCCTCCTAATGGAATAACTGCATTAGTGATAGCTCATTCCCTCCATTAGCCTCCACTGCTTTCATGTAGAGTGGTTTATCAAACGTCACAATACATGTTTGCTTTGTGGTCTTCTTACTCTCCACGATGTCATAAGTTAAAGCAGTTAAAATAGTACATTCATCTGTGGGCGAGTTGTTGATGAATGGAAGCGCTAATATATTTGATGGTGTATAAGGTTCTCCAGTTGTGATTTTCTCCATAAACCTTGCCATGCAGAAATAGAAAGCTGTAAAACCTTACACATCATCCAAGTAAAATCGTGATTGGTGGGCAATGGTGCTTCAATGAATGATTGTTCTGATTAGACATATTGCAGAACAATTTCTTCAATTCCAACTGTCTTCTGCCTTCGAAATGTTAGCAGACTAATTTTTTGGTCACTTGCTGTTTCAGTAAAGCTCGGCATGACAGAAAGTTTCGTTAATTTCCCATGTCCTATCGCTCTCTCAGGAGTCACACCTGATTCCATCCATAGCGTGGATGTACCTTTGCCCTCATTGTTGCAATATTGAACTCAGCATTATCGAAAACAAACTGCAACAACGAATCATTTGAAATATTTCGTTTCCAGAACTGAATGGCAGAAGCCTCAAATAAAGCCACAGTGCTATATGAAGAGCAGAAATCCATATTCGAGACTGGACGAGGAACCATAACCTCAGCCTTCTCTGTAAAGTAATTGTAAAGTAATCTGGATAATCGGCAGTATTGTAAGGAGTCATTCTTATATTATCAGAGATGATAGCTGCTGCTGCTTCTACTATTCTCTTTCTTTCATCTTTTTCATTAACAGCTCGTTCATTGTACATGGATTCAAGAGTTTGTGGCCACTGACGCGAAAATATACAACTGGGGGATTTTTTTGCATTGTGGCAAACAAGGCCTCATCACCGAAGTGTGCAGTCAGTTTGTTTTTCATAATTTTTGTAGTCATTGTCTCTCCTTCTGGGAGACATTAACTTTCTGCAACAAATCGAGCAGTGAAAATTGCCATTCCTCCGAACTATCCATAAATTTGAATAATTCTTGAAAAGCGGCGTCATGAGTTATTATCTTGACGGCGGCCTCTTTTTCGAACAAAGGAGGGGTTCGACAGTAATTTAGCGCAGCAATATTGATGATAGTGGTCATCTGCAGCTACTAAACACAAAACACTGCTGATGCGTTTGGCAACCTTTCTACCGGAACCATCATCACGTTTCTCTGCTTTTTCAAACAGCGTATTTTCACAGTTAAAGAGCGAACTTCAAACACTCCACGGCGTTTGTGGAGTGGTTGTTTTTTTCCGCCTCTGTGACACTTTTCAGCACATAGGAAACCGTCTTTTTTTGAAATTGAATGGAGAGGAGGAAGAGGATCTGAAACTTTTATCATCTGTTTGTCCATCATTCTCTTTAATTCAAATATGGTTCAAATGGCTCTGAGCACTATGGGACTTAACATCTGAGGTCATCAGTCCCCTAGAACTTAGAACTAATTAAACCTAACTAACCTAAGGACACCACACACGTCCATGCCCGAGGCAGGATTCGAACCTGCGACCGTAGCGGTCGCGCGTTTCCTGACTGAAGCGCCTAGAACCGCATGGCCACTGCGGCAGGCCATTCTCTTTAATTAGTTTCCTTATATTATGTTCATTAATATAGTCACGTCGACATACCTTACGCACTTCAATCGGTCCAGCGTGCTGTAGAAGATTATGAGCCCCATTCTTTCGTTCCTTGCTGACGTGTATCAGAGTTTCCAAGCCCTTCGTTACTATTGATGCCTCTCCTTCAGAATCAGATTCACCACAAATAAAACAGGTAGTAGGGTCCAGCATTATTGTTTTCTCAGTCCAGAAAAAGGAAATGACACTAGGAAGAAGCGTTTCATAACACCAAAAACTGATAAGTATTGTCACAAAAACAGAACTTTTGGCGCGACTTTGACAGTTCACAACATTAACTCAACTGAACTGAACACTGGGTAGGAAGAAATGGCAGCGACAATAGTGATTAAATGGTTAAATGGCTCTGAGCACTATGGGACTTAATATCTGACGTCATCAGTCCCATAGACTTAGAACTACTTAAACCTAACTAACCTAAGGACATCACACACATCCATGCCCGAGGCAGGATTCGAACCTGAGACCATAGGAGCAGATCGGTTCCGGACTGAAGCGCCTAGAGCCGCTCGGCCACAGCAGCCGGCAAAATATGGTACAAATTGAATTTTTGGAGGGGATAAAAGGGGAACTTTTCTATTTCTTATTACTAAACCCCATATAAGTATTTTTCCGAAGTTTCAAAACTTTATACATTTTTCCCCCCATTTGCTGATTTTCTTACTAATCTGCCTGGGGTAATTGGCCTCTTGCGAAAGACAGAGACAGGAAGCGAGTCTGGAATTTCCCAATCAACAGAATGCCACCACTTGATGTTTTGTTTGGGGACCGCAAAATCAAAGAAGGCCAATATGTGGCCCGTGGTCGGTGGTATTTCGTTACGTGATCTGTAATTAGGACACGGCGGTTTTGACCTTCGTTGCGGTGCCCTGACGATAGAGACAAGCACGAGAGACCCCAAACAGCGGCTACTATATCGTACTTCATTCCATTCATGATCTGTAGACCACTTTTGCAGGGTTTAACTATCAGTGCAATATGAAAGCTATATACTTGTTTTGTAAGTAAAATTGCCTTTTCTGGTTACTTATTTTTCCCAGATGCGTTTCTCCTTTCTCTTGCTGTAAGGCATCTTCAGTGGGTTAGTTTGCTGTGATCTGCGTTTCCTCTCATCTGCCTGGAGGCCGCGCTATCACTTCATTTCCGAAACTTTCGGACAATTTTGTATTCCGAACTTTTTCACACTGTTCACCATGTTCCTCCTCCTTTTTGTGGTGTAGTATTATTCTTTTGCCACTAGATATAGCTACCTCTTCGAACACTGTGCTTTTAACAACTTAAATATTGTAACTCTATTACGTTGCTAAGGATCATTCGTTTTATAGGACTGATTCGAGCATAGTATAATTTCTGAATCATGATCGGATGTGAACAGTGGGCGAGATACATCTCTGGAAAGTTCTACTGTGCACGTATACACAGAATCGATGTTTTAAGGAAGTAGTTTTATCTTCTTAAAGTATGTCACCATTGTGAGTGGGGTAGAAATCTCGCAGGGTGGATGTATGTCAGATGTTGGACATATATGTCCTGCATTGGTGTGCATGTGTTTATATCCTCGCTTACCAATAACTTCTTGGTACTGACCCCATACACTAGAACAATACTTCAGAATTGATAGCGCAGTTGACTTACGTAAAATGTTTCAGACTCCACCTGTCTGGAGCTCCATCATGCATAGAAACAACACGTTCCTTCTTTTTCTCAACCGTCTGTTATATCACCACAACACTTTTATACCTGATATACACCGATAAGAGGTGCTAACGCTCTCGACATGCACGTATCTAGAGAAATCTTGTACACTTGGAAGAGTGCCATGAGCAAGATATATGCAGAACAGCAGTTATGTACTTGGCTCACTATGCTCCTTCATGAGACGTGGAATGCACTGGTCTACTTCTAGTCAGCTGACAAATCAGTGACAGAGTTGCAGGGAGGGTTGGTCCAAGACAATGAGAGGAGGTCTTTGAATCTCTAATTTCATCCTAAGAATGCGAGACTACTCTGTGACTCCCATCCATATAGGGAAAGTTGGGCAATCGTGATCATAAATTACGTACTATAGTCAAATTGCTGCAAATATGTAGATCACTATCTGATATCCTATGGTATATACGTTCGAGAATTAACAATGAATGGACGTACTTGACAGTCATCTATCTACACTAAAATGCTACTCACAAATTAGTGAGGGATGGTTTAGCGATGATATGGAACCTATGACACATGCTGCCATGTCACTGGTTGGTGTTGAAATTACAGAAAAAACTGGCAAAACTGCTAAAATTGGAAATTGGTGGTAAGTTCTTATGGGACAAAACTGCTGAGGTCATCGGTTCCCAGGCTTACACACTACTTAATCTAACTTAAACTAACTTACGCTAAGGACAACACACACATCCACGGCCGAGGGAGGACTCGAACCTCTGACTGGGGTGAGCCGCACGAACTATGGCAAGGCTACCCCACATTGCTGCTAAAATTGATTGCACTATCAACTTTGATGTTACAGTTCATCGACAGTGTCTTCTCCATCCCATCCGTCCACTGGTATGCTGTTGATTACAACATAATGAACATAATGATTGACTGACATAACTTATTTGAGATGGAGAAAGAGTCTTGGTGGAGGGCAACTCCTTCCAGGGATGGCTAGCACCGAAACAGTGATCATGTACATGACTGCAATATGACTAATCTATCAAAATGGAAACCGAGCCATGTGCTACCCTGTCACTGTTAAGGTGAGTTTAAATGAGGAGGTTGTAGTGGACTGACAAGGCAGCCAGTCCACAGTGACGGGTAGCCGAAAGGGCACACGTACACACACGCCGACTGGCGCGAAGTCTGGAACAGGATTCGTAATGAATGTGATAAAGAAAAGAACGTAGCTACTAGAACACTTAACTTTTATATCGTCCTTTGGTATACAGCATTCTTGATGATACAAGTGAGACTATCTTGAGATACATGCAATGGTACAAATGGCGCCTTGCTAGGTCGTAGCCATTAACTTAGCTGAAGGCTATTCTAACTGTCTCTCGGCAAATGAGAGAAAGGCTTCGTACGTGTAGTCGCTAGCAATGTCGTCGTACAACTGGGGCGAGTGCTAGTAAGTCTCTCGAGACCTGCCTTGTGGTGGCGCTCGGTCTACGATCACAGAGTGGCGACACGCGGGTCCGACATGTACTAATGGACCGCGGCCGATTTAACCTACCACCTAGCAAGTGTGGTGTCTGGCGGTGACACCACAGAGGTCATCAATCATCTTTGGGCAGCTGTTTGGAGACGCTGTACAATGCCACGAAACTCTTTCAGTTTCCATCCGTTGTTATGTCTTCCACAATTTTGTCAATAAGAAGCACCACCTTTGTGTTTTACTTCAGTCATCCTATGTGTGTTGTAGGAGCAGCAGCATAATTTACAGTGTCCGACGTCCAATTTTATTTTAGAGCCATTAGTTCAAAACATGTTAATGTCAGTTTAGAACCTGACACAGATCTCGAAGTCATGGTACAGAAAACAAAATGTATGGCTGTGTCCAAAGCTGTAGTTATACACTGCTTGGACATCTTACAGCAGAAAAAAATTATGTATGAAACAGCAAAACAGGAACCCCCTCTGTCTGTTGAATGAAGTTAGCGGAGCTTTTATATTTGTGGTTTTTGTCTCTGTTGGATGGTGCAATGTAACGATGATAGAGAGAATGTTTGGGCAAAAGATGTGAATACGACCTGGGGGCTATTGATCTCCTTCGGACAGTATCTGTATGTAGTATGGAAATACATCGCAATGCAGTAACAATATCGTCACCCTTCTCCCATAAATGTATGTACTGTCTTTTCTACTACCTTGTGTTGTAGGAGAAAGCTTCGTTTGGTGTTGGCCTTACATGCCATATATGGTTGCCTGAACCACAAGAACATGTTCCCATCTTTCACTGAGTGGTCAAAAAATGGTCCTGACACGTTAATACAGCTCACTCTGTTTCTACATGGGTTGCAGAAGCTGGTAGATATAGTGCTCTCTGACTTATTCTCAGTTCCGACTTAAATTGTGATGGTCACATGGATAAAGCTGCATGAGATACTAAAAGGTATCAGATGGATTATATAATGGTAAGACAGAGATTTGGAAACCAGGTTTTAAATTGTAAGACATTTCCAGGGGCAGATGTGTATTCTGACCACAATCTATTGGTTATGAACTGTAGATTAAAACTGAAGAAACTGCAAAAAGGTGGGAATTTAAGGAGATGGGACCTGGATAAACTGACTAAACCAGAGGTTGTACAGAGTTTCAGGGAGAGCGTAAGGGAACAAATGGCAGGAATGGGGGGAGAAATACACGAGAAGAAGAATGGGTAGCTTTGGGGGATGAAGTAGTGAAGGCAGCAGACGATCAAGTAGGTAAAAAGACGAGGGCTAGTAGAAATCCTTGGGTAACACAATAAATATTGAATTTAATTGATGAAAGGAGAAAATATAAAAACGCAGTAAATGAAGCAGGCAAAAAGGAATACAAACGTCTCAAAAATGAGATCGACAGGAAATGGCTAAGCAGGAATGGCTAGAGGACAAAAGTAAGGATGTAGAGGCTTATCTCACTAGGGGTAAGATAGATACTGCCTACAGGAAAATTAAGGAGACCTTTGGAGAAAAGAGAACCACTTGTATGAATATCAAGAGCTCAGATGGGAACCCAGTTCTAAGCAAAGAAGGGAAAGCAGAAAGGTGGAAGGAGTATATAGAGGGTCTATACAAGGGCGATGTACTTGAGGACAATATTATGGAAATGGAAGAGGATGTAGATGAAGATAAAATGGGAGATATGATACTGCGTGAAGAGTTGGACAGAGCACTGAAAGACCTGAGTTGAAACAAGGCCCCCGGAGTAGACAACATTCCATTAGAACTACTGATGGCCTTGGGAGAGCCAGTCCTGACAAAACTCTACCATCTGGTGAGCAAGATGTATGAGACAGGCGAAATACCCTCAGACTTCAAGAAGAATATAATAATTCCAATCCCAAAGAAAGCAGGTGTTGACAGATGTGAAAATTACCGAACTATCAGTTTAATAAGTCACCGCTGCAAAATATTAACGAGAATTCTTTACAGACGAATGGAAAAGCTGGTAGAAGCCTAACTCGGCGAAGATCAGTTTGGATTCCGCAGAAATGTTGGAACACGTGAGGTAATACTGACCCTACGACTTATCTTATAAAATAGATTAAGGAAAGGTAAACCTACATTTCTAGCATTTGTAGACTTAGAGAAAGCTTTTGACAATGTTGACTGGAATACTCTCTTTCAAATTCTGAAGGTGGCAGGAGTAAAATGTAGGGAGTGAAAGGCTATTTACAATTTGTACAGAAACCAAATGGCAGTTATAAGAGTTGAGGGACATGAAAGGGAAGCAGTGGCTGGGAAGTGAGTGAGGCAGGATTGTAGCCTCTCCCCGATGTTATTAAATCTGTATATTGAGCAAGCAGTGAAGGTAACAAAAGAAAAATTCGGAGTAGGTATTAAAATCCATGGAGAAGAAATAAAAACTTTGAGGTTCGCCGATGACATTGTAATTCTGTCAGAGACAGCAAAGGACTTGGAAGAGCAGTTGAACGGAATGGATGGTGTCTTGAAGGGAGGATATGAGATGAACATCAACAAAAGCAAAACGAGGATCATGGAATGTAGTCGAATTAAGTCGGGTGATGTTGAGGGTATTAGATTAGGAAATGAGACACTTAAAGTATTTGGGGAGCAAAATAACTGATGATGGTCGAAGTAGAGAGGATGTTAAATGTAGACTGGCAATGGGAAGGAAAGCGTTTCTGAAGAAGAGAAATTTGTTAACATCGAGTATTGATTTAAGTGTTAGGAAGTCGTTTCTGAAACTATATATATGGAGTGTAGTCAGGTATGGAAGTGAAACATGGACGATAAATAGTTTAGACAAGAAGAGAATAGAAGCTTTCGAAATGTGGTGCTACAGAAGAATGCTGAAGATTAGATTGGGAGATCACATAACTAATGAGGAGGTGTTGAAAAGGATTGGGGAGAAGAGAAGTTTGTGGCACAACTTGACTAGAAGAAGGGATCGGTTGGTAGGACATGTTCTGAGGCATCAAGGGATCACCAATTTAGTGTTGGAGGGCAGCGTGGAGGCTAAAAATCGTAGAGGGAGACCAAGAGATGAATACACCAAGCAGATTCAGAAGGATCTAGGTTGCAGTAGGTACTGGGAGATGAAGAAGCTTGCACAGGATAGAGTAGCATGGAGAGCTGCATCAAACCAGTCTCAGGACTGAAGACCACAACAACAACAACAACGGGTGGTAGAGAGAGCCTGAGGAACAGTTGCAAGATGTAGAGGGACCATCTAAAACCATGTTGGAGTTTTAGTGTAGCAGATAGGTTCTAAAAAGGTCTGTCATTTCTAGGCATGAGAGTGCCACGAATATGATTGACTAGTGGTTGTAATCATTAAAAGACACCTCCTGCGATCTAACACAGGTATGTTGTTGAAGGGAATGACCTGATTCCAAATTGCAGACAGCATTTCTACCAGAAATCACAACACTACAGATATGAAAAGCCAGTGGACATTTCTTATGACATCAGTCTAGCGAAGTATTCCTTTTAAGTTATTCATCGCATAGCACATCATCTACTGTATGTGACCATTCTCAATCAACCATTGATCTCTGCTGCCTATAATCCAGTAGATATATCGCAGAACCTGTGACATTTCATCGGGATAGACTGCATTACAAATATTGAAGAAATATCTGGTGGTGGCATGACGGAGTTACAAAAACCGACGTCATACCACATTCCTTAGACGAATCGCGTTCTAAATTCGGTGATTTCATTACGAGCTTACATCACTGGCGACATGCATCAGCATTTTCGCTCCGTTAATACACACCCTGCAATCATCTTCTAAATTCAGTGTCGTGGTATTTGTGTGGAAGACCACTTCGCCGGATGCGGTGGCGGAGCGGTTCTAGGCGCTACATTCTGGAACCGCGCTACCGCTACGGTCGCAGGTTCGCATCCTTCCTCGGGCATGGAGGTGTGTGATGTCCTTAGGTTAGTTAGGTGTAAGTAGTTCTAAGTTCTAGGGGACTGATGACCTCCGAAGTTAAGTCCCATCGTGCTCAGAGCCATTTGAAAACCACTTCATTTGGAAGCAATTACATACCTCGATTTATATAGTTTTCAACATGGATGTCGTTAGTGATGCTTGCGTGCACATGTAGAACGAAGACCACTTTTTATGGAGGGCAACAGTAACTTAGTCGTTGCGATCGTGTTTTTAACATCTGGTGACTTGTAAGACGATTATGTCTGTCTTCCTAAGGCACAGTGGTAGCAATCACAAAAAAATTGAGACATATCCTTCCATCGCGGATTTTCTCTCGTATTGTGTGGTATCACAAGCATTCACTTTTTGGTGAAGTATTATTCTTGGCAGGGGATGTGTGATAGATTCGCTGTGATCAACAGGCTTATAAAGTGTGTGTACTGTGGTCAACATTCCGACAAGTTCAAAGAAAATGGTTATGTCGTGTCGTAAGCGGAGGTATGGATTTCACGATTTGATGTGAAAAATTACGTTAGCTGCAGAAGGGATGAAATACTTCTTTATGCGGAAAATTATATCCAGTAATAAAAATGGTACAGATATTTATATATCCAGAGGCACAGCCATCAGGAGGGAATATTTCTGATACTTTGCTCTTTGTTGAATGTCATCAGATTGAGGCTGCAATCGTAATATTTAATTGTAAGTACAGTGGTAATATGTATGTGGTTGGTTTCCTAGGACAATTCTGCCTGATGTGTGAGGAGTATATGGTGGCAGTGGCCTGTGGCCAGAACGATTGACATTTCCAGCTTACATTGGGAGCCTTCCGAATGGGAGGATCAGCTGAGGTACAGGAATGTAGTTGACCTAACTGTGTAGCCCCCTAGATGGCTAAACAACGAACTAATACTCAGTATGTGTTGGAAATCCTTCGTGATCATGTGTGTTCTCTGTGGAAATTTCAGAACGTTCAATACGGGCGTGTGTTTCCACTGGACATTTATTCCCTTCCATTTAAGTTGTCCAGTTGACTGCTTCTGCATATTTCCTGTCTTTATTTGGTTGAGACAACATCGATTATGGAGTGTGCTGTTTGCATCTAGATGGTGAAAGGCAGATGGAAGCTCGTTCGCTGGTTCTCTGTGCATGAGGAATACCTTAGTAGAAGGATGATTTGGTATCTGTTATATCACCGACATTGGTAGTCGTTAAAAAAAATACGAGTCGAAGAATCAGTATTCTCTATTTTCGAGATTTTATGTAAAGATCTTCGCAGATGAGATAAGTTCTCGTTATTCAGTGATTTGTTGGACGTCCCACCTCAGTGCACTTCACTAAAGTTTTGGGTTTCTAGAGCTATAATTTCTACTCTTTATCTTCGGGATTATACTGTGCAAGGAATCGATAGGAAACTGCTATTTGCGTGATATCGAGAACTATCGCATAAATGGTGTGATATTCTGGCAAACCATGTGGAAATAGGTGTGTTCTTGTAATCCCAAAGTTTGGAGGTGGCTGTAGAAAATATGGTATCAAACAAGCAAGCAGGTTGAGACTTGAAACATTAACGCCTTTGTGCCAGGGAAACCAGCCCACTATTTGTACACCAGTTCGGAGCTGCAGTCTGCCGAGGGCGCTCTGGTCGCGTTTCAGGGCAACATGTGCTAGGGCAGTTGACTCGTGACCGTTCCTCGTGGTGGATGACTGACCGCCCTTGTGGGAAATATCTGGTGCTGTGAGGACTATAACAGTGAATGTTCTTAGGTTTTTTGGGGATCTGTATGTCTTCGCAGTATATGTACGAGTGGTCAACAGCTATATGCCGGATACAACAGAGATGAATTTGTATGGTACAAGATACGAATTGTGTTTACTACAGGTATATGTATTTGGTGATTTACCCCAGTTGGAGATCAGTTTCACTTTCTTCGACAGTAGCAGAGCAGTGTAATTGAGGAAATGTCTTTGGTGGTAGTTTCCATATTTCATGATCTGTAGACCACTTTTGCAGGGTTTAGTCTTTTTCACAAAATAGTTTTACCACCGAAAGTCTTGTAATTTGTCTGTCTGCAAAAAATGACGGACGGTGTCCACATACTGGCAGCAGCAGTTTGGTGGGTAAATTTGGTAAGAACCAATCAGAATTCTTCATTCACAAGAAGTTCCGTGAATCCTTTCTGCCGAGCATAGGAGTGCCTACAGAGTGGTTCTAATAAGATGGGGACAATGTATCTAGAGAAATTTCTGTGATGTCTGAGAGTCACGTGTTGTCTTCTTTGTTCAAGTCCTAGCAGACCATCCTCCAGACCAGCAACTGTAGGACATCGGAAATTCACCGAAAATTCCAGCCATTTTTATCTTCTGAAGGACAGTGCTTCGAATTCTGTTCGTGTAATTGTTCTGATTTTCCCGTCTGTGCATAGACACCAGTATGTGCTTCGAGAAGAGAAGAAAATAATGTCTCTGACTCCAGCAGCAGCGAATATAAAACTAAGCTCACTCATTGTTTCAGGAAAGTGATGAACACCACAGCAGCTGTAGGGCTCAAAAATTTTTCTTCCTCTGGCAGTGCTTTCAAACAGGCAGCTAAAACTCGAAAAGTGATGAGCGTCCTGTTTCGAGTTACAGAGATATTTATTTCGAATTCCAAATATCGTCGTTTTAGTGTGTAAAATCAGATACTGCAGGTTTCAGGATCTTGCCCATGTTCGAGCGTTGTGATACACATCGCAAAACTGATGCAAACTACTGTGCAACGATCTCTTTTGGAAGTTTATTCAGAGACACATTCCATTGAATTTAGGCCTCCTCAAGAAGCCTGTGCTGCATGCCACGATCTTTTTAGTGTCAGTGTTCAAGAATGGCCGTACACTCAATAAAACTGAGAAAAGCTACTGTTCAGTGATCTTTTTGAAAGTGGATTTAGAGACACCTTCAATTGGATTTAATAACTCCTGAAGCAGATTGTGCTCAAAGACAAGGGCATTTCTCACAAAAGCGCGCAAAGTGTCTCAGGGATGGTGTCACAAGCGTGTCCCGCTATTTCTTTTTTGGTTTTTTTTAGAGTCCATGTATTACAGTGGTGGTGGTGGTGGTGGTACTCCTCCGAATAAAACGTGCATGTAATTGCACCGCATATTGTTTAAATATTCTAGCATCATCTGCAAAGCTCACTCTCTCTCTTTGTGCAGTGGTACGTTTAGTTCCTGTGACATCTTCAAGTTATATATGTATTCTGGTAACTCCCAAAGCAATTCGTGTTCAACAGCAAAGGGCATCCGTGCACCAGGGATGGTAAGGAGGAAGCCTGTAGGTATTTCCAATGCTACAGGAAGTACACAGCCAGTTCTGCGGCTACTGCGTGGCTACTGTGTGGCTCCTGGGGACAAGGAGCATGCGCACCAGAGTGAACGTCTTGCCTCTTGCCCTTTGGAAGGCTGACTGGATTTTTATTGAATAATCTACAGTTATAGCACACGCAGTTATCACCATGAGTTGAGAAGTGTAGCTTAGCCTCATCCTAGTGCATCTTCATTATTTGATGAAGCACGTCTGTTTTCACCAAATATCATTGCAATCGACACAGTTCTCAGATACATTATTAAGCTAATGACTGTTAAACTCATACTTCTCCGGCACAGACATCTCATCCACTGAATGCAGTAATCAATAACATCTGTCCTCTTAGTCCAGCATCTAGACACACACTGAGTTCAGTTTCCACCAATTGTCCCCAGACGCCATCTTGGATTACGTCACAATATGGGAGAAGGGGAGGGCTAGTGAATTGATATCAGAAGTGGTGCCAGTTTCTGAGAGGTTAGGAGGGGCAGGCACTCCGTCACCAGGCCGCGAGTGGCCTACCGAGACCATCCGACCGCCGCGTCATCCCCAGTGGAGCATGCGGATAGGAGGGGCGTGGGGTCAGCACACCGCTCTCCCGGTCAATGTGATGGTATTCTTGACCGAAGCTGCTACTATTCGGTCGAGTAGCTTGTCAATTGGCATCACGAGGCTGAGTGCACCCCGAAAAATGGCAACAGCACATGGCAGCCCGGATGGTCACCCATCCAGGTGCCGACCACGCCTGCCAGCGCTTAACTTCGGTGATCTCACGGGAACCGGTGTATCCACTGCGGCAAGGCCGTTGCCTAGGAGGGGTAGGGATGACATCGAAAACCACTTAACCAAACAACTGTGTAATAACTTGTCAATCAAAAGGATGTATTATACCCAGGGAGTTATAATCGTCTTAACAGAACAATAGGTTAAGGAGTTGTCAATCAAAAGAGAACAATAGGTTGGCTCCTTAATGTAGGCAACCTGCACTAACAATTGTTCTGATATTCCCCTCGCCTTACTACTGGCATCCATATGTGTCTCCACAGGGATAGAATGGTAATGGAGGATTCGGAAATCGTCAAAGTAACAGTTTCTAAGGGAAAAATAATAGAAATTACAATACAGAATAATGTGGCTCACTACAAATAATGATTGGAACAATAGGTGTGGTCCTGATGATAGTAGACAATAAGCGCATAGGAACGGCAATGAACATCCACACATATGTAACAATTGTGAAAATAACGGCTATGGGAACGGCATAAACCAAAATCAGCGAAATGGCACCCCCCAGTAATGCGCAGAGTAGAACATTGGAAAGTACCAATTGTTGTGTCGATTCCCTAAGGTCTCGACACAATGAGTGGCTAGGTGCACGCGAAACTAACGCAGACGGGCGTAAATTCTGAAACAGGAGACTGGATGAAAACTATAAAGAAAAGAAGAGAGATTTTAATATACTTAACTTTAATGTAGTCTTGTTCTTGTTGAAATACATCTCTTGCATAGTAGTAAGCAATTAGCAATGATACACATGGCGCCTTGCTAGGTAGTAGCGATGGACTAGCTGAAGGCTATTTAATCTGTCTCTCGGCAAATGAGAGGAAGACGTGATACGTCTTGTCGCAAGCTATGTCGTCCGTACAACTGGGGCGAGGTGAAGTCCGTGTCTTGTGACCTGCCATGTGGTGGCGCTAGGATTGCGATTACACAGTGGCGACACGCGGGTCCGACATGTACTACAGGACCGCGGCCGATTTAAGTTACCACCTAGCAAGTGTGGTGTCTAGCGGTGACACCACACCAATCATGTTGTAAATATTGTAGAAGTGGCTGACTGGTGCAGCAGCACTCTGTCTACCCAGATGGGAAATGGTGATCGGTCGGCCTAGACCAGCCCGCCGCGGACCTAAATGGATGAGGAGTCATGACGCTAATGAACAATTATTTCTTAAGGTATGACAAAGAAATCTAAATGCAAGATGACCTATATACACATAAGTGATATAAAAGGAATAAATGATGAAACTTTCCCGCGAAAGGCAAAAGTCCCGAGTTCGAGTCTCGGTCCGGCACACAATTTTAATCTGCCAGGAAGTTTCATATCAGCGCACACTCCGCTGCAGAGTGAAAATCTCATTCTGGAAACATCCCCCAGGCTGTGGCAAAGCCATGTCTCCGCAATATCGTTTCTTTCAGGAGTGCTAGTTCTGCAGGTTCGCAGGAGAGCTTCTGTAAAGTTTGGAAGGTAGGAGACGAGGTACTGGCAGTAGTAAAGCTGTGAGGAAGGGGCATGAGTCGTGCTTGGGTAGCTCAGTTGGTAGAGCACTTGCCCGCGAAAGGCAAAGGTCCCGAGTTCGAGTCTCGGTCCGGCACACAGTTTTAATCTGCCAGGAAGTTTCATATCAGCGCACACTCCGCTGCAGAGTGAAAATCTTATTCTGGAATAAATGATGATGTACAGAATGCCAAAACAGGAACAATAGATTTAAATATAATACTAGACACAGGACTGGGTACGTATCTTGTTTCATACAGCTTGTCCAATGAATTAAAAGGTAAACTAAACCGACCTACTTTACCTGTGCAGAGTTGCCGTATTTTAACAGCTATAGGAAGTAACTCAAAAGGCATCAAGTTACAAATCTATATTCCAATTATTTGTACATTCGTAGTGGTAGAAAAAGTAATAGTTAACTGTCTTCTAGGAATGAACTTTTTCAGGCAACAACAGGTGCGAATTGACGTAGGCAATGGCAAATATTATCTTTACTCAGTAGATAATGAAATTTCACTTGATTTAATGAAACGAAAGTCTTCTGTGAATAACCAGTTAGCAGTTAAAGTTAGCATCCATCTTCTGTATGCAGAAGTCTTTCA
This sequence comes from Schistocerca nitens, assembly GCF_023898315.1. Lineage (NCBI taxonomy): Eukaryota > Metazoa > Arthropoda > Insecta > Orthoptera > Acrididae > Schistocerca > Schistocerca nitens. Next base: position 498,742,401 of record NC_064614.1, on the reverse strand, counting down.
TGTGAATGAGCAATGCAATGGGCAGATCACAGAGGAAATGACCATTTTACATGCTATTTAGAGTAAGATTGAAGTATCGTGTAGTTTATCAGCTATACAGAAACAAGAACTAGGTACACTGTTATCGCAATATTTGCATAGTTTTGAAAACAAACCAGAAGTAATTAAAGGATATGTCTGTCATTTGGAAGTTATAACCCCACGAAACTTTCTGTCGTACATCATATACAATTCCTTGAACAAAGAAAGAAGCAGTAAGAAATGAGATAGAACATATTATTAACTGGAGTGTTACTGAGCCATGTCACTTGCCATATTCCAGCCCCAATGTAGTGGCAGCCAAACCTGATGGAAGTGTACAAATTGTTTTGGATGCAAGGGAAATTAACAAAATCACAATGCCTGTAAGAAAGAAACCAGAAAACCTAGAGGAGCAATTATTAAAATTCCATGGAGTAAAATTTCTTACAATAACAAATCTAAAAGAATCTACTGGCAAATCTTGTTGCATCTAGATAGCCAACAATTTACAGAATTTGTCTATAATGGTAGAAGTTTTAATTTGGCACTTTATCATTCGGACTTACTTTAAATGCAGCAGCATTTGTTAGAGCTTTGGATAAGGCAGTAGACCCCGAATTATTGAGTCAAGTAACAGTCTATGTGGATGATTTACTTATTGCTACAGCTGAATGGGATGAGAATTTGAGCCTATTAAGAAGGGTGTCAGAAAAATTTTCCACTTATGAAGTCACATTTAATTTAAATAAATCAGAATTTGCCAGAAAAGAGATTAAGTTCTTAGGTCACATTATTTCACCACGAGGCATTCGGCCTGATCCACACAAATTAGACACCATCAGACACCCTATCCCACAAACTCAGAAAACAGTTCAAAGCGTTCATAGGTGTAGTCTCATTCTTCTGTTAATATGTGCCTCACCAGCTACTAAACAGTGATGCATTGCTCAAAATTTGGAGGAAAAACAGCACATAGCTATGGACAGAAAATTGCCAGAAGGACTTTGACGCCATAAAGCAAGCTTTCGTAAACTGTGCCATATTATATTAACAGAATCTTCCGTCGGTTCTTGGTAGAACAACATTATAATAAATGAAAAGCATCAGTTTGCTTTTGTTCTACAATGTTACTTTTATTGTTAACCGGTTTTCGGCTTACAAGGCCATCTTCATACATTTAAATGTCTGAAGAGAGCCTTGTAAGCCGAAAACCGGTTAACAATAAAAGTAATATTGTAGAACAAAAGTAAACTGATGCTTTTCATTTATTATTGTGCCATATTAGTACATCCTGATGTGGATATGACACAAGAGTTTTGCATCAGCACCGATGCGTTCTTCAAGGATCTGGGGGCAATATTGTTTCAGATAACTATGATAGTGAAAATCAAAATGTAAATATAACCAGCTTTGCCAGCCCCACACTGACAAATTGTGAGAGAGCTTGAAGCACTCGCAGCAGTATTGGCATTCCACAGATTCCAGTACTTCCTATGGGAAAATTACACCATACTCACATTTTGATCATAATCCTTACTGATCCTTACTGATGTTAAGTACTGCATGAAAGACTAGCCAGATGACGTCATTTTCTTCAAGAGTTCGGTTTTGAGGTAATTTATGTCAAAAGTGAACAGAATATTTTGGCAGATGCCCTGTCTAGACTTCCACGAGGATTCAATGAATATACAGAATTAACAGAAGAAACATCCAGCTTTAGGATTCTACTCACGTGTGATGGTATATATAGGCCCTATTAGGTGAAAAGATGTAGAAATATGAGTCAGCTTCAAGGGGAAGATACTCGATGGAACAAGGCAAGACAACAACTAACAAGTACTGACGATGCAGTTTTGAGAACACGTTATAAGTTGCATAATGGAGTTTTTGTTGTTGTTGTTGAACGCCTCAGTCTGGTAACTGGCATGTTTATTTACCCGAAACATATATATAGACAGTTTCTTCAGGCATACATATAACTTGTGGTGTCATTAGTGTGTAGCCAAGTGTGGTCATAAAATAATGTCATACTGTTATTACCCTAACACTGGATGTAGAGCGCAACAGATCATCAAGAAATGTGTAATCAGTCAAAAGACCAAACACTTAAACTGATCACGATCCAGTGAATTACATCCTATTACACCAGTAAAAACCCTTGACTGTGTATCAGTCGACGCCGCAGGACATTTTCCGACAGCAAAAGGGGGATTGAAATACGTACTAGGCTTGTACGATGTGTTTTCCAAGTAGCTACAAATGTGTACCACTAAAACTCTTTACAGCAGAGCCTTTAATCAAGTAAACTGCTAGAGAATATTTTGTAAGAGTGAGTAAACCAAAAATTTTTCTGACTGATAATGAACTAACTTTGCGAGGTGCCGGGGTTAGCAGTGTGTTTATCACTAAATTCTATTAGAATCCACATATGTCAATCATGCTCTAAGCCCCCCTATTCTAACTCCGACTTTTGCTGTTGCACAAGGATAAGAAAAATACGCGAACTGACTCTAATCAACCCTGCCAGTGGAGTAGAAGAGAGTTTGGCACCTGCAATAATTTAATTTGATAAATAAGTTAAATAAACAAAGGTTTCATTAGCATAGTGAGGAATGATAGGGTTGCTCTATCGATTAACAGAATGAAAGTTCTGTCCAAAATAACAATAGGATTTATTAAGACTAATCACAAAATAATAAACAAAAACACAAACATTTACAATAAATCAAATTGGCTCAAATTTGATACTCATACAAACACTGTAAAGGTGAAGTTGTCCCTGAACTAGATTGTGAGGTTTAAGACGAAGTGGTATGTGGAGCCAAATTCCTTGCCACTCAAATCTGAAGGGAGACAGACAGCTAACCTAACAATAATTGCTGCTACTCAAGACAGAACACAGAAAAAAAACGAACAGGCGCGCTCTGCTGAGCTCTGATTATCACCTAGGAAAATCCCTATCTGCCGGTGCTGCGGACATACATTACCAAAACTGTCTTCTTGGCTGCCAGAACACGATCTGGCGTACCGCAGGCGAGGGCTGGTTGCTTCGACGTCCTCGACCGAAAGGCGAGAGCCGACTACTCCTGAGCACACAACATTCCCGCCCCCACGACAGTGGCCGTAGTTACGTTCCAATCAGCAACCCGAAGACCGGCGGAAATTCCACTCCATTGCCGGAGCACTACCATTCCACCAATGGAGATTCTTGGCGCCAATTTCTGTGCTGATTTTGCTACGTCACGGCGCTATGCCCTGAGCAAACCAATCACCGTTACTATTTTGCAGAAAGTGCGGGAATTTTCCCGCCACAACTGCCTGGGTACACAAGTCATTCCCACGCCTCGCTGGTAGCCCGCCAGAAAGTGTTTTCGCTAAGTTTCTCCGAAGTAACGGAACCTCTAGCCCAGCCGCTACTTCACACCCCAGCGGGCGTGTCTCTTGACAATGTCGGCGTCTGCAAAGCATTCACTCGACTGCCTCACACACGTCGGCTTAACCCGCCTGTCACCGGACCACCCGGGTGACGAGAGACGCTGCGTGGGAAGTCCGCGTGTGAAGGAATAGCGACTTCCCACCGCATGCACTTAGAGAGGAGAATCGTAAGATAGAAATATGAGAGGGGGCTCATGCCACCTCTCAACTTCACAAGTGCGAAGTGGAAAGAATTTGTCATGTCACAAAACATAAAACATATTTATGTATCCGAATTTCATCTCGAGGAGGCCAGTCCAATAAAACTGGTATTCTGTGATTTTAACAGGTTTAACAGAACGTATACAACACACACACACACACTCTTAGTGGATTAAAGACCTGATGCCCCTTCAGCAAATAATAAATGATTTGCCTTGCTCATCAACGAGTTTACACCAATCGAAATAATGGACTTGAAGTATAAAATAGACCTTTGGGTTAAGGCATTACCTAATTTTTTTGAGAAAGAGATATTGTTATAAGAAAAGTGTAGACAATCCTTAATAGCCCTGGAAGCAAAGGGACAAGTTAAAAAAAAAGAGCGTGATAAAAGAATAAGTCGCACAACTACTTTTCACACTGGACATGAGGTGCTGTTGAACACACATCCTCAATCTATCAAACAAAAAAAGCTTAGCAAAAAATGGCACTTTATAACACCACAACTCTGTGGATGATAATACATTTTCTACGTGTTTTGTGAAATTTGTTCTTATTAGTTGTGCTGAATATTATTCTTGTAAATATGTTACAAATGCTATTTGTTATTAAAGAAAGAGATTACGCATGGAATGTTAACATTTTGTAAGTAGACACGCTGGCCTAGTCAGGGAAAAGATATTGTCAAAGAGTGTAATAAATTGTAAATGCATTATCGCTGGGCGTGCAAGCGCGCCAAAAAAGTAGCAGTTCGGAGTCGCGAGGAGACTGTTGATGTCGTTGGTTGTGTGTATTCGCCAGTGTGGCCATGCAGAAGTGTGTTTCCGAAGTACGGAGCAGTGAAAACTGAAATCGTTGGTTTGGCGGATGTTTAATATGGGGAAGCTATGGCACAGTACAAATGTAGCAAGATTAGGGCCTAATTCATACAACATCAAGAGTACTGTGGGCCCTTGTTATTGGCTATGGTATGGCAAGAAGATCAACCGGTGCCCTATTTTACAGCTGAATGAAGCCAATCGACAAACAAACGGTATCATAAAGTGAAGTAAGATCTAGACTTTTTATAACTAAAAGTGTAATAGGTTGACCAGCGTAGTTGGAATTTTATTGCTTAAATAACATTGTTTTCATACATATTGCCACGTAAATAATTTTCCTATGTCTTCATCCAAGTAGTATCCATCCTATCCCTTTGTATGAACCGAGGTAAGCAGAAAATGAACATTAATTTATTAGATTATCAAAACAATTTTTACAACTTTTGGACAATTACGTAGTAATGAAATCTTTGGCTGTAGTATGAATAATGTTATAGAATGATGCAAAAGCCAATACTAATTCATTTGCTAAAAATAGAGTAACTTTAATAACAAAAAATTCGTAGTAAAACATTACGTAACTTGGACACTGGATTTCATTTACAAAGCATAATTCTAATTTCAGCTTGTGGCATAATTTATAACTTTCATTACAAAGAAATATCAGTAGGTAAATGACAGTCCTCACCAATAAGTAAATTCAAACAATCTTTCTGCTTGCTGCAATTGCGACAGTCAGTATTAAGGTGAGTAACGTAACAAAAAGTTTCTGTCCACAGACAGTGAACAATCTTACTTTAACTGACCTTTGAAAATTAGTATAATATGTTGTGTGTGTTTGCCATTGGATTACTAATTGACTACTGTGACATGTGTGGTATGAAGTACTTGAAAGTGTGCGTTAGGTACTGTTCCTACGTTATGGCGTTATGACTATTCTTACGTAAGATTGCTTACGAGTGTACAGTTCAGTTTCAGTTTAAGTATTCTTGTTCCGGTGAGGAACTGGCGACCGTTGGTTCTTTTCATTAATGAAAATTTTGAAAACCTCTTTTCCAAATTTTCCACTAACTACTGTTAATTAAAAATTACTTTACGTAATAAAAGCATATAAAGTTAACCGAGCTTTGTTTCTAATCATCCTTGCTAAAGTACTCAGCAGTGGCGATTCGGTTATAACTTCACCTACTTCTCTCGGTTTTGCATTATTCTTCGGTTTACCCACAGATATGGCACTTTAGGTACACGGACATATAGAAACGCCTATTAGCCGGAGAGGTAGGAGAGTTCAAATGGCTCTGAGCACTATGGGACTTAACATCTATGGTCATCAGTCCCCTAGAACTTAGAACTACTTAAACCTAACTAACCTAAGGACATCACACAACTCCCAGTCATCACGAGGCAGAGAAAATCCCTGACCCCGCCGGGAATCGAACCCGGGAACCCGGGCGTGGGAAGCGAGAACGCTACCGCACGACCACGAGATGCGGACGGTAGGAGAGTTACAAGTTTCTAGTCGTCATCATAAATCATGCGCGTACAGTCATTTAAACTCAAAACAAGTGTGCCTGTAAACGCTTCAGTGTTGTGAGTTTCATCCAGTGGTTGTGTTTGAAAATCCGCGATATGTTAAGTAATATTATCCCTAGATGAATGGGATCGTCTATGTGATGGCCCAATGCAGATTGCTGCCTTATTCCGTGAAAATACTCTTCCCCTCAATGTTACTAAGCCATGCTCACATTGTCCAGACCCATGTCGAGTGTGTGCATGTATTTCATCGTACCGATTGATAAACAGTCTGAACAACATTCCTATAAATTTTTTTGCTCATATTTTAAACAGTTCTCCGTCTACACTAGTATCGAAAGCTTAATTACAACCACACTGTAGGACCACTATGAAACACTATCTGTAGAAGAAGTCTGAAAGCGAGGATTTGTATCATCGGACCTGTTCCTCAGATCGTGGGTTCACTACACTATGCAAAAACAGTTAAGACATATAGAAAGAGGAATACTCTGGTGTGCACCGACTTTCACGAAACAAACATAGTGTGTGCTGTGAGTATATGTAAGGTACATCGTCACTACCTGAGACAGAACACGGTTGAAGTAACGTAATTATATTTCCAAAACAACAGTTGTCAACTCACCGAAGCCATAATCATCAGACAATATTTATTTTACAAATTTGTGACAAATGGAAGAATAAATCACCAAGATTGTTTACAGACAGGGAGCATTATAACCGTCGTCGTAGTAAAAATAGCGCAGTGTGTTCTGTGCTATCACGAGACAATACGGAAGGAGTATTGTTGTGTGGCATATGAAGTTTTAACAGATTGATAGTATGTTGAATCTTCCAGGCATCCCTCCAAATCTACTCGACATTCATATATCGCGAATTAAGGATTCCTAGAAGCAGGTCCTGATGATGGAACGTGGCGAACACGACTCCAGCGCTGGAGCGAGGGAGACAGAGCACACGCTAAATCAGCATAAATGAGCGATGTGTCGGGAGCCGACCTGTTGGCTATGGCCTTACACGTCTTCCGCCAGCTTCAGTATTACGAAGGAAAAATTAACTGTCGAAGCACCTGATTAAACAACACTCCGTTCTACGTCCGCTGAAAAATTTCTACCAGCGAACATTAAAGAAAAAAGTCGCATAACCGAGATCATTGCGCTAAAATACGTAATAAATACGTGTTCAATAAGTAATGCAACAATTTTTTTTCTCCGCCGATTTCGACTGAAAAAGTGCGGAATTTGTTGTGACACATCGTGGAATATTCTCGATTCAGCCCCTATAGTCTCATTTATTATCAGTAAACCATACATCGAGTGCAGTAATTTATCATCTTCAGAAAAAAGCGCTGATGTTGGGAACAGTTTACCACTCCATGGCCTGATTTCTGACTCAGAGGTGTGTCTCCCTCATGATTGCTGGGTAACTCGAATAAACTCTCATTATCGAGTCTTTCCATCTCTTGATTGCTGGGTAATCCGAATAAACTGTCATATGCTCTTTCCAATCTTGATGAAGAGGATTGTGAATACATTCCTCTGATGGCCGCTTGCACGAAATACACATGTTAAAGTCCTCCCTATTCAAGACAAGTGCCTCGTCAACTGAGCACATGTACAAACAGCGAATGAATGATGAAATTATTTTCACTGTCGTGTATATAACCAGTCTTTTATATATATATATATATATATATATATATATATATATATATATATATATGCATCTTTAAACTGTGGAAAGAAAAGAGAAAATTGGCGTCCTGCTACCATGTCCCTTGCGTGTAGTCACAATACATGTACAAACACACACACACACACATACACATACAGTCGCACACATGTTACTTAATACACATAACTGGGATAATTGGACAGTTTATATTTCGAGCTATTTTTTTCTCTATCTCTCTACATTGCTGCTACCGGAAGATAGGACGATTGCTGCCCATATGGATTAGATGTCGGTAAAACGTGTTTTCTCTAACCAGCACATTACATAAACGATCCCATCATCTAGGGATAATGTTACATCAACGTCACTATATCGTGTATTTTCGAATACAACCACTGGATGAAACTCATGACCCTGGCATGTTCACAGGTACTGCTGTGTAAGTTGTAACTGACCATACACAACATTATTTTGCTGTGACAAGGCCAGTCTTCGATAGTTCTCACATGACTGGATGGGTGACTTATCAATAGCCGTTAATAACATGTTGTTAAAGGGAAATTATGGCTTTATTATCTATCTACATCTCGTGGCAGGGCCAGAGGTGTTAATCATTCGCAATATATCTTGGTTATATGGATATTGTGAAACAGGAGTAGGTTCTAAGAACCACCCCATCTACAGGCCAGAAGTGGTCCATCGGGACCGTGCTTAAGGTAATTTTTGGACTAGGTTATTCCAATGCCAATAATGTAAGTACTGTGCATTATAGGAATTATGCTCCGTGGGTTGCAAGCAATGTAATTAAAATATGTACAAGTTTAATTTTTTAGTTACACATCTCAGTTACCAGGATAAGTTTTTTTTACTGTTTCTCTCTCTGCATATGGCGACTGTCATGCACCATGTGCTGGCAGCATTAAGCACAGAACCTCATCTTGGTGTGACCGCAAAATCGTGTGCCATTGGTGGGTCAAAAAGCTGCTGCACATTACAATGTTAGCAGAAAAATCCCAACATGTGTGTGTCTGGCAAGGTCAAGCAATTGTGACATGACAGACTCCATCAGTGGACTTGCAAAACTCAAGTGCCAGCGGCATGTAGCGTAGGTGTGGTGTCAACGTTAAAGTCAGTGTCTGTGCCAACACAGGTGTTGCACATGGTGCAGGTCTCACAACACCCCTCTTATGAATCAGAAAATCTTTTTAAATAATAATTTGTTACTTAAATAGATTACAGGATCCTCTCACAACAGAACACAGAACCTGAATGGTTTCTATTGGATGAGAGAAATATGGGGGTGGAAGGGAGATCAATTTACATCAGCTGACCTCCCACATCACCTCTCCGTCCCCTCTCCTCCCTCCCTTGACTGACCTTACCACATGTTGACTGTGATCTTCCATAAAGTTTTATATGAAGTTAGCCAAAAAAGTTCAAATGTTCAAATGTTTGTGAATTCCTAAGGGACCAAACTGCTCAGGTCATCAGTCGCTAGACTTACACATTACTTAAACTAACTTAAACTAACCTATGTTAAGAACAACATACACACACACACCCATGCCCAAGGGAGGACTTGAACCTCTGGCAGGAGGGGGCCAAAAAAGTGCTGATGGATGCTGTGTCAGCATTTGAGCTCATTCTCCCATTGTTCCTCTACTGATGTCGACATTCTTTACAGCTCCCGCTCCTCTGTCAGGAAGTGGACAACCCACTGCACACAGATTTTCTGGAACTTCAAATTCTCTGTTGTGATTGCATGAGCAGTATAGTGACTGGTGCTCAACTTGAGCTATGTGTCTTCCACCACCACTGTCGGTCATTCCTGCTGGCAGCATCCATCACAGCAATGATTGAAGAGATAATGACATAGTGAGCATGTCCTGGCTGACTACCGCCTTCCAGTAACATCTAACCCTCTCAGAATCGTTTATTCAACACAAGAACACTCGCACATGACATACTGCATTCAACGTACACATCAGACATTTGGACGTGAATTCCACTTCCTGACACTCCATCCACAGTCATAAACCACCCTACACCTCGCTAATCCTTTTGCTCGTCCTCCATAGTGCAGTCAGACACACACAGGACTTGCTGATATCACCTCAGGCATGTCTAACGGACAAACAGTGCAACGGTGAATATCTAAGCTGTTCTTTCCTGATTCCCAATAGAGGGCACTTCTATACACACTCCTCCCTGCGTCAGTGAAGTGAAATTGAAATAACACAAGCATTTTCTGGTCAGACGAGTATAGAGCTATATCAATAACAGCAAAAAATCGTCTAATAGGAGCAGGATTCGTTATGAATAGGCAGCTAGGACACGGACTTAGTTACTGTAAACAGTTCAGCGATGGGGTCGTTCTCACCGTAATCGACAGCAATTCAACACTGACAACAATAGTTTAGTGTAGACTCCAATGTCCCAAGCAGAAGATAAAACGGTAGAGAAGGTGTATGAGAATATTAAACGACTGATTCAGTGATGTAAAGGGAAATGAAAATCTAATAATTATGGGGGATTGGAATGCTGTTGTAGGAGAAGAAGCAGACGAAAGGGTTATAGAAGCATATGGACATGGTAGTAGCAATGGGGGAAGGAGAAAGACTAAATGCGTTCTGCAATAAATTGAACTGTAATAGCAAATACTCTGTTCAAGAATGACAAGAAGAGGAGGTATACTTGGAAAAAACCATGAGCTACTGGAAAGATTCCATTTAGATTACATCATGGTCAGGCAGAGGTACTGAAATCAGGTACTGGATTGAAAGGCATACCCTGCAGCAGATATATAGCCAGATCACTATTTAGTAATAATGAAGAATAGGGTGAAGTTTAAGAGACTTCTCAGGAAGAATCAGTGCACAAAGAAGTGGGGTACGGAAGTACTAAGCAATAAAGACATACGCTTGAAGTTCTCTGAGGCTATAAATACTGTGATAATGAATAGCTCAGAAGGCAGTTATCTTGAAGAGGAATGGACATCTGACAACGAGACTCGCAGATGCTGGAAAGAAAAACATAGGTACAAGGGAAGTAACTGCTAAGAAACTATGGGCAACAGAAGAAATACTTCAATTGATGGCTGAAAGAAGGTAGTACAAAAATGTTCAGGAAAAATCCAGGAATACACAAATACAAGTCACTTAGGAATGAAATAAATAAGAAGTGCACGAAAGCTAAGACGAAATGGCTACATGAAAAATGTGAAAAAATCGAAAAAGAAATTATTGTCGGAGAGACTGACTCAACAAACAGAAAAGTCAAAACAATCTTTGGTGAACCTAAAAGTAAGGGCGATAGGATTAAAAGTGCAATGGGAATTCCACTGTTAAATGCAGAGGAGAGAGCGGATACGTGGAAAGAGAACATTGAAGGCCTCTATAAGGAGAAGACTTGTCTGATGACGTGAAAAAAGAAGGAACAGGCCGTTATAGAAAGACAGGGGATCCAATTATCGAGTCAGAATTTAAAAGAACTTAATAAGACAACACCCATCAGAATTTCAAAAATAATTGGAAGAAGTGGAAACAAAATGAGTATTCGCATTGGTATGTAGAATATATGAGACTAATTATGCATCATCAGACCATCAGGCTTTCGGAAAAACATAATCTGCACAATTCCGAAGGTGGTAACAGCCGACAAATGCAAGAATTATCGCATAGTCAACCGAACAGTTCATGCATCCAAGTGGTTGACGAGAATAATACTGAGGAAAATGAAAAAGAAAATTAAGGCTTTGTTAGACGTCGATCAGTTTGACTTTAGGAAAGGAAAGGGCACCAGAGAGGCAGTTCTGACGTTGCGGATGATAGTGAAAGTAAGATTGAAGAAAAATCTAGATACGTTCATAGGACCTGGAAGGAGCGTTCGACAGTGTAAAAGTATGCAAAATGTTCGAAATTCTGAGAAAAATGGGGGTAAGCTATAGGGAAGACGGATAATACACAGTATGTTCAAGAACAAAGAGGGAACAATAATCCGGGTAGAGCAAGAACGAGGGGCTCAAATTACAAGGGTGTGAAACAGGGACGTAATCTTTTACCTTTACTGTTCAATTATACATCGAAAAAGCAATGACGGAAATAAAGGTTTGCGAGAGGGATTACAATATGAAAGAAGATTCGCTGATTACATGTCTAACCTCAGTGTGAAAGTGAGGACGAATTGAACGATCTGTTGGGCAGAATAAACAGTCCAATGAGTACAGAGTATGGATTGAGATTAAATCAAAGAAAGGCGAAAGTAAGAAGAAGTAGCAAAAATGGTAATAGCGAGAAACTTAACATCAGTATGGGGATCACGAAGCAGAGGAAGTTAAGGATTTTACTACCTAGGCAGTAAAATGAGCCATGATGGACGGAGCAAGGAAGACATCAAAAGCAGACGAGCACTGGGAAAAAAGCTTTCTTCGTGAAAAGAAGTCTACTAGTATCAAACAAAGCCATTAATTTGAAGAAGAATTTTCTGAGAATGTACGTTTGGAGTACAGCATTGTATGATATTAAAATATGAACTGTTGAAAACTGGAACAGAAGAGAACTAAAGAATTTGGATGTGGTGCTACAGACGAATGTTGAAAATTAGGTGGACTGATAAGATAAGGAATGAGGAGGTTTTCTGCAGAATCGGTGAGGAAAGGAATACATGGAAAACACTGACAAGAAGGAGGGCAGGATGATAGGACATATTTTAAGACATCAGGGAATAACTTCCTTGGTACTAAAGGGGGTAAAATCTGTAGAGAAAGACAGAGATTTGAATACACCTAGCAAAGAATAGGGGATGTAGGTTGCAATTGCTACTCTGAGATGAAGGGATTGGTTCAAGGGAAAAAAAGAGAAAAAAGTGCTTTATCAACGTCTCGTTTTCATTTGACTGCGCCCGCATCTCGTGGTCGTGCGGTAGCGTTCTCGCTTCCCACGCCCGGGTTCCCGGGTTCGATTCCCGGCGGGGTCAGGGATTTTCTCTGCCTCGTGATGGCTGGGTGTTGTGTGCTGTCCTCAGGTTAGTTAGGTTTAAGTAGTTCTAAGTTCTGGGGGACTTATGACCACAGCAGTTGAGTCCCATAGTGCTCAGAGCCATTTTTCATTTGACTGCCCCTCATATTACTAATCGAAATGTAAAAACAATATATTAACTGATTCAACATGTGGACTGTCTCTTTGAAAAAAAAATATTATTAGTCGAACTGCAAAATTAAAAATCTATTTTGAAGAAAGTATTGAACAAATAAATCATCTTTGTTAAGTTCTAGTCACTTGTTTTTCTTTCTGCTCATTATCTGTCACGTAATTGTTTACAACATGAAACTGCCATATCATAAAATGTGTATTACATGTGTTCTACACGCATCTTGTCCACAAGAAGTGACACGTTAAAAGTGTTGTTGGATTCAATTTTATCACATACAACAGGCAGATATATCTGAATTTCAAGCAACTTTACTAAAAGGATAGAAGCATTTACACTTCCTAACACAAAGTTTGTGAACATTTGGTACGACTGAAATAGAATGGGGAAAGTCTATCACGCTGTGCAACTATGGAATTTATTCCACCGCTGTCCAGCAGAACATGACGCATGACGTGTGACCGAGGTGGCCGGACTTGATGCAGTGACACAGCGCTGTTTGTTACCAGTCCCTGAACGTCTCCAGTGCAGCAGAGGCAGCGGCAGCAATGGTGCTGTACTAGAATGTAATAGATCCTCCCATAATAAATAAACTCCTCCAACCTATCCTGCAAAAAATGTTTAAGCAGCACAATCATGTGGGCGACTGTTGTCGGGAAAATTGTTTGAACATGCATAATGCTTCCAGTTTTAGTCTCTTATTACATACGCAGCTGTAAGTGTGCAACGTGAAACTATTTTAAACTTGGAGTAGACTGGCTTGGGGAAATCCAGTAGGATTATTTAATTTTTTGTCCATTTTAAACTTAGGGTAACTGGACTCTTAGCACAAGTGACATGGTAGCGGTACAGCCTGTGCCTGTAACATTCAGGACACCATCTTTGATTCTAAACCTAGAACACATGCACTTGTATCCTCCTGATTGCCAGCTAGGATTTTTTGAATTTTGCACCACTGGAACAGTTGCCCATTCTGACGTCATAGAGACTGGCCTCAAGTCCACCAGCTTAGATTTTATATTTGATCTGATTAATGCAGGGACACAAAAACAACAGTGGTCTTAGCTCAGAGTTGCTCACACCGAAACTGAGTTTATTGTACAGTCTCGCTCCCTGTGGTTCCAGTAAAGCCAACTGGTGCCCTTAAGAAGTAGTAGGAGACGCTTTTCTAGTTCCGCATTAGACATGACATCTTCAGGCTCCACTGAGCCGACTGTTCTGTGTCTATTGCCCTCCACAGTTTCGCATTGGAAGATTAGTGTGGTGTGGTTTCATCCTCTCCACATAGTCTACACTTAGGGGCGTCTTCCTCTACACCCAATGCGTGTAGGACTTTCTTAAAGTTCCTGTGGCCTGTCATGAGCCCTACCTTGAGTTTAGTCTGTCTCATGTTAATCCCACGGTTGGAGGACTTCTCATGAAACATGACTTCAGCATCATTGGCTTATCATGTTTTTATTTTTTGGGTCATAGTCCAATATTCTAAGAACTGCCTTCTGATCTAGCTACATAGTTTTGATTTTACTAACGCCTTACTGGTGGATTAGAACAGGTTCAGGTCCAGCAAACGGAGTCGTCGCACCTGCCCTGGCCAGTCTAACAGCTTGTTCACTGCCAATAATTCCTGAGTGATCAGGGACCCACAGCATGTTCATACTGTTGCTTTTCCCTAGCCTTTCAAGGGCTTCGTGACATTCTACAACGATCTTTGATCTCGTTGCAGGGGCTTGTAGATATTTCGGAGCTGCTTGGCTACGATCCTTCCAGCACCAATGCAAATTCTTCTCCGTGCATATTCTGATAGCGGGTATTTCCGCCTGCAGTACTGTCACCAGCTTCCCTAGAAAGACTGCTCTGTCTAGTCTAGGCTGCACCCAGCACCTTCATATGTTTTCGACCCATCAGTAAACCAGACTACTCTCCTGAACAGTATCGTGGTTCATTTTTCCACTGCTCCCTTCTTCCAGTTGTTACACAGAAAGGTTTATTGAAGCAGCTAGAAGTTATTTTATGGTCCGCTGGCACTTCACCGACTATTCCTAAATTTACTACACTCACTATATTGGTATGAGATTGTGGATACCCTAAAGGAGTCCAGTTATTTCCAGTTTCTAATCTACATGCCCATGCCGCTGCCTGCATTATAACCCAAAGGTGTAGTGCGTCCATGCCCAGCATGGTTTCCGTTCCAGTAGTGGATATGCTGGTTATTCCACCTGTTTGGCTAAGCAGGCCAATTGCAGCACCTTGCCAAGCTCCTTAGCAGCCAGCTTCTATTCTACTTTATTCCGCTATACTGTAGACCCATAAATTATCATAAGTCTTATTGAAGTGGTGTACGTCCAGTACATACAACTGGAAGTTAGACCCCAGTTCTTACCATAGACATTTCTAGTGCTGATAAGAACACGTTTTGCATTTGAACATGTATTCTTTATACGGGAGGTGCGTGATAGTTTCGCATCCAGGGTTATCCCTGTGTAATATGTCATTAAAAATAAAAAGAGAATTCACAGTCTCCGAAGATCTGAGATGTTGTATAAAATATGATCTCTGTAATATTTTGGCTACTTTATCTGGAAAAATATTTGATACATATAGTTCATTTCTTCGTGTTTCACTATCTTTTGGTTCCTTATCTGTCTCCTTCGATAGCGTGAAAGGTAGCTCTCTTACTTGGCATTACGATTTTCGTGAACTTTTGAACATAAATGAAAAGGAAGATGAGAATTTGATAAATGTTCTCAATCTCTGTAGTATCGACATAACCATATTCTTTGTAAGTCTGTTCTTGAGACCACAGATGTTGCTCTGAGAGGTTAATTTTTTTGAAGAGAGTAGCACTAGTGTGTGTTGGACAGTCTGGTTATGTACTTGGTTAGAAAAGGATGGAAGCTGGCCTATTGAGTAGTGGGGGCAGCATTATTTAAAAAGGATTTTTAATAATATATTTTGAGGAATACATTTGTGGAAATGAGATGATATGAATGCAAGAGTGACGCAAGTGAAATTTTTAAACTAATCGACTTTTTTATATTTGTAATTGTGTAGTTTCTTATTTTTAGAACGTTCTGTATGGTCAAAGAATACTGTAGAAATTTTATAGTGAAGCACATGGATTTGTTTGGTAGTTGAAACAAGTGTCAGGAAAGCAACTGTACTCAAGAGAGTTAATGCGAAATATTTTTGCTAACTTGTCTAAGTATGAGAACTTTATGTAAAGTTGTCTTGTTGTTATGGCTCAATGAAGCATAGTTTAACTTGGAGTATTGTTCTTATTTATCAGTCAGTAAGATTAGTTCTCCATTTTCACTTTCTTTCATCACTGTTGTCTGCTTACTCGCATTTTACATCGTGAGTTGTTTACTGAGAATCATTTTGTGAAAATTGGTGAGATACTGTCTTTCACTGCATAGCAAATATGGCAAATGAAATTTGGTTTTGGACACTCAGATCAATATTCCTAATAGTGACAGGTTGCAGAGCAGATGAGCACTCAGTGCATACCAGTATGCCAATAAATTTAATTGCCATAAAAGCTCATGTCCATTGTGAGGTGCATTGAGTATCAGTGCTTTTGTGAAAATATCAGTATCAGTTATGATGTTTAATACCAGTAAAAGATTTCAGTAAACTGCTATCTTGTGAATTTTCAAGCAGTTCGATCAGAAAGTCATATGCATTAATTTTAATATTCATTTACTCTATAATTACAATAACAGTTGTGGTGTAGTGATTGTTTACAAAACTAAGATAAAAGTTAGCTATATATTCATGGCCAACGTTTTAATCTGAGTCATTTGTTTTATAGTCAAATAGCATTTCATTGAAAACCGATTGATCTCTCGCAGGCAAATTGTTTAATGTACCGGCATGTCGGGATTACGCATCGTGTAGCGTGAGCTATATATATATATATATATATATATATATATATATATATATTCTGTTCAAAATTAGGTTTTACATAGTGCTATTGCCCTGCACTGAAATGTACATACTTCGATATCAAAATAAATTTTACACATTTCTCAGATACCAACGAGATACTTACAAACATGAGTTAGAAGTATAACAATAAACTTACTAGCGGAAGGTGATTCAGTTCCACTATTTAGATTAATTTCATAGGATCTAAACCTGAATAGGTTTTCTGTAATATTACTAATATTCCCTGTCCTAACCTTGTTTTTGAATGTATTTTACTGAATTGTGATCGAGGAGCAAAATCGCCATTGGTGTTACTAATGCTGTGATGCTGTTGATCGGTGCCATTGCTGCAGCCTTAAATTCATACTGCATCATCAATAAATGAGCTTGCAGGTCTTCCAAAGTTTGGTTTTCAAAGTCCGATCCATTTAAAGAAACATTCCTCCTCATCTCAACTACTGACTTTGAAATACTTACATTTCTTTCCACAGTCATGCATCACTCTATTAGTAGCGGACCAACAATCACAGACTGCTGATTTGTAAACTCGTTCACGTCATTAAGATAATTCCGTCTCCTCTTTTGGTTAATCATATGGAGAAATAACAATTAAACATTTAAGAAAGAGAGGAGGAATTATCCCTAGATGCTTCACTTCCCTACTCTGCTGGTAGAGTTTCATAGAGGACGTTGAGATTCCAGTACGGGTGCTGGATTTGCTTCCTCGTAAATGGTACTATAACAGTATTCTTGAGACTGAACCTTGAAAGGTGGCTACACTGAGCCACAGCGCCAGAGATCGCTAGAGAGCATTGTTAGCCGCCTCCACTGGCAGAGTGATTCTTGAGATGTCGTAGTGGTCAGTGCTTGTCCAGGACTCGTAGTAGTCAGTTCGTGTTCAGATGTGCTAGTAGAGAGTGCTTGCTGAGATGTGATACTGAAAAGTTCTTGTTGAGATGTGGTAATAGCGAGTCGGTGTGGAGATATATTGTAATTATGAGAGTGATTTTGGTCAATATATGAAGGTAACGAAACTTGATTTATTTTTCATTATTTCCATGTTTTAAATAATGCGTCATTACAGGTTCAGTCAACAAAGCATCTGGCTTGTGTTCTTGTATTAGAGTGTAATTCTGGTTTTCTTGAGTAATTATGGTATTCTTATTTTCTTTAATTAATTCAGTATAAATGATATTTATAAATTCTTGTGTTATTGAAGAAGAACCGTGCCAGATGCGTACGTTGAGTCATACTTCCACACACAGAACAGTTACACTTGTGCTTTGGTTTCGTAGGTTTTATAGTTGCTGGGGACTTAATTAATTAATTGTGTTAATGAAAATTTCCATTTCATTCTTTGTTATTGTTCTAAGCAGTCAGATTGCGTAATAATAACAGTCAGGGCCAACCGTTACGAGACTTCGTAATCGGACAGACAGCTGCTAAAGCAAGAAATCAAAATCATTTTCATTACATATAAATAAGCCCCCATGCACGTGGCGACCGCTGCTTCGGATCGTCCCTTGGAATTCTTCTGATTGTGTAGACAGTAGTATTGTTGTAGTAATTTGTAGTTTAGTAATTGTAGTCTATATTGCATGTGTAGATTTGGTAATTAGCATTCTTCTAATGGTATTTTTCAAAATTTAATTTTTATTGCCTTGTATACGCGTTTGACGATTTAGTGCAATTATTTCAATTGTTCGTTAATCGTGTTTGAGGGAAACATTTCGAGTGAATGATTGTTGGAGATAAAGTGTCATTGTGTGCAATTTTCATATAGTGACGAGTTTTGTATATTTTGTAAATGATTACGCGATCAATGAAAAAGGCAAAAATGATGAATAGTGAGAATGACGAAATTGTTAACATGGCGAACTCGCCAACAGAGGAAAACAGTGTGATGAATAATGAAGTGGAAAACAATGTAATAAGTCGGGAAAGTAGTCCGGAACCATTTCAAAATTTTTCTCAATCAGAAAATTCACGGAATACGAGATTAATGACAGAAGATTCTGGAATAGTATTGAACACAGATAGCCTTACAGCTATGACGAATGAAACTGGTCTTGCGGGAAATGTTAGGGGCGAAAAGAATTTCGAACCAGTTACTATGGAGCAGTTAATGAGTGCAATATTAAATTTGGGATCACGGATGGACGCAATGATAACACGGTTAGGCTCACAAATAGGAACAAGTAAAACCGAGATGGAAACAATGGAAACACAGTTAGGCTCACGAACAGGGACATGTTTCAAAAACATGAAAGATGAATCAAAGAAAGAAATTAGAGAAGAAGTACAACCGATTTTGAAGGCTCACAATAATAGCTTAATTTCAACAGAAATTAGACAAGAGGAACAGGACAGAGAACGGGAAGAAAAAGATCGCGTGATAGTACAAAATTTTTCAGAGTTAAATTTACAACGAGCATACGATAAGGAAGAAATATTTGAGAGAATCGAGGAATCCGTAACAAATGACTTAACGCAACAGTGTGAACAGTCAACTACTAAATGTGACAATACCGAAACCCGAGTTGCGACACTGACGGAAGACGTAAACTTATCGGAAAGAGTTGAGATTTCAGATAAATTGACAAATCTTAGTTTAAATGGGGACAGAGAATCGGATGATACAGCTCCATTGCCATTTGCGGAAACTGAAGAGTACCAGAACATAAATAGACATGTTGAAAATCAGGGAAAATTTAATGAACGCGTGAAAAGGGAATTTGAGGCATTACGAATGCAAGTCAAACAAATCGAAGGCGAAATTGTAGGAAAAGACAGCAGACGAATTTTAGTATCACAGATAGCAGAGGGCTTTGAAGAAAGTAATTTGTTTCATTTACGGGATGTAACAAGAGAGCGCCAGGCGCGGGAACTTGACAATAATCGACATTGGGACTGGGACAGACGCGGTAGGTCTTTGTCGCCGCGAGGCGGAAGCGACTGTAAACACTTTTTGACTGTTCGGAAATTTAAGATCTTTTGCAATTCTAGGAATGACATACGTCCATGTTCATGGTTGGATCGATTTACGTGCGCACTTCCACCAAATTTGCCACTGAGTCACAAACTGAAATTAATGTGCAGCTATTAAAGTCCTCAGGGGATTCACTACACTAAGTGAATATGTGCAGTAGCGATCACAGGGCCCCGAGCTGTAGTGGTGCTATTTCCCTTTTAGTTTTCTGCACCGCTGCCTACTCTTTCACTATCCTTTGCATCTATAAAAACAACTCTTCTACTATCAATCTATCTAGACAGTAGGTAAAGAATAACCAGATTTGACTGTTTTACCCGAAAGTGACTTTGGAAATTACCGTTTGGACTTACTATATTTTCTGCAGCATTCATTCGTAGTTTAAACAAAATTTTACCTGTTTATCTTCGTGACAATATTACTTCTTATGTTGACGACATTCTTATTGCTAAACATTCTTGGAGTGAGCACAACAAAATTTTGGATTCATTATTACGTATTTTTGCAAGAACGGTGAACTTGAAAAAAATCTGAATTTGGTCGTTCTCAGGTGAAATTTCTCGGTCACATTATTTCTACAGAAGGTATTCTCCCTGATCCAGAGAAAGTAGACGCTATTCGTAATTATGCTGTTCCTTCCACAAAACGTGCTGTTCGTAGTTTCCTTGGTGTCTGTAATTTTCTTAGACGCTTTGTTAGATTGGATGATTTGGCCACATCTCGTTTACACATTTCAGTTATGCGCACTTTGGTCCCAGAAAATGCTTTCATAAATTACGAGAAAATTGCTACTTCATTAATATGGAAAAACGCATTCGATTTGTTCTTGCCAAATGCAAATTATGTTAAAAGGCTAAGCCGCCAATTATTTCTCACAGAGCACCGTTGTTTCCTATCATTCCAGCGAAATTAAAGGACATGGCTGCAGTCGATTTGTTCGGTCCAGTGGTTCGTTCTACTAATGGTTTTGCGTACATTTTCGTAGCAGTGGAATTGACATCAAAATATGTGTGTTTTACACCTTTACGCAAGGCAACAGCTCGTTCAGTATCTAATGCTTTCATCAAACATTTTCTTAAAGAAGTTGGTCATGTTGATAAGGTTATATCAGATAATGGATCACAGTTTCGCTCTAAAATTTGGCTTCGTACTCTACGGCGTCGGAAGATTAAACCAATTTTCATTTCACTTTTTCACCCTCAATCTAATGCTTCAGAGAGATGGATGAAGGAAATCAATAAATTGTGCCGTCTTTATTGTCATCAGAATCACAGAACTTGGGATCAGTATCTTCATATTTTTCAAAACATTCTGAATGAACTTCCTAATGACTCAACTTCTTTACCGCCTCTATTGATATTAAAAAATAAAGTACCAACAAATCGCATTTCTGAAATCGTTCCTTTTCCGCCTTCACGGAAACTGCGGCATTCTGAAGTTGTCAACCTGGCTCTACGAAATATTGCGTCTGCGGCTGCTAGAAGAGAGAAATCAGCGAAACGTCCTGGTCGTTTAAAAATCTTGTCAGTTGGCCAGAAGGTGTTAATTAAGTCCCACCGTTTGTCTCATAAAGGAAAAGGCTTGTGTCGCAAATTTTTTCTGCTTTATAACGGTCCATATAGAGTTCGCAAAATTATTCATGATAACACTGTTGAAGTAGAAACTCTTAAATCTCGACGCTCTAAGGGAATACATCACATATCGAACGTTAAAATTTTTGTGGAATGACATACTCTTGAGAAACTAACAGTTGTATGTAAAAACACGGAGAATGCAAGAGTACCGCGCTGTGTTTTGGCGGCGGCACATACTCAAAGCAACAGTCAGTCTGCGCGCCGCACAAGGCAGTCGTTGACCGCAAACAATGACTTCCTACGTCACGCGCCTACAGCTGATCGAGCGCTCAGTGCGAATGCACTGACAGACGTAAACAAATACACAGTCTAATTTCTCCGACTAAATTCTGTATAAAGCTATAAGGACTTCATAAATTATGTTATTAACGTTCAGTATTTTTCAGGATACGGTTGTATAAAATATTTAAGACCTTCAGGTAAATTCGGTGCGTGTCCAACGTTAAGACGACTTGCTTTGGAGAAAATTTTCAGGAAGAATGTCATTTCGAAGAAGAAAGTAATAAATAAAAAAAAAAGGTAACGGTTAATTGAGCTTATTTTTCAGGTAACAGAATTCCACTTAGGTACGTACTTTAAACGTAATTTGCTGCTTGCGATTACGTGATTCATACTTTGTGCTAATTTCATGTTCTATGAATTTACTAGTGAAGCGACGTGCTTACGCATGTTAACTGATTTTGACAATGATTGACTAATGAACAGGGTTGTTATTTGTATATATTATGCATCGCTTGGCTGCTATGCTTTTTCACTGACGTCATATTTTTTTTATTATGTGCCTGTTGTGCTTATTTAATTAAATTATAATTATCACCTGATTAATTGTGCTGATGTGGTTAGATATGTAAGTTATACTTTGTGATTTATCTGCTTGCGCCTTCATGTTTACTTATTAAGATTACATATGAACATTTATTTGCTTATGTCGATGTGATGCTAATGACCTGTTTATTGTGTAGGGCATGTTTGCTGCTGTGCGTATGGATTGCATATTTACACGTTTCTGTTCTGTTGTCATAACTACTCTTCAATTTAGAATATAGAAATGCTGATATACTATGTACGTACATAGAGTTTAGGTCACACTATGGTATTAATTGTAGATTGTTCGCTTGGCAGAGCCTCGTTATAGGGATTGTGCTGCATCCACTTGTTGACATTCTGTTCTCTACTGGTATATTTACTCGCTATTGCATGTTTTGCTTACGCTCAGTGCCTTATATTTTTAAGATAAGAAAATGAACTGCTATAATTCGACGAACGACATTAGTACAAGAAAGTCATAGAAGTCACATGAGCTGAGGTTTTATGGAAGCTGTATAAATTTATGCTAATAGGAAGGAAGCTAACGACATGACATACCAAAACTAGGTTTAGACCATTGACAGTATTACACTGCATTTTTCGTGAGCAATTGAAATAGGAAGTGACACTTGACACAAAAAATACTCCACATGTTTGCTTCTGCTATGATTCTTGAAGTGGTGTACACACTGTGAAATATTATCATCATTCACACTCCGTAATCGTACTTAATTACTGAGAGTTATTCGAACTAAGTCTGTTAGAGGTTATGTATGCATTTCTTTTATTTAATGATGGACAAGGAACCAAAATGTATCTTATAATTTATAATGAGTAGAAAATTTGGGTCAGATGGATTACACAGAGGTTGTGTGTGGACACTG
Source organism: Schistocerca nitens (assembly GCF_023898315.1). Taxonomy (NCBI): domain Eukaryota; kingdom Metazoa; phylum Arthropoda; class Insecta; order Orthoptera; family Acrididae; genus Schistocerca; species Schistocerca nitens. The sequence goes on along the minus strand of NC_064614.1, from coordinate 498,719,324 downwards.
TGTCTTCGGATTGTATGGGATGATGAATTGAAGTTGCACTAGGATTTTGCCTGTACTTGTTCGTGGAGACTGACTAGAGGAAAGAGTTGTTATGGAAGTGAAATGATATTGGCAATAAGGTTTATAGGTATCGACGTATTGAAGATTTATTATTGAGGTATTATTGAGATTATGTGAAGTTGAAGAGGTATTAGTGAAGTATTGAGATTATGTGAAAGTAAATGAGGAGCATATTGTTTTTGTGGGTTTATATGGAACAAGGAGGATGAAGATGGCAGACTAGAACACTAAAGTGGAAGGAAGATTGTCTATACACACACTTGTTAAATCACTAAGCAGTATATACTTTTTTTTGAGAGAGGAAGCATGTGCATATCTTGGCTCACTGACAGTTGTTCAGCAACAGTACATTTTGATCTGGCTTGGCAAACATTGGTCTTGACATGATGACTATGACGTTGACTAACTATTATTGACTGTTATACATTGCTGCCACTACTACTTGATACACATGACGAACATAAAATTTTGACAGAATTGCATTTACACAGTTAACACTATTCAATTACACAGTAGCACTAATGTGGATGAAAGATGAGTGAGTGTGTTTTGTGTGTTTTCCTTTTATAATCCCAGAGAAGTGATCCCAACCTATCTCCTAAATATTATTTCACTTGTTTGTTGTGGCTTGCACTGACACCCATAAATATTATAGGTTAACTATTATTGTGTACTGTAATAGTTAATGTGACAATTACCTGATATCATTTGTGTGTTTATTATGATTTGTATGTTTAGTGTAAGAGCATTGATAATAATTTGTTAAAGAAATTGTATGTGCATTCAAACTATTGTTCATGACTGAACTGTCTCAGTAGTTATGGTGAATAGTATGGACTGTTACTTGCACCTTTTCTACATGATTGGTGCTACAAGGATATGTTTAATTTCTGCTGATGAACTGTGTGATCAGTGATTGTAAAAAAAATTATGGACTGTTACTTGTACCTTTTCTACAATATTGGTGCCACTAGGACATGTTTAATTTCTGCTTATAAACTCTGATGAACAGTGTGATCAGTGACAGTGTATTTTATGGAACTGCTTCTGCTGAGAAATGTGACTTGTTGCTGTGTGTACCTGCTCAACATTGCTGGGTACCACTGATGGACTGCTTCTACTGAAATGATGTTGCTTCTTGCTGTCTGTACCTGGTCAACATTACTGGGTGCCACTGATGGACTGCTTCTACTGAAATGATGTTGCTTCTTGCTGTCTGCACCTGGTCAACATTACTGGGTGCCACTAATGGAACTGCTTATACTGAAATGGTGTTACTTGTTGGTGTCTGCACCTGCTCAACATTGCTGGGTGCCACTGATGGACTGCTTCTACTGAAATGAAGTCACCTGTTGCTGTGTGCACCTGATCAACATTGCTGGTGCCACTAATGGACTGCTTCTACTGAAATGGTGTTACTTGTTGGTGTCTGCACCTATTCAACATTACTGGGTGCCACTGATGGACTGTTTCTACTAAAAAAAAATGTCACTTGTTGGTTTTTGCACCTGTTGACCCTTGCTGGGTGCTACTGCTGGAACTGTCAACTGCTTATTCTTGGGCTATGGAAAGCGTTTATGTGAATATTTGTATAAACTGATTTTTTGTGTATTACTGTTTGTGAAAAGTTATGAGACTCTTACCTGCACATATTCGTCATTGCTGACGCTATTGATTGAATTGTTTAACCACATAATACTTGTGTAAATTATTATGTAAAGTCACATGTATGAAAGAATTTGTATTGCTTACTGTATTCTATATAATAGGTTATTGAAAGGTCAGTGCAAAGCCAAAATTTTATCTAGTTACATGATATTTACGCATTAATATTATCTTTTATTTTTGTCTGTATTTTTTTGACGAATTTGGTGGTATTTTCACCACCAATGCTGGCAAAAATACCATCAAATTCTAGCCGTGGAGGAAGGGCATATGAAAGGTGGCTACACTGAGCCACAGCGCCAGAGATCGCTAGAGAGCATTGTTAGCCGCCTCCACTGGCAGAGTGATTCTTGAGATGTCGTAGTGGTCAGTGCTTGTCCAGGACTCGTAGTAGTCAGTTCGTGTTCAGATGTGCTAGTAGAGAGTGCTAGCTGAGATGTGATACTGAAAAGTTCTTGTTGAGATGTGGTAATAGCGAGTCGGTGTGGAGATATATTGTAATTATGAGAGTGATTTTGGTCAATATATGAAGGTAACGAAACTTGATTTATTTTTCATTATTTCCATGTTTTAAATAATGCGTCATTACAGGTTCAGTCAACAAAGCATCTGGCTTGTGTTCTTGTATTAGAGTGTAATTCTGGTTTTCTTGAGTAATTATGGTATTCTTATTTTCTTTAATTAATTCAGTATAAATGATATTTATAAATTCTTGTGTTATTGAAGAAGAACCGTGCCAGATGCGTACGTTGAGTCATACTTCCACACACAGAACAGTTACACTTGTGCTTTGGTTTCGTAGGTTTTATAGTTGCTGGGGACTTAATTTGTGGTGTCACCGCTAGACACCACACTTGCTAGGTGGTAACTTAAATCGGCCGCGGTCCTGTAGTACATGTCGGACCCGCGTGTCGCCACTGTGTAATCGCAATCCTAGCGCCACCACATGGCAGGTCACAAGACACGGACTAGACCTCGCCCCAGTTGTACGGACGACATAGCTTGCGACCAGACCTACCAAGTCTTCCTCTCATTTGCCGAGAGACTGATAGAATAGCCTTCAGCTTATTCCATAGCTACTACCTAGCAAGGCGCCATTTGTATCAGTGCTTATAGCTTACTACTATTCAAGAGATGTATTCCAACAAGAGAATAAAGTTAAGTATATTATTCCAGCTACGTACTTTTCTTCTTATTCATTAATAAGTCTCATGTTCCAGTACTTCACGCCCGTCTGCGTTAGTTTAGCGTGCACTTTCAGCCACTTCGATCTACAAGGTGTTGGCCCCGCTGCCGATAAATCATAATTAATTAATTGTGTTAATGAAAATTTCCATTTCATTCTTTGTTATTGTTCTAAGCAGTCAGATTGCGTAATAATAACAGTCAGGGCCAACCGTTACGAGACTTCGTAATCGGACAGACAGCTGCTAAAGCAAGAAATCAAAATCATTTTCATTACATTTAATTAAGCCCCCATGCAAACTTAGCTCCTGTTTTCTGCACCAGTTCTTCATAATGTCTAGTGCACATTGTGCCATTGTTCAAAAACGCTAGCAAATTTGCCATGTATTAGAATGACTAAATTATCTGCATATGCTTGGAAAAAGTAGTCTCTAGTATTTACTTCTGCAATGAGCTCATTCACCACTAGGTTCCACAGGAGTGGGGTCAAATTCCGCCTTGTGGACACCGTCTGGTGGTGTTGATCGCCATTTTCTCATTCATCATGGTGACCTATATCTTTCTTCTGCTTAGTATGGTCTTAATCCACCCACACGTGGTGGTCTCAGTGCCAAGCCCTTCTGCAGCTGTAACCATGGACTCGAAGGTCGTATAGCTAAAAGCCCCAACGATATCCAGGAAGATGCAGAGAACTGGTGAAGTGTCGTTTCATATGATTTACCTGGTTTACATGTAGAGGAACTTCAGTTAACCTCCTTTCCCTAACGTACACGTTACACAGTTTTCCTAATGTCTTTAGAAGAAAGGAGGACAGACTGATCGGTCTCATTGTCTTAGCCTTCGTATGGTCAATTTTCCATGGCTTCGGAATGAAAACAATCCTGACTGTCCTCCAAGCATTAGGAATGATTCCTGTTGCTAGGCTGACCAAAAACAGCCTACATATGAATCTAATTAAATCCTCTCCTGCTTATTTCAGTAGAATTGGAAAGATACAGTCTGGCCCTTGTGATTGAATAGTTGAAACATTCTTACCACCCACTGGATTTTTTTTAAATCAACACATTCTCTGTCAGATTTCCAGTTTTCGCTTTGATTACCTGTAAACCAGTGCCTCTAAAGGACTGACAACATGCGTCCATACATGTCCAAAAGAATTTTTCATCGTAATTCAGAAAGAAACAGGCACTGCAACATCGTATTTATCTGTCTACAACAGGCAAGCGACTTTCAAGTAAAATGTCTCACTTGTATGGGAATATACGTAATGAATATAAACACTGGTACAAGGACAGTGTCACCCCACTCTACATTGCTGCCAGATTTATCCAAGATAGCGGCAACAGATGTGGCAAAGTCGCAATGACAGCATGACAGGAGGTCCAAATTTTGCCGGGAAAACAGATGAGCTGGGCTACCTCCACTAACCTAACACACTCCCCTGCTCCTTCCTCTCCTCTCCCCAAGAAAATGGCGGTAAGTTCAAATTTTGGTGGGAAAAAGGTCACTTGGGTTACCTCTGCTAACCTAAGAAAATGGTGAGAAAATTTTGGCAAGAAAAAAGAGCACTTGGGCTACCTGCACTAACTTAAGTCATCCATCCATCACCTCTTCCCTAAAATGTGTGGGAAAAGGACTCAGCCTGTGCTGGGCTGCTGGATAGGATGGACGTAAGTCTTTATTTTGCATGCAGTGTTTATATAACAATTTGAGTTGTCATAGGCTGTACTGCCACCAAAGCGCACTGTCGTCCCTCCCATGACGTAATCCAAGATGGTGGTCTGGGGAAAAATGGTGGGAACCAATAGGAGCACTGAACACATTACATGTCAGACTTCAGCCAGTAACATTGCAGTATCTGCTAACGTCATTAGTGGGTATAGAGCAGGTTCAACAGTTCTGTGACCTCAGTCTTGCTCAGTCTGCCAGCTGCAGCAGCAGCGACAGCAGAAGAAGAAGAAGAAGAAGAAGAAGAAGAGCCATGATGCATCAACAGCAGTCACAGTCCAGCACAGCCCTGCAGAACAGGAAGAAACGGAATAGTAAGCACCCCATATCACATCTTTGTCTGTGGTTAGCATTATTATTATTACTGGATGTTTTCGCGTCTTGGTCCATATGCAATGCGTCCTCCTCTTTGTTGAGCAGTAGCCCTCAACACGTGCAAGCCTGCAGGGGTGAGCGCCAACATGTCGACCTGTGCCACCTCTAGACCTGCAGCAACCTCAGCTGCGATCTTGTTGAGACCTGTAACGACTTCTGGACCTGAGGCAGCAACAACCTCCAGCATGTCTGAACCTGTAACAACCATGTGGGATCCTGTAGCGCACATAGCCCACTTGCTGGAGCAGGACATGGAGCTGATGTTGTCTGTCCCAATCATCGATTTGTGTGATGAGGACATGCAGTATGCTCCCAACACATCAAATGCTGCTGGTGGTCGTAAACAACAGCAAGATGGAGGACAGTACTGGTCACCGACATACAACCTATTGGAGCAGAACATCCCTATGTTAGTGCAGGCACAGAGAACAGATGCTGTGGATAAGAAGACATCAAGTGTACCCAGGCCATTCAGTTCCAAATACAATTTAACTCCCAGTGTAACAAAACGTGTAAACGTAGGTATAGAAGCACATCATAACCGGGGCTTGCATGAGAGAATAGAAACTGAAAATGCATCGAAGGGTGTTAAAGTACCTATTTCTGAGTTGGACTGGGACGAAATATGTTGTGGAGAGTATTATCCAACTCGTACCACCCAGACGTTAACCTTACTGGTATTACACTATCTATTAGAACAGTGTATGCACAATGTGTGAAATCAGGTGACAAGTGTGTTTATCTACGGCACACCTCAGTTATGAGCTTATACGATCTGGATACTGTGCTATGCCTTGCATCAGAGAGCTTGAGTCGTTGGTTGCCAAGCACAGACTCTGCATACAATGATGTTGTAGACTTCCTGCATGTGCATAGTGTACATGTTGATAGAAACAGATTAAATTTGCTTGTGAAAAGCCCGAGTACTGTGAGGCACCCATTGGCTTGAGGGAGATAGATGCAGAATTTATTGCATATCAAGAAGCATTGTTTGGAAAATACTGTACAGGTGTGAAGAAGAAGATGAAGAAAGAGTCTGATGATTTTTTTGAAGTACCACATCCAATTTATGAGATATATATAAACATATAGTATTGCGATTATTAACATCATCATTATTTTTCAATGCTACACCTTTAATGATACAGCAGCAGCAGACAATTAACCCAAACACCTTCTCGCCAGTCACTGACAAAATGAATGATGAGGTTACTCTTCATGGGTAAAATATATATATATAGCTTATTTCTTTGTGTAGCCACTACAGCTCAGTTGGTTAAGTGATGAAGCTACAGCAGCTACACATACCATTACCGTCCCTTCAAGTGTATCTTTCCATGTATGCCAACTACTTTTCAGAACCTGGCATAGTTAGTATCATGGCAGGGTGGGCAGGATGGCATCAGAAGGACTTTGATGTCGGTGACTGGTCCTGCGAAGGTGCAAAACAAGACCTGAAGAAGAAGAAGATGAATGGAATACTCCTTCCTGATAGTATATGAGCAATTATTGTAGGTCCATCCAATTGTGACAAGACGAATGTCCTCATGACGCTGCTAACAAATCCAGATGGAGTCTGACTTGAACATGTTTGTGTACTCTCAAAAACACTGTTTCAGCCGAGGTATCAGCTATTACAGGAGATACTGCATGGTATAGATGGTGTTACATAAACGACATTCAGTGAAAGCAGTGATATCCCCCCACCTTAAAAACAAAGCCAAACACTGTCTTCATATTTAACGACGTTGCTGTGGAAAAACAAGACCAAATGCGAAAATATTTCTGTTTCGGTCGTCATATGGGTGCTGATCTAAGCCAAACATATTCCAGAATCCCAAAACAGTTGGTTAGGGATAATTCAAACATCATTATAGCCTTTAAACAAGACAATCTAAATTTGAAACACATTTACCAGGCACATGTAGGAACTGACATGTCATTCAATGTTATTGTAAAGTTATGTGCTGATTGCTGGAATCATCCACAGTGTGGGTTTTTCGTTATTGATAAAACAAGAAGACTGAATGATGGTAGTTTCTGTATATATAGCTTGGTAAGAGAGGCAAGTACATCAGCGTATACTGCACCATGGATAAATTCGCGAGCATGTCTAGCTCTCAACCCAAGGGAATAGGTGTACATAGGCAGAACATTCGCGTCTACATGGATGCGATAGTTCAGGCTATTGTACATATAGTTGGAGGTATGTGCAGGGAACTAGAGACGTATTGCCAGACTCTTTTGAAAATGATTAATGCATTAAATGTGTTTGTCAATTAAATCGGTAAGAAAGTAACCAAGTGAAAAGGTCAAGGCTATTGAGGGGAAAATAGGCGTAGAGCTCCTTGTTGAGAAGGGGGAGCATGCACATAGCAAGAGGAATACGAAGAGCGGATGAATAAAGCCTCACACTACAGAAACGTCTGATTACTATATACCGAGATGTGAATGAAGCAGAAAGTGATACAAGCGCGGAAGGCGGTTCGAGAGAAATTACGATTGCTAACGTTAGGGCACATGGATCGACAGCACACCCTAAGAGAGACCTTCAAGCTGATTACTGAATCTCTCAGGCAGCTCTCAGCAAAAACAAAACACACGATAACGATGGTGTTGCCATTGACAAATTCATTATCTGTCACGTCCATGGTCAGATAAATAGAACATTCGGCCTTTGCAGAGGGACACCACACATGTTGAGCACGCATGCTATACATGTAACTGATGACACAATACAGACTGGTAATAGGCGGTTTGAGAGAACGCCTGGCTTAAGGAATCTTATTTTCCTAAGACCTACCAAAAAACCTATAAATTATTCAGTTAATGATAGGGAAATGTACTGTGAAATACTGCACTTGACAGATGTACATAAGATCGCAAAAAGAAATATAAAACCACTATTAAAGCCGGCCGGAGTGGCTGTGCGGTTCTAGGCTCTGCAGTCTGTAACCGAGCGACCGCTATGGTCGCAGGTTCGAATCCTGCCTCGGGCATGGATGTGTGTGATGTCCTTAGGTTAGTTAGGTTTAATTAGTTCTAAGTTCTAGGCGACTGATGACCTCAGAAGTTAAGTCGCATAGTGCTCAGAGCCATTTGAACCATTTGAACCACTATTAAACCAATACTTGATGGCGAAAACAAAAGCAGCAGCAGCAGTGATGGTATTGACATTGAGCATAAAGCAGTGAACACTCGAATCCCACAGTATATATATTATGACAACCACAACGAGCTAATAGATCGACTATGGCTGCTCATGGCATCAGCTGCTGCAGGTAATGCAGCTCATTTGAATGAAACTGTTTAGAGAATCTCTGGGCTTAAAGGGAGAGGTATCATCGAATAAGTATGGAGACAGTAGTTCGAGAAATGCACAAGCCAGCAAGCGAAATATACCCTCACAGATTTGATTAAAGGTTTGGACGACTTATAGCACGCTGATCTTGTAAATATGAGGGAATATTCACATGAGAATAATGGATTCAAATATATTTTAATGGTTTTTGTTACATACTCCAAATCTGCCTGGGTATTACCTGACAAAATAAAAACGGGTAGAAATGCCGCCGATGTGTTTGAGCGTTTGACACAGACGAATCGATGCTCTTAAAACATCAAAACTGATCACAGTGGAGAGCTTTACAATAGGTACTTCAAGACTGCTATGCAGCGGTATGGAATACATCACTACTCAGCATTCACTGGCCTGAAGGCAAGTATATCATACACATAAATAGATATCCTCTCAGAAATAATTGCTCAGAATAATGGAACGAAACATAGCACAATAAAAATGAGACCGATCAATGTTCGTGATAATGGACTCATGGATACGCTGTGTAATGTTGTTGCTTTAATTTGTTCTGCAAGCGGTGCTGCTATTCAAGACAATAAGAGCTGTCTGGGGAAGTTAACCTTGCATTACTGAGCAACTGTTTCACCAGGTATCCAGTCTAGCTTACCAAATTCCCAACCAGACTAACATTAATTATAATCTTTTAATAGTCATACGACAACCGGTGATATACACTCCTGGAAATTGAAATAAGAACGTGAATTCATTGTCCCAGGAAGGGGAAACTTTATTGACACATTCCTGGGGTCAGATACATCACATGATCACACTGACAGAACCACAGGCACATAGACACAGGCAACAGAGCATGCACAATGTCGGCACTAGTACAGTGTATATCCACCTTTCGCAGCAACGCAGGCTGCTATTCTCCCATGGAGACGATCGTAGAGATGCTGGATGTAGTCCTGTGGAACGGCTTGCCATGCCATTTCCACCTGGCGCCTCAGTTGGACCAGCGTTCGTGCTGGACGTGCAGACCGCGTGAGACGACGCTTCATCCAGTCCCAAACATGCTCAATGGGGGACAGATCCGGAGATCTTGCTGGCCAGGGTACTTGACTTACGCCTTCTAGAGCACGTTGGGTGGCACGGGATACATGCGGACGTGCATTGTCCTGTTGGAACAGCAAGTTCCCTTGCCGGTCTAGGAATGGTAGAACGATGGGTTCGATGACGGTTTGGATGTACCGTGCACTATTCAGTGTCCCCTCGACGATCACCAGTGGTGTGCGGCCAGTGTAGGAGATCGCTCCCCACACCATGATGCCGGGTGTTGGCCCTGTGTGCCTCGGTCGTATGCAGTCCTGATTGTGGCGCTCACCTGCACGGCGCCAAACACGCATACGACCATCATTGGCACCAAGGCAGAAGCGACTCTCATCGCTGAAGACGACACGTCTCCATTCGTCCCTCCATTCACGCCTGTCGCGACATCACTGGAGGCGGGCTGCACGATGTTGGGGCGTGAGCGGAAGACGGCCTAACGGTGTGCGGGACCGTAGCCCAGCTTCATGGAGACGGTTGCGAATGGTCCTCGCCGATACCCCAGGAGCAACAGTGTCCCTAATTTGCTGGGAAGTGGCGGTGCGGTCCCCTACGGCACTGCGTAGGATCCTACAATCTTGGCGTGCATCTGTGCGTCACGTCCACGCTGTCGCGGCATGCTACCAGTGTTAAAGACTGCGATGGAGCTCCGTATGCCACGGCAAACTGGCTGACACTGACGGCGGCGGTGCACAAATGCTGCGCAGCTAGCGCCATTCGACGGCCAACACCGCGGGTCCTGGTGTGTCCGCTGTGCCGTGCGTGTGATCATTGCTTGTACAGCCCTCTCGCAGTGTCCGGAGCAAGTATGGTGGGTCTGACACACCGGTGTCAATGTGTTCTTTTTTCCATTTCCAGGAGTATATATATATATATATATATATATATATATATATATATATATATATATATATATATATATAAGATAATTTAAATTAAAAGAAATAAATTGGTTTATATTTGGAAATTTATTTTAACATTGATCATTGAAATTTCAGCACATTAAACTTGATTCATAACTAAACTGGTGCCTTATTTAGGATTGGGAAAATGTGAGTTTGTAATCTTATGGAACACATCAAATATGGAGCCAAGATTTGGAGACTGCATACAACACTGCATTCATAAAATAACACACGAAGAACGTTGAAACATATCCAAGAGGAAATTAACCACAACCAACCGATTCAATTTTCACCCAAAGAAGTTACGTCCGTAGCGCAATCCTGTCCGTCATGTAATTACCACACACTGGTATACTAAATTCATACTAACTCCCTGTGAAATCTTCCCAAAAAGAATAGCTGAGGGCTACTTTGATTATTACACCACATGCTTCACATGGTCAACTTGGTTTACACAAAGAGTGTACTCCACAATAATTTTGACAATTAAAATAAATTACATCGAAAAGCACTTTACAAAAGAAAAACCTCAAACTGGTTACTATTGGCTTACTATTAACCTGATGGGTCAAACAATTGTATAAGCACGTGGTACTGGTCTCACAAAGTACACCCCACGTGGGTTGAACATAAAGAAAAGTTGCTATATTGAAAAATATTGTCAAGACGAGACGTTATAATCTCACGCACATTCGCATTTAAGATTGATGATCTTAGAGTTACTGATCAACACGTGGTTCCACCTTACAAAGTAGTGACAAAGCAACTACTGGAAGATATTCTGAACTTCTCACTCGAAATACACTGCGTTGCAATTTAAGTTAACATTAGATATTTTAGGGCTAAACCTGAAATAAAGGTGATTACATTTTCAGTTAGGCTGAACTTAAGAAATCCATTGTCCTACGGACTTAGCAGACACGCGCTTAGCCGGAGATCTTACCACTTCAGACGCTCGCCGGGGACAGACTGCAGTGGTCCCTTCCTGAGGGTGCCTCACAGATACAAACGGAAGTGACCAGAGAGGCAGCTTCCTATACCAACATGACAAGGGACGGACAGGACCATACTACGGATAGAAACCTCTTTGCTTTTAGAAAGCGTAGCTACCTGTTCCGACGTTGGTCCTACTGTTCTCTAGTAGACAGGCTTGTCTGCTACCATCCAGCATGCAACTAGAAACACATTTGCTCATTCATCCTCTCACACAGAAGGGAAGGGGGATGACAGTATCTTATCATATACAGTATATAAAAGAAAGTGAATGTAGGTTCCGTATGAGACTGTGTGACATGAATTACATATAAACTGTGTTTTAAAGTGTAGTAGTGTGACAGATCGTTCTTGTTTATGTGTAAAAGTAACACGTTTCACTGCTCAGTCTCCTCCCAGATAGTCAGAAACACCACAGTAAATTTAGAAGAGGAATTTATGCCGTAAATGACAACAGATTTAAGAAATTAACATGAAAGGAATCCAACAGAGACCTTTCAGCTGTACTATCGCGTTAAAATGTTGGATCAAGGAAGACAGAAATTTAATGTAGGTGATATGGTACATGTCTCAAAACACAAGACGGCATTTAAGAAATCATACCTACCGAACCTGGTCAACAGAGATATTTACAGTTTCAAAGGTGCAAAGAACTTATATCCTGAAGGATAGCAAAGGTGTAAACCTGCAGGTTGCCTACACTGAGGAGCTGCAGAAAAGCTCAGAACCAGATGTGTTTCTCGTGGAGAGAGTCATAAGACGTCGGGGAAATAGAGCACTAATCAAATGGCTTGGTTTTTGCTGCAGCACAAAACGGTTGGACTGAAGCTAACTATTTGTTATATAATGGGGCACACAGTCCACAACCACCGCAGTAGCAGAAGCATTAGAGGAGGTAGTGGCATTCCAGACAAACTGTCAGTGGAATTACACACTCTAGGATATAACTATTGTGCACCTGGAATAAAGTTTCAGAAACGCTTGACACGAGGTTATAAAGAAGTTAATCTGCTCGACAAAGTGTGTATGCAACACTACATTGTATACGTTGCAAACAAAGATCTCTCAAATCGTCACATTGCAGATGGGATTTTAGCTGATAAGGCTAATGTGATACGCAGAAGAAAGTATAATCGTATAGGTCAATGCGTTGCAGCACTTGCAGTTGATAATACCATGTGTGGAAAAATTAAGTTGGACTTAGGAGTGATGAAGTTATGAATGCTGCACGTTGTGCATTAAGCAGGAAGAAAGAGTAGGGTGGGAAGCAGAGCTGTTTGAAGAACTGTATCCTGAGACCGATGTATGCAGCTAAAAACGCTCTGAACCAGAAAGGTACAGGAAGAAGAAGAAGAGGATAGGTTAAAGAACCTCGAGTTCTACCAATAGCCAAGGTGTCTGGTGGTTTTCTTCCATTCCTCACCCAGCCCTCTCCGCGCTCTCGACAGTAGGGTCCCTCGCTGGTGGTGCTGCAGCTATTGCTCCAAATGTCAAGAGCGCGAAAAACTCCCAAACGCCGTTAGAAGAGGCAGGATGACATAAAAAATGTTTCAAATGGCTCTGAGCACTATGGGATTTAACATCTCAGGTCATTAGTCCCCTAGAACTTAGAACTACTTAAACGTAACTAACCTAAGGACATCACACACATCCATGCCCGAGGCAGGATTCGAACCTGCGACCATAGCGGTCGCGCGGTTCTACTCTGAAGTGCCTAGAACCGCTTGGTCACCAGGAAGACATAATCGCATGATTGAAGCCGCAGCCATATGAAAAGGACTATACTTAAAACCGTACAGGAAAGGGCTTACTCAATTCATGAATTTAAAAAAAAGCTCATTAGCGGTACTATCACATCAACCACTCACAATCAGAAGTTTGTTAGAAAAAATTCAACATTCCAAGATTCCTTGGTGTATTTATGGAGGATACAGTACCAAAGATTACATGGGAAAATAGTGAATGTGGTATTGTGAATTCAGAAACTGGTGGAGGCACCGGTACCAACTGAGTGTCACATGTTATGAAAAATGCGGATGCCATCTGCTATTTTGACTGATATGGTGACCTGGAACCGCCAGAAGAATTGCAACAATACTTCGCTCACAGAAGATGTGAGTAGTGGGACAAACTTAGTTTTGGTGCATTTTGTTAGTGTGGGTTGCCTACATCAGGGGCAGGTATGTACTCAGGGGCAAACGTATTGTTCTCCTTTGGAAAAAATGTAAATGTGTGACGAGGGCCTCCCGTCGGGTAGACCATTCGCCTGGTGCAAGTCTTTCGATTTGACGCCACTTCGGCGACTTGCGCGTCGATGGGGATGAAATGATGATGATTAGGACAACACAACACCCAGCCCATGCGGAGAAAATCTCCGACCTAGTCGGGAATCGAACCCGGGCCCTTTGGATTGGCAGTCTGTCGCGCTGACCACTTTTTTTTTTAATCTCATTTTTTTCGTTTTTGTTCGTTGTATCTGGTCGTGGCAGACGTCGAAAGACACCCATTTCTGTTCGTTGTTGATCCATTAACTCAGTTTTTTTTATTACAGAGGGCAGCTAGCCCTCTGACCAAACACACTGAGTTACCGTGCCGACTCCACTCAGCTACCGGGGACGGACATTGTTCTCCTTTGATTGACAGGTACTTAACCTATCGTTCTGCTAAAAGGATCCTTATTTTTGACTGACAGATCCTTAACCTGTTGTTCATCCACCCCCTGCCATTCCCCTCCCCCCTCAGGAACCTTCAACCCACCCTCTCTTCCTCATTGCTCTAGGTACACTTTCAGGTCAGAGTTATTGGAATAGCCCCTCTCACTCTTATCAATGTGATTGACTACTTAATTAAATTGATCAATTAATTAACCTCTCCCCCTCTCGTAAACCCCCTCTACTCCCACCCTCCCTCCCGGAAATTGGCGGGAAAAAGACTCAGTTGACCCGTCATTTGGAGGGAATTTGATTGTTTAAATAATTTAGACCATGTGTGGAATATTGTTTATTTAAACAATTTATGGTATTCAAGGTAATGTATGGAATATATGGAAACTGGTGTCTCTGTGGTGGAGAGGAAGGATCTCGTAAAATGGAAATTCAAGGATATATTGTTTATTTATAAAAAACACAGTTTGCAGGGGTTGGAAATCTCTTGCCCATCATTCTTTGCTCTTTGGAAACATGTAGGTTTTGTAAGAAGTAATTACATGGGGCAAACAAGTTGCATAACGTAATATTTGGCACTGCATTCTAGGTATCTTAAACAAATATTTGGCCCTCAGCCAGCACTTAACCTATTGTTCTGTTAAGTGTCTTCCCATGTCACTTCCATCCCCTTAAACTATTGTACAGCCTTTGATACCATATTAAGTTATTAGTTATTTCCTCCCACCATTTTCTGGTACACTTTTCGAATTTTACACGCTTTTGAACGCCGTTTTTGGCGCACTCTTCCTTGTCACCCGCCCTCTGAAACTATTGACTGTATTTTACATAAAAATTATGCAAATTAATTATGTAAATTAACCTAGAGGTCTGTACTTAACCTGCTGCTCTGCTCCATTTCACCTACTCATCCACAACCTCCCCTTAACTATTGTACCGCTAACACCACGTTGGTATAAAAAATGTAAGCAAATTAATTATGCAAATTAATTAAATATATATCCTTCACTTGCATGGGGTAGTTTTCTAATTCTCAGCATCCTATTGATTGGGGAAATTAATGGAATATAGTTTAAACGAAAGATCACTAATAAAAAAGCACATCCCGCCACCCAACACCCAAAACCGACGCCGCCGACTCCACACGTGCTGCCAGGAGTCGGGAAGCACCAGCAGCTCTCGCAAAGTAATGAGCGCTGGGGGGTGAGTACTCACTCTCACACACTGCTGCCAGCAGCCAGCAGGTGAGAGTCGTGTCTATTTTCGGGTATACAGCTAGAATTCTTCGAGTGTTATACTGATGTCACATGTCTACATAAATAAGAGCCAAGTCACCCTCTGGATGTGCACATCAACTCCAGGCATGAGACGCCTCTGGACCACTCACACATGTTGACCGTTGTTGGCGTGATGCCTCCCTACCTGCGGTCCAGCGAACACCTAATTGCTGAGCGACTCACCATCGTAGGTGCACATAAAAGGTTTTCGGTATTACACTGAGATCACAGGTCGTGCTATAGAAATTTGTTGCAATGCTTCCCAGAATAGCACAGGGTGCCTAGTGATCCTATCAGGATATGTGAGACGCCTCTGGCCACGCACGTGTTTACTTGGACTGACCTTTACTTGCAAGTCCAGTGTCAAGTGAGAGATGTCTGCATAGCGGCTCACCCACGTAGGCGCATCTAAAAGGTTCTCAATGTTATACTGACGTCACATGGCTATGTAAATAAGAGCAAAGTCGACCTCTCGGAAATTGTAAACTGTTGCAGAAATAGTTAACGGTCGCTTTTGTAGCAGCTTTCGTGATGTCTCAACTTGTCCGCATGGAAATTCTTGTCCTAACAGAACCTATTTACGAAAATAACACAGAAGAACGCCGAATGGATTCCTCCTGATGCTCCTAAAGTGGCACCCTGTCCATCACGTGCTACCCTGCCTGGAAATCGTTAAGTCCTGCTATCAACAAACATCTCCAAAAAGCAAACGTTCTCACAGCCGTATAGAGGCTCCTGCATCCCAGCGCAAAGGATGTCTCATGAGTGACTGGAGCATTACGATCGGCTCTTACTGAATTTACACCCCAAATTACGGATGCTGCCAGTGTGGAAGCACTGTCTGCCTTTTTGTTTCTGCAGGCGAGACTTTCAGTGGCAAAACTATTTTGTACAGATCGCCATATCACACTGACAGTTAAACCCTGCAAAGTGGCCTACAAATCGCCAAATACAGAAAGACTTACTCAGTTACACAGCTTTGCCACTAAGGATGGAAGCTTGAATATTAGAGCGTGAAACCTATCTCCAACACCGCAATATATCAACGCACACTGTGTACAATTCATATTCTGTGTCATACAAAATAGCTCCTTTTACATCATTCATATAGCTATCGACCACCAGACACTCGTACATATACTGTGAAGACAGAGAGCATAAGCATGTGCATCATATATACTCCTCGCAGCACTAGATATTTTCCCATAAGGTTGGGTGGTCATCCACTGCAACCATCGGTCATAAATCATCCACCCTCGATGCACAACTAGAGTGCCCTCAGCTGAACAGAGTCACTCTCAAAACTGTTGTACAAAGTCGGGGTCATTTACCTTTGGCACAAAGGCATTGCAGTTTCTGGCCCCGACCTGCTTGCTTACTTGCTTTCTACACCTATCTCCAGACTCAGGGATTACAAGAACATATGTAATTTCGTATGGTTTCCCAGAATATCATACCATTTTCGCGATACTTCTCGATATCAAGCAGTTAGCAATATCGCTTGCTTAGCAGTATCGCTCGCACAGTATAATTTCCCTACCCCATGAACCATGGACCTTGCCGTTGGTGGGGCGGCGAACATGCTTCAGCGATACAGATGGCCGTACCGTAGGTGCAACCACAATGGAGGGGTATCTGTTGAGAGGCCAGACAAACGTGTGGTTCCTGAAGAGGGGCAGCAGCCTTTTCAGTAGTTGCAGGGGCATCAGTCTGGATGATTGACTGATCTGGCCTTGCAACATTAACCAAAACGGCCTTGCTGTGCTGGTACTGCGAACGGCTGAAATCAAGGGGAAACTACAGCCATAATGTTTCCCGAGGGCGTGCAGCTTTACTGTATGGTTAAATGATGATGGCGTCCTCTTGGGTAAAATATTCCGGAGGTAAAATAGTCCCTCATTCGGATCTCCGGGCGGGGACTTCTCAAGAGGACGTCGTAATCAGGAGAAAGAAAACTGGCGTTCTACGGATCGGAATGTGGAATGTCAGACCCCTTAATCAGGCAGGTAGGTTAGATAATTTAAAAAGGGAAATGGATAGTTTGAAGTTAGATATAGTGGGAATAAGTGAAGTTCGGTGGCAGGAGGAACAAGACTTCCGGCCAGGTGAATACACGGCTATAAATACGAAATCAAATAGGGGTAATGCAGGAGTGGGTTTAATAATGAATAAAAAATAGGACTGCGGGTAAGCTACTACCAACAGCACAGTGAATGCATTATCGTGGCCAAGATAGACACGAAACCCATGCCTACCACAGTAGTACAAGTTTATATGCCAACTAGCTCTGCAGATGATGAAGAAACTGATGAAATGTATGATGAGATAAAATAAATTATTCAGGTAGTGAAGGGAGACGAAAATTTAACAGTTATGGGTGACTGGAATTCGAGAGTAGGAAAAGGGAGAGAAGGAAACATAGTGGGGGAATATGGATTGGGGAAAAGAAATGAAAGAGGAAGCCGCCTGGTAGAATTTTGCACAGAGCATAACTTAATCATAGCTAACACTTGGTTCAAGAATCGTAAAAGAAGGTTGTATACATGGAAAAATCCTGGAGATACTAGAAGGTATCAGATAGATTATATAATGGTAAGACAGAGATTTAGGAACCAGGTTTTAAATTGTAAGACATTTCCAGGGGCAGATGTGCACTCTGACCACAATCTATTGGTTATGAACTGTAGATTGAAACTGAAGAAACTGCAAAAAGGTGGGAATTTAAGGAGATGGGACCTGGATAAACCGACTAAACCAGAGGTTGTACAGAGTTTCGGGGAGAGCACAAGGGAACAATTGACAGGAATGGGGGAAAGAAATACAGTAGAATAAGAATGGGTAGCTCTGAGGGATGAAGTAGTGAAGGCAGCAGAGGATCAAGTAGGTAAAAAGACGAGGGCTAGTAGAAATCCTTGGGTAACAGAAGAAATATTGAATTTAATTGATGACAGGAGAAAATATAAAAATGCAGTAAATGAAGCAGGCAAAAAGAAATACAAACGTCTCAAAAATGAGATTGACAGGAAGTGCAAAATGGCTAAGCAGGGATGGCTAGAGGACAAATGTTAGGATGTAGAGGCTTATCTCACTAGGGGTAAGATAGATACTGCCTACAGGAAAATTAAAGAGACCTTTGGAGAAAAGAGAACCACTTGCATGAATATCAAGAGCTCAGATGGAAACCCAGTTCTAAGCAAAGAAGGGAAAGCAGAAAGGTGGAAGGAGTATATAGAGGGTCTATACAAGGGCGATGTACTTGAGGACAACATTATGGAAATGGAAGAGGATGTAGATGAAGATGATATGGGATATACGATATTGCGTGAAGAGTTGGACAGAGCACTGAAAGACCTGAGTCGAAACAAGGCCCCGGGAGTATACAACATTCCGTTGGAACTACTGACGGCCTTGGGAGAGCCAGTCCTGACAAAACTCTACCATCTGGTGAGCAAGATGTATGAGACAGGCGAAATACCCTCAGACTTCAAGAAGAATGTAATAATTCCAATCCCAAAGAAAGTAGGTGTTGACAGATGTGAAAATTACCGAACTATCAGTTTAATAAGTCACGGCTGCAAAATACTAACGAGAATTCTTTACAGACGAATGGAAAAACTGGTAGAAGCCTACCTCAGAGAAGATCAGTTTGGATACCGCAGAAATGTTGGAACACGTGAGGCAATACTGACCCTACGACTTCTTATCTTAGAAAATAGATTAAGGAAAGGCAAACCTACATTTCTAGCATTTGTAGACTTAGAGAAAGCTTTTGACAATGTTGACTGGAATACTCTCTTTCAAATTCTAAAGGTGGCAGGGGTAAAATACCGGGAGCGAAAGGCTATTTACAATTTGTACAGAAACCAGATGGCAGTTATAAGAGTCGAGGGGCATGAAAGGGAAGCAGCGGTTGGGAAGGAAGTGAGACAGGGTTGTAGCCTATCCCCGATGTTATTCAATCTGTATATTGAGCAAGCAGTGAAGGTAACAAAAGAAAAATTCGGAGTAGGTATTAAAATCATGGAAAAGAATTAAAAACGTTGTGGTTCGCCGATGACATTGTAATTCTGTCAGAGACAGCAAAGGACTTGGAAGAGCAGTTGAACGGAATGGACAGTGTCTTGAAAGGAGGATATAAGATGAACATCAACAAAAGCAAAACGAGGATAATGGAATGTAGTCGAATTAAGTCGTGTGATCAGGAAATGAGACATTTAACGTTGTAAAGGAGTTTTGCTATTTGTGGAGCAAAATAACTGATGATGGTCGAAGTAGAGAGAATATAAAATGTCGACTGGCAATGGGAAGGAAAGCGTTTCTGAAGAAGAGAAATTTGTTAACATCGAGTATAGATTTAAGTGTCAGGAAGTCGTTTCTAAAAGTATTTGTATGGAGTGTAGCCATGAATGGAAGTGAAACATGGACGATAAATAGTTTGGACAAGAAGAGAATGGAAGCTTTCGAAATGTGGTGCTACAGAAGAATGCTGAAAATTAGATGGGTAGATCTCATAAGTAATGAGGAGGTATTGAATAGAATTGGGGAGAAGAGAAGTTTGTGGCACAACTTGACAAGAAGAAGGGACCGGTTGATAGGACATGTTCTGAGGCATCAAGGGATCACAAATTTAGCATTGGAGGGCAGTGTGGAGGATAAAAATCATAGAGGGAGACCGAGAGATGAATACACTAAGCAGATTCAGAAGGATGCAGGTTGCAGTAAGTACTGGGAGATGAAGAAGCTTGCACAGGATAGAGCAGCATGGAGAGCTGCATCAAACCAGTCTCAGGACTGAAGACAATAACAACAACAACAGTATAATTTCTCTAGAAACCCGAAACATTTGCGAGGTGCAGCGTTCTGTAAACCACTGAGTAACTAGAAACTGATCCCGCCTGTGAAGATCTGTATGTGAAATCTTGTAAAAAATAGAGGAAACTGATATTTCCACTCCAAATCATCCTTATAATTTACAAAGTCACTAAGTCATGTCTAGAGAACCAGCAAACGTCTCTTCCCCCGTCTTTCCCTGCTAGATGCGCATTCCACAATCGACATTCTCTGAGTCAAATAAAGACGGGAAATGTGAAGAAGCAGTCAACCGGACTATTTGCATGGGAGGGAATAATGGCTCAGCACAAACACACTCCATATCTTCTCAAATTTTCATGCGATCACGAAGACTGTCCAACACACTGAGTATTAGTTCGCTGATCAGTCGTATAGAGGATGACACGTTTAAGTTAGCTACATTCCTGCATCCCAACAGGCATCTCCATTCGGACGGGTCCCGCAGTTAGCGGGAAACGTGAATCATTCCTGCCACAGGCCACCGCCGCGACCGCTCTAAGCACGCATAGACAGAATCGTCCTATGAAATCGGCCACATATATATTTGATTGCTATAATCACAATTAAATGCTACGATTTTTGTCTCAGTTGAACGACATTCGACAATGAGGGAAGTGTCGGAAATACATCCTGCCGACGGCTGTAGCTCTGGAAGTAGAAGTATCTGTACCATTCTTATCTCTTGACATACCCTTCCCTTTGCTGTCGCAGTAATCCAAGTTAAATCCATAACTTCCTTGAGACTGGACACAGTCATTTCCTTTGCACATGTCGGAACACAAACACATACTTTACAAGCCTGATGCTCAAGGTAAACCTATCACGCATCCCCTACTACTAAATGTAATACTTCGCCAATTACTGATTGCTAGCGATACGAAATAATACTGACCGAAAATCAGCGATGGGTGGACATGTCTCATACGTTTTTCTTGCGGGTGGTATCACTGTGTCTAAGATAGAGAGGCGTAAGCATCTTACAAACCGCAATATTTTAAAAAAACACAATCGCAACAACCATATTATTATTACAATTGGCCTTGAATCTACAAGTGCACACAAGTATCCATGTTAAAAGATACACTGGCTTTATAAAGTAAAACGACAATGAATATTGACGGTGATCGCCAGAGAGTATATTATTAGACCAACAGTGCGGTTACACGTCGCTGACGATGCAACCTCGTGATAAAATCACTTGATTTAGAAAGTGAGTCGGCTAAGAAACGTGGTATGAAACCGGTATTAGCAACTCCATCATGCTGCCGCTAGAAATTTCTCCAGTCTTTGTAACGCATTCTGTCTCAATGCCATGTCAGAGGTTCTACGATATATACACTGGGTTATAAGTGAAGGTCGATTGAGAAGGATCACATACAGTAGGTGGTGTGCTGATTGAGGTCGTAAGAAATGTATACAGGCTTTTCAGATCCCTAGTGTTACGCTATCCGGTGGAAATTCTGTTTATGATTCGGAATCAAGTGTTTCCACTCAACCACACCTGAGTGGGATCATATTGAGAAGTCATTTAATGATTACTGCCGCTAGTGAATCGTATTCTTGTAACTCTCATACCTCGAAACGAGTCGCCTTCCTCGAACCCTTCTGCTACAATAAGATTTCAACATGGTTTTAGGTAGTCCCTATGCATTTTCCAACTGCCCGTCAGATCTTGTGCTACCACCCCTGCAGCTTTGGGCGTAAGATCGTTCCAATTTAAGTCAGAAATGAGTAGACGTCGGAGAAAGCTACATCTACCACCTTCTGCAACCCGTGTAGAAACAGGCTGAGCTGAGTTAGTGCGACAGGACTGTGTTTTGACCCTTCTATGGAAACGGGAACATGTTGTCATAGCTTCACCTACTGTGTATGACGTGTAAGGTCAGTGCCAAATGACGACTGCTCCTGCAATACGATGTAATTTAAAAGACAGTGTGGGAACTGGTAGAAGGATGAGGATTTTGCTACTGCATTGTGGTGCTTCTCCAAACTACATACAGGAACAGCACTCTGAAGCAGATTCGCGTCCCTCAGGACCCATTTACGTTTATCACCCCAACATTCTATCATTGTTATTCTGTACCATCCAACAGAGAAAAATTACGAACTATGGAAGTTCCGCCAACTTTATCCGATAGAGAACTCGATAAGATTTTTACCGCATCTCTCTCCTCCCACGTATTGAAAACAAATACCGTGTGCGTGCTGGCACTGAGTACATTTGGCGATTCTATTACATATACAGGTATTCATCCATTGCACAGACCAGTTTAAAGTTTCATCACCTGTACTATAGGAGGATGACCATATACCACAGACTATACCGTAAGTCGTAAGAGACATTTTCTGTGACCTTGTGCCGTTGTTTGAAACATTGTTTTTTTTTGTTTCTACTGTACACTGCCATACATTTTGTTTTTCCACCACGACTTCGAAGTCTGTATCAGGTCTTAAACTGACAGTAACCCATTCTGATCCATTGCCTCTCGCAAAAAACTAGATGTCGCATGGTGTAAATCATGTTGTTACTGCTGCTACCATAACACACCACACACAATGGATGATTTTAAATGAAAGACAGTTACAGCATAAGGAAACTGGAAGAGTTTTTCGGTGTTGTGGAGCATTTCCAAACTGCTGTTCGAAGGTGACTGACGACCTCTACATTTAAACTCATCTGTCACAGTGACGGCATAGCTGATGGCTCTGCATTCCATTTCTACTGATTCCTCATATTGCAGTCACGTACATGATCACTGTTTCGAGGCTAGCCATCCCCAGAACTTGCTGCGCCTCCACCGAAACTCTTTCTCCGTCTCAAGCAAACGATGTCAGTCAATCATTATGTGGTAACCAACAGTGTACCAGTGGACGGATGGAATGGGATGGAAAAGACACCTTCGATGTGTTGTAATAATAAGCATCACAGTTGATAGTGCGAATAATTTTAGCAATTTTACAGTAATTTCAACGCCGACCAATGACGCGACAACATGTTTCCCAATTTCAGCATCATTACTAAACCGGCCATTCTCTACTTTGCGAGTACCATTGCTAAAGTAGGTAGATCCATCCATTTTCAGTTCTCCGACATAATCATCATCAAAGTATTCCAGACAGTGTTCTACATATTTCTATCATCTCGAGCATAGTGCATAATTTACGATCTATCTCTATGCGGATGGAAGTCACAGAGCATTCTCGCAGTCTTAGGACAAAATTAGAGACTGAAAAACCCCATTGCGCTGTCATTGGACAACCTGCCCTGCAGCAGCGTTACTGAATTTGTCTGCAGCTGTCCACGAATACACAGGAACATTTCACGTCTTGTGAAACAATAGAGCTTGCTGACTCCCCGCCCTTCCAAGTGTACAAGACTTCTGCAGATGCGCCCATGTCGAGGAGATTAGCGCGCCTTATCGGTCTATAGTAGTAGATCTGAAAGTGTATTGATGTAATAGCGGACGGTTAAGAAAAACAAGAATCGGGTAGTTTTTAAGCATGATGGAGCTTCAGACGGGTGGAGTTCAAAGCATTTTACATAAATCAACTATGTTATCAGTTCTAAAGTATTGTTCTAGTGTCTGGAATCAGTACCAGGAGGGTATTGGTACGAAAGGACATAAACACACACACTCCTAAGACTACACGGTTGTGCACTTAAAGCAGGCTGTAATGTTAGATACCTTCAGTTTCCGACCTATTAGTAGATGTGTAGTGTTTCTCTACGATAAACTATGGCAACAAATTATACACAATAAAAGGATGACAGCCAAAAACAGTTGCAGGATAAAATTTTTTATTAAAATTCTTGACCAAGGTTTCTGTACATATAAATATACCTTCATCAGAAGCAAAACTTCTAAAATTACGTCATGCAATGGAGAATAATAAAACAATTATGCCAAAGGCGTCGTCAGTAATTAAGACATCATCTCCATTTGTACAACATGTGTAATGGGCACAGGGTCAAAGCGAACAGTTTAACACCATTACTTCGCCTATGAACTATTGAGACACGAGTGTCTTAATTACTGACGACGCCTTTGGCATAATTGTTTTATTATTCTCCATTGCATGATGTAATTTTAGAAGTTTTACTTCTGATGAAGGTATATTTATATGTACCGAAACCTTGGTCAAGAATTTTAATAAAAAATTTTATCCTGCAACTGTTTTCGGCTGTCATCCTTTTATTGTGAAGAATTTTAACAGTTGCTGCTGCAGCCATGTTTAAAATCTTGAAACAAATTATAAAATGAAAAAACTACTTCCTTAAAGTGTGGCTCTGTGTGATACGTGCACAATATAGCTCTCCAGAGATGTATAGCGTCCACTGTTCACATCAGATCCTGGTTCAGAAATTATGCTATGCCCGCTGCAGTCCTATATAAAACGATCGTTAGTAATGGTGAATACCTCTTACAAGTAAACAGATAAACGCATAGCAGCCGCGTCCGGCATGTGAAATTACACGTCATGCCGCCACTAAATTTGTAAACAGCACATCTGTCAAACATGGGGATCGCAGTGTCTCACAAACACCCACTGCTGACTTAGAATCATCTTAGTTACTAAACTGAAGTCTTGATTTTATACCCAAGATGCGATAGGCGAATTGAGTGCATCGCATAAATCTTCGTTTGTTTTGAGGAATGTGTCGAAACAGGACGGTCACGTTTCATCACACGTAAGATGGAAGTCCTCTGGTGACCGAGAGGTTTGCTGTTAACTATTGCAAGTGAACAGTGCTCAAAGTCACAACATACAGAACACGTGGTTGTATAAGAGTCGAACGCAGGCTATGTCACGTGACTGATGCATCCTGAGAGAACAGCGGAAAAAATTGTCAAACGACCTGCAGCAATATCTCCCTCTCTAGAATGCATCATCAGTCTACCAATAAATCGTACCTTGTTACAGCTCCATCTGAATCGATCACTCCATCCACTTTAGAGACAGATGGTTCTCTGTTTTCCTGAAAAGCGTCAAATACAGTAATCAACTCGCACGTAACACTGTTAGCTCAATAGACACATAGTAGAATGCTGCCTGCCTCAACAGATCAAAAAGTGACTGTTTCATTGGTTCCCGTCGCTTGCATGTCGACGTTTCCTCGGATTCCTCTTGCTGTCAGATACTTGTTCCCATGTACAAATTCTTCTGCTCCAACCAGAAGAAACGTCCGCCACCGATGCTGAGGGGTCTGCGCGACAGAATGTCAATCCTCTGGGCCCGGGTTCGATTCCCGGCTGGGTCGGAGATTTTCTCCGCTCAGGGACTGGGTGTTGTGTTGCCCTAATCATCATTTCATCCCCATCGACGCGCAAGTCGCCGAAGTGGCGTCAAATCGAAAGACTTGCACCCGGTGAACGGTCTACCCGACGGGAGGCCCTAGTCACACGACCAGAAGGCAAGCAAATACTTCCTCAATTTCCCGATATTTCGGTATTTATTCCCTCAATTTAAACGTATTTTCCGTCATTTCTCGCAATTTTATCAATTTTATGTCAGTTCTACCTAGGCGATCGTGACATCACCTCTTGTTCCGTATTCTAAAATTGCTTAGAAATGTAGTACAGCTGCCAACACCTAGAGCAAATGCACTATTTTTCTAATCGGGAGGTATAGTATAGCACTGTACTCGATTGCATCCAGTCGCCTCCACTCCACATATTCCACATTCGCAGTGCATTTGCACTGTTTTCTG
Source organism: Schistocerca nitens (assembly GCF_023898315.1). Taxonomy (NCBI): domain Eukaryota; kingdom Metazoa; phylum Arthropoda; class Insecta; order Orthoptera; family Acrididae; genus Schistocerca; species Schistocerca nitens. Next base: position 498,693,504 of record NC_064614.1, on the reverse strand, counting down.
TATGTCTGCGATGTTTTCTGTTTGGTGCAGTATGAGGAATCAGTCGAAATTGAATACAGAGCCATCAGCTATTCCGTCACTGTGACAGATGAGTTTAAATGTAGAGGTCGTCAGTCACCTTCGAACAGCAGTTTGGAAATGCTCCACAACATCGAAAAACTCTTCCAGTGTCCTTATGTTGTAACTGTCTTTTACTTAAAATCATCCAGTGTGTCTGGTGTGTTATGGCGGCAGCAGCAGTAACAACATGATTTACACCGTGTGACGACTAGTTTTTTGCGAGAGGCAATCGGTCAGAACGTGTTACTGTCAGTTTAAGACCTGACACAGACTTCTAAGTCGTGGTGGCAGTGTACAGTAGAAACAAAAAAACAGTGTTTCAAACAACGACAAAGGGTCACAGAAAACGCCTCTTACGACTTACGGTATAGTCTGTGGTATATGGTCATCCTCCTACAGTACAGTTGATGAAACTTTAAACTGGTCTGCCAGCCGCGGTGGTCTAGCGGTTCTGGCGCTGCAGTCCGGAACCGCGGGACTGCTACGGTCGCAGGTTCGAATCCTGCCTCGGGCATGGGTGTGTGTGATGTCCTTAGGTTAGTTAGGTTTAAGTAGTTCTAAGTTCTAGGGGACTTATGACCTAAGATGTTGAGTCCCATAGTGCTCAGAGCCATTTGAACCATTTAAACTGGTCTGTGCAGTGGATGAATACCTGTACATGTAATAGAATCGCCACATGTGCTCAGCGCCAGCACGCACACGGTATTTGTTTTCGGTACATGGGAGGAGAGAGATGCGGTAAAAATCTTATCCAGCTCTCTGTCGGATGAAGTTAGTGGAACTTTCATAGTTCGTAATTTTTCTCTGTTGGATGGTACAGATTAACAATGATAGAATGTTGGGGTGATAAACGTGAATGGGACCTGAGGGACGCGAATCTCCTTCAGAGTGCTGTTCCTGTATGTAGTTTGGAGAAGCACCACAGTGCAGTAGAAAAATCCTCATCTTTCTACCAGTTCCCATACTGTCTTTTGTACTACATCATGTTGCAGGAGCAGGCGTCATTTGGCACGGACCTTACGCTTCACGCACAGTTGGCGGAGCTATGACAACATGTTCCCGTTTCCATAGAAGGGTCAATACACAGTCCAATCGCACTAACTCGGCTCAGCCTGTTTCTACACGGGTTGCAGAAGGTGGTAGATGAAGCTTTCTCCGACTTCTACTCAGTTCCGACTTAAATTGGAACGATCTCATGCCCAAAGCTGCAGGGGTGATAGCACAAGGTCTGAGGGGCAGTTGGAAGATGCCTAGGGACTATCTAAAACCATGTTGGAATTTTATTGTAGCAGAAGGGTTCGAGGAAGGCGACTCGTTTCGAGGGATGAGAGTTACAAGAATACGATTCACTAGCGGCAGTAATCATTAAATGACTGTCCAGAAATGTGATTCACTAACGGCAGTAATTATTAACGGTTTTCTCCATAGGATACAATGCAGCTATGTGGTTGAATGGAAACACTTGATTCCGAATCCTAAACTGCATTTCTATCGTTAAGCGTAACACTAGAGATCTGAAAAGCCTGTTTACATTACTTACAACCTCTATCAACACACTGAAAGGTGGCTACACTGAGTCACAGTGCCAGATATTGCGCCAAGGATTATTATTCCGCCGCCTCCACTGGGTGCAGTAGTAGTTCAGAGGATGTCGAAGGTAGTCGTTGTTCTGTTGGGCGAGAGAGGAGACGATCTGACTGAAATGTTGTACTGTTCGGTTGGTGTAATGTATAGATGGAAGAATATGCAATTGTCAGAATATATTTGAGAAAGGAGATGGGCTTTTGATTTATGATGCTGGTGTAATGGAATATTTTCGTCAATATATAATGAGGTCCTACCCCCATGAACCATGGACCTTGCCGTTGGTGCGGAGGCTTGCGTGCCTCAGCGATACAGATGGCTGTACCGTAGGTGCAACCACAACGGAGGGGTATCTGTTGAGAGATCAGGCAAACGGTGGTTCCTGAAGAGGGGCAGCAGCCTTTTCAGTAGTTGCAGGGGCAACAGTCTGGATGACTGACTGATCTGGCCTTGCAACACTAACCAAAACGGCCTTGCTGTGCTGGTACTGCGAACGGCTGAAAGCAAGGGGAAACTACAGTCGTAATTTTTCCCGAGGGCATGCAGCTTTACTGTATGATTAAATGATGATGGCGTCCTCTTGGGTAAAATATTCCGGAGGTAAAATAGTCCCCCATTCGGATCTCCGGGCGGGGACTACTTCAGAGGACGTCGTTATCAGGAGAAAGAAAACTGGCGTTCTACGGATCGGAGCGTGGAATGTCAGATCCCTTAATCGGGCAGGTAGGTTAGAAACTTTAAAAAGGGAAATGGATAGGTTGAAGTTAGATATAGTGGGAATTAGTGAAGTTCGGTGGCAGGAGGAACAAGACTTTTGGTCAGGTGAATACAGGGTTATAAATACAAAATCAAATATGGGTAATGCAGGAGTAGGTTTAATAATGAATAAAAAATAGGACTGCGGGTAAGCTACTACCAACAGCATAGTGAACGCATTATTGTGGCCAGGATAGACACGAAGCCCAAGCCTACTACAGTAGTACAAGTTTATATGCCAACTAGCTCTGCAGATGATGAAGAAATTAAAGAAATGTATGATGAAAGAAAAGAAATTATTCATGTAGTGAAGGGAGACGAAAATTTAATAGTCATGGGTGACTGGAATTCGAGAGTAGGAAAAGGGAGAGAAGGAAACATAGTGGGGGAGTATGGATTGGGGGAGAGAAATGAAAGAGGAAGTCGTCTGGTAGAATTTTGCACAGAGCATAACTTAATCATAGCTAACACTTGGTTCAAGAATCATAAAAGAAGGTTGTATACATGGAAGAATCCTGGAGATACTAGAAGGTATCAGATAGATTATATAATGGTAAGACAGAGATTTAGGAACCAGGTTTTAAATTGTAAGACATTTCCAGGGGCAGATGTGGACTCTGACCACAATCTATTGGTTATGAACTGTAGATTAAAACTGAAGAAACTGCAAAAAGGTGCGAATTTAAGGAGATGGGACCTGGATAAACTGACTAAACCAGAGGTTGTACAGAGTTTCAGGGAGAGCACAAGGGAACAATTGACAGGAATCGGGGAAAGAAATACAGTAGAATAAGAATGGGTAGCTCTGAGGGATGAAGTAGTGAAGGCAGCAGAGGATCAAGTAGGTAAAAAGACGAGGGCTAGTAGAAATCCTTGGGTAACAGAAGAAATATTGAATTTAATTGATGAAAGGAGAAAATAAAAAAACGCAGTAAATGAAGCAGGCAAAAATGAATACAAACGTCTCAAAAATGAGATTGACAGGAAGTGCAAAATGGCTAAGCAGGGATAGCTAGAGGACAAATGTAAGGATGTAGAGGCTTATCTCACTAGGGGTAAGATAGGTACTGCCTACAGGAAAATTAAAGAGACCTTTGGAGAAAAGAGACCCACTTGAATGAATATCAAGAGCTCAGATGGAAACCCAGTTCTAAGCAAAGAAGGGAAAGCAGAAAGGTGGAAGGAGTATATACAGGGTCTATACAAGGGATATGTACTTGAGGACAATATTATGGAAATGGAAGAGGATGTAGATGAAGATGAAATGGGATATACGATATTGCGTGAAGAGTTTGACAGAGCACTGAAAGACCTGAGTCGAAACAAGGCCCCGGGAGTGTACAACATTCCGTTGGAACTACTGACGGCCTTGGGAGAGCCAGTCCTGACAAAACTCTACCATCTGGTGAGTAAGATGTATGAGACAGGCGAAATACCCTCAGACTTCAAGAAGAATGTAATAATTCCAATCCCAAAGAAAGTAGGTGGTGACAGATGTGAAAATTACCGAACTATCAGTTTAATAAGTCACGGCTGCAAATTACTAACGCGAATTCTTTACAGACGAATGGAAAAACTGGTAGAAGCCGACCTCGGAGAAGATCAGTTTGGATACCGCAGAAATGTTGGAACACGTGAGGCAATACTGACCCTACGACTTCTTATCTTAGAAAATAGATTAAGGAAAGGCAAACCTACGTTTCTAGCATTTGTAGACTTAGAGAAAGCTTTTGACAATGTTGACTGGAATACTCTCTTTCAAATTCTAAAGGTGGCAGTGGTAAAATACCGGGAGCGAAAGGCTATTTACAATTTGTACTGATACCAGATGGCAGTTATAAGAGTCGAGGGGCATGAAAGGGAAGCAGCGGTTGGGAAGGGAGTGAGACGGGGTTGTAGCCTCTCCCCGATGTTATTTAATCTGTATATTGAGCAAGCAGTGAAGGTAACAAAAGAAAAATTTGGTGTTGGTATTAAAGTCCATGGAAAAGAAATAAAAACGTTGAGGTTCGCCGATGACACTGTAATTCTGTCAGAGACAGCAAAGGACTTGGAAGAGCAGTTGAACGGAATGGACAGTATCTTGAAAGGAGGATATAAGATGAACATCAACAAAAGCAAAACGAGGATAATGGAATGTAGTCGAATTAAGTCGGGTGATGCTGAGGGAATTACGAGGGCTATTCCGAAAGTAAGGTCCGATCGGTCACGAAATGGAAACGACTATGAAAATCCGATAAAGCTTTGCACAGATGTGTTGGGTAGTGTCTCTAGTATAACCCCAGTTAGCATCACGTCGCTCTTCTCATTTCTGAGCTCGCAGTGAGTGCGTAAAGATGTCTAGAAAATAGTGTCTGCCGCCAAGTACGGGGGCCTGGTGAGAAATTTCCCCTGAAGCTATGCAGCTAACATTACATAACTGTCGTGCTGTTTCGTCTTCAAGACAATTCTCAGCCGCATTCTGCAGGGGCAATGAAGATGCTCCTGCATCGTTTTCAAATGGAAATGTGAGAGTACCCACAATACAGCCCGTAATTGTCTCCCTCTGAGTTTCAGCTCTGGTCACATGAACCGCTGGTTATGAAGACAACATTTCGGCACAAGACAACGAGCCGTAGGCCAGCGTAGAGAATTGGCGGAGAGCACTGGCGGCTGCCTTCTATAGCGAGGGTATGGGAAAGTTGGTACAACGCTACGATACACGTCTAAGTCGGGTCGGCGACTATGGAGATAAGTAGCTGCAAGGTGTATCTAACTGTTGCAAATAAAACATTTTTGATTTTTACCGTGGTTTCCATTTCGCGACCTATCGGACCTTACTTTCGGAATAGCCCTCGTAGTTTAGGAAATGAGACACTTAAAGTAGTAAAGGAGTTTTACTATTTGGGGAGCAAAATAACTGATGATGGTCGAAGTAGAGAGGATATAAAATGTCGACTGGCAATGGCAATGAAAGCGTTTCTTAAGAAGAGAAATTTTGTTATCTTCGAGTATAGATTTAAATGTCAGGAAGTCGTTTCTGAAGGTATTTGTATGGAGTGTAGCCATGTATGGAAGTGACAAATGGACGATAAATAGTTTGGACAAGAAGAGAATAGAAGCTTTTGAAATGTGGTGCTACAGAAGAATGCTGAAGATTAGATTGGTAGATCACATAACTAATGAGGAGGTATTGAATAGAATTGGGGAGAAGAGGTGTTTGTGGCACAACTTGACAAGAAGAAGGGACCGGTAGGTAGGACATGTTCTGAGGCATCAAGGGATCACTAATTTAGCATTGGAGGGCAGCGTGGAGGGTAAAAATCGTAGAGGGAGACCAAGAGATGAATACACTAAGCAGATTTAGAAGGATGTAGGTTGCAGTAAGTACTGGGAGATGAAGAAGCTTGCACAGGATAGAGTAGCATGGAGAGCTGCATCAAACCAGTCTCAGGACTGAAGACAACAACAACAACATATAATGATGTAAAAAGGTATTTCAGTTTTCTTTAATAACAGTCCCTCTTGCTTACAGGTACAGTCAACAAAGCATCTGGGTCGTGTTCATATATTATACTTGTAATTCTGGTGTCTATGCGCAATTATAGTATATCTGGTTTTTTAATTAGTTCATTGTAAATGGTGTTTAAAATATTTTGTCGTATTAAGAAAGAACCCAGCCAGATACATGTACATTGAGTCACACTACCACACACAGAACAGTTACACTTGTGCTTTGTTGTTGCGTAGCTTTTATAGTTGCAGGGGACTTAATTAATCAGTTGTGTTAATGGAAATTCCTTGTCATTCCTTATTTTTATTTTATGCAGTCAGAATGCGTGCTAATACTAGTCAGGGCCAACCGGTTACGAGACTTCGTAACCGGTCACACAGCTACTAAAATTATTGCATTTATTCATTAATATTAGTCTTTTATTTTTTAATTAAGCCCCCTTGCAACACCATCTACTGTTTTTGATCGTTCTCAGTCAAACTCCGCATGTTGTTGGGCCCATCTGTACCGCATTGCATGGTGTCGTGGTTGCAAAGATGGACCTCGCCGTGGACGTCGGAGTGAAGTTCCGCATCATGGAACCTATTGCACATAGTTTGAGTCGTAACACGACGTCCTGTGGCTGCACGAAAGGCATTATTCAACACGGTGGCGTTGCTGTCAGGGTTCCTCCGAGCCATAATCCGTAGGTAGTGGTCATCCACTGCAATAGTAACGCTTGGGTGGCCTGAGCGAAGCATACACCGACAGTTCCTGTCTCTCTGTATCTCCTCCATGTCCTAACAACAACACTTTGGTTCACTCCGAGACGCCTAAACACTTCCTGGCACAAAGTAACGATGCGGACGCGATCAAACCGCATGACTGACCTACAAACAACACGAGCCGTGTACCTCCTTCCTGGTGGAATGACTGTAACTGATCGGCTGTCGGACCCCCTCCGTCTAATAGGCGCTGCTCATGCATGGTAGTTTACATCTTTGGGCGGGTTTAGTGACATCTCTGAACAGTCAAAGGGACTGTGTCTGTGATACAATATCCACAGTCAATATCTATCTTCAGAAGTTCTGGAAACGGGGGTGATGCAAAACTTTTTTTGGTGTGTGTATGTGCAGGTGAACAGTCTGATTCGGTCTTCCTAGTTTTCCGAGTGGCGTTCGCAACTGAAGCACATTGTCAACTGGTAAACAAAACACGATTATACCTATTATTTGTTCACAGATACGTAATTGGATCCAGAAATTTATGACTTTGTACGTGATACTGTGTGGCGCATGGAGCCGTTCAGATGAAGGACCGTTAATATTCTAGGCATACGTAACGATTCATCAGATGGGGTTCAGCAGCACTGTCACACCGTCCGTTGACGACGTTGCTATCTGCTGGAAAGTATTGTTGTTGCCTGATCATAATGAGATGAAAATTGGGTGAAATTTCCACTCGATATAATTATTGGTGGCTCCCTCTCAATCTGATTCAGTACAAATAATTCTTAAATCACAGACAAAGGACCTGACCGTACCTGATTACAATATTGATGGGAGGTCTCTGGAGTTCGTCACCTAATTTAAATAAGCAGGGGTAACATAAAGAAGCGATACGAAATGGGATGAACACGTGGAAGCAGCAGCAGAGGAATGGATAGTGTTGCACAGCCAAATAGTAATTAAGCGAGGGATAAAATTTTATCGAAACCGACTTCGACGATACTAAATGGAGCACGCCCATTGAGTACGCAACGATGGCGTGCCAAATGCAAACACTCGGAGGGGCCAAAAGACAAATAAGCATGGATCTCATTGCCACAGACTGCGAGAGAGAACGTCAGGAACAGCTGACTGAGCGCTTACAACAGTGCAGAGCAGACACAATGTTGTTCTGCCAGCAGCCACATGTAGTAACTACACCAAGGAACGTCTCAAGAGCACCTTCAGCCATGCCTGGCGGAGTGACACGCCAGTCAGCGGACCTTGCCATTACGAGGCTGGGCACGGCCGACTGGATGCTGTGGAGGCTGCGGCGCTGACCTCAGACTACGCCATGGGCTGCGCCAGCGGATTCCTCGCGGGGCGCTGACGCGCTGCCCTGCCCCTCTGCGCAATGCAGGTGCACCACGGCTGCTGGTAGGCCGCACCGGAAAGAAGAGTGATTATCAAACTCTCGGAAGTAAATGACTGTCAATTGAATGATGTCTCATCAGCACCTTGCCGGACCACAGACTGCACCTCGACACTTCCGGTAGACTATCCTACACCTATGCAGGAGGCCGCATCTAGCGGGCTCGTACGGTATGCTGGGGGAGGGATTCTGGGCAGATGAAGAGCATCTGTGAACGAAATCGCATACGATACTCAAGAGCGACCAATTTTTGGTGTTGTTCCAGGCAAAAGGCACCATGGTATACATCGAAAAAGCATTCAGAGCCGTGGTGTTAGGAACGTAGCCTGTCAGTATAGTCCATGCAGAACTGTAATAGAAAGGCTCAAGAAACTTAATAATGAATCCAGAATGAAATTTTCACTCTGCAGTGGAGTGTGCGCTGACATGAATCTTCCTGGCAGATTAAAACTTTGTGCCGGACCGAGACTCGAACTCGGGACCTTTGCCTTTCTTGGGCAAGCGCTCTACCACCTTTTTTTCATTTTGTTCGTTGTGTTTGGTCGTTGCGGAGGCCACATGACACCCCTTGAAGTTCGTTGTTGATCCTTTCACTCAGTTTTTTTTTTTTTTTTTTTTTTTACTACAGAGGCCAACCAGCTCTCTGACCGGACACGCTGAGCACGACTGATGGCCCGTCCTCACACTCTACTTCCGCCAGTCCGCTAGTAGTAGAGCTGTGAGGACGAATTGTGAGAACTGTGAGTCGTGCTTGGGTAGCTCAGATGGTTCGCCGCCACGGTAGCTCAGCATGTTCGGTCAGAGAGCTGGTTGGCCTCTGTAATAAAAAAATTGAGTGAAAGGATCAACAACGGCCTTGAACGGGTGTCATAGAACTTCCGTCCCGAACAAGTTCAACGAACATTATAGAACAAAATGAGATAAAAAAAGATGGTAGAGCACTTGCCCGCCAATGGCAAAGGTCCCGAGTTCGAGTCTGTGTTCGGCACACAGTTTTAATCTGCCAGGAAGTTTAATAATGAATATCTCAAAGTAAGACGGCGTTTTTCCTTTTACATCCTGAATTTAGAGATCCAATAGTCAACGAAAACTTCCCGACATTTTCGCTGCTCCTGTCTACAATGTGAACCAGAACTCTACTGACAAACTTTTAGAGGTGTTAGCACGGACTAAGACACGAAAACAATGCCTAGTACATGTGGGCTCTAAAATTCGTTTCATACGGCTGAAAAGTGAGTGTATATTATTTTATGGAACATGGAAGATGTTATTATTACAAAAGAAGTATTATCCTTATGCGCTGAATATACTGAGATACGATTTTAAGAAGACTGGGATTTAAGATGGCGGAAGAACATATTTTACTTTACTGCAGCAGCACTTAGTTAGGCATTCTTGGTTCAACACAGACATCAGACCAGTAATTTAATGCTATTTTGATAAGTTTTGTAACAGTCAATACCAATGAATTTGAAAAGAAAGAATTTAATAATTAGTATGAGGACTTTAGCGTTAGAATAAATTTTCTTGTTGAGTCACATTTTTGTACATTGTTCAGAAAGTGTCTCCGCAGTGCCGTATGACAGCCGCGGGTGTCGTATGCCGCAGTGAATATACCGAAATGAAACTCAGTGAAATGCAGGTTATTAATTTATTGAATATTCATTTTTACTTATTAATTGTGGACGGTTTTTGTAGACAGTTGCTTTCGCTGCAGCCCAGAAGAAAAAGTCGGGCGGTGTTAGGTCAGGCGATCGTGGAGGCGAAAGTCCCTGTGAAATTATGCGATCACCAAAAACATCAGCAAGCAGTGACATTGAAACGCGAGCTGTATGCGCGGTTGCACCATCTTGTTGAAAATAACCGTTCAGTCTTTCACTTAACACAAGTTCTCCTATGAATGGGTACAGAATATCGCTGCAGTATCGTTGTGCGTTTATTGTTTCGTTGAAAAACCCAGGCAAGCGAACAATCATACGGCACGCGCGGCCAACAATCATAAGGCATTGCGGAGAGACTTTTTGAACACCACGTATTTCTCCAGTGTTGATCTTATTTAATTGTAATTTGTAACGAAATAATTTCTTATTCCTCGCTAAACCTTCATTGGTGAGATTTTGTAAATGGAATACAGTCAGGAAATTTTTTGAGACGAACTTTTTAATACAGTTTCTTGAGAAGAATTTTTGTGTAGACAGTAACTCAAATTATTCTACTCCGTTATCCAGCTCCTATTACTCGATGAAAATTCTCTTTTATGAGGAATACGTTTTATGAGAACCAAGTTTGCTTCACATGTATTTAGGAGATAACATTGCACTATTTTAGAGGCCAAGTTTGCTGGACGTTTTTCCTTGTTTTGGTTCTTTCTACCTCTCAAAATTTTGGAAGCAAAGAGCTTTCAGAAGAATAGAAGTGTGTCACAGTAGCGAAGACGAACAGTGCTCTCAGCTTTTTAGGAATGCATTTTGGAACCCATGTTTGCAAGACCTTTTTTGTTGTTTTTCTCCATATTACCACCACAGAAAATTTTTGGTGGAATATTGATCAACCCAGTATATCACCCTAGAATAGTGGAAATGCGATTAAAGAAATTATGGTGCATAAAAAGTCTCTTTCTTCTCTCTTTGCAAGCAAGTGGAATAGGATAAAAAATTCAAGTAGTAAAGGATACAGCGGTCAGCTGCAAATAATGTTTTTTGCATAGGCACATTTCGTGCACTATGTTGCCATCTTCAGTGCTAAAGAACATATAAAGAACCGGTTACAGTAAGGTAATGTGAATGCATTATCAAATGTGCAGTTGTATAAGCTCTAAAGGTGAATCAATCGTAAAATACATACAGGTGAACGTAAATTAAAACAATAAAGCTACTTATAAATGCACATAGTCCCAAGTGGACTATTCATGTCAAAGGTAGAGGTCACACTGAGGCCACTGTTTACAGTTACAACCCAGTTGGCTTCAGTGTACGTCATACCAATCTACAAAGACAACTTAACATGTCAGATACTTTGACGACGGGTATTAACTTTAGTTTGTACGTCGTATTTTTTATCATTTCATTTATTATTTTATACTTATTAAGAAATTTTGTACATAAAACAAATGAGATGGTTGTCACTAAAACCAGTGACACTGTTTTACGGTTATTTGTGGTGTTAATTGTGTGAGCTAGGCAACGACATAGGTGATTTTTGCACATTATACAATTGAACGTAGTTCAACAAACAAACAAAAATCTTGTTCAAAATACCAAAGTGAATAAATTTTTTATTAAAACTGTGTGTCATACCAAGTACAGTTGAAGGAACTGGAACATACGAATACAAGAGTGGTGTTATAAATTATCGTACCAACAGCAATACGTCAAAAGGGCCAGAAATCGTTTTACCTTAACATGTCCTCTGTCGTAGTTTTCACATAAAAGTACATTATAATTTACAAAGTTTGGTGTTAAAACAAATAACTTTCAAGTACGTTATGTAATAATGTCAGGAATACATTATTCTTGTCTGCAGAAACTTGTATCATATGCTATATAGAAGGAGTGTAATCATAACTAGGTCGTTATTGACAGATCAGCCCGTCTGTTGGTATCCGCACAATGATTTTTCAATAATTCCCAAAACTGGGACCTTCTTGTGGCCACGTGTTGATTACGGTCCATACGTCTTCCCTTCTCGCATGGATGGAGCAGCCTCATAAGTGAGGACAAAACTGATGCATTATGCCCACTGTCAAGAAGGTGGGCAACGAAATTAGATTCTTCGGAAGCATTTTTACGATTTAATGCAATATGTTCGCTATGGTTTTCAGCCGTCTACCAGTTTGCCCACATATCAAGCATTGAAGTTGGGACATTCAGTTCTATAGGCACCTGACTCATGAACATTTCGTTATTCAATACTATTTTTAAAATTCTACCCAAGTTATCCGTAGCAGAAAACGCCACATTATGCCAATTTTTCTAAAAGCTGACGCCACGCTGTGACGTATTTTACCATAGTAGCAGATACACGTTCAACGCATCACACATGCAAAGAGGACGCTGTTAATTTTTATGACGTATAGTGAAGCGATCTGTGTTGTAACTTCAAACAGCAGCCTCAGAGTGAACTCAGCTTTCGTCACGAATAGTCCTGTTGAGACTATGTGCATATATAAATGATTTTAATGTTTAATCAACATTTCTGGTATGGTTCAAAATGGTTCAAATGGCTCTGAGCACTATGGGGCTTAACAGCTGTGGTTATCAGTCCCCTAGAACTCAGAACTACTTAAACCTAACTAACCTAAGGACATCACACACATCCATGCCCGAGGCAGGATTCGAACCTGCGACCGTAGCAGTCGCGCGGTTCCGGACTGAGCGCCTAGAACCGCTCGGCCACCATGGCCGGCTTTACTGGTATGTATTTTGGGAATGACTCACATTTAAAGGTTATACAAGCGTACTTCTAGTAATACATGCCTGTTACCTTATTGTAACTCAGTCTTTATACGTCGTTTAGCATTGAAGACGGCCACACAGTGAACGAAATCTCTATTGATTGCCGTATCATTTACTACTTAAAGTAGATACAGTCGCTGGGCACAACTGCTTCCCCATGGAATCAAACCTGATAGAGATATAAAACTGCAAATATTGATACAAGCTACACTGCCCCAGACACTGTACAGCGACTTCCGGAAGCCCCAAAGAAACTACGTATTGAAATATGGAGATATGTAAACAGGCAGAATACGGCGCTGTGGTCGGCAGCGCCTATATAGGACAACGTCTCTGGTGCAATCGTTAGATCGATTACCGCTACTACAATGGCATGTTATCAAGATTTAAGTCAGTATGAACGTGGTTTTAAAGTCGGCGCACGGGCGATGGGATACAAAATGAAGTGGGGATTTTCTCGTACAACAGTTTCACGAGTGTACCATGAATATCAGAAATCCGGTAAAACATCAAATCTCCGACAGACCTGCGTCCGAAAAAGGATCCTGCGAGAACGGGACCAACGACGACTGAAGAGAATCGTTCCACGTGACAGAAGCGCAACCCTTCCGCAAACTGCGGCCGGCCGCTGTGGCCGAGCGGTTCTAAACGCTTCAGCCCGGAACCGCGCTGCTGTTACGGTCGCAGGTTCGAATCCTGCCTCGGGCATGTATGTGTGTGATGTCCTTAGGTTAGTTAGGCATAAGTAGTTCTAAGTCTAGGTGACTAATGACCTCAGATGTTAAGCCCCATAGTGCTTAGAGCCATTGAACCATTTTGAACCGCAAATTGCTGCAGACTTCAATGCTAGGCGATCAACAAATGTCAGCGTTCAAAAAATTCAACAAAAGATCATCGATATGGGCTTTCGGAGCTTTATTGTTTACAGGTACAACCTGCGCCCTTCAACACCGACATTGGATTATTGATGACTGAAAGGTTGTTGCTTCGTCGGACGAGTCTCGTTTCAAATTGTATCGAGCGGATGGATGTGTACGTGTATGGAGACAATGTCATGAATCCATGAACCCTGCATGTCAGCAGGAGACTGTTTAAGCTGGTGGGGTCTCTGTAATTGTGTGGGGCGTTTTCTGTTGGAGTGATACAGAACCCCTGATACGTCTAGATACGACTCTACAGGTGACACAAACGTAGGCATCCTCTCTGATCACTCTCATCCACTCAAGTCCATTGTGCATTCCGACGGACTTGGGCAATTCCAGCAGGACGATGCGACACCCGACTCGTCCAGAATTGCTACAGAGTGGCTCCAGGAACACTCTTCTGAGCTTAAACACATCCGCTGACCACTATACTTCCCAGGCGTGAACGTTATTGAGCATATCTGGGTTGCCTTGCAACATGTATTCAGAAGAGATCTCTAACCCCTCGTACTCTTGGGGATTTCCGGGCAGCTCCACAGGATTCATTGTGTCAATTCCCTTCAACTGATTAAGTCAATTTCGTAATCACAAGACACGAAAGATTCTCCAGATTCTTACGACCTACACACATGATGTGACTTCCCGGACAAAATAATATTTTACGACAATATTTAAATAAAAAATGTTGTAAACATTCGGTCACACTCAGAACATTCACAATAAACATAAAGACGGGTTTGTCCATAAATTGGTAAGCCGGTATTCTTGCGGAAGTGCGCCCACATTAAACATCTTTTAAACAATTATTTATTCCTTCTTGACAGAAGCATCTTATGATTGGATTTTTAATTGTGGTGTCCGCTAACACATGCGACTGACCAATTTTAACTTAGTATAATTTTTAATAGCACTTGAAATCAACATTTAAATAAAGTTACAGGCAAAATGGTAAACTGTTCATTAAATACAAACGCAAGTGTGACAAAATATGAGGTACTGATACTGTGTTCTTTTGCTGTGTAAATGCGGAGAATACGATGTTCTGACAAACGTTTGCGTAATAAAAAGGATATAAAAACGTAATAAATCAGGAAGTAAAATAGCTACAGATACGTAGCTTTCAGAGACGGTAGTTATCGTGCAATACTATTATCGGAGGTAACGCTTGTTAAAATCGCATGAAGCGATTAAAAATTGTTAATTCAGAAGATCTTTGTGAAAAATTTTATTCGCTGTGAGATTTCACTTCTGTAGTTTTAAAGATATTGAGATATTGTTGTGTCATTCGATGCACCTAATTTTTCTGAGATCGTAAATGTATTCAGATATGCACCAATGTTTGATGTGAGGTATTGTCGAGTCACAAAGAACAGTAGCTTAGCCATCTTTAAGATTGTCTCACACTCCGCCGTTTCTTGAAGCACCTCCTGCACAAAGGGCATGCAAATACACTACTGGTCGGCCATTAACATTGCTACACCAAGAAGAAATGCATATGATAAACGGGTATTCATTGGACAAATATATTATACTAGAACTAAAATGTGATTACATTTTTACGCAATTTGGGTGCATACATCCTGAGAAATCAGTACCCAGAACAACCACCTCTGGCCGTAATAACGGCCTTGATACGACTGGGCAGTGAGTCAAACAGAGCTTGGATGGCGTGTATAGGTACAGCTCCCCATGTAGCTTCAACACGATACCACAGTTCATCTAGAGTAGTGACTGGCGTATTGTGACAAGCCAGTTGATCGGCCACCATTGACCAGACCTTTTCAATCGGTGAGAGATCTGGAGAATGTGCTGGCCAGAGCAACAGTCGAATATTTTCTGTATCCAGAAAGGCCTGTACAGGACCTGCAACATGCGGTCGGTCATTATCCTGCTGAAATGTAGGTTTCGCAGGGATCGAATGAAGGGTAGAGCCACAGGTCATAACACATCTGAAATGTAACGTCCACTGTTCAAAGTGCCGTCAATAAGAACAAGAGGTGCTCGAGACGTGTAACCAGTGGCACCCCATACCATCATGCCGGGTGATAGGCCAGTACGGCGATGACGAATACACACTTTCAATGTGCGTTCACCGTGTTGTCGGCAAACACGGATGCGACCATCATGATGCTGTAAACAGAACCTGGGTTCAACCTAAAAAATGACGTTTTGCCACTCGTGCACCCAGGTTCGTTGTTGAGTACACCATCGCAGGCGCCCCTGTTTGTGATGCAGCGTCAAGGGTAACCGCAGCCATGGTATCCGACCTGATAGTCCGTGCTGCTGCAAACGTCGTCGAACTGTTAGTGCAGATGGTTATTGTCTTGCAAACGTCCCCATCTGTTGACTGAGGGATCGAGACGTGGCTGCACGATCCGTTACAGCCATGCGGATAAGATGCCTGTCATCTCGACTGCTAGTGATACGAGGCCGTTGGGATCCAGCACGACGTTCCGTATTACCCGCCTGAACCCACCTATTCCATATTCTGCTAACAGTCATTGGATCTCGACCAACGCGAGCAGCAATGTCGCGATACGCTAAACCGCAATCGCGATAGGCTACAATCCGACCTTTATCAAAGTCGGAACCACGATGGTACGCATTTCTCCTCCTTAGACGAAGCATCACAACAACGTTTAACCAGGCAACGCCGGTCAACTGCTGTTTGTGTATGAGAAATCGGTTGGAAACTTTCCTCATGTCAGCACGTTTTAGGTGTCGCCACCGGCGCCAACCTTGTGTGAATGGTATGAATAGCTAATCATTTGCATATCACAGCATCTTCTTCCTGTATGTTAAATTTCGCGTCTGTAGCACGTCATCTTCGTGGTGTAGCAATTTTAATGGGCAGTAGTGTAACAGCCGTCCAAATTCCCAGCTGAGGGATTTTCCCCGTCTCCGGTCCTCTGCTAACGCACGTGGCTCGCCTGGGAGAGGCCGAGACGGCCCGCCCGGCTGCAGAGCGCTCTCGACCCCGGGGCCTCACGGCTTCGCCGGCAACTTCGCCTGAGCTCGCACCAGTTCTAGGCGGGCGATTAGCTCCCCTACATACCCGTAACATTGCACCAGACATACACACACACACACACATACATCCATTTTTATAAAATGTATGCATCGCGTGTAGTTGTTACCGCAGTTCCTTGTCAGGTCACTAAATCACAACATGCGATAATGAATGCTATACAAGCCTAGTGCATTAATGTAGGACCATACATATGCGTGAAGGCGCTCAAGTTTCAAGAGTTTCAATCACAATTACAGATTCGTCCAACAAACACCGAACGAGAAAATAAAAAAAATTTTAAAGGACAAGTTACATCAGTGATCGTTACATTCAGTAATAAAAATATATAAATAGTTCCCTGAAATCAGCAGTAAGGTAACAGACATAAAACAACGTGTGTGTCACATTACTGGACTTCAAAAACTAAGTTACACACATTATGGCAAGCCCTCCCTCATGAGCATCACCCACGTCATATTTTTCGCACCATTTCACTGCGGCTGGACGCGACATTGCCTTTGGTCACATACACGGCTAGAATTTCACGGTGAATCGGAGCAGAATGTATACGTTTTGTCGTCAAGATTCATACTGTCTCACGTCGCTGCTGCGTCATTTCATTCCCACACTGATACTTGTGTTATCCGACTCTCTTCCGACAATGCGCCACTCTTGTTGCGCCATGAGCACAGCGTCGGGTGACATGTCTAACTTACTTTTTGAAGTGCTACTACTGTTAATATAGAGAAGCACGCGAAAAGGTGCTAAAACTAAACTCTGCCCGAACAGGCCACGAAAGCCCAACGGTACCGATCGGCCGCCGTGTATCTTCAGCCCACAGGCGTCACAGGATGCGGATTGTAGGGGAATATGGTCAGCACACCGCTCTCGCGGCCGTATATCAGTTCACGAAACCGGAGCCGCTACTTCACAATCAAGCAGCTCGCGAAAAGGTGCTGATGGCACATTAAACGAAACCCCAACGAACACAAGCCGTGTAAAGGTGGCATGCAGCAAGTTTTTACGACAGTCAGTACCTAATTGTAAGCGACAGACGCCGCCTGTGCTGTCTGGTTAGGTTTTCAGCGCTCCTACCGTTGCCGAGCCGTGCCCTCTCTCCCCGGACTGCTGGGTGGAAGCGAGTCACTACCAACCCTACAGCAAACGTCAAAGTTTAAGGGGCTCCGGAACGCCCTATACTTCCAATGTTAAAATAACGCTTATAAATTACATCTTTCCTCACAAAGTATTTGAGGTAGGAAGTTGAACTTTTTACAGATTATTTATTGGAATATGGGCTACAACTTAACACAGGGATTTTACAAAATTTTAGTTCAGTTATTGAAGATGATTTTTTTTCAATTGTAATGAAAATTCACAACATTTTTTTGGAATTTTTTATTTATATATTCAAAAATATACAGTTTTTTGGAAAAAGGCTGTGTTAAATTATGCAGAAGGTACTGTGTAACATTTACTGAAAGTTTGAAACAAATATGTTTGGAAGATCCTTAGAAAACATGTAATTAGTATGAGAAAATAAAAGTTTTGGGAATCGAGCGAAAAAGATTGGATTAACTTTTTAGTGCATTCCAGGTCCATAGGATGGATTATCTTCATCCTCTGCAAACTCTTCCTCCAGCTTCCTCTTGTTCCTCCTCCTGTTTACTCTTGCTTGTATTTCTAGACTCTTTACAGCCCTGTCTGCAGCCCGAAGGCGTTCCTTGTCTAAAGCAAGCATCGCTCGTACCATGTTAGAACCTATCTTCATTCCCATATTTCTAAATACCTTGCACCTTACAATGTTGCCATCATTGAAAGTCGCAACAGCATCATACACACCAAAGTGAAGTGTTTCTATTCCAACAAATACAGTCTTGGGGATTCTCGACCATATAACACTATTTACACTTTCATTGGGGTTTTGAGTTTTTCCGTGAATACACTTTTTCAACAGTTCAGGTGCTGCTAAGTCTCTGAAAATAGGTTTTATCACCTCCATTATTGCATGAGGCAGACTATGCTTATGAGTGTACACTTCACCAGTTAGCAATCCTTTATTATATTTACACCAACTGTCTTCTTCTTTGGGACACAAGCTATGTTGGGGATTTTCATCGTCTTTATTGTTTACAGTAATAACACATACCTTTGGCTTTCCAACATTTCTCCTTTTCTTAAAAGCCTTCAGAGGATTTCTAATAACTTTACTTTTACTCATTATTATACTTCAACAAAACAGAGACTCAAGAAACAGAATTAATTACGAATATTTTCGAGATAACGACAGAGTAAATAAACATGAAACAATCGACAATCACACCAGCGATATATATTGAACCATCACAGGTTAGCCACAACACATACTTTATCTCACATCACTAAAATGTACCTGATGAACACGGACGTTAATAATAACACCATTTGACAGCAGTTTAACAGCGCCACAGTGGGTCACGCCCATGTAGAACACATTTCAAAAAAAATTTAAAAATAGTTGTATTCGGAATTGAATAAATTATATATCTATTAAAAGGTAATAGTCTGCAGATTCAGAAAACGCAAAAAAGGGAAAAATTGAACTTTTCATGATTTTGAGCCTTTCCGGAGCCCCTTAAGGGGCGTTCAAAAAGAAACGAGCCGTAGTCTGTAATGCGCAAACCAGTGACAGGAGGGTAACATCGTGGCGTGTGTAACGAGGTGTGGTTCCCCACTAGACCGTTGAAGTTCCCAGCCCGTCGCTAGAGGGCACGCGTGCATGTCACGTGACTATATAGAGCTAGCAGCAGCATACATCAATCGTCCAACGCTGCAAGTCCGAAGTCGCATTGCAGCGACATGGATGCGTCAAAAGAAGAGCAGAGACGTGTTGTTCGTTTTCTGACAGCGGAAGGAGTAGGAGGAACGGACATTCATGGACGAATGTCACAAGTGTACGGCGAACACTGCATGTCACTTGCGAGGATCAAGGCGTGGCACTAGCGCTTCAGGGAAGGATGGGTGTCGTTAGCCGATGATGCACGGTCTAGAGCACCACACTGCATTGCCAATGACATGGTCCAGCTGGTGGATGCACTCATTACCCACGACCTCCGAGTGACAGTGAAAGCCATAGTCGCCGTAGTCGGATTGAGCGTCGGAAGTGTTCACACCATCATGAAGGAACGACTGCACATGAGCAAGGTGTGTGCCCAATGGGTGCCCCACAGTTTTCAACCACACCAGGAAATATGTCGAATAGCCCACTGTCTCGCTCATCTGCAGCACTACGCTCGGGAAGGGAATGCGTTCCTGACACGAGTGGTGGCTGGAGATGAGTCATGGTGTCATCATTTCGAACCAGAATCAAAACGACAAAGTATCCAGTGGAACCATCCAGGGTAATCACCTCCAAAAAAAGCTAAGGCCATCCACACGAGTGCAGGAAAGGTTATGCTGACGTTCTTCTTTGACCAAGATGGATCCCTTCTGATTCACTTTCTGCAGCATGGGACAACAACGAATGCTCAGCGTTACTCGCAAACCTTGACCACCCTTCGCCAAGCGATCAAATCAAAACTACCAGACAATCTCACAAGTGGGATCATTCTGCTCCACGACAATGCAAAGCCTCATACGGCCAACGCAGTTGCGGCACTTTCAAATGGGAGTTCTCGGCCACCCTCCATACAGTGCAGACCTCTCTCGCTGTTATTTCGCCATTTTCGGTACCCTTAAAAAGGCTCTGAGGGGCAAACTATTCACCTCGGACGACAACGTCCAGCTGTACATGCGGAACTGGTTAATATCGCAGCCCAGGGAATTTTATGAGACAGCCATTCACCGCCTTGTGTCGCAGTGGGACAAGTGTCTCAACAGCCAGGGTCAATACTTCTAACACACAGGTACTGGTTTCTGTAATTGTGCCTCCGGCTCGTTTCTTTTTGAACGCCCTTATATTATGACATGGCACTGAGAGACATTTCTCCGCCTCGTTGACCTCCAGCTTTTCTTTACGAACTGATCTAACTTGCGCTACAACTACTGTTCTTGCTTTTCTTTCGGAATTTGTCAAATATATCTTTAGCCCTTATTGTACGCTGCTGAAAGCTACGTGGCGTCATTCGGATGCGTGGTCCTATGTAATGCTCGAGTTTTATTCAGTGTGACGCTTTGTGATTTAGTGAAATGACGACTTACTTTAGTAACAACTGTATGACACTCCGTCACTGTTCATTACACCTTTTTATTGTTTTTATTTCTTGACATCTGCATATCACGTTGCATGTCTTGCTTTTATTGTTTTTTCTGTCCTAGGCCTGCCTTAGCTACCGTCGTGCATAAGTAAGGTGGTGTCTGCGGCATTAGTAGTGGATGGCGTTTGGGAGGAAACGTGGGATTTCGGCCGCGTTGTTAGCTATGATTTTGTCGGTGGCGTCTCCCGCCCGCGGTACTAGTTCCGATCGCTGCCACTCTCTGACGTACATGTGTGTACTAAAAGAGTGTCACTGGGTTCGCGCGGCAGTCTTTGGCAACTCTTGCTGGGCTTCCACGATATGCGGCGGGCTGGGCAGTAATATGATAAGCTACTTTTGTGGGTCTCAAATTGGCATTCTACGGCTTTTGTGCCCTCATTTTAATTTCTTAGTCCCATGCCACACGTCCAGTCGTTCGCAGTTGGTTCATAGGTTACATTAGGCTGGCAATGTGTGCTGATTTGCTGTTACATTCCTGTTTTTTCCTTTAGTGTCCGTTTACCCGGTGCGGTATTGATTGAATCAGAGAATGTTTTCATACCTCACCCGCACCGGATCTAATGTGCTACTTGATAAATTCGTTGGGTTCTTTCACGACTGTCTCATATGCAATCAAGGTATAACCTGCCGTTCACGTTTGTATTTTTATGAAGAATCCCTCTAAGTTTCCTTTTTTTCTGTTTTATAGAACGCCTGAAGATGAGATTTACATCCTGAAACCTTGGTCGTGTGTACTATTTTATCCAAAAAAAGGATCCGTCAAGTACAGCTAGAAGGGGATTTATTCGTAATGAAAAAATTTTAGCAAAAATTGTGGATGTCCCACAAAGAGTATACTACACAAGGTGTGTTGTGTATGTTTCATTCTATGTAACATGTTATCTCATTGATGTCGATTCAGCGTCCTTGGAGTAGATACTCGAATTTCTCATCGTCGTTTCTTGTTGTCGGTATTTGTAAATCATACACTGAAGTAAGTTTTTAAAATCTTGCAAGTCCCTCCTTAGCCAACTTCGTTGTCAGCATTGAACTTTTCCTTTTCTCGCCAAAAACAAATTGAGTTAATACTAATAGGAAGTCTTCACGACTGTCTGCAAGTACATTTTCTGAGTCAACTTGTAAAGTGACACCCTCCTCTAGCATACTTTTCTTCAACAGAAGTTATCGATACCAAAAATACTGCCTACCTTTTAAACAGGTTAATATTACCTCAGCTGTTTTTCTAAAAGAATTTCGTATGATTTTGTGTACGATGTGGTATATTTCAAGCTAAAATGTATAAAAAGAAATTACTTTATTTTCGTTGTTACAATCGATATTTGCTAGCTTTGAATGTACAGTTAAAATTACTTTTCTTTTAGAAACGTTTGAAAATTACGAAATATTCGGCACCCTTAAAATTCCTGTTATTAGTTGCGCAATCTGACGATATTTATTACGTTTATTTCTGGATTCATTTATAAAATAATGATATAAATTGGTGGAGATTCATTTGTCGAGAAAATTTGTAAATTCTTTGAAATATTGTTAGTAGTGCAGAATGGACTGGTAGTGGGCATGCCTCTGATGTGATCAGACGTGTTTTTATGTTTGGTAATAACAATGTAATTTTCGATTTTGAAGTGGAAATCGTAAAGACAGTGTGATATAGAAAAATGTGAAAGAATAAAAACTACAGAAACAGAAATTACTCCTCAGGCAATTCCACCAAAAGTTATCATGACATCATCATCATCATCATCATCATCATCATCATTTAAGAATGATTACGCCTTTCAGCGTTCATTCTGGAGCATAGTGCCCCTTATAAAATTCCTCCATGATCCCCTATTCAGTGCTAACATTGGTGCCCCTTCTGATGTTAAACCTATTACTTCAAAATCATTCTTAACCGAATCCAGATACCTTCTCCTTGGTCTGCCCCGACTCCTCCTACCCTCTACTGCTGAACCCATGAGTCTCTTGGGTAACCTTGCTTCTCCCATGCGTGTAACATAACCCCACCATCTAAGCCTATTCGCCCTGACTGCTACATCTATAGAGTTCATTCCCAGTTTTTCTTTGATTTCCTCATTGTGGACACCCTCCTGCCATTGTTCCCATCTACTAGTACCTGCAATCATCCTAGCTACTTTCATATCCGTAACCTTAACCTTGTTGATAAGGTAACCTGAATCCACCCAGATTTCGCTCCCATACAACAAAGTTGGTCGAAATATTGAACGGTGCACAGATAAATTAGTCTTGGTACTGACTTCCTTCTTGCAAAAGAGAGTAGATCGTAGCTGAGCGCTCACTGCATTAGCTTTGCTACACCTCGCTTCCAGTTCTTTCACTATGTTGCCATCCTGTGAGAATATGCATCTTAAGTACTTGAAATCGTCCACCTGTTCTTACTTTGTTCCTCCTATTTGGCACTCAATCCGTTTATATCTCTTTCCCACTGACATTACTTTCGTTTTGGAGCTGCTAATCTTCATACCATAGTCCTTACATTTCTGATCTAGCTCTGAAATATTACTTTGCAAACTTTCAATCGAATCTGCCATCACAACTAAGTCATCCGCATATGCAAGACTGCTTATTTTGTGTTCACATATCTTAATCTCACCCAGCCAGTCTATTGTTTTCAACATATGATCCATAAATAATATGAACAACAGTGGAGACAGATTGCAGCCTTGTCTTACCCCTGAAACTACTCTGACCCATGAACTCAATTTACCATCAACTCTAACTGCTGCCTGACTATCCATGTAAAGACCTTTAATTGCTTGCAAAAGTTTGCCTCCTATTCCATAATCTCGTAGAACAGACAATAACTTCCTCCTAGAAACCCGGTCATATGCCTTTTCTAGATCTATAAAGCATAGATACAATTTCCTGTTCCACTCATAACACTTCTCCATTATTTGCCGTAAGCTAAAGATCTGGTCCTGACAACCTCTAAGAGGCCTAAACCCGCACTGATTTTCATCCAATTGATCCTCAACTAATACTCGCACTTTCCTTTCAACAATACCCGAGAAGATTTTACCCACAACGTTGATTAAAGAGATACCTCTGTAGTTGTTACAATCATTTCTGCTTCCATGTTTAAAGACTGGTGTGATTACTGCTTTCTTCCAGTCTGATGGAACCTGTCCCGACTCCCAGGCCATTTCAATTACCCTGTGTAGCCATTTAATACCTGACATTCCACTGTATTTGATGATTTCCGACTTAATTTCATCCACCCCAGCTGCTTTATTGCACTGCAATCTACTGACCATTTTCTCCACTTCCTCAAATGTGATCCTATTTCCATCATCATTCCTATCCCCTTGTACCTCGAAATCTGAAACATTACTGATAGTATTTTCACCTACATTGAGCAACTCTTCAAAATATTCCCTCCAACTGTCCAAGGCATCAACAGGATTCACCAGCAGTTTTCCTGACCTGTCCAAAGTACTTTTAATTTCCTTCTTACCTCCCTTTCGAAGACTGATAATTACACTCCAGAATGCCGGCCGCGGTGGTCTAGCGGTTCTAGGCACTCAGTCCGGAACCGCTCGACTGCTACGGTCGCAGGTTCGAATCCTGCCTCGGGCATGGATGTGTGTGATGTCCTTAGGTTAGTTAGGTTGAAGCAGTTCTAAGTTTTAGGGGACTGATGACCACAGATGTTAAGTCCCATAGTGCTCAGAGCCAGTTGAACCATTTGAACACTCCAGAATGGTTTTCCAGCAGCTTGACCCAAAGTCTCCAACCTGTTTCCAAAGTCTTCCCAAGATTTCGTCTTGGCTGCTGCAATTATCTGTTTGGCTTTGTTTCTTTCTTCTACATAACTTTCTCTGTCTACCTGAGTTCTAGTATGTAGTCATTTTTGATACGCCTACTTTTTCCTTTTACAGGCTGCCTTGACTGTGTCATTCCACCAAGCTGTTTACTTCATCCTACCTTTACACACTACTGTTCCAAGACATTCTTTAGCCACTTCTAGAGCTGTGTCCCTGTAACTTGTCCATTCTTTTTCCAATGACTGTAATTGAGTACATTCAACTACGTGGTACCTTTCTGAGATCATTGTTATGTATTTGTGCCTGATTTCCTTATCCTGAAGTTTCTCCACTCTTATCCTCCTACATATGGACCTGACCTCCTGCACTTTCGGCCTCACAATCCCAATTTCACTGCAGATTAAATAATGATCAGTGTCATCAAAGAATCCCTTGAATACACGTGTGTCCCTCACAGCCTTCCTGAATTCCTGATCTGTTATTATATAGTCAATGACAGATCTGGTTCCCCTGCCTTCCCAAGTATACCGGTGAATGTTCTTATGTTTAAAAAAGGAGTTTGTGATTACTAAGCCCATACTGTCACAGAAATCCAAGAGTTGTTTCCCGTTCCTGTTGGCCTCCATATGCTCTCCAAATTTACCCATAACCTTTTCATACCCTTCTGTTCGATTTCCAATCTTGGCATTAAAATCACCCATGAGCAGGACACTGTCCTTGTCCCTTACTCTAACAACTACATCACTGAGTGCCTCATAATCATGACATATATATAAAAAATTCAGCTTCAAGAATCAGCCCCTAGACGTGAAGAACTGGAGCCACCTACGAGAAAAGAAGATAAGTAAATAATTTTATTGTAAATCTTACTCCTCTTGAAGCTTATTAAGACTATTTTATGAAGTCAGTGGCACTGAGCACTATGGGACTTAACATCTGAGGTCATTAGTCCCCTAGACTTAGAACTACTTAAACCTAACTAACCTAAGGACATCACACGCATGCATGCCCGAGGCAGGATTCGGACCTGCAACCGTAGCAGCAGCGCGGTTCCAGACTGAAGTGCCTAGAACCGTTCGGCCACAGCGGCCGACGACGATCAACAAATGAGGGAGGGGTAGATTACAATCCACACTACTGAATGATGAAACCATTTTAAAAGCCAACATAGTTTGTCAATTATATTATGCAAGGTGCTTTTCATTGCACCATGTGTGACATTACTGGACAGTTTCGGAAAGTGACCATTTTCACAAGTATTGCGTCGGTCATGCGTGATAAATATGACGTAAGCATTACTTCTGAAAATGGCCACGTGCCCAAACTGGTCAATAAAGGCCTACATATACATGGCGCAATAAATATATCTTGCGTAATAGAAGTGACGGCCTACGTTGGTTTTTAAAATGGTTTCATCATTCAGGCGTCACGTCGAGGCTGTAGACCCACACGTGAAGAAATTAACAACTACGCTACTTACAGTGCGAAGTAACGACACCACCATTTTGAAAACAAACATGGCTGCCGTTCTACACTCACGAGAGTAAGTTCTCCCTACGTTCAGGACTACACGTGGCTACTTGAGTAATACGACTGCTCCTTTCCAATTCCAGAAATGTACCACGCTTGAATAAAAGTCCAAAAAATTGTGTTGAATGAAACACATGAAAATCGGCAGTGTAGAATATTTTGCAACTGCCTGACTCGGCAAATCCATGGGCGTTCTCTTAGACGGAGAACGGAACGTTATTGTGTTTCACGTACGTCGGTGCAGGTGTAGGCAACCTCCCAGTAGCCTTACACGCAAAGCTGTCTGCCATTGTCCCGACAGCAGTGCGAATGGATCACAATAAGAGACGGCAGTACAAAACGTACCAAGCGCCGTATCTTAGCTAACAGCAAGCTTTACAGCCAGTAGTTAGAGCCAGTGGGACAGAACAGACTTCGTTCACATCTCGCCGCGGGTAATTGCTACCTCTATTGCCCCTGCGCTGCTGATAGAGAGGTCTTCTGCTGTTCTTTGTTACGCAACGATTCCCGCAATTATCTTCTGCAGAAGCTTCGCATAATGCTATTGTACGAAACAAAACGCTTATGGGTGCTCGGACATCACTATTGCTGTTGGAATTTCAGCCTTCTGCTGTTAAGGACTCTATACAAAAGCGATTAACTGGCGGCATTGCAATGGTCACCGAAAGTGAGCAGTAATTGTATTAGGTACTTAATGACAAGGCGCGTGTGTAATCTGATTTCTATAATATAAACCTAAATAAACAGGAAATCTTTAAGCTTAATGGTGTAGGCCTACATAGAACGAGCAATGGTTGTATATTTGTTTGTTAAATTTCAACTAGGGACTGTTAAAGAGATGGACGAATGGTGCTATACCTTAAGTGGAACGATAAAGAAGGAAGGTGCAAGAAAGACATCGTAAAAGGGGTGCAAAGGGCAAAAGGGAATTCTGTTCAAAGAAACAAAGGCTAACATCTAAAACAGTAATCTCTGAGAACAGAAGGAGATTAACGAAAAGCTGTTTTTCCAGTGTGTGTGTGTGTGTGTGTGTGTAAAATGCGGACAATGAAGAAGGCAAACTACTGAAGATCAGATAAACCGACAGAGTAAGAAATGCAACAGGTCAATGAGAAAAAAGGCTCTTAATAATGAACGTAATGAATCGAAGAGAGAGAACTGAGGCGTTCCCTGGAAAAACGATTTCACATCATTTTTCCGTGTCGTGCAGTAATTGCATCAGCATTTGTGCTGACAAATTATTATTATTCTCCTCCGACAGTCCCAACGCCTTTAGAAACATTTGACGGTCGTGTGCTGCTCAAAGTGGTTGTTCCACTGACAGTATTAGTCAGTAGACAACTTCCACACCGCTCGCACGAGTGTTGCGTTTACGCTGCGCTGATACGTATCTGTCAGTAACAGGATGCCCGTACCGTGGAATTTACGTTTACCAACGTCACATAGGAAGTAAATAGTGACTGTAAACAAAATGTGGAAAGTGACTTTGATAGTATATCCAGTATGGTGTGTGGTTATGAGAACGCCCTAATTGGAAGGAAACGTAAAATTCAGAAATGGAAGTGGAAGAAAGAACTCGCGAAGAAGCAGAGAAATTCAGGACAGTGTTATGTTTCGCCGAAAACGGGTAATAAAGTCCGTTCTAAGAAATTTGCAACCTGTAAGGAACGCTGCGCAAAGGAATGCTGTCTAAAAATATGCCCAACAGGTCAAGAACAAATCCATGAACGAATCTGGGCTTTAGGTGACAAGAACACGTAAGATACACTGACGTTAAGTTTAAATGAAAAGAAAACACCATCTACAACATCTCATGCATCTAGGTCTGAACGGAATCGTAACTTCAGCTATATACACCATCCAAAATGCAACAATATAAAAGACAGTAGTCTGTAAATCCCTATTTCAAAGTATCTTGCAAGTTGCCGAGAGCCCTTTAAAAACGGTTTTAACAGCGTTGAATGCTACTGCTCTTACTGTAGACGACAAAAGAGCGAAACACAACAGTAGACATCATAAAATTGGGACATGGTCCGCTCTCATTGGGACCAGTTTTCTTCCAAACCATCGCATTATTGTCAGGGTAGGTCCGAAAGGAAATGTTTTGACGACTCTGACCTTAGTGTTGCAAAATTATTCACATCATGCAGAGGTCTTTTCTCCATGAAACGAATGCGGTACACCAGATGAAGTATAAAATATGTAACAAGTTCTTTAGGGAGAATAGACCGTATTCGTTTCGAAAACCAAGAACTGATACCTGTGATTTCTGCTGGCAGTGTGAAGTATCAATCCAAAAGCTCTTCATAAAGGCGTATATGAAGAACACAAACCAAAGGCTGCGGAGCATAATAAATTCAAGGACAAGTATTTAAAATCGGCCAAACTCAATTACACGAATACCTCAGTGCTCGAGTTTGATTACGCACAGAACCTGCCTCTGCCTAACTGAGCTTTACTGCGCAATTCTGTAAGAGGCTACTGTGGCTCTATGTATTTAATGTTCACTGTTACAATGACCCGTCAAGTACATTTTATTGGTTTTTGGAAGGTCCTGCGAAAAAAATATTCTAAATCTGTTAGATCCTTTCTATATGGCTTCATAAGTAGGAAACTCCAGGAGCCAAACAATATTAAGACTATTATACTTCTATGGGATTCGTCTGGAGGACAAAATAAAAATATGAGAGTGGTACGATTCTGTACTTGTCTTGCAGAATCAAAAAACACAACCATACAACACGTACTTCCAGTTCGGGGACAATCATACAGCCGATGTGATCTATATGGAAAAATACTAAGGAATATTGAGAATACTGATAATGTGCTCCAATATATTTCAGTGCTTCAGAGCTGCAGAAAGAATCGAGCACCCTCTGAGATGGTGAATGGAGTGGACATTATTGAGGACTGGGTATCAGTTTTATCACCATACTACGTCACAAAACACAAAGGAGAGACCCTATTTGGAATACAAAAATACGTCAATTTGTGTTACAACGGAAACGCATTTCCCGTCTCGTCTACTTATAACAGGAATCTTCAGTCCTTACCAAATAAAGAAACGAGGATGTACATTGCCACTGCGGAAGACGGACATGGTTATAGCGAAGTCGTCTCGTCCTGGGGTTACGGATGCAAAGAGGAAACATATCTTCGCACTACTCAAGTTACTTCGAGACGACAATGCAGAAATGCATCTGCGACAGACAATGATTGCTCTGGATGCGAAACAGACGGTAGTAGCCACGCATAGACTGTTGCAGATCGTTATTCAGGACGGTGTTGTGTCCTGTGTATGTCTGTAATCGAATAAATGCAATTCTTTCATTTTGTGGATGATTATGTTGACACTGGGTTTTTAATAAGGATTATTATGTGTTACGTTCGTTGGTATATATAACACCTTCAGGAACAACTTTACAGTGTACTGTTACTTTGAAAACTAATTATGTTTGTCGAATAAAAATATGTTTAGTTGCTTTACGATCTGAGTACGCTACTTTTAGATTTAACGACTATTTAATAGTCAAATATGGAAAATTTCGTTTTCTTGATCGTGTTATGCAGTGATCTATGGAAAAACAACTTACGTGTGGTACTGTATTATCAATTCAAATCAGTGTGCAAGTCCTACATATTATACTACCGCGCCATTTATTCTGAAACAACAATACGTAGTTTCAATTTGTCTGAAATTTCGTCCATGTACGAGGGACTGAAGTGAATGAAAACACCACCTCAAATATTTGATGCTCTGTATCTCGATTTCCATACATTTCAATTAAGTCGTTGTTCCAGTGAACGTTTCAATTACTGGATACATGTTACAATGTGAGTCGTTGTTGAACGCTCTGACTAAAGAGATGGTGGAAAGAAATAGTGACGGGGGCTGTGCTAGGGATGAGTATGCTGCGCAGATCGTGGATGATGCGAGATGCGGCAGTCATACACAAGATTGCGGGAGAACTGCATCAAACTAACGTCAGAGTCGATACCCGAAACAGTATTCAAAACTGGCTATGGAATACTCCACTACACTACATTGCTAGCAATGAAGAAGTACGTTTAAGAGTAGAAAGGTCTTTTGATTTCCGCCTAAAACAGGGTGTAACAGGTATGAGTGCAGAGACTTTTGTTGGTGACTAAGGACGGCGTAGTGAATAACATAACATCAGTATACACGTAATAGCTACTACAAGCTGTATGTTTTGAGGTTGGTTGTACCTCCAGGAATGTGTGGCAAGACCAAGCCAGTAATGCATATTTTACCTTGGACAGAAGGCCAGGTGTTGAAGTGTCGACATTGTGGACTCTATACAGGGGTGCCATATACCGAAGGACACTGTCCACTTAATGGTGCAGTTACACCTGTGTAGAAAATACTATGCCGAAAGATTTGTGATCTGTTTCTGGGGAGAATGTTCCGTGCGCTGAAAAAACAGCCAACACACTGATGTGTTTACATGTTAAGATACTACAAATAAAATATTTGTTCGTCCTGTATAAAGAAACTTGGGGTTGGGAAACGTATGGGGGGCAAAGATGAGGGTACGGTAACAATATATGAGAACTTTACAGACTTTCTGTGAAGGCATTTCAAGAATGTAAGAATGTAATGTACCCACTGCAAAAACGTTGGACAAATCAAATAGAGATAAAATGGAATTACCTCAATCATGGGAGCTTTTAAAAATGTCACAGTCTCTCACATCAGAGCAGAGCAATTTTCTCCTTTACCCCTTTATCTATTAACCCTGCGAAAAATCTCCAAAGGAAAAGCAGTAAAGAATAAATATCACAAAACATTAAATTTTTTCACATGTGAAAAAAGAGCCACACATCTGTGGCGTACAATCGTCAGAAACAAATTTTGTAGTTCTGTATTCCTCAGTTGCGAGGAATATTACGGTATATTGGTAATTTTTACTTTTTGGACTGTCTGACTACAACTGAACGAAACACAATTTTCGTGCCATACGCGTTCCGCCTTTATTCTCTGCAAGGCATCTTCAATGGCCTGGAATATGTACTTATTTTTACTATTTACTTTACATTTTAGGCAATGTACCTATAGGTTATAAAGAGTTCTGGTAGTTGTTTTTTGCTGTTATGTAGTAATATTTTGAATTGTACTTACAGGATGCGTGGACGATTTTCTACATATTACGCTTCTGTTCCATTTTTGGTGCCGCTCCTCTTCTTACAAATGCCACTTGCGATTTTTTCCCCACATTTCATAGCGCTAGGAACTGAACACTTGTTTTGATGCAATGTCTTGGTTTGTGTTGCCGACTGTCGGATGTTATTGCCAAAGATAGAATGTTATTGCCAACTTTTGCGTGTAATTTTTGAAGTATCTGTGATCTGTTTGTGTATGCATTTTGTGTGTGTGTGTGTGTGATATAACGTTTTTGTGGGCTTTGTGTGTGTGTGTGTGTGTGTGTGTGTGTGTGTGTGTGTGTGTGTGTGTGTCCAGAAAGCGAAAGGGGGTGGGGCGTTTCTGCTTGTTTGAGATGGCTGATTTTTATCTAATCATTTTGTGGCGACGTCATTTATCCACTGCGCCAAAAACAGCGGGTGAAAGCTGCAGCTGATAGATATTTATCTTTGCCGTAGTCGGCTTGGTTACGAGTTGTTTGTTCTTTGTTTTTGATCTGTGCTTGGAAAATAAAATGTTTTCTCATCTCATGAAAAAGCTGTTACTTCATAAAATATAAAGGCTCCCATAGTGGTGACCCCGAAAAATCGTAGCAGAAGCATAAAGAAAATATATATACCGACGAGAATAATGAATTCAGAGACAAAAGCATGGGGCAGTGGAATCAAGATTGAAGACTACAGTCTGTTCGACCAAGGATTGCGGTCCACGCCCTTTGATTCACCACAAAACGGAACGACAGATGTTAACGCAAAAGATGGGAGTACCTACGCGCGACACGGAAATGTTAAGCTTTCCGCGTTCTGGCCGACGCGCCCCCAGCTTTGGTTTACGCAGGCTGAATGCATATTTCGGCAGCGTGGGGTGTCTAACAACATTGACAAATTTAATATAGTGGTTTCACATCTAAATTTAGAAGTGATAGAGTAAGTAGAAGAAACCTTGTCGCAACAAAATTACTTTGTGCTAAAGGAAGCTCTCATACAGCATTATACGTTGTCACTAGATGTGCGACTGCAAAAAATTTTCGCATACGAAGATTTGGGCGACAAGACTCCGTCACAAGTACTCAAAGCCTTACGTACATTAGCCGGCCCGGAACTCCTACCTGAAGAGTCTTTACGTCTAATATGGCTTCGTAAACTTCCTTCCAACATCCGTGCCGTCATTGCAGCAGAAACAGACTTACCATTGCAACTCTTAGCAAAAAAGTCAGACACCGTCGCAAACACCTTAACCGAAGTTTCTGCTTGTTCCGAATTCAACTACAGCCAGGATAGAGGCCCAAGAACGTGTAGTGTGATGGAATCTGACGTCAGTGAGCCAGGAACATGCAATAATACTTCCCAACAGCAGTGCTCATCGACCGAACCCACCACACAGCAACTGGCAGCACAAGTGGCAAAACTCAACGTGCAAGTAACTTCACACCACCAGCAGCTACGAAGTCGCAGTTGGAAAAGACGAAGAAATGCTATCCAACAGGATTTGACAGATCAATGGTGCTGGTACCATAGACGCTTCGGTAACACTGCCCGTCAATGTATTCAACCCTGCAGCTACCCAAACTTAAAAGGCGGGCGTTAAAGGGCGCTAACGTTCGTCAACAACAACATAGGCGCCCGAGTCATAGCGTGATTCAAAGAGGTGAAAACGCCACGGTATCTGCAGTCAACCAATCACACCGATTGTTCGTGTTGGACCTCTCTTCAGGTGAGAAGTTTCTGATTGACACAGGTTCAGAAGTCAGTGTTTATCAAAGAAAGAGAGGTGATATATTCACGACAACAACGCAACATGTGCTGACTGCGGCAAACAATTCCAGAATATCTACCTATGGTGAGAAACAGTTGGCATTACATCTGAATTCCAGCTTCCATCCAAAATGGACTTTTGTGGTTGCTGATGTGCCGAGTCCTATAATTGGAGCGGACTTTTTACGGAACTACCGACTTATGCCCGACCTGGTTAACCGTCGTTTGGTGACAGTTCCCACAGAAGGGATATTGCCTACTGCGTCTTTCGCGTCGGTTCAAGTGCAGTGAGATGTGCCCGTGTCTTTCCGCACGAAGATTTCCGGCTCCTCTACCGCGTCATCCGCGTCGGGATATTGTGATACGATTTCGTACCCGCAACTAAGCGGGGCGCACACGTGTGCGTCACGCAAGAAGACACCCGACAGTTGTAACGATTCGTATACTGTAGGCTATATCAGAGCACTGTCGGAGGAATCACTTTTTCGTAAACTGCTTCAAGACTTTCCAGCACTTACCGAACCCGTCAACGCAACCAGGAAATGCAGACATAATACTCAACACCACATCAGCAAGACACAAGGTCAACCCGTTGCCTTCCGCCCGCGGCGTCTGCCTCCAGAGAAGCTGCTCGCGGCGCGAGCTGAGTTCGACAGAGTTCTAAAAACAGGTATTGTAAGTAGGTCTGATAGTTCATGGGCATCTCCAATTCACATGGTCCGTAAAAAAGACAACTCATGGAGAGTATGTGGAGACTACAGGGCGCTCAATGCCCGCACAATTCCCGACCTCTACCCAGTACCCAATGTGACTGATTTTAACAGTACGCTTAGCAATGCCAAAATATTTAGTGTGATTGATTGCGCCAAAGCATTTTCGCAGATTCCCATTGCTCCATCTGACATTAAAACAACAGCAGTTATCACACCATTCGGTTTGTTTGAGTACAATTTTATGCCATTTGGCTTGAGAAACGCTGCCCAAACATGGCAAAGATTCATGCATGAGGTGCTTCGGGAATTACCATTCGTATTTTGTTATATGGACGAAATTTTAGTATTCTCTGGTTCTGTATACCAGCATGTCGAACATCTGCGGCAGCTTTTCCGCCGTCTGACAGAGTATGGCATAATTATTAACGAAACAAAGTGCACGTTTGGAAAACGCGAGGTTAAGTTCCTGGGATATTTGGTTTCAGCAGTAGGCCTGTCACCTTTGCCTGAGCGGGTTGAAGCAGTACAACAGATGCCCCTTCCCACAACTTACAAAGGACTTCGCAGATTTCTGGGCATGCTCAACTATTACAGACGTCACTTACCTAAATTAGCTGCCGCCAAAGAGCCACTCACAACGTTACTTGCAGGTAAAAATACAACAGGAAATCGTAAAATTCCATGGAGTCCAGATGCTGAAGCAGCTTTCCATGACTCAAAGAAATGTCTTTCTCGGGCAACACTACTGGGACATCCAAGACTGAGCGCTCCTTTAGCGCTCATGGTTGATGCGAGCCAAACAGCAGTGGGTGCAGCGCTACAGCAAGAAGTTGATGGCAGATGGCAGCCGCTCGCATTTTTCTCTAAAAACCTAACTCGACAGCAGCAAAAATGGAGTGCTATTGACCGTGAGTTGCTTGCTATTTACTTAGCCATAAAGCATTTTCGCACGTCTGTCGAAGGGAGGCACTTTGCAATTTTTACCAATCACAAGCCGTTAGTAGCTATATTTCAACGAGACACAGAGCTCAATTCACCACGTCAGTGCATGCAAGTCGAGTACATTGCACAGTTCACAACTGACGTGCGTCACATTTCAGGAAATGACAACCTGGTCGCAGATTGCCTGTCTAGGAATTGTGCCAGTTTAAATTCAATTCGTTGGACCGAGTTAGCGTCTAAACAACGAGAAGATCCTTTCTTGCGCCGTCTAATAGAGGAACAGAGAACTGCGCTGCAGCTCAGACGTGTGTCTGTCCCAAATGTTCCAGACGGAATTTGGTGTGATGTAGCAAAAGGAAAGGAGCGACCTTACATACCAGAACAATATCGTCGCGAGATTTATAGTGCACTACATAACCTATCAGATCCAGGAGTACGAGCTACAGCCAAGTTAGTTTCCTCCAAAGTAGTGTGGCCTGGAATACAAAAAGATTGTCGTGCATGGGCGCGTGCATGCCTAACATGCCAGCGTAATAAAATCAGCAGACATGTCTTTGCACCTATTGCTGACTTCCCGACGCCATCTGCAAGATTTTCACATATACATGTGGACATTGTGGGCCCGCTATCATGCTCTTCAGAACAACGCTATTTGCTCACAATGATTGATCGTTTTACCAGGTGGCCAGAAGTAGTTGTAATACAAGACATTTCTGCGGAGTCGGTTGCAAAAGCACTGTTGCATTCCTGGTTCTCCAGGTTTGGCGTTCCGCAAAACATAACAACAGATCGCGGAAGGCAGTTTGAAAGCCAACTTTTCAATGAACTTTTACTACTGTGCGGGTGCAACCACCTACGCACCACAAGCTATCATCCATCTAGTAATGGAATGGTGGAACGACTACACCGCACGCTCAAAGCTGCATTAATGTGTAGTTCCACTTCATCGCCTGAAGCACTACCGCTGGTCCTAACTCGGATTGAGAACGGCCGTGAAGGAGGACTTACAATGCTCTTCCGCAGAATTGGTTTATGGCGAGCAATTGAGGGTTCCTGGAGAATTTATCGTTCCAGCATCTACACAGCCGTTCGCCCCTGAGCTATGCACGCAGTTCGCGAGACAACTCATCGTTAGAATGAGAAACATCAAACCCACTAACTCTGTCAGACATGGAGACCGGAGAGTGTTTGTACATAAAGACCTGCAAGCAACGTCCCACGTGTGGCTTAGGGATGATACGGTGCGCCCGCCGCTTGTTTCGCCTTACTCTGGACCATACAGGGTAATCACAAGAGGAAGCCACAGCTTCAAAATCGATAAGGATGGTAAAGAAGAGACAGTCTCAATTGAGCGGCTTAAACCTGCTTACACCGAAGAGGGTACACTCCTTCCTCGGTCTGCAAAATCACCCTCAAACGTGGAGGCCAAAGAAACAGCAGAGAGTCTCGCCGAGCCCTCGGTTTCAGAAGAGGCCAACGAAGCAGTAAGTGCAGAACAGGAGCAGCCATGTTTTCACGAGAGCTGGTAGAAAAATCAAGTGCAAGTTTCCCCACATACCTGGTGCACCCGGTTTCAAAAGGAGGGGGGCTGATGTGACGACGTCATTTATCCACTGCGCCAAAAACAGCGGGTGAAAGCTGCAGCTGATAGATATTTATCTTTGCCGTAGTCGGCTTGGTTACCAGTTGATTATTCTTGTTTGTTTTTGATCTGTGCTTGGAAAATAAAATGTTTTCTCATCTCATGAAAAAGCTGTTACTTCATAAAATATAAAGGCTCCCATCATTTCTTTCATTAAGTGTAGTAGGGAACCTGTACTGATATGTGCTTGTTCACTTATCACATGTTTGTTTTCAGCGATGGCTTTCTGAGTGTGGAAGTTTTCTTGCATTTGTTTAAGATGTTTGTCATGGTTGCTTATTCTGATTATTTTCATTCATTGTTCCATGTTTCTAGGATGGTGGTTATCGTGTTTTAAATGTTCTGCAAATGTGGAATGGTTTGTTTCGAACTTCAAACACCTAATATGTTTTTTGTATCGTGTTTTAAAATTCGTGCATGTCATGGCTATGCATACTGCATCACTACTTTGTCATTCAAGTTTATATATTCCTGATCGCTGGAATTTAGTCCTCTTAGTGGCTGGTTGGCTTAGGTGTGACCAGAGGGTTTGCCCAGTCTTGTATGCTATTTGGATGTTTGCAACTCTGTGTGTTAACTTATGTGTGTAAGTCATAGTGTACCATCGGGTTCTTTTTTGGTGTCACTGTGTGTGTTTGTCGAGTATGTTTGTAAGTTTGCAGCTTTTGAGTTTCCTTGTATTCTGGATTTGAGTGTAAAAGATGTGGGGAAGTCCCGCAGCTACAGAAGTAGTTTGGCGTAGTGGAAAAATTGTGGTTGGCGCGTAAGTGGCAACTCGTCCTTTCTGACGGGTAAGGAGTCTGGGCTGAGCATGCTGTGGTTAACATCCCGCTAGCAGTAGCGGATCATTGTGGCTCATATTCTTGGGGTTTTGAGGCCAGAGGAGTTTAAAAGCAGTATTTATGGGCCTCGGATGCTGCATTTGGTGATGCTGTTAACATAGGATGGGTTTTGGCCCTGCAAGAAAAAAATTTCGACACCAATGTAACAAGGCGAGACCAACAGTATTGCTGTGATTGCATCGCTGCCAGGTTAACAGCTACTGAAAATTGCGCCACCAGTGCCACCAGCCTTCCACTAAACTGTTTGTATTTGGCACTCTGTAAATGGACCGATTATTTGTGAAATTTGGTTGATTTTAATAATAATCGTGGTGTTGCTAAAAACTCTATCTTACACCTCTAACTATCCCAAATAACAAACCTGGACAGGAATCCTATCCTAGTGAATTTAATTCCGAGTGTCCTAATTTATTATGAGAAAGTGGTTCAACTCGACTTTTGTCAGTTGCACAGCCAATTGTATGTTTGATTAGGTCAAAAGACTGCCTATGAACGCACATTTGCAATTTAAAGAGTTATTTTTTATTGTACTTTACTTAATTAATAATTAATGATAAGAATACTTACAATTTCTCACTTATACTGGTGTACTTTTGTTAATGAGCATGGTTCTTCAAATCATGAAAGTTTAAGGGTCCTCATGTACTAGGCTAGTTAGTTAATGAAGCAATGCAAAGGTTTCTTCAGAGCTAGTGTTGGTATATTTGCGTTCTGTTTAATTGCTTCAAACAGAGTTTAAGAAAGAACTACTTATTGTGTTATATATTCTTATGCAAATTGGTTAATGCACAGAGATAGAGACCCTATACTAAACAATGAATAGATTATGATCGTTAGCAGACCCCCTGATTTAAATTCAGAATCATTTCAAGCTTTTTGCTGTTCAGTATTGTTACTAGTTTCATGTGTGTCGGTAACTGGTTTTATAAACTGTTGCACCTAGTTCATTTAAGGTACGTGTTGTTGAGAGGTATGTGTTGGTGTTTACTATTTCGTTGGCCATTTGTTTGTCTGACTTACTACACTACTGGCCATTGAAATTGCTACACCACGAAGATGATGTGCTAAAGACGGGAAATTTAACCGACAGGAAGACGATGCTGTGATGTGCCAATGGTTAGCTTTTCAGAGCATTCACACAAGATTGGCGCCGGTGGCGACACCTACAACGTGATGACATGAGGGAAGTTTACAACCGATTTCTCATACACAAACAGCAGTTGACCGGCGTTGCCTGGTTAAACGTTGTTGTGATGCTTCGTCTAAGGAGGAGAAATGCGTACCATCGCGGTTCCGACTTTGATAAAGGTCGGATTGTAGCCTATCGCGATTGCGGTTTAGCGTATCGCGACATTGCTGCTCGCGTTGGTCGATATTCAATTACTGTTAGCAGAATATGGAATCGGTGGGTTCAGGCGGGTAATGGAACGTCGTGCTGGATCCCAACGGCCTCGTATCACTAGCAGTCGAGATGACAGGCATCTTATCCGCATGGCTGTAACGGATCGTGCAGCTACGTCTCGATCCCTGAGTCAACAGATGGGGACGTTTGCAAGACAACAACCATCTACACGAACAGTTCGACGACGTTTTGCAGCAGCACGGACTATCAGGTCGGAAACCATGGCTGCGGTTACCCTTGACGCTGCATCACAAACAGGGGCGCCTGCGATGGTGTACTCAACAACGAACCTGGGTGCACGAATGGCAAAACGTCATTTTTTAGGTTGAACCCAGGTTCTGTTTACAGCATCATGACGGTCGGATCCGTGTTTGGCGACAACACGGTGAACGCACATTGTAAGTGTGTATTCGTCATCGGCATTCTGGCGTATCACCCAGAGTGATAGTATGGGGTGCCATTGGTTACACATCTCGAGCACCTCTTGTTCTCATTGACGGCACTTTGAACAGTGGACGTTACATTTCAGATGTGTTATGACCTGTGGCTCTACCCTTCATTCGATCCCTGCGAAACCTACATTTCAGCAGGATAATGACCGACCGCATGTTGCAGGTCCTGTACGTGCCTTTCTGCATACAGAAAATGTTGGACTGCTGCCCTGGCCAGCACATTCTCCAGATCTCTCACCGATTGAAAAGGTCTGGTCAATGGTGGCCGATCAACTGGCTTGTCACAATACGCCAGTCACTACTCTAGATGAACTGTGGTATCGTGTTGAAGCTGCATGGGCAGCTGCACCTGTGCACGCCATCCAAGCTCTGTTTGACTCAATGCCCAGGCGTATCAAGGCCGTTATTACGGCCAGAGGTGGTTGTTCTGGGTACCGATTTCTGAGGATCTATGCACCCAAATTGCGTGAAAATGTAATCACATGTCAGTTCTAGTATAATATATTTGTCCAATGAATACCCGTTTATTATTTGCATTTCTTCTTGGTGTAGCAATTTTAATGGCCAGTAGTGTACTTAGTAGCACATTTACCTGCAAGGTAAATCACGGACTGTAACCTCTCTTTTCGTAAAAATGTACTCATTTCGACTGGTGTGTCACTACTCTCAGAAGATTCCAAAAGATCCGCGAAATGTACACATTTATTAGGGAAAGAAAGCTCTAAATATGTGGCATATGACGCACAGAGTTTTGCTGCACATTCAGCAGTATCGTCAGGTGAACTGTTCTTAAGGTTACTGAAAACTGTGAAGGTGTCCAACAGTGACCTATTGCTTTCC
Source organism: Schistocerca nitens (assembly GCF_023898315.1). NCBI lineage: Eukaryota > Metazoa > Arthropoda > Insecta > Orthoptera > Acrididae > Schistocerca > Schistocerca nitens. Next base: position 498,653,811 of record NC_064614.1, on the reverse strand, counting down.
TTCCTCCTCACTAATTCGGCGTACAAAAAATGGTTCAAATGGCTCTGAACACTGTGGGACTTAACATCTGAGGTCATCAGTCCCCTAGAACTTAGAACTACTTAAACATAACTAACCTAAGGACATCACACACATTCATGCCCGAGGCAGGATTCGAACCTGCGACCGTAGCGGTCGCGCGGTTCCAGACTGAAGCGCCTAGAATTTGTCGAGTACTGGGAGAAATGTTTCGATCTAAATTTTTCCCTTCCAGTCAGAAAAACTTCTTCACAGCCCGCTTCTTCGTCATCATGAAGTTTGCGTTCCCGTGATCTTTTGTAAGTGCATTCGCAGTCTATCTCAGTCACAATCTCCATGGATTTATTTTCATAATAGTCGAACATGCCACGAAAAGATGCAATAAATCCTACAAGTGATCCATATAACTGATGCACTACTTTAGTATCAATATTTATATTTTGCAGTTTCAGATTTACACTATTAAATCTCTGGCGTATGTCCTTCCAAACTGTCATCATGAATACTGTTTCTAGTCTGCTGAGTTGATTCAAGAAAACCGAAGCCTCATTTCGCACAATTGGTTTTTAAATGTATTATTGGCAATATGTGCGAGGGCATTGATAACCCCCTCCCAGTTTTCGTATAGACTTACACATGCTTCCTCTCTTGCTGACCAACGTGTTTTTGATAAACTTTTTACTATTTTGCTTTCTGGTTTCATGAAAGAAAGAAGTTTATCCCAGTGCTGTGTAGAAGCAGAGAAAAAATTATAAAGGTTTTGCACTACACTGAAAAATGAACATGCTTCCCGACAATTTGCAGCACTAGTGCCAACTAAATTCAAAGAATTTGCTTCACAAGGCACATAACGCGCTTTCGGATTTCGTTCTTCAATGTGTGCCTGCAAACCAATGTAAGTTCCTGACATATTGCTTTCGTTGTCATATGATTTACCTCTACAGTCAGTAATATCATTGGAATTTGTAGGCAGAACTTTTAGTATGGCCTCAGCTAAGTTTTCGGACTTGTCCTGGGTTTGGTAAAAAGAGAAGGAAACGTACAACAGGTTCACCATTCTCGTTCACATATCTTAATATGAAAGATAATTGATCAATATGTGAAATGTCCGCAATAGAATCTAATATTATAGAGAAATATTTGGCCTGTTTTATTTCACTTATGATAATTCTTTTTATTTATTCAGAAAGAAGCTCTATTATTTCATCACAGGTGGTTGAAGAAAGATAACTTGTATGTCCCTGCCCTGGATATCCATAACGATCAAACTCTGCTAGAAGTTCAAGAGACATCATAAATTGACCACTATGTAATGAATGGAATCTTTCAACAAGTCCACGTAGGGGAAGTCCACGACTTGTTAGCTTCTTCACTATCGCAAACGCCCTTTTCAAAACACTGTGCCAGTACATTTTTTTCTGTCTCAACATATGACTCGAAATGGTTATCTATTGTTCCAAGTGACTCTTTTCTTGTTAAGAGTGATAACTCAGAATTTTTGTGTTCAAGTGAATTCTCATGATGAGATAAAGTTTTCCAATCTCCAATACCATTAGTAGCAACCGCGGCCTTACCTCCAAATAATTTACATGGTGCACAAAAAACAGCACCGGTGCTGCAGGCGTATACTTGAAAATCACGCAAAGTTGATTCACCATTTAAAAGTTTATAGTAAAACACGTTTTTGTTCAAATATCTGGTTTTATCGCCTATTGATCTTCCTGAATTAGAAAAATCACCGTTACAGTTTCGATTAATGCCACGTTGTAAGAGAATGTCGATTGTTGATTCACTGACACACAGTTCTGCAAGATCATCACTAACGAGGTTATTTCTTTTTGTAATGTCTGGCTCGACACATAGTTTTTCGTGAAACTCGAAATCAAGAACAATTTGCTTTTCTTCATTTATAACTTTTGTTTCGTCTGTATTTACTTCTTTGACAACAGCTGCAGTGACAGATATATCATCCATACTACACTCCTGGAAATGGAAAAAAGAACACATTGACACCGGTGTGTCAGACCCACCATACTTGCTCCGGACACTGCGAGAGGCCTGTACAAGCAATGATCACACGCACGGCACAGCGGACACACCAGGAACCGCGGTGTTGGCCGTCGAATGGCGCTAGCTGCGCAGCATTTGTGCACCGCCGCCGTCAGTGTCAGCCAGTTTGCCGTGGCATACGGAGCTCCATCGCAGTCTTTAACACTGGTAGCATGCCGCGACACCGTGGACGTGAACCGTATGTGCAGTTGACGGACTTTGAGCGAGGGCGTATAGTGGGCATGCGGGAGGCCGGGTGGACGTACCGCCGAATTGCTCAACACGTGGGGCGTGAGGTCTCCACAGTACATCGATGTTGTCGCCAGTGGTCGGCGGAAGGTGCACGTGCCCGTCGACCTGGGACCGGACCGCAGCGACGCACGGATGCACGCCAAGACCGTAGGATCCTACGCAGTCCCGTAGGGGACCGCACCGCCACTTCCCAGCAAATTAGGGACACTGTTGCTCCTGGGGTATCGGCGAGGACCATTCGCAACCGTCTCCATGAAGCTGGGCTACGGTCCCGCACACCGTTAGGCCGTCTTCCGCTCACGCCCCAACATCGTGCAGCCCGCCTCCAGTGGTGTCTCGACAGGCGTGAATGGAGGGACGAATGGAGACGTGTCGTCTTCAGCGATGAGAGTCGCTTCTGCCTTGGTGCCAATGATGGTCGTATGCGTGTTTGGCGCCGTGCAGGTGAGCGCCACAATCAGGACTGCATACGACCGAGGCACACAGGGCCAACACCCGGCATCATGGTGTGGGGAGCGATCTCCTACACTGGCCGTACACCACTGGTGATCGTCGAGGGGACACTGAATAGTGCACGGTACATCCAAACCGTCATCGAACCCATCGTTCTACCATTCCTAGACCGGCAAGGGAACTTGCTGTTCCAACAGGACAATGCACGTCCGCATGTATCCCGTGCCACCCAACGTGCTCTAGAAGGTGTAAGTCAACTACCCTGGCCAGCAAGATCTCCGGATCTGTCCCCCATTGAGCATGTTTGGGACTGGATGAAGCGTCGTCTCACGCGGTCTGCACGCCCAGCACGAACGCTGGTCCAACTGAGGCGCCAGGTGGAAAGGGCATGGCAAGCCGTTCCACAGGACTACATCCAGCATCTCTACGATCGTCTCCATGGCAGAATAGCAGCCTGCATTGCTGCGAAAGGTGGATATACACTGTACTAGTGCCGACATTGTGCATGCTCTGTTGCCTGTGTCTATGTGCCTGTGGTTCTGTCAGTGTGATCATGTGATGTATCTGACCCCAGGAATGTGTCAATAAAGTTTCCCCTTCCTGGGACAATGAATTCACGGTGTTCTTATTTCAATTTCCAGGAGTGTAGTAGAACTCGAAGTCGAATCAGCAACATTTTTTGCGACTAATTTATCTACTCTGCCAAGCATTTTTAGAATATTGGTTTCTCCTTCTCGCCTTTCCTTTGATAATTTCGCAAATGCCGCCCCACTTAATTTTGCACGTTTGCTTTTTTCACTGTTGTTCATGTTAAGGCACTTACAAAATTGTAACCATCAGTCAAAACAAAAGAAAAAAAATTGTAAAAGGAAAGAAAGAAAGACTGTATCCAGTTCCAATCGTACTACACCGCACTGTGCACAAAGCTTTTTTACTTTAAACGCGGCACACAAGCACAAAGATTTTTCCTTTAAACAGGGAGCGATGAAATGACGAACTCGGATTACTCGACGTAACTGCGCTATGAAAGAACGACAATACAGAATAATTTAATTTCATTGTCGCCTGTTTCTCTGTTGTAAGTGACCAGTAGAAGCACACCTGCTGGCTCGAATTCATCTCGTAAACTAAACGGGACAGTCCCTTTCTTGGCTTCTGTTTCTCGCGTCGCCGGAATTTTTGCTGGGACTCAAATATGTTCTGGATATTCTTGACACTGTCTTTCTAGCTAATGTCTAGTTGCAATCAGGGGTAATGGTCTAAGAAAGTTTGGGAACCACTGCTTTAGAGAATGGAGCTAGTAGAGGTAGCGAGACCTTGAGTTTTTGTGCATTATGGGGCGTCATGGTCGACCTCATTCGAATTATCCTCCGAGGAGAAGTAGTTTAGATTCACAATGTGTGCTGACGTGGGATACAGTGGCATATATTCTCATCGACATCCATATCCGGCATACCACTGCGAAACGTCTGGCAGAGGGTACTTCTTATTTTACAGCTATTAGGACTTCTTCCCGTTCTATTCACGTGTGGAGGGCGTGTAGAATGATGGTTTAAAAGGCTCTGTGCTCACTGTGATTAAACTAGTCTTGTCCTCGCTATCCCTACGGGAGCGATACGTAGAGGGTTGAAGTAGTATATTCCTAGATGCATCATTCAAAAAAGCTGATCCTAGAACCTTTTTCGGGGCAGTATCTATTTTCATTTTTCTGCGAGTTTCTTCAACATCTCCGTGACAGCCCGGCGGGTCAAAAAACCTACGACGGTTGGTGCTGTCACCGCGCGGCCGCTACGGTCGCAGGTTCGAATCCTGCCTCGAGCATGGATGTGTGTGATGTCCTTAGGTTAGTTAGGTTTAAGTAGTTCTAAGTTCTATGGGACTGATGACCTTAGAAGTTAAGTCCCATAGTGCTCAGAGCCATTTTTTTGGTTGGTGCTGTCCTTCTCCACATACACTATGTGAGGAAAAATATCCGGACATCTTGCTGAAAATGACTTCCAAGTTCGTGGCACCCTCCATCGGTAATGCTGAAATTCAATATGGTCCACTTATAGCCTTGATGGCAGCTTCCACTCTCACAGCCATACATTCAATCAGTTGCTGGAAAGTTTCTTGGGGAATGGCAGCCCATTCTTCACGGAGTGCTGCACTGAGGTATCGATGTCGGGCAGTGAGGCCTGGCACGAAGTCGGCGTACCAAAACATTCCAGAGGTGTTCTGTAGGTTTCAGGTCAGGACTCTGCGCAGGCCAGTCCACGACAGGGATGTTATTTTCGTGTAACCACTCCGCCAAAGGCCGTGCATTATGAACAGGTGCTCGATCGTGTTGAAAAATGCAATTGCCATCCCCGAATTGTTCTTCTACATTTGGAAGCAAGAAGGTGCTTAAAACATCCATGTAGGCCTGTGCTGTGATAGTGCCACGCAAAACAACAAGGGGTGCAAGCCCTCTCCATGAAAAACACAACCACACCATAACACCACCGCCTCCGAATTTTACTGTTGACACTACACACGCTGGCAGATGACGTTCACCGGGCATTCGCCATACCCACACCCTGCCATCGAATCGCCACATTGTGTACCGTGATTCGTCACTCCACACAACGTTTTTCCACTGTTCAATCGTGCAATGTTTATGCTTCTTACCCCAAGCGAGGCGTCGTTTGGTATTTACAGGCGTGATGTGTGGCTTATGAGCAGCCGCTCGACCATGAAATCCAAGTTTTCTCACCTCCTGCCTAACTGTCATAATACTTGCAGTGAATCCTGATGCAGTTTGGAATTCCTGTGTGATGGTCTGGATAGATGTCTGCCTATTACACATTACGACCATCTTCAACTGTCGGCGGTCTCTGTCTGTGAACAGACGTGATCGGCCTGTACACTCTTGTGCTGTACGTGTCCCTTCACGTTTCCACTTCACTATCACATCGGAAACTCTGGACCTAGGGATGTTTAGGAGTGTGGAAATCTCGCGTACAGACGGATGACACAAGTGACACCCAATCACCTGACCACGTTCGAAATCCGTGAGATCCGCGGAGCGCCCCATTCTGCTCTCTCGCGATGTCTAATGACTACTAAGGTCGCTGATATGGAGTACCTGGCAGTAGGTGGCAGCACAATGCACTTAATATAAAAAACGTATGTTTTTGGCGATGTCCGGATACTTTTGATCACATAGTGTGAATTTAACGCCCGCTTGGGCGGTAGAGGAAGTCACTGCTCTGTGATTCCTGAACGAGTCAAGACAATTGCGATATTATTCGCTATAATGTGAATTCTTCGCGTGGACGAAGCGTGGCCTACAACCTTAGCACGGCTCGCTGGAATCAATTCTCGAAAGAGGGTAGTGATACGGGGTACTGTGGTCCGGAGCGAAGTCGAAGTTATAAGTGATCTACTGTATGCAGTACACACTGCTGTAAAATGTGTTCCCTTCCGCATTTTACGTTTTCTTTAGCGCCGTAAGGGGACCACACCCTAAACTCGAAAACACCCCAATACTGTTACACCACCCTTTTACCTGCTAACATGTGTAGTGCCAACAACGAAGTACGGAGAAGATGAAGAGAGGAGACATAGGGGAAGTAAATTGGAGACCTTGACCTTGATCTTGATATTGATCCTTCTAACACTGACATAGATAGAGCACAGTTGTCTCTTCTGAAAACCTTTAAACCCTGTTAATAATGTGCACTAAGTGGACAATAGGCATCTATTCTACTGGGTAAAGATAGCAATTGTTTGCGAGCATATATTCTTCTGGAAGACTAATAATTTCCTCTGACTTGACCCTGGATGAAACATCAGACGATTCCCCCACTGCAACTGCAGTCATTCAACCTCAAGCTACCAATTTTTTCCTTTCGATTGGGCTTTGGTAGGAAGGGTTAACAGGTCTCTGTAAAGGTAATCCGCTCTCTTCTTGAAACAAAAAACTTCATCAGCCAATCCAACAAGCACCAGTCGTGTTTGACAGCTGTGAAGGATAGTTATGTATGCTTGATGAGATGTAATATCCAGGTTTCTTGCAATCTATCGATGTTACCAACTAGTTCCACGAAGGGTCAATGTACACAATTCATACTCACTGGCAGAATGAAGTTATTACATACTTTGGAACCCATATGCTATAAAGACCTTTAATGTAATGTTTCAATACGCGACTTGCGAACTGCTCATATGACACTGTAAGAGTTTTGTTTTATACAGAAAATTGTAATATTGGTAATATTTTCGATGTCACGCGGTAAAGCAAAGCTTCAGTAATAGCGGGCAACATCTCTGTCAAGAGGTTGTGCTGCGAGACACTGTTAGAAGAACCTTTGTTTGTGAGTGGAGTGCAGTCTTGGAGACAGAGAGAGAGAGAGAGAGAGAGAGAGAGAGAGAGAGAGGAGGTATCGAGTTGCATCTTGTGATGGAATAAGATGCGTTTAGACCGTGCTGTGTGCAGGCAATAATTTTCTTGTATTATTTTTCATTTGCGAAGAGATATTTTGTAAATTCATTCAGAAGACTTCAAAAGGTACTATAATAGCGCATTTTCCGAGACAACCAATTGCAATAATTAATTTGGTCAGGGATTTATAATTGGAGATTTTTATGATAACATAACAACGTGCGATTTTCTGAGTTTCCTTCAAAGATGGATAGCATTCATGTTTGTAAGAGAGTAAAGAGAATTTGTTCAGATTTTTCAACTATTAGCGTAAAGTGAATTTTTAATATTTCAGGTATTAAAATATTTCGTCTTAGTGATGTACATTTTTGTTAATATAGTTGCTTTATTGTTTTTCCATCAGTCAGCATTCGTCTCCTTATTTCAAGTTTCACATATATATACAAATTTAATTTCCCGAGTTTATCAGTAACGGAACTTTAATTGACAATGATCACTGCAGTAACAAGATTTATTAGCAAAGATGTCTCTATAGTTTAAAGCACGCAATGAACATTGCGTCGCTGATTCTTTGATTTTTTATTTGTTTACCTAGAATAGTAGCAGCAGCCGCAGTAGTTTGGTGATAGCAGCAGCACAGCATTTATTCATAGCGCAAACAGATGGACCATTTGTAATTTACGTGTGATACAATTAACTTTTCAACAGTGACATACTCCTCAGAGAGAGCATTTCTTTTATATTTTTCTCGCTGTTAGGTTGCTTGTATTATTGCTAACAGGACAGTCTTCTTAAATTTAACAGAACAAACTGTATTCTGGCCACGAGCGTTGCAGTACACACTTTAATGTTGCATTTCTGATTAACTTTTGCATTCCTAATGACTTTTCAAGAATTACAAGATTACTCACGAACGTAAATACAAACTTAACTATTTCTCTAATCACGAGTTCAACTTCACATCGCCACACCGAAATACCAGTAAATATAACTACACATTACTGTACAACAGAAACTAATTAGCCACTTTAAACATGTTTCCGTCTGCTACATAAGTAGAGAGAGGCATGTCTTCTTGCAGTACTTTGAGGACAGAGCCTTGTCAGCCAGTCAGGTTTTTAGGCGCTGAGTTTCGAGTTCGGAGAGCAGCGTGCGTGCAAAGTACTGTTCGTCTTCGCTTGGCCTGCACCGGACGCTATTGACATCGTACAGTCTGCTGACAATTTGTCAAGTTCAAAAAATTTTCGAATTAGCTGAGAGAAGGATTACGAGGCTGCAGAATCTAGGATTATTGGTGACATCATTGCTTGCTTGTGTTGCATTGATATAATTCCATATTAAATGATTTTTGAGGTGTTGCAGACGAAATGGATTAAAATGGGTAAGTATGTCAAGAAGATTGTAGATTAAACACACACACACCTACTATAAAGGCATGTCATGTGTCAATTTTTAAAGAATATGTCCTGAATGAAAAAGAGAACTCATAGAAAAAGTATTAAAATATTGTTGCAAATACGAGTGGCATTCAATATGTAAGGCAACACATTTTTCTTCCTCGGCCACTTTGGCTTGAAAAAATGTGGACTTGGTTGCGAAGTGTTACGGAATATTCCCGCTTCAGCCCATATAGCTTCATGAAGTTCGGATGGGCTGCATCGCTGTACGCAGCCTGCACTATGGCGTCTGTTATGGAGATGCGTTCCAAGTAGAGAACTGTTATTGATTTTCATTGGCGGAAAACCGGATATTCAAAGGCTCTTGCAGAATGTCTAACAGTGACAAAAAGCACGGTGAGTCGTTGGGAGAGATGCCTGTCATCATCACAACAAGGGCAACAAACCTGTCCAATCTCCCGCGTACCTGTCAGCCGCACACAGCTGTGACTCCAGCAATGCTGGAACGTGTGATCAACAGATTACAAACACCTCCTGCACAACTGGACGTCTCTGTTGCTAGTACTTAAACACATGCCCACCAGTTGGGGTGCTGAAAGGTGTGTGCCCCCTGGGTTCTTCGCCACCTGAAGAAGACCATAAAAAGTGACGAAGAGCCATCTGTGCGGAATTGTTTGGGCGTTACGAGGCTGATCGTGACAATTTTTGTCGAACATTGTCACAGGCGATGAAACATCGGTTCATCATTTCGAACAGGAAACAAAACGCGATTCATGGAGTGACGTCAGACAACTTCTCCTCCGAGGAAAAAGTTGAAAGCCTTACCCTCAGTCGGTAGGGTGACGGCGACTGTCTTCTGGGACTCTGAAGAAGTTATTCTGTTTGGTGTCCCCCTTCATGGTGTAGCGATCAGCTGCGCGGTGTGCTGTGCTACCGTCAGGTAACTGAAGCGACTTCAGCGTGTTCACCACCACAGCAATAGAAACGATCCTCTGCTTCTCCGTGACAACGCAGGCCTCACGAGTATGCGCACTCGAGAGGAGCTCACAAAACTTCATTGGACTGGTCTTCCTCACCCACCCTACAGTCCGCCTTCCGACTTCCGTCTATTTGACCCAATGGAGGATGTACTGTGCGGGATGCAGTACGTGGATGGTGGGGAGGCTTTTGATGCAGCATAACGTTGGCTCCGATGTTATCCAGTAGACTGGTACCATGCGGGCTTACAGGCCCTACCAGTAAGGAGGCGTAAGCCCGTCGTTTTGAACGGAGATTATGCTGAAAAATAGAGTTTTGTAGCCAAAACAGTGTGGAGTAATATGGTGTACTGGAATCCTGTATAAAACCAATCTGCTTTCAGAAAGAAATGTGTTGCAATTCTTCTCGAATGCCACTCATACAAGTGGCTGACTGATAACTGAAACGAAGTATGCATCAGCCACTCTGCAATACACGAAAATTTCCAAACAGTTTAATTTGGATTCCGCACAAGTCACAAAATTTTAAAATGCGTACCACACTTGTCTCATCATCAGCTATAATAAAGGGCAGGTACCTGCTTGAAATTACTCCTGCCATTTCATCAGAATATAAAACGCACTTTGTTAAAATGTGATGTGTTGAAATACACACTCTGTAAGCTCCACAAAATGGTCACTTCTCTCGCTGGGGCAAGAAGCCATAGGTGAGAGGACAATGGCCCCTTTGGAGATGCTCACTGCTACTTCATCTCATCTCTAGGGCCAGAGGGAGGACTGCCACGGCTGGACAGTCAATTGCCCAGCCGCTGCTTTATTTTCCTGCACTTCCAGCCACTCTGTCTCCCAATAGCTTATAACTTTCTGGCACCATAGCGAGGAAACGGGTCGTGAGGATAGAGCACTGTGTCCTAGCTTGCTGCAAAGTCAGCGACTCGATTCTCCTGGTTTTCACCGTCTTACTTTCCTTGTCACGGAGGCACATCAAGGAGTCATGAATCATCTGAAACAGTTTCTTTGCTGAGTGCTGTGTGCAATTGCTTGGAGAGTACTGAGGGAATCCGGCCACACGAAAAAATTCTGCCCTTTCTCATGCCAGGGAAAAACAGTTGGATCCATCAGTCACGTATCTACAACTTACGAGAATTACATGCAATCACTTCTACAAACCCATGAGATTTCTGCAGTCTGTAATACGCCTGTAGTTCAGATTGTATAGGGGTTGGGACTGGACAATGGGAAGTGCCCCCTCCCCCTTTCACTGCCCCCACGATCCCCCTCCAAGCACCAAAAATTCTTTAGTGGATGCTTATGAGAACGTGTCACCACTGTCGACATTTACGACCTGATGAGAGCACTGTTTACTAAACGAGCTGTCGCACACTACGTATTCAAACAGCTGCTGCTATTGCTTGCAGTATGTTACACAATTTTGCGCTTTTTCCAATATACAGGGTGCCTCAAACCTTTTTGGTCACTTTGAAATAGGTGATAACGAATCGACAACTGATTGTATTGCGACAGGGAACCAATGGTGGGAAATGCATATTTATAATGTTATGAACATACGCGGCGTACACTGTATAACAATAACGTGGCTCATAGTAATTGCTGAAAGCTACGACCGCCAATCTCAATGCATGTAGTACAATGGCGCATGCAGTTCTGCCGCACTCTTACAAGGCCGCGCGCGATAAGCACCGTATATCCCCGACAACCAACCAGAGATACTGTATACAACTTAGCTCATAGCACGTGTGCCATGTGATGAGCGCGTGTATCGCACCAGTGCATTAACCTTTGCCACTCGCACATCACTATCCTTGGTGTCTGTTGCCCATTGCATCAGACAGTTTGTGATGGGTCCCAGTGCACGACACGTAGTCAAAGATGGGACGTTACTCGTGATGAGAGTTGGCAGACAGGCATATAATGTACAGTGCAGCAGGATACGATGTTAATGAAGCAGCATTAATGCACAGAGAAGGCTTTCCAAACAGGCCTGGAGGAGATTTGTCCTGTGGATACCACCATATGAGAGACTGTGTCATTCACACCACAGAGAGCCAGCCAAGGTTGCCGCCAAAGACGTTGAAAGGCGTCGGGATTTTGGACATCTTACATGTCGGGCGCTTCAGTTTTACGTGTCGTTTATAGTGTTCCAAGACACAGGTTTGGCAATATGGGATGGGTTTTTGTGCGTATATTTCACTTTTTTGAGATTTAATACACGTGACATCGAAAGTGACGAGAATAACTCCCTTACGTAAATTTGCATGTTTAAGTTAGGTAGAAACAGGGTGGAAGCATCATTGGAGGGGGAGCCAGTTATAGTTAGCCACGCTGTGACACAGTAGCGTGCAGAGCCGCAGCCTTGTCAAGGTCAAGCGCAGGTGGTGGGCACGGCAGAGAAGTGCGGGGAAGAACAGTATATCACGTGAGCGGCGCGTGACGGAGTAACTTACCACTCTTGTTGATGATGGAGTGTTAATAAAGGGGGTAACAGACCTCGCTGTTCACTTAAAAGCCATCGGTTATACGACACTGTACTTATTAAGCCATTTGCTGATTGGGCAGCTATAACTAATTGAAATGAAAGAGCGACAGCCATTGATTGTTCCATCCAGTGTCTAACCCCACTGCAGAGGTAAAGGAAGCTAGGCTGAGGGGACGCGCAACCGTCCAGCGCGACGAGCACTTTCTCTTGAGACGTCGTCGAATGTGGTCGGAGGGCTTCTCTCTCTGACGTGACGACAGGGAAAGGAGATATATTGGTGTGAGCACTTTTTCCACCCTGCTCCAAAATTCAGTCAATATCTGGCTGAATTCCTTTCGTAAATCTCCTGAGCGGAGAACGAAAAGAGCCAGTACAGTTAAGTTCTTGCAAGAACATTGAGGGCAGAGTAACACACGGCGCGCCATTGAAAGCAGTCTAGGGTGAAGTTAACGTTTTTCGCTTCACGAAAACGTAGGGCAAGTTTGCTGATGTAGAATCAGCCAGGCTCAGTATAGGATTTTAATAGATTTACAGATCCGACGACACACGGCAGCAGCCAAGCCGACGACGCTGTGCAACACAAGGTAAACAACGCAGCACAACACTACATGTAAATGTCGTGTCACAAGCTCCAGTGATACGAAGCTCAAAGTACGAAGACCTGTCCTCCTTGTAGTATTTCCCGAAATTAACGTATTTCCTTCGTGCGTTCGATGGCATCGTTTGGTTAACATTTGTGGGGAAAGAATAAAATTTGTTAGAGCCGGTAACATTGTTCGGCTCGACATTAGGATAGTGTTCCACCAGAGAGTCTTTGTCTCAGTTAAAATAATTAACAATCCTGAATTTTGTGATACTATTGATCTTTTATATTTTATGTTATTTGAGAATTTTACTGCCAGGATCCCCTTGTCTGAACAAGCGATATCTGAGATTGCTCTTGTGCATTGCAATGACCCAACATGTGCAAAAGTGATTCCAATAAATAGAATTAAAGGGTAAAGTTGTTGTCTATTCTAAGATAGAGGCCCCCTTCCTACCTCATTGGAATATTTTAGAAACATTGATGGCAGCTATTCTTCTGAAGTCTAAACCCTGGGTGAGTAATAGTATGTTTCCTTGCAGGTCGGTTCAAACTGCGTTATGCGCGCTAAGTGGAATCGTGCACACAGTGCAAACATAGCATTCACTTATTACCAACCAGAAGTGTGTTTAGAACATGTGTAAACACCAGTCTTTGAGGAGATAGTGTTGGATCGTGTGGTCGACCACCCACCCATCAGACTGCCCTTAGAACGCACACTTCGAAGGATACAGTGTGGAGAGTACTGGTGGAACAGGTGTTACACCACTATAATTAAGAACGTGTGCAAACACTGGGACCAACGGATTTTGCCCTCCGCCTTCACTTCTGTTAATGGATTATCCAAATCTACGGTGCTGTAGAGTTGAACTCCGTATGGTTTATACTGTTCCCGAATGAGGCATTCTTTCACCCATAATGGTGTTTTCTACTGCCGCAACAGCTATGTCTGGAGTGAGGACAATCCCCACGCCACCCACACCAATGAATCTGTCAGCGTAAGGGTGTGAATTATCCAAGATCACGTAATAGGACCTTTTGCAGTTTGACTGGTCCACGTTACTTGATGTTCCTGCGAGATATACCTCCACACTTCTTGGAGACTGTACCCCTCGTTGTCCGCGAAATGTTGTGGTTTCAACACGACGGTGCATCAGCCCACTTCGATGTTAAAGTCCGCGATCACTTTAACAACACATACCTTCATCGTTTGATTAGAAGGTCCTGTCCCACGGTCAGCGCGATCGCCAGATATCACACCTCTGGACGATTTCCTCTGGGGTTGCGTCAAGACACTGGTGTACGAAACCCCTATAGAAACAGATGTAGACTTGTTTGCTAGCGTCCGAGCTGTATGTCGCCTGGTACAACAGACACGAGGGATCTTTGAGAGAGTGCGACAAAACTTCATGAGCCTTTCACATGCATGCACTGAGACTGGTAGTCATCACTTTGAACATTTACTATATGTTACGTTGTTGTTATGCTGTGTACGCTGCGTACCTGCATAACATAATAAATATGCATTTCCGACGATTGGTCCCCTATTTGGATATAATCGGTTGCGGACCAACTATCACCTGTTTGAATTTGACCCAAAAGGTTTGAGTATTTGACATAATGTGCCTGTTTCAGTTTGTGATCAAAGTATGTTTCTACATACTTCGTAACCGAGATCTCTACTTTTAATGTTATGTGTCCTGTGATTTTTAGAGACCATGGCGGCTGATTTAAAGTCGATATTTCTAGGACACTGCAGGTCGGCCATATTTGTCGCCTTTGTGCAGTTTCTGTCTCCTGTGGCGTTTATCAGTAGTGTGATCTTCAACACAGTTGCATGCTAACGTTCCCTACGTATTGCGGAACAGTGAGTCCCAGCTCAAAAACCCTAACTAGTGCGCACTTAAGAAAAATTGGGTACCGAATGGATACCTGTCGTAATCCTTTGATGCTTGTTGCTGGTCAAGCTGTATTTCCGTTCTGCAGTATTACAAGACGCCTATTTATCTGGAGGTAACATTAGTCATGGTTAAATACAGTAAATATTAAAACTATTATTTTTTGCATTTTACTAGCTATTACTGGTAGTATAACGTTATCATGGGTGCCGGCTGTCTGCTGAACGCCAACTGATATATCCATAGTTACATGTAATAGTACGTCGGTCAATGTTTTTCCTTTCCGGAGCCCCAATTACTTGTCTGAGAAAATGTTGCAGTGCTCGCACCACAATCTCTCACCGATGTTATTCAATTTATTACTTTCTCTGAGCCTATGTGACTGAAAGCTTACAGGTCTCTTCCCATCTATTGCAATCAGTGCGATTCGTACTGCCTTTATTTCGGTGATATGTTGTTGCTTGCAGTTGGTTACGGAGACGTGATATGGTCTTTTTCCTTTCGGTTAGTCTCTCAGTATTAAGTCGGTGTACGTTATCTGTGAAGGAGGATGCGCCTTCTCCTAAGTGCAGTGATTTTTTTAATTTTTCAAACGAGAACCGTAGTTTAATTTTAGCATCTTGTAAAGCCTCATGTCGAGACGCGAACGTGCTCCAGCCGTGGCTTTCGAACACACAAAGAAAACAATAATCATAAAAAATGATGCACTCTGATTGATGATTCAGGACCCTCTGATAATGAAAAACCCATCGGTGCACTTATTTTTATATCAGTTTTATTTTGAGTTCCTTTAATTTTCATTTGGAGTTTAAGACACTTGAAGAGAGTGGAATGTACTGTTAGGATGCTCCGATGCACACCGTACTCTGTGGAATTGTAGGAAGGAAGCCAGAGTGAGGTAAACGATCGTGAAGTTATTAGGAGAAGTAACGTTGATCATACTACGTACCGGATGACCTACAAGCATACAGAGAGCGATGTAAACTCCTTCAGCAGCAGACATAAGTATGACTAGCTCATCAGTTGCTTAGACACTGAACACACGTCTGTGTGTAATAAAAATTCCGATAGAAAAACAATTATTATAATTATAGTACGGAGGACCCGAAATCTGGAATCAGATTACAGTTGCAGTCAACGTTCGTCTCCTAAATACCTCGATGTCGCCGAGACGTTTAATCATAATCTTCCATCCTTGCTTTCTTGTAGTCAGCTTGAGAAAATGGCGGCAGCCATTAAAAACTCTTCAAGTTTTGAACGTTTCCTTCTTTCACGTGGAGGCATGTGAAGAGAGTGAGGACCATTTATCCAACATTTGGGACTCAGCCAGAATGAAACGTCAGTCAGCAAAAGATGTGGTCGGTTTCCTGTGTTCTAGCAGATAGGCCTTCTCTTCTGCTCCTCCACGTAAGTTGTCAACGGCCCTATTTTTTGAGGTTGGGAGATCGCTAGAGGGTGTTGTGTAGGTTGGTTGGTTAGGTGGTTGGTTGGTTTGTAGGGCAAAGGCACTAGACTGCGTGGTCATCAGTCCCTTGGAGTGTTGGGACGGTCAATTTCAACTCGATGCCAACCAACTAGCGCAGCTTTGTTTCCATTGGAGGCACTTATGCTACAGACGCTTGCAGCCTTGCTTGTGAAGACAGTGTAACTTGCACAGAACCCTGCAGTGTCATTTTGGTACATAAGCTGCTTCGATAGCACAGCGAGTGTGACTATCTCGGGCTACAGCCACAGACAGATGGCGTCAGCAATGCCATAAGATTCCACCGTGGTCTTCTCTTTGCACTTGAGTCAGTATCTCATGGTAGAGTACACTCTCTCTGGATTAAGCGAACTCCCTCCAACATCCTCCAGCTAACACAGCACCGCCCTTTGTTTAGCTGAAGTAAAATTGCGTCAAGTTTTGTAGTTTTGGAGCACTTCAGCTAAGTTTTCAGTTTATGTACACTTCTTTAACATTGCTTAACGATAGTAAAGGCTGCTCTCGGCACAGTATTGTCAACATATAATAGCTGAACGCATTCATTTTTTTCTATGAAACCTGCAATTTTTTTTGGGTTGTGATCTCTCCCTGCAATCTTCGCATGTCTCCACACTATTCAATGACCCCCTGCAAGTAGGTACATTTAAGACGCCTTACATGGTGAGGGACTGAATAGTTAATTATTGTTAGTATCATGGCGGTCTATTGACCTACAACGCTTCTTCAAAATGAAGTAAGTTGCTTTAAAATTGGCCTCCTGGGGTTGAAGCACTGTTAACAGCCAGCGAATGGAACGAGCATGATCTTCGTGTCGTCCTGCACGATTTCTATTTCCTAGAGATTAGTTCTCGGAAGAGCTATCGGAGTTCAAACGGTTTCAAGGAAAGCCGTGTCTTGATTGTCGGCTTTAACAGTTGATGCGTTTATATACTTCAAACTCTATGTATTGTTCCAAATTTTGCTTTGCGGGATGTCCTTGTTAAGGAAGGAACTGAGTTTTTCCAGTATTCCCTCTTCTTCACTTCTACCACTCTAGTTGGTTCATAACACAACCTTCTTAAAGAAGATGTAATTTTGAGTTGTGGCTCTGTGTTCATGTATCCGTTTTGCATCTTTACGTTACCCTAGAGCTTCTGAATATTCGTCGTCCCATTGCTTTGGAGACGTGACTGACAGGAAGATTTAAGTTGGGTGCAGTATCTTCTTCAGCCTCATTTATACAGTTGCCACAAATCTTCAGTGTCACCTGTCGTCTATAGCTCATCAAACTTCTTTGTAATGTCCAGTTCTAATTTCTGACAGCCCACCTCCCGCGTATTACTTCTTCGCGTTGGAATTATCGTGTCTCCGGGAAAGTGACTGTAGGGTAATTAACACAGGCTAATGGGCAAGTCATACTCATGTCTGCTACTGAACGTGTTCCCATCACTCTCTGTATGCTTGCAGGTAATCCATTATGTAATATGATCATCGTTACTTTTCCCTCCTACAGTTCTACAGAGTATGGTGTGCATTGGACCTCCTAATAGTAAATTCCGCTCTCTCCCCCTTTTTTTGCCAAAGTCTGTGCATTTAGATCTATCCTACTACACTGCATCCCGTCCCCCCTCGGTAACTTCCGATTGCTTTGGACACCGGATATGTGGAAAGCGTCTGTAGGATTCAGCCACAAACTAGTGTGTGAATTCCTAAGGGACCAAACTGCTGAGGTCATCGGTCTCTAGACTTACACACTACTTAAACTAACTGAAACTAACTTTTGCTAGGAACAACACACACACCAACGCCCGAGGGATGACTCGAACCTCTGGCAGGAGGGGCCGCACAAACCGTGACATGATGCCTCTAACCGCACAGCCACTCCGTGCGGCTATTCAGCCACGTTTCCGTCACTGAGCACATCGAAATTGGAATCGTGCACACAATGCCAACATAGCATTCACTTATTACCAACCAGAGGCGTGTTTAGAACATGTGTGAACACCAGTCTTTGAGGAGATAGTGTTGGGTCATGTGGCCGACCACTCGCCCATCAGATTACCCATGAAATGCACACTTGAAAGGATACAGTGTGGAGAGTACTGGTGGAACAGGTGTTACACAACTATAATGAAGAACGTGTGGAAACACTGGGACTTTCGCTTTTGAAAGGGATAAATTGCCCGAAACTCTCCTTCCTGGATTTTTACAGGTCTTTCTTTCAGCTGTAAAATATTACCAACCAGAATCGATAATCACAATAATGTTATAAATGATCTCAACAACTGTTGATTGACACTTTGGGCCTGTGTTGTTGATAGGTGATACATCAGTTTACACAGATGCTGGTGATACCGGCTTCTGAAATCTATGTGTAGTGCTTTCGAAAACAATCTACGTATGTGATGATAGGTCTTCATGTGATTACCTGACCGTGACTCGCTGTGTAATGAATACTACTGGCAACAACCTGTCTATTCTGCCTGAACGATGGCACACGAACATTCATATTTTAATATATTAGTCTGCAGGGTGGTTATACTTAACCTTTCGATACTTAAGCCAGTTTAGACGGAAAAATATTTGTGGGTGCCGATCTTCCAATGAATGGTGTTCAGACTGTGCACTGCAGAATTTGTGTTGTTAGTAGTGTTTGTGTGTAAGGTGGCAGCTTGAATGAATGTCAGTTTCGCACGTTACATGAGATTTCATACAGCGCAACAAGTAGATGAATGTGTCACCTCATATACTTCGGCAATAATGAGCAGAATTGCCTATCAAAATGCACAGTATGTAATGCAAAGGGATGCCACTTGATTCGCTGGTATTAACACACCAAACCAAATCCTGCATGTCAATGGGTAAAAGGTGAAAAAAGCTGCAGGAAGAAACGTTTTAGTTTGTGGACAGACGCAAGTTGCACTGTCACGGCCCACGTACAATGGAAGGCTTTTAAAACGGGTTGGTGACCTACAGCAAGAGGGACAATGAACGCGCCGGACGATACATCTATGGACGCAGTTGATCACGTGAATTGCCCGTGGTATGCTTGTGATGTACACGTGTAACTTATAGGCTTCAGGATCTGGCACAAAATGTCCGATTGGCTCAAATAAACTCAGAAGGAGTAAAAAGGGGCGATATTTCGATGCAGTTTAAAGGTAGGCCCTTTGTGATTGGCAGAGGTAGTTTCCACAGGATGAAAGGAACGCTCCCATTGGTCTGACAAAGCCATGACGTTAAGCACGAAAGGACACAGATGGAGGACAGTTTGCTACGAAAGACACAACACTGAAAACTTCGGAGACTCACCTCTGAACCAGCATCAAGTGTAGAAGAGGGCGCATCACGCTCTGTATGACATTCAGCTAGAAATTAACTGAAGAGTCGTTGAGCTCCGACAGTGGAGAAACGAAACAGTCACTCAGTTAATTGTTCTTGTGAGAACTGAGAGGACATTGAAGTATACATGCTGCAAAAAATGGTTCAAATGGCTCTAAGCACTATGTGACTTAACATCTGAGGTCGTCAGTTTCCTAGAACTTAGAACTACTTAAACCTAAGTAACCTAAGGACAGCACACACATCAATGCCCGAGGCAGGATTCGAACCTGCGACCGCAGTGGTCGCGCGGTTCCAGACTGAAGCACCTAGAACTGCTCAGCTACACCGGCCGGCTACATGCTGCACCATCTGTGCACGTGTATATCGCCATATTTTCCAGACTAGGGATGAGTGCATGTTTTCTCGTTTAACGAGAAACATAATACAGTTTCAGCTGATAAAGTCAGTAAAGATTTTGATTAGCTTTTTACAGGATTTTCACAGGGCTAGGGCAGCCATGCAGCAGACAGCACATCGCAGCTAAAAGGTAAATGCCGCTGGCAGAGGCGTGAACGTGTTGCTTCACCAGCTTGCATCCACTGTGAACTTGAGCTACTTTGACTAATCTTTTGCTCATGTTGTCACAAAAACTAACCATCCTCCGTAGACTTGATTGTCATCCTAAATAGTACCGAACTCAGAACCATAATCGGATGATTTGTCGTAATATTGGCCAAATTCAGTGTGTAGATGTGAGAAAAATCTTGTAGAGAACCTTCTATTTACATTTGAGCCGGCCGGAGTGGCCGAGCGGTTCTAGGCGCTACAGTCTGGAACCGCGCGACCGCTACGGTCGCAGGTTCGAATCCTGCCTCGGGCATGGATGTGTGTGATGTCCTTAGGTTAGTTAGGTTTAAGTAGTTCTAAGTTCTAGAGGACTGATGACCTCAGAAGTTAAGTCCCATAGTGCTCAGAGCCATTTGAGCCATTTAAATTTGACATTGTTGTGTTAAGTGTTATTTCTGCTAAACAGGAGGTAATGCGTTATATTGAGAACTGTCCTGAAATTGTCATGTCACAATCTATGTAAACTCGTGTGCTTCTTTAACAACAAAATAAGAACAAACCAATTTTACAGCTAAACACCAATGTGCTCTATCCTAGAATAACGGTCCACTCCTAATCCCAGTCACTGTTTCTAGCGACGCGAACGCACTCACAGGGTGTTTTTGCTGATATCGGACAGACGTGAAAAGGAGTGGTCAGAAGTGTCATGACTTGTTGTTAGACGTCGATACTGATACTGATACGGCGTCGTAGGGTTGAAACAACAAGCATCAGTGTGCATAACAGTTGCAGACACTCGACACGGGAATGGACAAGGTGAGCAGGGCTGCACTCGTAAAGCTGCTTTATCAAAACAACAGCAGTAGTCCTAATGCTCTTCGTGAGTATCGACGCATTAAAGGAGTACTAAGAGGTTCTCTTTTCCCTCCAGGGTTGAGGAACAGCATTGGGAGGTTCGAATTAACTGGCGATTTGAGAATTATTATTCCTAGGAGAGGCCGAGCGCCAGCTGTGCCACAAATTGTTGAAGGAGTTTTTGTTGCCATGGCTGAGAATGCTGGGAACAGTGTGCGATCTTTAGGCAATTCAGAGCTGTGTCACGACAGCTGAGTTGTCCACGATCCACTGTTCGAAAAGTGTTGCGAACAATTGTGAAATGGTATCTTTAGTGTGGTTCCAGGCTATCGTGGATGCAGATGGTCGTCATACTGAGCAACGTTTATAAACTGCAACGTACGCACACGGCACCTACATTAAATTAAAATGTGTTTCTTTAAGTTGTTTACTCGTTACTTCTGTTTCACATGTCCTTACAAATGTTTCCTCTATGTTTCGTTATCCTATGATCACTCGTTTTTTAATGGGGGCCCTCTCAAGCAGCGAAAGTTCATTTATAACCACCCTGTATTTACGTTTATCATATTTCAGTACCTTCGTAACCCAATGCCTTTCCTTATTTCTTTCATGTGAATATGGAGTTGGTGGGAATCGCGACAAGCCAATATCGTTTTTTTCACTTGAGACGTATCTCTGCTGGATGGGCCATCGCGATGGCCAACGACCGCGAGAAGACGGTAGCTGGATTGTCAACAGATTCTTTGCGGTTCTCTAAGAATAAACAGAAAATGAAACAATAAATATCATTATAATGAAACTCTGCAACGTATATACATATAAAGAGTTGATGTTTGTTTGTTTGTCGAAAGATACAGTTGATGGTTTATCGGAAGGATGCGAAATCGTGAAGACATCAGTCATCTGTAACAAGAAAACGAATAAACCGTACTTCAGAAGAAACATTCAAAAGAAATTCTACATCTTCATCTACATGCATATTCGGTATTCGTAGGGTGCGTGGTGGAGAGTACCCCATGCGTTTACTAATTATTCCTTTCTTGTTCCATTCGTAAATATAGCGAAGGAAATACGACTATATTGTTAGGAGATGATGCCCTACAGCTCTTACATATTTGAAAATGGCATGTTATCTCCTTGAGCTGTTTGTAAAATACTTTATTTATACAACCTTTTTCAGTCGTCTGACCATCATCAGGTTCCCATTTTCCAAATAAAATAAGACGTAAGTAACATTAGAGGCTTAAACTGTCACGAAGCTGTTAACTGACGCAAATGTTAACAAAGCACACTTAATGGAATGTCACATACATAAAAGTATTTATAGCATCATGTTAGGCGAACTAAAACTAAACTTCGCCCGAACAGGCCATGAAGGTCCAACGGTGCCGACCCGCTGCCGTGTCATCCTCTGCCCACAGCCGTGACTGGATACCGATATGGAGGGGTATGTGGTCAATACACCGCTCTCCCGACCGTATGTCAGTTTACGAGACCGGAGCCGCTACTTCTCAATCAAGTAGCTCCTCAGTTTACCTCACAAGGGCTGAGTGCACAACAGTTGCCAACAGCCCTCAGCAGACTGGATGGTCACCATCTAAGTGCTAGCCCAGCCAGACAGCGCTTAACTTCGTTGACCTGAGGGGAACCGCTGTTACCACTGCGGCAGGGCCATTGGCCATGTTAGGCGAAATATAAAATCGCTTTCATCAGGTGATGAAACAATGAATAATACACAGTGATGTGACTCATTACGAAAACCACATACCATAAAGACGAAGATGGTTCACATCTGTACTGAGTTAGCTGTTATCATGTCGTAATATAAACTGCGTCGTCAATGAATAAAAACTGTGCTAGGCGAGTACACATTCATGTTAAAACTGTCATCGGCGACAACTCTGTGAACAGAGCCGTAATACCACGAAGAGGGGGCTGACCGGCTGATCACTTTCTACTGGTGGATCCAGAGATGGTCATAGAGCTATATATACACCGACAATGACTAGAATCTTACGGTTACTAAGCTATGTGTAGTCTGCTACGATAAGTACATGTGAAAATCATAACAGGTGTTTATGTGTTGCATCTAGTAGCAATTTTTACGTGTTACA
Organism: Schistocerca nitens; assembly: GCF_023898315.1. Lineage (NCBI taxonomy): Eukaryota > Metazoa > Arthropoda > Insecta > Orthoptera > Acrididae > Schistocerca > Schistocerca nitens. Next base: position 498,630,960 of record NC_064614.1, on the reverse strand, counting down.
ATCACAGTTGCGGTGACAGAAAACAAAAGGGGGAGTACCAATGGCCCACATGTTCTCATGAGCACTAGTGTAAAACAAGTTGTAGTCATGTTCATATTTATGCTGCTTTCATGGTACGGTAACTTTTATTGCACAAACGGTACATACAGATACAATGTACGCCTATCTGAATTGGCTAATATAGGTAACGTAAGTAACACGTCCAGTTTCATGGAAAAATGGTTATATCAGCATATCGCATAATATGCTAAAGCGGCAGTTGCATGTAATGCATGACCAGTTGAGGATTTTTACGGACACAGAGACATGTTGTATGAAGAGTTAAAAATGGCTCTGAGCACTATGGGACTTAGCATCTTAGATCATCAGTCCCCTAGAACTTAGAACTACTTAAACCTAACTAACGTAAGGACATCACACACATCCATGCCCGAGGCAGGATTCGAACCTGCGACCGTAGCAGTCCCGCGGTTCCGGACTGCAGCGCCGAGAACCGCACGGCCACCGCAGCCGACTGTATGAAGAGTTAAGCTAATGTACGTTCACTAATTGTTCCTATTACGTCTTTATGGTATGTGGTTTCTGTAATGACTCACAGTTCTGTGTTATGGTATATTTTTATTTCCAGTGTGTTATTCATGGTTTTATCACCTTATGAAAACAATTTTTTATTTCACCTAATATGTTGCTGCCAATACTTTCAAGTGAGTATGTGACATTCCATTACATGTGTATTGTTAACATTTTAAACAATGGAAACACCCGGTAGGAATATTAACAATGTAGCAAAAGACAGTTCGCTACTTATCGTAAAGAAGGAACGTCACTATGCAGACAGACACACTTAAAAGACACTACGGCGCGAGATGCTGGAGTTGGCCGTCATGTGTGCGGAGATGTGCTTGATTGTGTGTGTGTTTTACTGATGAAGGCTGTGGCCAAAGGCTTTATGTAACTGTCTTTTAACTGTAACTGTCTGCAACTTGGCGCGTCTTCTTTATAGTAAGTAGCAACATGTCTTTTCCTACATTGTTGTTAACACTGTAATCAGTTAAAAGATTCGTGATAGCTTAATCCCGCAATATAACTTACGTATTATTTTATTTGGCACATAGGAACCTGATGATGGTCAGTCGACTGAAGTTGGCTGTATAAATAAAGTATTCTACTAGCACCTCACGGTGTTAATATGATTTTTTCGGAAAAACAACTGTCTACTCGTACATGCCTCCGTACAAACACTGATTTCTCATTTCTTATCTTCGTGGTCCATTCGTGGGTGTATAATCGTACTGCAGTCAGCTTCAAATGCCGGTTCTCTCAATTTTCTGAATAGTGTTCCTCGAAAAGAACGTCACCTCTATTTCAGGAACTTCCGTTTGAGTTCACGGAGCATCTCCGTAATACGTGCGCGATGTTCGAGTATCTGACCTAATGGGGATCCGAAATACTCGAATTGTCGCAATAGTGTCCTATATGCGGTCTGCTTTACAAATGAACCGCACTTTCGTAAAATTCTGCCAATAAACCGTAGTCAACAATTCGCTTTCCCTACTGCTATAGTCCTTAAATGTCCGTTCCCTTTCATATAGCTTAACAGCGTTACACCTAGATATATAATGAACGTGGCTATGCCAAGCAACGCAGTACTAATGTCGTATTCTAACATTACGGGTTTGCTTTTTCTACACATCTGCATTAAGTTATATTTGTGTACATTTACACCTAGATACCATTCATGATACCAATTAGAAATTTTATTTAAGTCCTCTTGTATCCTCCGACGGTCATTCAACGACGATACCTTCCCGTACTCTACATCATCATCAGGTAACAGGCGCAGATTGTTGCTCACCCTGTGCGACAAATCATTTGTGTATATAGAGAACAGCGGTCGTATGTCTGCTCTGGAGCACTCCTGAAACTTATTATTATGATTATTTTGAAACTGAATGTCCTTTTCTGAAACATATTTGTTGATCTGATATTTGAAGTAATATCCACGTGAACAGGAAACTAAACCACACGAAAATTGCATAATGGGATGATTTGAACTAAAAAACCCGACGGGAACATATTTGCAGTCTTGCGTAAAAACAAGAAGCTGTTATCTGACCGAAACAGCTAATGACTACACTGGAAGTATAATTTTTGAAAAATCTTCTATCCACTACACAAAACGAACGATCTTGCTACCAAGAAACATAAAGAAAAAAAAAATACAGAATACTATAACGGATAGTGCCAGAGAAGGGACATTTTATGTTATCTTGTTTTCTTTTATTTATAGCAACGAACTCCAACATAGTCACGGTCAGTTAATCTTACGAATTTGGTTTATACATATTTATATGGAGGCATTACAAGAGAAAGAATGCGGCGACAGCGAAGGGAGCACGATAGACTGTGCAGCCTAGGCGGAGTTTGTTCTCTGCGGAGTTGTCTTGTTATATTTCTTCTCTGACGTATGACCAGTGGAATGAAAATTTGTGGGCGAGGTTGTTGTGTTCCCAGTATCCGGCCTGTGTGGGTTCACTGCCGCTGTTACAGGCGGAAACTCTTCGTCTGTCCGTGAATATTGTGACTGGGTTACGGCCATGATAATAAATGTCTTGTTCTTAATTGCAGTTATTGGCCTCCTGAAATTTCACTTTGAAGTAAAAATACTTACTCTCGTTCCTAATGCTTCAAGAAAGAGGAGTCAAGTTTGTCTGTGGCCGTATGTTGTACGGACATCCTGGTGTGGTTTGTTTCACGCAAGCGTTGCTACTGTGTGTATCTATACAGTAATGTTCGCTTGGATGACTTCTGCATCGTTTACTAGGATGTCAGTATCGTGGGAGCAACGTATGGTTCTTCAAAACATTTTACTTCATGAATGACAATCCAGTCTGTTTGTTTTGTACCTTAAGGGAAGTGAGGCAAATTGCAAAGGATCTTAATATAGCGGTAGTGTTTTTGTAGTCATCTTTATTCTGAAGACTGGTTTGGCACTAGCCTATACTCGAAAGCCTCTTCATCTCTGCAAAACTACACCGACGTACATCTACTTGCAGCTGATTACTGTCGTCAAGTGCTTGACTACCTCTACAATTTTTATCCCTCGCAAAGCCCTCCATTACCAAATTGACTGTTCATTGATGGTGAACGATGTGTCCTTTCAATCGGTCCCTTTTTTGAGTTAAGTTGTGCCGTACATTTAATTTCTTCCCATCTAGACACGTTTGCCCTCATCAGTCATCCAATATAACCAGGTAATGTCCAACATTCTTCTGTAACACCACACTTCAAAACATTCTGTTCTCCTCTTCTCTGCACTGTTTAACACCAACGTTTCATTTTTACATATCGTTACACTCAAGATAAATTGTCGCGGGAAAGTCATCCTAACACTTAAATTTATGTCTATGATACTAAATTTGGCAATTTTAGAGTAGCTTTCGGTCCTTTTTATTTTACCTCTGACAATTTCGGAATGTCATGGATTATATTACGGTCAATATTATTAGAAGCTTTTTCTAAATCTACGAATGCTATAAATGTAGTTTCACTTATTTCAGCTACATTCTAACGTAAGTTGTAGGGTTACTAATGTCTCGCATATTCATACACTTTTCCAAAACTCAGGCACTCCCGCCCGAGCTCGGCTTCCAGCAGCCCATCCACTTTTCTGTGCATAATTTGTGTTATTATTTTGTGACCGTGACATATTAAATTGATTGTTTGGTGAAAGTAACACCTGTCTGCAGCTTCCTACTTTGACTTCCAGATCATTACATTCTGCTTAAAGTCTGAGAGAGACTTTTCGCTTGTCTCATACACCCCTCATAGCAACAACAGTTTTGTCATCAGTGGTTCTCCCAAGAAACTCAATAGTTAGGAGGGAACGTCGCCTGTTTCACACACTTCGTATCAACGTTTCAGCTTAGCACTTTCAATATTCTGTGAAGTTCTTGCAGCAGTATTGCAGCCGCCATCTCATGTTCTTTCACATCCTTGAATATTCCTGTGCTGACCTCTGATTTTGTACAAGCACTATGAACCACATGACCATGGCATTGTTGATGCTCGCAAATGATGCGACAGGTGCAATCATTTGAAGAAGAGTTCTAAGTGCCCGAAACCGGCATAGCAATGACAAGGGTTCCCCAGAAAGTAATGCACCGCATTTTTTTTCTCAGGCGAAAACAATGCTACGAATGCTAAACGTTAAGTATTTATTATCTGAAGTCATCTGAATGAGCGCACAAAGTTTCGTCAGTTCCGACAGATAGCATAGCTGCAGGACAGTTTCAAAATGACGTGTTTAGGTGATGTACAGTCTTAGACATAAAAACTGGCCGCCGGCTGGCCGCCACACAGACTAAGTCCGAGTCGTTCACTTAAGGAGGCCAATAAAACTGACCGCCCCTGACAACTGTAAGTCCGGCGATCTGCACAATCTGGCAACACTGTAAGATGCGGAAGTGTTAGGAGGAAGTGTTGTCTACTTCCGAGATCTTCTCGGGTTGTGTGAGCCGTGGTGTAGTGGTAATCGTCATGCATTCTAAACTTATAGTCGCCTGTTCGCGTCCAACTGCATCCTTTTATTTATTTTTTACCACATTTCGGTCTAAAGTTATGAGTCTGATCGAACATCGAAGATAATTCGCTTGACATTCTACCCACCAGCAATACCCAGTATTCCAGAAACAATTCCGCAAGACAGCTCGTGGCTGCGTCACGATCTAAACAGCTTACGCTCGAGCGTTTCCTCGCGCTGCAGCGGCTACCGGCCACCGGCCAGACGCCACCCGCCGCCTGACATCCGGCGCCGCCTATGTGAACGCGACGCGACGCTGTCAGTGTATGTATCAACTGTCATTTCGGAATTTGATGTTCTAATTATCATCTTGCAGTTAAGCATTAGATTTTGCATACTTGAAAATCATGAACTACAGTTAAGCATTGTAAAATTGACTCGCAAGTGGAAAAAGGTGCAACATCTGCTACACAACGTTGACTTTTGGTATAACTGAGGGGTGAATGCAGAGGAGGCAGCAAGAAAGATTTGAACTGTGTGTCGAACGAGTGCTTTTGGGAAAAATACGCCAGAAAAAGATATTCTAGTTTCAACAAAGATCGTTCTGGCATGAATGATTTTCCACATAAGGAAGTCTCGACTACTGATATATGTGATAGATTACCATTTTGCCATCATGCGACATTTGCATTCAGCAGGCAAAGCTCAGAAGTCTGGTGTAGGAGTACTGCATGCTCTAATACGAAACAACAAAAATCAACGGAGTCACTATTATTGAACGTCATCAGGCCGCTCATGGAGCATTCCTATGCAGTACTGTCACTGGTGACGTGTTATGATGCCTTTGTCGTTAACTTCCTAAGAAGAAATGAAAGGCTGAGCCCCACCTAAAGACGTAAACTCGACCAAAGAGTAATGTGAACATAATGTTTTACATCTGATAGCTCCAAAAGTGTGTTTTGGGCTACGAATTCTGCCCCAAGGGGTGTGTGCAACACAGCCGGAATTTGTTGCCAACAGTAAGAAAATCGAGCACCAAAACTACATCACCTGTGCTACTGCATGATAACGCACTATGTTGATTTGAGAAACAAAACTATCCTTCAGATTGATAGGAAAGTCGTCTCTCAGGCACTTGTATCGATAGGGAAGTCCTCTCTCAAGCACTTGTCACTCTCGTCATATATTCGTAAAATTTTACCATTCCCGCTCTTGATCGATCAACCGTCAAGGCAATTCTTTAACAGACAAAAATACTCTTAAAACTACACGCGTTTAATTACATCGTTAGAACCAGTAGATTTCTACGGGCGTAGAATTTGTTAACAACTTAAGCATTGTCAGATTGTTTTAGATATCGCGAAAGAAAATTCTGCTGCTGATTAATTTCTCTTTGATGATTACTGTTGCGTTTAGTAAACTAATGGAAAATTCAATTAAAATAGTCACTGTACTAATAAAAGTTAAATTCAGCTTATTACAGAAACATCACGACGGCAGTCTATATTAATAAAGCATTAACTTCAAAAACGGTTCAAATGGCTCTGAGCAAGATGGGACTTAACTTCTGAGGTCATCAGTCCCATAGAACTTAGAACTAGTTAAACCTAACCAACCTAAGGACATCACACACATCCATGCTCGAGGCAGGATTCGAACCTGCGACCGTAGTGGTCGCGCGGTTCCAGACTGTAGCGAAGCATTACGTGTCTGTAGGACGATTGAGCCTATTTTAACACGAATTAGTAGGATATTACCGACTTTTGACTTCGATAAGATCTGTATTTACTTCACTTCCTATATCATTCTCAAGTATTTCGAAAATGTGGCAATTCATAGATACAATTATGTCATCAAACAACAAAAACGATGTCAGCAAAAAATTAAAGTAGCATTATGAAATTGGCAGTACCGTAAGGTTTTCGCTCTGACACTAAGGGTTACTGAAAGTAGAAAGACGAATTTTGCTCGTGCTTTGTCCTACGATTCCCTTATTGAGTTTGTATCTGCCTGCTTGTAGCTCTGCTACAAAAGAATTAAAAATCTGGCTTCCAGCGAGTCTCGAAAGGCGAACGAAAGCAGTTTGCACCTGGTAGCCAAGCATGTTACCTGAGAATTGATTTTTTCCTAAAGTGGGAAGACATCCTTTTGAGGTTGAATTGTTGGCAAATGTCAGTCAGACGTGTGACTTTGGTCTAAGCGTTTCGGTGTGTTGAATTTGTACCAATTATTTTTCTACAGTTTTTTTCTGTCTCAAATAGAGAGTTGAAGTCTCCCATTAGTATTTTCACGTCATCTTGGTGAATTTTGCTCATAGTATTTTCGAGTGTGTTCCATAATTTTTCGACATTTTGGTGTTTTTCTTATTTTCGATGTTGGTGGGGCATGTGCATTGATGAGTGTATAATTTTTACTGGGGCTCTGGGGTGAGCATAGTCATAAGTCGATTGTGTATGGGCCTGCCGCGGTGGCCCAGCGTTTCTAGAGACTTCAGTACGGAACCGCGCATGTGCTACAGTCGCAGGTTCAAATCCTGCCTCGAGCATGGATGTGTGTGATGTCCTTAGGTTAGTTAGGTTTAAGTAGTTCTAAGTTCTAGGGGACTGATGACCTCCGCTGTTAAGTCTCATAGTGCTCAGAGCCATTTGAACCATTTGATTGTTGATGGGTGTGATTTCTTTGACAGAGTTTACGATATATTTGTGTTCGAGAAATGCGATGCCGAAGATTGGTACGCCTTTAGCTGCCTTTTGTTGTATTTTGCTCTTGAAGATGCAATGGTTTCCGAAAAGCATGGCTTCAGTGTCAGTAAGTCGTGGTTCTTGAAGAGCAAGGATGAGAATTTGTTGTCGGTCGAATGCCTTAGTGAGATTATTTAGTTTTCGCGTTTGGTTCACTGCATCAATGTTTAGTTTTCAAAAGCATGTTTTCTGCTTGTAGGGAAATTTACCAGAGATCTTCGATATTCTCTGCCGTGCTATCCTGGACTCCCCAGAATCCGAAGATCCTACTGCCGCCTATCGACAGGCGGGTTGTGTACCACCTGGGGTAAAGTTGACTTTGCTTGCACAGTTCAGGTTTGCTTGTGTGTGATTGGTTTTTCTTGGGTGATTCCAGGACCGGAGAGGACCAGAGGGTGTTGAAGCCTTTGGAAGCATATATTTCCAGCCGAGTTCATTGAGCTAACAGACGGTGACCAGAGCAGCGGTGATTTTCACTCAGACGTGTCTGGAGTTTGGGTTCAACGGATTGAGTAGCCGTTCAGGATTGTGTTAGTATATGGTTAACCCCAAGTATTTGATTTCCTCGGTACCACCCATATGGGGGAGTGTTTCTCCTATCCATCACACGGGGTTATTATTATTATTATTATTGTCATTATGTCATCAGCAAATCCGATATGTTGTATCTTCCCACCACTGAAATAGATGTGTATTGTTCGATTCAGTATTTCCATCGCATAAATATGGGTTATAATTACGTAACATTGCTGCTAGTAGACACATTTCTCACTTCTTCTTAGACAGTTGCTACCTGTTACTCCATCATAGGAATTTATGTGCGCAGCATTGTTGCAATACACACGTTCAAATTATCCGATTTCTGTAATTTCATTTCGATACCAGATCGTTCTAATCGGATTCAGCCACTCAGTCTTAATGTGGATATCCGACTACGATTGTCATCATATCATAGGCTGGGTAAACCACATTCTTAATCGGACTGTTGAATCTAGATCAGTGCCTGAATTCTTAAACACTGTGGAAAATAATAATCCAATGAGCTTATTACAAATACGTTATTTAAATATAAGTATATGAACTAACGAGATAACAGTTTATTTACAGGAGCAGAGCCCCATCCATCATAGCTGAGCAGTGCGAGATTGGTTTCAGGGCCAAGAGAGGATAACGCTGTTGCCGTTTGTTCCACGGTCACCGAACATCAACCAGATAGAGAATATGTGGACAGAGGTAACAAGGTCATTGCCATGTGGATCTACAAATGCAAGCGACCTTTGGACGAACATAGAAAACGTATGGTGGGAAGTAAACCATCACGCTACACTGTCGACGACTTAATGAAATCAATGCCCCTACGCCTTCGAGAAATCTTACGTAATGATCGTGGGTGGGTTGGTTACTAAAACTATACTCGTCCACAAAACCCACGTGGACAATTTCTGATAATCGGTCAAGCTTTGCTTTGTCGCAGGTCCTTAGCATACAAGTCCGTTTACTTTCAGTCCCCTCCTTACAATTCTTGCAATGCAAGGTAACTGAAAAATCTCATCCACTCGACGCCAACTGAGGAATTGACTGGTGCATGTGTTATTCAACACACATTAGTTGTCACCCTCACTGGAATCACTGACTTTGTGTGTGTGTGTGTGTGTTTTCGTGTTCACGCACAATCTGAATCAATACTATTAACATTAGAGATACAACCATCAATAGATATTGCATCAAATATGACTGTAAAGTATTTTAATGCGATAGGAAGTTACAATCTGAATTTTTATCCAACCCACGCCCAGCATATTACGTTAAGTAAGATGTATTAACTCCATAGTAACGTTAGCAGAGACAGTGCGCTCTTGTTGTCGAGGCTCGCGACAAGTGCAGCGATTAGCAGAGCCCAATGCCGCCGCGATTTGTTTATGTTGGCTGAGCGTGGACACTGCAGCAGACGCTTCGCCATAAACAGAAAGGAATCGCCTTGGCTCTTACTGCAGTGTGCGGATATCACTGCCTGCGTGTTCTTATAGTAACCAACGTGAGAATACTCACATGTGCCATATAGCAATTGTAACGGGTATCGTGTCATTAGTCATCAGAATATTAACCAGTGATGAAATGTCCACTCTATTTGAATCCCAAAAAAATATGAACCTTCTCACAAAGGAATGTGAGGTGATATCAAAATTTATCCAATATACAAAATTTAACTGCAGGGTTTCCATGTATGCAGTAGTAGCACACAAGGAAATATTATGTCTTGGAAGCGTATATTTCATTTCCTCTTCTCATATTAACGCCCTTGTTTTAGTATGAAGTGAGAAAATAAACACGAAAAACTAAAGTTCCTGAGAAGCATATAAGTCATTTCCTCTTCTCATATCGTAACTTTTGTTTTAGTATGAAATAAAAAAATAAACAGTTTAGGGTTCTGAAGCATAATAAGACACCAGATTCTTATCATAGGCGCTATCGGAGACGCAAAAGGCAGGGAACTGTCCATTCTTTTGTACAACAGTCCGTTTCCTGTCATGCATTACTCCCGCTAGGAGATTCTCATTTAAGGACTTGTGGGCATCAATTTCTTCAGCAGAATAAGCCTTGTGTTATTGTGCTAATTACGGTATGGAAAAAATGTAACAAAGACGAGTTCCCCTAGAGCAGTGAGGATATTTGCACATGTCTGTATTCAGGAACGACTGCCAGCTGCCACAACACTTCACAGAATCCTTGCGGCAGGCAACACAACTGTGCGTGCTCTTCAGACTTCATTCAGTAAGACGTCAGGAGATGGATGGAAACGTCAAATTAACGTCGCTTTCCGATTCGTATTCAATCCATAATTAGGTGTTATTAAGGTAGTTAAGCGTTCTAGCAATCACACTTTTATAATTCCCATATGAGTATTCCGATAGCCAAAAGAACCCGTTAGCGTGAAACCATCGGGAACTGCATTAATATCAAACTGCAAGAACTTGAGACAATACGTGGACTCTTGTCTTCGCTGGGTGACCTATTACTGTTATTTAGGATTCTCTCCGTCCTAGTCGTAATGCAAATGGTACTTCAGAGGCGCTTTCCGCTATTCTTGACAAACATCAGCAACTTGTCATCACTGCGAGGCAGAACTGCGTGATGATAATGGTTCAGGTTGTCAGTAGTTTTGGTGAGGTTATGCTGTCAAACTGCTTAATGTAACGTTAAAGGTGGCGCACATATTTCAGCGCTGACTACCTACTTAAGTAAAGATAGAGTTGTGGCGTCGTCACTTCTCTTTATTTGGCATCAGCTTGAGTAATCCGATTTAACGAACATAGTGCTCCATTCGCGGGCTGCTAATGATACATTATGTCTACAGAGATCATCGTGCGGGTATTACATTAATTCTGCAATGAATTGCTTAACAAATACTACCCTCAGCTATGCAGCTGGAATGACTCATTACACAGGTACTCTATGTTGCATTTGGTTAAGTGATCAGTTCGCTGCAAGCTGCTTCTACTGTTCGTAAACACTTGTATACTTCCAAAATAGTTCAGATGGCTCTGAGCACTATGGGACTTAACTTCTGGGGTCATCGGTCAGAACCCTAAACTGTTTATTTTTTTATTTCATACTAAAACAAAAGTTACGATATGAGAAGAGGAAATGACTTATATGCTTCTCAGGAACTTTAGTTTTTCGTGTTTATTTTCTCACTTCATACTAAAACAAGGGCGTTAATATGAGAAGAGGAAATGAAATATACGCTTCCAAGACATAATATTTCCTTGTGTGCTACTACTGCATACATGGAAACCCTGCAGTTAAATTTTGTATATTGGATAAATTTTGATATCACCTCACATTCCTTTGTGAGAAGGTTCATATTTTTTGGGGATTCAAATAGAGTGGACATTTCATCACTGGTTAATATTCTGATGACTAATGACACGATACCCGTTACAATTGCTATATGGCACATGTGAGTATTCTCACGTTGGTTACTATAAGAACACGCAGGCAGTGATATCCGCACACTGCAGTAAGAGCCAAGGCGATTCCTTTCTGTTTATGGCGAAGCGTCTGCTGCAGTGTCCACGCTCAGCCAACATAAACAAATCGCGGCGGCATTGGGCTCTGCTAATCGCTGCACTTGTCGCGAGCCTCGACAACAAGAGCGCACTGTCTCTGCTAACGTTACTACGGAGTTAATACATCTTACTTAACGTAATATGCTGGGCGTGGGTCGGATAAAAATTCAGATTGTAACTTCCTATCGCATTAAAATACTTTACAGTCATATTTGATGCAATATCTATTGATGGTTGTATCTCTAATGTTAATAGTATTGATTCAGATTGTGCGTGAACACGAAAACACACACACACACACACAAAGTCAGTGATTCCAGTGAGGGTGACAACTAATGTGTGTTGAATAACACATGCACCAGTCAATTCCTCAGTTGGCGTCGAGTGGATGAGATTTTTCAGTTACCTTGCATTGCAAGAATTGTAAGGAGGGGACTGAAAGTAAACGGACTTGTATGCTAAGGACCTGCGACAAAGCAAAGCTTGACCGATTATCAGAAATTGTCCACGTGGGTTTTGTGGACGAGTATAGTTTTAGTAACCAACCCACCCACGATCATTACGTAAGATTTCTCGAAGGCGTAGGGGCATTGATTTCATTAAGTCGTCGACAGTGTAGCGTGATGGTTTACTTCCCACCATACGTTTTCTATGTTCGTCCAAAGGTCGCTTGCATTTGTAGATCCACATGGCAATGACCTTGTTACCTCTGTCCACATATTCTCTATCTGGTTGATGTTCGGTGACCGTGGAACAAACGGCAACAGCGTTATCCTCTCTTGGCCCTGAAACCAATCTCGCACTGCTCAGCTATGATGGATGGGGCTCTGCTCCTGTAAATAAACTGTTATCTCGTTAGTTCATACATTTATATTTAAATAACGTATTTGTAATAAGCTCATTGGATTATTATTTTCCACAGTGTTTAAGAATTCAGGCACTGATCTAGATTCAACAGTCCGATTAAGAATGTGGTTTACCCAGCCTATGATATGATGACAATCGTAGTCGGATATCCACATTAAGACTGAGTGGCTGAATCCGATTAGAACGATCTGGTATCGAAATGAAATTACAGAAATCGGATAATTTGAACGTGTGTATTGCAACAATGCTGCGCACATAAATTCCTATGATGGAGTAACAGGTAGCAACTGTCTAAGAAAAAGTGAGAAATGTGTCTACTAGCAGCAATGTTACGTAATTATAACCCATATTTATGCGATGGAAATACTGAATCGAACAATACACATCTATTTCAGTGGTGGGAAGATACAACATATCGGATTTGCTGATGACATAATGACAATAATAATAATAATAATAACCCCGTGTGATGGACAGGAGAAACACTCCCCCATATGGGTGGTACCGAGGAAATCAAATACTTGGGGTTAACCATATACTAACACAATCCTGAACGGCTACTCAATCCGTTGAACCCAAACTCCAGACACGTCTGAGTGAAAATCACCGCTGCTCTGGTCACCGTCTGTTAGCTCAATGAACTCGGCTGGAAATATATGCTTCCAAAGGCTTCAACACCCTCTGGTCCTCTCCGGTCCTGGAATCACCCAAGAAAAACCAATCACACACAAGCAAACCTGAACTGTGCAAGCAAAGTCAACTTTACCCCAGGTGGTACACAACCCGCCTGTCGATAGGCGGCAGTAGGATCTTCGGATTCTGGGGAGTCCAGGATAGCACGGCAGAGAATATCGAAGATCTCTGGTAAATTTCCCTACAAGCAGAAAACATGCTTTTGAAAACTAAACATTGATACAGTGAACCAAACGCGAAAACTAAATAATCTCACTAAGGAATTCGACCGACAACAAATTCTCATCCTTGCTCTTCAAGAACCACGACTTACTGACACTGAAACCATGCTTTTCGGAAACCATTGCATCTTCAAGAGCAAAATACAACAAAAGGCAGCTAAAGGCGTACCAATCTTCGGCATCGCATTTCTCGAACACAAATATATCGTAAACTCTGTCAAAGAAATCACACCCATCAACAATCAAATGGTTCAAATGGCTCTGAGCACTATGAGACTTAACAGCGGAGATCATCAGTCCCCTAGAACTTAGAACTACTTAAACCTAACTAACCTAAGGACATCACACACATCCATGCTCGAGGCGGGATTTGAACCTGCGACTGTAGCACATGCGCGGTTCCGTACTGAAGTCTCTAGAAACGCTGGGCCACCGCGGCAGGCCCATACACAATCGACTTATGACTATGCTCACCCCAGAGCCCCAGTAAAAATTATACACTCATCAATGCACATGCCCCACCAACATCGAAAATAAGAAAAACACCAAAATGTCGAAAAATTATGGAACACACTCGAAAATACTATGAGCAAAATTCACCAAAATGACGTGAAAATACTAATGGGAGACTTCAACTCTCTATTTGAGACAGAAAAAAACTGTAGAAAAATAATTGGTACAAATTCAACACACCGAAACGCTTAGACCAAAGTCACACGTCTGACTGACATTTGCCAACAATTCAACCTCAAAAGGATGTCTTCCCACTTTAGGAAAAAATCAATTCTCAGGTAACATGCTTGGCTACCAGGTGCAAACTGCTTTCGTTCGCCTTTCGAGACTCGCTGGAAGCCAGATTTTTAATTCTTTTGTAGCAGAGCTACAAGCAGGCAGATACAAACTCAATAAGGGAATCGTAGGACAAAGCACGAGCAAAATTCGTCTTGCTACTTTCAGTAACCCTTAGTGTCAGAGCGAAAACCTTACGGTACTGCCAATTTCATAATGCTACTTTAATTTTTTGCTGACATCGTTTTTGTTGTTTGATGACATAATTGTATCTATGAATTGCCACATTTTCGAAATACTTGAGAATGATATAGGAAGTGAAGTAAATACAGATCTTATCGAAGTCAAAAGTCGGTAATATCCTACTAATTCGTGTTAAAATAGGCTCAATCGTCCTACAGACACGTAATGCTTCGCTACAGTCTGGAACCGCGCAACCACTACGGTCGCAGGTTCGAATCCTGCCTCTAGCATGGATGTGTGTGATGTCCTTAGGTAGGTTAGGTTTAACTAGTTCTAAGTTCTATGGGACTGATGACCTCAGAAGTTAAGTCCCATCTTGCTCAGAGCCATTTGAACCGTTTTTGAAGTTAATGCTTTATTAATATAGACTGCCGTCGTGATGTTTCTGTAATAAGCTGAATTTAACTTTTATTAGTACAGTGACTATTTTAATTGAATTTTCCATTAGTTTGCTAAACGCAACAGTAATCATCAAAGAGAAATTAATCAGCAGCAGAATTTTCTTTCGCGATATCTAAAACAATCTGACAATGCTTAAGTTGTTAACAAATTCTACGCCCGTAGAAATCTTCTGGTTCTAACGATGTAATTAAACGCGTGTAGTTTTAAGAGTATTTTTGTCTATTAAAGAATTGCCTTGACGGTTGATCGATCAAGAGCGGGAATTGTAAAATTTTACGAATATATGACGAGAGTGACAAGTGATTGAGAGAGGACTTCCCTATCGATACAAGTGCCTGAGAGACGACTTTCCTATCAATCTGAAGGATGGTTTTGTTTCTCAAATCAACATAGTGCGTTATCATGCAGTAGCACAGGTGATGTAGTTTTGGTGCTCGATTTTCTTACTGTTGGCAACAAATTCCAGCTGTGTTGCACACACCCCTTGGGGCAGAATTCGTAGCCCAAAACACACTTTTGGAGCTATCAGATGTAAAACATTATGTTCACATTACTCTTTGCTCGAGTTTACGTCTTTAGGTGGGGCTCAGCCTTTCATTTCTTCTTAGGAAGTTAACGACAAAGGCATCACAACACGTCACCAGTGACAGTACTGCATAGGAATGCTCCATGAGCGACCTGATGACGTTCAATAATAGTGACTCCGTTGATTTTTGTTGTTTCGTATTAGAGCATGCAGTACTCCTACACCAGATTTCTGAGCTTTGCCTGCTGAATGCAAATGTCGCATGATGGTAAAATGGTAATCTATCACATATATCAGTAGTCGAGACTTCCTTATGTGGAAAATCATTCATGCCAGAACGATCTTTGTTGAAACAAGAATATCTTTTTCTGGCGTATTTTTCCCAAAAGCACTCGTTCGACACACAGTTCAAATCTTTCTTGCTGCCTCCTCTGCATTCACCCCTCAGTTATACCAAAAGTCAACGTTGTGTAGCAGATGTTGCACCTTTTTCCACTTGCGAGTCAATTTTACAATGCTTAACTGTAGTTCATGATTTTCAAGTATGCAAAATCTAATGCTTAACTGCAAGATGATAATTAGAACATCAAATTCCGAAATGACAGTTGATACATACACTGACAGCGTCGCGCCGCGTTCACATAGGCGGCGCCGGATGTCAGGCGGCGGGTGGCGTCTGGCCGGTGGCCGGTAGCCGCTGCAGCGCAAGGAAACGCTCGAGCGTAAGCTGTTTAGATCGTGACGCAGCCACGAGCTGTCTTGCGGAATTGTTTCTGGAATACTGGGTATTGCTGGTGGGTAGAATGTCAAGCGAATTATCTTCGATGTTCAATCAGACTCATAACTTTAGACCGAAATGTGGTAAAAAATAAATAAAAGGATGCAGTTGGACGCGAACAGGCGACTATAAGTTTAGAATGCACGACGATTACCACTACACCACGGGCTCACACAACCCGAGAAGATCTCGGAATTAGACAACACTTCCTCCTAACACTTCTGCATCTTACTGTGTTGCCAGTTTGTGCAGATCGCCGGACTTACAGTTGTCAGGGGCGGTCAGTTTTATTGGCCACCTTAAGTGAACGACTCAGACTTAGTCAGTGTGGCGGCCGGCCGGCGGCCAGTTTTTATGTCTAAGACTGTAATTTACAAGCAACGTGTCGTCATTGAATTTCTCACTGCAGAGAAAGAAACTGTGGGAAATATTCACAAACGCTTGTGCGCAGTCTGTAGAACACCTGCTGTCGACAGAAGTACAGTTAGTCAATGGGCACGGAGGGTGAGGTCATCAGGAGGCGGTTCGGTGGAGCTCCACGATTTGCAGCTGTCGGGGAGACCATCAACGGCTGTCACACCTTACGTGTTGCTGCGAGCTGAGGTTGTCACTCATTAAAGGATGCCATTCGTGGAAGACATTTTGAGGACGATGAGGTGGTGATTCACATAGTGAAGCACTGGCTCCGTCACCAGGACAAGGATTGGTAGCGACATAGCACACACGCTGTGGGGCGGCGGGTGGAATAATTGTTATAAAAATGTAGAATGTAACGTACAAAAGATGCATTTCCCGGCCGATGCACCATATGTGGGGCGGCGGGTGGAATTAATTGTTATATAAATGTTTCGTTTTTCCCGGCCGATGCACCATATGTGGGACGGCGGGTGGAATTTATTGTTATTAAATGTTCCTATTATTTATGCTGTTATTTGCCGTTCTCAACACTGGCTCTCTAACTACAATATTGGCAACCAGAAAGTGATTAGCAAAACGTGAAGCCTGTAATTAGAATTCCTAGTGCCCGTTTCATCTGAGAAATACACTTATAGCTACAGCTTATAGCTCTGAGGAATTAGGAGATTGTCTGGGATTCATAATTAAAAACCATTTTCTCTAAAATGTTCACTATATTCTGAAAGTCACAGACCAAAAAGAATCCACACAATCCAACTACCAGAGCAGTTCAGAGTCTAATGCGCTGATGCAACTATAACTGTTCAAATTGAATGGTTAAGTGAATACTCGCCATAATTTGATGATAATGTTCATCAAACGCCACGCTAAATAATGGTAGAATGTCTGTCCCGCGGCGGCACGTGAAAATACGACATACGCAAACTGAAGATAGATCATTAAAGTCATCCCAGAATTAACACTTCACTCGAAAACGATTTCATGGTTACGCGTATCCCGAATAACTTATTACGGCATCCGAGGCTGTTTATAGCAATGATACCGACGCGACGCGACTCCCAGCACAGGTGGTGCGCTAATCAGCGTCTGGAGAGAACTGGAGCCTTCCTCTCTCTCTCGCAGCATTCTTACATATAAAGCCGCGGTGCGGACGGCTAAGGGAACGCCTGATCAAATCCGCTCTCCCGACTAGCCACTGGGCTAGTAATGCACCACTTTCAGTTATCGAATAAATCATTGCTTCCTTTGCTGATGGCCGATGAAGCTCTCAATTTAAATGTGCAATCAGCACACAGGTAAGTAATCATAATAAAAGTCTGATGTGGCTAAGTCAAATATTTTGGGCGTGAGAATTAACTTAATTACACTACACGCAGTAGACGAGCTCTGAACTTGCCCTTTGGAGATACGCTATCGCTATAGTTTTATAGTTATTCAGTTGAAACTTCTCACATCTTTATGATTATAGCGGATCTCCCTTCTACTTAAATTTAAACATCCTAGCTTTATTTATTCGCCTACTTAATCTATCTTGCTTCCTTAATTTTTAAAACAAAAACCAGAAAATCATGAATTTCAACTAAAATTTTAATTTGTGAGATCCAGAATACTATTTCTACTAAATTATTATTAAAAAGGAATCTAAATATAAATTTTTAAGTTTCTAGCTCTTTTCTGTTGCGCCAATGATTTTTATAGAAAAACATCCGAATTTCGAAAATGGTTAAAGTTATTGAACTGATATTCAACACATATTGATTTTGTATTACTCCTGACATGCTGGAAACGTTTCAGGTTATTTACTTGATTTTTAAACTATTGCACAACATTTATAACGTCAGAGCTAGTTACAGTGGACTGGCTGGCACACAATAGAAAGACTGATGTGAATTTTATAAGGCGTGAGTAGGCTGCTTCCTTACAATGCCCTTGTTCCGCGCTGGAGAAAAGCGATAGAACGGGATGGAGATTACGTGGAGAAATAGGGTGTGTAGATAAAACACCATTCTTTCATGTGTGTAATTCTCATTATGTTCAATAAAGAATTGTTGAAGAAAAAAATATGGTGCATTACTTTCTGGGCAACCCTCGTAAATTTCTTGTATGCAACTGGTAACTTATTATTTCTTTATATTTCTATCTATTTTTATTTTGAAACGTCGAATTTCTTGTCAAACGCATTTGTTAGACGTCTGTGTTCCCTTTCGCCTGCTTCATTTGCTGAACTTTTGGGCTATCTCCCTATACCACTTAAATTTAATATTTCGTGTATTATCTGAGGATTCCTAATGATACTTGCCTTTATGTTTAATTTTTTCTCTGCTGACTTCACAATTTTGTCTCTCAAAGCAAACTCTTAGTCTCATGTAGCATATTTCTATCCATCTCAGTCGGTATTCTTCTCTCTATTTCCGTTATAAAATCTGTCTGAAACTTTCTGGCTTCTCTTGGTCGTTTCCATGAGTAAAATATTCTTTGATGACCTTCAGCCAAGTGTTACAACGATTAAATTATACCTAAAGCAAAAATCCAGAAAGCGTAGCTGTGTTTCATTCCTTATCCCCAGTCTTTATTAATCCACTATTATTCCTTCTCTTCCTTTTCCTACTACTAAATTCCAGTCCCTTATTAAAATTCCAGTGTCCCATTAGAATGAAATTTTTACCTTCATTAACGAAATAAATAATTTCTTTTACTTCATCATACATGTTTTTCCTATCTCTTCATCATCTGCGGAGCTCGTAATCCTACATATCTGTACAACTGTGGCAAATCATGGCTGTGTACCTGTCTTGCCTCTAATAATGCATTCACTTTGTTGTTCACATTAATTTCTGCGTATTCATCATTATTTATACTTCTTCTTAACTATTTTTTTATTTTGTGTTAATAAACGTACATTCACTATACCCTGAGTCCTGTCCTTCCTCTTATCACACTTCATTAATCCATACTATATCTAACTTCAACCTATCCTATTCGGTTTTCAACTTCTGTAGCCTATCTACCTGTTTTGCAGATCTAACACTCCACGGGTCAACCTGCAGCACACCAGATTTGTTTTTCCCTATGAGAACAATATCCTCACTTGTCCCTGCCTTGAGATGCGAATGGGGGGCTACTTTAGCTCCGGATATTTTACCCAGGAGTAAGCCTTTTTCATTAGACCCTAAAGTAGAACTTCACGTCCTCGGAGGAATATAACGAGTGTCGTTTCTCATTGCTTTCAGCCATTCGCAGTACCAAAACGGTAAGGTCATTTTCGCTAATGTTGCAATACAAGATCAGTCAGTCATCCAGACTATTGTCTCAGTTACTACTTAAAAGGTTGCTGCCCCTCTTAATCTGTTGCTATAGTGTACCCATGATTTTTAGTCTTGTTAGTAAGTCATCTTATTTTCACTACTTAAACTGGAAATTCGGTTATAGCTATCTCCCAATAGAGCAAGATCTACATTGTGTATTAAACCTTGCCTTGCGATGAATAATACAGTGAAACAGACTTCTAGGCTCTTCTTCATAAATTTCACGTTCATACTAGCGCAATGGCGTTGGGACCAGACTTTCAGCTGGTGCAGTGACTTGCAGTTGACCGTGATCTTCAATGTAACGTACTGCGCATAAAAATGAAAAGTAATCCACTGCTGTACGATTACCCTGGGGCGAAAAATCAATGGAAGCAGCCCAGAATGAAATTTTCACTCTGCAGCAGAGTGTGCACTGATATGAAACTTCCTGGCAGATTGAAACTGTGAGCCAGGCCGAGACTCGAACTCGGGACCTTTACCTTTCGTGGACAAGTACTCGACAGACTGAGTTACCCGAGCACGACTCATGATCCGTCTTCACAGCTTTACTTCCTCTTCCTCTAACAATGGAAACAGTAACTATCGTAAAATATCTCAGACCAACCATGCAGAGAGACCTAAAATGGAATAGCCACTAAAAATTACGAAAAACAGTTGACAGGCTAGGATTCATCGGAACAATTTAAAAAAATCCCTGCGCTTCTTTCTTGGTCTTCCACTCTTACTTCTTCCTCTCGATTCTTGTAAATATTGTATATTACCCTTCTTTCCACGTAGATTACCCCTAATTTTCTCAGGCTTTCTAACATCTTGCACCACTTTACATTGTCGAATGGTTTTTCCAGGTCGACTAATCCAATGAACGTGTCTTGTATTTCTTCAATCTTGCTTCCACTATCAACCGCAACGTCAGGACTGTTTCTCCAGCCCCGTTCTTTCCTAAAGCCAAACTGATCGTCATATAACAGATACTCTGTTTCCTTTTCAGTTTCTTCTGTCAACAACTCGAATGTATGAGCTGTTAAACTGGCTGTGCGATAATTCTGGTACTTGTTGGCTCTTGCAATCTTGGGAATTGTATGGGGAGCTTCTTTCAACTGAGGTGTTTCTTCTGTTACCCATCGTTTATTCGCAGTTACCTTCCGTGTACCTACGTTTTTCTTTCCAACTTGTGAGATTGTCCTTTTTAGAGATGACCATTCCTCTTCAACTGAACTACTTACTGAGCTATTCATTATCGCAGTATCTATAGTCTTAAAGAACTTCAAGAACATGTCTTCATTCCTTTACGTATCGCACTTCTTTGCGTATTGATTCTTCCTGGCCAATCTCTTAAACTTCAGCCTACTCATCATCATTACCAAATTGTGATCTGAGTCCATATCTGCCCCTTGGTAGCCTTATAATCCAGTATCTGATTTCGGAATCTGTCTGAACACGATGTAATCTAATTGAAGTCTTCCCTACTGACCTATAATCATCATAAATTTATTGAAGAACTCGATTGGTCTTTCTCCTCTCTCATTCCTACTACCAAGCCCATATTCTCCCGTAACCCTTTCTTCTACTCCTTCCCCTAAAACCGCATTCCAGTCCCCCTTGAGTATTAGATTTTTACCTCCGTTTACGTGCCGAATTACCCGTTCAGTATCCTCATACACTTTCTATACCTTTCATCGCCTGCTTGCGACATTCTCATGTACACCTGAACTATTGTTGTCGTTGCTGGTTTACTGTCAGTTCTGATTAGAACAATCCTGTTACTGAACTGTTCATAGTAACACACTCTCTACCCTACCTTCCTATTCATAACGAACCCTACTCCCGTTATACCATTTTCTGCTGCTGTTAGTATTACCTTATACTCACCTGAAAATGAATCCTTGTCTTCTTTCCATTTCATTTCACTGACCACTGCTATATCTTGAATGAGCTTTAGCATTTCCCTTCTCAGATTTTCTAGCTTTCGTACCACGTTCAAACTTCTGACAGTTCACGGTCTGACTCGTAGAACGTTATCCTTTCGTTGGTTATTCAGTCCCCTCCTGGACATCCGAATGGGAGACTAGTCCGGCATCTTTTGTCAATGGAGTGATCATCACGACACTTTGTCAGTTACAGGCTACATGTCCAGTGGAGTATGTCTTTAATGCAGTGGTTTCCATTTCCTTCTGATCCTCATGTTGTTGATCATTGCTGATTCTGCTACCTTTTAGGGGCAGTTTCTCATACCAAGGCGAAGAGAGTGCCCTGAACGCCTGTCCTCTACTGCGCCCTCTTTGACAAGGCCGTTGGCAGAAATCCTGATGATATTTGTTCCGAATTTAAGCAGTGACGGGGATCGAAGCAAGACCGAGTACGTTTTGATTACTAATCAAAGACGCTACTCATAGATCACGAGTGCATAGAATCTTAACAAAAGGTAGATCGTCCACTAAAGAAGTGGTTTACAAAACACTTGCTCACCCGAATCTTGAGCATTGTTCTTCACTCTGGGAGCATTAACAGTTTGGATCAGTAGAAGAGATACACAAGATCCAACGAAAATCAGCTTTCTGCTGCACGTGATCGTTTAGTCGACAGCATTACAGAGATACCCAATAGACTCCAGTGGCAGACGCCAAAGAGAGGCGCTGTGCATCATGCAGAAGTTCACTCTTTAAGCGAGAGCGTGACTTCCTGAAAGAATAGGGCAATGTATTATTTCCTTCCACATGTGTTTCGCGAAATAAACACAACGAGAAAATATGAGAAATTAAAGCCAATATGTAGTTTTACAGACAATCATTCTTTACTCCCTCCATTTGCGAATGGAACAGGGAAGGAGGAAACACATGCTGGTATCACAAGTGCTCTCTGCCACATGCAGTAAGATGGCGTCCTCAGTTAACGTATAGATGTAGGTGTCGCCCTGAGGCGTAAATATACTCTAACACACAAAAAAAAGACGCACCACGAAGGAACTATCCGAATGGGACGGAAATCGGTAGACGTGATGTACATGTACCGTCAGGCAAATGATTACAACTTCAGAAAAATTAAAGAGAAAGTTATTCAAAAACTAAGCAAGTCAATAATGCGTTGGTTCAGCTCTGGCCCTCATACAAGCAGTTACTCATCTTGGCATTGATTGATAAGAGTTGTGGGGTCGTCAGAATTGCGAGCTGGTTTGAGAGCCTTGTCCATAATGCTCCAAACGTTATAAATCCGGCGTCTTGCTGGCCAAGGTAGGGTTTGGCAAGCACGGAGACAAACAGTAGGAAGTCTCTCCGCTTGCGGGCGGGTATTATCTTGTTGAAATGTAGACCAAGAGGGCACGCTATGAAGAGTTACAAAATGAGGCATAGAATATCGTCGATGTACATCTGTGCTGTAAAGGTGCCGCGAATGGCAACCAGAAGGTCCTGCTATGAAAAGA
The DNA here is from genome assembly GCF_023898315.1 of Schistocerca nitens. Classification (NCBI taxonomy): domain Eukaryota; kingdom Metazoa; phylum Arthropoda; class Insecta; order Orthoptera; family Acrididae; genus Schistocerca; species Schistocerca nitens. The sequence continues at coordinate 498,607,965 of NC_064614.1, read as the reverse complement.
AATGGCATACCAGACCATCATTCCTGGTTAGATTAGATTAGATTAGATTAGTGCTTGTTCCATAGATCATGAATACGACACTTCGTAATGATGTGGAACGTGTCAGGTTAATAAAAGGTGCCTATACTAGATATTACATTAGACAAAATATTATATGACACTCAATATTTTTAATTTTTTTTTGTGGAGGTTGGGAAATTACCCACTTACTATATGCAAAAATTCATCTAATGAGTAGGAGTTGCCATTAAGAAATTCTTTTAATTTCCTTTTAAATGCTATATGTCTATCTGTCAGACTTTTGATGCGATTAGATAAGTGACCAAAGACTTTTGTGGCAGCATAATTTACCCCCTTGTGAGCCAAAGTTAGATTTAACCTTGAGTAGTGAAGGTCATCCTTTCTCCTAGTGTTGTAGTTTGTACACTGCTATTACTTTTGAATTCGTTCGGATTGTTAATAACAAATTTCATAAGTGAATATATATATTGTGAAGCTACAGTGAAGATTTCTAGCTCTTTAAATAAGTGTCTGCAGGATGCTCTTGGATGAGCTCCAGCAATTATTCTGATTACACGCTTTTGTGCAATGAACACTCTTTTACCCAATGATGAGTTACCCCAGAATATGATGCCATACGAAAGCAGAGAATGAAAATAGGTGTGGTAAGCTAATTTAATCAGATGTATATCGCCAAAATTTGCAATGACCCTAATATCATAAGTAGCCGAACTCAAACGTTTCAGCAGATCCTCAGTGTGTTTCTTCCAGTTCAACCCCTCGTCGATGCATACACCTAGAAATTTTGAATATTCTGCCTTAGCTACCGATTTCTGATCGAAGTCTATATTTATTAATGGGGTCATTCCATTTACTGTGTGGAACTGTATATACTGTGTTTTGTCAAAGTTTAATGGGAGCCCATTTGCAGAGAACCACTTAATGATTTTCTGAAAAACATCGTTTACAATTTCACCAGTTGATTCTTGTCTGTCGGGTGTGATAGCTATATTTGTATCATCGGCAAAAAGTACCAGCTTTGCATCTTCGTGAATATAGAATGGCAAGACATTAATATATACTAAGAACAGCAGAGGACCCGAGACCGAACCTTGCGGCACCCCAAAAAAATGGTTCAAATGGCTCTGAGCACTATAGGACTTAACATCTATGGTCATCAGTCTCCTAGAACTACTTAAACCTAACTAAGGACATGACACAACACCCAGTCATCACGAGGCAGAGAAAATCCCTGACCCCGCCGGGAATCGAAACCGGGAACCCGGGCGTGGGAAGCGAGAACGCTACCACACGACCACGAGCTGCTGACTGCGGCACCCCATTCTTGATTGTTCCGTAGTTTGAGAAATCACCAGTTTTTTGCATATTATGTGAACTGTTTATTTCAACTTTCTGCACTCTTCCAGTTAGGTATGATTTGAAACATTTGAGCACTGTCCCATTCATACCACAGTACTTGAGCTTATCTAGAAGTATTCCATGATTTACACAGTCAAAAGCCTTTGGTAGATCACAAAAAATCCCAACGGGTGATTTCCGGTTACTCAGAGCATTTAATATGTCATTAGTGAAAGTATATATAGCATTTTCCGTTGAAAAACCCTTCTGGAAACCAAACTGACATTTTGTTAAAACTTTATTTTTACAAAGGTGTGAAGCTACTCTACAATACATTACTTTTTCAAGAATTTTGGATAAGGCAGTCAGAAGAGAGATTGGGCGGTAGTTGTTGACATCAGACGTATCCCCTTTTTTATGCAGTGGTATAACAATGGCATACTTCAGTCTATCTGGGAAAATACCCTGCTTCAGAGAGCTATTACATATGTGGCTAAGAATCCCACTTATTTCTTGGGAACAAGCTTTTATTATCCTGCTGGAAATGCCATCAATTCCATGTGAGCTTTTATTCTTGAGAGAGTTTATTATCTTCCTAATTTCAGATGGAGAGGTGGGTGGAATTTCAATTGTATCAAATGGTGTGGGTAAGGCCTCTTCCATCAACTGCCTTGCTTATTCTAATGAACGTTTAGATCCTATTTTCTCTACAACATTTCAAAAATGATTATTCAAAATGTTTTCGACTTCCGGCTTATTATTTATCAAGTTTCCATTCGCTTTGATGGTGATGCCGTCATCCTGTACTCTTGGTTGTCCTGTCTCCCTGCCGTATGGCCGGCGGCAGCCAGGTTGGTGTCCCACCGCTATCTGTGGCGTCTCCAGAAACGTCTGCAGACATGTCTTCGGCATGGAATCTCATTGACTGGAGTAGAATTTTCTTCAGTGATAAGTTCCGCTTCGAACTGAGCCCCGACTTCACTGAGGAATTAATGAGGCTCCTCCATTAAATAGTCACACAAACGTGAAAATAACAGATATCGAAATAAGTGACCAAAGGGATAGAAAAGTAACTGAAAGCGCCCAACAAAGGGAATACCACTGGACCTAACGGCATACCGATAAGATTCTACTCAGAGTATGCGAAAGGACTTGCTCCTCCTCTAGTAGCAATGTATCGTAGGTCGCTGAAGGAGCGCAGCGTTTCTAGCGATTGGAAAAAAGGCGAAGGTCATTCCCGTTTGCAAGAAGGATCGTCGAATAGACGCGCAAAACCATAGGCCTACGTCTCTGAAGTCAGTGTGTTGTAGAATTTTCAGTTACATTCTTTGCTTACGTATAATGACTGAAGACTTGTAGGAATCAACATGGGCTCTGAAAACAACGGGCCTGTGAAACTCAGGTCGCTCTGTTCGTCCACGACACCCAGATAGCAGTAAACACCGGCGCCCAGGTTTTACGCTGTGTTACTTGACTCCTGGCTAGCGTTAGATACAGTTCCTCACTGCCGTCCAATGGACAAAATATGAAAGTACGTTGTACCTTACGAGCTGAGTGAGGTTAATACCTCAGGATGTGAGGTCGCCAATCAACGTTGGGCACGTCAACGAACAGCTGGGATACGTTCGCATCTATTCCACGGAAATCAGCTACGTGCACCAGTCGCCGCAACATTTTAATACCTCTACACTTTACTCTGAATTTTTAACAAAGAGACAGCAACGAAATCCGATCGAAAAGAAGCACCCGGATAAAATTTGAAAGGTATGTCGGCGAACATCACCGAACATTCTTACGTCGGTCATAGCTACTGTGTGGTATGATACTGTAAATGAAAAGATGAATAGATTCTTGTATAATCCAGTCTGGTTGCTGCTGATTATTTTGGATGTTCTATTTATGAAGACCGCAAGACACTGAGTGCGTACATCCCTTATACCTAACCCACCTGAATGGTGAGCGAGTGTTATCGTGTGAACTGAAGTTTTGAAGATATTTCCTCCTCAAACAAACCAATATATGGCAACATGAATTTTGTGAGCAATGTCAGTGGGTATCGGTAACATGGCGGCGATATGATAGATTCTATTAAGAACATACATATTTATAAACTGCGCTTCTTGTAAGCAGTTGAGGAATCTAGTCTTGTGTTCTTGGAGTGTTGCTCTGACTGCATTGAGTGTAAGCTGCCAATTCGTCTTGGTCATTTCGCGCGGGTCTAGTAGCAAAATCTTTCCTAGTTGCTTAATCTTGTCAACACGTTGCAACCAAGATGATAGCATGCTTTCATCCAGTGATATGAGAGGAAGAATTTTGGATTTCTGTCCATTTATCATAGCACCTGAGGGTTGTGCTACATTGTGGTCATACAGCGTACCTCTTTGACATCATCTTTCGTACTTACGATGACGCTACTCTCATCGGCATATGCATAGCAAACTGTTTTGACATCAGACACTTTTAGGCCTGCTAGTAAACTGTTTTGACATCAAACACTTTTAGGCCTGCTAGTTGCACATGCAGATTACACAGCAGCGATTCAACTGCGATGGCAAACGATGACATCTATAAGTAGTGAGGCTACCTTCGTGCATTTTGTTAGTGTGGGTTGCCTACATCAGGGGCAAGAATGGACTCAGGGGCAAACCTATTGTTTTCCTTTGATTGACAGGTACTTATCCTATTGTTGTCCTATGACTGACAGATCCTTAGCCCATTGTTCTGTAAAGTGTTTTTCCATGACCATTCACTTAACCTATTGTTGCCCCCACTCCATCCCACTTCCATCCCCCCTCAGGAATGGAGTGCTGGGCCATTTTGTTAGTGTGGGGTACCTACATCAGTGGCAGGTATGCACTTAGGGGGTAACCCTAATGTTTTCCTTCGACTGACAGGTACTTAACCTACTGTTCTCTTAAGTGCTTTTCCATGTCACCCCATTTCCTTTTGATTGACAGATACTTAACTTATTGTACTGTGAAGTGCTTTTCCATGTCACTGCCATTTCCTTTTGATTGACATCAGTTAACCAATTCCCCCCCCCCCACCCACTTCCCCTCCCCTTCACTGTTACAGGTACACTTTCAGGCCTGAGTTATTGGAATAGGCCCCCTCTCACTCTTATCAATATGACTGACTATATAATTAAACTGATCAATAAGTTAACCTCTCTGGTGGGAAAGTGACACACACCCCTACCACGCCCCCCCCCCCCCCGCTGGAAGTTCAAACTCCATCAGGACAATGCAATCTCTACTAACCTAAGAAAATGGTGGGAAGATAATTTAGGTCAAACTGACTGCTTAATTAAATTGGTCAATTAATTGACCTTTCTGGTGGGAAAATGCCACGCCACCTGGCGGAAAAATCAAGTTCCATAAGGACAATGCAAACTCTACTAACCTGAGAAAATGGTGGGAAAAAAGGCCACCTCCACTAACCTAAGTCATCCGACTGCCACCTCTTCCTAGGAATTGGTTGGAAAAAGACTAAGCTGATCGATCATTTGGAGGGTATTGTTTAAACAATTTAGACATTGTGTGGAATATTGTTTATTTAAACACTTTAGGGGATTCCTGGCATTGTATGGAATATATGGAAACTGGTGGAGAAGAAGGATTCATAACAGGAAATGCAAGGGTATATTGTTTATTTATAAAAAAAACACTGACAGTGTCTAGCAAGGATATTAGGATTGTGTCAGTATATTCGCATTGTGAAGGGACAGATCAAGATAAGATGGATAGTTTTTATGACACACTCAGTGATGTAGTTGTTAGAGTAAATGACAAGGACAGTGTTCTGCTCATGGGTAATTTAATGCCAGGATTGGAAATCGAACAGAAGGGTATGAAAAGGTTATGGGTAATCTTGGAGAGGATATGGAGGCCAACAGAAACGGGAAACAACTCTTGGATTTCTGTACCAGTATGGGCTTAGTAATCACAAACTCATTTTTAAACATACGAACATTCACCAGTATACTTGGGAAAGCAGGGGAACCAGATCTGTCATTGACTATATAATAACAGATCAGGAATTCAGGAAGGCTGTAAGGGACACAAGTGTATTCAGCGGATTCTTTGATGACACTGATCATTATTTAATCTGCAGTGAAATTGGTATTGTGAGGCCGAAAGTGGAGGAGGTCAGGTCCATATGTAGGAGGATAAGAATGGAGAAAATAAGGAAATCAAGCACAAGTACATAACAGTGATCTCAGAAAGGTACCAGTTAGTTGAATGTAGTCAATTACAGTCATTGGAAAAGGAATGGACAAGTTACAGGGACACAGCACTAGAAGTGGCTAAAGAATGTCTTGGAACAGTAGTGTGTAAAGGTAGGATGAAGTAAACAGCTTGGTGGAATGACACAGTCAAGGCAGCCTGTAAAAGGAAAAAGTAGGCGTATCAAAAATGACTACATACTAGAACTCAGGTAGACAGAGAAAGTTATGTAGAAGAAAGAAACAAAGCCAAACAGATAATTCCAGCATCCAAGAAGAAATCTTGGGAAGACTTTGGAAACAGGTTGGAGACTTTGGGTCAAGCTGCTGGAAAACCATTCTGGAGTGTAATTATCAGTCTTCGAAAGGGAGGTAAGAAGGAAATGACAAGTACTTTGGACAGGTCAGGAAAACTGCTGGTGAATCCTGTTGATGCCTTGGACAGTTGGAGGGAATATTTTGAAGAGTTGCTCAATGTAGGTGAAAATACGATCAGTAATGTTTCAGATTTCGATGTCCAATGGGATAGTAATGATGATGGAAATAGAATCACATTTTAAAAAGTGGAGAATATGGTCAATATATTGCAGTGCAATAAAGTGGCTGGGGTTGATGAAATTAAATCGGAACTCATCAAAAACAGTGGAATGTCAGGGCTTAAATGGCTACACAGGATAATTGAAATGGCGTGGGAGTCGGGACAGGTTCCATCAGACTGGACGAAAGCAGTAATCACACCAATCTTTAAACATGGAAACAGAAAAGATTGTAACAACTACAGAGGTATCTCTTTAATCAGCGTTGTGGGTAAAATCTTCTCGGGTATTGTTGAAAGGAAAGTGCGAGTATTAGTTAAGGACAAATTGGATGAAAATCAGTGTGGGTTTAGGCCTCTTAGAGGTTGTCAGGACCAGATATTTAGCTTACGGCAAATAATGGAGAAGTGTTATGAGTGGAACAGGAAATTGTATCTATGCTTTATACATCTATAAAAGGCATATGACTGGGTTCCTACGAGGAAGTTATTGTCTGTTCTACGAATTGTGGAATAGGAGGCAAACTTTTGCAAGCAATTAAAGGTCTTTACATGAATAGTCAGGCAGCAGTTAGAGTTGATGGTAAATTGAGTTCATGGTTCAGAATAGTTTCAGGGGTAAGACAAGGCTGCAACCTGTCTCCACTGTTGTTCATATTATTTATTTATCATATGTTGAAAACAATAGACTGGCTGGGTGAGATTAAGATATGTGAACACAAAATAAGCAGTCTCGCATATGCAGATGACTTAGTTGTGATGGAAGATTCGATTGAAAGTTTGCAAAGTAATATTTCAGAGCTAGATCAGAAATGTAAGGACTATGGTATGAAGATTAGCATCTCCAAAACGAAAGGAATGTCAGTGGGAAACAGATATAAACGGATTGAGTGCCAAATAGGAGGAACAAAGTTAGAACAGGTGGACGGTTTGAAGTACGTAGGACGCATATTCTCACAGGATGGCAACATAGTGAAAGAACTAGAAGCGAGCTGTATCAAAGCTAATGCACTGAACGCTCAGCTACGATCTACTCTCTTCTGCAAGAAGGAGGTCAGTACCAAGACTAAGTTATCTGTGCACCGTTCAATCTTTCGACCAACTTTGTTGTATGGGAGCGAAATCTGGGTGGATTCAGGTTACCTTATCAATAAGGTTGAAGTTACGGATATGAAAGAAGCTAGGATGATTGCAGGTACTAGTAGACCGGAACAATGGCAGGAGGGTGTCCACAATGAGGAAATCAAAGAAAAACTGGGAGTGAACTCTATAGATGTAGCAGTCAGGGCGAACAGGCTTAGATGGTGGGGTCATGTTACATGCGTGGGAGAAGCAAGGTTACCCAAGAGACTCATGGGTTCAGCAGAAGAGGATAGGAGGAGTCGGAATAGACCAAGGAGAAGGTACCTGGATTCGGTTAAGAATGAGTTTGAAGTAATAGGCTTAACATCAGAAGAGGCACCAATGTTAGCACTGAATAGGCAATCATGGGGGAATTTTATAAGGGGGACTATGCTCCAGAATGAACGCTGAAAGGCATAATCAGTCTTAAACGATGACGATAATGATGATAAAAAATAGGTTTGTGGAGGTTGGATTTCTCTTGCTCATCATTCCTTGCTGTATGCAAACATGTAGGTCTTGTAAGAAGTAATTACATGGAGCAAACATGATGCATAACCTAATGTTCGGCACTGTACTCTGGGTATCTTAACCTAATGTTTGGGCCTTTTTCGGCACTTAGCCTATTGTTCTGTTAAGTGGTTTTCCATGTCACCCCCATTTCCTTAAAATATTCTACAGCTATTGATACCAAATTAAATAGTTAGTTACGTCCTCCCACCATTTTCTGGTACACTTTTCGAATCTCACATACTTTTGAACGCCATTTCTGGTGCATTCTTCTCTGCCGCACATCCCCTTAAATTTTTGTACTCCGTTTTACATAAAAATTATAGAAATTGACCTAGTGTTCTGCACTTACCGTACTATTCTGTTCCATGTCACCCACTCACGCACTCCCTCCCATAAACTCCTGTACCGCTAAAACCTCAGTGATATAAAATATTTATGCAAATTAATTAAATTGGTATTCTTCACATGCATGGCGTTGTTTTACTTAATTTGCAGCATCCTATTGGTCGGTGAAATCGATGGAATATAGATTAAACAAAAGATTGCTAATAAAAAAACACATCCCGCCACTCGACGTCCGACACTGCCGCCGCCCCCGGCGCAGCCGCCACCGCCTCTAAGAGTCACCGATAGACGCAAACCAGCAAGAGCTATCGCTCTCACACAACTGCAGATGAAAGTTGGGTCTATCTTCTTGTATAGAGTTAGAATTCTTCGAGTGTTATACCGACGTCACAGAACTCCAAGGCGAGCTCACGTTGGTCCCATACTCGATGGCGCATAGAGAGAGATGTTCCAATGCTTCCCAGAATAGCACACGGTGCATTGTTCCTCGCGCAACATGAGACACGTGTATAATAGTGCTTAACTGCCCAGCGTGACTGACGCAATGCCGCAAACTGCACGCGCGTAGCTACCAACCCTCGCAAGTGCATCTAACAAGGTTCTCAATCTTATACCGATGTCACATGACTATGTAAAAATAAGAATCGAGTCGACCTCGCGGAAATTGTATAGTGTCCCAGAAATAGTTAATGCTCGCTTTCTTGATTTCTCAGCTTGTATGCACGGAAATTCTTGCCCTAACAGAACCTTTTTACGAAAATAGCGCAGAATAATGTCGAATGCATTCTTCCTCGCGGACCTAACGTGGTACCCTGTCCATCACATGTTCCTGCTTTCAACACACACAAACGCTCCCTGCACTATGTAGAGGCTCCTATATCCCAGCATAAAGGATGTGAATGAATCGAGCATTATGATTGGCTCTTATCGAATTTACCCGTCGAATTACTGAAGCCGCCGGTATCAAGCACCATCTGCCTTTTCTTTCTTTCTGCAGACGAGGCTTTCAGTGGTTATTTTACACAGATCGCCATATTGCACTGGAAATTAAACCTTACAATCTACCATACATATCGTCAAATATGGAAAGACTCTTACCCGTTTACACTGCTCTCCCACCAAGGACAGGAGCTTGAAAATTAGAATGTGAAATCGACCTGCGACCCATCAATATATCACCACGTGCCCTACATAACATCAAATACGGGAACCTTCAGTGAGGCATGCAGATACACAGACATACAGAAAACAGAGCAAACGCTCTCCAAATGTGGAGGTAGCTGGACACAGTTGAGTATATTGCTATATTACGCCTCCCAACAGTGCATTTAGGGTAGGTGTTGACAGCTGTTCTACATTTACAAGAAATTTTAGAACACAGAACGAGAGGTTATGTCATGATCGCATGGGTAGATCAAACAAAAAATCGATAGAATTGCGAAAAATGTTGATGGAATAGGTATAAATTGACCGAATATACGCAGAAATTTGGGGAAATTGAGGAAGTACTTGAGTATCTTCTGGTTCGCACCGAACAATTTGTACATGGGAACAAGTATGCGGCAACAAGAGGAATACGAGAAAACTTCGACATCGAAACGAAGGAAATGAGGGATGTAACCTCCCCACAAAAATGAAAGTCTAATGTTACTCAAATGGAAATGTACCTAGAGCTAAGTGTAAGCTCCCCGCAAAAATATTAATGACAATGACAATTAAACAAAATTAGCAATCTGACGCAAGTATAAGTTCGCATAAAATAATGAAACATGATCCCATGACAATGGAACTACAGTGACAATCAAAACTCAGCTTAACCGAAATGTCGGTCTTTGGCCCTGTGCAAAAACTCAGAATTAATTTCTTACCTTAATATAACTGCATGTCAAAATTCTGCTCTTATTCTGCGCCACAGCTTGCAGCAGATGTATCCCAATAACTAAATTTTGAAGTTAATTGAATTTTTTTTGTTTAAAGGAAATGGAAGGAAATCGAATGATTCTTTGTTAAAAATTGCTTTTAAATCAAAATTATTATTGGGGCGATTCTTTAAAGTTCATTACATTTAATTTACATTACTAGCTAAGCGCGATGCTGCTTAATAATATACCTTGTCCTGAATCTCGACCATTGCGGTGCCGACGCCCGCCGACTGCTCTGCGCTACCACTAGCTTGCAACTATACTCGGCTACTACTGTCGACAGACTGACTGTACTGCACTGCGCTTCGAGCGCAACTGCTCTGGTCAGAGATTCTACAATGCCTCATCATCGCTGCCAACGAGTACATACGCCTTTCATAACCCTCCACTGGGGGGCAAAAAATTTGGCAGCGATGGTGAGTCATTTGGACTTGCCATTGTAACAAATTTTTCTTTTAATTAATTAACATTTACAAAATATTTGGATGTAATACATGAATTAAATGTTGTGCGCATGCACCGATTACAAAACATTACAGACAAGACAAAATATAAGTACAATGAGTAGAGAGCGTATCAGCAATTCAGAAAAATGTATTTACAAATTATTTGACAAATAACAAAGTGCACACGCACTGTAAGATTCTGTAGCATTTTTTTTTTTTGAACAAAATCATGTTGACAAGGGACATGAGTGCACATGCACTGCAGTGGAGAACATATCAGCAAGAGACGAAATGTAGTAACAAATGACATAAATCATAAGAAGTATGCAGAATGAACACAAATCATATCGAAAATTGAGAAGAGTGCACAGGCACTGAAGTTCAGTTGAAAACATATTCACATAAGTGCACATGCACTGAAAAATTTTTGAACATTTTTATAACAAATAAACGCAAGGGTAGAAAAATCATCAAATCACAAAAAGTATATACAATATAGATGACAAGAGTGCACACATACTGCACTTCAGAACAAATCAAAAAATGTCTTTAGTATTTTCACAATAAATAAAAATAATAGCAAAAAATCATGTCGACAAGTGACACAAGTGTACTCGCACTGGAGTTCAACAAATCGAGAAAAATGTATAGGCCATTAACATAAATGATGTTAGTTAAAATGATTTTCACTATTAGGATAGGAAAGGAAAGGATTGCATCATGGTTGTAGCACTTTAATTTGCACACAGCTGCACTGAAAGTCCATATCTTTCCACAGAATCACAACACTAAGTGATACAATCTGCAGTTCCGTTCCCAGAAGTATTTATCAGCGTATCAAGACACTGAAACGTCGTAGTAATATTCCATGCTATCATTTGGCAGTATACCAGGTACACCAAACAGTGGGACCATAATAACGTCTTCATCGCTTACAGTGGTGGACAGCATGTCGTGTCAACACCACACTCTTAAGAGGCACACCAACGTAGAATTAGTGCAAAAACCAAATATAGTGCTCCATGATAATGAGGATGGACAAGACAAATGGATGTTACAATAATTTCAGGTAGTTAGGTCAGAAGGTGAAGGACATTAACTAACACACAAGTCTTGAGTAGTGATTACATAAGTAGTTTGCGGCATCCATACTTTAGTTATTGAACATTTATGTACCAAGTATTTTAGTATTACAGAATAATGTTCATAAAATTAAATTATTGCCATCATGGGTAGTCGTATTACAATAAACAGCGGCAATCTTTGTTCAGTTACACAATTACAATCATAGCATTAATAATCATGGGCATTATAAGTAATCTCATTACAATAGACAGTGGTAATTCTTAGCCAGTTACACAATTACAATCATAGCATTAATAATCATGGGCATAATAAGTAGTCTCATTACAATAGACAGTGGCAATTACTAGCCAGTTATAAAATTACAATCATAGCATTAATAATCATGGGCATTATAAGTAATCTCATTACAATAGACAGTGGCAATTATTAGCCAGTTATAAAATTACAATCATAGCATTAATAATCATGGGCATTATAAGTAGTCTCATTACAATAAACAGTGGCAGTTATTAACCGGTTACCAAGTATTATTATTCAGATAATTAAGAAGTCATTATTAAAGTGACATACTATTCAGAGCTGATCAGTATTATTCAGAATTATCATAAACTAGTGACATTATATGAGACTGGTAATACATTTTGTTTTTGTGCTAGCAATGCATTGCTTTGGGTAATTATAAGGGAAAGCAAGAAGAAATAAGAGAAAAAATTGCTTCTAGGTTGTTCCTATAAATGAAAAATGTGTAACGTCATTCGTCATGAGTCAGCTGTAGCAAGGTTATCACTTTATAAATGATAGACACAAATGGGTAAAAAAAATGCAAGTACTAGAACAGGTATAATAAGTAACAAGTTTAGTAAGTATCATGAAAAGCTTCTCCTGGAAAAAATACAAAATGGATTATTGAGCTGAAAGAAGAAACGCAGACTATGCTGAAAAGTAGTGAACTTCGAATTAACAGGTAGTGAAATGTGTATAAAAAATGTGTTCCATAGCTGTCCTTTCCAAAACTTTCAGTCATCCTATTATGCAATATAACACCTGCTGTCAAAGCAAACTGCAACAAATACTTAAATAACTACATAGCATAAATACATAACTTCAACATTATCCTCATCTGTAAAGAAAAAACTTCATTATCCATATTATCATAACTTCATTATCGTCATCACCTCTAAAGAAAAAACTTCGTTATTCATAGTAGCATATTCTTCATCATTATTCTTCATCAGCATTCATTATCATCTGCAAAAATCACTTCATTATTCATCACACAACTATTCCTTATCTCTAGCATATTTCATCACTTAAAACTAAGATGTGTAGTTCTGTCTGAGAGCTTGCATCAATCGCTTCGTATTCTGAAAGAAAAAATTAGTTAAGACTACTATTCTGCGATGTGTATAGTATATTCTTGTTAATGCTTGTTAATCCTAATCCATTTACTCTTCCTCATAAGGTTATTGCATCTTCTTTCCTTTATTCCGTAGGTGAAATTCCCATTTCTGTTCAATTTATTTCCTTTACGCATCATTTCTTTCTGAAATTGATGAACAAAGATTAATGTCTTGTATTTAAATCATATACCCATTAGATAATGATTGGTTAATGGTGACACAACTAAGCATACAGCATAACATGACAGAAAACGTAATATGTCAAAAGCATAGACAGTGTTCAAAGGCAAAAAGTGTACAGAGAATATCACAATGCAGCAGTAAAAAAAAAGAAAAATAGTCACGATGTTGAGATATCATAGGGCAGAAAAAAAAGTCAAAGTCAACTGGTGTGTGTTATACCTTAGCTATTTCATAATGTATACAAACAAAACGGGAAAACAATTATACACAAAAAAATGAAAAATGTCCACAGTCTGATGTGTAACGACAAGAAAAGCGACCTGTTAACCTTACCTTGCCGGGCACTTGCCAAGAAAAAATACGATAGTCATCATCAGTAATTAGTCATATAATTATAATTGCATAAGTGGTCATAAAAAAGTGTAAGTTCATCTGGAAAATATGCACGGTCTGATGTGTAACGACAAGAAGAGCGACCTGCTAACCTTACCTTGCCGGGCACTTGCCAAGAAAAAATACGATAATCATCAATAATTGTTCACATAAATATCTGGAAAATGTATTACAGTGTGATAAATCATAAAGTATGTTCATTCAATAAACGGTTTAACATTGGAGATATGGTGATTGCCTTTCGATTTTCTGGTTCTCAAAGTTTCGACGTGTACAACATTGGGGTGAGGAATGCTGCGAATCCGATATGGACCTGCGTATAGAAGTTCAAATTTACTGCACTTATCTTTTAATTTGCTGGATAAATAGTGTGTACGTACTAATATCTTCTGTCCAACGTGAAAGTCTCGGCGTCTACAAACCTGTTTTTGCTGTCTTCTCCGGCGCTCTGCGGCACGTTTGATGTTGTTCAGCGCAATGTCAATTATTTCGTGGTGTCGTAATCGACGAGATGTAGGAAAATTTACTAATTCTTTAATTTTGTTTGGTGGTTCAACGATTTTCAGTATAACATACGGAGATAGCATAGTGGATTCATTTGGTATGGAATTAATTACATCTTGGAATGAGTGTATGTGTGTATCCCAATTAACATGTCTTTTGTGGCAGTATATTCTACACAGTTTACCAATTTCTTTCATTATTCGTTCACAAGGGTTCGAAGAAGCGTGGTACTTGGATATATAAATCGGAGAAATGTTTCTAGCTCGTAACACGCGTGTCCATATAGCAGAACGAAATTGTGATCCATTGTCAGAAATTACTTTCATCACATGCCCTACATGAAATAAAAAATGCTTTACAAATGCTTTCGAAACAGTTTTAGCAGTAGCTTTGCGTAACGGAGTGAAAGTAACAAATTTTGAAGTGAGTTCAACAGCGACAAAGATGTAGCAAAAACCTCTATTAGTTCTCGGAATTGGACCAAAAATGTCTACTGCGGCCATATGTCTTAATTTAACTGGTATAATCGGATATAATGGAGGAATGTGTGAAGTCGTGTCTGACTTAGCTTTCTGGCAAATTTTACATGACGCTAAAACTCGTCGTATACGTTTTTCCATGTTTGTAAAATAACAGTTCTGTCTCAGTATAAGAAAACATTTTCTGGCTCCGTAATGTGCATAACTTAAATGAGTGTACCAGATTAATTTGTTAACAAGTTCGTCAGGAATGCATAATAACCAATTGTTGCTGTCTGGATGAGAGCGGCGAAACAGAATGTCATTGCGTACAGTGTAGTGGTTCCTAACCGTAACATTATTCTTATCTTGCCAAAGGTGTTTAATTTCTTTCCACACATTGTCTTTACTTTGCTCTTTTGCTATATCCTGTAATGACGATGAAATAAAATTTTCAAATGCTACTTGCTGAATGTACATAACGCTGAAATTTGCTTTGCAGAAGTTGGTTGCGACGTCTTGCTGATTGTTGCTGAGAGAACGAGAAAGTGCGTCTGCTATAACATTTTGTGTGCCGGGAATGTGAACAATCGTAAAATTAAATTCCTGCAAATAAAGTTTCCATCTACTTAACCTGTCGTGAGTGAATTTAGCCGAAAGTAAGAATTGAATAGCTCTGTGATCTGTGTAAACGGTCGTGTGTCTGCCATACAGAAAGTGCCGAAATCTCGTAAAAGCCCATACAACATATAATGTTTCTTGTTCAGTAACGGAATAATTTCGTTCAGCAGGTGACAAAATGCGGCTTGCAAATGCGATGTTTTTAATTACTGTTGAGCCATCTTCTTCAATTTCCTGAAAAATGTGTACGCCTAAAGCTGTGTTAGAACTGTCGGTGGCAATAGAAAAATTTCGAGTAAGATCTGGGTGCGATAAAAGTGGAGCATTCAACAAAGCATGTTTCAGGTTCACGAATTCAGAATGTGCTTGCTTATCCCATGACCAAATAGTATTTTTACCTGTTAATTGGCATAATCTAGGTGTGTCTAAAGCAGAGTGATGAATAAATTTGCGAAAAAAGTTAATTAAGCCCAAAAAACTGCGTAATTGTTTCTTCGTTGTAGGAACAGTAATGTCACGTAAAGCTTGAAGTTTTTCTGGATCAGGCGCGATGCCTTCTGCTGAAATTACGTGTCCAAGAAATTTTATAGAAGTTTTGCCAAAATGCGATTTACTGAGATTAATTGTAAGTCCTTGTGCATGAAAGGTTTGCAACAGTTGTTCTAAAATCAGATTGTGTTCAGTCCAGTTAGCTTCTGCGATAAGAATGTCATCTACGTACGTCGTGATTCTGTCTTTAAGTTCTGTCGGAAGTATTGTGTTCAAACCGCGAATAAAAGCTGCAGAAGAAATAGTTAAGCCGAATGGTAATTTGCAAAATTGATAACAGTCACCAAAACAGAGAAAAGCTGTATATTTTCTGCAATTTGGATGAAGTTGAATTTGCCAAAATCCCGATTTCAAATCTAACGTAGAATAAATAGCAGTACCATGAAATTTCTGTAGTAGTTCTTCTAATGTCTGTGGTCGATCTGTTTCATTAATAATAATGTCATTAACGTGACGTGAATCAAGTACAAGGCGAAGTGAGCCACCTTTTTTCTTAACAATATGTAGCGGGTTTATGTATGGACTAACTGCTGGTTCAATAATACCTTGGTCAAGCATATCCTGCAACTCTTTTTTAACTTGTTCTCGGTGGATATATGGAATGGGATAATGCTTTGCTTTAAATGTGTCGTGCTGTTTGACTTGAAATTCATACATAAAGCCGGACATAGTACCAGGAATGTTGTCGAAAACTGGAGCTTGCTGCAAAAGAATTTTGTGTAATTGCGTGCGTTCGTCGTCTGTATTTGCACTGCTTTGTTTAACTTTATCTGAAATCATCTGCATTACGTCGTAGTCAGCTTCGTCTGGAATGTTATAGTTATGTACGTACGTGTCCGTGAACAATGTGGAACTACAGTCTATGTTACGTGTTGCGGAAATGACCTCTGTGCGGTTAATTGTTTGTTCTTCTGCAGATAGTGAATGCTGAAATTCTAAAGCTAATTGCACATTTTCATCTTTTAGCATTAAATAAGAATTTTGAAAATCAACCACTGCGTCGTGTTGTACGAGAAAATTAGTACCTAAAATTACGTCTGTTGTCAATAAAGGAACAATCCAAAAATTTGAGTGAAAAATATGACCTCCAATACAAAATGATAAATGTGTCTGTAATTTAACGTCTACACCTTTACTTGATACTGCTCCTTTCACTTTGGTTTTGCCTAAAGGTAATGTGGGATAGGTATTCTCTTTGTTGCACTCATTAAAAGTCTCCTCATTTATAACTGACATAGGTGATCCGGAATCGATTACTGCTGAAAATTTCGATGAACCAATTTTAATTTCGATGACAGGATGTGAAATGGTTTTCTGAACAACTGGTCTTTCCTGTAAAAGAGTGTCTCGGATGTCGTCGAAAGTAATAACATTTTCATGAACAACATTTTGCGTGTCAAAAGTAGTGCTTATGTTATTGGAAGATGCGTCCTGTACTGTATCTAGTCAGATTCTATCTGACGTGTTATTATTATCAGGAGGATGTTGTGGCATTTGTACAATTTGAACAGTTCTATTACTTCTTCCAGACGCATTACGCTCTGGATGATACCTACTGTCGGGTTCATTCATGAGAATAGGTTCTTGTGGACAATTTTGCTGTTGGTATGACCGACTGTTATTAAACGTACGCTGATAATTGTGCTCATCATTTTTACGTCTGTCGTGATACTCATTCCTATACGGTGCATTGCGATAGGAATTGTAATACTGTCTTCTCTGTACGTAGTTATTTCCTTGCTGCCGTGCGTTACTATTTGTTGTATCAGGGACTACACGTGCACGCGGCGAAACATTAAAGCCTGGTTGACCTTGTGCATTCCATTGTTGGTTAGGTATGCTAACCGGCTGACTTTCATGTTGTTGTGGCGGAAAACGTCTATTGTTACCAAAATGTGGTTCCTGTTGCTCATAATTTTGACGATACCGATAATTAGAATTTTGTCTGTTACCAAAGTTCTGGTGGTTGTCAGTCCTAAAGCGTCTATCACTTCTACCATTGAAATTACGTGTCTGATCATAATTGCTGTACGTTTGTTGGCCTTGGTTGTTATACGAAAAATTTTTTTTTACAAAGGAATAATCAGATTGCTGCACTTCTAAAAGCTGCAACAGATCCCTGAATGCTGAAATATTTTCTTTCTGTTGACCCGTGAGAAGTGACACTCTTAATGATCGTGGTAATTTAGAGATACTTAATTGAATAAGTGCAGATTCACTATAGGGTTCACTTAGGTACTGGTTCTGCTGGACCATGTGCTCAAAAAATTGCGTGACACTGGAAAAATTTGTGTTCTCATAATTTGGTAAGCTAATTAACTGATCTTTAATTCCGCGCTGTGTCGTCTTCGACCAATACGCTGATAGAAAAGCATTCTGAAATTCCTCTACCGAGTAACATTGCCTCGCGATCGGTCTCATACGAGTTGCCGGTTCGCCTTCCAAAAAACTGCAAATAAATTCAAGTTTGTGCGTAACAGGCCAAGTCGGTGGAAAAGCAAAGCTAAATTGTTGTATCCAATCTAGCGGATGAATCTGTGTTCTGTCGTTTTTAAATATTTTAAACTTTCTCACTGACAGAAAATGTTTGTAATCGAAATTATCGTCTCTGTGTGATGGAACAGGTTCATGGTTGTAAGAGAATCTGTTGAACTGTGATTGTTCGGAATCAAAGTCGGGTGCTCTTTGTAGATTACCCAAATTACACGCGTTGCGCGAATCTGACAAATGTTCGCAAAGTGGCGTCTGCTGTGATGCGTTATTAACCGAAATATTTTTCATCTCTGTTACTTCCTGCTGTAAACTTGACAGTTTTCTACGCAACGTGTTATTAGACGAATCGATTTCATTAATTGTCTGCTGTAAATTTTGAAATTCAGTTGTTTGACTAAATAAAACCGGTGAAATGTCGTCTGATTTGCTGTCATTAGTACTTTCGATGGCGTCAATACGACTGGCCAATTCATCACATTTTTCAGTCAGTATTTCAACCTGATCATCGGTTTTAGAATCAGAGGCGTTAATCTGTTTTTGCAACTTACGTGTAGTTTCGTTCAGTTTTTTAACATCAGCTTTCACGACATCGGAATCCTGTGTTAGTTCTAATTGTTCGAGTCTGTCGGTCACTGTTTGAAAATCTGTTATGTATGTGTCTGTTTTCGATTTCAGATCAGAAATTTCGTCACGTAATTCTGTGTTTGACTGTTCGATGGTATTAATTTTGTCGGACACTGTAGCAATATTGTTGTCCACGTATGTTTTTGCTTTCGCAAACATCTTACGTTTGTCTTCCTGTCACTGAGCAGTGATTGTTTCCATTACTTGACGTTTTACTTTATTTTGATCATCAATAAATTTGCGGAAACGCGTATCACTGTTCTGTATGTGAAGACTAAGACGTTCGTTAATTTGAGTGTTCTGTTGCTCGAATTTCGCATCAATCTTTTCATCCATTGTGCGCGAAAGTTCTACCGTCATTGCTTTAAACTCGTCGCGTAATTGTGTACCTTTTTCAAAGCATTGTTTAGCGACTCCGCTAATTTCGTCTCTGAGTGTTTCTGTTGCAGCTGTTTGCATTTCCCTTAATTCCAGAGCAACAGACCTAATTTCTTCGCTACTTTTCTTTGAACAAGCCTCAATTTCCACGCGTAACTGTACCTTAGTGTCATGACATTGCGCGGCAACGGCTCTAATTTGTTCACTAAGCTGCCTGGAATTGTTGTCTAATTTTTCACTCTGTTGTCTGACCTGTTCATTAAGTTGTTTGAGATTTTCATCATTGTTGTCTAATTTTTCATTAAACTGTTTGGAAGTGTTGTCTTGTTTTTCAAGAACTTGTAGCAATAATGCCATCAATTGATCCGAGGTAACATTACCTACTTTATTCACTGTGCTGTTTAATGGTGGATCTAAAATTGTCTCGCTTTCTGTAACCATTTGGTTATTCTGAGATTCACAAAAGGGTTTGTCAGTCGGATGTACACTGTCAGACATTATTTCGGAATTAAATAAATCCGTCGCACTTTGTGTATCCCGCTCATTTTCACTAGACAAATTTGTCTGTACATTATTTGAATTTTTCAAACCGGGTGTATTAAACTGGGCAGCGCCCATTACAATAGAGCCCCCCGCGTCATCAATTGTCGTCAAATTAACAGTGGAGACAATTGAGTTCGCTTGTTCATCATTAAGGCAAAAGTCATCATTAGTGGTTGGAACGCATTGATTGTCAGTCAACGCAGGATTGTCATCATTGCACTGCGTGTCACTAGTACTATTGGTGAAGTTATTTAATTCGGTCATTTCGTTCATGATACCTCGCGATACACTATTCACAGTCTTTCGCGGCATTTTCACAATAGTCACAATTAATCACAAAACAAATAAGCACAATGCAAAATCAACACACAAATACAACAGAGCAACGGATTGCCGATGATCTGAGGAAAGAAAGTCACAAATTAGTAAAAGCGTTGCGCCAAATTCTAATTATATTTAAGCAAATAAGAGCAGATATCTGACTGTTTTACAAAAGATTCTCACGAAATACGATCCTGGACTGTATGTCGCCAAGTGTAACCTCCCCACAAAAATGAAAGTCTAATGTTACTCAAATGGAAATGTACCTAGAGCTAAGTGTAAGCTCCCCGCAAAAATATTAATGACAATGACAATTAAACAAAATTAGCAATCTGACGCAAGTATAAGTTCGCATAAAATAATGAAACATGATCCCATGACAATGGAACTACAGTGACAATCAAAACTCAGCTTAACCGAAATGTCGGTCTTTGGCCCTGTGCAAAAAATCAGAATTAATTTCTTACCTTAATATAACTGCATGTCAAAATTCTGCTCTTATTCTGCGCCACAGCTTGCAGCAGATGTATCCCAATAACTAAATTTTGAAGTTAATTGAATTTTTTTTGTTTAAAGGAAATGGAAGGAAATCGAATGATTCTTTGTTAAAAATTGCTTTTAAATCAAAATTATTATTGGGGCGATTCTTTAAAGTTCATTACATTTAATTTACATTACTAGCTAAGCGCGATGCTGCTTAATAATATACCTTGTCCTGAATCTCGACCATTGCGGTGCCGACGCCCGCCGACTGCTCTGCGCTACCACTAGCTTGCAACTATACTCGGCTACTACTGTCGACAGACTGACTGTACTGCACTGCGCTTCGAGCGCAACTGCTCTGGTCAGAGATTCTACAATGCCTCATCATCGCTGCCAACGAGTACATACGCCTTTCAGGGAGGCAGTCAATTTTTTTCCGGCGAGGCAGCATTATACTTTATGTCTGTTGAGGTACCAGCGATAAACGCGAGTTGACTACTGTATTTGATGCTTTTTAGGAAGACGGAGAACCATTCACCACTAAACTTACTTGCATCTGCGTTAAAGGATAACAGAGAGTGGACGGGGTGATCGATTGAGATGGAACAGTAGCGAGGTACGATTTAATGGCTGACTGATGCAGTCTAGAGAAGGAGAAGTTGCTACAGGTCAATTTTTCCACTGTTCTGTGCAACAGTTGCGTGGCATAGCCTGTGTTCTACTCATATAGTCACATGTTCTGTATGTGGTTTAAGACACTGTCTACTTGCGATCGTAAACGGTAAACCTGTCGATCATCAGAGGACTTCCATCTCATGTGCGATGAAACTTGACACATTTCTCTATACGAACTTTGATTTATGCGATGTACTCCATCCCCCCTGCCGCATCTTGGATGTTAAATCGAGTCTTCAGCGTCATAACTAAGTTAGCAATAGGCGCCTGTGCGGCGCTGCAATCCCTGTGTACATATTTGCCTGACAGATGTGCTGTTTACAGAGTTAGTGACGGAATGACTTGTGATTTTCATATGTCAGACGCTGTTGCTATGCAATTATCTGTTTCCTTGTAGGAGGTATCCCCCGCTACTAACGATCATTTTATACAGGTCTGATGCAGGTGTCGTATAATTTCTGAACCGTGATCGGATGTGAACGGTGGACACTATACGTCTCCGGAAAACTATATTGTGCTCATAGCACGCAGAGCAAATGTTTTACGGAAGAATTTTTTTCGTTTTACTGTTCGATAACATACTTTATCGTAGAGAAACCGGGAAGAAGGATGTATGTCATGCGCTTGAAGTATATTTCTCACACTGGAATATTAACAGCACTACATTCCATTCCACTGATAGGTTGGAAATTTAGGTGATCTAACATTATAGCCTGTTTTAAGTGCAAAGCTTTGTAGCCTTAGGAGTGCATCTGTTTATGTTCTCTCTTACCAATACTTTCCAGGTACCGATCCTAGACTCTAGAACAATACTTTAGAGTTGATATCTTGGTTGGTTTACATAAAAATGCGTCGAACTCTTTCCGTCTGGAGTTACATCAAGCATAAAAATCATTCGTTTCTTGTGCTTCTTAGCTTTCTACTACTACATCACTTCAGTTTGAAATCTGTTACTATACATCGATAAGGAGTGCTAAGCTCCTCGACATGGGCGCATCTCGAGAAATCTTGTGCACTTGGATGGGTTAGGACTCGGAAAGCTCTAGTCATTCACGAGACATGTAGTGTAGCGGTCTTCTTCTGATCGGTTGCAGATTAATTCGGTAACGGTGCTGCAGGGCGGGTTGGTCAGTGACAGTGTGAGGAGGGTCTTTCACTCTCTAATTTTACCCTAAGACAGCGAGAATGCACTGTGACTCTCATACGCAGAGAGATAGATCGTAAATTAAGCACTGTGCTCGAGGTGTTAGAAATATGTAGAGCACTGTCTGGTATACTTTGATGATTTATGTGTTCGACAATTAACACTGTATGGATGTACTGAGCAGTCATCTATCTACATTCGCAATGATACTCGCAAAGTAGAGAAGGGTCGGTTTAACTATGATACTGAGACTGGGGAAACATGCTGTCACATCATTGGCTGGTGTTGAAGTTACTGTAAAATTGCTAAAATTGTTTGTGCTATCAACTGTGTTGCTTATTATTACAGTACATTTGCGCTGTCTTTTCCATCCCATCCATGCATTGGTGCGCTGTTGGTTAGCACATAATGATTGACTGACAACGCTTGTTTGAGTTGGGGAATGAGTTTTGTGGATGGGTGACAACTTCTGGAGGTTGCTAGCAGTGAAACAGTGATCACGTACATGAGTGCAATATGAGGAATCAGTCGAAAGGGAACGCAGAGCCTCCACCTATTCCGTCACTGTGACAGATGAGTTCAAATGTAGAGGTCGTCAGTCACTTTCGGACATCAGTTTGGAAACTCTCCACAACGCAGCCAAACTCTCCTAGTTTCCTATGTTGTAACTGTCTTTTGTTTAAAATCATCCACCATGTGTCGCGTATTATGGTAGTTGCAGTAACAAAATGATTTACACCATGCGATGTCTAGTTTTCTGTGAGAGGCCATGGATCAGAGAATCTTAATGTCAATTTAGGACCTGAGACACACCTTGAAGTCGTGGCAGAAAAACAAATGTATGGCAGTGTACAAAGCATGTTAAGAACAATGTTTCAAACAACGACACAGGGTGCGCCTCTTTCGAGTTACAGTACAGTATGTGGGATACGGTCATCATCCTACATTATGGGTGATGAAACCTTAAACTGACCTCGGCAATGGATCAAAAACTGTATATTTAATAGGACCATCCCACATAGGCAGCAGTAGCACTTTGAGAGGTAAATTCGATGACAGACTGGGTGTCCCATTAGGAATGCTAGGAGGAATGCTATTCTGGGAAGTATTAAGACAACTCTCTCTCTGCACCTGATCCACATGGCAGCTATGTGTCATCGCGTGAGCAATGGCGCCTAGGTGAGTTCCATATCGGGCGAAGTTAATGGAGCTTTTATAGTTCGTAATTTTTCTCTGTTGGATGGTATAAAAAAACGATGACAGTATGTTGGGCTGATAGATTTGAATGGACACGCCTCTGCTTCGGTCTGTAGTATCTGTATCTAGTTCGGAGACGTACCACATTGTGCGCATTTCCACCAAATGGTTAAAACACAGGTCGTTCTGTTTCTACATGGGTTGCAGAAGGTGGTGGATATGTCTTTCTCCGACTTCTGCTCAGTTCCGACTTAAATTGGAACGATCACATGCACTAAGCTGTAGAAATGGGAGCAGTTGCAAGATGCATAGGGGGTGACTAAAACCACATTGCAATTTTATTGTAGCAAACATATTCGAGAAAGATGTCTCGTATCGAGATATGAGAGTGCCAGAAATATGATTCACTTGTGGATGTGATCCGACGCAGGTATGTAGTTGAATGGAAAGACTTTATACCAAATAATGGACATCATTTCTAGCAGATAGTGTAACACTAGAGATCTGAAAAGCTTGTGTACATTTTCTTACGACCTCAATCAGCACGTCATCTACTGCTACTGTTTGTGTTCCTTCTCAATCAGTCATCGCCTATGGCTCAGTGTATACAGAGTGTTACAAAAAGGTACGGCCCAACTTTCAGGAAACATTCCTCACACACAAAGAAAGAAAATATGTTATGTGGACATGTGTCCGGAAACGCTTACTTTCCATGTTAGAGCTCATTTTATTACTTGTCTTCAAATCACATTAATCATGGAATGGAAACACACAGCAACAGAACGTACCAGCGTGACTTCAAACACTTTGTTACAGGAAATGTTCAAAATGTCCTCCGTTAGCGAGGATACATGCATCCACCCTCCGACACATGGAATCCCTGATGCGCTGATGCAGCCCTGGAGAATGGCGTATTGTATCACAGCCGTCCACAATACGAGCACGAAGAGTCTCTACATTTGGTACCGGGATTGCGTAGACAAGAGCTTTCAAATGCCCCCATAAATGAAAGTCAAGAGGGTTGAGATCAGGAGAGCGTGGAGGCCATGGAATTGGTCCGCCTCTACCAATCCATCGGTCACCGAATCTGTTGTTGAGAAGCGTACGAACACTTCGACTGAAATGTGCAGGAGCTCCATCGTGCATGAACCACATGTTGTGTCGTACTTGTAAAGGCACATGTTCTAGCAGCACAGGTAGAGTATCCCGTATGAAATCATGATAACGTGCTCCATTGAGCGTAGGTGGAGGAACATGGGGCCCAATCAAGACATCACCAAAAATGCCTGCCCAAACGTTCACAGAAAATCTGTGTTGATGACCTGATTGCACAATTGCGTGCGGATTCTCGTCAGCCCACACATGTTGATTGTGAAAATTTACAATTTGATCACGTTGGAATGACGAAACTAAAATGAGCTCTAACATGGAAATTAAGCGTTTCCGGACACATTTCCACATAACATCTTTTCTTTATTTGTATGTGAGGAATGTTTCCTGAAAGTTTGGCCGTATCTTTTTGTAACATCCTGTATATAGCAGAACCTCTGATATGGTATCAAGGCAGAATACGTTACATGTACTATAGAAGTATCTAGCTGGGGCAGTGTGAGGGAGTCGCAAATACCACTTACATACCACATCCCTTAGCAAAATCACTTTCAAAATTCAGTGACTTTATAACGAGGTTGAATTGTGGGCTATTGCTGGATAATATACAATCCAGCAATCACAATCTCGGTAATTGTCCAGATAGAAAAACCACCTCATTCAGAGGTAATGTCGTACCTCGATTTATAAAGCCAGTATAGCTTTTAACATGGATACTTGTGTGCACCGTAGAACCATGACCGCTTTTGACAGTAATATACAGTAGTTGTTGGGATCGAGTTTTTTTAACATCTGGCTGATTACGTCTCTCTTTCTAGGACACAGTGGTAGCACTCGCAAGAAAAACTTATGAGACATGTCTACCCATGGTTGATTTTCTCTCAGTATTATTTCGTGGCGCCAGCGATGGGTTATTGACGAAGTATTACACTTAGTAGTAGGGGGTGCGTGGTATGTTGGCATTTGGGCATCAGGCTTCTAAAGTATGTTTTTGTGTTCTGACATGTGTAAAGGAAGTAACTATGTCCAGTTGTAAGGAAGGTTTGCATCTGACGTGGAGTACCGTTATAGCATGGGAAGAGTATGTCAATTCATAAGAATGGTAGTGATATTTCTATTTCCAGAGCTACAGCTGTCAACAGACTGTATTTCCGATTAATTGCTCATTGCCGAATGTCGTTTAACTAAGACCACGATCGTAGCATTTAGTTGAAAGTACAGGGATAAAACATATATGTGACCTATTTCTTAGGATAAACATTCTAGCTGCAGCGATGGTGACCTGTGTGGAGGTGATTCACGTTTCCCCGTTAGTGGTAGGAGCCATCAGACTGGTGATACCTGTTGGAGTGTAGGAATGTAGATGAATTAACCATGTTGTCCTCTAGACGACCATATAGCGAACTAATAGTTAGTATGTGTAGGATACCTTTCGTGATTGTGTGGAAATTTGAGAAAATTAAATATGGAGGTGCGTTTGAGCTGGATCTTTATTTGTGTCCATGTAATTTGTTCAGCTGACTGCTTGTGCACATTTCGCGCTTTTATTTAGTTGAGAGTAGATCGATTGTGGTGTGTGCATCTAGTGTCTGGAAGACATGTTTGCCGGTTATCTAGACATGAGAAACACTTTAGTTAAACTTGTAAATTATGGAGATGATTTGGAATCTACTACATCACCAACATAGGTATTCGAGAGTGGAAAAATCAGTTTCCTGTATTTGTTTTGAGTTCCGAGCAAATGTCTTCATGGACGTGACAAGTTTCTAGTTAGTCAGTGGTTTATAGCATGTCCCACCTAGTTTGTAGAGAAATAATTTCCGGTCTATATCTTGGAAATTAGGTTGCACTAGCGATCAGTAGAATGCTGCCTAGTGCTTGATATCGAGAAGTACCGCGAAAATGGTAAAATATTATGGCAAACCATGCAAAAAATACATGTGTTCTTGTAATCCTCGAGTCTGGAGATATGTGTTTTAAAGCGAGGAAGCAGGTTCAAATGGCTCTGAGCACTATTGGACTCACCTGCTGTGGTCATAAGTCCCCTAGAACTTAGAACTACTTAAACCTAACTAACCTAAGGACATCACACACATCCATGCCCGAGGCAGGATTCGAAACTGTGACCGTAGCAGTCGCACGGTTCCGGACTGCGCACCTAGAACCGCGAGACCACCGCGGCCGGCGAGGAAGCAGGTTCAGAGCAGAAACAGTAATGTGTTTGTGCTGAGGGGAAACGATCCCGAATTTATAGAACAGTTCTGAGATCGACTTCGCTCCGCTGTGGGTGCTCTGGTCACGCGTTGGGGGTGCATGACTTGTGATCATCGGATGCAGGTAAATATCTAGTGCTGAGAGGAGCATATATATGGTACTGCCTGTCTTCGTGGTATATGGATGAATGATGTAAAAGGGATGATTTTATTTGGCACAGGATACGAATTGTATGTTTACTACATCAACACGGTATGTGGTGGTATATTGCTGG
This sequence comes from Schistocerca nitens, assembly GCF_023898315.1. Classification (NCBI taxonomy): domain Eukaryota; kingdom Metazoa; phylum Arthropoda; class Insecta; order Orthoptera; family Acrididae; genus Schistocerca; species Schistocerca nitens. The sequence goes on along the minus strand of NC_064614.1, from coordinate 498,580,848 downwards.
GTTGGAGATCAGTTTCGCGCTCTAATATTCAAGCTCCTGTCGTCACTGGGAGAGCAGTGTAAACGAGTAAGAGTCTTTCCGTATTTGATGATATGTATGGTAGTTTGTAAGGTTCAATTGCCAGTGCAATATGGTGGTCTGCGTAAAATAACCACTGAAAGTCTCGTCTGCAGAAAGAAAGAAAAGGCAGATGGTGCTTGATACCGGCGGCTTCAGTAATTCGACGGGTAAATTCGATAAGAGCCAATCATAATGCTCGATTCATTCACATCCTTTATGCTGGGATATAGGAGCCTCTACATAGTGGAGGGAGCGTTTGTGTGTGTTGAAAGCAGGAACATGTGATGGACGGGGTACCACATTAGTTCCGCGGGGAAGAATGCATTCGACGTTATTTTGCGCTATTTTCGTAAACAGGTTCTGTTAAGGCAAGAATTTCCGTGCATACAAGCTGAGACATCAAGAAAGCTAGTGTTAACTATTTCTGGGACAATATACAATTTCCGAGAGGTCGACTCGATTCTTATTTTTACATAGTCATGTGACATCGGTATAAGATTGAGAACCTTGTTAGATGCACTTGCGAGGGTTGGTAGCTACGCGCGTGCAGTTTGCGGCATTGCGTCGGTCACGCTGGGCAGTTAAGCACTGTTATACACGTGCCTCATGTTGCGCAAGGAAAAATGCACCGTGTGCTATTCTGGGAAGAACTGGAACATCTCTCTTGGAGCTGGACCGTACCACAGCTATGCGTCATTGTGTATGAACCAGCGTGAACGCGCCTTGAAAATCTGTGACATCAGTATAATACTCGAAGAATTCTAACTCTATGCAAGAAAACAGACCCAACTTTCACCTGCAGCGGTGTGAGAAGGATGGCTCGCACTGGCTTGCATTCGGCGGTGGCTCTCATCAGCGGTGGCAGCTGTGGCGGGGGCAGCGTCGGGTGTCGACTGGCTGGATGTGTTTTTTATTAGCAATCTTTTGTTTAAGTTGTATACCATCGATTTCACCAACCAATAGGATGCTGCAAATTAAGAAAAACTACCCCATACATGTGAAGAATACCGATTTAATTAATTTGCATAAACTTTTTGTATCAGTGTGGTGTTAGCGATACAGTAGTTAATAGGAGGGGTGTGTGAGTGGGTGGCATGGAGGAGAACAGCAGGTTAAGTGCACAACACTAGTAATTTGCATAATTTTTATGTAAAATGCAGTACAAAAATTTAAGGGGATGTTAGGCAAAGAAGAATGTGCCAGCAATGTCGTTCAGAAGCATGTGAAATTCGAAAAGGGTGCGAGAAAATGGTGGGAGGACGTAACTAATACACTCCTGGAAATGGAAAAAAAGAACACATTGACACCGGTGTGTCAGACCCACCATACTTGCTCCGGACACTGCGAGAGGGCTGTACAAGCAATGATCACACGCACGGCACAGCGGACACACCAGGAACCGCGGTGTTGGCCGTCGAATGGCGCTAGCTGCGCAGCATTTGTGCACCGCCGCCGTCAGTGTCAGCCAGTTTGCCGTGGCATACGGAGCTCCATCGCAGTCTTTAACACTGGTAGCATGCCGCGACAGCGTGGACATGAACCGTATGTGCAGTTGACGGACTTTGAGCGAGGGCGTATAGTGGGCATGCGGGAGGCCGGGTGGACGTACCGCCGAATTGCTCAACACGTGGGGCGCGAGGTCTCCACAGTACATCGATGTTGTCGCCAGTGGTCGGCGGAAGGTGCACGTGCCCGTCGACCTGGGACCGGACCGCAGCGACGCACGGATGCACGCCAAGACCGTAGGATCCTACGCAGTGCCGTAGGGGACCGCACCGCCACTTCCCAGCAAATTAGGGACACTGTTGCTCCTGGGGTATCGGCGAGGACCATTCGCAACCGTCTCCATGAAGCTGGGCTACGGTCCCGCACACCGTTAGGCCGTCTTCCGCTCACGCCCCAACATCGTGCAGCCCGCCTCCAGTGGTGTCGCGACAGGCGTGAATGGAGGGACGAATGGAGACGTGTCGTCTTCAGCGATGAGAGTCGCTTCTGCCTTGGTGCCAATGATGGTCGTATGCGTGTTTGGCGCCGTGCAGGTGAGCGCCACAATCAGGACTGCATACGACCGAGGCACACAGGGCCAACACCCGGCATCATGGTGTGGGGAGCGATCTCCTACACTGGCCGTACACCACTGGTGATCGTCGAGGGGACACTGAATAGTGCACGGTACATCCAAACCGTCATCGAACCCATCGTTCTACCATTCCTAGACCGGCAAGGGAACTTGCTGTTCCAACAGGACAATGCACGTCCGCATGTATCCCGTGCCACCCAACGTGCTCTAGAAGGTGTAAGTCAACTACCCTGGCCAGCAAGATCTCCGGATCTGTCCCCCATTGAGCATGTTTGGGACTGGATGAAGCGTCGTCTCATGCGGTCTGCACGTCCAGCACGAACGCTGGTCCAACTGAGGCGCCAGGTGGAAATGGCATGGCAAGCCGTTCCACAGGACTACATCCAGCATCTCTACGATCGTCTCCATGGGAGAATAGCAAACTGCATTGCTGCGAAAGGTGGATATACACTGTACTAGTGCCGACATTGTGCATGCTCTGTTTCCTGTGTCTATGTGCCTGTGGTGCTGTCAGTGTGATCATGTGATGTATCTGACCTCAGGAATGTGTCAATAGAGTTTCCCCTTCCTGGGACAATGAATTCACGGTGTTCTTATTTCAGTTTCCAGGAGTGTAACTTGATTTGGTATCAATGGCGGTAGAATATTTTAAGGAAATGGGGATGACATGGAAAACCACTTAACAGAACAACAGCTTAAGTGCCTACAAAAGCCCAAACATTATGTTAACACACCCAGAGTACAGTGCCGAACATTAGGTTATGTATCATGTTTGCTCCATGTAATTACTTCTTACAAGACCTACGTGTTTCCAGACAGCAGGGAATGATGAGCAAGAGAAATCCAACCCCCTCAAACGAGTTTTTTTATAAATAAACAATGTACCCTTGAATTTCCTGTTATGAGAATCTTACTCTCCACCAATTTCCACAGATTCCTTACAATGTCTTGAATCCCCTAAACTGCTTAAATAAACAATATTCCACACAATGTCTAATTTGTTTAAACAACATTCCAACGCTACAATCGAATACCCTCCAAATGATCGATCAACTGAGTCTTGTTCCCTCGAGTTCCTAGGAAGAGGTGGCGTTCAGATGACTTAGGCTAGTGGAGGTGGCCTTTTTTCCCACCATTTTCTCAGGTTAGTAGAGTTTGCATTGTCCTTATGGAATTTGAATTTTCTGCCAGGGGGGCGTGGCATGGGGCATGTCACTTTCCCAATAGAGAGGTTAACTAATTGATCAGTTTAATTAAGCAGTCAGTCAAATTGATAAGAGTGGGAGGTGACCTATTCCAATAACTCAGGCCTGAAAGTGTGCCTCAAAAGGAAATGGGGGTGACATTGAAAAGCACTTAACAGAAGAATAGGTTAAGTATCCGTCAATCAAAATGAAACCGGGTGACATGGAAAAGCACTTGACAGACAATAGGTTAAGTACCTGTCAATCAAAGGAGAACAATTGGTTTGCCCCTGAGTGTGTACCTGCCCCTGATTTAGAAAACATCACTCTTTTGAAGTACAACTAGCTGTTTACTCACACGAAGTGTTGAGTGCTATCGACAAGGAATTTCAAATTGATTCCCTATTTCTAGATTTCCAGAAGGCTTATGACACAGTACCTCAGAAGCTCCTTGTAATAAAATTGCTTGCTTATGAAATATTGTCTCAGTTATGCGACTGGTTTCGTGATTTCCTATCAGAAAGATCACAGTTCGTAGTAACTAACTGACAGTCACTGAGTTAAATAAAATTGATTTTGGCGTTCCTTAGGGTAGTTTTATAGGCCATCTGCTGTTCTTTATTTATATAAACAATTTAGGAGACAATCTGAGCAGCCATTTTAGATTGTTTGCAGAAATGCTGCCGTTTATCGTCTAACAAAGTCTTCAGAAGATCAAAACAAATTGCAAAACGATTTAGAAAAGATACCTGTGTGGTGCCAAAATTGGCAATTGATCCTAAATAACGAAAAGTATGAGGTCATCCACATGAATGTTAAAAGGAATCCCTTAAACTTGGTTTCACGATAAATCAATCAAATCTAAAGGCCGTAATTTCGACTAAATACCTAAGAATTACAATTACGAGCAACTTAAATTGGAAAGAACAGATAGAGAATTTTGTGGGGAAGACGAACCAAAGACCGTGTTTTGTTGGCAGAACACTTACAAGATGCAACAGATCTACTAAAGAGAGTGCCTACACTACGCTTGTCCTTCTTTTGGACTACTGCTGCAGTGTGGGATCCTTATCAGATAGGATTAACAGAGAACATCGAGATAGTTCAAAGAACGGCAGCACGTTTTCTGTTATCGAGAAATGGATGGGGGGAGGAAGGACAGTGTCAGGGACATGATTCCGGATTTGGGGTGGACATCATTAAAACAAAGGCGTTTCTCGTTGCGGCGGGGTCTTCTCACGAAGTTTCGATCACCAACTTTCTCGTCTGAATGCTAAAATACTTTGTTGAAGTCGACCTACATAGAGAGAAACCTTCATCATAATAAAATAAGTGAAATCAGAGCTCGGACGGAAAGATAAAGCTGTTTCTTTCTTCCGCGTGCTGTTCGTGAGTGAAATAATAGAGAATTACTGTAAAGGCAGTTCGATTAACCCTCTGCCAGGCACTCCAGTGTGATTTGCAGGGTATCCATTGGATGTAGATGCAGATAAACTGACGAACACCTACCGAATGTGTGTGGCATCTTTATCAATTTCTCTGTCGAGGCTGAAAGCAACTTAATGGAATATGCAGTAGCTGTCAGTCCCTTTACGATGTACAGTATCAACAGTGCGTGTGTCTTACCCATTTTCACTCCAATCATCTCATTCTTGAACTTACGTTCGAGTAGGGTCTTCTACATGCTGTTTTATTACAGTTCTTTTTCCTATAATCTATACTGATTTCCTTAGATGTTCAAAGTGTATTGGCCTGTAATTTTGAGCGACCGCTCTTTTAAACTTCTTATATGTGGGAGTCATCTCCCTTATCTGCAGTCGCTTGCAGTTTCCGCTGGGTGTGGGACTTGAGATACACGAAAACTAAGCATGGGGCCAATATCGAAAAGTACTGTCCGTATATCCAATTTGAATTTCATCGGGGCCTGGAGACTTTTTTTTTTTTTCAACTTTTCCAGCTGCTTTTCAATGCAAGCCAAGCATGTAAGATTAACTCAAGCTGCAAGCTGAATTTTGCCATGCTGTAAGAATGTACCTTCATATTTTCACACAAGAGATTTAACGAAATATAGTTAAAAATAAATACACAAAATATTTCTTCTGGGGAACAGTCTCAGAAAGCAGGTACCTTTTGTTTCTTATAGCTGAGGTGACAGGTATGGGATAGCGATATTTACATATAAAGATGCCGGCAGCATCGCTTACGCAAGGTATAAAAAGGCAGTGCTTTGGCGGAGCTGTCATTTGTACACAGGTGATTCATGTGAAAGGGTTTCCGGACCGGCCTGATTATGGCAGCCCGACGGGAATTAACAGATTATGAATGCGGAATGATGGAGCTAGAAGCATGTGACACTCCATTTCGGAAATCGTCAGCGAATTCAATATTACAAGACCCACAGTGTGAAGAGTGTGCCGAGAATACAGCATGTGAGGCATTACCTCTCACCACGGGCAACACAGGGGGCCGATAGCCTTCACTTAACGACCAAGAGCAGCAGCGTCTGCGTAGAGTTGTCAGTGCTAACAGACAAGCAGCACTGTGTGAAATAACAGCAGAAATCAACGTGGAACCTACGACGAACGTATCCGTTTGAACAGTGCGGCGAAATTTTGCATTAATGGGTTATGGCAGCAGACGACCGACGCGACTGCCTTAGCTATCAGCATGACATCGCCTGCAATGCCTCTCCTGGGCTTGTGACCATATCGGTTGGACCCTAAATGACTGGGAAACAGTGGCGTGGTCACACGAGTCCCGATTTCAGTTGGTAAGAGCTGATGGTAGGGTCCGACTGTGGCGCAGACCACACGAAGCCATGGACCCAAGTTGTCAACAAGGCACTGTGCAAGCTGGTGGTCGCTCCATAATGGTGTGGGCTGTGTTTACATGGAACAGACTGGGTCCTCTGATCCAATTGAACTGATCTTTGACTGGAAATGATTATGTTCGGCTGCTTGGAAACCTTTTACATTCAGAGACGTCATATTCCCAAACAACAACGTCTTCAGGCCACAATTATTGGCGATTGCCTTGAAGAACATTCTGGAGAATTCTAGCGAATGATTTGGTCTCCCGGATCACCCGACATGAATCCCATCAAACATTTATGGGACATAATCGAGAGGTCAGTTCGTGCACAAAATCCTGCACCGCAACGCTTTCGCAATTATGGACGGCTATAGAGACAGCACAGCTCAATATTTGTGCAGGGCCTTTCAACGACTTGTCGAATCCTTGCCACATCGAGTTACTATACTGCGCCGGGATAAACGAGGTCCGACACGATATTAGGAGATATTCCATGACTTTTGTCACCTCAATGCAAGCCCTCTGCACCAGATTTAGTCTGAAAAAATTATTTATTCAGCCTGTAATTGAATGAAAGAAAGCTGTGCAATTTTACAGTAAACAGTTTTGGTGAGAACCTTATCAAAGAATTGTGCGTAAGTGCATGGTATCCATAATTAAAGTTCCAGTTTCAAAACGCTGTAGAAAGAGAACCACTGCTCAGAATGAACAGCATATTATTGACTTATTGACGCAGGAGGAATCGTCGTGGACTAAAAAAAAAAAAGTAACGAATTTTTTACATGTAGATGGCGTTGTAAGCGTCTTAACGTAAATGAAGTCAACTACAAATCACAGACGAGTCGCAATCTGTTTACGATTGCGTGATGTATTCCATGCATTGATGATTTACCTTAGATGAAGCACCGCACATGGTGCAACTGTCACGCAATCGTTAACATGTGACTTAAACATGTCAGGCAAACGTAAACAGATTTGCAAATGTGTATTAAACTGTTCAAATGTGTGTGAAATCTTATGGGACTTAACTCCTAACGTCATCAGTCCCTAAGCTTACACACTACTTAACCTAAATTATCCTAAGCGCAATCACACACACCTATGCCCGAGGGAGGACTCGAACCTCCGCCGAGACCAGCCGCACAGTCCGTGACTGCAGCGCCCTAGACCGCTCGGCTAATCCCGCGCGCCTGTATTTAACTCTACATCGTGATTTTTAAGACTTAACAACATATGCCAGCGCTTTGTATACGGACATGGCCAAGTGCGCAAGATGCTTTTTAATTGTAAATGTTTTATTTCTGACATACCTCTGTATAGCGCCCTACATTTTATCCACCAGCATGACAATATACCATGCGGTTCTAATTCACAATGATCACGTTTGAAACGAGACATTTTTGAAGACCAGAAGATGACAGTTATATCTGTCGAAACCGTTTGTCAAAATAACGAAGTATTTATGCAAGCTAGGCTACAGAAAATATTTTTACCAAGTAAACAGATCGCTTCTTCTAATATCTCAATAAGAGATAATTCAAGCATAGTGTCACTTCTTTCAGCAGAATACTGAATCGCGAAAGTGAGCTTACGGGATACCACACGTGATACTGCTGATATCTACAGCAATAAATAAACTTTCCGAGTTACAGTATTTACTGGCCGTCAAACATTATAAAACTGAAATTTAAACTTTTAAGTTCCAGAAGCTCAGCGTCCAGCACGGAATCCAGTCAGTGACACTTGATAATAACGTGATCAGCTTTGGAATGTTCCACATGACACAGGCCATGGTAGCTCGGTATCCAGAACAAATATTTCCACGACATGTCATCGAGCATTGTTGACAAATTCCTGCATCAGTACAGCAGTATTCGGAAGTCCTGTGGAGTGGAACGATGTCTTAAGAGTCCATCGGGAATGGCGTGAGAAGATGATGGGTTAGTGTAGCTGGCGATAATTTGCTTGAGGTGTGTGACTAAAGAAAACTGATCTTAGCCACCTCTGTGGCCAGCTATATTACCTTTCTCGTAGTTCCCCAGGAGACTGAGCTGCATAGCAAGCAATCGCGTGGTGCAGTTACGTGCACTTGTGGAGAAGCAACTAAACTTATGATGTCCATGGTCAATGTCATCAATGCGGCTCTGACCGTCGATGGCAAAGCTATAACATCCCTCTTCTTCAGAGACACCGCGTACAACAGCAACACTCCTCGTTGTCTTGCATCTGGTCGATGTGGTCTGGGATGTTGCAGTACTAGTATTGGTGCGGCTGTCCATAACTGCTGCATATTACTGGTTTCTGCCAGTATTAGTGTTGATTCATCTATCGCTGGGGTTGGTGATGGATCTGGTAAGGTTACCTCTGCCATTTGGGCGTATCGAAAGTGAAAAACTCGTATGGCGCCCAAGCTTATGGAGTAGCTTCTGAGTCCAGTTGTATCGGTGATGGCTGTTGTCATGCTCTTGGCGGCAACAATGAATTGTCTGAAATGGATAAGTTGGGCATTCCCGTCAACGTTTGTACAGTGACCATTGCTATATCCTGGAGCTTGCTGAAGCTCCCTGGCGCTAATGAGGTTGACGTTCATACCCACAAAGAAGGACTGAATCTTGTTCCCTGAAGATTATCTGGGGTCACAATAATCACTGGTTTTCAGTCGGCTGTAGGAGGTAGACTGTGGCGAGCTGTTGGTCAATACGTGATCTTATATTAGTAATTACTGAGAAACAGAGACCAACGTTGCATATATTGGACTCTGTGTTCTCGAATGCAATGATGACGTTGAAATACTGCCAGCAGTGTTTGTGGTCAGTGATCAGCACAAATACTTTACCGAAAAATACTAACGGAATTTTCGTATGCCACAGATGATGGAAAGAGCCTTGTTTTCGGTCTTTAAGTAATTTTGCTGGACAAGTGACAATGTTCTAAATACATACAAGACTAGGCGTTCAGACCCGTCACTTATGCATTGTGACAATGCTGCTTCAATCCCAACTGGGAGGAAGGAAGGAAGGAAGATGAGGGTTTATTTACACATCGATGTCGAGGTCATTAGAGACAGAGTACAAGCTCGGATTAGTTCAATGATGCGAAAGGAAGTCGGCCGTGCTGACATTTAGGAAAACCAACAAAAACCAAAATCAGGACTGTCGAAAGCAGGTTTGAACCGTCATCATCCAGAATGCGAGTGTAGTGTGCCATGGTGAGAGGCATCCATTTCCTGCATGACATAAAATTGATAGAATTGCGAAAAAAAAAACGAGTGAATAGGTATAAATGTCGTCGTAACTGCCGCCTGCTTCACGTCTGCTGTGCAGCGAGCTACCGTAATTTAAGTATTAACTGTATTTTTCTTACTTGTCACTTCTTCTTCCGTGTGTTTTTGCTTTTAGCAAGCTTTAATTGTCGAGTGCTATTAATAGTGTTCCATAGATTTCGTGTTTGTTTTGAATACAGTCAGAGAGAGTCCCTTTAGTCAACCATAGTGCCAGTAGTGCTAGTGTTTGTTTTCAATACAGTCCAGAGACAGGTAGTGCTATTTTCATTGCTTTCTACAAGAAGTGGCTAGCAATCACAGTTTAATCAATAATCAGCCGCCTTTAGTGAATTAGCAGTCTAGTTAAAAGTTGATTAACTCTCTTCAGTAAATGGATTCCTTAGGATGGATAGGATGTGTGACTGCTGTGTACGGACGCGGGAGGAGCTGGCCACTGTTCGCGAACAGCTGAACGTGTTGATGTCCGCGGTCAGCCGTCTTCAGGCTGCTGCCTCGGAGTGTAGCGGCAGTGGGGAGTCTGGTGCGTCGCATGGTACACCCCAGGTGTTACATGCTTCACCCATTGTCCGTGCTGTCGAGACATCTTCGCGGGTACCGGGCGCGGTTGGGCCACCCTCTCCCCAAGGGGAGTGGCGGGTTCAGCGGCGTTCGCGGCGCACGAGGCGGAGGGTCAATGTGGAGGCTGGCCGTGTGGCATCGCCCGCTCTGCCTGTGAGTGGACATGTGGCCGCTCCTTCAGCAAGGTCCGAGCAGGCACACGGGGGGAGGGGTTTATTAGTTATTGGGAGCTCCAACGTTAGGCTGGTGATGGAGCCCCTTAGGGAAATAGCGGAAAGGTCGGGGAAGAAGGCCAGTGTTCACTCTGTCCGCTTGCCGGGGAGTCTCATCCGAGATGTGGAGGAGGCCCTGCCGGCGGCGATAGAGAGCCCTGGGTGCACCCGACTGGAAATTTTTGCTCATGTCGGCACCAATGACTCCTGCCATCTGGGTTCAGAGGTCATCCTCAGTTCGTACAGGCGGTTGGCGGAATTGGTGAAGGCGGAAAGCCTCGCTTGCGGGGTGGAATCAGAGCTAACTATTTGTGGTATCGTTCACAGAACCGATCGCGGTCCTCTGGTTTGAAGCTGAGTGGAAGGCTTAAATCAGATGCTCAGACGATTCTGTGGAGATCTGGAGTGCTAATTTCTCGACCTCCGCTATCGGGTGGAGAAATGTAGGGTCCCCCTGAATAGGTCAGGCGTGCACTACATGCCGGAAGCCGCTACAAGGGTAGCGGAGTACGTGTGGAGTGCACATGTGGGTTTTTTAGGTTAGAGAATTTCCTCCCTAGGCCCGACAAGACGCCTCCTGAGACGTGGCAAGGTAGGAGTAGGCAAAATGCAACAGGGAATAACAATATTAATGTGCTAATAGTAAACTTCAGGAGCGTCTATAGAAAGGTCCCAGAACTGCTCTCATTAATAAACGGTCACAACGCCCATATAGTACTAGGGACAGAAAGTTGGCTGAAACCAGACGTAAACAGTAATGAAATCCTAAACTCAGATTGGAACGTATACCGCAGAGACAGGCTGGACAGTGAAGGGGGAGGCGTGTTTATAGCGATAAGAAGTGCAATAGTGTCGAAGGAAATTGACGGAGATCCGAAATGTGAAATAATTTGGGTGAAGGTCACGGTTAAAGCAGGCTCAGACATGGTAATTGGATGTCTCTATAGGCCCCCTGGCTCAGCAGCTGTTGTGGCTGAGCACCTGAAGGATAATTTGGAAAATATTTCGAGTAGATTTCCCCACCATGTTATAGTTCTAGGTGGAGGTTTTAATTTGCCGGATATAGACTGGGACACTCAAACGTTCATAACGGGTGGCAGGGACAAATAATCCAGTGAAATTTTTTTAAGTGCTTTATCTGAAAACTACCTTGAGCAGTTAAACAGAGAACCGACTCGTGGCGATAACATATTAGAACTTCTGGTGACAAAAAGACCCGAACTATTTGGAGCAGTTAACGCAGAACAGGGAATCAGCGATCATAAAGCGGTTACTGCACCGATGATTTCAGCCGTAAATAGAAATATTAAAAACGGTAGGAAGATTTTTCTGTTTAGCAAAAGTGACAACAAGCAGATTACAGAGTGACAAACTGCCTATTGGCTTCTGTCTCGGGTTCTTCGGCCGACGTTCATCTAATGATTTTTTCTGACGTTTCGCCAGCACGAGTGGCTGGCATTGTCAAAGCTTCACCCTCCATTGCCGGTGGTGAACTGGAGCCGAGCTCGCGGGCGCAGACTGTATGTACCTGGCGCGCCAACGTCCGAGGGCTTCTCCGCGGTCATTTCCGGTGCGGTTCTCCTCTTGCTACCTGCGACGGTCGTTCGCTGCAGTACGGGAAGCCAGGATCCGTTGACCTTAAGGCTTTCCTCTTTCTTGTTCAAACTGTTCGCGTGTTTTTGTATTTCTACAGCTTCTCTGAACAAGCGCGTGTGATAGTGGTTCTCTACAGCCAGAACTTCCGTGTCGGCGAATTTTATTACGTGGTCGGTCTCATTCAGTGCGTGTTCTGCCACGGCCGATTTCTCCACCTGCCCCAATCTGCAATGTCGCTTATGCTCCTTGATCCTGGTGTTAATGGATCGTCCAGTCATCCCGACATAAACTTTTCCGCATGTGCATGGTATGCGGTATATTCCCGACATTGAAAGTGGGTCTCTTTTCTCCTTCGCCGATCTAAGACACTCTTTGATCTTCCTTGTCGGTTTGAAGATCGTCTTTACGCCATGTTTGCGCAATATACGGCCGATTCTGTCCGTCACTCTGGGAATGTATGGCAGAAAGGCCGTACCCGACATTTCTTTTTCTGGTTCCTTACTTCGCCGAGTGTTTGGCTCAGTTACACTTCTAATATAATTTGTGGAGTACCCATTGCTCCTCAGGACTGTTTCCAGGTGTTGCATTTCTCGTTTGAGGTGTTGCGGCTCACATATTCGTCCTGCTCTCGTTACGAGCGTGCTAATCATGCCCCTTTTCTGGCTCGGGTGGTGGTTTGACAGTTTGTGCAGGTATCGGTCCGTGTGAGTCGGTTTTCGATACACGCTGTGTCCCAGGTTTTCGCCGTCCCTTGTGACCAGCACATCTAGAAATGGCAGTTTCTTGTCCTTTTCTACTTCCATGGTAAATGTTATGTTGGCATGGAGGCTGTTCAAGTGTCTTAGGAAGTCACCGAGCTGTTCTTCACCATGGCTCCACACCACGAAAGTATCATCGACGTACCTGTACCACACCTTAGGTTTGCAAGTGGCCGAGTCCAGTGCCTGTGCTTCGAATTGTTCCATGAAGAAGTTGGCCACCACTGGACTGAGAGGACTACCCATGGCGACGCCTTCCAGCTGTTCGTAGAAGTCGCCATTCCACGTGAAATAGCTCGTGGTGAGACATGCATGGAAGAGCTTTCTGATGTCTAGCGGGAAAATGGAACCGATGTGCTCCAGAGCGTCACTGAGTGGCACTTTCGTAAATAACGAAACAACATCAAAGCTGACCAGGATGTCGTTTGGTGCAAGCTTCAGTTTCTTCAGCTTCTCAATGAAATGTCCTGAGTCCTTAATGTATGTGTCGGTCATCCCCACGTGTGGTTGGAGCAGAGAGGCCAAGTGTTTTGCCAGCTTATATGTCGGTGATCCAGGAGCGCTAACGATCGGTCTCAGTGGAACGTTGTTCTTATGGATCTTGGGTAATCCATACAGCCGAGGTGGTAGGGCTTCTGTGTTGCGCAGGTTTCTCTGTATGTTCGCCGGCAGAGAAGACGCCTTGATCAATCGATTCGTATTCCGTGTGATACGTTGCGTCGGATCTGCGCTTAGTTTTCGGTACGTCGTCGGATCTAATAGGTCTCGGATCTTTTGCTCATAATCTTCGGTCTTCATTACGACGGTCGCATTCCCCTTATCGGCAGGCAGTACCAATATACTCTTGTCGGCGTTGAGATTCTTAATGACTTGTACCTCTTCTTTCTTCAGGTTGCAAGCTGGCGGTTTTGCTCGGCGCAGTATCCTGGCTGTTTCCGTGCGTATTTCCTCTGCCCTTTCACAAGGAAGGGCACGAATGGCTGCTTCGGTGTTGGCAATGATGTCCTCCATAGGTATGGTTCTCGGGATGATAGCGAAATTCCCTCCTTTTTGAAGAACAGACACTTCCGCTTCGGTCAATTGTCGTTCAGTGAGGTTGACCACTGTGTGTGACATGTCGGGAGTCGCCTTGTCGGTCTGCTTCCGGCATCTTTCAAACTTTTTCTTCTGTCGCTCGGTGCAGCGCTCGAGTTCGTTCTGCATGCTCCTGTGAGTGATGCTGTCGATCTTGTCCCAGTCGTCTCGATGCATTCTGCTACTTAGTTGATAGAAAATGTCCAGAAGTTCCTGATCCGTTCTTGCCAAGTCTCTCCGTGTTGTATGTATTCGCTCACGAAGAAAAGCTCGTTCCATTCTGTCGTAGATACGATGTGCTTGGGCGGTGGTGAATAGGCGCTTGCATCTCAAGAACTTCGGTGTAGCACATTCATCTCGGCACCGTGACAGAAAGGCGAGAGAGGACATCAGTCGCGCTTTCTTCTTCCGTCGTTGGTCAAGGCGTCGGTACAATCTGCAAATCTCCTCCCCGTAGAGGCGTAATACAAAATTGTTGAGGCTTTCGTGGCCACTTGTTGACAAACTGCCTATTGGCTTCTGTCTCGGGTTCTTCGGCCGACGTTCATCTAATGATTTTTCTGACGTTTCGCCAGCACGAGTTGCTGGCATTGTCAAAGCTTCACCCTCCATTGCCGGTGGTGAACTGGAGCCGAGCTCGCGGGCGCAGACTATATGTACCTGGCGCGCCAACGTCCGAGGGCTTCTCCGCGGTCATTTCCGGTGCGGTTCTCCTCTTGCTACCTGCGACGGTCGTTCGCTGCAGTACGGGAAGCCAGGATCCGTTGACCTTAAGGCTTTCCTCTTTCTTGTTCAAACTGTTCGCGTGTTTTTGAAAGCCTCAACAATTTAGATTACAGAGTACTTGACGGCTCAACACAAAAGTTTTATCTCAAGTACAGATAGCGTTGAGGATCAGTGGACAAAGTTCAAAACCATCGTACAATATGCGTTAGATGAGTATGTGCTCAGCAAGATCGTAAGAGATGGAAAAGAGCCACCGTGGTACAACAACCGAGTTAGGAAACTGCTGCGGAAGCAAAGGGAACTTCACAGCAAACATAAACATAGCAAAAGCCTTGCAGACAAACAAAAATTACGCCAAGCGAAATATAGTGTGAGGAGGGCTATGCGAGAGGCGTTCAATGAATTCGAAAGTGAAGTTCTATGTACTGACTTGGCAGAAAATCCTAGGAAATTTTGGTCTTATGTCAAAGCGGTAGGTGGATCTAAACAAAATGTCCAGACACTCTGTGACCAAAATGGTACTGAAACAGAGGATGACAGACTAAAGGCCGAACTACTAAATGTCTTTTTCCAAAGCTGTTTCACAGAGGAAGACTGCACTGTAGTTCCTTCTCTAGATTGTCGCACAGATGACAAAATGGTAGATATCGAAATAGACGACAGAGGGATAGAGAAACAATTAAAATCGCTCAAAAGAGGAAAGGCCGCTGGACCTGATGGGATACCAGTTCGATTTTACACAGAGTACGCGAAAAAACTTGCCCCCCCTTCTTGCAGCGGTGTACCGTAGGTCTCTAGAAGAGCGTAGCGTTCCAAAGGATTGGAAACGGGCACAGGTCGTCCCCGTTTTCAAGAAGGGACGTCGAACAGATGTGCAGAACTATAGACCTATACCTCTAACGTCGATCAGTTGTAGAATTTTGGAACACGTATTATGTTCGAGTATAATGACTTTTCTGGAGACTAGAAATCTACTCTTTAGGAATCAGCATGGATTTCGAAAAAGACGGTCGTGTGAAACCCAGCTCACGCTATTCGTCCACGAAACTCAGAGGGCCATAGACACGGGTTCACAGGTAGATGCCGTGTTTCTTGACTTCCGCAAGGCGTTCGATACAGTTCCCCACAGTCGTTTAATGAACAAAGTAAGAGCATATGGACTATCAGACCAATTGTGTGATTGGATTGAAGAGTTCCTAGATAACAGAACGCAGCATGTCATTCTCAATGGAGATAAGTCTTCCGGAGTAAGAGTGATTTCAGGTGTGCCGCAGGGGAGTGTCATAGGACCGTTGCTATTCACAATATACATAAACGACCTTGTGGATGACATCGGAAGTACACTGAGACTTTTTGCAGATGATGCTGTAGGGTATCGAGAGGTTGTAACAATGGAAAATTGTACTCAAATGCAGGAGGATCTGCAGCGAATTGATGCATGGTGCAGAGAATGGCAATTGAATCTCAATGTAGACAAGTGTAATGTACTGCGAATACATAGAGAGATAGTTCCCTTATCATTTAGCTACAAAATAGCAGGTCAGCAACTGGAAGCAGTTAATTCCACAAATTATCTGGGAGTACGCATTAGGAGTGATTTAAAATGGAATGATCATATAAAGTTGATCGTCGGTAAAGCAGATGCCAGACTGAGATTCATTGGAAGAATCCTAAGGAAATGCAATCCGAAAACAAAGGAAGTAGGTTACAGTACGCTTGTTCGCCCACTGCTTGAATACTGCTCAGCAGTGTGGGATCCGCACCAGATAGGGTTGATAGAAGAGATAGGGAAGATCCAACGGAGAGCAGCGCGCTTCGTTACAGGATCATTTAGTAATCGCGAAAGCGTTACGGAGATGATAAACTCCAGTGGATGACTCTGCAGGAGAGACGCTCAGTAGCTCGGTACGGGCTTTTGTCAAAGTTTCGAGAACATACCTTCACCGAAGAGTCAAGCAGTATATTGCTCCCTCCTACGTATATCTCGCAAAGAGACCATGAGGATAAAATCAGAGAGATTAGAGCCCACGCAGAAGCATACCGACAATCCTTCTTTCCACGAACAATACGAGACTGGAATAGGAGGGAGAACCGATAGAGGTATTCAGGGTACCCTCCGCCACACACCGTCAGGTGGCTTGCGGAGTATGGATATAGATGTAGGATATACACCGAAATGGGGGGAATTGAGGAAGTAGTTGTGTATCTTCGGGTTCACGCAGAACAATTTGCACATAGGACCAAGTATGCGGCAGCAAGAGGAATCCGAAAATGTCGACATCGGAACAAACGGAATCAGGGAGGCAGTCAATTTTTTTCCGTCACGGCAGCATTATGCTGTATGTCTATTGAGGTACCAGTGATACACGCCAGTTGAATACTGTCTTTGATGCTTTTCAGGAGGACGGTGAACTATTGACCTCTAAACTTACTTGTATCTGTGTTAAAGGTTAACAGAAAGTGGACGGGGTGATCGATTGAGATGGAGCCGTAACGAGGTACGATTTAATGGTTGACTGATGCATTCTAGAGAAGGAGAAGTTGCTAAAGGTCAATTTTTTTTCCATTAAATTATAGGGATGATTTCGAATCTGTTACATCACCGAAATCGGTATTCGCAGGTGGCAGTATCATTTTTCGTCTGTTTGTTTCTAGTTACTTAGCAGTCTAGAGCACGCTCCACCTAGCTAAAGTTTCAGGTTTGTATAGAAATAATCCCCAGTGGGCACCTTCAGAATTATGTTGCGTGAGCGATCGGTAAGATACTGCTGTGTGCAAACCGTGCGAAAATATTTGTCCTTGTAATCCCAGAGTCTGGAGATGGGTGTAGAAAAAGCAAGCAGGGAAGCAGGTCCAGACAAGAAACAGTAACGCGTTTGTGTCTAGGGGGAAATGGGCCTGTCTTTGCACAGCAGTTCTGAGAGTGACTTCAATCCACTGACGGCTTTCTGATGTAAAAGGGATGATTTTGTATGATGGAGGATATTTATTGTGCGTTTACTACATCGACACGGTATGTGGTGATATATTGCTGGGTTGGAGATCGGTTCCATGGTCTGATATTGAAGCTCCTGTCCTCAGTGGGAGAGCAGTGTAATTGAGTAAGAGTCTTTCTGTATTTGACGATATGTATGGCACTTTGGGTTGTTTGGGGGAAGAGACCAAACAGCGAGATCATAGGTCTCATCGGAAGGAATGGGGAAGGAAGTCGGCCGTGCCCTTTCAAAGGAACCATCCCGGCATTTGCCTGGAGCGATTTAGGGAAATCACGGAAAACCTAAATCAGGATGGCCGGACGCGGGATTGAACCGTCGTCCTCCCGAATGCGATGTATGGCACTTTGCAAGGTTTAGTTGTCGGTGCAATATGGCGATCAGTGTAAAATAGCTTTTTTGCTGCTGAAAGTCACATCTGTAGAAAGAATGAAAAGACGGACGCTGCTTACCTAGGACTGAGGAGAATCGTGAGACACGTCTGGTGTGAGTGTAGGCATACCAAATTTTTTCTGGTGCTCTGCAGATATAAAAGATAATTGCACTGTTTGTGTAAGATGTGTGTATATATTGCATTGTAAAGCTACTGTGGTTTATGTTGTGGCATGACAGGGGAAGATTACTGTGTGTGCTATCGTGAGGGACGTATAGATTCAGCACATCTATAACTGCGAGTGTATGAGAGAGTTTTTTTACGTGGAAAATTATGTACGCTATAGATATTGAGATTCGTTCCACAAGCACAGCTGTCACGAGAAGACATTACCTGTACATCGATCGGTGTCAGACTGTAGCAGCAATTGTAATATTTAATTGTAGTTACACTGGCATCCAACATTCTTGTGAGTCTAGTATGTATTTGATGATCTGTAGATAACTTTGGGGGTTTAACTGTCAATGCAATTTAGCGATCTGTGCAAAATAATTTTACTGCTGAAAGTCCTGTCTGCAGAAAGAAAGAAATAGTGGATGGCGCTTTGATACCAATACCATCAACCATCAGTAATTCGGCGAGTAAATTCGATAAGAGCCAATCATAATTCTCGAGTCATTCACAAGACATCCTTTGTGCTGGGATATAGGAGTCTCTACATAGCGGTGAGAACGTTTGCGTATGTTGAGAGCAGGAAGGGTATCATGTTAGGACCGCTGGTAACAGTGCATTCGATTTCTGGGACACTATACAGTTTACTAGAGTTCGACTTGGTTATTATTTTAGATAGCCACGTGGCTTCAGTATAACATTGAGAACGTTGCTAGATGCACTTGCGATAGTATGTAGCTATGCACGGCGATGCGTCAGCCACCCGTCACGCATGGTCCATTACAATAGCTAGGGAGAATACAGCTTGTGCTATTCTGGAACTGATTTCTGCAGCGTCGCTCTACGCCGGACAGCAGCTATAGCGTGATCGCACGAGAAACATTAAAAAACACACGAGCGCGCGGTCCAGACCCGGCGTGAGCGCGCTCTGAAAAAATAGGTCTTCACTCTCGTCCAGTCGTGTCAACAACGGTGCCCAGGTGAACACGTATTTTGAGAGGAATTTCTCAGGTACGCAATATGAATGGGATGTCACTGCCTCATGATTGCAGGCAGCTGTGCGTGACTTGGCAGCTGACGGCCGCGTCACTTCACTGGTAGCCTCCAGTGCAGTGCAGTGAACAGGGGGCTGTGGGCGGTGCTTGCACGTGTCTCTTGGATTATTTTGCGAGCAGATCTGTAGGCCATTCTATGCGTTATTTGGCCAGTTTACAAGTTGATATCGTGTCTGCACATCAGTGTACTGAATTATTTAGGAGCGGTGGAACAGTTATTATATAGCACGATCTGTGATGTCCGTATGCGCGTCACACACACACGTCACAAGCAGTGGAACAGCACGATCTGCAACATCAGTATGGCCATCACACACACATGTCACAAGCGGTTGAACTGCACAATCTGTGACCTCGGTATCCACTCATCAGAGGTGTCCCGTTAGAATGGCGATAGAGAGAAAGTGGTCGAACATATGAGAGGGATGATAGCGCGCTCTGGTGGTGGTAGTGTGTATTAAGTCAGTTGGAGTCCGGAGCTCATGGTGAGCACACACACTGGACGGCTGTACTGTATGTATGTAATAAAGACTTATGTTCAGCACAGTCTGAGACCTTTTCCCATCCAGTTCCTAGGAAGAGGTGTCGGTCATGTGATTTAGGTTAGTGGTGGTTGCCAAAGAGAGCTACTTTATTGCCTCTAATCGTTTAAATAAATAGTGCATGCAAAATAATAAAGACTTATGTTTAGCACAGACTGAGTCCTATTCCCACCAGTTCATAGGATGATGTAATGCGCTGTGCATGTTATTACACGTTAGTGCACGTTAGTACAGGTTAGTGCACGTTACTACATGTTAGCCTGCCAACATGGGTTGGTAAGGGGACGTCGTGGTCGGTTGAGGATCATGGTGGAGACTTTAACTATTTCCTTCCAAGTCCTGGTGGGAGTGGCACTGACGCAAATCTGACAAAATTTGAATTTCCCGACTGGAAGGAGGGTGTGACACTTTTTGAATTTACCACCACCGCCATCTTGGATTTGGGGTGGGAACCCTATCAGCATGTCTGTGACATGGTACTTGTGTCATAACCTGATGTCATGGCCGCCATCTTGGATGACAGCACCCTCTGGTGGTGGCACTGTGTATTAGGTCAGTTTGGGTCTGGACCTTGTGGTGAACAAACTGTTTCCTGCAATCTTGGATTACATCACAGATGAGAGCGCCCTCTGGTGGTGGTACTGTGTACTAAGTCAGTTGGAGTCCGTACTTCATGGTGAACACACTGGATGGCTGTGCTGCATGAAATTGTTTAAATAAAGACTTACATCCAAGTCCTTTTCCCACAAAACCTTAGGAGGAGGTGGTGGTCGGGTGACTGCGGTTAATCCAAGTGTCCTTTCTTTCGCGCCATTGTCTTAGCTTAGTAGAGATACATGAATTGACCTTTATTTACAGCCAAAATTCAAACTTGGTGCCAGTTCCTAGGAAGAAGTGGTGGTCAGGTAACTTAGGTTAGTGTGGGTAGCCCAAGTGACCTATCTTCCCCCAATTTTCTTAGCTTAGTAGTGATAACCACGGTGTGAGGCATTATCCTGTTGGAATTTGAACTTCCCGCCATTTTATTGGAGGAGGGGAGCATGGCACTTTCCCGCCAAAAGCTGCCATCTTGGATAACGATACTTGCGTCATCAGCTGACGTCATGGCCGCCATCTTGGATGACGTGATGCGGTGTTGTCAAGTCTACAAGCCGCCATCTTGGACGACGTCATCGCCACCTTCTTGGATACATCTGGCAACAATGCAGAGTGCGCCAGAAATCTCTTTGTTCCAGTACTACCATAAACTTCGATGCTGATGCCACGTTCCACCCCTTTCCGTGACGGCCTGTGTAACTGACACCATTTGAAATGCACTGTGAAATGTTTTGACGGTCTGTTCTGTTCCCTCAAGCACAAAGTGTCGGAAAAATACTCCTATCATAGTGCAAAAGTGGCGAATGTAGTCCTGTTTAAAAAACACTGATAAGTGGTGCACCATTTGCCTCAGTACCTTTAAAAGTTTTTCCAAGGATTTTGGCATGCGACCGTATTAGCTCTCTTTTTAACATCAAACTCACCTCAAGCTCCCTTCACTGTAACTCGCTTACTCCCACTAGTCCATCACTATGAGTCACTCATACCCATCCCCTCTCAGTTGCTCATTCTCACTTATTCATTTGATCCAACTCACTGTCATTATCTCATTATGTGTCTCTAACTGTTACTGTCTCCCATTTCACAATCACAGTCTCCTTCATTCTGTCCTACTATTATTGTCTCCTCTCATTGTCACTGTCTCCCTCTTGCTTGCTCTCTCTTAATACTACTATTTCATTCCTTCATTTCCACTGCTCCTGCCTCTTCTCACTATCACTATCTCTCTCTTTCTATCATTGACATTGTTACAAACTTTGTCTCTCGTTATCACTGGTTTGCACACACTTCCACTTCCTCCTTCTCATTATTCGTCTCTCACTGGCACTGTCTCTTTCACTCTTTCCCTAGCACTGTTCTCTACTGCGTTCCACTGCCACTGTGTCCTCTCTTTCTCTGACATTGCCACTATCTCCTTCGCTCTTTCTATACCACAATCACTGTATGTTGTATTCCAGTATTTATTACTTTTCCGTCACTTTCCCACTTATACTATCTGCTTCTCCCTCAGCATAAAAATAGCGGTAATATGTTCACATGCCAAATTTTTTTGAAAAAATTATATAAATGCCGAGGAAGGTAGAATGAGGCAGCTGGTACACATTTCAACCAGAGTCTTTTAAACAGGAGAATATTCCCCTTTTTGTGCTTCGATAGAAGCATTTTTCCGCTGGTTCCCTTCTTTTCCCTGCTACAGTGGAGTATGTCACTCATATGAAATGAACTTTATGGGTCAGTAAAATTTCGATGGCTTACTTATGTGAAACTGAAATAACGCCAAACTAATTTTACTCCTGAGACCAGATTTTATGTGCATAAAAATTTTGCATGCGCTTCAGTACTGCAACGTGGGTTTCCCAGAACCCTTCTGATAATAATGGAGACACTTCACTGATATTTACCAGTGCTACGTTACTTATACACTACGTTTACGACTCACATCGGATTTTACTTCTATAAGTAGTGTAAATTTGAACTCCTGTATCTCGGAAACGGATGAAGATGTCGAGAACATTTTCAAGATTTTTCGAGATTGAGACCTAGGAATATATCGTTAGAAATTCAGCCATTTGCTGTGCATAGCCATATTGGAAGAACTGGAACAGTCTGCTCGGTTTTGGTACTAAAAATCCATGCTTTTGGGGGTGTTTCTCGATAACGGATATGAAAACGGGAAGACGGCACATCTAGATAAATGTCTAGAGAATATACCGTTAAAATTAGAGCGACTTGCTGCGGTTGGTTATTTAGATATGCGCTGCTGACAGCGAAAAAGTGGTGAAAAACGCCTTTTTCGGGTTTTGTCGAGAACCACCTGTGGACTAAATGGTGCCTCCATAAGCTCCTTAAGGCCCACGGTGGACCAAATCTAATGCAAAAGGAACCAACCGATTTGCTCAAATTCCCTAAGCTGGAGGAAGTACACAATATTCAAAAATTGATCCTGTACTGTACGATAGCCACAGTTGTACGACTCTTCTGTTGGATACACAAATGGTCCCTAGCCCAAAGGCTATTCAAAAAAGCTGGCCCCACCTTTCTAAGACCAATAGATTCCGAGGTATGAGCCCCGGAAAAATCCCGTTTTTGTGGGCGGCATTTTGGAACTTAATGGTAGCGCACGCTGTCGCGTGCGTACCGATGGTTCTTTACGTGCGCACCACTGTATTGTTCAGTAAACGCTGTGTCGTTAAAAGGCGTGTTGGAGATGCTTAGACGGAAGAGAGGAGGGAGGACGAACCTAGACGGATTGTGAGCTGTTGTTGACAGACCTAGTACGGAGAGAGAGAGAGACAGACAGAGAGAGAGAGGCGGCTCGTGTGCTCAGCAGGCCAGCGGAGAGCAGGTGTGACGTGCGGGCTGTGGAATGGCGCGGCTCGGCTCGGCTCGGCTCGGCGTGTTAAATTCCTGGGGGCGAGGCGAGCACAGCGCACGCCAGCCAGCGACCGGCGCGCCGTGTCCTGCGTCCTGTGTCCTGCGTCCTGGCGCGCTGCGACGCGTCGTGTGGCCGCCTCCGGAGCGGAACGGATGCGCGCCGAGCCACGGGTACGGTACGTCCCGTCTACCTGGAACACATTAAAACAGTTAGATAGCCGTGAGGCCAGCTGCGTGAGCCGGGATGACGGCCGCGCGCACCGAATCCGTCACGGCCGCTTCTGACGGAGCGCCAGCGCCTCCCAGCGCGCATTTCTCTCCCGTACCGACTTGCCTTCGGCTGGGGCGACTTAACCCTAGATTACTAAACCCTCACAAAAATTTACGAGTGCAGCTGGTATCTATTCCCGGTTCCTGCGAATCTGCACACACGAACGACACGTGCTCCTGAGTACCTTCGTGACATAGTTATCAACAATGGCTGCATTACTTGTTGCCCGGCTCCAGGGTTTGCTGATACTGATGTTCTTCTGATGAAGACACTGACAGAAGCATAATTAATTTAGAGTAACGAAATTTCACGAATACATTTGCCTAGGTAACGTATGTAAGTGATTACCATTGCAGGATCACAGGTTAGTCCAAGCGCGAGGTAAGCTATTGCAAATGTGAAACGCTGGTGCATTAATAACCAGAGTAACACCAGAATATTGAATTTGCGCATGCAAACATTCATTGTGTTGTACAGATGAAGAATGATAGCTTGTGGGATGGTTTTCCATGCTTGCCGCACTTGATCGGTCAATATATGGTTCAAAAGGCTCTGAGCACTATGGGACTTTTCTAGAAAAGTAAAAACAATCTTCCGTGAAATTAAAAGCAAGGGCGTCAACATTAAGAGTGCATTGCGAATTCCGCCGTTAAGCGCAGAGCACGGAATGGACAGGTCGAAAGAGTAGATTGAGGCGTCTACGAGTGGGAGGACTTGGCTTATGGCGTGAATGAGAAACAATTGAGAGTCAGTGCGTAAAACACAGTGGATCCAGTGTTAGACTCAGAGTTGGTAGACTTACGACCAAATAAGGCAGAAGGGGTAGATAACATTCCTTCATAATTTCCGAAATCTTTGGGGGCAGTGGTAACCAAGAGACTATTCAAGTTGGTGAGTAAAATCTATAAATCCGGAGACATACCATCAGTTTTTCGGAAGAATATCATCCACGCTGTCCCAAAGATAGCAAGAGCAGTTAAGTGCAGGAGCTATCGCACAGTCAGCATAGTGGCTCTTGCATCAAAGTAGCTGACAAGAAGAATATACAGAAAAAGGGGAAACGAAACTGACGCTCTGTTAGATAACGATCGGTTTTGCTTTCGGCAAACTAAAGGTACCAGACTGGCAGTTCTGACGTTGTGCGTGACAAAAGAAACAATACTTAAGATAAATCAAAACATGTCTACAGGATTTGTCGACAGAGACAAAGCGTTCGACAACGTAAAATCGTGCAAAGTGATCAATATTCTGAGAAAAATAGGAGTAAGCTACAGAGTAAAGCCGATAATATACGATGTTACAAGAAACATGAAGGGACAATAAGAATGGAAGATGAAGAACGGAATGCGCGGACTAAAAGAGTGTGAAACAGGGATGCAGCCTTTCGTCCCTAGTAATTGGTCTATACAGCAGAGAAGCAATGATGGAAACAAAGGAGAGCTTCAACGTTAGGATTAAAATGTAGGGGGGAAAAATAACAGTGATAAGATTTGCTAATGATATTGCTATCATCAGTGAAAGCGAAGAACAATTCCAGAGCGTGTTGAACGGAATAGACAGTCTCATGCGTACAGTACATGGCCTCAGAGTAAACCGAAGAAAGACGAAATTGATGAGGAGTAGCTGAAGTGACATTAGCAATAAACATTACAACAACAATGGCACCCATGAAGTAGACGCAGACAAGGAATTATTGTACTGACTGATTGTTCCGTCAGTTTTTGGTAGAATATTTTATACATTATGAATGAAACACACACAGCATTGGAGTAATATCCTACAATATTCATTATCTGTTTCTCAAACTGGTTTTCGGCTGTTAACACCATCATCAGGTACAGAGGTAAGTACATGGTGCCCCAATGATTTTAAATTAGTGCACCTAGAGAGTATCTCCACTTCTAGAGATTAAAAAAGTTAATGTTAGAATTAGGGATAAAAAAGAGGAATTATTTCAATGTAAACGCGATGTAAGATTATTTAACTAAGATGAAATATGTGACTCATGAACTTATGAACTATAGACCAACTACAACAGTTGTTCATAGAAGAAAATAGCTGAACAGTAAACGCTGCTGACGTATTCCAAAGATGTGACTGAAAAAAATTATCTTGTGTTTAATAGGTCCTAAATTACAAACAACTAAGATATGATAGTGATATTAAGCAAGGGAGTGAAGCAGTTGTGATTGCACAAAGTAAAATTTGTTAACACAAAGAGACAAATTGTAGTAACTGGAATAAAGGAAAAATGGGGCATGTAAGTAAGTGGGATAATGTGCAACATGGCCTGAATGGGATTATGAGTAGTATTTGCAGTCAGAAGAATGATAGCCATTGTTTGATACTATTTGTTTGACTGCATTTAATTCCATTTAGATTTCAAGATTTATAGGGAACTTACGCGCACAGATTTGGTAACTGCCTTTCATTCAATGCCATATTGCCTATAATCCATCCCCATGAGTGATGACAACTTCCAAACGGAATTAAATGCAATCAAACAATGACTATCTTCCTACCTTAGTAGACTCCATAATGCACAAATAGCAGAGACTACAGTTGTACTCTCTTCTTTACACTGTTCTTGACCCACCACCCTAAGAACACAATAATGGGTGCACAGTTCCATATTTAGAAAAAGTCTCACCGGATGTAGCCAGAAAGTTTAATTCTAGGAATGTAAAAACATCATTTTATGTCCATAAAACTGTTGGACACATTTCGCTCAATGGCAAAGACAGCACTCCAGCTTTAGAAAAGAATGGAATATATAAAATTACTTGTAACTGTGGAAAATTCTATATAGGTCAGTCTGGCAGGGCAATATGTACACACTCGAAGACACACCACAGAAGTTGGGAACCTAGAATAGGAGATTCTACTTTTGCAGATCACCTGCTTAAGGAAGGCCATAGTTGCAAGATGAAACATGAAGTGTTACATCACATCCCTTAAGGAAGGAAGATAAACTATCTTGAAATAACGGAAATTAATAAACATATGTCCATCGGCCCAAACTTAGTACTGAACGACCAGATACAGTTTGCTTACTCACCACTTCTAACTGCAAACTACTCATAATTCCATCCAGACCATGTTGCAAATCACCGCTCTTACTCACATGCCCCATTTTCCTTTATTCCAGTTACTATAATTTTTCTCGTTGTGTTAGCAAATTTTACTTTGCGCAATCACAGCTGCTTCACTCCCTTGGTGTAGACAGGATTCACAAGAGATGGCATCACGGCCGGTTCCAGAACATTCTTCCACACAAGCCATCTTTTGGCGACCGCATCCACCCCGTCTCCTCGTTTTCTCTCATACACTTCACCTCTGTTAGTTGTCGCTTCTAATTGCGATACACGCCGTACACAAAGCAACTGATGATGGCCAAAGTAGAGAGGATATAAAATGTTGACTGGAAATGGCAAGAACAGCGTTTCTGAAGAAGAGAAATTTGTTAGCCTCGAATATAGATTTAAGTGCTAGGAAGCATTTTCTGAAGGTATTTGTCTGGTTTGTAGCCATGTATGGAAGTGAAACATGGCCGATAAACAGCATGGGGGACAAGAGAATAGAAGCTTTTGAGATGTGGTGTTACAGATGAATACTGAAGATTAGATGGATAGCTCGTGTAGCTAATCAGAAGGTACTGAATAGAATTGGGTAGATAAGAAATTTGTGGCACAACCTGACTAGAAGAAGGGATTGGGTGGCAGACGCATTCTGCGACTAAACGGATCGCCAGTTTAGTACTTAGTACTGGAGGGAAGTGCACGTGTGTGTATGTCGGGGTGGTGGGGGGTGGGGGGGGGGCAGCATTAAAATCGTAGAGGGAGACAAAGAGACGAATACAGTAAGCAGATTCAGAAAGACGTAGGTTGCACTACTTATTCTGAGATGAAGTGGCCTACACAGGTTAGAGTTGCCTGGAGTGCTGCACCAAACCAGTCTTTGGGCTGAAGACCACGACAACAACTGTTTTATTTGACGAGTATTGTACCACTGGGTTCATCAGTCTAGGTGTTACTGTAGTTTACTGTGGTTGAAAAGAATGTTGCAACAGCTCTTGTTTATCGCAGTGTCCTTGTCATAGAGTGGAGGTTCCCACCGAACTGATAATTATTGAGGACGAACTGCTGAGTGCTGGCCTTTTTAAGGCAGGTAGGGCAGCGCGTCCGCATTCCCGAGCGGGGGCCGGCACCCCCTTGCTGCCGTACCGTTAGACCCGCCAGCCGCCGCCCCCAGGTAGCAGGTAGTCGCGGCAAAGCCCCCGGCCCGCTCATTAGCATTTATTTACGTGGGGCGCGCCACACAGGCCCTGGCGCAGTGGCTTTGTGCCACGGCAGGTGCGTCGGCTCTCCATGAAGCTCCAACAGCCATCTGTACGCACGAGCTCCTCTTTTCACGAGCACCATTTTGCATTGTATTTCCTAGACGTGAACTGTTGTAAATTAGAAGCAGCGAGGAACGCTTTCTCCTGTCAGTCACAAGTTTTGCTTCAACAACAATTAACTTGTATAAGGGGGCAGAGGCGACGGGCTGAATTTCTACCACATAGCTTCTTTTACGATATTTTCAGCAAACAGCAGCATGGAACAGCTTCGTTCTACGAAAGCTGTATGAGGTCTACACTGACGGAAAAAGAATCGTAACACTAAGAAGCAGTTGCGTGACATCAACGAAAGTTGGTAGTGGTGTTTCTACATCTGAAAGACGATGTCTATTGAAATTTCGCGCCAGTCGTATAAGAGTGGCGCTAGTGGCGCCACTATGAAGATGCAAATCAGGTTTGCTTTAAATACACGCTGTAACAATCATGAGCATTAGTTACCTTTGAGATTGGACGTGGTGAGTTGACGATAGTCAAGAATGCCTTTAAGGTGACAAAGACACCATTATCAGCACCGCACTCACTGAGTTTCAACAAGGTAGTGTAATAGGGCTGGATGTTCCATCTGCAATACAGCAGAAAGACTTGGCAGGAATGTAGCCATTGTCCTGTCAAATGGGGAGGCAGGGTGAAGGTCTGCTGTGTTTTTTGGTGAAAGCTAGTTCTGCCTCAGTGCCAGTGATGGCCGTTTGTTGGTTAGGAGGAGGTCAGTTGAGGGGCAGTAACGATCCTGGAGTTTTGGTCTGGGGTGCGATTTCGTATGACAGTAGGAGCACTCTCGTGGTTATCCCATGCACACTGACTGCAAATT
This sequence comes from Schistocerca nitens, assembly GCF_023898315.1. NCBI lineage: Eukaryota > Metazoa > Arthropoda > Insecta > Orthoptera > Acrididae > Schistocerca > Schistocerca nitens. The sequence goes on along the minus strand of NC_064614.1, from coordinate 498,552,423 downwards.
TGCATCTCAGACTGGCGATTCGACCTTTTGTGCTGCCAATCATGAATAGCATTTCAGGGGCCCAGATACCGCTCTCCCAGATACCGCTGCCGTTGCCCAATATGTTCTGCAGGGTCGAGATGCTCTCTCGGTCTACTCAATCACCAGATCTTTCTCCAGTCGAGCAGGTATGGGACATCGTCAGACAACAACTCCAACGTAATCCACAGACAGCATTAACTATCCCAGTATTGGCCGATCAAACGCAAAAGGTATGGAATTACATTCCACAAACTGACATCCGGCAACTGTACAACACAATGGAAGCACGTTTGCATGCTTGCGTTCAGCATTCTCGTGGTTACACCTCTTATTAATGTACCGCCATTTAAACTAAGCTAGATGTTTGAAATTTTGAACATAGCTCAGAATTGGACGGCAATGTACTATTAACGCGCTTTCTTGTCCGTCTGATCCACCTAGCTGCCACAAGGGTGTGAGTGCAGGTGAGGTGAACAGAGTGGTAACGTCTTGGCTGTCCTGCAAGACCGCCAATTTGTCGGTGTAGTATCAAAATGCATACGAGGAGGTATGCGTGGTACTCTATAATGACCATTAAATGGCACCGCTACATCTTCGTGTGCAATTATCACCTCTCGAGCAGTGGCTTCCAACGATCTTGCCGCCCAATTGCAGCTCGTGGCCACACGATAAAAACTGCACCGTAGCTCTGCCTTCGGTTGTGTACTCATTGTGCTCTGATATCATTCTCATTACACGTCTCTAGTTTTGTTTAAATTTTGCTACGCCTCGGTTCCAGTAACTGGATTACTTGTTTCAACTTTGTTATTCTGCCATGCCATCACCATTGTCCATTTCCCTCTTCTTGTTGACGTCCTATTCATACTTAGGCAACCCCTGTTGATGGCCCCTGCTGCTTGTTCGATGCACCGCCGATCCTCCTCAGATGCCAGTTACAAGAGTTCGCAACAATAAAATAATTATATTAATAGTTTACAGAGAACACACCAGATGTTGAAAGTATTAAACAAACCAGTCCACATTTGCAGGGCACTTAAAACACCACAGCCACCATCCTACAAACATGGAACAACATACGAAAATAAACGGAATTAATGATCGTGACAGAAGCTATACAAATGGAGGAAAACTATGACATCCAGGAAACCATTTCTGAAAATAAACACGTGATAAATGACCAAACACACATTAGTACAGACTCTCTACTGCACTTAATACAAGAAATGATGCGATAAAAATCATGCCACTTGTACATGCAGCTGTATTAAAACAAGTACATATCCTCTCTCTCTCGTTCTCTCTCCCTCTCTCTCTCTCTCTCTCACTCACACAAACACACATGCACACACTCACACACACACACACACACACACAACAGATCACATATATCATAAAAATACACATACATACAATAACATTCGATGTGTAACAACAACATTCAGCAGTTGGCGACACAAGTCAAAACATAACATTAAAACAAGTGTTCAGTTCCTAGTGCTGTGAATACTGAAAAACAAAGTTTCAAAAGCCAATTATAAAAAGAAAAACAGCACCAAAAATGGAACCAAAATACAACTTGTAGAACAACAGCCACGAAACCAGTAAGTAGAACTTTAAAGTGTTACTACATCATAGAAAAACAAGCTGCTAGAAGTGTTTATAACCTATATACACATCGTTCCAAAATGTCAACTGAACAGTATCAACAAAAATATGTCCATATTCCAGGCCAATGACGATGCCTTCCAAAGAACAAAGACGAAACGCATATGGTACGAAAATAGTGTTCCATTCAAATGTAATTAAACAACTCAAATCTAAAAACTATCAACATACCGTAATATTTATACACAACTGAGGATGACAGGACTACAAAAGTTCATGATGTTACTAGCTATGTCAAGCATTCTCTGTCGACATGTACAACCAGTTCAAGAAAATGCATCTGAGGCTCCATAAGACGATACAGCACATCAAATTCAACAAAACTTGCAAAAAGAACGACTTAATTCTAAGTTACATTAATGCAAAGATCAAAAACCGTTCTATAGTGACACAAAAGCAGAAATCATATGCAGAACGATATTGGTACTAAATGAAGTTAAGATGCTATATTCGAAACAGCCGTACCTAAAAATGATGCTGTATGAGACTCGTTTAGAGTTAGCACAGCACATAGGAAACCCCACAGTCCTCATGACACTGACAGAAAAAACTGAACACGACACGTACACAGTAGTTAATAATGTACAAAACAGGCATAAATAGAAAATAATGAAAATAACAATAAAAAATATGCAAACATATATTTACATGTGCAACCACAAGAACATCAACACACATTTCATCCACATTTAACTAACCTTACACAGACAAAGATAAGCGAAAAAGAATAAATAATCCTAGAAAATCTCACAGCAGAAACTGAACACATCCTTTCATGTGAAGAATGACAAAATAATTGTGAAATAAACCAAAGACTGACAGGAGAATTAGTAAACAAGAAAACACATAGTGAGAACAACACCACACAGGCAGCCACATCGAAAATGTTGAAAAAAAAGTTAATAACCAGTGACACTGTAGTAATGAGAGCAGACAAGGGTAGTATGGCAGTGCTTGCATACAAAGACATACATATCAGAAACCAAGGAATACATAAATGTCAACACCATAGAAAACTGAAATCAAACACAGCACAATGATTTCAGGCAAAACTGAAACGAACACTGAAGAACACTAAACATGCACTCACTGATAAATAGAAATGCTACTCAAAAAACAGAGAACCCACATGCATCGACACCCTGCAGCCAACCAAAGACACATAAACACGATACACTAATGACTTTAGTTATTAACTTCAGGAAAGCCCCAACATTTCACATGGTCAAACATCTCCAAAAGTTAATTACAAAACACTACAAAAAAGAAAACAACAAAACAGTGATAAACGCAGGAGACCAAATAGAACACATCAGGAATATGCAGGTACTACACAGAGCATCACTTACTTCTTTTGACATAGAAAACATATATACCTCTATTCCTGCCACAGAAACAACAGAAATCCTTTAAGAACGAATATTACCTGCAAAATGATGGACTGCCCATAGATTCCCCAATATCAGGAACTTAAGCCAAGATTTGTATAACTCATTTAGAAAATCAGATATTTGAAAAGATAACCACCGACAAAAAATTTAAAGTCACATATTGGTGCAGATATGCAGGTGAATTATTTGTCTGGTAAATGAGCCATATGAAAAAATAGATGGACTCCACTCTGAAATCAATAAAGCACATCAGAAAATAGCATTCACAATCTGTCAAGAAAAAAAGAGCAAATAAATTTTCTTGACATAAGAATAATAAAACTTCAGAATAAAAGGATGACAGCCAAAAACAGTTGCAGGATATATCCTGCAACTGTTTTTGGCTGTCATCCTTTTATTGTGAAGAATTTTAACAGTTGCTGCTGCAGCCATGTTTAAAATCTTAGAATAATAAAAGAAAATATCTTACATTCATTCAAAATTCTCAGAAAACCAATGTTCACAGGCATACTAGTACATTCCACAACAAAACATCCCTACAATCCGAAGCTTTTGGCATTAAGGAATATGTTACATAAAGAGGATTCTGCTCAACAAGAGAAACTATCAAAAAGAAATGAGTACAATTATACAGATAGCTAGGACCAATGGGTATGACACACATGTAGTGCACAGAGTCAATCAAAAACTAAGAGCACAAATACAAATCAAACACAAAGTATCCAAAATCGGCAGAAGGCAACAAAACTCAGAAGCTGCAAACTCACAAACACACACAACACACATACACAATGACAACATCACACAGAAAAGAAGCAGATAGTACATTATGACTTAAGCATATAAACTAACACACAAAGTGGCAAACGTAATAAAGAACAGAACTTCCAAATAGCATATAAATCTGTGCATATCTTCCAGTCGAACTTAAGCCAACCAACAATCAAGAGTTATAAATTCTAGGGATCAGGAACATTAAATATTGAAGCAGTGAAGCAATATACATAGGCACGACATTCAGGAATTTTTAAACATGGTACAAAGAGCACAACAGGTGTTGGAAGTATGAAACAAACCATTCACATATGCAGAGTACTTAAATCACTCCAACCACAATCATAGATGAACGTATGAAAATAATTACAATAAACAATAATAACAAAAATCTTGCACAGATCCTACCACACCCAGAAAGCCATTGCTGAAAACAAATATGTGCTAACTGAGCAAACACATATCAATACAGACTCTCTACCACAGTCAATAAAAGAAATGATAAGATAAAAATCATTTCACTTGTACATGAACCCACATAGTCTCTCTCTCTCTCTCTCTCTCTCTCTCTCTCCCTCTCTCACACACACACACACACACACACACACACACACACACACACATATATATATATATATATATATATATATATATATATATATATATATATATATATATAACAGGATGATTATAATTAACGTCTTTACGTATTCAGTGCAAAAAAAGTAACGTGAATCGACCTGGAAAATGTTACTGCAGCGAAGTTAAAGCAAAAAACGCAAACGAATTTATTACAAGATCAAAATCTAGTGAAGGAACTGTGGAAAATGTAAGTTCAGTGACATCCACATCTACACATTACGACGACTTTCGTCTCGTTTTTAACTAAAACAATGAAATCGATGTACTTAAAATGACTGTAGCCTTATTGGAGAAATAGCTGCAAAACTTTGGTTGTAAAACTCAACAAACAAAGCATCGTCTCAACCTCAAAGAAATATCTGCTGCCAGTGATGTAAACAAAGCAAGAAGTACAGTGGAAACCAAAACAAAACCTGGAAATATAAAGGTAAGTACATCAAATAGCAATAACGACAAAAGTGATTCTTCAAAGTATGTCACTCAGAAACATATGACTCCAGACAATAATTACAAACAACTACAGCCGTGCACTGTAAATTTGCGAGTGTCGCATAGTAAACAAAGAAATGTGCTTGAAAAATCAGTCGGCAGGCCTCAATTCTGCGGAAAAGAACGAAAAGCCTTAATTTTTGCCTATAATCATGGACGTCAGATAGCAGAAAAGGTGGCAGGTACACAAACTTACGTAAGTGTTCAGGCCTTTGTCAAGCCAGGAGCAGGTGGTGAAACTGTGTGAAAATCCTGGCTCAAAAGACTGTGTCATATTGTGCAGGTGCAAATGATGTCGTCAGAGATAAGGATAGTGAACTCATCACAGTTCTTGAAAGAGTGCTAATCAAACTAGGCCAACACAAATATAGCTGTCGTAAATCAACCATACAGATATGACCTACGTCCACAGTCATGTGTAAATAAATAAATAGGAAGAGTAAACAAAGGGACTGATGAAGCACACAAAAAAATCTGTATGTGAACTTAATAAACGTAAGCATGTTAGACAGATATATGCATACGAGCCATAGCCTTCATTTAAATCACAGTGGGAAACAATTTTTGGTCGAAGAAATCTGTCATTTACTAAATTTAAGTCACAAGAGATATAGTATAGATGCAGTTCGAAGTACTTCGGACGAATAGATCATAAAGAAAGATGCAAAGTCTCATAAAAAGAGTGAAAGACATTTTTTAAGGAAGAAGACTGCATCACAAAAGAATGTGATGCACAAGTGAAATGCAGATACACACTAAAGATTGTACACCAGAATGTATAGTCATTAAAAAAACAAAGTTGAAGAAATAAATATACTCCTCAATATTGAATGAAAGATGCTTCACTTTTATGTTTTTGTGAACATTGGTTGCAATGTGAGTGTTTTCAACATTTAACCTTACAAATTGCTATTGTAGAATGGAATCAGAACATGGAGAACTTGTGTATTTGTAAAAGAAAATGTAGATTATAAGGTATAGCCTCTGTACGCAAACTAGGTTGTGAAAGTAACTGAAATCTCAGCTGTTGAGTTAATGTCTGAAAAACTATTAATTTATGTATGTATTGATCTTCTGTTAGCAATATAAGTTTTTTTTTTAACTGGACCTTACTTTATGCAAACTCAAGACAGCTGGGAAAACAGTGGTAATGTGTGAACATTTTAATATTATTTTCTGAGCCATAGCCCTCACAGGAAAAAAGCTCTTAAATATTATGAAAGCCTACAATCTATGTCTGACTGAGCTCTCCAACACAGGTAACAAAAACTAGAGTAAACATGGACAAGCGTAAATCAGAAAACTTTGATACCGGCTATAGTGACCACCTTTCGCAATTACAAACCAGACCTGTACAAAATATTGTCCATAAAAGAAGTTATAGTAAGAAAAATATTAAACACTTTCAGTATCTAATCAGCGAACAATCTTGGAGAGAAGCATATGGTACCTCTATAAACAATGAAATGAAAGAAAATTTTTTGAACATTTTCAGTGATAACTTTGACATAGCTTTTCCACAGAAGAAAGTGATTTCCAGAAGCACAGACAGATTCAAAAACTGGATTACATCAGGCATTAGAATATCTTGTAAAAAGAAGCAGGAACATTTTTTGCACTCAAAAACTGACAGCAGTCAAGAATTTCTCAGTTATTTCAAAAAAGTCGACTTAGTTTTGAAATGTGTCATAAAACAGGCAACAATTAAGGAAAATGACAAGTATATTATGAAGTCATCCAATAAAACTAAATCCATGTGGAAAGCTGTGCAGGATCTTATGGAGAAGAAGAGAACTCACAAAAATATTGTGATATCGAGCTATGGCAAGAATGTCACTGATCCTAGGGCAGTTGCAAACGACTTCAATTCTTATTATGCAACTGTTGCTGGAAAATTAGTGAAGGAAAGATTTGGTACTCCACCTAATACAACATTGAAAGAACTTTACTCTATTGAAATTAATAATATATCTCTGTTCCTCCGTCCAATGAGCCCAAGAGAACTCCTAAATACCATTAATTCACTGAAGAGTAAGTATTCAACTGATATTAATGATGTTCCAGATTAGCCGGCCAGGGTGGCCGAGCGGTTCTAGGCGCTACAGTCTGGAACCGCGCGACCGCTACGGTCACAGGTTCGAATCCTGCCTCGGGCATCGATGTGTGTGATGTTCTTAGGTTAGTTAGGTTTAAGTAGTTCTAAGTTCTAGGGGACTGATGACCTCAGAAGTTAAGTCCCATAGTGCTCCGAGCCATTTGTGCCATTTTTTTGTTCCAGATTATACTATAAAATAACGGCAAGACATATACTCTGTCCTTTATTATTCATCCTTATCATGTGCTGTCGTCCCACAGCAACTGAAAATGGGAAAAGCAATACCTCTATGTATTGTAGGTGATCAGCAATGTATGGGTAACTATAGGGCTGTGAAACTACTGTTCATTATTGTAAAAGCATTCCTTTCACAACTTACTACATTCTTCAACAAGAATAATATTATTTATGGATGTCAACATGGCTTCAGGCCACAGCAGTCAACTGAAACAGCTACTTTCAACCTGATAAACCATGTCTTAAATGCGTTGGACAACCACAGAAAAATCTCAAGTTTATTCTTGGATCTAACAAATGCTTTTGCTGTGATTGATCATACTATACTCCTGAGAAAGCTTGGATAGTATGGTGTAAGAGGTGTGCCAAATCAGAGCATTAAATCATATTTGGAATATCGCTCTCAGGTAACTGAAATTAGTTACATGGAAGGAAATGAACTCTAGGTATGCCTTCCAGAATCATATGGATTAAGTCATAGTGTTCCATAGGGCTCTAATTTAGGTCCCTTTCTCTTTTTGGTGTATATTAATGGTTTCCCATTACACATTAAGAACAAAATTTCCTTTGTGCAGTTTAAATATGCAACCATTCTCTACTTAAAGGCGAACTTTCGTTGCTAGTCGTTTTATTCCAATAATCGTGGATGTAGATTGCCACAGTTTGCATGATGATGATAGGTATTAACAAGATAAAAAGCGCAATTGCATTGTATGTTGTTGCCTTTCAGAGCTATTATGTTTCATACACATAAATTAACATAAAGCGCAAATATCACATCTTTAATTTACCTACTTTTGCGTCTTTATGCGCCACGTCCTCGGGCGCTTTCTTGCCGCACCTCAGAAAAGTATTTCCAATTCTTTGCTATAGTGTTTACAATGAGGCTTCCCATCAGATAGGAAACAATTTTCTTCTCATTCGTTGCTGTAAACTCGTGTGAGACACTCCTCGTGATGCAATTAGTTGCATTATACTTGTGTGAATCGATGAGTCTTTTACGGAGTTGTGAAAAATCTATGATGAACAGCGCGTAAGCTTATTTTGAGGCCGAACAAGAAAAGGACGCGAACAGTTCCGTATCAGAGCCAGTAAAGAGAACTTCTGAATGTCTCAGTATTAGTGAAAGTACAATGAAGCGAATTTCGAGAGAATATAGAGTACTTCATGTCTTGTATCACCGAAAGGAGTTCTGGCAGACGACTTGGACGAGTTTCTAGATGGAGTGATAAAAAGGAAAATCGACGACTTCTATGTGGAAACAAAGTTTTCAACAGTAGTACCTGTACTGGAAAAGTTGAAGACTTAAGTGGAAGACTTTCCTGATATGAGTGAAACATCCATTTCGTGTGCTATTCGGAAACTGGGCTTCAGATACAAAAAGTTTAACAGAAAATCTATGCTGATGGAAAATAACAGAACAGCAGTTGCGAGGAATAAGACACTGGGCGGACTATTTAATATACTGAAGAGAGTTGGTGTGGTGCAAGTCATTCCAGAAAGTTAGAATGGTAAGGAAAGAAATGCCTTTTGTGTACGGAACTGTACACGATTATCACAGAGGAAGTGATCAAGTGTGGAATGGCTAGAAAGGAGGAACTGAAACATCTGGAAAAAGGGCTATAATGTGTCACATTGAGAACGATGATAGATTCGTGCCAAATGCTGGCTTATGTTTTATTGGCCAAAAAGGAGGTGCAGATTATCATTATAACATGAATCCCAAACACTGAAGAGTTCTTTAGGAACTTTCTCGAAAAATTACCAAACAGATCTGTGATTGCTTTGTATCAAACTGCATATCACACGACGATAAATCCAGTATCCCGAAATCCATCTATGGACTGGAGAAAGGATTATATTATTGAATGGATGGAAAACGGTAATGTAGACCTTCCATCTAATGCCATGTCTTAATACAAGAAATTTACTACAGCTGGTCAAATGGAACTCAGGGGACCGCACTTAAGATTACAAGAATACCTTTTGGAAAGTGGATCCTCCTATGAAAAGAAATGCCACTCACGTCAGCCTTACAGCGCAGTGGTACGTTGGCAATATTCTACGCCTCGTTTTGTTGCTCTTCATGACAAACCATCCTGGGCTCTCATTTTACCAAGACAATGCTCACCCGAAGATGGCGATGGCTTCTACTGCTTGTTTTCGTGCTTGTCAATCCCTACCTTGGGCATCAAGGTCGCTGGATCTCTCACAAACTGAGAAAGTTTGGAGCATTATGGGCCGGGCCCTCCGACGATCTAACGCGCCAGTTGGGAAGAATATAGCATGATACCTCTTGGGAGAACTTCCAACAACTCTATCAATCGGTGCCAAGTCGAATATCTGTTTCCATAAGGGCTGGAGGTAGACCAACGGGTTATTGACTCGCTCAATTTATGAAGGTCTTCCTCTTGAACAGTCATCAAATTTGCCCTGAAATTGTAATCATTTGTTTGTCTGTACATGTGTACCACATGTACCGATTTCCGCCCTGTTTGGATAATTCCTTTGTGGTGCCTTTTTATTTGCCTTGCAGTGTATTTATGGTACAAGAAAGACAACGTGAAGTTTAACAACAACAAATACTGTAGAAAATGTCACAAACTGCTTACGGTGGTCTCTGGAACGAATTCCTTAATGTGATTCCAAGGTCCAGATGTAGGTTGCAGTGTTATTCGCAAAGGAAGAGACTAGCAAGCTATAGACCAGGCTATGGAGAGTTGTACCTAACCAGTTTTGAGACTGAAACCCACAACAACAATAACAAAGCGTTTGGATCAATTTGCTGTGTAGAATGTTTTTTGAAAGTCTTGAGAGCAAGGGTTGCTCAGTGTTGTCAGATATTTCTCAGAGAGAAGACAGGTTAATGCGCTCGTGGGCGGTTATGGCGCCGCTAGCACCTGTAGGCGATTGTGCGTGCGCGGCGGCGCGTTTTTGGCGCGTTGCGTCACGCACCGTGTTAGCCCGTCGGCCGCGCCCTGATTTGTATGCGAGCTGGCAGGACAGAGCGGCAGAAAGGCCGATTAATGCTCGCCAATCAGCTGGCCGCCATTGTGCCGCATCTGGTCGGCTCTGGCAAAGGAGCGAGCCACTCCCTCCTCTGGACGGCAACGTCGATGCCATCGGTACCAACGCAGGACAATCGACATGAGATTTGCGCCTAATACTCTCCACTTTGTCTTCAGATCGATGTCAAATTGAAACTATTCGCAGTGTGATTTTGAACGATAGGAACAAACCACAAGAGACTGTCCCTTAGTGGAAAAAGAAGAAATACACTGCAAAAATATTCATTTAGATGTTGGCAAAATTTCAAAGTTGTGCAAAGATTGGCAAATTGCTGTAAAAGCCCAGAAATGTAAAACTGTGCACTTCTCAGAGAAATCTACAAAAATGCGTGAAGCGTGCTACTATAGACGGCAAAAACTCAGAGACATTCACAACGGACAGAGGGGTTCGACAAGGAAGTGTGCTCTCATGAGTGCTTTCTAGCATAGTCACAGGCATCATAAGGAAAGTTCACCACAGCTCAACAGTAGACGAAATGGAAACATAATATACGCAGGTGATGTGACGGTTTGGAAAGAAAACGAGCAAAAATTGGAAGAACATCCAAGCAACTGGCAGAGAGTACTTGAAGAAGCAGGTATGGACATAAGTTTAACAAAAAGAGACGTAATGAAATTCAGAGGGAAAATGAATAAATGAAGGATATAACTTTCAGTGGAGAAATTATAAAAGAAGTAGATCTTTTCAAGTAAGTAGGAAGTAAATTATCCAAGAAAGGAAACATCAAGAATAAAATTTGGGAGCGAATAGAAATTGTTCGAGATTTTGTTATTGCATGTTGGACATAATTAGAAATTTGAAAATACCTGCTAAAGCAAGGATCGTGATATACAAGTCATATCATCTGCCAATTTTGACCTATGGATCAGAATGTTGGACTTGGACAAAGAAAAATAGAGACGCACTTTCTACGAGGGATCCTCGGTAAGACGAGACGGGACAGGATAAGGAATGGAACAATACGAAACATCCTGAAGATCAAAACCCTAAAAGAAACTAAGGACAGTAATAGTCGTAAGCGATTTGGCCACATTAAGACAATGAGACTATAAATATTTCCGAGAAGAGCCCTAGCACGGACAGAATATGGAAGAAGGCCCATTGGAAGACTATGAACAAGATGGAGAGACCAGGTGAAGGATGATGTGAACCGATGACGACTGCAGTGGAAGGAGATGCTAAATGGTAGACTGTGGGAGAAAAGAGGAAACGATGTAGAAAGAAGAAGAAGACAAAACGAAAACACACAGTATCCAATGACTACAGTACCAGTGAGTCACAACTGGAATCAGTCAACTCATACAGATACCTATCCTTTTCATAATGATTGACCCATGACTTGGAGCTCATATTTTATTTACATTGCGTCACGAACGTCGATGTGTTGTGCCTTGGCGGACTTATGGAAATGTCTACTTTTATTCAGTGGATGAAAATTATATTTTAGTTGAAATGGAGGCGATATGTGGGGTAATATTTAAGAGAAGGCGTACTTTTTCAGTCATTCTTTGGTGGGTGCCAACTTGGAGGAACCATAGAATCATATTCTAATTAGGAGTAAAATTTCCTTTTCACAGTTTAAAGATATACCCTTGTTCTATTTGCAGGCGGATTTTCGCTATTTTCTGATTCGTCGTTTCAGAGCTGAAAGTCAAACCGTAAACTCTGCGCTTGAGATTACCGTTGTAGCTTTGCGACGGAGAAAGGACGAGCGTAAAGCTAGAAATTTTGTTGGTTACATTACTTAATGAATACTCCCCGTGTCTGTCAGTTAAGAGTTTGTGAATTAACTTCGTCAGTAGCTGCAGTATATCAATATGCGCGAGGCGGTGGTGCAACATCGTTATCATACGGATGCGCCGCCACTGTTGTAACGTGGGATAAGCGCCTATGCACAGAGAAGAATGGCAACTTTGCAGTCGAATTCCAATACAGCACTGCTGCGTTCAGCTGTTGTTCGGGTAGAGGGCAATAATACTCGGGGCATTCAATAAGTAACGTAACACTTTTTTCTGAAAGCAGGTTGGTTTTATTCAGGATTCCATTACACCATACTACTCCCCGCGCTTTTGGCTAAAAAACTTTATTTTTCAATACAGTCTCCGTTCAATGCGACGACCCTACGCCACCTTACTGCGAACGCCTATATGGCTGCATGTCACCACTCTACTGGTCGACGATGGGGCCAACGTCTTGCTGCATCAGTAGCCTCCCCATCATGCACGTACTGCTTCCCGCGGGGTGTATCCTCCATTGGGCCAAACAGATGGAAGTCGGAAGGTGCGATATACGGGATGTATGGTAAATGAGGAAGAACAGTCAACTGAAGTTTTGTAAGCTCCTCTCGGGTGCGCAGACTTGTGTGAGGGCTCGCGTTGTCATGGAGAAGGAAAAGTGCGTTTGCATTTTTATGGTGACGAACACGCTGAAATCGTTTCTTCAATTTCCTGAGGGTAACACAGCTGCGTGCGTCTGCCCGGCACGCGGGAGATTGGACAGGTTTGCGTGATGTTTTTTTCGATGATGACGGTTGTCTCGTCCAACGACTCACCGTGCTTCTGTTCACTGCCAGGTGTCCGTAGACATTCCGCAAGTGTCTATGAATATCTGAAATTGTGTGGTTTTTCGCCAATAGAAACTCCCTGGCTTTTCTCTGGTTGGAACGCACCTTCGTTACAGACGCCATTTTAAAGGCTAAATACAGCGCCGCCACCAGTCGGAATTGGTGGCGGCGCTGAAGCGGGAATATTTTACAGTGTCCCGCAACAAATTACACATTTTAATCATCCGAAACTGGGCAAGAAAAAAAAGTGTTGCATCACTTACTGAACTGTTGAACTGCAAGTGAATGCTCGAAGTACGAGGAGAGCTCAACAAATGAATAATGAAATGCACTGGAAAATCAATTTGCAGGTGAGAATGATGTATGAAATAAAACCTACCTTAATCGTGTTCGCTGCTGGCTGAGGTGTCGCTGCTGGTCGTGCAGTCGTCTACTTGGACCAGCCACGGTTCTGTTGCTGTATCAAAGACAGTGGACTCTTTGTGCAAAACTTCCTTTACATCCATCGATATATTATAAAAATAATTACCAACAACTACATCAACCTTCTCCGATACATCAGTCAAACTACTGCTACAGCACCGGACTTTAGCAAAATTTATAACACATTCGAATTTCGCCACACTCAGATCTACCTCTGCCTCTGTTACGTATTCTTTCCTCTCACACTCCTCCACAACTTAACATTCTGATCTACTGTGTAACACATTATTTTCACATTCATCCTTTAACATCCATCGTGGCCGTGCGGTTCTAGGCGCTACAGTCTGGAACCGAGCGACCGCTACGGTCGCAGGTTCGAATCCTGCCTCGGGCATGAATGTGTGTGATGTCCTTAGGTTAGTTAGGTTTAATTAGTTCTAAGTTCTAGGCGACTCATGATCCCAGAAGTTAAGTCGCATAGTGCTCAGAGCCATTTAACATCCATCATACCTCAACTTTGAATCAAGAGCCATCATTTCACCCCTGTCAATGTAAATAAATGCACAGTTTCCTTCCTTTGAAATAGCTAAATCAATAGTATCAATCTTCGCAAGTTCAGCATCAAAAAATCACTTTTACCTCCATTTAACAATAAATTATCTCCAGCTGTTGAGGCTACTGCTACGTCACCTTCACAGATATATAGTTTCCCTAACTTCTGACAATACAAAATCATATACATTACTTTCACCTGCATTACTACAATTGTTGCTGCAGACTAGTATGTCATCAGAATTCACCATACAATTCACCTCCAGCAAATTCAGATCCACTTCAGCCTTTGTTCTGATATGAGAATTTTGCATCAAATACACTCATCCCTCCCTTTAGTTCTGCCTCACAAAATAAATTTTCACCCTTTATCATCATCATTAAATTTCTCAACACATTGTACAATATTTCTTGCGGCCTCTTTATGGTTGTGCCGCTTCAAATTATTCCACATTTTGTTCTTACTTCTTACTACATCCATTTACAACATTTGTGGCTTCTTTGGCGAATTTTCGACTTTCAATTCAAAGTCGGTTTGTTTTGTCACCTCCAGACATAAATTGCGGTCACATCTAGTACTTCGACGTCTTCTTCCGGTGCTGCCTTTTGAGAGACGCCTGCTCCTCAAATCTTCGTTTGCGGTTTGGATTTCCATTGTGAAGATTCCGTTTTCCATTTCCTCTTTGATAATTATTATTATGGTGATGATTATTTGGATTATGATCATGATAATTATTTTGATGATAATTATAATTCCTGTTCTGATTTGCATTTTCCTTTCTGTTGGTTCCATTATGTAGCTTGAATTTCAGTGCCTGTTCTAGCTTTTCAATAAAATCTAAAAATTCATCAAAGAAATTTCTCAGACTGTGGACAAGATCCCTTCGTAAAAATACTGGTAGTCGTTTCTGGACCGTCGTGATTTCTGTTAACACTCCCAGCGGACGATTTGTATGCTCAACCTAACCAGTTCATGCACACAAAAATTATGCATCGACCCACATCTGTATTTGAAACTTGGTCCTCTTAGGAACTCATTCTGATGCCGCGTTTGTTTTGCTTCACTCCAGAATTACTTCCAGAAACAATTCTTAAATCCTTCATAGGAAATAAATGAAGCCCATATTAAATTTCCTCACAATCTTGTGTTGCCCTCTTCATGCCTTCTCTCGAATTTAATTTTAGCCTTATCCAACATTCCTCACATAAAATCAGTTCTACAAGCAGCAGTAAAATCAGCTGGATGCTAT
This sequence comes from Schistocerca nitens, assembly GCF_023898315.1. NCBI lineage: Eukaryota > Metazoa > Arthropoda > Insecta > Orthoptera > Acrididae > Schistocerca > Schistocerca nitens. The sequence goes on along the minus strand of NC_064614.1, from coordinate 498,537,252 downwards.
TTTCAATCACGTGCAAAACACTTAGTCAGTCCCAAATTAGCCCATGGAACACTTTTCAAAGTAGTAACCCAATCGCTGCCAAAGAACTTAATTATGTCTGTACATCTTGAACCTGCTATTCATTCAGCACAGCTTCATTCCTGATTCAAATTTCTGCCTATGTTTAACCATCCCTTCTGCACATTCTACTACTCTATCTGACATATTGTTAACGTCTTCATGGTCACATCCTCACTCATATTTTGCCTCAGCGCACAATTCTCTACATCGCCTCCCTGTTTGTTCTGCATTTTTCTTCCAATTTTTCCCTGAAATCTTCTTCCATTGCGTCGACTCTGGTATTAAACAGGCCAGCCTACCGAAACTTTGCCCGCCTGCGCTTATAAACCCTAATTTTGTATCAGTCATTCCTTCAATTGCCACTGCTTTTACACTTTCTACTTTTGTCTCCACATTCACAATTTTTGAACCTACGTCTGTTTTTACTGTATCCAGCTCTGTGTTTACTGAACCTAGCTCTGTGCTCAACGTCGATAGACTAGATCGCATTTCTAGCGAAATTTGCAACATCTGTGATGAGTAATCATATGTGAACTTACTTCCTCTCTCTAAGTTTGGATTATCTGCCGCACTAATAATGTCAATATCAGTACTACCACCTTCCAATTTAGGACTAACTGGCCCTCTGGCACAATTTGAACCACACAAACTGGGTGATTGCTTAACCTTTGTAAGCTCTATCACTGACGATAAACCTGTGGATTCACACGTATTTGCGCTACTGGTGCAATTATTTAACTTATCACTGCTTGGCTGTTTCTGTTGCGCTGCTGCTGCTGCCGAAAGTGTGGATGCTACCTATGCTGACACTAATGTTGAAGAACTCTGAAGTCGCTACCGGTGCCTGAGCTGCCGTGATGGTTGGTGCTAGTATAACTATCAAAGTATCTGCCACTGACTGTTGCTGACTTCTTCAAAGCTTCTTCTTCTTCTAGTAGTTCCGTGCCTAGCTCCCCACACGTAATTACCGCTGCCGATTCTCATACATTCAACTGCCGCAAAAATCTTATCCTGGAGCCTCCATGCAAGCTGCCTATCATGCAATAGATTTGGGACCTAGATCACGGAATATTGCAAAATGTTAGAATTACAACAGCAATTCGAAAAGGATTAGGCTCATGTCCCGGACGAGAAAACCCCAATTGTATTGATATATCTAGGTAACAGGAATACGCAAGTCTGCGCTTAAAAAGGATGGCTCGATAATGTCGAAGGATCGAGCCTCACATATCTGCCTTTATACCTTGCAGCTAAACTTACTGCAAATAATAACATGTACCTGTGGTCCGCAGTCAAACAGTCTATGTATACAAAATTGTTGAGGATTTCGTGGCCACTTGTTGACAAACTGCCTATTGGCTTCTGTCTCGGGTTCTTCGGCCGACGTTCATCTAATGATTTTTCTGACGTTTCGCCAGCACGAGTGGCTGGCATTGTCAAAGCTTCACCCTCCATTGCCGGTGGTGAACTGGAGCCGAGCTCGCGGGCGCAGACTATATGTACCTGGCGCGCCAACGTCCGAGGGCTTCTCCGCGGTCATTTCCGGTGCGGTTCTCCTCTTGCTACCTGCGACGGTCGTTCGCTGCAGTACGGGAAGCCAGGATCCGTTGACCTTAAGGCTTTCCTCTTTCTTGTTCAAACTGTTCGCGTGTTTTTGTATTTCTACAGCTTCTCTGAACAAGCGCGTGTGATAGTGGTTCTCTACAGCCAGAACTTCCGTGTCGGCGAATTTTATTACGTGGTCGGTCTCATTCAGTGCGTGTTCTGCCACGGCCGATTTCTCCACCTGCCCCAACCTGCAATGTCGCTTATGCTCCTTGATCCTGGTGTTAATGGATCGTCCAGTCATCCCGACATAAACTTTTCCGCATGTGCATGGAATGCGGTATATTCCCGACATTGAAAGTGGGTCTCTCTTCTCCTTCGCCGATCTAAGACACTCTTTGATCTTCCTTGTCGGTTTGAAGATCGTCTTTACGCCATGTTTGCGCAATATACGGCCGATTCTGTCCGTCACTCTGGGAATGTATGGCAGAAAGGCCGTACCCGACATTTCTTTTTCTGGTTCCTTACTTCGCCGAGTGTTTGGCTCAGTTACACTTCTAATATAATTTGTGGAGTACCCATTGCTCCTCAGGACTGTTTCCAGGTGTTGCATTTCTCGTTTGAGGTGTTGCGGCTCACATATTCGTCCTGCTCTCGTTGCGAGCGTACTAATCATGCCCCTTTTCTGGCTCGGGTGGTGGTTTGACAGTTTGTGCAGGTATCGGTCCGTGTGAGTCGGTTTTCGATACACGCTGTGTCCCAGGTTTTCGCCGTCCCTTGTGACCAGCACATCGAGAAATGGCAGTTTCTTGTCCTTTTCTACTTCCATGGTAAATGTTATGTTGGCATGGAGGCTGTTCAAGTGTCTTAGGAAGTCACCGAACTGTTCTTCACCATGGCTCCACACCACGAAAGTATCATCGACGTACCTGTACCACACCTTAGGTTTGCAAGTGGCCGAGTCCAGTGCCTGTGCTTCAAATTGTTCCATGAAGAAGTTGGCCACCACTGGACTGAGAGGACTACCCATGGCGACGCCTTCCAGCTGTTCGTAGAAGTCGCCATTCCACGTGAAATAGCTCGTGGTGAGACATGCATGGAAGAGCTTTCTGATGTCTAGCGGGAAAATGGAACCGATGTGCTCCAGAGCGTCACTGAGTGGCACTTTCGTAAATAACGAAACAACATCAAAGCTGACCAGGATGTCGTTTGGTGCAAGTTTCAGTTTCTTCAGCTTCTCAATGAAATGTCCTGAGTCCTTAATGTATGTGTCGGTCTTCCCCACGTGTGGTTGGAGCAGAGAGGCCAAGTGTTTTGCCAGCTTATATGTCGGTGATCCAGGAGCGCTAACGATCGGTCTCAGTGGAACGTTGTTCTTATGGATCTTGGGTAATCCATACAGCCGAGGTGGTAGGGCTTCTGTGTTGCGCAGGTTTCTCTGTATGTCCGCCGGCAGAGAAGACGCCTTGATCAATCGATTCGTATTCCGTGTGATACGTTGCGTCGGATCTGCGGATAGTTTTCGGTACGTCGTCGGATCTAATAGGTCTCGGATCTTTTGCTCATAATCTTCGGTCTTCATTACGACGGTCGCATTCCCCTTATCGGCAGGCAGTACCAATATACTCTTGTCGGCGTTGAGATTCTTAATGGCTTGTACCTCTTCTTTCTTCAGGTTGCAAGCTGGCGGTTTTGCTCGGCGCAGTATCCTGGCTGTTTCCGTGCGTATTTCCTCTGCCCTTTCACAAGGAAGGGCACGAATGGCTGCTTCGGTGTTGACAATGATGTCCTCCATAGGTATGGTTCTCGGGATGATAGCGAAATTCCCTCCTTTTTGAAGAACAGACACTTCCGCTTCGGTCAATTGTCGTTCAGTGAGGTTGACCACTGTGTGTGACATGTCGGGAGTCGCCTTGTCGGTCTGCTTCCGGCATCTTTCAAACTTTTTCTTCTGTCGCTCGGTGCAGCGCTCGAGTTCGTTCTGCATGCTCCTGTGAGTGATGCTGTCGATCTTGTCCCAGTCGTCTCGATGCATTCTGCTACTTAGTTGATAGAAAATGTCCAGAAGTTCCTGATCCGTTCTTGCCAAGTCTCTCCGTGTTGTATGTATTCGCTCACGAAGAAAAGCTCGTTCCATTCTGTCGTAGATACGATGTGCTTGGGCGGTGGTGAATAGGCGCTTGCATCTCAAGAACTTCGGTGTAGCACATTCATCTCGGCACCGTGACAGAAAGGCGAGAGAGGACATCAGTCGCGCTTTCTTCTTCCGTCGTTGGTCAAGGCGTCGGTACAATCTACAAATCTCCTCCCCGTAGAGGCGTAATACAAAATTGTTGAGGCTTTCGTGGCCACTTGTTGACAAACTGCCTATTGGCTTCTGTCTCGGGTTCTTCGGCCGACGTTCATCTAATGATTTTTCTGACGTTTCGCCAGCACGAGTGGCTGGCATTGTCAAAGCTTCACCCTCCATTGCCGGTGGTGAACTGGAGCCGAGCTTTAAATAGAGATGGGGCCCCTCCACGCCCGCACCAACGTGGTGACCAAACCAAAAGTTCTACTGTCACCTCCGTAAAACATGTTAGTTATCTAGTAAGTGGATCACAGGATGCTGGGCTGTGATGTTGTCCGTGCGTCTGGGTAAGGCTACGCATTAACACGGTCCATCAGGTGATAGATAGTGGGCGAAACGCGAGTGAGGGTAGCGATTTGAAGAGCAGAGGGAAAAAAGTGCCATGGCTCGTGCCGTGGGAAAAAAACCTCTGCGACAGTGGGATGGGTAGTAAGAGCAGTAGTGGCTTACTAGCTGCGATAGCTCATGCAAGGTTGGATTTGTTAGTATGGGTATCATGCATCATTACCGTGACAAGCGATGGCGATGTCGCGGGCGCAGACTATATGTACCTGGCGCGCCAACGTCCGAGGGCTTCTCCGCGGTCATTTCCGGTGCGGTTCTCCTCTTGCTACCTGCGACGGTCGTTCGCTGCAGTACGGGAAGCCAGGATCCGTTGACCTTAAGGCTTTCCTCTTTCTTATTCAAACTGTTCGCGTGTTTTTGTATTTCTACAGCTTCTCTGAACAAGCGCGTGTGATAGTGGTTCTCTACAGCCAGAACTTCCGTGTCGGCGAATTTTATTACGTGGTCGGTCTCATTCAGTGCGTGTTCTGCCACGGCCGATTTCTCCACCTGCCCCAACCTGCAATGTCGCTTATGCTCCTTGATCCTGAGGAGCAATGGGTACTCCACAAATTATATTAGAAGTGTAACTGAGCCAAACATTCGGCGAAGTAAGGAACCAGAAAAAGAAATGTCGGGTACGGCCTTTCTGCCATACATTCCCAGAGTGACGGACAGAATCGGCCGTATATTGCGCAAACATGGCGTAAAGACGATCTTCAAACCGACAAGGAAGATCAAAGAGTGTCTTAGATCGGCGAAGGAGAAAAGAGACCCACTTTCAATGTCGGGAATATACCGCATACCATGCACATGCGGAAAAGTTTATGTCGGGATGACTGGACGATCCATTAACACCAGGATCAAGGAGCATAAGCGACATTGCAGGTTGGGGCAGGTGGAGAAATCGGCCGTGGCAGAACACGCACTGAATGAGACCGACCACGTAATAAAATTCGCCGACACGGAAGTTCTGGCTGTAGAGAACCACTATCACACGTGCTTGTTCAGAGAAGCTGTAGAAATACAAAAACACGCGAACAGTTTGAACAAGAAAGAGGAAAGCCTTAAGGTCAACGGATCCTGGCTTCCCGTACTGCAGCGAACGACCGTCGCAGGTAGCAAGAGGAGAACCGCACCGGAAATGACCGCGGAGAAGCCCTCGGACGTTGGCGCGCCAGGTACATATAGTCTGCGCCCGCGAGCTCGGCCGAATAACTGGCACCACACAGGGAAGCCGTACCGTACACCGCATGCAAACAAGCTCCACACATCCCCCACACAGTGAGACGATCTATGGCCGATCTCCCACTACTGTATAACGATCTTGATTGTTCCAGGAATGTAGCAGCTGCAGCCACTGGGATACATCGCCATCGCTTGTCACGGTAATGATGCATGATACCCATACTAACAAATCCAACCTTGCATGAGCTATCGCAGCTAGTAAGCCACTACTGCTCTTACTACCCATCCCACTGTCGCAGAGGTTTTTTTCCCACGGCACGAGCCATGGCACTTTTTTTCCCTCTGCTCTTCAAATCGCTACCCTCACTCGCGTTTCGTCCACTATCTGTCACCTGATGGACCGTGTTAATGCGTAGCCTTACCCAGACGCACGGACAACATCACAGCCCAGCATCCTGTGATCCACTTACTAGATAACTAACATGTTTTACGGAGGTGACAGTAGAACTTTTGGTTTGGTCACCACGTTGGTGCGGGCGTGGAGGGGCCCCATCTCTATATATAGAGCTCGGCTCCAGTTCACCAGCGGCAATGGAGGGTGAAGCTTTGACAATGCCAGCCACTCGTGCTGGCGAAACGTCAGAAAAATCATTAGATGAACGTCGGCCGAAGAACCCGAGACAGAAGCCAATAGGCAGTTAGTCTATGTATAGGCTAAAATTGCGAATTAGTAAAATAATCGGAAATAGTAAATAAAAGGCAAGTGGATATGTAATAAAAATGTTTTTTATTAATGTCTGAAATTGATGTAGACGATAGCAGAGAATTATATAGAATAATGTTTATTCATGCAAGCAATCTGAAACAAACGGAAGAGGTTCTATAACTAACATTTGTAATTAAAACAGAAATAAAACCTTACACTTTATTAAATCCAAAGATACGTCCATTTTCAAATAAAACTGTCCTTGAGTGTGTACGTAATTATACAGCAGTATCACTATCTAATGTGTCTATAGTTTTTACTTGTAACAATGATCATACTCGATGGCAACATGCATCAAACAACCACTTTACAAGCATTACATCGATACTGCATGTATCTGGTTGCTGCGTAATGTGCTCCAGGAAAATGTACGCAGCATAAGCACCAGCAATACGAGAAATCTTTTCGCACTCTATCCTGTGTCCTCGTCTTCATCACTTTCATCAGTACAGTCCTGCACACTTTTGATTATTGCTTCATCTGTTAATGTTTGGTCTGTATCACGGTTTTCCTCATTCACCCACTTAGCAACATCTTTATCAATTTCTGCTTGTCCTGAAAGCTTGTGCAGCATGTCAGAGTTCAAAGTTATCAGCAATCCGAATTAACTGACTTATCCCTGTTGCTCAGTACTGGGTCTAGCTCTGCCCCAATGTATGTCCACACTTTTCTCCAGCTCTTGAATTTGACGCTCTCCTCTTTATCCCATGCTTCAGCTGCTTGAAAAGCATCATGTAAGCTGATCGCTTTCCACACCTTTAGCACAGTCTCGGCTGAGTCGTCTTCACATTCCTCCACCAAGAAGACATGAAGTGCATGTCGATAGTAACATTCAATTGATTTCAAAATTTCCTGGTCCATGTGTTGAATCAGGGTTGTCACACTGGGTGGAAAAAGGAGTGCTTTGTATACCATCAGATTTTAGAGTCACATCGGAAGGACGACCAGGAACATGTTTCTCTGTCCATCCACGCTTTATTCCGAGCACAAAATGCCACTAATGGTGCATTTCTGTCACTGCGTCGGAAATAACGTGGATGTTGTGATTTCCCAGTCACCACGAGCGGGAGTTTATGACTCCTATTTGCTTTACAACAAGCCATTAATGTTACGCCTGTTTCTGTTGCTTGTACCTAAGAGCTTCCATCTCGCTCTTGGCAGCTAATGGTTTTGCAGGGAGCGTCTTGTAAAAAGAGTTCAATTTCACCAGCATTGTACAAGGCGTCAGCAGTTAAATCTTCTTCCTCTTTTATGTTCCCTATCGTGTTTACAGACTCATCTTCATCTTTTTCGTTAGTTGAGCGACATTCCCTGGTGACTATCGGTTGCCGAACACGATTTCGCCTTTTCCAGCTCGTCAGCTAACCTTCGCTTGTTGCAAACAAGTTACTACCGTCAAGATGTTTGTTCAGTGCAACTTTTTTTTCTCCCTTTACTGTCGCGCAGTTGACTGGAATTACTTTATTGCATTGTTATGTGAACCATCTATAAGCAACTACTTCAGTTCTTGATTTTCTTTCTTTCGCCTAATTTTCTGTTTCTCAACTCACTCTCCACTTGGGTTGAGCACTGACGAAGAACAACTGTCTTTTTTATATTATAAGTAGTTGCTCGTTCAACTGTGTACTCAGCAGCAACTGCTATCTGCGAAGAACCTCGCTTCAATTTATCTAAAATTTCGCGTTTCAGCTTCAAGTTTAGCGTAACGTGCTTCCTGTTCGAAGACATGATACTGATCTATAAAGAATGCCACAATTTCAAATATCTATAGCACTGTTTAACATTGTAATAGACTGACACTGTTGTGGACGATAATTCATTGTTGTACGCCATTTCGGATGTGGCCCAAATTATTGAGAGGCCGGATTACTGAAGACCGGATTAGCAAGAGTTTTGTGTAGTTATCCAAGATAGCACGTTACCTCAGGCCTACCTTCTTCCAGATATCAACTATAAAGTGTCCTGAATCGCCGCACTTGAGTGCATCTCACAAAATGTGCGTGTCTTTACTTGACTCTAGTAGTGTTCCGCCACTGCGTAACTCTCATTGGTTGAATGCCTTCCCCACTGAATTTACATAGTTAACGTATTCTACAGTTATTATTTGACTAAAGTTGATCACTTTTCACGCTAAACTAACAGAACATAACAGTATTTAACAAAAATAATGTTATAAACATTTGGTCACACTCAGATCATTTATAATTAGTATAAATAACAGTTTGTTCATAAATAAATAACCCAGAATTCTTATGCGTGTGTGCTCACATTAGGCGATAGTAAAATGGGCAGTTCAGTGCACAAAGGAATCAAGTCAATATAAGAAATATTTGAGAAAAACATACATAAAAGTTTTTCTGACTAATTAATTACAGGTAACAGTTTATATCATTATTAAGTGTCTGAATGATAGAAGATTTTTGTTTGATGTATTCTCATACTGAAGAAACGTAAATGTAAGTGCTATCCCATGCTAGCTTGAAAGGAAAAGTAAAACTTTGGATGTGTTTCTTTTGTGCACCTGTATCTTCCTCTTTATTCTGTGGCAAAAAAGGCATTTCTGGCCAAGAGAAGTCTACTAATATCAAATACCGGCCTTAATTTGAGGAAGAAATTTCTAAGGATGTACGTCTGGAATACAGCATTGTATGGCAGTGAAACATGGACTGTGGGAAAACCGGAACAGAAGAGAATCGAAGCATTTGAGATGTGGTGCAATAGACGAATGTTGAAAATTATGTGGACAGATAAGGTAAGGAATGAGGAGGTTCTATGCAGAATCGGAGAGGAAAGGAATATGTGGAAAACACTGATAAGGAGAAGGGACAGGATGATAGGACATCTGCTAAGACATGAGGGAATGACTTCCATGATACTAGAGGGAGCTGTAGAGGGCAAAAACTGTAGAGAAAGACAGAGATTGGAATACGTCAAGCAAATAATTGAGGACGTAGGTTGCAAGTGCTACTCTGAGATGAAGAGGTTAGCACAGGAAAGGAATTCGTGGCGGGCCGCATCAAACCAGTCAGTAGACTGACGACAAAAAAAATAAAATAAAATAAAATAAAAAAAATCTAGTCTAGTTTTATTAAGGAAACAGTAAAGAAAATATGTTTCTTAAATATATAATTATAATTTTATTTTCTGTGTCTGCTTACAATAAATATTTCCAAACAGGAAATTATGAAATTCTGATTAAATGAAAAATGGGTTTACTTCCATTTGCTTGCTCTTGCAAGTCTGAGGTAGATTGATGTTTAAAATTATGAAATTCATCACAACAAATGTTAAAATATTCCAAATGAGGAACAAAAACAATTAAGAATATTTTAACCCTTATCTTCATGGAATAGAATATTTGCTGTGTCTTCAGCATAAATGTTCCATGTCTAAGAATAATTATTGTGAGACAATATATTACGTTGTAGACGCTTACACATTAAATACATGTTATCAGGTGAAGTCATGAATTCTATACTACTATATTTGAGTAATGTTCGTAAGTAATGGTGAGGTTACTACACCAAAAGTTATTTCTGATTGATAAACAGAAGCTTTTGTATCACGGAAATGATAAAGGCATCAACTGTAACGTGTTGCAGCTGTACTTATAGCAAGAATACATTTGTAAATGAAAGATAATAAAGTCTGATCCTCTTCATTAAGCAGTGCTGACAATGAGAAGGAAAGTTCATCATATCAAATTCTAGGCGACACTGTCAAAAAAAGAAATACCACATTGTGGCTATAAAAAGACGTCGGAAAAATTTTCCTCATGCGCGAAAGTAAAGTCACTGTGCAAAAGCTTGGTAAGGAAATACAAAAAACTTTACACATCTTTAAGGTAATATGCAGGTTCCAAAATTGACTCAGGATTCAATTGTCATTATTTCTGATACATATGTCTAAATCTCTGAGGTCGCTCGCACTGTTGTATCATTATCTATACTGAATAGTTACTCTATACACTGCAGAATGTTGAAGAAAGTGGTGATGCACAGATGGAATGTGTGTTGTAAATAAAATAATATACACATATTAGAAAAATTTGAAAGGGATAATACAATTGCGTTACTATAAATGTCCTGAGCTTCTACGAACTTTTAGGCTGTCGAACTTCTTCTCTCACGACTTCAATTGTAGATGCAGGCATCGGACTCCAAGTACACCAGTGCGTGTCATAATTAAGAAAATCCTCCTTACTTGGTTTCACTTCACTTGAATAAAAAATACTTAATACTGGTATTAATTTTTTTCTTATTTCGAAACATGTATGATACAAAACACTCGTAGCCCGTCATCCTCGGAATTAACACAACTTCTACATACAAGAGAGTTAGAAACAAAATCATTTGTCTGCGCCTTACCGCGCACTCGTAATTAACGTCTATGCCAACGCTTATCGTCGATGGGTGTTTCATATTTTGTTTTTAATAAGTTTTAACTTTACGATATCCAGGGGGGTCTTGTATCATGTACCTACACAATCACCCCCACACTGTACGTTGACATGGTATGGAGGCATAAAGTGTTTTTTGCATGTATATGTTTACATTTGCCGATAGTTGTCGATACCCTTTATTTGTCATCTTCTCTTTTGTTTAATGGAATGGATATGTCAGCTTATCCTATGTACGTTACAGTTGTACAGTAAATTAAAAGATTATATACGTAATATGATAGTCCATTACATATTTGAATTTAGCGCGCTAACAATAATGTTCAGTTTGCTTCATTCTCGTTTCTGGGTTTCGCGCTTGCGCACAGGCAGATTTGGCGGCAAAGAACTACACTCCTGGAAATTGAAATAAGAACACCGTGAATTCATTGTCCCAGGAAGGGGAAACTTTATTGACACATTCCTGGGGTCAGATACATCACATGATCACACTGACAGAACCACAGGCACATAGACACAGGCAACAGAGCATGCACAATGTCGGCACTAGTACAGTGTATATCCACCTTTCGCAGCAATGCAGGCTGCTATTCTCCCATGGAGACGATCGTAGAGATGCTGGATGTAGTCCTGTGGAACGGCTTGCCATGCCATTTCCACCTGGCGCCTCAGTTGGACCAGCGTTCGTGCTGGACGTGCAGACCGCGTGAGACGACGCTTCATCCAGTCCCAAACATGCTCAATGGGGGACAGATCCGGAGATCTTGTTGGCCAGGGTAGTTGACTTACACCTTCTAGAGCACGTTGGGTGGCACGGGATACATGCGGACGTGCATTGTCCTGTTGGAACAGCAAGTTCCCTTGCCGGTCTAGGAATGGTAGAACGATGGGTTCGATGACGGTTTGGATGTACCGTGCACTATTCAGTGTCCCCTCGACGATCACCAGTGGTGTACGGCCAGTGTAGGAGATCGCTCCCCACACCATGATGCCGGGTGTTGGCCCTGTGTGCCTCGGTCGTATGCAGTCCTGATTGTGGCGCTCACCTGCACGGCGCCAAACACGCATACGACCATCATTGGCACCAAGGCAGAAGCGACTCTCATCGCTGAAGACGACACGTCTCCATTCGTCCCTCCATTCACGCCTGTCGCGACACCACTGGAGGCGGGCTGCACGATGTTGGGGCGTGAGCGGAAGACGGCCTAACGGTGTGCGGGACCGTAGCCCAGCTTCATGGAGACGGTTGCGAATGGTCCTCGCCGATACCCCAGGAGCAACAGTGTCCCTAATTTGCTGGGAAGTGGCGGTGCGGTCCCCTACGGCACTGCGTAGGATCCTACGGTCTTGGCGTGCATCCGTGCGTCGCTGCGGTCCGGTCCCAGGTCGACGGGCACGTGCACCTTCCGCCGACCACTAGCGACAACATCGATGTAATGTGGAGACCTCACGCCCCACGTGTTGAGCAATTCGGCGGTACGTCCACCCGGCCTCCCGCATGCCCACTATACGCCCTCGCTCAAAGTCCGTCAATTGCACATACGGTTCACGTCCACGCTGTCGCGGCATGCTACCAGTGTTAAAGACTGCGATGGAGCTCCGTATGCCACGGCAAACTGGCTGACACTGACGGCGGCGGTGCACAAATGCTGCGCAGCTAGCGCCATTCGACGGCCAACACCGCGGTTCCTGGTGTGTCCGCTGTGCCGTGCGTGTGATCATTGCTTGTACAGCCCTCTCGCAGTGTCCGGAGCAAGTATGGTGGGTCTGACACACCGGTGTCAATGTGTTCTTTTTTCCATTTCCAGGAGTGTAGTTGTCAAGGGTCAACATGTAAGCTGCTTCCGTCGCACGTGCGTGCACTCGTTTTCTTAGTGTTGATTTCACGCTGATTGTCACAGTTTCACCTGAGTCTCGCATAATGAAGAATTGCCGTCGCGTTTGGCTTCATTCTGGGTGTAGAGGGTGTGTGCTAATTGTTCAAAATCCGACGCTGTGGCAGAAGACCTCCGTTTTTACAACCCGGGTGTCATGATTACCCGTCGTACTCGCATTTTCAGCGGAGAGACCGCCGAGCACAGCATCCGTCGATGAGGTAAGTACCGGCGCTAACAAGTATAGTTCACTTGTTAATGTGTCAAGCGTTGTGAGCCACGATACTCAGAAATTATTTCGTCACACACGCACGTTCATGTCACCCCACTTCACCATTCACTTGTTGAAATAAACACATAGCCGACCAAAATATAGTATAAATTGCTTGTCTTTAAAGTTCATTTCTTCGTATGGAATTTGGTGTCCAATGAAAATTCATACAAGTATTGAGTTACAACAATAATTAACATGATAGCTTATACCCATGGCTGACATTCTATCCATCGCTTATACTACAAGCATAAATTTCTTAAGTTTTAAAACGTCATAAAATTTTCATTAACTGGGTGCTGTTACTACAGTCTGTTTGAAGCTTCAACTTATCTTCGTTCACATTACATATACAAATTAACTACATACATGTTGTCATGGTACAATACTTCATTTTTCTGTCAGGCTTTTACCACTTACGGGAGTTCATTTCTTCCGCAGGTAGAGGAGGGAGTAAAACATTGGAAAGAGGACTAAAACATTAAGCATTGTGGCCTAACTACACTTGGCGCCGCCTCCTTTGTTTGGGATTGAAGAAAGGAAATACTCATCTACTGGGTCAAGAGTTTATGAGGAAATGTTACTCACACAGTCATGAACTAGTTGCCAACGAACTTTTGTTTCACGAAAATAATGTTTACTGACTAATGATTCACGCAGTATCATGTTGTTTCTTCATGTGCTAGTGCTATTTACTTCAATTCATGTGTAGATTAGAGTGAAATCTGATGTTTTAACCATCATAGACTTATCTTTCTCAAATACCTGGAAATGTCATTATTCAGGCTTTGATGTGGTACGGTAAAAATTAATTGGTTTTTGCAAAATCTCATGCTTAAATGTTAATGTGTACTCTGCAACGATTAGGTACTCATAATTGTCATGGATATACACTGCGACGATGCATATTTCATTTTTCATTTGCATTATGTCCTTTGCATAAATATCTTTATAACTAAATTGTTTACTCGAGGTGCGACCCGTTTCTTCATTTGGTACCTATTACTCTCGACGTAATTCTCTTCTTCTGCGCCGTGAAGATGCACTCATCGCTGAGAGAAAAAAACTTAAAACTAAATTGGATTACGTTGCTCGGTGTCCACTGATACATTTGGTCATTGCATACGTACGCAGATATTTCCATACTTCGTTTAAATTCATAGACATTCGTTTATTCTGTTACCCATTATGATCATTTAATCTGCAAAGAAAATTATTTGACATTTCTTACGGTATTTTGTTGTTTGTCCTTAGCTTAGACGTCTCGTATAATTTTTCATAATGCTTCCTTTTGCTTGTACGTATGTTGTATGTTGTATATAGCTTAGTATTTAATTAAATCTCTGTGTACATATATCAATAGGTTCCTTAGTTCTTAGGCAGTAGATGTATTTGCGTAGTATTTCCGTTTACTTTGCATTTAAGTTAAGTACTTGTACATATTGAATTCCTATTTAGTTGCGCCTTCTGCCAGTCTGTCACGCATGCGCACAGGTCAATGCCTCCTCTCCTACTACTGACATCCGTGCGTATTGTCGAGCGCAGACAGCTCAACCATAAGCAAATTTTGTTTACACCTTCTCTTCGCATGAAACGGTATATTGCTTCTCATCGCTGTTAATTTTATGCCTACGTGTACAAATCAAAAGAATTACTTATGCCTATACAAATTACTTTATCTTAAAATACACTCCAAAAGAAAAATTACACTTAGAGTTATGGACACTAAGTACAATTATCTTGTGGTAGAAAGAATGCTACCTAGCTTCATCGTTCAATAAAAGCTTTTATATCCTTTTGAGGGTGGAGAGCCTTGTCTCACCCTGTTTGCTCATGGGCTGATCTGTACGTCCCAGAGTATGGTATTTTGGAAATTATATATGGTCCTGAACAGAGTAATTGTCACTTCAAATCAGTTTGCCAAATTTTGTCGATTTAGGATGAGTCCGTAAGACGGCTCGTTGCCCTTCAAAAAATTGTGTAACACGTTTCAGCCTCCTATTATAAATTTTACTTCTATACCTGGCCCTGTTTTCTAGTGTAAGCATGGCCTGTTTGATTTTATCTTGTAGTGTCATTTCTGTAGTGGGTACCTTTGTATGGGTGACTCCCACTCATTCTTTTATTTTGTCCGTAACATCAATTCGTTAGGTGTGAAACCTGTTGAAGAATGTGGAAGTTTATTGACAACTTGCATGAAAGGAGTTACATATTCTATCCATCGGGTGTGTTTGTGAGGGCTGTATGTCCTTATAAACCGGTTAAATTCTTTAAAGACTCGTGCTACTGGGCTTGCTTCTGGGTGAAAAAAGCTTACAAATATGTGCTTTATGGCCTGTGAGGTCATAAATTGTTTCCACTTTTGCCCAACGAAATATAAAGCTTATCAGTTAGTATCACCTTTGTTTTACCTATTCTTCTCAAATAGCCTCCTTAAATTCTTTTTCTGATATTTGTGGCTTTTGCATTTTTAATGACAAACATTTTGATATGTTTCCAGAAAATGTCATATAGTGGTACTACGTTACTCCTCCTTTACGTCTTGGATAGGGACCAGCTATTTCCAGGGATACTATATCTAAAGGTTTTTTTTTTAGTATTGGTTGTAGCCCAGTATATTTTGACACATTGGACTGTGTTAATTTTTGACATATTGCACATTCTCTTAATGCCTGTAGGACTCGTCTTCTCAAATTCGGAAAATAACGAAGTGTTACAATTTTTTCAGTACATTTGCCATAATGTCCCCATACTTCATGTGTGTGCCTTATAAATTCGTCGATACAATCTTCAGCAATACAAAACACACACCATTGATCAGATTTTTCATGTTTCCTACGAAGCAAAACGCCTTTCTACTCCTGATACCATTTATTTACCTTTCCTCCTTCATCCTGCTTAAGGTTTTGCATGACTTTCCTCCATCTGCGATCTTGCAGCTGTATAATTTTCATTTGCTTAGAAAACTTATGGTAATCAGACTGTTGTGTTGTAACTTGCATTAATAACGTTCTGAGTTCTGCATCTTACTCTGTTAATTCACCAAATTCCTCTAAACATTGCGGTAACCTAGACAAGGCATCTGCAATAACAGTCTAACCTCCTTTAATATAAATGATCTCGAAATTGAATTCTTGTTAATACTAACCACCTAGATAATCTACGGTGCAATAGTTTACATGTTAAAAGAAATGACAGTAACTGATGGTCACAGTAAACTTTGGTATTCTTGCCCCACAAAAAATATTCAAACTTTTTAAATGCCCATATTACAGTTAAACTCTCCAATTCTGGCACAGAGTAAGATCTTTCTGCTTCTAACCAAGTGGGTGTGGCTCTTAGCAGATCGTCTACATATACAGTGATTTTGCTAAGCTATTCTGTTCCTAAAACCTCGTCCAATGCAGATATAAACACTTCTGCTCTAATGTTCAGTCCAAAAGGCAGAACACGGAATTCGTAACTTCTGCCACCACATACAATTGCTGTATATTTTCGACTTTCTTCATGGAGATTTAGTAGCCAGTAGGACAACTTGAGATCGACTATACTGACATATTTTTTATTGTAAAACTTTAGAAGCTGTTCGTTCAAGTTGTCTGGTCTTATTCCTACTGGCACTGTCATCTTATTGATACCTCTAGCATCGAGAACTAACCTTACAGAATCGCCCAGTTTGCTTACTGATAATATAGCACTAGCACAGGGTGAAAATAAATGTTGTGTAATTCCCCATTTAATGATATGATTGATCTCTTCTCTTACAGCATCTCGTTTGGCCCGTGGTTTAGGATATGACATTACACAAATTGTTTTATGTGGATAAACTTAAAATTTATATTTATAGTCTCTTATAACTCCAAGCTTCCTACTGAAAACATTTGCGTACTTAAATAACAAGTTAGAAAGTTCTTGTCGTTGCATACCATTTGGTACATGTGATTCACTTAGTTTCTGCTCTACTATTTCGTAACTAATCTCAGTGTTTGCCTCTTGTTCAGTATCAAATTTGTTTGGGAAATATACAGCTGAAAAGAAATATTGTACTATTAGATTTGACTCGGGTTTGTTTTTATTACTATCATCTCGTGTTCTGACTAAATCAATAGAAAAAAATCTGTTCCTTTACATAAAAGCGGCATTTACCGTTACCTGTGTCAATCTGTGTTTTGTACGTTCTAAACGTGTCCATGCCAATAAGACAATTAATTACAAGTTTGTCAATTATAAGAAACTTGCACTTCACTATAAAATGTTCAGTTTGTAATGGAATAAATTCCCGATGTTTAACAAATTTAGTCTTACTGCCTGCAGCAGTTTGCAGCTTGCAGTTTTGGACAGGAAATTTTGGGAATCTGCCTCTCTACTTCAATTCACAGAAAAATTGCATTTGACATTAAGTTAGATGAACCTGTATCTAAAATTAATTGCGTGTCAATATTACATATTTTCACCTTAATGTTGGCTTGTGCACGGTGCGGCAGAAACGACTAAGCAGTTTCTATCGATTACCGCTGGGGCTGTGATGGGGGTAGGCAGTTGCAGGTGGTCTGCCTCTGTTCAGTCGTTGACCCCATTTCAGTAGCCAACATGGTCTGGACCGGTGCACATCATGGTTTTGTCGTTCGCGCTTATTATGAAAACAACAGATCCGTGATCGCTACACAACGAGCTTTCCGGCGACAGTTCAACATTCTATGCAACAATGCCGTTCCTGATGCAAACACAATTCGGTCCTGGGTTCAGCACTTGGAGGAAACTGGTAGAACACTAAGAATAGATACACATGGCCGACGCAGATCCATCAGAACGCCAGAAAATGTGCAGCGGGTGAGAACAATAGTTCAGCAATCGCCGCAACGTTTTGCTCGACGACATGCTATTGCGTTGGGGATTCCAGGCCGCAGTTTGAGAAGGATTCTGCTATGCGATGTAAAGTTCCATCCTTTCAAAATAATGATTGCTCAAGAATTATGCCCAGCAGACTACACCAAACGACAAAATCTGTGTGAGCAAATGCTTGCTCAGATCCCTCCGAATGCAGCTTTCTTCAGTAGTGACGAGGCACATTTTCATCTTAGTGGGTGCGTCAACAAGCAAAACTTTCGCTACTAGGCTGAAAATAACGCCCGAATTATTCGTGAAAGACCGCAACATTCTCCTAAAGTGACAGTGTGGTGTGCCATATCACAAATTGGCATGGTAGGTCCTTAATTTTTTTTAGGAAGGAGTGACCATGACAGTGAATTCCACACGTTATGTTTCAATATTGCAAAATTTTCTGGAACGCAGAATGGATGAGATTGTTAAAGAACATGGAATGGGGGACTTCTGGCCCCAACAGGATGTAGCTACTGCTCATAGAGCTTGAATTTCACTCGCTGTTTTGAGAGAAATTTTCCGGGACGCCTCGTTTCGTCGAGGGTTGATGTCGGTTGGCCTGGGCGGTCACCAGATTTGAGCATTTGTGACTACTCTCTTTGTGGACATTTGAAGGAAAAGGTTTTCAAAAGTTGCCCTTACACCCTACCAGAGTTAAAAGAGCGGATTATTAACGAAGTGAAGGCCATACCCCGCGATATGTGTGCAAGAGCTGCTCGAAACTTCAGGGATCGTCTACAGTAATGTATTGATGCTAACGGCCGCCATTTTGAGGACATTATTTTCAAAACTAAATGAATGTAAAATGGTACATTGTAGTAATTTAGAAAATAAATACATTTTTCCTCTATACATCCAGATTTACTTTTTATTGCTCTTTAAAACTGCTTGGTCGGTTCTGCTTAAATTGTTCAAATGGCTCTGAGCACTATGGAACTTAACATCTGAGGTCATCAGTCCCCTAGAACTTAGAACTACCTAAACTTAACTAACCCAAGGACATCACACACATCCATGTCCGAGGCAGGCTTCGAACCTGCGACCGTAGCAGTCGCACGGTTCCGAACTGAAGCGCCTAGAACCGCTCGGCCACCGTGGCCGGCCAGTTCTGCCATACCCGGTATTTGTTCTTCCCGGATTTTATCTATAGCATCTAACTCATGCTGAAACAGACCATCCTTGAAGTCACTTTGTTTGTAGTTTTGCTTTGGCCTCACTCCCAGAGAGGTCAATAGCCTGGGGCTTAACCACAACCGGTCGGTGTTTTCCAACGGCGTAGTGTGACTTAATTCATTACCTGGAATAATTTCAGTTAGTTGTACTCTGTGGGTACTTCTCCATTGTGTGTCGTTACTTGCTGTTCCGTTATCCTGCTGCCCAAAGGTCGGCTGCGGTACAGCGTAAGGCATGGCATTGTTGCCGCGCGTCGGCCACTGATGCGGCTGGCTGTTTCTGTTCATGTTCGGCATAGGGATGGTGGCTTGTAATTCGCTCGCGCATTCAAATTACTCCTGTTGTTCTGAAAATTTCTTTGAAATCGTTTGTTTTGCCGTTCCTGTTACCATACTCGTTACCTCTGGGTATGTAACTGCTGTTGTGTGTATCATCCTTGCTGTGTGTTTGGATCATGTTATAGTGACTAATTTTCATAACTATGTTGTTGTTGTGCCTGATTTTCTGTTGTTCTATTGGATACAGGTCTTGCCTCATAGATTGAGTCGATGGGATCAAGCACTGACAGAAAATATTCAGTGTCGTGCTCTTGCGTTGTGTCTAATTTGTCTCTAATGTGCGATGGTAAACGACTTCTCAAATTTTTTAACACATCTACCAGTGATATTGAGTTCGTCCAGTAGCGTGTTTTGTTCAGGTATTTTTCAAAGTAACTAAGTAGACTACCGTATTTTCCATTGAATGGTGCGGGGTTGAAAACCTCGCGTCTGAGTCTTTCTTGCACTGCATCAGACCAGTATTTGTGGAGGAAAGCTCGTTCACATTCGATATAAGTGCTGCAACGTTCGGCCACTTCAGTTGCCCATAAAAGAACGTCACCTTGTATATATCCCACGACAAATCTGATTTTCTGTGCTTTGGTCCAGTTGCATGGAAATACATGACGAAAAGCACTGATAAATACTACTGGATTCATTCTTTTACCTTCGGTAACAAATGTAGGAAACTGTCGATGTCTTAGCAAACCTTCGTCTGCAAAAATAATTGATAGACACGTGGCATTTTCGGTCGTATTTATGTTGTTATTGTAGTTACCTTTAATTCCGGCTGGTAATTGTTCAGATGTTGGAGTTGTGGGTATGTTTACATTTTGCACTCTACACCCGTCACTGGTGTGGGACTCGTGACAAGTTGTGAATAAATACCGACAGGTTGTGGTTTGTTCACTGTAGCCTGTGTATTAATTACGTGCATATTTCGAGATCCGGTAGTATTTTCTTCTAAAAGATTGCTGATCCTATGTTCTGCGGCTTGTAGGTTAATGTTTACCTTGTTCACGATCTCACTTTCTTTTTTCTGAATAGCCTTTTGTACTACATCTGTTTATAACTTACAGTCAATTACTAACTTCTATGCAATGGTATTACCCTCACTAACGTACTTGCTTCAGCTTGACTAATGATATTACTCAGATTTTCATTTATCCTCTCTCTCTCCTTCTTAGCACATACTGACTGAACTTCTAATGTTGCTACTCTTAAATTATTTAGTTTGTTAACTACAGTGGCTACCTTTTTTACTGTCGAACACAATGTTTGTATTTGCGTCTGTGATTTTCTTTATCTGCTGCTCTACTAGATCATGGTGGTCGTTCAAAGAGTCTACCTTCTGTCTTATCTCAGTAATGTTGTAACGCCGGAAATGCATATCCTCCTATTTCCATTTATTGTACTATAATTTGTTTTCCTTATTTTTGTTACCTGAATATATGACATTTCTGTGTCTTTACATATTGTAATTGTTTTACTATTTGTATATATATGCATTTATGTCGATGTATAATTGGTTTGTTTCGTAAATATTATTTGTATTTTTACGCTGGGTCTTGCCTAGGGAAAACTGCTATCGAACGATTACATCGATAGGTCGTGTGAAGAATCAAAGTGTGTAGGATCTTTGGGAGTGTTAACCACTGTGGTGTTAACTCTGCCGCGTGGAGCGCGGGCAGAGAGAGAGTCTGGCGGGAGTAGCGAGTGGAGCAGGTGTGTGGTGTGAAGCTCCCGCGAGTTGCCGCGCTTTCGGGGTTTGGCAGCACGTAATTGCGCTCGACTTGCGATGATAGTTTCTGACATGGTGTCGCGGACGGGAAGCATTAGCTGGCGCACATCAAGAGCCCGTTTCGTCTGGTGACCGTGTCGAGAAGAAGGCGCGCCAACATCCAGCTTCTGCAACAGCGACGGCCGACAATGAGTGACTGTCGCCACATCCTCGATCGACGGCTTCAAACCAACAAGGAAGACTGGAAGCACGTAAAGTTTTAGAACTGTATGGCAGACCTCAGCTTTTCAAACTTTTAAAATTGTTGCATCACAAAATTACAGCTACTTAGCATGAACCTTTGTTACTCATTGTCCCAATTGCATTACCAAGCAGGGTCCCTTCCTTTTCCGAAATGAACCCGAGTGTCGTTGAAATTCAAACGCCAGCATAATTCCATTTCACTGCTTTAATTTCAAAGTTCAGTTAAAGTATTCATAGCTGGCTACAATACTTAGATTACACAAGCACAAATTAAGAGTGCTAGTTTTGTTACCATATTTTAGCTTACCTGTGACTGCAGCTCAGCTTGGTACGTACTAAATTTTACTATTGTTAATTGTTAAGAATCATTTAATTCAAGTTTGGAGTTAAATCTCTTATTTCTAAATTGCGTAGATTCAAGTAGCTTTTGAAATGATTGTTGAGGTAGTCCAAGACTAACCGTATTTTACTGAATTTCGATGTGCTTCAGAAAGAAAGCTCACTATTAACTTCAGTCACTAAATTAACTTTCGATTTTCCGGTTTTATTAATTCTTTTGCTAAATTAAGTGCAGCGAAATTTATTACTTCTGACAAACTTTCAGTTTTCACACTACACTTGTCAACCTTCAGTTGCCACGCTTCTAGTGCTAATTATATGTGTAATCATCTTTCTTTTTCAGTACTATAGTAATTGTCCTTAGGACTGGCGACCGTAATTTCCCCCAAATCTCAAATATCTAATTACCGCTAGTTGATTGTTAACGTAACGGCCGCACATTTACTTTCTTTATTAACTTTACCCCTATTTCAAAATTAATTTCCACCAGTTTCATTTGCGTTTTTCCTTTCATTTAGATGCAACCCTTTCCTCCCTCTTTACCGACAAATTAACCTCGGTGACGATTGCTTTTCCAAAATTTCCATTAGGTACACGCGGTTTAATTTTTCACTGTCATTAAGGTCGATAAGTGAGGGGGAGGTTACAATGTTAATGTTCACTTCAGAAAGTACTTCATGCTTTACTTTTTTTTTGATGTCATTCAATTTTTTGTCGATTTCAGTGCGAAAATTTTTGGCTGAGTCATCAAACTTCTGTGAGACCGTGTTTTACAAATCCTGGAATACTTGTTTTTGTTCTCGTTTAATTGTATTTAGATCCTGTGTAACAGTGTTTTGTTGCTGTTTGACCATGTTCACATCTTGTTTCATATCCCTCAAATTTGTATTGATATTATCTAATTTCGTGTTTATGTTAGATAATAACTATCACAGCAGTGTATTAGTTGTACTGCTGTGGTTGCTGTCAGCTGTACTTTCCAAGTTAATGTTGTGTTGTGACCAAGTGGTGTTTATAATGTGTTGTCAAAATTCATATTGGAATCGCTCTCTAAGGTTTCATTCATGAGCGGTATGCCGCTCTGGAAGGTGAGAAACATTGTCTCGTCAATTGTGAACATTGTGTCGTCAAAGTTATTCTGCTGTGGAGCGTCGCTATCATTTGTCACACCTGCGACACTCACCTCTGACCTACTTAAACCTTCTGCAGTAGGCATGCACCTGAACTGCAATTGTTCGATCACGCAATTCTACGCCATCTTGGCTGATTCGATTCGCTATCATTGTAAGTGCATATATTTTTCGGCCTTGTTATATGAATATGCAAAAAATAAAATTTTATCAAAAATGTAAAAAATTTAATATGCTAATTATTAGACTTCTCAATCGTAATTTACGCGATTTCAAAGCCTGTTTTACGTCTATTAAGATGGGCAAACCATTGTATTGCAATTCTTTATGTTTTACTGACAATGTGTGTAACACTGAAAATTCCCGTAAAATTTTCGCAAATAAAATTCAAGAAAGGGAATAATGAAAAGGTTTCTATCTACATCAAAAGAGTTGCTACCAAGCGCAACCATGCAAGCAACTTGCGTAGCCATCCTACCTTTGCTGCGCCGAACAAAACAGCTTACTATGGAATATTTTACGTAACCTGCGTCCAATTCTTATTACTTTCCAAAATTTCTCCTCAATTTTTGCCTTTTTGCTTTGCTTTCTCCCCGTCGTGATTCATGCAAACAAAAAATACAGATAATTAGTTTTTATGATTCATAGCAATGTCATAAAAATTTCTTACTATAATATTTGTTAAAATCCTCCCTATCTGGTTTCACTTCACTTGAATAAAAATACTTAATACTGGTATTAAATTTTTTCTTATTTCGAAACATGTATGGTACCAAACACTCGTAGCCCGTCATCCTCTGAATGGCACTTCTGAACAGAACTTATATATACAAGAGAGTTAGAAACAAAACCATGTAAAAAAAAAAGTGAATGGTGGTTTTTTTCATTTGTCTGTGCTTTACCGCGCATTCGTAATTAACGTCTTTGCCAACGCTTATGGTCGATCGGTGTTTCATTTTTTGTTTTTAATAAATTTTAATTTTATCATATCCTGGGTGCCTTTCATCATGTGCCTACACGAATGTATAGCAGTAAACCCTCCATGTCCTTTTTCTTCGCTTTTATTAGTGGTCAGTGTTTGGTTTAAGGAGGTCCTTGCTGCATTTTACAAAAGTATGTCATGGGATATTCAGGCTTCTTTCTGTAGTCAACTTCGTTAAATTGCACATCATGGACAAAAGACTGCTTAAACATCAGGGCAAAAGGAGGCTCTATTTCATAATATAACAATCTCATAGTCAGCCAGTTGTTGGCGTAACCATCAAGCATTTTCTTCTCTTAGTTACTGAATTCTTTATGTTCCTGGAGGGTAAGGTCGGAAAATTCCTTTTCAGTTGTCTCAATACTGCTTGTGTAATGATATTCATCCAATAATGTGTGAAATTTTCCTACCGGCTTTCTCCACTATACCAAGATCACTCTCGTTAGGTAAGAATGTCCTGACCCAAGTGATCAATAACTGAGACATCACCCTCTGATCTTGACATAACTTCATGAGAGACACCGACATTTTAATCTTCCTGTTTTGGCCGATGCTAGAGCTGAACATAATGTTACTCCAGTAGGCGTAGGAGTTACACACCCTCACAAATTTCAGCCCTATCCCCAATAAAATTTGAAGCAAACACCTTTAGGATTTCCTGAAACAAAATAATCAGACCTGATTTTACAAGTCTATGAAGATACACATTTTTCTGATTGTATTTGCTAAGTTTCTAGAAGGAATGAAAGATGTTTTCTCTCTCTTCTTCTTTAATGGAACGTAGCCAAATAAAATAAGGCGACATTCATGGAATTCGATTAGGAAATGGCGCTAAAAAGACTATATGCGATCTGTTATTTGGACAGAAGAATACAAGTAACACATGATGGCAGAGGTAAAGATGATATAAAATTCAGACTGGTAACAGCAAAAAAAAAAAGTTGCTGAAAATGAGAAATGTGATAGCACCGAATATACATTTTAGAATATCTTTTCTGAAGGTGTTTTTCTGGAGTGTAATCGTGTACAGAAGTGAAATGTCGACGATAAAAAGTTCAGTCAAGAAGAGAATAGATGCTTTTGAATGAGGTGCTACAGAATAATATTGAAGATCAAATGATTGGTGAAAGTACATATTTATGATAAAATTTGACTAAAAGAAGGGATCAGTTGATAGGACACATCCTGAGGCATCAAGAGATCATCCATTTGGAATTTGGTAATAGAGGGAAGTGGGGGAAGGGGGGTTAAATTGTATATGGCAAACAGTTCAAATGCATCTGTACTTTTCATTACTATGTGGTGATGAAGAGACTTGTACAAGACAACACTGCATGTGGTAATTTATATCAAAGACTTAATACTGAAGATGATAACAATAACACCAATAGAGATATTCTGTATTATTTTGCCAGAAATGTTCTGTTGAAACAAATTAAAAGCAGTTTCTTTAAACACATGGATATTATCATCACAATCATGTTATCAGTTTTAATTAAACGAACAGCAAACAAGTGTCAGTGATGGAGTCATGAATGTATTAGGGTCCTATCAAATATAGATGTTATGTATTATCTTGCATAGCTGGACTCCTGTGTTCAAACGAATTTGGTTCATCTTTAGTGGTACAGTAAACCACGATATGGCTTCAAGTTAACAAATTCTATTTTAGCTGATGCTATTTACATTAATACTGGATAAGTGATGTCTGCTTGTGTGTTGTTCTATTTCTCTCCCCTGCACCTGTCTTCTTATGGTTGTAAGGTTCTGTGATTTTAATGTACAACACCTTAAAACCATAAAAAGACGACTTCAGGACAAGAGCAGCAGAACAAAACACACACACAGACATCACCTATAATACTAATTTATACACATTTTCTGGCCCTTGGAAAATATCGATTATGATGAATGAAGTAAATTCTTTGGTAATTTGGGAAACATGTATTTTTAAGAGCCTCTCCTACCCCTGGAGTTTTGGTATAACTGTGTGATTAATCATTATGTTATTTGCCAACACCATCACAGCTCCATTATCAATGTAATAAATACTTTCATCATATTTGCACATTACATAGCTACTGCACACAATTCTTGCATTCCCACGCAGCTTTACCAATCTAACATAAGTTTCTCTTGGAATAATGTCGACCAAAAATGTTACATAATTATTTTTAACCATGTTCTAAGTGAATTTTATCCTTAATGGAAGCAGATGAACTTTTCCTTTATAGGGTGTAGAATAATACTCATAAAAATGCGATAAATTTAATGTAGAAATGATGTGGATATTCCATCTACATATAAGTACAACAATATTTTCAACAGACGTCACTTAGCCAGTGCCACTTGTTTCACTTGTGTCTTTTTAGTCATCGACACAATATCTGCTTTTTATTTAAATAGTGAACTCCAACATTAAACATGGAAACATGTAGACGGATGTAAGCCCCATAAATACAGTATGAGTGTGATCCCAAAACCTGTTGTTTGTTAAATAATATCACCTTCTATTGAGACCAGTAATGCTTAAAATTCTACACCCTGTAAAGGAACAGTCACAGAGTTCAACTGAAAACATTATGGATAAAATTCACTTAATATCATCTAGCCACACATTGTGAACTGCCACTGAATTCAGAAAACTTAAAATCAAGAAGATGAAGACCATTCAAGCAATCAAGTTTAACAAAAGCTGCCGTTTGTCTAAAGTAATACCTAATTACATTAACATTAATGTAAGCAACCACATACATTCAGCCAAAACTGCCAAGTCGAAGTGTGAAATTATCTGGTTAAAATCTGAAATCAGATCATTATATAAATACAAAGATGCCCTTAATAAGCAAATGATCAAACTGCATTTGTCACTAAGGAACTTCCTGAATCCCATGCAATTTATGCACAGTTTGGATAAAATTAATGACCAGGTGAGAAAATAAAAACTAGTTGTGTCAACTATACATAATCAGAAATTACTTGCTCTCAACTCTAGCAAAAGACACCTAGAATCTCCTCCCACACCAGAAATTTTTTTTCTGACAGGGCTATAAACTCCAGCACTATCACATTTGACAAAGATGAAAGTGAGTTACTTGATAAAGACCTCAAACATAATATTCCACCATTGCTCAATAATAATCATTTCAAGAATTTAATTGTCTGGTCTAAAATAGTATATGAGAGAACAGTAATGAGCAGATTACTATTGGGCTTAAAGGTAAGTATATCACATACAAAAACCATCAAAAACAAAAATACACAGTTGTACAAAAATTGATCCAAACTGCTTGGGAAAATTAAAAAAACTGCCTAAAAACAAAACTGTGATACTGAAATCTGACAAAGGGAACTCAGCTGTTATTATTATGGATCTGAATATATCAAAAAACCTTGGACTTTCATAAAACGACATATATGAAATACAGAGTGACCCCACACCCAAATTTCAGGTCAGCTAAGAAAACTCCTGAAATCTTCTGATTTCCTGTTATCTAACTATGATGTCCTAAAATGCCTTGTGATCAACCTGTCAGCGCCAAAACTAGATTTACAACCAGAAATTCATAAGCTTTGTTGCCCTATGCATCATGAAGGTAACTTAAGAAATAGTCATCACATTTCATCACCATGAAGCTACAAGACATTCTCAGCACTTTTGAAAAGATTTTCTCAATTAAGAATAGCTATGATTTTGTAGACGATATCGAAGATATACTAACAACAGAGGATGCTAAATTTTGTTCAGTGGACATGGTAAACCTTTACAACATGCATATCCATGATACCATTCATATAATTAAAAACAACCTATTAAAACACAAACTGTTATTCGAGGATGAGATACATGATCTCATTAATATGCTAGGACTACTACTGTCACATAATTATTTCACTTTTAACACGAAAATTTACAAGCAAGAAGATGTTCTTGCAATGGGCAGATGTTTGGCAGGGATCCTTGTAGATATTTACATTAATCACATAGAAAATCGATTCTTCAGGTCAGAATGTTTATTTGAAGATAAGATAATTTATTGTAAAAGATATGTCGATGATACCATTATCCAGTACAATCGTCCTACTAAGGAGGATAGAGAACTTGCAAATACTTTCAGTAGTGTACTCAACAATGTAAAGTTTATGTAGGAGATCACATACATAACAGAATCAATTTTTGTAATCTTACAATTTCTAATCTAAATAAGAGACCTGCTTTTTAGATTTACCAAAAATGTACCACCAGTAATGTTTTGAAACCATCTCTTTCTGTCACCCAATAAAACACAAAATTTCATTCTTCAGCTCTATGATTAATCATAGGGCCTAAGTCTCACTAATTCCTCTTGATGAACAAAAAGGAATTAACATTATCATAGAAATTGCACATTGTAATGGATATATTCCAGAAGTAATTGATAAACTTCACAAAAAATCAAGAAGAAACAAGCACATCACCTAAATCTGATTCATAAGAACAAATATACATAATTGCCCATGTTCTCTTTATAGCAAACAAATTTTTACTAAGTTCCTAACATTTTTGTTGCAGTGGTATTGAAATATCCTTCAGCATCTCATACACTCCTTCAAGACAAATGGCCAATGTCACAGCAAAACAGGTACTTACAAACTTTTATTGGATAACTGGACACAGTCTTATGTAGGCCAGATAGGTAAGGGTTTCATTGTAATATACTGGGAACACCTGGTTGCCTTCCAGCTAAATAACTTTGATAAATCCGTTTTTCAACACATCTGAAAGAACATAGCCACTCAGCCATAGCCACTAATACACATTGTTAGCAAAGGAAAGAAAATGACTCTTCCTGAAGACCTCGACATTTACATCCATATCTCCAACTCACCACAACTCATTTTCAATGGATGAGGAGACATTGATAACAAGTAATTTCTAGACATCTTCGATGAAATATTTAAGAATGAAAACTGTAACTGAATGGCCACTCACAACTAGTAATTAAAAAGAAACCTGTACCACTAAACGATTACAGCGTAAAATAATTTCATCTAAATAACTGATTTGTATTAATCCTTGAAAAATCCAACTTATGTAAACAGATCACGTCACACTCACTCCCAACTTGTTTGAACATATTATTTGACAATGATGATCTAACTTAGCATAATTTGGCAGCAACCATTCTATATACTGGTATTATAAATAAGAGTGTGATTCCATAAGGTTGTAACAATTTCATTTTCATAATTTGTAATATCTGTTATGTTTCTCTGTAGTTATATCTCTGTACTGCTTGGATCTAAGCTGTTTGACTGTAACCTATATTTCCCAATATATACAAGTTGGATGTTGTGACTGTGCTTCTCGAGTTATTAACATCTAAGATGCCACAACTGTATCAAAGGTATAAGATGGAAGATCCAATAATTACCATGGTGACTAATATAAAATTAATGTGTGAAAAATTTAAATACGTTTGAAAAACTGCGATAGATACAACGCGGAATTGATATGGATACTCATGAGTATGTAAGTATGAGAATGTAAGTACACTAATATTTTCACTGCATGTCTCTTAGCCATTTCCAATTGTTTCAGTTATTTCTTTTTAGTCATCATCACATTATTTGCTTTTTATTTAAACAATTAATTCCAAACTTGAAAGTGGAATCTCCTCTTACTTGTGCAGATAAATTTTCTTTCATTGATTGGCGACTCCATGGAGTGTTGTGTGCACCACGACCAAATAGTGGATAGAATTGGAAGGAAAATCAGAATTGGCCGTATTTTGTTGTTTTATTGTCAGCAAAATCGATTTTCATTAACTTAGTGACCATCCTCAGTGCTATAATATACATTAAAATTGGTAGGCACTGGTATCAAGCTATAACCACAACCTTAGAGCGATCACATAAGTTTATGTGATACGGCCAATGCTGATTTATCTTCCAATTTTCTTTCAGTATTCATACTAAATTTGGTGCATGTATGTATCCTATGACGTACATGGATCCATTATATGGTAACCATCTGTTATCTTGCGTAACGCCCATGTTAAAATTCGTTCATCAATTTGGCTTCACAATATACGATTTAGTAATATATTTGCTCCTCAAAACAGGCAGTACCATTGCTGTAAAACTTTGTAACAAAAGCAAAGCCATCATTTAGGACGTACAAGAAATGTTACTGGAACTGTAAAATGACTGCGTTTGCACGATAATGTTCGTAGTCTTTTCAACGGCTATTTCTTTGTGGCTAGAAGAATTATCAACCTGATACAGAAAAAAGCGATTTCACGTTTTTGTCACTCTGTTGCGAGGGTCTTACCACCTAGTAGCTAAGTAGAAGTATATATTCCGCCATAGACAAAAACTAAAGATCTGAGCCCAAACTAGGTAAAATAGGTCCAAACCATCATTTCATTTCTGCTGAATATCGTCTCAATGCAGACGACGTAGCGTGGGTCATATAGACAGTCTTAGATTTCACAACCGATCTTATTTAATTTTTTAGATCTACCATGTCCATGATTAGGCTTAGTGTGTTCCTGGCGTTTCCACTTCAAAATAACTTCGCTAACATAGGGAAGACATCTGCAGCACAGTATGCCTAGCAAGGCAGACTGAATATCTGGACCCTGTAGTGTATGGGGACGAAATGCATCCCCAACATCATCACACAACTACTTGATAGAGATGGTGTCGATTGCTCTTAGAGATTGAACCCACATCATAGGGAAGGTGTTCCACGTATCTTCCAAGCACGTGAGGTAGCAAGTGGCAACCATATCGTCTTTTTTCACGAAACAGCGTTAGGAAATAATACGTAGAGGCGTCTTCCATGAAGTCATCTTAAAAAGCTGCCATACTTTCTTCGCTACAAAAAAACATGCAAAAGAAAGTGGATAGAATTATGCGTGTAATTTACTTACATCTATCACGCAGGCGTATGTTTAAGTACTTGCGAATATTACACACAGCTTCACCACTGCCTGTTTGTATGGACGAAATTTCAAGTCTTCACGAAGAATTCATCTCACCATGCGAACAGAAATTGTAAGAACAGCTGAGTGTTTGCGTGCAGATCGGTTCAGGGAATTCAAAACTGTCAGCGTTATTTTTCTCTACGTCTCCTGGTGTTCTACTGGTTCTTGAATGTTCTGGTTTCTTTTTCTGCACACTACCAGTCTCCATAAACGTGCCCACACACACAACAATCAATTTTTGATCAAGAACACGACATGCAGGAGCGATAACGTTAGGTCCCGCCCTTGCGAATGCACTCAATCCCACACAGCAGTAGTGGTCGCTGTGTGGCGTTTCAAATGAGAACGTTGCCGCGCCACACCCTGTATTTCGAATAAGTCGCGATTTCCGACTCTGTGTACCACAACAAACTTATTTTGCGACTACGACTTACGGTAACCATAAATATTTTTCAATAAAAATGCCTTGTGCAACCAAACAGTTTCGCGCCAGACAGATGACACCTTGGGTGCGCCCTTGCTCTCTCAGGATCCATAGTCGATACTTTGTTGTGCACAAAAATGTTTATTGGCCGTGTTGACTGTGATAATCGATATAAATTATACTGAAGTGCACTTGCTTTTCTTTTTGCAGTTAACTCCAAACTACGTGGCTTACGCCATGAAATGCATGACGACAGATACGGTAACAAAGAAAATCATCGGAAAAGTGTCAAATAGGTGATAGGCTAAGAGAAATTTTTCATAACATTAAATTCTATGAATAATGCACGTTTCAAATATTATTTTTTTGAAAATTAGTGAATTGCGTGACCTACAGCGAATCGTAAAGATTACGCTACGCGCTATTTCTCTAAGCCATTATGTACTAGCACCAAGTACTGGAGATTAAATTGATTTACAAGTAGACCTACACTATTATGAATTAAATTATTACACAAAACCAGCTAAGCTCTTCATTGACGCCAGAAGAATTTCTTCTTCTAAACGTTACGGAATCTTTCACGATTCTGTTCTTATTTTATATGTCCCACGAAAGAACACGTAAGTAGAAGTAAAAGTTAACTACAAGCAATATGTCTGATGAGTCTGGCTAAAAGCAGCTTTAGAAAGCAGAAATACAGAGACTCATTGTCCTCCACAGACCTCTCTACACGTGATACTCTTTAGCATTAACCACAACCGTTGAATAAGAAATATAGATGTCAATGCAGATACAACGACAACAACCACCAACAAAATATGAACAACCTGAAAATAGATTACACACACATTTTGTATCAGCGCTTTCATGTTAGATACATACACTCATATGGAAATGTGTTAATGAATGAAATTTTTATGTACGAAATGCAGCGCAATGTTTCGTAACCGTTATTCCACTTGAAAATATCCAGTTTCGAAGAAGTAACCAAGCTGTTTCAGTGACGTACGCCGTTACAGCGATTACTCTAGCACAGACATCATGACTCTCACTACTGTAGAAGTTCATATCGTTTGACAGTAGAGTATTAAAAGGCTGCGTTCACAATGACGCCGGGATGACGCGTACTGGCTTGGCTCGTCCCTAGCAAGTTATGTAGTGGGTAGCTTACTGTTAGATCCGTTTTAGACCTTACATTGTTGGGAATGAAATGTAGCTAAAAGTACCAAAAAGTTTTTGAAATGATAATGATACTGATATCTGTCTCTGGTCACGAGTAATGCGAGCTATTCAGCGGCGTCAGTGCCGCGTCCGCAAGCCACGGAGTTCGCGCGGTTACAGCTTGGTTTAGCATAGTCATATAATGCAGGACACAAAAAAACTAATTACTAGTGATCAGCGCAGACCTAGTGTCGGTCCCTCGTATTATTTTAATGGTCTCATTGTCTAGATAAGTCCAAAGGTATAAGAATTTTTCGCTCGGCTACTGGACAATCATCTGCTATGCTTTTATAATTGGCCACACGTTGCGTCACAAAAGACAAACAATTATTTGTCATCAACATCTTACAATTAGTATAATGTACATTTCGTATTTCGAACTAAAAGATAAGAGTATATTAATCTAAGATGAGATCTTACTCCTGATGCATTGTAATAAAAGCTTGCAACATTCTACATGATTTCTTTCTAGTTGCATATAATAAACAGCAGATGTTAAAAAATATAAATACATTTACAGATGTTTCTACGTCTAAGTTTGACTGAGGCGCAAAAAGTTCATTTTTTTGTATTATCGCTTTTGCAGTTCACGTAAGTGTAGTACTGCAAGCTGTAAATAATTACATTCTTTAGATCGACCCTATCTCCACTTAGAAAGATCTGTGAATAGCTCTTACAAGTAGTCTATTTTAGGAAATGAATGCAATGAAACCAAGGCTGAGTGGGACAGCGTTTCAATCAACGCTTTGCTGGATCATTTGACGACGAAATGATCAACTTATCTTTTCTGTAAGGTGCTGCCATTTCGATTTTTCTACTGTAACTGAAAGAAAATGCACGGATTCAGCATAGCCTCAAGCACAGCAGGACAGGTAAATGAATTAATGTCGATTGATGTGTTGGATTCTCGTCTAGTTCAAAGCAGTGTAAAGGATGAGATGTGTGTGTCACTTTTGCCTCTGTGTATTTTTTCCCCTTTGTGGTCTTGTCCCCAGCGGCAAAGGGATCTTAATTCATTAGCAACTGAAGGTCGAAGATAACACAGATGTAGCCAGAAGTTTTACGCCACTATCCATCCAATTAGAACCGTCTTATGTAACAATGATTTCATTGTTATCTTAGTTATGTTTTCACATTATGGTGACTCGTCGAATTTTGAGCACATTGTAATAGGATGGACATTGACTGTTCCTAAGAATATCGACTGGCATTTAGTAAAGGTTTTTAATTACAATAATAAAGAACGTTACTGAAAAACTTTTATTTATATTGCAGATTGAGTAATAACATGTATCACTATCAAAGAACATTTCAGGTAACAATTACAAAACGGAATAGTTTCACATTAATACACTCCTGGAAATTGAAATAAGAACACCATGAATTCATCGTCCCAGGTAGGGGAAACTTTATTGACACATTCCTGGGGTCAGATACATCACATGATCACACTGACAGAACCACAGGCACATAGACACAGACAACAGAGCATGCACAATGTCGGCACTAGTACAGTGTATATCCACCTTTCGCAGCAATGCAGGCTGCTATTCTCCCATGGAGACGATCGTAGAGATGCTGGATGTAGTCCTGTGGAACGGCTTGCCATGAAATTTCCACCTGGCGCCTCAGTTGGACCAGCGTTCGTGCTGGACGTGCAGACCGCGTGAGACGACGCGTCATCCAGTCCCAAACATGCTCAATGGGGGACAGATCCGGAGATCTTGCTGGCCAGGGTAGTTGACTTACACCTTCTAGAGCACGTTGGGTGGCACGGGATACATGCGGACGTGCATTGTCCTGTTGGAACAGCAAGTTCCCTTGCCGGTCTAGGAATGGTAGAACGATGGGTTCGATGACGGTTTGGATGTACCGTGCACTATTCAGTGTCCCCTCGACGATCGCCAGTGGTGTACGGCCAGTGTAGGAGATCGCTCCCCACACCATGATGCCGAGTGTTGGCCCTGTGTGCCTCGGTCGTATGCAGTCCTGATTGTGGCGCTCACCTGCACGGCGCCAAACACGCATACGACCATCATTGGCACCAAGGCAGAAGCGACTCTCATCGCTGAAGACGACACGTCTCCATTCGTCCCTCCATTCACGCCTGTCGCGACACCACTGGAGGCGGGCTGCACGATGTTGGGGCGTGAGCGGAAGACGGCCTAACGGTGTGCGGGACCGTAGCCCAGCTTCATGGAGACGGTTGCGAATGGTCCTCGCCGATACCCCAGGAGCAACAGTGTCCCTAATTTGCTGGGAAGTGGCGGTGCGGTCCCCTACGGCACTGCGTAGGATCCTACGGTCTTGGCGTGCATCCGTGCGTCGCTGCGGTCCGGTCCCAGGTCGACGGGCACGTGCACCTTCCGCCGACCACTGGCGACAACATCGATGTACTGTGGAGACCCCACGCCCCACGTGTTGAGCAATTCGGCGGTACGTCCACCCGGCCTCCCGCATGCCCACTATACGCCCTCGCTCAAAGTCCGTCAACTGCACATACGGTTCACGTCCACGCTGTCGCGGCATGCTACCAGTGTTAAAGACTGCGATGGAGCTCCGTATGCCACGGCAAACTGGCTGACACTGACGGCGGCGGTGCACAAATGCTGCGCAGCTAGCGCCATTCGACGGCCAACACCGCGGTTCCTGGTGTGTCCGCTGTGCCGTGCGTGTGATCATTGCTTGTACAGCCCTCTCGCAGTGTCCGGAGCAAGTATGGTGGGTCTGACACACCGGTGTCAATGTGTTCTTTTTTCCATTTCCAGGAGTGTATAATACAAAAAGCAAAGTTGTCTGTAATGAAGAAGTAAGTTGAATTAGCGCAGTCATTGTTTTGAAGAACCTGGCACTGCACTCACTGCCTCCAATTAATTAAAAACAAGTTCTTGTATTTTAAGTTTCACAAACATTTGCCGCTGAACTGGAAGGGAGTTTATTGCACTCCTGAGACTCATCAGGAAGTGGTATGTATCATCGTTTTGGGTCATGTCTTGATGTGCCTTCATCACAGCTAATTTGTCCTTTTCGAGCTTTAAAAATTCTTCTTCAATATTTGGCCCACTACTTTTTTTTTTTTTTCCTTTGTGATACTGTGCTTGCCAGTGGAGACGTTTCATCAACTGCCACTATTGTTGTAAAAGCATGTAAATACGATAGATTAAATAAATGAAATAAAAGTAATTTCGCATGTATCATTATAATAAGCGTAATTTTTCCTCACTGATTGTGAAATGTGAGGTAACATCTTAAAATAAAAGACGTGTGCAGTCATACTTGGGATGAAAGCAGAAGGGAGACGTGTGGCGCGTGTACTGCAGAAGCTGTAGTGCTGCTCCACAGGCTCGCGCCGGCAATATTAAACATTCGGGATGTCGCCGGCTCGGCTCCGGGAGGCTCACGCCGTGTCGGCGCGGCCCGGCCGCCAGTGTGAACACCGCAATTCAAAACCATGTGTTTGATATCAGAGCGGGCGGCGGCCCGGCCAGGCTCGGCTCGGCCCGGCCGGCAGTGTGAACGCAGCCTTACTGTCTCCAAGCGGCGAGAAAGCAAGCTATGTCGTAACCTCATAAACGCCGTAAGACTACTGTTTGTTTTTCATTCTTTATATGCATTAGTTACGAAATATTTATCCAATTTTAATTCCAAAGCTGTGCGTAATCTCAGAAGAAGTGAACGATCCCAAATTAAGAGCGAATAGAATTAAAACGTATGCATCAAACAATATAAGCTACAACATATGCACGAACAAAATATTTGCGAACATTTTTTGTAATAGATTACCTCGCTGAAGCCAGTAGAAGATAAGCACACTGTTTGATCTGTAACAAAGACAAACATGTACTTTCGTGTGTAAATAGGAGAGACATTTCACTCTTCGTTTCATTTTGTATTTTAGTCATTAGAATGCCTAATGTGAAAAGTAACTATTCAGCCCTATTATTGTTCAGAGTGAGACAACACGCTTCCAGTTAACTGCAGAAATATATTGAAATGGTTGTAATGGAGTTGACAACATTACAATTTACTTACATGCACACTTATTTCCAGTTACCTGTGTAGTTAATAGTTTATTTTTGTAATTTCTTGCGTGTTCGAGTCCTTAATAGGCGCAACCTTCTATTTCAATAACAGTGTAGTGTACAGTACCGCCGTTGCTATCGACCGTTGTGTCGACCCTCGTATCGTACAGGCTTTTGTTTGTTTGGTTAGAACAGCTCAGTGTCAGTTAGATTGTTACTGAGAGAGCACTTCGTTTTCCCGCTGCTAATAAGGCTGTTCGTTTGTTGCATATTTTTACGAGCTTAAAACAGGAGCGACTGCATTAATGGATAGCAACTGTGATTGTCGTGTACAGCTGCGAGCTGAGTTGGAGACCCATCGCTCACAGCTTCAGGCTGCTTTGGCTTCCGTCACGCAGCTTGAGGCTGCTGCCAAGGGGCGTCACTGAGGGGGATCGGACACGGGGATGCGAGGGACGTCGAACACATCCCACGTTTCCTCCAATCGGTCCACTGCTGTGACCGCCCCGGGTACTGCCTGCACTGAGGTTGACCCCTCACCCGTGGTCGAGTGGGAGATCATTCCTAAGTCTGACAGGCAACAAAAAGCTTTCCGAGAGGCCGATCGTAGGGCCTCCCTTGTTCGTTTGACGAACAGGTTTCGGGCGTTATCTGTGGCTGACGATGTCTCTGAGCCGGATGCAATCGTCAACCCTGTTCCAGAGGAAGCTTCTCGGCCCGAAAGTTCTGGGCATTCACAGAGGGTGGGTTTGCTAGTAGTTGGGAGCTCCAACGTTAGGCGCATAATGGGGCACCTTAGGAACATGGCTGCCAAGGAGGGGAAGGAAGCCAGGGTGCACTCCGAATGCATTCCGGGGGGGAGTCATTCCGGATGTGTAAAGGGTGCTTCCGGATGGCATGAAGAGTACAGGGTGCAGCCAACTGCAGTTGGTGGCTCATGTCGGTACCAATGACGTGTGTCGCTTTGGATCGGAGAAAATTCTGTCTGGTTTTGGGCGGCTAGCGGAAATAGTAAAGACTGCCAGTCTTGCTTCCGAGATTAAGGCTGAGCTCACCATCTCCGACTGTGGTGCAAAGCCGAGTGGAGGGTCAGGGGCTCAGGTAGTTCTGTGACAGTGTAGGCTGCAGATTCCTTGACTTGCGCCATCGGGTGGTGGGTTTCCGGGTTCCGCGTAATAGGTCAGGAGTCCACTACACACAGGAGGCGGCTACACGGGTAGCGGGGGCTGTGTGGAAGGGACTGGGCGGATTTTTAGGTTAGAGGGTTTCAGGGAACCACAGAAGGCGCGTCCGTCTAAAAGTGGGCAGGTAAAACACAGTAAAGTAGATGTAGAAACGATCGGAATTGTAGTTGTAAATTGTCGTAGCTGTGTTGGGAAAGGACCAGAGCTCCAAGCCCTGAAGCTCAAATAGTTGCAGGTACAGAGAGCTGGCTAAAGCCGGAAATAAGTTCAGTCGAAATTTTTTCAAACGATCTAACAGTGTTCAGAAAAGATAGATTAAATACAGTTGGTGGTGGAGTATTTATTGCTGTCAGAGGTAGTTTGCCTTGTAGCGAAATTGAAGTAGATAGTTCGTGTGAAATAGTGTGGGTAGAGATTATACCTGATAGTCTAACTAAACTATTAATTGGATAGTTTTACCGACCCCCACGACTCAGAAGATATAGTTGCTGAACAGTTCAAAGAAAACTTTAGTCTCATTTCAAATAAATGCCCCGCTCATACAATTATAGTCGGTGGTGACTTCAATCTACACTCGATATGCTGGAAAAATTATACGTTTAAAGCCGGCGGAAAGCATAAAACGTCATCCGAAATTGTACTGAATGCTTTCTCAGAAAATTATTTTTAACAGTTAGTTCATGAGCCCACTCGAAGCGTAAATGGTTGCGAAAGCATACTTGACCTTTTAGCAACAAATAACCCGGACAAATAGTGAGTATTGTGACGAATACAGGGATTAGCCACCACAAGGCAGTTGCTGCTAGGCTGAATACCGTAACACCTACAACCATCAAAAAGAGACGCAAAGTATATCTATTTAAAAAAGCTGATAAAAATGCTCTTAACGCCTTTTTAAGAGACAGTCTTCACTCCTTCCGATCTGATCATGCAAGTGTAGAAAAGTTGAATGTTTTCAAAGAGATAGTATCGACAGCAATTGAGAGATATATACCACATAAATTAATAAGTGATGGTACTGATACCCCATGGTACACAAAATGGGTGAGATCATTGTTGCAGAAGCAACGAAAAAAGCACGCCAAATTTAAAAGAACGCAAAATCCCCAAGATTGGCAAAGTTTTACAGAAGTTCGAAATATAACGCGTACTTCAATGCGAGATGCTTTTAATAATTTCCACAACGAAATTCCGTCTCGAAATCTGGCAGAAAGCCCAGAGATTCTGGTCATACATAAAGCACACTAGTGGCAAGACACAATCAATACCATCACTGCGCGATAACAACGGTGAAGTCACTGATGACAGTGCCACTAAAGCAGAGTTATTAAACACGGTTTTCCGAAACTCCTTCACCAAAGAAGACAAATTAAATATTCCTGAATTCCAATCAAGAACAACTGCCAATCAATACCATCACTGCGCGATAACAACGGTGAAGTCACTGATGACAGTGCCACTAAAGCAGATTATTAAATATTCCTGAATTCCATTCAAGAACAACTGTCAAGATGAGAAACATAGAAGTAGATGTCCTAGGTGTAACAAAGCAGCTTAAATCACTTAATAAAGGCAAGGCCTCCGGTCCAGATTGTATACCAGTCAGATTCCTCTCAAGGCATGCTGATAAAACAGCTCCATACTTAGCAGTTATATACAACCACTCGGTCACAGAACGATCCGTACCTAAAGACTGATAAAATGCTCACGTCACACCAATATGCAAAAAGGGAAGTACGAGTAATCCGCTGAATTACAGGTCTATATCACTAACGTCCATTTGCAGTAGGGTTTTGTAACATATACCGTATTCGAACATTATGAAGTACCTCGAAGTAAAGATTTATTGACACATAGTCAGCACGGATTCAGAAAATATCGTTCTTGTGAAACACAACGAGCTCTTTATACTCATGAAGCAATGAGTGCTATCGACAGGGGATGTCAAATTAATTCCGTATTTTTAGATTTCCAGAAGGCTTTCGACACCGTTCCTCATAAGCGTCTTCTAACGAAACTGCGTGCCTACGGAGTATCGCCTCAGTTGTGCGACTGGATTCGTGATTTCCTGTCAGAAAGGTCACAGTTCGTAGTGATGGACGGAAAGTCATCGAGTAAAACAGTAGTAATATGCGGCGTTCGCCAAGGAAGTGTTATAGGCCCTCTATTGTTCCTGATCTATATAAACGACATAGGAGACAATCTGAGTAGCCGTCTTAGATTGTTTGCAGATGATGCTGTCATTTACCGTCTTGTAAAGTCATCAGATGATCAAAACGACTTGCAAAATGATTTAGATAATATATCTGTATGGTGTGAAAAGTGGAAATTGACCCTGAATAAGGAAAAGTGTGAAGTTATTCACATGAGTACTAAAAGAAATCAGCTAAATTTCGATTACGCGATAAGTCACACACATCTGAAGGCTGTAAATTCAGCTAAATACCTAGGGATTACAATTACAAATAACCTAAATTGCAACGATCACGTAGATAATATTGTGGGTAGAGCAAACCAAAGACTGCGATTCACTGGCAGAACACTTAGAAAGTGCAACAGGTCTACTAAAGAGGCTGCTTACACCACGTTTGTCCACCCTATTCTGGAGTATTGCTGTGCGGTGTGAGATCCGCATCAAGTGGGACTGATGGATGACATCGAAAAAGTACAGAGAAAGGCAGCTCGTTTTGTATTATCGCGAAATAGGGGAGATAGTGTCACAGACATGATACGTGAATTGGAGTGGCAATCATTAAAACAAAGGCGTTTTTCGATGCGACAGGATCTGTTGCTACCCACCTACATAGGGAGAAATGATCATCACGATGAAGTATGGGAAATTAGGGCTCGCACAGAAAAATTTAAGTGCTCGTTTTTCCCGCGTGCCGTTCGAGAGTGGAACGGTAGAGAGACAACTTGAAGGTGGTTCATTAAACCCTCTGCCAGGCACTTTATTGTGAATAGCAGAGTAATCACACACACACATGTATATATCCTACTTGTTGGGTTTTCTTTCGCACAGAGAACGTAGTAAGAATATAAGCTATTTCGAAGCATCAGCAAATTGAGGATCTCTCGGAAACGTGTTGTTTTAGCTACGATTTGTTATAATAAAATGACAGCAAACTACATATCGGTAGGTAAAGGCTTCCTGTAGTTGATGATTTTAGTGTTATAACTTGTGTGCTACGTAAGTATACCGTTTAAATTCTACGGCATAATGATGACCTGTCAAAAGCGTGCCTTTTTGGTACAATGTGAATATTCAATACCATTTAATGACATTTGTAGCTACAGTGTTCAGTTCCAATGTCGAAGCTGCGGCGCAGTTGAGAGTGGAGCTGGTTCCAGTCCACCTCCTTCCTCACATTTTCTTTCACCTTTTCTTTTCTAAATGATTGTGGGTCTTTCCTTATTCATCTGATATAAGTCTTATCTTAAGAGTTGATGTTATTTATTATAAATAATGTATCTGCTGCAGTTCTTGTTGCAAAGGCCAACGACTGGAACGTTTTGCTAGTGGCCAGAAATCTTGTCGAGACCGCCAGTCTGTCTCTGAAAGTAAACACAAGTTACACACCGGAAGTTTCGCTATTATGAAACTTACTGTAAAATATACAGGGTGGTCGGAAATTCCCGTTACAAACTTCTAGGACATGTAGAGGGTAGTGAGTACATAACATTTCGAATAGCAACCCATGTCCGGAAACTTATCGTTTCCGTTATACGACAGTTTCTATGCAGATGATTATCTCATCCACACCCGCGTGAGGAATGTATTTAGGCGTGACCCAGTACAATTGTTGCAACCCATTTGAAAAGAATACTGACTCGTTCCGTTATTACTTACACATTTCCATTACAACTTACACCTTATGGTTTACATTAGTCGACAACAACAAGAACCCAGCATCTATGGCACCAGCCGCAACGTACC
Source organism: Schistocerca nitens (assembly GCF_023898315.1). Classification (NCBI taxonomy): domain Eukaryota; kingdom Metazoa; phylum Arthropoda; class Insecta; order Orthoptera; family Acrididae; genus Schistocerca; species Schistocerca nitens. Next base: position 498,495,910 of record NC_064614.1, on the reverse strand, counting down.
GATGCATTACAACATCAGCTCGGCGTGGCGACCACCAGCTTCGTTACATACGTTGTACCTCCGACGCATGTTGTGGTACACTCTCTCCATCCCACCTGGTGTCTCTTCAATGTCTTGTGCAGCGGCCAGAACTCGTGCCAGAAGATGTTCCTCTGTCTCTACAGGTGTCTCATGAATTAGGCTCTTCATACTGAGAGGCACCCACATGCCTTGCTCATACTGTGGCATCAAGCAGTCAGGCCTGCAAGATGAGTGGTCTGCCAAGCGAGTGGACTCATTCTTATTTATCGAGTAACATGAACTATAGTACTCATAATTAAGTTACAGGTTATTCTCCTGATTGAATATTACGCAACGGAAACGGAAACGCACATCTGACTATTAGTAATTTACACAACTCTGACTGTTCACTACGCACTGGCAACACCACATTTTCTTTCTTATTTAACGGCTTTGATCAGCACGTGGCCATCGCACTGAATATGAATGGCGCACACATTATAAATCCTGGGTATCATGACAACATACTAATCGAAGGAAAGGCCACCAATCTTTTTCTTTTCACTGTCTTATTTATTCCGATAAATTCTATAACCTAAACACACAAATTCTATAACCTACAACAAAAACACATGAGAAATTCCGCCCAGTGGGCATGGCTTTACATTGGTGATTCTCTATCTTATGGTCTCGTAATTATTTAACGCTACAGTGCACTTTCTGGATAGGATGGTGGATCTTTTGCTATATCTCACACTTCGACTCTCACACCCATCATCACGAAAATTTCCTCCAGACCGAGTGGTACAAAAAGGAACATGCATAGCTCACTGCCTCTGAAACTATCTTGTTACTCTCCCATGCCAACCACACATACTTAAATTTCATGAAATACATCACACTCGCAACATACAATACAAAGAATAGTCACAACGTTATAATCACGTCACTTTCAGCTTTCCCACTTCAATTAGTATTTGTCCCAGTTTCACACGACACTGCCCCACTTCGTAACTTTTCTTTCCTACTATGAACTCTGGAGGATATATGCACGTCTCCTGTGCAATGCAAGCCAAGTGGCGTTGCTGGATAGACGGCTAACTCACCTTGCTTCTCTCTCAGAGTATTATAGTTTGAATCAAGCGTCACACAGAAACATAACACGCAAAGTAATATTAAGAACATATTCATCACACACGCGAGTCCTCAACTGATACCATCGACGAGTACTTCTCCTTATAATTTGCCTCATACACAGATTGAGACTCACACAGTACTCACCACGTGGAAGTACTCGTCTCTAATTTCAAGTCCTGCACACGCCATTTCTTAAATATTTCCAACTTATAGTACACACGCTAGTAATTCAGCTTAACTTAAGCACTCGGAAGTATTTCAACTTATTGCTACACGTGGTTTCATTGTGACTGTTGGTCACTTCCGAAGATTACTACGATCCCCTTAATATTACCTGCCTGACATTCAATTCTCCCCGCAAAAATTCCTGAAATTGAGAAATTATTATTCCAAACTACTCTTAAGTAATTCACATGCATACCATGTCTCCACTCTTTTGTCTTTACGGAGCACACCTAAGACAGGTCTTACCAACACTAGATACAGCGGCAGAGTGCTGAAACATGGCCGTTCTTCAGGTCATCTCGCACCTCTGTCGAAGTGGGGGAAGACCATGCTACCGCATTGGTCAGCCACATTTCAGGCGCTCAAAGCTCCGGTAAGTTTCATCTCTTTGGTTCCACCAAAGGTGACCAAAGGATCGTCTCAAAGATGATCATATATTCACATTCACCATCTGCGGTTAGCAGACGACCATACATTCATACATTTCACAGATCTCACCAAATTGTATGTAGAGATTTATTTTGTGGGAGTGCACATATGATCAATTAAATAAATAAATTGTCATTCTTTCCTACACTGGTATCCAGCTTCGATGTATTATGTGAAATTGAGTTATTATTACAAAAAATATGCTGTTCTGACAGGAATAACGAAGAATGTTGTACCTATTTTCAATGTCGGGCGGTACTGTACCCTTTCACCACCGGCTACCCATGCAGAAAAAAATGGCACGGTACTATCCTTGCAATGCGAGGGTAGTTCCGAACATTTTTTTAAGAAAAACTGTATTCTAACAAACGTAGCAAGTCATCATAATAACCAGGAGGAGACCTTATCCCCTGGTGACCTCAAATAGACGACCAAATACTGTTACTTTACGAAATTATTGACACAGTTGTTGCATTATTGTACTCTCCACAATCCGGAGTAACGTACACAGACAAATTTACATCAATCCAAATGACAAATAAAACATTACATCATACAAATAAAAAATAATGTTGAGATAAAAATTTCCTTAGTTACCGGGATCTTTGTTATTTTTAAGAGTAATCCAAACGTCACTAATTCTATAGCAAATAAAAAATAATTGTACTCATGAAAATTTAAATAGCTCAACGTCCAAACACAGAGCAAGTAATCTGACATTCATAAATTGCAGGGTAATAATCTATACACAGCAATGTCTAAATACAAAACAAGATCAACAAAAGAAAAAAAAATTGTATACACTAGTTACATGTAGAATGTCAGGCTCCAGATCATTACTCTAAACTGTACGTCAATCCTACCGAGAAATTAAACTGAGAAAAGAACAATGAAATATACCACAAGCTACATACTGGTTACGTAATATAGTCCGTCTAAGACATCATGTCATACCTCATTAACTATCATCACTTAAGCAATTGCCACCACTGCTCGACTGTGAGTTTAACCTTATCCTTGTCCACCAGTACAAATACCTGCTGCTGAGCTAGTCAGTCCATCAACTTTGATCAATACACGCAGTAAATAGTTAGTAATAAGTGCTTGAATCTACCAGTAACTCTCGTATTTTACTCTACTGCTCATTTCTCTGTTGTTACATATTTAGACAACAAGAACTTGCATTTCGATTAGCCTCCGTTACACTTCAATATTAAATATTACCAGTGTGATAATGCAAATAAGTGGCTTCAGTCAACACACCAACAAGATTATTACTGTCCATGACATCAAAATACATCAGTTAATTCCGATATTTGTTGCGCAATGCAAACTCTTGTCCCCTGTGACAACCTTACTGACCAATGCAACAAGAATCACTACGTTAGTATTACGCCACTGGCTAATAATTAAAGCATCCTTGTACCAAATATTCTAATAAACATGCTACGTGAACTTGATAACCCAGAACAAACAAAAAAACACACTAACTATTCTAAACACATACGTTAATGAAATACAATTACACTTGCTATCCCTTCAGGAATAAAACATATAAAAAATTTACACAATTACAAATACAAATACATTATTCCCTATCTTGCGAGTCACACGGAAACATTTCACTCTGTGATTTTCTTGGGGTCAAAAAGTTGCTGATAGTTTTCCAAGAAACACTGTCTCGGTGTCAAAGCTCTCCCATGGTTACCCGGACGAAAGTCTTTAGGTCACTCAAATTGGCATTTTGAATACGCACTGAACAGTAAAGTGTATCTCACATTAAACACAAATGTCATAGTCACTCTCAGAGTACCATCCACACGAATCGGGTCGTCCAGGAATGGCCCTGCAACTACTATTATCCACGGTCCTGCCCTTTCAGTTCATGGTGTAATTGAGTCTTAAGTTCCAACAAACATCACTTATTCCTGCACCAATTAAAGAAATGTCTCCTACTACAAATGCAAATGTCAATGTCCCACTTTAGTTTCTTGCGTTCATACAATAATTAGTCACCAAACGACAACTGTCCTCTTTAAGTATACCAAGTGTCCCACATGCAATTTACAAAGCACACTTAACAAGTCACTGCCAAAAGTTTATGGATCCCACCGTTCAGTGGTCAAGACAAAACAAAACAATCGCCCTGTCTGCTAAAGGCCAAATCTTTTCCACCACTCACACCGTGGAAACACCAGTCCTTCACTTTGCAACTTATTGAGACACACGAGCAGTCATTTTGTTTCACGGCTCCACAGTCCACTACTAGTTAACAGTTGCTGTTAAAAAATGCCCGCTGAACTCTGCCGCGTGTCGTTCATTCTGTTGTCGCGCCGCAGCTGCGCGAGCTGTTGAGCAGAAAAAACCACCCGCTGTTGCCTCCACGGGATACTGTCTCCAGTCGCAAGGGTGGTGCAACTTAAGAATGGCAGCCAGTGGTAGGTGCGTGTCGCCCCAGGCCGTTGACCTGTTGTAGCGGGCGCGTGGAGTGTACCCCGACCGACAGTGTAGTGGGGAGCACAGCGGCCCTGTCGCCTCTCCCATGGCGACGTCAGCTTGGCCTCGCGCTTTCCTATGCGGTATGGGGGCACGTTCTGCGTAGCACCTCAGCGCTACGACACCCAGTCAGTCAGACCCTTCCGTGCATCTCGCAACATTACAGACAAAAGGATATTCTTACAGTATTTAAATACTCATTGATTACCTGTATGATCTATTAGACACATTGGTAATAAAAGAATCTTTGTTCTAAAAAACATAAAATCATACACCCTAGTTTTCTACTCATACAACATCAACATTTATCCCTTTTCTATATACAGCCCACACTTGTGCTACTGATTGTACCTGTCGTCCCTGATACAAAACATGAAAGTGTTTAAAAAAAAGGAATAAGAAACAATCTATACAGCTCATAATTACAATATCAAATAGTAGACTACTTTAACATCCTATCACAGTGAACATATTAAAAACTGTTGATTCTAAAACTACAGTATACAACGCACCTTTGTCCTAGTGACAGACTGAAATTAATACCCCTTGAAAGTGTTCTAACAAAAAAATAAGAAACAATCTATACAGCTCATGATTACCTATCACATAATGTTAAATAGTAAACTACTTTAACATCCTAACACAATAAACATTTCAGAAACTGATGACTCTAATCTACAACATACAATGCACCTTTGTGCTTGTGACAGACAGAAATTAGTATCTCTTTACATATTTTACCTTTTATTATATCTTACAACATTTCTAGGACATGTATGTACCATCCACATGACGTCATATCCTGACCTGCCATCGAGGTTCATCCAAATCAAACAATAAAGCACAATAATGTTTTAGTTATGGATCGGCAGCATCCCCTTTACCAGAGTGTGCGCATTGATCACACTACTCTACGACTCTCACTCACCAGACATCACACTTTCCTTCTCATTCAATCCATTAATACACCAACAGAATAGGTCTAGAAGTCAGCTAACCGTAACACCACCACACTCACGACAACATACCATACCTTTTCTCCCTTATACTCAACCACCTAACACATGAAGTTGTTTCGGAGATAGCATTCCAGTCTCCGAATTCGTCCTTTCGCTCTGGCTCCTCTCTCCATCGGCTTACCTCTGCATTCACTTTACCGATTATTCATCCTGCTAAATATCAACTTAGAATTGCGACATTTCATCTAAGAACAAAAAATACACAAATTATTCATCCTGCAAAATAACTGAACACATTCTTGGTACCGTTTTGATTAGTTATACTGGTACCAGGCTTCAAAACAACAACAAATTTTTTTTCCATATTGCAAATGTTATGGTAAGAATTAGATTTACACTTATATTACACCTTATGTCAGTATTCCACAACGTTCACCATCTGGATCTCATACTCCCTTTATGTCCCTTCACGTTGTGCAGTTGTCCTCATCTCTTCATTCGTATTTCGGCTCTCCGTCCGTCCATTACTCCATCATTTCCTGGTCTTCCTTCGCCATTCGCATCAATCTCGATTGCAGCATACACAGGCCTCTCTGTAACATACATCTAAGACATCTCCACGTTATTCAATTCTACTCACCTTTATTTACCACTGTTTCGTCACGTCGAATCTCTCTTTATTAATCACTCTGCTTCACGTCGCTTCTCTCCTTAAATATCACCTTTATCCAATACTATTTGTTGCGTCGCTTCTCTCTCTATCTACCATCTTTATCCACTCATTAATGATCACGTCGTTTCTGCTTGATCCTTAATCATATGACAAAAAAATATGTATATACACCGCTCTGTCGACTCCTGTTCATGACTCATTCGACCAGTCTATTCCGTCATACTTCCTGACATCCCACCTGAAAATTCTTATGCTCGATTTGATCCTGCACAACGTTACACACCATAAATAAATACACTGACTATCTACCATAACTTGCCTACTTTCGATCTATCCTTAACTTTTCCATAATTTGATGTTAGAAATTTGATGACTCCCACGCGATTGTTTTCCCTTGATCGTCTCAACCAGTACAGCATTTTCATGGACAATCCGCCTCACTCTGAATGGTCCACTATACACAGTAAAGAATTTGCTAGTTAGGAATCTGTGCTTACATGAAAATTAAATGAGTGCAGAGAATATACAAGCTGGGAGAAAGGTACAGCACAAGTGTTAGAAACTTTGGTGCTAGTGGCCTCTTTCCCTAACACCAGATTCCGAACAACCATACGCAGCACTTCATTATAACTGTCACCACGACAATGACCTACTATACAGATGGCATCTAATTTAAAAACTTCGATCACATTACTAATGTTACCTGTAACAACAGTATAAATGTACCCCATGCCATACAGATCACAATGTTGACTTTTCACATTACGTGTTAAGTACCTGCAATAGTCAAATCGCATTAATTACACTGGACTCATTGGCATTATTACATAACATTTTAGCAACTGTTTTTTTTTTTTTGAGGAAACAGTCCTTTTACTTTAGTGTTCGAAATAAAAATTTGCAAATTTTGCTCTGAGAGACCAGCCTAACAGATGTCATTACTGGTGTTTTATTCTATGATCAGAAGTAAGGTATTTGCATTCCTACATATCAGTAGAGTATGTCTGCTACATAGACAATTTTCAGTGCCAGCGGCATGTGTTTTAAGGCAAGTGGTTAAGGGCTGATATGTTGGATTAGTTTCTCCTATCCATCAATCCATTATGACAAGAAATAAATGCTAGGATTCCATGCTCTCCTGTCATTCTGATAGTTTCTGCTGTTCCTACCCTCGACTCTGTCTGACCTATGAGTCGTGCGTTCACGATGTTGCACTCATTACCCAATTCATGTAACAAGTGCTGAAATGACGAAGAATCGTCTAGGCCTCTGCCTGCTATCGCTATATCTCTGCGCAATTTCACTGGCAGCTTCGTTATACAGATCCTAATGAGCTCCACAGGTTCGTATGGCACATCAAAATACCTATTTCGTCTCAGCATTTCCTGATAGCACGCCACTGGATCTGTTACACCACCTTCGTTACAATTTGGCATCATCAATATGCTTTGCTTAACCTGGTCCTGCTTACTTTTCGACCAGAATTCATTTAAAAACTTATCACAAAATTTCTTGTAGCTACTACAGTCTTTAATAACTTCCTGAATTTTCGCTCTAGCCTCGTCCCTCAAATGGTTACACACAAACTTCATTTTGAGGAGCGGTCCCCACGATGAAAGTAATGAATCTTGAAACTGAGACAGCCACAGGCATGGATGTTGGTAGTTATCAGGAACGGAAAACAAGTGTACGTTTGTACCGACACAAACTGCCTCCTACAGTCTTCTTCCGCATTTATGTTTTCCGACCTTGGACTATACCCAGTTGGGTTTGCCACCTGTCTTATCAGACACAACCGTTCTTCTAATTCTCTGAGTTCGTCTTCTTCTTTCTGCCTATTTTCTTTTTTTGAATTTATCTCACTCTCCCTCTGCAATCTACCTGGTGGTGTGTCACCTTCACTACTGCACGCTAATAGCAACTGTGCTAGTTCCTCCCTACGTTTCCTATTTATTTCTAGTTGTGCCTCTTTAAACTGTAATAATGATTGTATCTCCTCCTGGCCGGCATAAACCTCTCGCTGCGTACTGTCAGAGCCTGTTTCGCCTCTTATACTGATCTCTTCTACATCTGCGCTAATCGTATTCATTCTGACCACTACCTCCGCAACTTCATCCTTGTGTTTATTTAGCGCCACTTCCTGCCGGGTACTTGAGCTTCAGGCCTGCAAGATGAGTGGTCTGCCAAGCGAGTGGACTCATTGTTATTTATCGAGTAACATGAACTATAGTACTCATAATTAAGTTACAAGTTACTCTCCTGATTGAATATTACGCAACGGAAACGGAAACGCACATCTGACTATTAGTAATTTACACAACTCTGACTGTTCACTACGCACTGGCAATACCACATTTTCTTTCTTATTTAACGGCTTTGATCAACACGTGACCATCGCACTGAATATGAATGGCGCACACATTATAAATCCTGGGTATCATGACAACACACTATTCGAAGGAAAAGGCCACCGATATTTTTCTTTTCACTACCTTATTTATTCCGATAAATTCTATAACCTAAACACACAAATTCTATAACCTACAACAATAACACATGAGAAATTCCGCCCAGTGGGCATGGCTTTACATTGGTGATTCTCTATCTTATGGTCTCGTAATTATTTAACGCTACAGTGCACTTTCTGGATAGGATGGTGGATCTTTTGCTATATCTCACACTTCGACTCTCACACCCATCGTCACGAAAATTTCCTCCAGACCGAGTGGTACAAAAAGGAACATGCATAGCCCACTGCCTCTGAAACTATCTTGTTACTCTCCCATGCCAACCACACATACTTAAATTTCATGAAATACATCACACTCGCAACATACAATACAAAGAATAGTCACAACGTTATAATCACGTCACTTTCAGCTTTCCCACTTCAATTAGTATTTATCCCAGTTTCACACGACACTGCCCCACTTCGTAACTTTTCTTTCCTACTATGAACTCTGGAGGATATATGCACGTCATCCTGTGCAATGCAAGCCAAGTGGCGTTGCTGGATAGACGGCTTAACTCACCTTGCTTCTCTCTCAGAGTATTATAGTTTGAATCAAGCGTCACACGGAAACATAACACGCAAAGTAATATTAAGAACATATTCATCACACACGCGAGTCCTCAACTGATACCATGGACGAGTACTTCTCTTTATCCTTTGTCTCATACACAGATTGAGACTCACACAGTACTCACCACGTGGAAGTACTCGTCTCTAATTACAAGTCCTGCACACGCCATTTCTTAAATATTTCCAACTTATAGTACACACGCTAGTAATTCAGCTTATCTTAAGCACTCGGAAGTATTTCAACTTATTGCTGCACGTGGTTTCATTGTGACCGTTGGTCACTTCCGAAGATTACTACGATCCCCTTAATATTACCTGCCTGACATTCAATTCTCCCCGCAAAAATTCCTGAAATTGAGAAATTATTATTCCAAACTACTCTTAAGTATTTCATATGCATACCATGTCTCCATTCTTTTGTCTTTACGGAGCACACCTAAGACAGGTCTTACCAACACTAGATACAGCGGCAGAGTGCTGAAACATGGCCGTTCTTCAGGTCATCTCGCACCTCTGTCGAAGTGGGGGAAGACCATGCTACCGCATTGGTCAGCCACATTTGAGGCGCTCAAAGCTCCGGTAAGTTTCATCTCTTTGGTTCCACCAAATGTGACCAAAGGATCGTCTCAAAGATGATCATATATTCACATTCACCATCTGTGGTTAACAGACGACCTTACATTCATTTATTTCACATATCTCACCAAATTGGATGTTGGGATTTATTTTGGGGGAGTGCACATGTGATCAATTAAATAAATAAATTGTCATTCTTTCCTACACTGGTATCCGGCTTCGGTGTATCAAGTGAAATTGAGTTATTATTACAAAAAATATGTTGTTCTGACAAGAATAACGAAGAATGTTGTACCTATTTTCAATGTCGGGCGGTACTGTACCCTTTCAATACGACCCCACAAGAAGTAGTCCATAGGGGTTAAATCCGGCGATCGTGGCGGCCACGCGGTTGGACCACCACGACCTATCCATTTTTCACCATACCGTCTGTTGAGATGTCTCCGGACAGCCAGTGAAAAGTGAGGTGGTGCTCCATCATGCTGAAACCACATTTCCTGACAGACATTGCATGGGGGCTTAATTAAAATAAAATGCAAATAATTTTAATTTCTTTGCTTTAGTAGCTGTCTGTCCGTTTACGCAGTCTCGTAAACGGTTGGCCCTGACTAGTATTATTACGCAATCTGACTGCATAGAACAACAACAAAGAATGAAATGGAAATTTTCATTAACACAATTAATTAATTAAGTCCCCAGCAACTATAAAACCTACGAAACCAAAGCACAAGTATAACTGTTCTGTGTGTGGAAGTATGACTCAAAGCACATCTGGCACGGTTCTTCTTCAACAAGGCAAGAATTTTTAAATAGCATTTATACTGAAGTAACTAAAAAATCGAAATACTATAATTGCGTAAGGAAAGCAAAATTACACTCTCATACAAGAACACAAGCCAGATGCTTTGTTGACTGAACCTGTAATGAAGCATTACTTACGACATTAAACAATGAAAAATAAATCAAGTTTCGTTACCTTCATATATTGACCAAAATCACTCTAATCATTACAATATATCTCCACACCGACTCGCTATTACCACATCTCAACAAGAACTTTTCAGTATCACATCTCAGCAAGCACTCCCTACTAGCACATCTCAACAAACACTCTCTGCTACGAGTTCTTAACAAGCACTGACTACCACGAGCTCTCCCCAAGCACTGCCCACTACGACATCTCAATAATCACTGCCAGTGGAGGCGGCGGAACAATACTCTCTAGCGCGATCTCTGTCGCTGTGGCTCAGTGTAGCCACCTTTCATATGCCCTTCCTCCACAGGCTAGAATTTGATGGTATTTTTGCCAGCATTGGTGGTGAAAATACCACCAAATTCGTCAAAAAAATACAGACAAAAATAAAAGATAATATTAATGCGTAAATATCATATAACTAGATAAAATTTTGGCTTTGCACTGACCTTTCAATAACCTAATATATAAAATACAGTAAGCAATACAAATTCTTTCATACATGTGACTTTACATAATAGTTTACAGAAGTATTATGTGGTTAAACAGTTCAATCAATAGCGTCAGCAATGACAAATATGTGCAGGTAAGAGTCTCATAACTTTTCACAAACAGTAATACATAAAAAATCAGTTTATACAAATATTCACATAAACGCTTTCCATAGCTCAAGAATAAGCAGTTGACCGTTCCAGCAGTAGCACCCAGCAATGGTCAACAGGTGCAAATACCAACAAGTGACAATCCTGGCAGGGTCGCCACGTGCATGGGGGCTTAATTAAAATAAAATGCAAATAATTTTAATTTCTTTGCTTTAGTAGCTGTCTGTCCGTTTACGCAGTCTCGTAAACGGTTGGCCCTGACTAGTATTATTACGCAATCTGACTGCATAGAACAACAACAAAGAAAGAAATGGAAATTTTCATTAACACAATTAATTAATTAAGTCCCCAGCAACTATAAAACCTATGAAACCAAAGCACAAGTATAACTGTTCTGTGTGTGGAAGTATGACTCAACGCACATCTGGCACGGTTCTTCTTCAACAAGACAAGAATTTTTAAATAGCATTTATACTGAAGTAACTAAAAAATCGAAATACTATAATTGCGTAAGGAAAGCAGAATTACACTCTAATACAAGAACACAAGCCAGATGCTTTGTTGACTGAACCTGTAATGAAGCATTACTTACGACATTAAACAATGAAAAATAAATCAAGTTTCGTTACCTTCATATATTGACCAAAATTACTCTAATCATTACAATATATCTCCACACCGACTCGCTATTACCACATCTCAACAAGAACTTTTCAGTATCACATCTCAGCAAGCACTCCCTACTAGCACATCTCAACAAACACTCTCTGCTACGAGTTCTTAACAAGCACTGACTACCACGAGCTCTCCCCAAGCACTGCCCACTACGACATCTCAATAATCACTGCCAGTGGAGGCGGCGGAACAATACTCTCTAGCGCGATCTCTGGCGCTGTGGCTCAGTGTAGCCACCTTTCAACATTCAATGCCACAACTTCCAAGAACGGGTCCAGTACGTGTCATAAGAAGACTAAGTACGTGGGACCAGTGAGCTTGGATGGAAGGAGGTATGGTCCAATCACATGACCATCCAGAATACCTGCCCACGCGTTAATTCCAAACCTGTCTTGAAATCCCTGAACATGTGTGGCATGAGGGTTTTCGTCCGCCCACACATGGCTATTTCGAGCATTCAGAACACAATCCCTTGTGAACCTACATTCATGTGTAAAGAGAATTCGATGTGGAAACAGGGGCGCGTCGATGCAACGGTGCAGGAACCATGTGCAGAAGGCGACGCGTTGTGGAATGTCTGCTGGACCCATAGAGTGTACCCGTTGTAAGTGGTACGGATGTAATTGTTGCTCATGCAGGACGTCTAAGACGATGCTGTGGCTAACAGCCATCGCACGCACAATTGTTCGCGAACTCGTTGACGGGCCATCTTCAATGCGACGCAGTACACCTTTTTTAAATTCGGGAGTGCGGCGTCGCCATGGAGCACCACAGTCCTGCCTCCTCACTTTGAAGGTACCCGTTTTTCGTAGCCGTTGTGTTACTTGGGCTAACAGTTTGTGCAATGGAGTGTGACGGTGTGGAAAACGTTCGTGATACAGCCGACTAGCAGCTCTTCCGTACCTCCAACTTTGCCATACACAAGGAGCATGTCTGTGTATTCCGCAAACGTGTACTGCACCATGTTTCCTCTATCGGTGATGCACAGGTTTTGGCTCGATCTAAAAATGGTTCAAATGGCTCTGAGCACTATGGGACTCAACTGCTGAGGTCATTAGTCCCCTAGAACTTAGAACTAGTTAAACCTAACTAACCTAAGGACATCACAAACATCCATGCCCGAGGCAGGATTCGAACCTGCGACCGTAGCGGTCTTGCGGTTCCAGACTGCAGCGCCTTTAACCGCACGGCCACTTCTGCCGGCTATTCGATCTCACAGCTTAGCGGACAATAAGTGACATCTGGGGATCGTTTGACGTAGTACACGTCATCGTGTCTACCCTGTTGCATACCAGGACAGGGAACTCTGAGACGTTTCTCTTGCCCTAAGCAGACGTTGACGAGGTACACATCTGAACTGAAACTGTCGTAGAACGGAAACTATACGATTCCGACATGGGTTCCTATTCGAAATGTTCTGTCCTCACTACCCTCTACAAGTCCTAGACGTTTGTAACGGGAATTTCCGACCATCCTGTATATATACCTATTTCTGGATGTACGAATTGGCTCATTTTCGTATCTTTCCTGTCATTATCTTTTTCAATGACAGTGAGCAGTTTAAAAAAAAAATCTTATCTTCTATTCGAATGATTTTACGAAACGAATCTCGGTCTTCAAATCTCTGTGATGAACTATGTTACTTCAGTGTATTGCTAGTCAACGTAACATCAAAAATATGGATATTATACTTGTGCAAACCGACATTAGACACTATACCTTAAATATATTGAATTTAAAACTGAAAATGGGATGAAAATTCAATGAAGTTAACGAATAACTTCTACAGGTATGTATCTCAGATCGTTGTACAGCATTATGTAGCGTTCCTCTACCAGCGAGTCCAGAATCTCCTACGCGAAGTTCTCTGCTCTTCTTCGACAGAGTTAACGCAGCTATTTCAGGCGAGTCCATTTTCGTAAGGAAACTGTGTGGTTTTCGAGACAAATAACGTCGACAAATGGCGCTGGAGAACGCTGACAGCGCAAATCACGTTAACCAGCTCGACTCGTGTGCCGACGGGGCTCTTTCTCGTGAGGTCGGATGTCCGGTCCACGTCAACGTTAGCTGCCTCGTCCCATGTGAAGAAATCTTTACGCCAGATTACTTGACTGCGAGTGGTACATCATTCCTTGCGGACACGTCGGGCAAACCGCATCAGTACACATACAAATTGGGCAACTTCAAAAATGGTTCAAATGGCTCTGAGCACTATGGGACTTAACATCTATGGTCATCAGTCTCCTAGAACTTAGAACTACTGAAACCTAACCAACCTAAGGACAGCACACAACACCCAGTCATCACGAGGCAGAAAAAATCCCTGACCCCGCCGGGAATCGAACCCGGGAAGCCGGGTGAGGGAAGCGAGAACGCTACCGCACGACCATGAGCTGCGGACGGGCAACTTCACGGTGTGGTCAAACATGAGAGCTCCCCTCTGCCATTCTGTTGCCGTCCCCATGTCGGCCCATCTTGCACACCATTAAACTGCCATGACTTAGTCAAGGCCGAACTGTGTGGCCGAGCGGTTCTAGGCACTTCAGTCTGGAACCGCGCGACCGCTACGCTCGGAGGTTCGAATCCTGCCTCGGGCATGGATGTGTGTGATGTCCTTAGGTTAGTTGGGTTTAAGTAGTTCTAAGTTCTAGGGGACTAATGACCTCAGATGTTAAGTCCCATAGTACTCAGAGCCATATTTTGAACTTAGTCAGGCAGTTGAGAACCTGGTAACAGTTGTATACCGCCTACAACATTCCAGAGCGACGAGAGTGGCCTTTCAAGTTGGTGACTAATATCTTGTTCGATGAGCTTACGATGGACACATTCACGCTATTACTTGATAACAACAGTGTCGTGACTCTGCAAACGGTGGCCGTGTTCGGGTCCAACCTCTAAGTCTCCGCCGAAGAAAGTGATAAGGCATTGTGTTATGGAGCCGGCAGTCTTGTGTGGAGAGTGAGAGTGTATTTACACGGGAGGGCCAGGCTGGCAGGAGCCTGTGTCTGGAGCAGAGGAATGCGGCGGCGCGCGCGAACCGGCGGCAGATGGCGGCGGGACAGGCCAATTAATATCGACGAATCCTCGTTATCTGGAGGCGGGCCGGCCGTCCGTCGCCCAATTAACATTCTTCGTATGAAAATAGCGCCCCCGTGCGCACCCTAGCCAGCGCATGCGCGTTCGCCTCGTCCCACGGGGTAGGCCACGGCTGTCTGAGGAACCGGCCGCACACGACACTGTCTCCTGGCTCCTGGCCCACACAGCACCGAACGAGCACTAGGCCAACGGCGTTAGTTCTCGGCCTGGCACAAAGATGGCGTAGATACTGACGAAATTTTGTGTTCATTATGTGGAACATGTTGCTAAATCAGGTACTATACGTCATTGTGAACTTGGTCTACGAAATAGAGCAAACTCCCGATTACCCGGGTGTGGATTATCTGGTTTGTGGTTTGCCCGAGCATTCATCGGCGATTTTCTGTAATAAAAACTGAACAGGTGCGAGTAGGACTTGCACATCGATGTTTCCGTACAAACTTAATGATGCATATACACAGTTCATCCATCCCGGGAATCGAGGATCTCGACAATTTTTGCCTTTTATCGACATGGATACTGGCAAAATATCGATCCCAAGCATTCCAAGACTTTCGAGAATGTTTTACTTTCGAGTTTCAAGTCGGATAACAAATACAAAAGAAATGTTTTTCGTGTAATATAAATCTGATTTTTTTCCTTTACTTGAACTGTCAAACCTTTCTTCTTGCCAAATTTTATAATTCTAGGTCAGGATTGGCAAAGCGTGTCGACGACTTCGATGAGACATCGCTGTCCAGTTAGTCTGCTTGCTCTAGCCGTTTTGTTCCGATTTACTCCCCTTAATATTGTGTACTCGTTAAAGTTACCGTTGAGTTTATTACTGTTGCTATCATTCTAGTTTTGATTCTGGTTATTACTGTTGCTATTTTCTAGTACGGTTCTTAAGAAGGTCGAAGAGAAAGAATACTGAAAAGCGCTTTTTTGCACACAATTCCCATGTTAAACTTCAATGTTTAATATGTAAAAAATGCCTAAGTCGACATTTCTCTTCGCTCCATGAAGCAGTACAGAAGCTTTACTCTTGCGACGAAGTTGCCTGAACCATCGAATCTCAAAGAAAAGAGCTGAAGCTCAGAAATGCAGAGACGGCTTACGAATAAAATAATCTGCAATATCAATGCCAAAAAATTTGGTTTCGATGGTGCCGACGTATATTTTAAAACGACTGCTTTCCCACATAACAATGTGAATTCATGATATGGTACATAGCATGAAAAACAATCAACAATTTAATTGCAAACTATTGGTATTATTTTTTGAGTGTGGACGGGAATAACGACGGACCACATCTTAGCCAACAATTAATTCTTTTCGCGTAGTAAAGGACGACTTTTCTGGTACTCGCTTTAGTTCCGATGCTCAGAGCAACAGGTTTGGATTTTTAATGCCATTAAAAAGTGTGTTGACAAAATCGGCGGTTTTAAAAAATCCTCTACAATTTTTTCCGATGGTGCTCAAGCTGTGGTCGGTAGCGAAAATGCTTTCGTTGATCAGTTAAGAAAAGACGGAATAGTTTAATTTTTCATTGCATTATTCATCAGTAAGCACCATGTGGGAAAAGTCAAGATTGCTGTCCGCAATAAAAGGCGTAAACTTACACTGTTTAAATTATAACTAAACAAGCGAAATTTGTTTTATTTCCCTTGTTACTGTGAACTGAAACAAGAATGCACGAGACTAAAATTTTCAAGATTTACTTCCAATATTCGTGAAACAATGCGTTTCACAGTCGTTTTAAAGATTTTAAGCGTATAGACACGGATATCATTTTGTTTCGTAATCCAATGAAAATCAGTCTTCGTCAATAAGTTTTCAGGTTACAAAATGATCCATTCATGCTATTCAGAGCAGAAATATCTCATTAATGTGAGTAAAAGAGTTTGGGACAAATAACCAAATAAATATCAACGTTTTAGTAGTGTATGCCTGGCGTTAGCGTTTAGGGAGTCGCGTTAATAGAGCTTACCATCTACGACGACTGACATTCGTCAAGCGTGGCTGTGCCGGGGACGTGACGTCACCGCACGAGTCGAGTCGGAGGGGGAGGCACTCGGTGGAAGGGAATGATTCGCGAGCCACGCTTTGAGAGGCCTGCTCTCGACCAATGTGCAGTGCTCAGTACGTTTTGATTGGTATGTTTGCGAGTATCAAGATATGTCAAATAAATGGCCGAATCTTTTGATTGCAATGTCCTATAAGTTGACGTTTATTATACCACCAAGCAACTATAGACTTCGGTGTCTGACATCTGTTTCAGCTAGATATGTCCACCCACTCCTAAGAAACTGGGTATCAACAGATGGACGGACAGGTAGACAGTCTGATAACAATTGACAAACATTTTTTGTGTGATATAATTACAAATTAACAATTTTCTTATTTTTTGCTTGGTTGTAGTGTGAAACCTTGCTTCTTGGCAAATTTCATGATTCTAGGTCAACTGGAAATATCCTGTGAGTTTGCGAGTATTAAAATATGGAACATAAGTGGTCGCATCTTTTGATGGCATTGACTTAGATGCTTCTCTTTTTTACATCGCCAAGTGATCGTAGACCTTAATATACGACACAAATTTCAACTTGATACGTTTCACTGTTCCTAAGAAAAAGGATTTTGAGCAGTCGGACAGACAGAGATACAGGCGGACGGACAACGAAGTGGTCCTATAAGTGTTTCGTTTCTACCGATTAGGAACAGTAAAAGATGAAGTCCGAAGTACTCCATTATAATTAGAACTAATATTTTTGTTTAGAAATCTCTATAATCAATGTGACTTAGTTTACCGGAAATTGATACGGGCACCGTTCCCATCGGCTTCCCTGAAACATTTTTCCATTGTTCCCGCCTCACCTTCAGGCAAATGGAGGGACGCTATCCTTGCAATATGTCTAAGACCGACTTTTTTAATGTCAGCCTATCCCTTAAAAGCTGAAGATCGATAACTTCCAACTCAATTAAAGTCGCTAGTAAAAGAAATAATCCGAGTTTTTTTTTCTGTGACGGTTCCTTCAGAATACTTGCTCTATGCTGATACGAAATGAAATCATGCAGTACACGATAAATTTTAAGGCTTAGGACTACTTGAACAGGTCGTTCGTAGAAGAAAACACCCTAGGTTGAAAGCGGCTTCGAAGATCGTGGTAGTGAGGAATTATCTGACTCATCTTGTGCGACCAATTTCACATTGTAAAGACGTAGATGACGAAAACATCCGCGATTGATGAAACAGTGATGCTCTATAAATAGCTAAGTGACGTGGATATAGTGAACACAGACAGCACAGCAGGGAATGAGGACGAAGATGTGCCTATTGAGGAACCCGTTATCACACAACACCGAGGTACTGAAATATGTTCATCTGTGTCTAGTATTCAGGGTAAATTCGTTGGACTCTCCGGAAAATGAAAACCGTTTTCAGGAGAAAAGTGAAAGAAACAGAGAAACAGGCAAAATTGGACAATCATTTCATCATACGAAATACAGTATGTCTGAGTTGTAATTTTGTTCACAAACTGTCTGTTTCTGGCGAGTAGCGCGTAAGTAATGCAGTGGGCTTTAAAATATGAAGTGCAGCTGTTTGCACTGAAGCATACTTATGTATTTTGGACTTTCCATATTTTTAGGTTATCCGTTCAGCCTCGGGTCACCATTAATAAGCATAATGGGGAGCTTCCTGCAGTTTTAGTTTAACAGATTTTGTTGATTAGTGTGTTGCGTTCAAATGATTAAACTGTGATACCATCGGATACTCGGGCGTAACTACAAACATGGATAGGGGGCACATACATTCGGGATTCCCCGAATTTCTCCTAATTTTGATGGCGTCCGCTTCAGTGGTTTATACAACTGTCCGGAGAAAGCCCGGACCTTCTTCTGAGTCTGGAGAAATTCGACTGATGGCAAATAGATAGATTTTAATAAATCATAGTTAAAATTTACTAAATGGGAACAGGCACCTAGGCACGTTAGTTCGTTTTATTTTAAAAAGCCAGCGGCAAGCACACTTAGATGCTTTCCCATACACATGTTTTCGATGCTTCTATAATGAGACTCAGTTGAGTCAAAACGAAATATGTAAGAAAAATTTAAGAAGACAGTAGTTCATTTTTTAACATTTTATTAATACTAAACATAATCTTAACAATTTTTCTCTGATTTATCAGTATGTGAATCTTCTGTGTCACTACATCATTACACGTAATAAATATTGCAGCGTCTCCAAGTTACATTTTAAGGAAATGCAAAATTAAACTGTTTATAATGAGAATTTGTTTTTAAATAGTAAGACAAACATGTTACATTCGGAATAAAAACATTAAAAATTAAAACTTTTATCCATTATGGATGAGAAGCATTGCGAATGTGATGAATAAAGGTTTCTTAAAATTACTGCAACCAGTCGCCTTTTGTTTTGTTCTTCAATTTTTATTATCCCATTAACGGTTTGGAACCGCCTAGCGATTCATCATCAGATGGTACATATTTATTGACTGTTTGCAGCAGTATGAGACTCGTTTGGAGTTATTAGTATCCGATGGTTGGCTGTTGGTGCACACAGTATTCTGGAAAACATGATAAATGTTTTCTGGTGACGTTAATTTTATTGCACTTCACACACTTAACCACAGGTAGTACAATATCGAACGGTTACCTGCATCCAGTTAGTTAGCAAGTTGCATGTTCAATTCATCAATCTCACGGTAACCGTTATGATGTGGAACGTGTCAAATTCATAAGAAATGCACTCATGAATCGAGGTTTGTTTTTTCTTTTCTTTTTTTAAGCTTAAAATTTTTTTTACCTACCCTTTCCCTTAAAAGGTACACAATGCATGTATTATAGCTATAGGTCTATATTAAAGACATAGGAGACAATCTGAGTAGCCCTCCTACAGTTTATTTATTTAGCTTATGGCATATAACACATCATATAGAAAAGACATAAAAATCATAAGACACAGAAATAAAGAGTAGTCACAGTGTGTAACATATAGTTGTAGATATAAAAGTGTTTAAAAATAGTGTATATAACAAACAAAAGTTCACAAACAAACATTCAGATTTGTGACATAGTCTATTGCACTTTCAGTCGCGGTCAGAAACTCATTGGGGTCTCCTGCAAAACGTCTCAGAGGGCAATCTTCCACGATGTGACGAATCGTCTGCCGGTCCGCACCGCAGTCACATCTCGGGGTGGTGATTTTACCCCACCTGTGGAGGCTGTCTGCACATCTGCCGTTATTTGTCCGAATTCGATTCAGAGTCGTCCAAGTTTTCCTTGGCAAATTGAATCCTGGTGGTTGGACATTGATGCATGGCATATTCTGCAGGTTTTGGGGCACAGATTCTCTCCACCGCATTTTCCAGAGGTTGCCATAATCCGGGTTGAGAGGATGCGTATTTTTTGCCTTTTTTAAAGAGGGTGTCTTGAGCGCAATCTGTTCATCTCCAGGGCAGGAACATCCTTATGGATTGGCAGTTTCTCGTTGTTCAGCACTTTTCCATACTCGCGTAAGAGAGCGTTCTCTCTGCGCAGGTCCGGTGGGGGAATGTTGCTCAGTATAGATAGCCAGTGTAAAGGCGTTGGCTTTATTGTTCCTGATATCATCCTCATTGTGTAGTTTAGTTGAGCATCGATCAAGCCTGTGTGTTTACTGTTTAGCCATACCGGTGCGGCATATTCTGCTGTTGTGTAGACAAGTCCCAGAGCCGAAGATCTCAGTACAGCCGCGGAAAAGCCCCACGTGGTCCCACATAGCTTCTGTATGATATTATTTCGAGTTTTAAGTTTTGCGGCTGTATTACGTAGGTGTTCCTTGAATGTTAGGGTTCTGTCAAAGGTGACGCCTAGATATCTGGGGTAATTATTATGGTTTAGCTGCCTGTTTTCGAAATGAACGTGGAGCTTTCTTTTTGCTTGGGCATTGTCGAGGTGAAAGCATGTCACCTCCGTTTTTGTCGCGTTTGGCCGTAATCTCCACCTTCGGAAGTAATCTCCCAGCTTTGTTAGATCCGCAGTTAATGTGTTTTCCGTTGCCTCCATTGATCTGCCTCTTGCAGCTATTGCCCAGTCGTCGGCATATCCGAATTTTTGAGAAGTGGTTTCAGGTAAGTCAGATATGTAGAGGTTAAACATCAATGGCGCCAGAACGGAGCCTTGTGGTAAACCATTGTTGAGCTTCATTTGGTCACTTTTTAAGTCGCCCATTATGATTCTGAAACTTCTATCTGTGAGCATGTTATCAATGAGGTTGGCCAGCTTATTACATGGTATGACCCGCAGCAACTTAAATATCAGGCCTTGTCGCCAAACGGTATCATAAGCGGCTGATAGGTCAATAAAGGCTACTGATGTTTTGAGCTTTTTCTGATAGCTCGCCTCTATATAAGTTGCTAGGGAGAGGATCTGGTCGGTGCAACTGCGGTTGGGTCAAAAACCTGCCTGTTCAATCGGTACCACTTCAAGAATTTTTCCGCTTATTCTATTGTAGATGATACGGTCCAACAGCTTATAGACACAGTTCAGCAGAGCGATAGGGCGGTAGTTTTGGGGCATGTCATTAGGTTTGCCTGGCTTTAGTATCGCTATAATCTTTGCTCGTTTAAGCTGGTGTGGGATATTACCCAATTCTAAAATATCTGTTAAGAAGTTTGCGAGCCATGTTCTAGTATATTTTCCACAGTGAAGTAGGAATTCCGGGTGGATGCCATCGAAGCCGGGAGCCTTGCCACTTTTGATTTTTGACAAGGCTGCTGCAACTTCTTCCGCTGTGATAGGCTGGGAAAATTCGGAGGTAGGCGATGCCCTTTGTTTTAAGGATCTTAATCCACGTTTGACGGTCGTGGTGTGTGTTCTGTCCCTTGGTGCTCTTGAGGTTCTAACTATGTGTGCGGCCACATTGTTAGGGGTTATCGGGTGGGTGTCTTTTATTTTACGTTTACTGCCTCCCAGGTTACGGAGTAGGGTCCATGCTTGCCTACTGGATTTAGTGTCCATCCATTTTTCCCGTCGAGCTGCGTCTAAGCTGTGCAACAGTTCGTCCGCGATTTCTTGGTTGTTGGTTTCGGTAAATTCCTGGTACAGGTCTTCGCATCTCTCATTCCAGCCAGGGATGTACTCTTTCCGGTAGCCTCTGGGTACATTCCTCTTAGCCGTGGCGATGACTGCTCCCACAAATCTGTCATAGTTGTCCCTAGTCGGGGGTATCCAACCTAGACACTTGTCAAGGTTTTCTGCAAAGGAGGCCCAGTCTGCCTTCTGGAAATTCCATCGTGGGCGAGGAAAGGATTTTATGATTGGCATGTTAATTCCGACTTTTAAGATAACAGAGCGATGCTGGCTATGTGGGACATCAGACAGGACTTCACGAGTTGCGGCTAGCGGTTGGTAGTTTTTGTTTTTAGTGACAAAACATAAATCAGGGTTATAATCTCGTCTCCATGCTGCTGATCGAAATGTTCCGCGGTCCTTGGCGTCGAAAATCAGGTGGGTGTTAGTCTCCTCACTCCAGCTCATCAAGGATTCACCGTTCTGGTCGTTTCGTGCGTACTTCCAGTTCTCATGGTGACTATTAAAGTCTCCTACGTAGATAGCAGGGTGGGGATGTTCTTGGAGTACTTCTGGAGGCCGTGGACAGCAGGGAGGCTTATAGATGTTAACTATAGTGGTCTTGCCAATTTTGACAGCAACTTCATGTATGTTGTTGTCTGTAGATATCTTACACAGGGAAGCATTTTCTATCTTATTTCGTGTGTAGGTTGCCACGCCGTAATTGCGGTGATAGGTGGCTCCCAGTATCTCGAATCCAGGGATTTTTCCTCTAGAGGCCAGCTGATCTATGTTTTCCGCATGAGTCTCTTGTATCGCGACTACGTCGATTTTGTTCTGAGTGAGAACTCTCTGGAGAAATTCACATTTGCTCCTACTTATGCCTTCAATGTTTAGGTGGCAGACTCGGAGGCACGGTCCGAGTGCTCTAGTCAATTCTTCATCGTTCATTTGGTCGATATCATTCATAATGTGTTTACCAGGAGATCCAGCACAGGATTATCTGGATTATCTGGTTGCCTTAAGTGCTGGTTCATTTAGCGTTACCCAGGGTGCACGTGTAGTATTCTACTACGGACGCGAACTAGCCTTACACCCCCCTCCTACAGTGTTTGCAGATGATGCTGTCATTTACCGTCTTGTAAAGTCAAAAGCTGACCAAGACGAATTGCAAAATGATTTAGGTAAGACATCTGTGTGGTACGAAAAGTGGCAATTGACCCTGAATAAGGAAAAGTGTGAAGTTATTCACATGAATACTATAAGAAACCCGCTAAATTTCGATTACGCGATAAGTCACATAAACCTGAAAGCTGTAAACTCAACTAAATAATACTGAGGGATTACAATTACAAATAACCTAAATTGGAAAGATCACTTAGATAATATTGTGGGTAGCGCAAACCAAAGACTGCGATTCATTGGCAGAACACTTAGATGGTGCAACAGATCTACTAAAGAGACTGCTTACATCACGCTTGTTCGCCCTATTCTGGAGTATTGCTGTGCGGTGTGGAATCTGCATCAGGTGGGACTGACGGATGACATCGAAATAGTTCAAAGAAGAACGGCTCGTTTTGTATTATCGCGAAATAGGGGAGATAGTGCCACAGACATGATACGTGAATTGGAGTGGCAATCATTAAAACAAATCATTTTTCGTTGCGACGGGATCTTCTGATAAAATTTCAATCAACAGTTTTCTCCTCCGATTGCGAAAACATTCTGTTGGCACCTACCTACGTAGGGAGAAATTATAATAACGGCAAAATAAGAGAAATCAGGGCTCGCTCAGAAAAATTTAAGTGCTCTTTTTCCCTCGCGCCGTTCGAAAGTGGAACGGTAGAGACAGCTTGAAGGTGGTTCATGGAACCCTCTGCCAGACACTCAGTTGTGAATGCCAGAGTAATCACGTAGACGTAGACGTATTTATTCCTATTCAAGAATTCATCTATTGTATAGAAGGAGTTGTCAAGGAGATATGATTTCAATTTATTTTTGAAACTACTACTGCTATCTGTCAGACATTTTATTCCATCTGGTAAATTTATCGAAAAGTTTTACACCCCTTTCTGCGCCAAAGGTACGTTGAGTAGAGGACAATGTAAGTCTCTTTTTTCTGCTATGATAATTATGAACGTCACTGTTGTTTCTAACTGGTCCATGTTGTTGAGGACAAATTTCATTACAGAGTAAATATACCGTGAGTCTGTTACAAGAATTCCTAACCTTTCAAACAGATGCCTACAAGATGTGCGACTATGAGCCCCACACATTATTCTAACCTCTTTCTTTTGAGCAGTGAATAGTTTTTACCTAAGTGTTGAGTTAGCCCAAAATAGCATTCCGTGTGACATCAGAGAGTGAAAGTATGCAAAGTAACTTAGCTTACTAATTTCTATATCCTCAATATTGGCAATTATTCTGACTGCAAAAGTTACTCAGCCTAGTCGCTTTAGGAGATCCGAAATACGAATTTTCCAATTAAGATTCCGATCTATTTGTACGCCCAAGAACTTGGTATGCTCTACCCTGGCTGCAGTATACATTCACTATCAGGTCAGTAGTATCTACACACCTATTACTGGATGTTAATATAAGGTGTGTCCACTCTTCGCCTTCATGACGGCCTGAACTCTGCTTGGGACAGTTTCGATGAAGCGTGCCAATGTCTGTTGAGGGCTGGCAGCCCATTCTTCCTCACAAGCCGCCAAAACCAGAGAAAACAGTCATATTGGGCACAGGAGTCTGACGCGAAGTCTACGTTCTAACTCATGCCAAGATGTGCCGTTGCGTTCAGGTCGGGTCTCTGGCCACGCCAGTCCATTTGAGGAATGTTACTGTCCAAAGCCATTGCCTCACAGATGTTACTTTACGAACGGGTGCACTGTCATGCCAGAGTCTCCGAACTGTTTCTCTACTGCACGCAGTGCACAATGCTGTAAAATGTGTTCCCGTTCCTCCGCATTTTGCGTTTTCTTAACCGCAATAAGGGGACCACGCTGTAACCAGGAATAACATCCGCAGCCTCCTCCATACTTCACTGTTGACATTGCAGATGATGGCAGGTAACGTTTCGCCAAACCCAAACCACCGCGAGAGGATACCCCGTTTCGTAATGCTTGTGGCGTGCACATATCTGTACGCCGTATTTTAACAGAGTGATGCACATATGCCCAACCTTTCCATCCGACTGCAGCAGGGTATAACGTGATTCATCGTTTCCAATCACTCTTTCTCCCACTGCCCAGTATCGTCGCTGTTTACACCACCCCAAGTGTCGTTTAGCATTGACTAGAGAAATGTGTGGCTTATGAGGAGCCACTCCTACGCAAAGTCATTGTGCTAGCTAGACTGCTAGTAGAACGTTGGGATTCACCAGTGTTTCCCTCCGCTAAATTCATGCGATTGTTTACTAAACTTTCTAATATGTATGAAGAACAGATACCATTGGTGATCTTGCAGCTCTCGAAGAATCAAATTAAAATGAAATCCAGACCATTAGCTGCTTACACGCGTTGACAAATATCAACGCGGACAGTTGAGAACGTGTGTCCCAATCGCGACTCGAACCCGGCATCTTCTGCTTACATGGCAGAGGCTTTATCCGACTGAGCCATCGAGGGCACAGAGGATAGTGCGACTGCAGGGACTTACCTCTGGCACGCTCCCCGTGAGTCCCACTTCCAACTTACTGTCCACACACTACATTTGTAGTACCCCTGCCCACTATACTCATTACTCACGGCAGACAATCTACTGATTCCGGATTTCATTGTAAGTTCATTCTTCGAAAGCTGCAAGATCACCAATGGTATGTGTTCATTCGAAAGAACAGATACCATCTTCATGTAGATAAGGCGTACTGGCCAATGATCTTCTTCAGTGCGGATACACTCACATTGCTCAAACTCTTACGGGAATCGGTAGATTGATTGCCGCGAGTAATGATTATAGTGGGCAGAGGTACAAACTGTGGCAGGAGATTAGAGCGGCAGTTTCCCGCCGCGAGTGGCTAGCGTGTACGCGGCGTTGGAAAAAGCCGAGTGGACGCTTGGCAGGGGCGCATATGGCTGTGTTTGCGCTCTTGGGGAAATTTATATGCCACAGTAAAATTGATAAAAACAGAAAAAAAAATGGTTCAAATGGCTCTGAGCACTATGGGACTCAACTGCTGAGGTCATTAGTCCCCTAGAACTTAGAACTAGTTAAACCTAACTAACCTAAGGACATCACAAACATCCATGCCCGAGGCAGGATTCGAACCTGCGACCGTAGCGGTCTTGCGGTTCCAGACTGCAGCGCCTTTAACCGCACGGCCACTTCGGCCGGCCGATAAAAACAGAACTAAGGGTGACATCGAGGTGCGAGTTGGCACTCATGGGCAAAAAAATATGTAAAGCTAAATTATCTAGACGCGCCACAAAAATATGTAATATTTTAAAAGTTATTGTTGTCCAAAAAATTGTAAATTTATGAAAGTTCAAAAGCTAATATCTCGGCAATGCTTTGGCCGATTTATATAGACAAAGTATCTATGGGATGCGGCTAGTAGGGCTTCATCGAGCAATCATAGCCGATTTAGCATAATCTGTACGATTTTTCAATGAGAGGTCGGAATATGGGATTCGAGTGAGAGAAACTGTGTTTTTGTTAATAAATAAATTTAAAGAGACGAAACTAGCGGCAGTATTCTAAAGTTTAAAGAGGAAGATGAAGAATTAAGTATATATTTTTATTTGTTTATTTATGTAAAGTACCAAAAAAACGGAAAAAGCAATATCACGCCACAAGCACATTATTTGTGGAAAAACGGTGGCAGATACAGAAAACTAGACCTTAAATTGTTATTGCCCAGAAAACTTCCATATTTTTCAGTATATCATATATGATTTTGTGTTTAGTTTTAAAATATTTGTAATTTTTGTCAAACATTGTTTTGAGTTAGGCAGTCGTTTCGAGGGTGCATGGGACGGCCATCTTTAATGACTGGACAGGTGGGTTCTGAGCGACGCTTATTAAGGGCCGGGGGTTGATGACAAAGTTAACAATAGGTTAAGTAACATAGAATTATGTGGGGCTAATGTAAGCATGGGGTGGCCTATGGTACAAGTACCAGCGGTAAGACTTTTTCAGGGGAAAGCAAGTACCATGCTGTAGATTTTCTGGAAGCATGCAACGATTGTTTTATTGATAGTATGAGTGACAACAGCAAAATGAAACTGGTAAAAAGGTTGTTGAAAGGTTCTGCTCAGACATGGGCAAATCAATGTAGTGAACAATTTAAATCATATAGTATATTTGAACATATGTTTATAAATAAGTATTGGAGCCAAGCAAAAGAATGCAGATTACAGAATGAGTTTTTGAATGGGCCAGTTTACAGAGGGGGTAGGCAAACTATGAGAGAATTTTTTCAGGAGGAATTAAGAAAGTTGGTTCATTTGGATAGGCCATTGGGAATTTTGACTGAGATTTCTACTCTAAAGAGATGGTTACCTGAAAATGTGCAGTGGGAACTGATACGTTGTCCAACAGATACTATACAAAATTTCTTGGATTTTATTGAGAGGATGGACCAGGCAATGTGCTATAAGCCAAATGCATGGGATAATAATTCAGGGAATAGTCAGAGGAATAATGGAGAGAGAAGAAATAATGTGAGTTGGGGTGATAACCACCATAATTCAAGCAGGAAAGAAATCAGAATGGTAATTGGAGAGAAACAGACATAGAATTCAAAATGAAACTTGGAGTGATAACAGGAAAAGATTTAATGATGTCGTCAGGTACCAGAGAGGTGTATGGGGAAATGGAAACAGGAGTGATCACAGGCCAATGCAAGAACAGAGAGATGGAAGAGGAGAAATTAATGCAAGGGGACCACAGGGATGAAATTCTTTATACTGAGATTTGTTCCAAACAGGGTCCAATTTGGGACAATAAACCATGCAGGAAATAGGACCATGAGATGGGAAAAGAACTGTGATAGAAATAATGGTGGATCTATTTATAGTTTTAGGTAAAATAATGGGAGGTATTTTAATGAAAACAAAAGCAGTGGAATAAGGGAAGAGAAAGTATGGAATAAGATTTATAAGGAAACTAACAGGGGGTTTGTTGATCATGATAAAAATAAGCAAGTAAGGGAAGAAAGGATTTGTGCAATGGAGGCAATTATGGGAAAAATTGTTTTAATCACGGAACGCACTGTACCGGCTGCCGCTGATAGCTTTCACCTATTTACTTTGTTAAACTTCGATTATAAGACTGTGGCAAGGGCAGTTAATAGTAGGATGTCGGCTCTGATGGAGACAATTGTTGCAAAACATCAAAGCTGCGTACATGGTCGTACCACTCTTATCCCTATAGTCGAGTGTCGTGATGAGGCTTCGGTTGCTGCTGTAACGTCCGGGAGCGGTTCTAGGCGCTACAGTCTGGAACCGCGCGACCGCTACGGTCGCAGGTTCGAATCCTGCCTTGGGCATGGATGTGTGTGATGTCCTTAGGTTATTTAGGTTTAAGTAGTCCTAAGTTCTAGGGGACTGATGACCTCAGAAGTTAAGTCCCATAGTGCTCAGAGCCATTTTGTAACGACCGTCCCTTGTGCCCTTGCTTTTCTAGACTTCGATAAGGCATTCGAACATGTTAATCACGACTTTCTGCTTCGGATTCTGGAGGCACTTGGTTTCCCTGTCGACACACTACGACTGCTCTCAACTCTGTTTACGGGTATTTCGGCTTCGGTGGTTGTTAATGGTCGACTGACGCCTCCAATCAATATCCGTAGGGGAGTGCCTCCAGGATGCCCGCTGTCAATGACTTTGTTTGTGTTGTCTCTGGAGCCCCTTACTTCGGATGTTAGCATCCCAGCTGACAGGCTAGACGCTGTCCGGTAGGACTATAGCTGTTCGTGCACATACGGATGACGTGATGGTTCTACTTTGCAATCCTGCTGAGATACCTCGACTGAAGGCTGTAATCGATGATTTTTGTCGGAGTTCTGGTACAAAATTTAATGAAGATAAATGCAAGTTTCTTCCCTTGAGAGGTTTTGATGACGCGGTTGTTCCAAGGGCTACTGTGGTGGATTGGCATACGCCTCTCGTTATCATCATTGATCGTTGTCTACACAAAATGGCGGCGCTCAACTGGAAGTCTGTTACGGATAAAATTCAGGGAGCGATACTAGAGCATGAAAGGCGTTCTCTTACTCTGCTCCAGTAAGTCCGAATACTGGATTCATATGTCTTATGTAAAGATTATTACGTGGCCCGAGTTTATCCGCTTCCCTCCATGATGGCGAAGAAACTACAACAATTTTCGGGTCGTTTCTTACGGAAAAGACATCTATTGCGCTTAGTGTATGAGGTGGTCACGAAGCCTTCTTTCTTTGGGGGGCGGACCTGAATGATATACGAAGGAAGACGCAGATGCAATATGTGCGTCGTACTGTTTTGACGATGACTCAAACAACTCACACATTCACATCTTATTTATTTCTCTGTGTCCGTCCTGCTAGTCTTGAACCCCCTATTGATGTTGGTCGCATAAATTATAAGTTAAAACTCATTTGTGACTTCTGTCTTGCGGTGAGCTATTTAGGGGCTGACATCTTATGGAGACCTACCCTCACCATGAAATTCCTAAAGACTCGTTAGGAAGCAGTCCCTCGCCCGAACCTCGTTGAAAGCGAATTCCCGCAAACAACCTGAACGACAGTTTGGTTCAATATCAATCTTCCGATTTTGCCGATGTGCGTAGCGTCCTCGTGGTATAAGGCAGTAAATAACTTGATTCCAACGAACGAGCGGCTTTTCCATATTGGGCTTAGTGACACGGATTTATGTAGTCGTTGTAGGTCTCCAGATACGATACGACAAGTGCGAGGTTGGAAGAGCTGTCACCGCACACGCCCAAAGCTGATATCTCCCAAGTACACTTTGTAATAGTACCTGAGAATCACTGTGTATATAAGCGTCTTACAATATCATATACGTAATTTTAACAAAGAAGATGTTTCTGGCAATGGAGAAAACAACTACAGAGACAATGCATTTCATAGAACAGTGTATGATACCGTGAAGTAAATAAACAGAAACCGAAGTTTGTGACAGTGCCTAGGAAAACTCGTTCCGAATTGTTACCGTAATAGCTGCATATAAATCGTGGTATAACAATGCAAACCTAAGCATAACAAAGAACATGCGATTACAATGAATTAATTCTGGATACATTTGCACTCAGCAACTTACGGTGTCAGTGGTGCAATTCCATACTGTTCTCCAACATCACTATCTTCCGAATCGGCACCAAAACCCTCTCATTGTCATCATCATCGTCGTCATCATCAAGCGAAATCATTAGCTGCTCATTCTCTTTTGTAACACCGTTATAGGCTGAGCTTCATTAATAACCTAACCTACATGGTCTACTTTGTTCTTTCACGACGCGGCGTCTACAGTAGCAAAACCTTCACGTAATAGCCTGTCTACTTCCGTTCTGATAAGACTTATTATTATTTCTAACGTATGGCTTAATATCACTCTAATCCAATTCAACTGGGTTGAAATCAAAAGGTGGGAGCCTAATTAGCATTGCAACTTCATCTATCACATACGTAGGTGTAGGGGCGCCGACTTATGAAAAGTATTTGGGGGGGCCCATACTAGGTGTCTTGCCCCGGGATATTTTCTAAATTTTAGATGAAAAATAGTGAGTTTTAAAATTTTTTAAGCATTTTAGAGTCATATGATCAACATTAGAACCCCGAAAAGTGGACCCTCGATAACTCGACACTCTGGGAAACTCGACAAGGCTGACACATTTTTTGGCTTTGAAAAAAGAAACAAAACATAAATACGGACGGCATTTTCTTAAAAAAACTTATTTAATTTACAGTAATAATCATGCTTATAGACTATTACAGAGCAGTGAATATTTAGCTCTGAAAAGACTGAAATTATATTTAAATAAATCCTAAACTATCATTAAAAGAATAAAACAAAACATTGCTGTCACACAGTAATAGCACTTTGATTAATTAGTGAAATAGATAATTTAAGCTTACTTTGAATAAAGCTCTGGGTTCATTAAATAAAAGCAATATCTCAAAGTTAATGCTTTAACACGGTTAATAAAGCTAATACAGCATGCCTAATACTTTCAGTCAAAAAGTATGTAAATAGCGGGTTTTAATTGGGTCTTACACCCTAAAAATATTTAAGTATTTGAAAATAACCAATACAATACTATAGTAAAATAGTACTAAACTAGTACTAATATTTCGAAACTGAAAATTTAACATTATGTATGTATTTAATTCTCTATTTTATAAAGATTTTTAATATTGCTCTAAATGCCATTATTAGGGCTAGAGTGTCTTTAGAAAGGTGCAAATATCGACCCTTCTGACTGGATTACTGAATATGAAGTCGTTGATGACTGGTTGGATATCCGATTCATCCAAAACATCTCTGTGGGCATGAAGAACAGCCAAGTTGTTCAATTGCTTGTGTCCCATTGTGGATCAGAGATATGACTTCAGACGTCTAAGGGTATTAAATGACCGTTCTGCTGTTGCTGTCGTGATTGGAACTATTTGGAGAAGCTTAATGCACTTCATTGCTTCACATAACATTTCTCCAATTGCAGGTCCTTGTGTAATGTACTTTCTTACATCACGCATGTTTTTTAAGACCATTTGTTTTTTTATTAGCGATACTGGCTAACATATTCAAGTGTAAGCGCAGTCTCTCAATGTCTAGGTCATTTTTGAAAAACTCAGTTGATTTTTACAAATTTGTTTCATCTCTGTTTACTAAAAGCAAGTACTCTTGCTCAAATGCAACGACCTGTGTGAGTCCAGTTTAAGCAAACCGCTCAGTAATGCAAGATTGCACCGTTTCACAAACTTCAATGTAAGAAGCTTTGTAGTATTCCTTTGGGGTTTTGAAAGTGCGCAGTGAGCTGCCTTTTTTGTTTTCATACTTCTTTGGTATATTTCCATTCCGAGGAAGCGAAGGAGTCATCATCTTGTAAAGTTTTTTCTTTTAAACACGATTGCCAAAAGTGTTCAAAACTATCACGCCTTCCATTCAAC
Organism: Schistocerca nitens; assembly: GCF_023898315.1. NCBI lineage: Eukaryota > Metazoa > Arthropoda > Insecta > Orthoptera > Acrididae > Schistocerca > Schistocerca nitens. The sequence continues at coordinate 498,463,835 of NC_064614.1, read as the reverse complement.
ATACAAATCAAGCACTCATATATTTTATCCAGATCAGCAACACTTAGATGAGGGCATTGAATTTTTTCATTAACATCCTCTACTGGGTTCACTGCATGGCAATAAAGATGTAAAAAGAAATAAGTCTTGAATTGTATCATTGACTCAAGGTAGCCTGCACATTTGTAACCCGCCTCTGTTTTGTCCTCTGCAGAAAATGTTTCAAAAAACGCTAGAAGTTCTTCAAAGTTTTTCAGCATTCTCAAGATACTAGAAGCTCACATAGTCCATCGAGTCGGGCCAAGGGTTTGTAGACCAGTTTGGTCGTTGGCGCTCTCACAGCGTATGCTTCTGAAAAGTCCCATCCTTTTGTTGGATTCCCTTACAGTATTTATTAAGTCCTTAGCTAAAGCCATAAAAACCCTCATAAACGTAAGATGGCGGAGACTGTCTACAGCTGCCAAGTCTAAACTGTGAGCAGTGCAGTGCACATAACGTGCTTTTGGTTGTATACCCAAAACTAACTTTTTTAGTCCTTTGAACTTACCTCTCATTTTCGAGGCACCGTCATAGCACTGTCCTCTTAAGTTATATGTTGACAAATCAAGACAAGCAGAAACGTCTTTTAAAATACTAAACAGAGTTTGTGATTCAGTGTTGGGGGTCTCGTATAAGCCAATGAAGTCTTCGTTGATGATTAAGGAATCATCGGCAGTACGAATACAAAATGACACTTGTTCCTGAATCGAAGAGTCACTTGCCGGCCGCGGTGGCCGAGCGATTCTAGGCGCTTCAGTCCGGAACCGTGCAACTACTAGGGTCGCAGGTTCGATTCCTGCCTCGGGCATGGATGTGTGTGATGACCTTCGGTTAGTTATGTTTAAGTAGTTCTAAGTCTAGGGGACTGATGACCTCAGATGTTAAGTCCCACAGTGCTCAGAGCCATTTGATCCATTTAAAGAATCACTTGTTTCGTCAACCATAATAGAAAAATGTTAGTCTTCTTGATTGAAGCTAATACCTTTCCCAACACAGACTTTTCTAGCTGATCAATGATCTCGTTTTGAATATCGCGCGACGTCCACTTATACCCCGAACACCCTAACCAATCTTTAAACTCAGGTATGTCGTTCTTTCGGAGTTCCAACAACTGAAAAGAAATTTGAGTTTACATCTTCGTACCCTCTAATTGCTAGTCCTTGTCGGCATAGAAATTGCATGGTAGTAAAAATTGTCATATAAGCTAAACGGCCTTTCTTCATATCACTATCTAACTGTTCATTCAACTGGGATGCCACTCTTCGGTTAGGGATAGACTTTAGTTTCAGAACACCTTCTTTATGAGTAAACGTATTTTCATGAAGACGGAATTTTTCCAAAGCATTTTTCCAGTTAGAAAACCCTACGGAAGAAAATGCATCTTCTTTTTTTTGAAGGAAATTGTAATAGATTTTTAGCATCTGCCTCTTGCAGGTTTTGCAAAAAACTTTTTCGGTAGATGCCTCATATTCTAGCAATGTATATTTGATCAACCAAGACTTCTGAAATGATCTTCCCTTACCGGATTGTCCAGGTTTTGGCTGTGAACGGTTCTCGCCTGGATACGATGAAGCAATTGACGAGACAATAATTATTGGAGGTTGATATGCGGTATCATCAGCTTCTATGCGCGTCTTTTTGGTAACAAATTTATCCAGTGCAAACTTAATTCACAATACACTAAGAGACTAAAGTAAACGAATAAAATACAGTCATATAAAATAGTCCACTAGACACTAAAGTTGGAACACTAAACACATCTGCAGCATGCACTGAACGAAACTATCCAAACTGAATGATTGCGACAGCAGGGTGGGCTTTATATAGCCGCGTCGTCGTAATGTCTCGAAGCGTCAAGGCAATGCAAGTGTAAGCGCTTCTACTCCAGTCTTTTTGATGTCACCGCGGCCGCAGCGCTGGCCCGCCGGCACCAGACTTTACCTGGAGGTTCGCGCACCAGGACAAATTCTACGTGTGCCCGCAGCACCGTAACACTGTCATTATTCACACCACTCGTTTTCAGTTAACCTGCTTACTACTGTAATAATCATTTGTTTTAACTTATTACTGGATGTATTTTAAAAGCTAACTATCATCAAACAAGGAAAATAAAATATTTCAACATAATTTTGTGATTTTACAAAGCATAATATAACTAATAATTTTATTAAATTATTGGGGGGCTCTGCCACCCAAAAACGAATTTTGGAGGGGGCTCGGGCCCCCGCAGGCCCATGGAGTGCATAGATGTCACAAGCTCATTTTGCTTCACACGTGAATATAACAGTAACTTTGTCGTAGTCACCTCCACAGCAACGTTTCTTGCCAGGAATTAATGCAGCATAGTTTCAGTGTAGAGTAGCATGGAGAGCTGCATCAAACCAGTCTCAGGACTGAAGACCACAACAACAACAACAGTTTCAGTGACTAATTGGAGGCGTTTATTTAACGAATGATAAGGTGCATTATACATTGCAAACACTGTCGGAACTGTAAATTGTAGCAACAAATTTTTTAATCACTGCACAAACCGTGGATGCTCCACCTCCTCACGGTAAGCACAGGTTCTTCTCGACCGAAAAACTAACAAAAGTCCTTCATGTACAAAACTGCTGCATGAGCCTCTTTCACTTGGCTGATGACTGCTATACGGAGTATCAATTATCGAACATTCATCAACTGCTTCTCCAGCAGTCACCCAGGATTCATCTAACCATATCATTGAATGGTTACCCTTTCTTGTGATTTTGTATAAGGAAATACTACCAGCCGCAATAATATGAGATTTTTCGAGCAACAGTTTTCGTCTGTGTGACTAATCCGTCTAACTAACTTTTTAAAGTGAAAGCCCATACTCTTTAATACCATTTTAAGTCTTGTTTTCACACTGAGAAAAGTTCCATTCATTTACGTAATTTAGTAACTTTGTTATTGTGGGTTATTCTTCCTTACCACATCCACAAATGTGCCGACGAACTGTATCAGTTTGTAATGAATCGAGATCTGTAACTGGACAAGGCTGCTTTTATATTTCCATCGATACTTACAATACACTGTTTCCTTTTTCTCCACAGGATCTTTGTTACACACTGTTTACTAAAGTATCTTTAAGTCTCTTTCCTTATTAGATTTCTTTCACCGACTGCTAGAGTTTTCGAAGTACACTTTAAAACTTAATCAGCTGAAGTTCCTGGATGCCCTCGAACAGAAACAAATTTATTTTCTTGCTTGTAAAACCTACCCGTCCTTTGCAGCAGTTCTAAAGCCTGACTGTTTAACGGCACTCCACACCGCAACGGATTTTCCCTGGGTGAATTACGTCTTGCAGACGATGCAGTAACACTATACAGCTACACAGAAGCAGACCGTCTCACACCACCACAGAATGTTTACGTACCGGAAGAAGGCAACGCGGTAACTTTCATGCTGGAACCGGCTTATGTTACTGTGCAGTGTCTTGCATTCCTCGTTTGTTTATTAGTCGTACTGCCAACTTTAATGCGTTTCTCGCGTGACCTTGAGGTGACATGTTTCAGTGGCTCGAGTATCTTCATCTGTATTCTGCGAGGCAGAATTTTATTGAACCATACATTAATCCTCACAGCATCAATATATTCTCAATAACACGTATTTCCAAGGGGAAGGGGGGGGGGGGGGTACTTTACGTCCACCTTAAAAATTGTCAGTAGTTGCTGACCTACATTAATAACATACTCTTAGTAATACCAGGGCACCTTCAGTAACTTGTATGACAAGGGGTTACTCTGTAACCACCATACAAAAATTTAAGGAATACAAATTTCGTTAATTATTGCTGACTTTTACTCATAAATGCATGTTAAAGAGATAATGACGTGTAAATAGGGTCCTGGACGGAAGATGCTGAATATGACATCCATTGTAAGGAGTCACGTCTACAACTGGAATTTAAATTTGTGGAAAAAGTTTAACTGAAAAGTTTAAAACATCTGAGCAGTCTGGAAGAAAATTTCATTAAAAACAATAAATATTTTTTTTAAAAAAAATGGTTCAAATGGCTCTGAGCACTAAGGGACTTAACATCTGCGGTCATCAGTCCCCTAGAACTTAGAACTACTTAAACCTAACTAACCTAAGGACAACACACATATCCATGCCCGAGGCAGGATTCGAACCTGCGACCGTAGCAGTCACGCGGTTCCGGACTGCGCGCCTAGAACCGCGAGACCACCGCGGCCGGCAATACTTTTTTTTTTTTTCAAAATTATAAAATATAAAGTAAGTGAGTATATTACAGTATTTTAATAAGATGAGCACAAATTATCCCTTCCCTACTTGGTAGTGCGAGAGTTAAATTCAGTATCTTTTTTGTTCCCAGATGGGACGTGAAGACAATGATTGACTACACGCTTCTGTGCGAGAGCTTGTTCGCCTAATTTTATCTGCACGATCTCTACAAGATAAAATTCATAGAATTTGTGGTTTCTGCACTCAAAGATGACTCTCGCGGTTTACCGAGCACGTCCTTGCGATATGTGAGGGCTCTTCCTTCGAGTTCCTACCGTTAAGAATGTTCAGTTTTCTGTTAGACTTGTTCGTCAGTCAAGCACTCCAGCGATCATTGGCAACGCCCTTTTTTTATTGATAGGACTGCCAAACCAGATTAACCGTTTCTGACTCAACATACAACGTATTTATATCAAATATATTGTAGCTTGGAGAAAGAATGCTAAACGTCTGCAACATCGACAGGTTCAGTTGGGTCAGAATGGTTGTTCTTACGTCTTGTTAACTCGGTATCAGCTTTGCTAAATATTGTACACCAGACGACTTCGACGTTTGTTCTTCCAATGACGTTCGTATCAATGTCAGATGTGCTGGATGATATCGTAGAAAATCTGAAGTGCGTCACTTTTTTAAGGTCTTCGTCACAGGCGATAGATTTGTGAAAATAGATTGTATTGTTCCGTATGCGTCTACAACTCATTTCATTCTTCAGAATCAACAGTTTAGTTGCAAATAAATGTTGCCAGTTGGGTAAATAAAGTGTCATTCTATGTCTAGTCAGCCTCTAGTCCGCGCGAAGTGCGTCGATGTTCTCTCTTGTTTTTATTTATTCGTTTGTTAGAGGCTTTACACCCTACGCCACATACTTCACAGATGTTGAAGGCTTATTCAAGCAGTTTGTCGAATGATTCTTTGATGCTGACAGCGCCGTTCCTAAGGAGGTCACATGCAGCTGTAACGCTCCTACTCCGATTTCAGTGCCTAAGGTATGTTTATTCTATCTAGTAATTTACGCTGAAAACCGAAGCTATAAGCCTCAGTTACTTTTTTTTAGACCTATTGCTACGCTTCGTTCGTTACCTTTCTTACTCACAAGCATTACGTTTACAAAGGCTTCAGTATGTCAATGAATTTCCTTAAGTCCACAGATGGCGCCGAATCTGCTAGCCCAAAGAGTTGAATTTACCGTCTTTAGCGTCATCTCCGAAAAGCTCACGGAAAATTCTTTTTATCTCCTACCACCATACCGTGTTGCGCTCAGGAACTTTATCGCTGTTCTTAACTATTTCGAAATACATGACCGTTTCTTGATTAGCATCTATAGCGCCCCAAGCACTAGGATTACATTGTAATTTGATTCTTTTTTGCCGCTAACGACGTATGCTCCGTCTTATCCTTGCCGCAACATTTTCGGACATCTAGTTCGATGTATAGATTCAATTAACTGCTGTTTGTTTCTTATTGCAAAAGGACCTTTGATCTGAGTGAAGAATGTACATGATTCACATGCACATATTTACCGCTGAAGGATTTCCGGAACCACCTTTTGTTATTTCAACACAGCAGAGGAGTTGAATGGCATAGGTTTTACTAATTTTCCACATTTTCTTTCCATTACACAGGCTGCACCAGTCTAGTTGCGTCCTGCTGTTGTCGCTAGATTGCTTTCTTAATCATGCGGTGGTGATTTTCCAAATGATCTCTTGGAGTAAGCAACAAATCGCGACGTGCGCAGTTCTCAACAATACAGGAATCGCTGTAGCGCCCTGCGCCGTTGCTTAGCATCAGTTTGAGACGAGACATTGGGCGAGCAACGAGCAACGTGAATGTGTCTTTCCCAAATCAGTAAAAATGTAAGAAAAACGTGAAACGCAGCAAGAGCATGGAGCAACAATGACAGATAGAAGGTAAACCATTAACAAACATCTGAGTTATGCCAATGTGTTGTAAACATAAGATACACACATCGAATCGATTGCAGCTTTCTGCGGTTCTTCAACACATCATCTCACAGGTATATATAATACTGAATATTGATATCTTTGATGTGACAATTATGTTCAACGTAATTTGCTTTTGCAAACCAGTCATCCAGAATGTTTATTACACCTCGTATGATACAGCTAGTGTTGGATAAGGTTGAATTTCATAAATCTTACAATTGCAGAAAAATCAAAATGTTATAAATTATACATTCTCCAACAGAACTCCGTGTCAAGTGCACATCTGCATTTGCTCGTACAGATAATGTTCGACAAGTCGAGCGTCTCACCATGGTGTCCTAAAACACATTTACGTGCACATAAGAAACTATATATTGTTATACGAATTTTTCATAGATTATACACGAATTCCATGTATTGTCAGAAAACTAGTTTGGGTTCTAAATCACAGGAATCTTAAAAAGTTTTGCTCTTAACGGTAGGAAATGTGTTTTGAAACCGTTGCTTCTGCCGACGTAACTTCAGTTTATCGTCTTTCTGCATGTGCAGTTCGTGTCTTCAATCTCCATATGTGCGCCCGTATTTACTTATCCCCATAGTAATAAATCAGTAGAGCTCGGCCGAATCCGAGTTGTTACCGTTTTGATTTTTCTCGCTGTCATATTTGCCAAACAAATGATACTGTGCGCAATAGGCCTGACACCACAGTCGTCATTGTTAATGATCTGTTTTATTTCGATGATAAATAATTTATAGCAGCAAGTATCATTTGTACATGATCTCTTACGACATTGCGTACCTCATGGTCTGGTACATCAGGCTCTCCAATCGACGCAGAGTTCATACTATTGAATGTATCCACAATTGTGGAACTATCTTTGGTCAGTCCATAATTTGCCTTTAAGGAAATTTCTCCATTTTCTTCTTGCAGACTCATTTTTGACTGGGTCCAGATAGTTATTATCTTTTTATATGTTTTTTCATGAAAACACGTGTGTTCGTAACACAATGTACTGGTATTCGAGAGGACAGTAGTTCAAACCACAGCACGGCCATCCAGATATACTTTGATCGTGATTTCCCTAATGCGTATAAGATGATTTCTATGATCGTTCCTTTGAGAGAGCCATGTGTTTTCCTTCCACATCCTTCCCTAATCCGAGCTTGTGCTCCTTCTCTAATGATCTCGTCGTCGAGACTTTAATTCATAATCGTACTTCATTCTTTGATGATAAATTCACCCCCTTTAAAAGAGCATACTAGTTTCTTTGGAACACTGCAGATCACGGCCGGCTACGGCATGCAGGACTTCATACGTGCACAATGCGCTGTCCGCGTGCCGTCAGACGATTGGCCTGTCTCGGCACTACTCGGTACAGTTCGGCTTTGCTCGGTCCTTCTCGGTATAGCGCTCCATTTCATTTAGCAGTGCGATGTGACACTTCCTTCCAGCTTATTTTATTCTGGTCGCCACGACCTTCTTCAGTTCAGCAGAATCGTGGTATAAGCGGTGTTCGTGATATAAAGCAAGTTCATACGTCCAGTTGCTGTTTGCGCGAAGAGAGGTTCTCTAGCTATCTACAATCGGAGTCCTTTATAACTGAACGGAAATCGTAGAGGATAAGTATGTGAACTCTTATATTACATTTTTACTACTGATTGGGTAATGAATTGAAATTTTGAATTGGAAATGATTCCTGACTTTTAACTGTGAAGTCATAAATGAAGGTTAATGAAACGCTTTTATGACCAGCTGCCGAACAAACACCATAAAATATATCTGAAATAAACTTTATAGGAAATTTAATCATAAATGTTCTTTGTCGTATTTTCTTCTCTGTGGGAAACTTTACCTCTGCAATGGCTGTCTTCAATACAGGCACCATAACACTTGCTAACTATTGACTGTATTGCCTAATGAAAGAAGTTCATATTTCGATGCAGTGAGATGAACTGTTTGTCAAATAAATAGGCAGGCACGTATTTTTCTTGACGTTATCTATATTAAAGGAAAATCCAATATTATTAACAAAACTGTTACAGTAGAAGGAGCGATAAAATGTTAATGGCCTCTCTTCATCAAGACACACCACAGATTCATCTCTTTCCGCCGACTTAAAAAAAATGACTGTCGTATCTCTTTCATCTAACAGCATCTCAGCTGGAGCGCATGGCTCCCCTTTTTTACCATGTGTACCTCTTTGGAAACATCTACATTTCACCTACCCCGTACTGTGGGCTGTGGATTCATATACATAGCACACAGTACAGAATTTCCTTTTCTTATTTATTCATAAAATTCTACACATTATTACATTTTTTTAGCCATAGGTGCAAAGTGCAGTCGTCTGCTTTCATGGCCGAAGAGACAGACACCTTTATTTTGCCCATTCAACTATTGGCATGTTTGTCTGTTATCCTTCAATATGCAAGTTGATTGATGGGTGTCAGCTATGTGGGAAGCTCGTTTTTATCAAATTTTTTATATGTCATATATTTTCCAAACATTTTCTTACACTGTATTAAAATTACAAATAAATTACTTACTTTGCGTATATAAGTAAAATATTACAAATTTTGTTTAATAACATGTACTGCTTTTCACATTCACTTAAATATTTATTTTTCTTTACTTACATTTATGGCTACCGCTTATCCCCCCTTTTGTTTGTAACAAAAACTTGTATCTTCTCACTCCTTTGTTTTTCTATTGTTGTTGCGTTATCGGCGTGAGCTGGCTCCATTGTTTGAAGTTCCTCTTCTCGCACCATATAGAGCATTATCCGTGTGCATGATGGAGAGTGAACAGTTCGTAGTGTGCACACAGGGGAACTGTTAACATCTGCCTACGGATTCCGTAAGCTACGATGGTCTTCACTGCATCGTGAGGCCAAAGAACCCTGCTGGGCCAGCTTCGTCTGGATGCAATCTTCGTCGACATTTTGGTGAGTATTCAACTTTCCATTAGCACACACGTGCCACTGTTCCGCTTATTCAGCTTAGCACTGCACATTCGTTAACCTTTCTGCATTACAGATGCTGAATCACTTTGCGATTGCGAATTTGAATCGTCACACAGCACTATTGTTTAACCACTAAGTGGCAATTTCACATTTTTGAGGTACGTGGAACAAATTACGCTGCATTCTTTCACATGTATTTGCACTTTGTGATACGTCTGATGTCACAAAAGATTGGTTTTCACTGTTTTACAAAACATACATGAAAATATTTACAAAAACATGAAACAAGTAAGTCATACACACACAGTTACAAGAAAATCTTCTCTGTATTCTAATTCGGCGGCCGCTGTGGCCTAGCGATTCTAGCCGTTTCAGTCCGGAACCGCGCTGCTGCTACTGTCGCAGGTTCGAATCCTGCCTCGGGTATGGATGTGTGTGATGTCCTTAGGTGAGTTAGGTTTAAGTAGTTCAAGTCTAGGAGACTGATGACCTCATATGTTAAGGCCCATAGTGCTTAGAGCCATTTGAACCATTTTTTGTATTCTAATTCGAGGTTTCTCGTCATTAATTTTTGCTGACACTTTTATTTTTTGCATTAAGAACAATTTTGTCCTTTTTATTTCATTCAGTGAGTGAAGAATTTACTTCTCAGAATCTTTACATCTCCCGTAACAACCTTAAAACGGATATCATCAACACAATCAAGAGCAATTTCACCACTATACGAGGAAAGGGAAAACATAGGAATTTCATCAAGGAACTTCTGTTTAAGATAAACATCATCCATCTTCTTGTATTAGAATTTGTTTTCACAAACAGTTTACGCTACTTCCTATGAGAATAGGTGAAATACTGGTTGTAAATCCATGTTTTGCTCACAGCATAGTTTTTCTTGTATTCCTATCTACATCTTAAAATCATTTGTATAATATCTATATTTTTCACACAGCTAATCACAGTTGAAACCGTCTTTGTATGCTACAAACTGATATATATATGTATATATGTTTTCAGTGCATTTTATGTTCAGGTACACTGGTAACTCTGTGTCTGAATATAGTATTCAAGTGTTTTACAACGCTAGTTTTGTATTACTCTTTATACAACGTGAACGTAAAGTGTTAATTTACCCTCAGATGTGGCTTGCATATACCACGCGAAGGTTTATATAATAGCTTAACAAGCAGGCTAACTTAATGTGACATCCGCTATACTCGTTATTACTCGTAAGCTGGCAGAGCTACACTCGTGTTTAACTACTTCAACGGAGTCAATATAAATGTAGCCAAGCTGCTTACCCTCCTTCCCATAAATTTACACACAATCATAATTATACAGAACTTATGAACTAAAAGTTGGTGGTGGGGGAGGGGGGGGGGGCTTTTATTTGGTACCTTCCATCTCCAATTCAAACCTTTCGTTAAGCAGGATGTGCTACTTTGTATCATTCCCTACAAAATTCTTGTGACTACATAACTTGTTAATTATGCATTACTAACCTTATGTTAGTCAGTGTGTTCATTCACACATGTGCACTCATAAAATAAAACAGAATATTTAATATATTTGCGCGTAGCGTTTCATCTTCATACATCTCAGAGTATATGTTTATCAATTGAAAGGGTACAGTACCGCCCGACATTGAAAATAGGTACAACATACTTCATTATTTTTGTCAGAACAACACATTTTTTTTGTAAAATAACTCAATTTCAATTAATACAGTGAAGCCGGATACCAGTGTGGGAAAGAATGACAATTTATTTATTTAATTGATCACATGTGCAATCCCACAAAATAAATCCCTACATACAGTTTGGTGAGATCTGTGAAATGAATGAATGTATGGTCGTCTGCTAACCGCAGATAGTGAATGTGAATATATGATCATCTTTGACACGATCCTTTGGCCACCTTTGGTGGGACCAAAGAGATGAAATTTACCTGAGCTTTGAGCGCCTGAAATGTGGCTGACCAATACGGTAGCAAGGTGCTCCCCCACTTCAGCAGAGGTGCGAGAGGACCTCGAGAACGGCCATATTTCGGCACTCTGCCGCTGGATCTTGTGCTGTTAAGACCTGTTTTAGTTGTGCTTCGTAATGACGAAAGAGTGGAGACATGGTATGCATGTGGAATATTTAAGAGTAGTTTGAAATAATAATTTCTCTATTTCAGGAGAATTAAATGTCAGGCAGGTAATGTTAATGGGATTGTAGTAATCTTCGGAAGTGACCAACGGTCACAATGAAACCACGTGTAGCAATAAGTTGAAATACTTCTGTGTGCTTAAGTTAAGCTGAATTACTAGCGTGTGTACAATAAGTTGAAATATTTAAGAAATAGCGTGTGTACCATAAGTTGAAATATTTAAGAAATGGCGTGTGCAGGACTTGAAATTAGAGACGAGTACTTCCACATGGTGAGTACTGTGTGAGTCTCAAACTGTGTATGAGACAAAAGATAAAGAGAAGTACTCGTCCATGGTATCAGTTGAGGACTTGCGTGTGTGATGAATACGTTCTTAATATTACTTTGCGTGATATGATTCCGTGTGACGCTAGATTCAAACTCTGAGAGAGAAGCAAGGTGAGTCAGCCGTCTATCCAGCAACGCCACTTGGCTTGCATTGCACAGGAAGACGTGCATATATCTCCAGAGTTCATAGTAGGAAAGTAGAATTACGAATTGGGGCAGTGTCGTGTGAAACTGGGATAAATATTAATTGAAGTGGGAAAGCTGAAAGTGATAATGTTGTGACTATTCTCTGTGTAGTATTTCATATTGTAGTGTGGTGTATGTCATGTAATGTGGGTATGTGTGGTTTGCATGGGAGAGTAGCAAGGTAGATGCAAAAGATTAGTGGGTTATGCTTGTTCCTTCTGTACTGCTCGGTCTGGAGGATAGTTTCGTGATAATAATTGTGAGAGTCGAAGTGTGAGAAATAATAAAAGATCCACCATCCTATCCACAAAGTGCACTGTAGCGTTAGATAATTACGAGACCATAATATAGAGATTCACCAATGTAAAGCCATGCCCACTGGGCGGAATTTCTCGTGTGTTATTGTTGTAGGTTATAGAATTTGTGTGTTTAGGTTATAGAATTTATCGGAATAAATAAGATAGTGAAAAGAAAAAGATTGGTGGACTTTTCCTTCGAATTGTATGTTGTCATAATGTTCCGAATTTATAATGGGTGCGCCATTCATATTCAGTGCGGTGGCCACGTGTTGACAAAAGCCGTTAAATAAAAAAAAGAAAGAAAATGTGGTATTGCCAGTGCGTAGTGTACAGTCAGAGTTCTGTAAATTACTGATAGTCAGATGCGCGTTTCCGTTGCGTATTAATCATATAGGAGGATAACTTGTAACTTAAGTGTGAGTACTAGAGTTCATGTTACTCGATAAATAAGAATGAATCCACTCGCTTGGCAGACCACTCATCTTGCAGGCCTGACTGCTTGATGCCACAGTATGAGCGAGGCATGTGGGTGCCTCTCACAATATTTCATACTTCCTTATGCGCTCTTTGACAGTGATTTGCCAGCTGCACTTTGTTTATGTAAATAACGCTTATTTGCCGCAATGAACTTCAAATTACCTTGAGACTTGTAGTTGCCAGGTATGCCTGTCTAAATAATTTCTTTAGTATATAGCTTCTTACTCTTGCTATATCTTTCTTCTTGTACATAGTCCTACACCTACATACGGTCATATGTGTGAAGTTGGTTTTGAAGTTTATCACATAATGAAGTTGCAGATTGGACATGTTATCAGGTACAATATTTCATAGTAGCAAAATCTGTATAGAAAATACAAAGCGTGCAGTAATAACACTCACTATGTAAGTTTATTCTTATGGTTAATACACTCTTGGAAATTGAAATAAGAACACCGTGAATTCATTGTTCCAGGAAGGGGAAACTTTATTGACACTTCCTGGGGTCAGATACATCACATGATCACACTGACAGAACCACAGGCACATAGACACAGGCAACAGAGCATGCACAATGTCGGCACTAGTACAGTGTATATCCACCTTTCGCAGCAATGCAGGCTGCTAGTCTCCCATGGAGACGATCGTAGAGATGCTGGATGTAGTCCTGTGGAACGGCTTGCCATGCCATTTCCACCTGGCGCCTCAGTTGGACCAGCGTTCGTGCTGGACGTGCAGACCGCGTGAGACAACGCTTCATCCAGTCCCAAACATGCTCAATGGGGGACAGATCCGGAGATCTTGCTGGCCAGGGTAGTTGCCTTACACCTTCTAGAGCACGTTGGGTGGCACGGGATACATGCGGACGTGCATTGTCCTGTTGGAACAGCAAGGTCCCTTGCCGGTCTAGGAATGGTAGAACGATGGGTTCGATGACGGTTGGATGTACCGTGCACTATTCAGTGTCCCCTCGACGATCACCAGTGGTGTACGGCCAGTGTAGGAGGTCGCTCCCCACACCATGATGCCGGGTGTTGGCCCCGTGTGCCTCGGTCGTATGCAGTCCTGATTGTGGCGCTCACCTGCACGGCGCCAAACACGCATACGACCATCATTGGCACCAAGGCAGAAGCGACTCTCATCGCTGAAGACGACACGTCTCCATTCGTCCCTCCATTCACGCCTGTCGCGACACCACTGGAGGCGGGCTGCACGATGTTGGGGCGTGAGCGGAAGACGGCCTAACGGTGTGCGGGACCGTAGCCCAGCTTCATGGAGACGGTTGCGAATGGTCCTCGCCGATACCCCAGGAGCAACAGTGTCCCTAATTTGCTGGGAAGTGGCGGTGCGGTCCCCTACGGCACTGCGTAGGATCCTACGGTCTTGGCGTGCATCCGTGCGTCGCTGCGGTCCGGTCCCAGGTTGACGGGCACGTGCACCTTCCGCCGACCACTGGCGACAACATCGATGTACTGTGGAGACCTCACGCCCCACGTGTTGAGCAATTCGGCGGTACGTCCACCAGGCCTCCCGCATGCCCACTATACGCCCTCGCTCAAAGTCCGTCAACTGCACATACGGTTCACGTCCACGCTGTCGCGGCATGCTACCAGTGTTAAAGACTGCGATGGAGCTCCGTATGCCACGGCAAACTGGCTGACACTGACGGCGGCGGTGCACAAATGCTGCGCAGCCTGCGCCATTCGACGGCCAACACCGCGGTTCATGGTGTGTCCGCTGTGCCGTGCGTGTGATCATTGCTTGTACAGCCCTCTCGCAGTGTCCGGAGCAAGTATGGTGGGTCTGACACACCGGTGTCAATGTGTTCTTTTTTCCATTTCCAGGAGTGTACATTGGTTGGTTATACAGATTATCAAGTGTACTCTTTGTTCCTATAACTAGTTGTATAAATAACATGGAAAAATTTGTACTTCATTTGTTCCAATTTTATTTTAAATATGTGCCATTGTTTATTTAATGCGGTTTATTCATAGTATTTCCTTTGCGCAATTAAGTTTTGGTTTACCTTTTCACAAGTTAATGTTTGAATGAGGTGCTGTGTCTCTTACATTCAATCATTGTTTGTTAAGCGGCGCAGCAGCGCGTTGGGAGTAGCGTGCATGCGCGAGTATGGCCACTGCAGACTACGTTAAAAGTGGGAAGAGGAGAGTGGGAAAATTCTTCCGGGTTGTATGGCCGACCGTGAAAGCCTTCATTTTATGATTAGAGTGGGAAAATGTTTACGACCCGCAACTCCCCTCGCGCTGCACCAAGCACAGTATGCCTGACTGTGTTGTTGTCGTTCATATTCACTGTTTCCCAAAAATGTATTTATATGTGTTTATAATTGTCATTTCGCTCTGAAAAGAGTAACAAAATTTTCGTGATAGATTTCAAAGATCCTTCATACTTATCTTGGAATATACTTAGTCTAACATTCATTATGAGATTCTACAATTTGTTTCAAAACTAATATGGATGTTTTCCATATATCCTCGGAGTTTTACGCGACGGCATACATGAATAAAACGTTTTAGGATTTTCAGTCGCGTCAATCCGAATAAAATCCTCGAAGCCCAAGAATTCATATTTTCCATATACTTAAGCGTAAAATACATATTGTGTTACAGCCTAGAAGTGTTTACTCCCGAAGGCGGCGACATACGAAATCCACTGCCTAGCTGCGCGCCCGCAGTTAACAAAATGCCGACCCTTCCAGGATTCGAACCTGGAATCTTCTGATCCGTAGTCATACGCTCTATCCGTTGCACCACAGGGCCACGGTTTGCAGGTTGTAGTACGACGCGCAGAAATGGTTGATATGCATTTTTAGCATATAAATTCTTTGATATCTTTTTGTTGATATAATCGATGTATTTTCCCTATTGTTGGACTGCTCATCAAATAGCTTTCAGGGTGTGATATTCTGTTTATAATGTATGAAATTTCTCATGCGATTTGATGGGTGATTTATCGATAGCTGATAATAATATGTATTTTAGTAGGAAGTAATGGTTATATTTCCATTTTAATGTAGAGGCGCCGAGGTCTTATCCCCGCATTGTGACAGGCAGGAGATGCTTGTCGTTCGCAACACGTCTCGGTTATGCGACTATCGGGAAACAGGAGTAGTTTCTAATATACGTATAATTATGCGAGTTCTGTCTTGGGTAATGTGTGGACTAGGTTATTCTCATGCCAAAATGCATATACCATGCATTATAGGAACGATGTCCATGAGTTGCAGGCAATGCAATCAAAATGTGCGAACGTTTAATTTTTTAGATGTACATCTCGGAGAAAAGATTTCTAATGTTTCTCTCTCTGTGTACGGCAACTGTCAGACAGCATGCGCTGCCAGTGCGAAGCCAAGAACCTCGTCTCGGCGTGTTCGCAAAATCGTGTGCCAACGGCACATCAAAGAGCTGCTGCGCGATGCCACGTTAGCGGAAAAATCGCAACATGTGTGGGTTCGGCGAGGCCACGCAATCGTGACACGACAGACTCCGTCGGTGCACTTGCAAACCTCACGCACCAGAGGCGCGTGGCGAAGGTGCGGCGTCGACATCAGCGTCGGTGTCGACGCTGGCGTCGGACACGATGCTCGCGTCAGGATGGCCCTCTTATCACAAAGGCCCTCGAATAATATTATGAAATAATAGTTTGTTGCAGAAACCGATTAAGAGGGGACGTATGAGAAAATGCGCAGGTAGGTTTAAGCTAATGTTAACTCTTAGTGTTTGAGAGATAATTGAACCAAATTTTGCACATGTTGTGATTTGGGTATTCGCTATAATCTGCAATCTTTTTGACAAATAATTTGGCCATGACGATGCTGCTTATTTTTACAACAAGTACTACAACATGAGGAACATTTCCTCAAAGATTACTGTACTTATCACTCTCACAATGTGATTCTTAGCTGTTAGATAAATAAATCTGTGTATGAGGTTTTTACGTAATTCTTAGAA
This sequence comes from Schistocerca nitens, assembly GCF_023898315.1. Lineage (NCBI taxonomy): Eukaryota > Metazoa > Arthropoda > Insecta > Orthoptera > Acrididae > Schistocerca > Schistocerca nitens. The sequence goes on along the minus strand of NC_064614.1, from coordinate 498,447,237 downwards.
CTCTCACAATCAATTTTCAGATTTATGTGTATGATACAGAGCAAATTTTTCTTTCACAAAATTATAAATAAATTTGGCACTTACGCACTTTGAAAACTTTGTACCACAGAAAGTTGTGTTACAGTATTTAGAAAGCCTGTAGCAAATTTCGCCTTGTTATCTGCAATGGTTCAGCAGAAATTGTTCCTTATACTCTGAAAAATATAAATTGTGGGGAATCCAAAAAAAGAAGAGTTTACCAAAATTTGAGCCGTAAACAAGTACTTTAATGTCGGCCTTAACAATACATTTGGTCTTCTTGGTTCTCATGTAGCTCTTTTCTTCTAGTCTGAATCTTCTGGCGTGCCTTTATGGCAATATCCTTCGTCGTCGTTTCAGGTATAACAGTACGTATATTATTAATCTTCTTCAATAGCTTGCTGAAACTCTTTATTTAAACGTAAATGACAACTTTTAGTCACTTTCTCAATAACAATACCGCTATATTTAGGCATTTTAAACGCTAAGCCATTCCAAATGTTTACAGTTATTCATGCTTCTTGCAGTTACAGTAGAACAAGAAATGTTTATACTGGTACACCACAGACACTAACAGCAGGAAAAGACAACACATCTTAAACTAGCTCACTGCCTTTTATGATCTTCAGGAGCTTCTCTGACCGCAGAAAATATATAAACCATCGCAAATAATGACATAGTCATGTAGAAAACGGGGTGTTGCTCTACACTTTGGTTGAAAGAAGACAAATGGCTTTTACTTCATTTTCAGTACCAAATAAATTTTGAAAATTGGAGATACCATTTCTAACATGCTACAGAAATAGTCAGTGCCAAAAAAATTTCAAGATTTTTGACCAATTTTACGTAACCCACTCCCCCCTCCAAAAAAGTCCTCTCACAACGGAGGACAGAACTCGAATGATTTCTATTGGATGAGAGGAATGTGGGGGAGGGGGGCTGAGAGTTCAGTTCACGTCAGACGACCTCCCTTCCCACCCTGCCCCTCCTTTAGCTGCCCTTGCCAGTTGCCAAGAACGATCTGCAGTAAAGCTGTAATTTCACACTAGCCTAAAAGTGCTTATTTATCCAGAGTCAGGGGTTTGAGCTCGTTCTCCCACTGCCTCTCTAGTGACAGCACTACAGCACTATGAACGGTATCACGTTGAAGAGTATCATTTCCTATTCTGTACTGTCGTGGAAAATAAAAATGGTGTCAGTGTTTTGATCCAGAGAACAAGCGCCAGAGCCAAAAACGGAAGCACATGGATTCATGCCCATCGAAAATATCCAAAGCCGTGTGTGCCATCTCTGGAGAAGTCATGATGACCTTTTGTAAGCCCCTGTTACATGTTGCTTTCTGGAACAAGGCACCACAATTAATGCAGTGTGGCATGTGAACACTTTACAAGCATTGAAGTGCTCCTTTAATTCCAAACGGGCAGTAATGTTGACAGACAGCATCATTCGTTGCAGCTGAATGTCAATCCACATCCTACCGAGGTAGTTTCGACTCTGCTATAGCAGTTTCGCTTGGGAAGCTCTGACATTCGTGTCTGTAAGTTTACTTCAGACGAGGAGGTGCACGCCTGAGTACACTCATGGTTACAAAGACACCTACAAATATTCTTCCATGAAGGCACTGACCATCTTGTCTCACCGTGGGACACATGTATTAACAGTTATAGAGATTACTTTTGAAATAAGAAACAGTTTACTTAGGACCTTTTTTCTGCATCTGGCTTGTTTTCACTCGACTGCCACTTATAATATGCTCTTAAGGAAACAAGGTACAAAAAGTGTGCTCAATATTTACAAAATAATTTGCAAACTAATTTAATAATGAGCAAGTAATATAAACACAATAAGTCTCACAAGTTAATATGTTTGCTCCACAGATTTACATGCTTACTTTTTTTTTGCTTGACCAGCAGCAGGAAAGGAGCTACACTAACCAGCGTACATAGTATGCAAACAATGTAAACCGCACACACACACACACACAAATGGTTCAAATGGCTCTGAGCACTATGCGACTTAACTTCTGAGGTCATCAGTCGCCTAGAACTTAGAACTAATTAAACCTAACCAACCTAAGGACATCACACACATCCATGCCCCAGGCAGGATTCGAAACTGCGACCGTAGCGGTCGCTCGGTTCCAGACTGTAGCGCCTAGAACCGCACGGCCACTCTGGCTGGCGATACACACACACGCTGTGGTGTCACCGCCAGACACCACACTTGCTAGGTGGTAGCTTTTAAATCGGCCGCGGTCCATTAGTATACGTCGGACCCGCGTGTCGCCACTGTCAGTGATTGCAGACCGAGTGCCGCCACACGGCAAGCCTAGAAGACTTACTAGCACTCGCCCCAGTTGTACAGCCGACGTTGCTAGGAATGGTTCACTGACAATTACGCTCTCATTTGCCGAGACGATAGTTAGCATAGCCTTCAGCTACGTCATTAGCTACGACCTAGCAAGGCGCCATTACCAGTTAATATTGAAATTATAAAACCTGTACCGTCAAGAGCGATGTACTCCAATTATGGATTAAAGTTAAGTATTCCAAGAACTACGTTCTTTTCTTGTTAGACTCAACTCCTTTAATTGTTCCAGACCTCACGCCAGTCTGCGTGAGCTTTGAACGCGTGTATTTCGGCCTCCTCTAGCAACACGGTGTTGGCTCTTCTGCCAACACACACACACACACACACACACAACATCACTATATGTATATAACACATAAATCCGCTCTAACACTCGGGTGAATAGTGTGAATACGGCAGGTTTCTAATCCTGTCCTCACAAATGACTCACTTGGTGTCATGATGTGACAGGTCGATTTTCATCTGCGATACCATATGTACTTCAGGTCTTCATGATAGAAAATTGACTTGGCTCATATGCGGAGGAGTAGGTCGAACCCTGCCAACGCCATCATGAAGGCACTTCAAGGAATTGACAATCGGAGAGTCATTAAGGCCGCACGCCCTTAGCCCGCCTCCAGGTGACACCTGTCTCTGTACTTTATCGCCTGAAGACCTTCAAACTCCACAATCTGCGAACCATTCGCCTCATCTTTCATCAAGCTAGTAACGTTATTGCTACCCAGCTTTGTGCTTTATGCCATGATAATTATTTGCTGCATAACCAGACGTGTGGAATGCGTCAGAGTGGCAACTTACAACTTCATATGGATCGCAATCATTGATCCAAAAGCTGGAGCTATCTGTGTTCGTATAAAGCAACTTTCATTCAGAAAAATTACGTTTTAGTAACTCGTAAAGAAATTGGTACAATATAATTGACTGGATCTTAGAAAAGCTGAGTAGTTGCAAACAAACAGGTGATAGTTGTTTTTCGGTGCATTTATTCCAAATGATATGCTTTGGGCTCTGCCCATCATCGATTTCCTTGTGTAAACATTATCACAAACAATTACTTACCCTTTTAAAAAAAAACACCAGATGTTAACAAGAAAGCGCAAAATCGAACTACGTCTCAGAACCAATACATACCATTTTACAACAAAAATAACTTTGACAACTTGTTCCTTACTCATACATTTACGAACCAAAAGATGCGACATATAATTTAAACTTGGAAAATTGGAATGTTGGTCGTGAGAAGGACAACGAAAAAACGCTACTTCAGTGGGCTCACACTTGCTAGCTAAACCACGCGGCGAAAGGAGGCACCACCTTACAGCACTGCGGCTGCGCAGATGCCGATATGTTTACTAAAAATTAAAACAGTAAGCAATAAAAACTAAAAGTACATCTTGTGTGCCTGTACACAGCCACATTAAAACACACATCGCTGTAGTACAAAGTACAAGAAAGTACATTACAAAATTGTAGAAAAAAATATTTTGTCTTGGAAAGACATTACTTGTCGAAGGTTACAAAAGGATTTGTTTAGATTTGACGTTACACTTCTTGACTTTTCTTCAGACTTAAAATCTTAAGACATTTGTCTCATCCTGCGGTTCATTATTACGGTCATCCATATGTCAAAATGTTTACTGCCTGTTAAAACAGTAAAATACAACAACAAAAATACATGTGGTGAGCCTGCTCATAAGGACAGTAAAAGAAACGTCACTGTAGCCCATGGGTACGAGATTATACCTTTCAACACATTAAAATATTTAGTTATCTTAAAAGGATAATGTATCGAAGTAACAGAAAAATCTGTCTGATTCATTGATCAGAGTAGTACATGGGAAGGGGATGTGCATTTCAATGTTTAAATTTTTTTCTATTGAAAACATAACCTGTCATAATTACAAAAGTACTCCTTTTGAACTGCCGGTGTACTTCCTGTCTAAAGGTCAAACGTTTTCCTCTTGAACCACTGATGAACCTAACTCACATAGTATTCACTAACCACTGAGGGGCACAAAAAATGGTTCAGAAGGAAAATGTCTTCAGTTTCCACTTTTGACGTTTAGTAAGGAAATGCACCTGTAACTCAAAACAAATCCTTTTGTAATTATGGCAGATTATGTTTTCAACAGAAAAAAATTTAAACTTCTAAATGTACAGTCCCTTCCCTGTGTACTACTCTGATCAGTGAATCAGACCAATTTTTCTATGACTTTGATACATTACCCTTTGAAGATAAATAAATACACCGGTGTCCAAAATCAAAGCAACAAAAGGAAATTTTGCCAAGTTCCGTTTATTTTGCTACGAAACAGTATAAAGAGGTGACAGTGAAGTAGAAACAACGTAAAGAATGTAGAACATAAATAACTACTATATTCATAGTGGTAGACAAAATCGTTCTTCTTTTTCTCCAATTTAATGGATTTGCACTCACATTCCGACAGCTGGTTAATGTGGTGTTAATATGGGTTGTGGCCACCTCTGGCAGCAATACAGGTCCGACAAACATGGGGCATGTTGTGAATGATGTCATCAATCTCATGTTGAGGTAATAACGCCCATTCTTCCTGCAGAGCTGTTCACAAGTCTTGGTGAGTAGTTGGTGGATGCTGATGTGATGCAGCCTGTTTCCCTAGTGCATCCCAAACGTGATCTTTGGGATTCAGATTGGGAGAGCGAGCAGGCCACGCCATGCGTGCAACATTTTCTGTTTCCAAGAAAACATCAACCACTCGTTCTCTATAATGTCGAACATTGTCGTCCATCAATACAAAGTCTGGGTCCACGCCACCAAGCAACAACCGCACGTAAGCCCCCAAGATCTATTCACAATAGCTAACAGCAGTTAAACGTTGCCAGTTCACCTGCAAAATTTCATGAAGAGTTGTGCAAGTGGTCCCCATAATCCCTGCCCACACCATTAGGGAACCTCCTCGATACAGGTAGTATGCTGACGACTCCACTCTAGATGTTCCTTTCTGTGAAGACTCTTCAGAGATACACATACAGCAGGTCTCCGACAATGAAGGCCACTCTGCCGATGCCTTGTGTCACCGTTTGTCTGAATATAATACGTCCAGCGGATGCTGTGAGGTCAAGTGCCAGTCGCCGTGCACTACTAGGGCCTTACCTCGTGCCCTTAGAACCGAATAAAACTCCTCTATTTCTGATATCACACAATGTCGGCCCTACCCTGGTTTCCGGGATACTGTTTCGGTCTCTATAAATTGTCGCCACATTCGAGAAACAACAGAACGACTCACGTTAAGCCGTCGGGCCACATCAGCTTGTGACTGTCCTGCCTCCATTGTTCTTGTGGTCCTCCACCGCAGAGAGTTTTATTTACACGTAAATTTCCATAGGACCAAATTGAGGAGCAAATCTCCAAGGTCATCGAACGTGTCAGTACATGAAATTACAAAATAAAAGTAATAAGAGATAAAAATAAAATGTTTATGAATCCGAAAAAAGTCAAGCCTTAAGTTTCAGTAAACGCAATCAACAATACAACAAGAATCAACTTAATTTTTCAAGAAACTCCTCGACAGAATAGAAGGAGGAACCCATGAGGATACTCTTCAGTTTCGATTTGAAAGTGCGTGGATTACTGCTAAGATTTTTGAATTCTAGTGGTAGCTTATTGAAAATGGATGCAGCGGTATACTGTACACCTTTCTGCACAAGAGTTAAGGAAGTCCGATCGAAAAGCAGGTTTGAGTTCTGCCGAATATTAACTGAGTGAAAGCTGCTTATTCTTGGGGACAAGCTAATATTGTTAACAAGAAATTACAGTAAGGAATATATATATATATATATATATATATATATATATATATATATATATATATTGAGAGTCCTATGTCAAAATACCAAAACTCGTGAACAGGGGTCGAAAAGAGGTTCGTGAACCATCACTACTTATTGCCCGAACCATCCGTTTCTGAGCCAAAAATATCCTTTTAGAATGGGAAGAGTTACCCCAAAATATAATACCATACGACATAAGCGAGTGAAAATAGGCAAAGCAATTTTCGTTTCGAACTATCACTCACTTCAGATACTGTTCGAATAGCAAAAATGGCAGTATTAAATCTTTGAACAAGATCCCGAACGTGGGTTTTCCACGACAGTTTACTATCTATCTCTAGACCTAGAAATTTAAAGTTCAGTTTCACTAATCATGTACCCAGTCTGTGAAATTAAAACGTCAGTTTTTGTTGAATTGTGTATTAGAAACTGTAAAAACTGAGTCTTACTGTGATTTAGCGTTAGTTTATTTTCTACGCGTCATGACCTTATGTCATGAACTACACTATTTGAAACCGAGCCAATGTTGCACACAACATCCTTTACTACCAAGCTAGTGTCATCAGCAAACAGAAATATTGTAGAGTTACCCGTAATACTAGAGGGCATATCATGCGATTGTGGATGTGAGACTACCCGGCAAGCACTACCTTGTTTGATAGGTGCCCTGACGTCATCGGTGGCGTGGTTGTCCATTGACCGAAATGCCATCTTCCGTGCAGAACACCATTGTACGGACATCTGTTGACAGTTTGTATGATTATACATTTTTAATTTTGGACATCGGTGTATTTTACACTAGTGCCCATGTACTACACCAGTGTTTTTCAACCTTTTTGAATACGCAACCCCCTTCCAAGTAAAAATATTCTGGCGACTCCCAGAAGCTCAATAAAAGTATGTCAGCGATTTCAAAGGCAACATATTTAATTTTCTTTCTATTGATACTATACTGATCTACAAATCAAGTGCAATGTGAAAAGAGGTCGCAGTGCTCTGCGGTCAGAGATATAATTATATTCTTTGCCGCGGTAGAGGCATAGGGTGAGAAGGGGTCAGCGTGGGCACAGTCGCGGGTTTTCGTTCGCTACAATATGTCGTCCGAGTACGCCAGCAAGTACGGACGTGATTATTGTCTTCTCGCTTAGCTCTAAGCGAGCATAAAATGGACAAGTTTCAGAGTTAATGTTAAGCAAGGAATTACGTAATTTTAATAAAAAATAAATACCATTTTCCATAAGCCTATGTTTTTGTATTACAGAACCCCTAATTTTGAGACATGTAGCAGGATGGTTATTTCATTCACTATCATTCAGTTTCAACAGAAGATATCATCTCTTTTTAATTAACTGCGAGAATATGTAGTTTATATTTTTACCAATGATGGTACTACTTTTTTGTAAGATATTTTTCAACTCTTTTATAAAGCACTATAAAAAAAACAATGATTCACTTTACGGCAATCACCACAATTAACTACGCGAAAGAAATGATAAATTAACCAGGTGACCAGCACCGACGATTTTCTGGGAATCCCGATGAAACCACAGAACTAGGAAAAGAGAAAAAAAACGTCAACATGCCGTGTGTGAATTAAAGTCTGAGTAGAGCTCAGGCATTCTAGATCCGCTCGATAGAAAATGCTGTACTTTTTGCCTTGTCTCACCGCTGCCAATCCTAGCGATATACTGATTGGTTCGAAGCTTGTTACTGAAATGCAGTCTAGTAACCGTGGTGCCAAATCTTGCACGTGAGCTGTGTGCGTGTTGTTGCAGCCATTTTGTATCACATCACATTTGAACGTGAGCATCTTCTAAATGTGCCTTCATTAATTGTTCTCGTTACGTGTGATATTTTTACCACAGCAAATGATCGGCACGTAAACTAAGTTGTCAGTAATACACCAGACGCTGCCACTGCATCGCCGTTCCAGCCCGAAAGTTGATGTGGTTCTTTCCCTCTCCCTGCAAACCTCTCGGAGGTAAATAATATCTGGGCAGGACTTAGTGACTCTCGCTGCCCTAGTTCCATTCCGCAGAAGTGGGAAGAGATCGATAGACATCGTGTTGCTTCTCATTGCTGCAAGTGGTTGACTATTTGAACTCTTCAACAGGTTTAAATTAAATTCGTATTCATTATTATAAATAAGTACCAGATCTGAACGCAAGCGAATTTGCAAGGTGCTTTCACAAAAACTTGTCACTTCCGTGTGACATTTATACCACAGCAGATGATTGTCATGAAGCATACGTTTCCAGCCATGCTGCAACTGCTTTCTCCTGTGACCGCGACCCCCTGAGCAAGGCTTTGCGACCCGGCAGGGGTCGCGACCCACAGGTTGAAAAACACTGTATTGCAGTGATGCTTCTTTTATTCTGCTTGAGAGCGGCCACACTACATGTATTTCTGTTGTTTTATTTTACTGTTTTCACGGGCATTGAACATCTTGCATATGGATGACCATAATAATAAACCACAGGATGGGACAAATGTCTTAGGATTTTATGTTTGACGAATGGTCAAGAAGTGTAATTGCAAATCTAAACAAATCCTTTTGTAATTTTCGTTAAGTCATGTCTTTCCAAGACAAAATATTTCTTCTACAATTTACTAATGTAGTTTCTTGCACTTTGTACTGTTGCGATGTGTGTCTTAATGTATAATGTATAATACGGGCATACATGTACTTTTGTTTGTTATTGGTTACTGTTTTAATTTTTAGTAAACATATCGGCTTTTGCAGTTCCGCAGTGCCGTAAGGTGTTGCCTTTCTCCACCGCTTGGTTTACCTACCAAGTTCGAGCGCACTGAAGCAGCAGCTTTCCGCAGTCCTTCTCACTACCAACATTTCCATTTTCCAAGTTTACATTATATGTCACATCTTTTGGTTCGTAAATGTAGTCTATGAGTAATGAACAAGCTACCAAAGTTATTTTTGTTATAAAATGATAGCTATTGGTTCTGAGACGTAGTTCGATTTTGCGCTTTCTTGTCAACATTTGATATTTTAAAAAACGTGTAACTAATTATTTGTTATATTGTTTACAACAGGAAATCTAATGACAGGCGGAGCCCCAAACATGTCATTTGGAATAAATACACAAAAAAAAACTATTACCTGTTTGTTTGCGGCTACTCAGATTTTCTAGAATCCAGTCAATTATATTAATAATAATAGTCACATACCTCTACCGACAGTTTCAGGCTCTGACATACATGTAATCGGTACATGTGGAGTTCAAATAGGTCAAATATACACTTACCTACATAAAGAAGTTTCATGAACTTCATGGAAACCTTTGCCATCTCCAGAGCCTAGAGTACTGTATCAAAAATTGTGGCTCATTTAAAATTGGACCTAGTGAGATATTTTCTCACACCTTAACGCCCATCCCATCAAGTTACTAAATAAAACTGTGGTGGTTTCTTAAATTTTCCAGAGTTTTGCAGAAAATTGTATTATTCATTAATTTATAAAATTATTTTCCAAATGGTCACGTCTCGCAAGCTGTCTTTTCTATATTTATGTCAATGTAGTCCTTCAATCAGGGGTGCGACTTGAACGACAAAGCGTATAGAGTTGTTACCCCATAAGTTTTGAGCACAGTGTACCCCCGAAGCGCTGGCATGGTGTATGTTTCCACACTTAGACTGCAGAATCGTTGCAAAATGTTTGCAAGTAGGTGTACATCTGTATCCATAGAAAGACTTGCATACTCCCCTAAATTAGAGCTGCTGAATTCGTGCCAAACACGATATGCCCATACCTGATATTGTGGCAATCGTCTCTATGCAGCGTTTGAACTTTATTAGATAACGACCACCCGCAAATATAGCAATCGACTGCTTTCTCGCACAATGATCTGTCTTCCTGCATGTCGGTCATAGGAATGATGCAATAAATCACATTAACTTTCACTGCATATTCTTCAAGCTCAGAGAGCAATCATCCGGCAATGCTCGTATTATACAATTAATACACTGCCAAAAATTGTATGTATCGTTCTGTGAGGATACGTTATCATTAGTGTATTTCATGTCATGAATAAATTTCATGTCTGAGGGAATGGGAAAGGAAAGAATTCAAACACAAAAATACTGTAGTTGTAAAATTTACTATATTCCAAAGAAAAGTTAGATGCAGACTTGGTTGACTATGCACATTTACAGGGTGACAATTACGAAATAAAATCGTCATAACTTCTGAACGGTTTGCTTTAAGACGTTCCAAACTGCACGGTTGGTCGTGGGACTTGATGGGAATTAGTATGCGTCTGGTTTGGCTTAGCCCACTTTCATTTGGATGGGTTCGTCAATAAGTAAAATTGGCGCATGAGAATCTGCATTTCGCGATAGAGAAGTCTCTTCACCCTCAGTGGGTGACTGTGTAGTGCGCAATGTCCAGTCATGGAATAATCGGTGCGATATTCCTTGATGGCACGGTGACTATTGAACGGTAAGTGAGGGATCTGGAAGATGATTTCATCCCCATTATCCAAAGTGACCCTGATTTCGGCAAGATGTGGTTGATGCTAGACAGAGCTTGACCCCATCGAAGCAGAAGAGTGTCTGATGTCCTGGTGGAGCACTTTGGGGACCGCATTCTGGGTATGGAATACCCAGAGGTCACTGGCGTGGGTCTCGATTGGCCGCCATATTCTCCGGATCTGAACGCATGCAAATCCTTTTTGTGAGGCTATATTAAAGACAAGGTGTACAGCAATAACCCCAAAACCATTGCTGAACTGAAAACAGCCATTCAGGAGGTCATCGACAGCATCAATTTTCCGACTCTTCAGCGGGTCATGCAGAATTTCGCTATTTATCTGCGCCACATCATCGTCAATGATGGCAGGCATATCGAACATACCATAATCTAAATCCGAATATTTGTAGTGGCGTTTACATGTTCAATACAGTGTGTGTACTTCGTAGTTTCTGACTAATTTGCGTTTTTTTATGTAGTTCAGTAATTGTTACCCTGTTCATACAACAAGGTGTGGTGTCACCGCCAGACACCACACTTGCTAGGTGGTAGCTTAAATCGGCCGCGGTCCATTAGTACATGTCGGACCCGCGTGTCGCCACTGTCAGGATCGCAGACCGAGCGCCACCACAAGGCAGGTCTCGAGAGACGTACTAGCACTCGCCCCAGTTGTACGACGACGTTGCTAGCGACTACACTGACGAAGCCTTTCTCTCATTTGCCGAGAGACAGAATAGCCTTCAGCTAAGTTAATGGCTACGACCTAGCAAGGCGCCATTAACCATTTGTACCACTGCATGTACCTCAAGATAGAGTCTCACTTGTATCATCCAGAATGCTGTATACCAAAGGACCATATAAAAGTTAAGTGTTCTAGTAGCTACATTCTTTTCTTTATCACATTCATTACGAATCCTGTTCCAGACTTAACGCCAGACGGCGTGAGTTGACGCGTGCCCTTTCGGCTACTTCACTGTGGACTGGCTGCCTTAACAGTCCACTACACAAGGAATATACAGTGTTTAAATTTTACAGCTTTAAACATGGCTGCGTTGTCAGCGACCGATGCAAGGTAACAATAAAACAATTGCAGCCCTCGGTCGCGGAAATGAAGTGTTTCTGACTTAGCTTTCGGCCACTTCTAAGAGTGCCTTCATCAGAAATAAAAGGCACTCTTACAAGTGGCCGAAATCTAGGTCAAAAACACTTCATTTTCGCGACCGAGGGCTGCAATTGTTTTAATTTTAAATTTTACATTTTTTTCACTACAAACATACTCTCACTGCGCGATACTTTATGAATAGTAACTGACGGTTTTTAAACACACTTTTCTACTAGGCAAAACCGTTAGTTCATGTCACTATTCTCGAAATCAGCTGTGTCCATGATTGATCACGCGACAACTGCGTCTGTTGAGAAAGTAGGTTTCATATTCGATGATAGCTGAGAATACTGATGGTAGATGTATCTTGCAGTCCTTCAGATAGACTCCAAATTTTGTGTTTATGCATCTTCCGCTCAAGATTAGGTGTTGTGCTCCCACTGACAATCTTTCAGATCGTATTGTCCTTCCGCCATCATCCAGAGGCTTCAAGTTCTGCATCATGGAAATTTAAGCATTTGTGTTTTCTTGACCTGAACGCTTTGTGCTAGTTTTCTCCTCTGGCATAAACCGCAGCCAGATTTTTTGTACTCATTATTTGGCACAGCTCGATAAGGCTCGGAAACTGACAATGTCTCCATTAAGTGACGCTAAGAGATAATGTAAATATTGTATTTAACGTTCTGGAGGGCTTCCACATCTTGTGGGTAGTGGCCGCTATTAAACATGAATAAAATATATTAATGTGACAGTGACAGGTAACTAACACTACTGCTGAATCAAAAGCAATATTGTAAATAACTTGTATTTATTGCAAATTATCTCACGATAGAAATTAGATCATATTGAACAAATCATGAATGAAAACAAATTAAACAAATTGTACACTGCTCTTAGATATACTACACTGGTAAGATTGGCTCTCAGCTCTTAATGTTAAGTTGATGCGAAGTTAGATTTAATTATGCCCCTGGGTAAGTAAATGGTAAATGCGATCTGACTGCATTCCTATAATTTCAATGTTAAGTTGATGCGAAGTTAGATTTAATTATGCCCCTGGATAAGCAAATAGTAAATGCGATTTGACTGCGTTCCTATAATCTCTTTTGTGTCTGAAATAATACACACTTCGGACACCACCACCAAGAAACAACCAAACAAAATGCAAAAAGACAAATAACCAATAACGAATCGTAAGCAAAACTGCACAGATACTCAATGGATGGCAAGAACACGATCCAGCAACTATTTCTGAACTTTACTGCCGCTGCTGCAAGTTTTACAATACCGTCTACCAGCGTGCTGGCTCCGTTGATACTGCTGGGGCAACGACTGCAGCTGTGTTGTCCCTGAATTAAGATAAGTCTCTCAAATATCTTGAGCAGAATAAACTACTCAGAAACTACTTATACCACAAGCCCTATATTTCCTCTAAATGGTATACAACGCTTTCAAGACTGGCTCAACAACCTTAAAGGTGCAGCCCAGTGTGTCTTGTACTAACGTGCAATACCAGGATGATAGCTCTGTGCGCTGGTTGACTACGTTCAATGGTGACTGCCAGCCTATAAGGCGGAATCAACTGCAATTATACTAGTAGTCAATGCATAGCCTATCGTGGACGCCGATGTCCTACTGTAGCTGCAGACTCTAGATCATACACAGCACAGTCTTCAGAATCTAAGTCCCTATCTCAGAGCTACCGAACTTGACGACTGTCTGCTTTCACGGCACAACACACTCTCCCCCTGCCTCGCTCTGCCCGATCTCTTGCGACAATCTTGCCGCCAAACTCTAATCAGCCAATCCCGACGCTGCAAAGGCCTCCCACATCTCCCTCACGGAGTGATACAATTTCTTGAAAGGAGGATATAAGATGAACATCAACAAATGCAAAACGAGGATAATGGAATGTAGCCGAATTAGGTCGGGTGATGCTGAGGGAATTAGATTAGGAAATGAGACACTTAAAGTAGTAAAGGAGTTTTGCTATTTGGGGAGCAAAATAACTGATGATGGTCGAAGTAGAGAGGATATAAAATGTAGACTGGCAATGGCAAGGAAAGCGTTTCCGAAGAAGAGAAATTTGTTAACATCGAGTATAGATTTAAGTGTCAGGAAGTCGTTTCTGAAAGTATTTGTATGGAGTGTAGCCATGTATGGAAGCGAAACATGGACAATAAATAGTTTAGACAAGAAGAGAATAGAAGCTTTCGAAATGTGGTGCTACAGAAGAATGTTGAAGATTAGGTGGGTAGATCACGTAACTAATGAGGAGTATAAAATAAATAGAAATAAAATTTGGAATAAAATATTAATGATTAATTATTCTGTATGTATGATGGTTGGTTGTAATTGGTATTTGCTTATCTGGAACGTGGACGTTTAATTATTCGGTATCAGACGCTTGACAATGGCTATTTGGAAAAGGCAATGTAACTCGTAGTTGACCGTGAAAGAAAACTGAAATAATCGGACTTCGTAATTAAATCGTTTCCAAAGACTGCTGCGGTAGGTACGGACTCATGATCTAATCTCAATATTACAATGATTTGCCAGCCATGCCAATACGTCGTACAGAGGTGATTGTCTACTAAACATAAAAAGTTACACAGTTAGTTAAATCAGATATATTCAATGAAATAGCCTACAGTTCATAATCCTACTTACTTTTATAAATATAAATTCATTACAGAATCGAGTGCCTAGTGTGGTTGCAACTCGCAGTATTCTTCTATAACATGAAAATATGGCGGTGTGCCAGACAATAATATAAAATACGTGCTTCTCGCACCACTTCTACCTGAGCTCTCTCCTCTCTTAATCAAACATAAGAGTAACGTAATTATTCTTTTGTCTTTATCAGCGACACAGCGCTGCAGTTGTGTGCCATAGGCTTTATTTATTAGTCACTGATTATTTATTTAATTAATATTTCGCGTTTCCGTGGAAACTCACGCTCGGCATGCAAATGTGCCTTTATATTGCCCCCTGAATTGCGAGGCGAAAGGACACACCTGCAGGCGAGCAATTCACCTAAAGGCACAAGTAAATCTAAGTTATCTACAACTATTCACATGACTTACATTACACACATTATACACATTATATACAAAATTTGAATGACGCGGGTGCGCCGTAAAAGTTCTTATGTTGGCAGATAGAGTGCGCGCATGCGCAGAAGCGTCTGTGTGACTCCGGCAGTGCCGTTATATCATACAGTTAGATCACGCGGCACAGTAATGCAGTTCATATTGTTCGTGTGCGCGCGTATCTTAGTCGTTGCACAAAGAAAATATTCAGCCAAGATTACATATGAAGACTACATTCTATAACAGGTAACTTAGTTTTAAATTTACAATATTTGTTATATCACAATACAACTCAGATTGTTGAATGTTCTTAGTTACATAGTATTGATTTGAAATACTTCAAAGAAAAATGTCCGTATGTTTCAGGTGCGTCGACCTATTCACATCGTGTCGTTATTACAGTTCATATTCATCTGCTGCACAATAATTTTTTCACAGGTTAGTATCATCGTTGTATAACAACGTGATTAAAACATAAGCGTGTCCATTTCCATTTCCATTATAGTCGTTGTGATGCAGTTCGTTGTGACAAAAAAACATTGTTTATTACAGATTTGACGTGACCCGTTAGTAATTGGTCCACGTGCAGTTCGTTTTTTACATTCCGTGGAAGCTTGGTTGCAGAACCTTGGACGGCACATAGCTGGCGTGGATCCTTGGACAGTCCAGGTAAGAGTGTCCGTCACATTTCGAGAACATTTCATTCCCTGAAGTTCCAACCAAAATTCTTCCACCCGTCGTGTTGTTTTCTGGACAGGCACTTTGTGTCCGTTTAATCCAGTTAACATCTTGAAGTTAGGTACTGTAGTATTGTCACTAGACGATGCACGAATTATGCACTTCACATTTTCAGTTTTTTGCTGAATATAACTCACCTAAATGTTCGTAGTTATTAATCAAAGAAATGGTTCATCGCGTTTACATAGGTACGATGCATAATGAATGTCATTAACAGTTTCTTTCACATAGGTTTCTGCGTAGTTGCAGAGTTAGTAATGTTCATTAATGTCCGTGAACAATGGTTCACTATGCAATGTCCTTTTGGCACTCGTTTTGTTCAAATTTCTTTTACATAGTAACAGTTACATTATACATCATTGAAAGAGAAGCAAAAAAAATATAAGTAATCATACATACACACGTCACATATTTACTTAGCATAAATATAATACAGTTGCACATAAACATGTTTACATCATTATTACATAGCTATGGGTTATTACATTGTGTCACATTTGATTACATGAATTGCAGATAATTACGTCCTCTTTAAGGGTTTTGCTGGGATTTTATCGATGTTTATTTTGTGATGTCATCTGAAATTAAGATAGGTTAGACACAACATTCATTATATCAGTAGGCAAGACCAGGCATTTTCACTACTCAATAAATATTCAAAATAGTAAGAGAGAAAATGTTTGATTCCTCGCGTTTTGTGCGTGTGTGTATAGTGTCTGTGTGGCCTTGACTACTGATAGATGCTTTTCGTGTTGAGAGATGTGCGTCTAATCTATTTCTCAAAGTAAAAGTTCGCTTCACAGATGACGTCTGTCGGTTCGTCAGGTGTCACACCAAGTCAGTGATACCCACAGTCACAAATGTTCCGTGAAAAAATTAATATATCATTCACTGCTACGTAAACATAATTTTTATTTTAATATTCCGTCTTCCAGGTGGTGGCGCGCGCTGAAAGAAGAGTTCTTCTGCCTTCAACTGCGTCACTGGAACCGCTGAAATGAAAATTTCTATACTACTTACTATCTGTGTTGTAGCAACAGAGTTTTTTGGAGTTGCTTAGCAATGTTTTGATGGATGTGACTTTGACATTATTCCGCATGAAATGCTCTAAGATCTCGGTGTGCGTATAGCCCAATAATTTTGTTAGTTCTACGATGTTGTAACAAATACGCACCAGGATGCGGTATGTTAACAATTATATAAGGTCCTTCATATAGCAGACGCCACTTAGCGTTGCGTCGTTTGAGTGCTACAGATTTATGATGGGTACGAAGTAGTACAAGCATTCCTATCTCGAATTTTTGTTTTCTTTTTATTATGTTTCTGTGATGTTTGTTTCGTATCTGTGCGTGATGTGTCAGCGTAGTCAAAACTTCTTTTATTTTCTGTTCAGGTGTGATTTCCTTGTCTGACAACTTAGGTAATGGTTCTATCCACTGATCGTTCTGTTTGCAATTGAACATGATCTCGTTAGGTGTGTAATTTGTATCGTAAATATTTAAGTTATTGTGTACGTCTTCGAAAAGACTTAGGTAGGACACCCAATTAGTATGTTTTGATGAAATATAGGTCCTCATGAATCGGTTTAATTCTCGGAAAAGTCTCTCAGTCGCGTTACATTGTGGACTAAACTTTGAAATAGATATACTTTTAATGTTATTGTCCTTCAAGAAATTTCTCCATTTGTACCCAGAGTAGTATGCTGCATTATCTGACAGAATTGCTTTTGGTTTTCCCACGTGCGTCAGGTAATCACTTGAGAATCTTCGTATTATAGCACTTGCAGTGGCGGATTTTAAAGCTTAAAGTTTTACATGTTTAGAAAATATATCGTAAAAAGCCAAGATATATTTGACGCCTCCAGAGCTTGCTGGATGCGGTCCACTGATGTCAGTACACAGAATTTCCAGGGGTTTACTGGGTAAAATAGAATGTAAATCTGTCTTTGTGGATAAATTCTGAGGTTTTGATTTTTGACATATGACACATGTTTTCAGTTCCCTGTAAATTTTTCTTCTCATATTGCTAAAATAACAGTATGTGCTGAGCTTTGCTAAACACTTCTTCGTCCCATAATGACCCAAAACTAAGTGTGTGTGCCAAATTAGATTACGTTCAGACTCTTTGGGAATGCATACACACCAGTTAGTAGCATTTGAATGTCGGCGATAAAATAACACATCATTGTGTAACTTGTAATACTTAGTCAAAGGATGATTGTGTTTTTCTACCAGTAATGTTATTATCTTATACCAGTGAGGATCAGATTTTTGTAATTTAGCCATGTTTCTGCACATATCAATATAATATTGGTGATACTGCTTGTCTTGCATTAAGAGAATCCTGTAGTCATTTATATTTTCTAAGTCACTGTTGGTTTCATTCATACCTTGTGGAAGTCTAGACAAAGCGTCGGCAATGGTGTTGTCCTTACCTTTTATGTACTTAATTTCAAAAGAGTAGTTCTGAAGTGTAACTGCTCATCGTGATAGTCTAGGATGTACAAGTTTACAAGTTAACAAAAATGTCAGGGCCTGGTGGTCGGTGTAAATTACTGTATGTTTTCCAAATAAATAATAATTGAATTTCTTCAATGCCCATACTATGGAAAGTGTTTCTAACTCAGTAGTGGAGTATGTACGCTCACATTCAGATAGAGTACGACTCGCAAACCCAATAATTCTTATCTGTTCCTTATCTTCATTCTTTACAACTTGAAATAAGCAACATCCCAAACCAGTACGTGAAGCGTCACAAGTCATACAAAAATCTAAATTGAAATCTGGATGGCTCAATAAGTTTGCATTCACTAAAGCATGTTTAATTGTATTAAAGTCATTCTGGCACTGTTCCGACCAGATCCAAACTTGATTCTTTCTGAGTAGATTTAGCAGATGTTTACTGTTCGAAAGTGGTTGTGGCAAAAAACGTCTGAAAAATGAACATAGCCCAAGGAATGATTTTAACTGCTTTTTAGTTCGAGGACTAGGAAAGTTTCTGATAGCATCTAATTTACTGGGATCAGGACGTATGCCCTGTGAATTAATGATATGTCCTAAATATTTTATCTCACTGCAACCAAACTTTGATTTTCTAAGATTGGCTGTGACTCCAGCTTGTGCAAATTTTTCTAAAATTCTTTGAAGTGTGTCAACGTGTTCATTCCAAGACTGTGTAGCTATCAGTATATCATCAACATAGTGTGTGACTGTCTCAACTAAATCATCGCCAAGCACGGTATCCAGGGCTGTAATGAATACCCCAGAACTGACATTCAGTCCGAAAGGTAGAACACAAAACTGATAGGTTCGCCCCCCGAACATAAATGCAGTATATTTCCGAGAATCAGGAGTGATACTCACCTGCCAAAATGAATTAGCGAGATCTATTGTGGAAAAATACTTTGCATCTAGAAATTTCTGTAATTGCTCTTCTAAATTTTCGGGTTTTGTGTGAACTGGTAAAATTATTTCATTAATTGCTCGTGCGTCTAACACTAACCTGATGCTTCCATTTGATTTTTTGACAACAAGTAGAGGACTACAATAAGGTGAGGTGGATGGTTCAATGACCTTCCAGTCTAACATTTGTTTTAATTCTTGCCACACAGCAGGTCGTTGAGATAACGGTACGTTATATGTCTTGTGGTAGAAGATCTTGTGAGGCTTAACTTCAATCTTGTACGCATACATGTTGATAACACCTATTCGCTTGGCAAAAACTTGTAAATATTTGGATAACACTTCCTGTAGTTTTATACGTTCATGTGCACTGAGAGCTGTAACTTCATTTATCTTATGATCAAGCAATGTTTTCAAGTCCATTAGCTCTGTGTCAAATGAGTGTGTGTGCGTGTCTTGAATGTCATTGTCAAGTACTAACTGAACCTTGTACCCTGTACAGTGTTTGTCATGCTTTAGAGTTCTCCTGTCCAAATCAATAATAATTACACTGCCTCTATCATTTAAAATACATTTACCTTTGGAGAAGTCTATAATGCAGTCCTTCTCGCTCATAATATCTATTCCTAATATGCAACTTGTCACAAGGTTTTGTACAACCAGGAATGGCCATTGTACGGTTCCATTACCTATTTTAATGTTTACAAAAACTTGCTTCGTAACCCTACATGACTTATTACCTAGTGCAGTAGTTATTTTACAGTTTTGGGCAGGAAACTCAGGCACAGGTTCCAATTCACACATCTTTTTATAGAAATTAAAAGACAAAACGCTCACAGCTGCACCTGTATCTAGAATAATAGTAGTTGGAATCCCACCTACTACACCAGTGGTAGATGCTAAAACAATTTCATTTGTGTTTGAACGACATTGTGTACTGTCTTGTAAAAGTTCATCTGATATATTGTTATTGTGGTTGTTTCTTATAAATAAAACAGGTAATTTTTGTTTAGAATTATTCGGCATATCATTATTCTGATGTTCAACTGTGGTGCCAAATAACTGATTAACATTGAAGTCGCCCCCCAAGAATTCCTCAGCCACGACCTGGGGCATAGAAGTGACTGTTTCTAGTTTGTTGGATTAGCATTTGTACTAGGTACTGACACAGATTGAGGTTGTGTGTCAGGTGTCATTTCTATTATATTCACATTCGGATATTGCCTATTGTGATCTCCAAACTTTTGCGGTTGTTGTTGCTGTTGCGCATTATAACTTACCTGTCGGTCATAAGGTATGCTCCAATTTTGTCCTGGTGGCTGCTGTGGTAAAGCAGTGTTTGAATGAAAGTACTGATCGTTACGAGTCCAGGCTTGACGCTGTCTTGGCTCGTAGTTATTATTATTTCTGTTTCTGTTTGTGTTTTTGTTGTTGCCTATGTATCCGTTGTTACCGTTGTAGTTATTACCGCGGTGCCTTTTGTATGGATTGCCGCATGAAGTGTTATTACTGTTGTAACTATTGTTTGTATTGGAATACGCGTGTTGATTTTGATTTCCGTATTGAGACGGCATGTGAGTTTGCTGTTTTTGTTGTACCGCGTATCCAACTGTGGGCGCGCCAGAATTGAGTTGGCAAGCCTGCATGTTTTGCATTCCACAAGTGTAAACATTGTGGCTGCTGTTTTGCCGCGCGAAGCGCTGATCTTCAAGTAACATGTCAACCGAATCTAAAGCTGTTAAAAAATAATCTGAATCGTCATCCGGGATATGTAGGAGTTTTTCTTTAATGTTGAAAGGCAATTTGGCCTTCAACGCACGGAGTATATCGCGTGTTGCGACTGGTTCGTCTAAAAAGTGTCCCATGTTCAAGTATTTTTCAAAATATCTGCGTAAGTTGCCATTTTTACTGTTAAAAGTTTCAGGTTCTAGGATTTGTCTTCTGAGTCGCTCCTGGACGGATTGCGAACAGAATTTGTTCAGAAAAGCACGCTCAAACTCACTGTACGTGGTACATACGTCAGCTTGACTGTATGCCCAGACAGCTGCATCGCCTTGGATGTAACCGACAATATATGAAATCTTTTTCCGGTCACTCCAAGTGCGTGGAAATGCGTTACTAAAAGATTTAAGAAAAATCACCGGATGAATGGTTCGTTTTTCTGGGATAAAAACCTGAAATTGCCTGTGTTTCATTAAGCTTTCTTCTTCCTTCGCATTGTGATATGGATTTATTCCACTGTAATTACTGCTATGTTCAGCTGGCGAGTAATTACAATAATGTTGCCGTGGTTTACCATGATAATAGCTTGTGTTTGTGTTTGCACCTCGTGGTATGTGTTGTAGTCGTGGTGTGTTTTGTTCTTGTGTGTTTGTCGTGTGCGGTATGTGTGTGTCATACTCGAATGTATATTGGTTCCTGAACTGTACATTTTGACTGATATTTTCGTTACATTCAGACTGTGGTCGATCGGTGAATTGTGTCATTGGTCCAGTGACGGATTGTACTGCGTCACTGATCAGCTGTTTGTTATTAGTAATGTATTGCGCTACGGAGTCGTGCACAATTGTTGGTAAATTTTCACGTAGGCATCTATCAAAATGTTTGTCTTTGTTCACTACCCAATCATGAAATTCTTTATTAATGTTTTGAAAATGAGCTGTAGCATCAGATTGTAAGATGTCAGTCAGGTGTTGTTCAACATTGTCAAATTTATTCTGTACGTCAGTAATTCGTTTTTCAAGGTTGTCGTGTACTGAAGGATATGTTTGAATTTGTTCAGTAAGAACTTCACACGTGACATTAAGATTTTTTACTTGTGTCTGTAAAAGTGCTACGTCAGTTGTAGTCTTTTCTTGTGTCGTATTAAGCTGGGAAAATTTAGTACTGAGTTCAGTCATCTGTTTGGTCAGTGTGGCGTCTATAAGTTCCACACGTTTACATAAAGTGTCATTACTCGTCTTGAGTGCTATGAGGTCAGATTTAATTTCGTCATTTTGTGTCTGTAAGGTTGCCATGTTTTCGGCGTTCTGTTTCATTATCATTTGTAACATGTCGGCAATGTTTACCGTTTGCAACGTCTGTGCCCCCGCCGCGTCATTAGACGTGACGTCATGCATTAACATGGGCTCTGACTGAGACTTTGAAATTTTTGTGGTGGACGGTCTATTGTCAAAATTTCCGTCAACACTTGCGTCAATGTTTGATAAATCGTCACTACCGGTTGCTGTCGTAAAGTCATTTTCTAACATTTGTCTCTCGTCCGAGTCGGATTGTGTCTGAATAGTACGTCTTTGCTGTTCCATTTTTGCGTATTGATTTCTAGTCATTACCATGCCACACGTGATTTATGTTTCAAGAAAATATTTGACACTGATTTTAAAATGAAATGCAGTTGAGCATGAATCGCTCGTAGCAACAATGGCTGTCCCGTTAATTTAAAAATATAAACTGAATTTGAGATTATTGGTAATGGCTGCTGGCCATGTTACATCATATCGTACAGAAGTCGGCCATATTGTACACTCGTGTATTGGTATTGTTGGATACGTTATTGTTTAGGAAAAAGTGCTAAGAATGAAATTTGTTACTGAAAACTGTTATGCGCGAAAGAAACACTACAGAATTTACTGAAAAGCTAATACACTGAATTATACGTCTGGTCAAGCCTGCTAATGCAAAGATGCTGCGTCTTACCTTATTTTGCTGGAAGCTTCATTGCGTCTTCCGGCAAAACTTTAGAATTGGAAAATATCTTCAGATTTTCATTATCTCTCATACATTCACGTCCAGGTCCAGAAAGTTGATTTTTGACATGAAACAAAAAGAACAATGTAACAAATGACAAAATAACAAGTCCTGTCACGGTCGCCAATATAAAATAAATAGAAATAAAATTTGGAATAAAATATTAATGATTAATTATTCTGTATGTATGATGATTGGTTGTAATTGGTATTTGCTTATCTGGAACGTGGACGTTTAATTATTCGGTATCAGACGCTTGACAATGGCTATTTGGAAAAGGCAATGTAACTCGTAGTTGACCGTGAAAGAAAACTGAAATAATCGGACTTCGTAATTAAATCGTTTCCAAAGACTGCTGCGGTAGGTACGGACTCATGATCTAATCTCAATATTACAATGATTTGCCAGCCATGCCAATACGTCGTACAGAGGTGATTGTCTACTAAACATAAAAAGTTACACAGTTAGTTAAATCAGATATATTCAATGAAATAGCCTACAGTTCATAATCCTACTTACTTTTATAAATATAAATTCATTACAGAATCGAGTGCCTAGTGTGGTTGCAACTCGCAGTATTCTTCTATAACATGAAAATATGGCGGTGTGCCAGACAATAAAATAAAATACGTGCTTCTCGCACCACTTCTACCTGAGCTCTCTCCTCTCTTAATCAAACATAAGAGTAACGTAATTATTCTTTTGTCTTTATCAGCGACACAGCGCTGCAGTTGTGTGCCATAGGCTTTATTTATTAGTCACTGATTATTTATTTAATTAATATTTCGCGTTTCCGCGGAAACTCACGCTCGGCATGCAAATGTGCCTTTATAGGAGGTATTGAATAGGATTGGGAAGATGAGACGTTTGTGGCACAACCGGACTAGAAGAAGGGATCGGTTGGTAGGATATGTCCTGAGGCATCAAGGGATTACAAATTTAGCATTGGAGGGCAGCGTGGAGGGTGAAAATCGTAGAGGGAGACCAAGAGATGAATACACTAAGCAGATTCAGAAGGATGTAGGTTGCAATAGGTACTGGGAGATGAAGAAGCTTGCACAGGATAGATTAGCATAGAGAGCTGCATCAAACTAGTCTCAGGACTGAAAACCACAACAACAACAACATCCAAAAATTTCTCTGTCCAAACAGCGGGCGTTGACCCTCAGCATTTCCCGCACTTTCTTATGAACTGCCCAATCAGAGCTCAGCCCATTTGCCGCTAAAACAGCGCGCGACCGGGCGGCGCCAGCGCGTACGTTGGACGCGCTCTGTCTGCTCGACATTTCCCCTCTCTCTCTCACCTGGCACCCAGCGGCGTTCCTTTTGATGCTTTCAGGTCAGTGGCCGCATCCCCTGGGACCCCCGGCCCCTGCACAACGCTCTTCCGGCGCTCGCCGGCCTTCGCCTCCCCGGCTGCGCCCGACCACTCCTCGCCCCCACTGGCAAATTTTTCTTTGCTTGCACCTACAGCATGCAACTAAATATTATCATTACCAAAGCCCGTATTATTTCAAACGTGTTTAATCATCATGTATCTCTCTTTCTAATCACCTAATAAGAATAATTAACCATTATACGGGTTTATTTACTTCAAACATGCAGAATAATCTGCGAAATGAACGACACAAATGAAAGCAACCTTTCAGTTCCTTTACATGCTGATTCACAGTGTTTGTTGAGGATGATGCAAATAAAGTAGAGAATTAATATACATTTACTTCATGCAAAATTATGGTTTCTTTATTAATAGAATTGTAGAATTGTGCGTAATTATAAATATTATTACTAGTGGAATCCATTCTCGTTTTTCGACAGAATCACTGTAGCGTCATGAAATTTGTTCCATATTTATTAGCAGCATTCCTCAGTGAAGAACCAACTATTACTTCATTTGCTGTTTCGATGTATGTTTCTTTCGGCACTGTGCGTCTATTTATCTTCTTTTTGGTACACCAGATGTTATATTCACAAACATTCAAGTCAGTCCTCGGTATTTTGCAGTCCTTCAGATGAGTCAGGCAGCAATCTCTGGCCTAGACAGGACAGCAACAGGGAAACAATCGATTTTGCGACACTTTACGAGTTCCTAATCAGAGGCGAATTACACTCCTGGAAATGGAAAAAAGAACACATTGACACCGGTGTGTCAGACCCACCATACTTGCTCCGGACACTGCGAGAGGGCTGTACAAGCAATGATCACACGCACGGCACAGCGGACACACCAGGAACCGCGGTGTTGGCCGTCGAATGGCGCTAGCTGCGCAGCATTTGTGCACCGCCGCCGTCAGTGTCAGCCAGTTTGCCGTGGCATACGGAGCTCCATCGCAGTCTTTAACACTGGTAGCATGCCGCGACAGCGTGGACGTGAACCGTATGTGCAGTTGACGGACTTTGAGCGAGGGCGTATAGTGGGCATGCGGGAGGCCGGGTGGACGTACCGCCGAATTGCTCAACACGTGGGGCGTGAGGTCTCCACAGTACATCGATGTTGTCGCCAGTGGTCGGCGGAAGGTGCACGTGCCCGTCGACCTGGGACCGGACCGCAGCGACGCACGGATGCACGCCAAGACCGTAGGATCCTACGCAGTGCCGTAGGGGACCGCACCGCCACTTCCCAGCAAATTAGGGACACTGTTGCTCCTGGGGTATCGGCGAGGACCATTCGCAACCGTCTCCATGAAGCTGGGCTACGGTCCCGCACACCGTTAGGCCGTCTTCCGCTCACGCCCCAACATCGTGCAGCCCGCCTCCAGTGGTGTCGCGACAGGCGTGAATGGAGGGACGAATGGAGACGTGTCGTCTTCAGCGATGAGAGTCGCTTCTGCCTTGGTGCCAATGATGGTCGTATGCGTGTTTGGCGCCGTGCAGGTGAGCGCCACAATCAGGACTGCATACGACCGAGGCACACAGGGCCAACACCCGGCATCATGGTGTGGGGAGCGATCTCCTACACTGGCCGTACACCACTGGTGATCGTCGAGGGGACACTGAATAGTGCACGGTACATCCAAACCGTCATCGAACCCATCGTTGTACCATTCCTAGACCGGCAAGGGAACTTGCTGTTCCAACAGGACAATGCACGTCCGCATGTATCCCGTGCCACCCAACGTGCTCTAGAAGGTGTAAGTCAACTACCCTGGCCAGCAAGATCTCCGGATCTGTCCCCCATTGAGCATGTTTGGGACTGGATGAAGCGTCGTCTCACGCGGTCTGCACGTCCAGCACGAACGCTGGTCCAACTGAGGCGCCAGGTGGAAATGGCATGGCAAGCCGTTCCACAGGACTACATCCAGCATCTCTACGATC
Source organism: Schistocerca nitens (assembly GCF_023898315.1). Classification (NCBI taxonomy): domain Eukaryota; kingdom Metazoa; phylum Arthropoda; class Insecta; order Orthoptera; family Acrididae; genus Schistocerca; species Schistocerca nitens. The sequence continues at coordinate 498,421,158 of NC_064614.1, read as the reverse complement.
GTCTCCATGGGAGAATAGCAGCCTGCATTGCTGCGAAAGGTGGATATACACTGTACTAGTGCCGACATTGTGCATGCTCTGTTGCCTGTGTCTATGTGCCTGTGGTTCTGTCAGTGTGATCATGTGATGTATCTGACCCCAGGAGTGTGTCAATAACGTTTCCCCTTCCTGGGACAATGAATTCACGGTGTTCTTATTTCAATTTCCAGGAGTGTATATAAGTTCATCTGTGTGATTTGGTAGTTTAGCTTTTGAATTTCTGTGTGTTAATTAAATATTTAATAGACACATTTCTTGCGTTTTCGTTTGTGTTGGAAAGTAAACGATATTGTGACATTTTACAAGTTCCTAACCAGGAACGAATTATTTAGTCTCACCTGTGTGCTTTGATAGTTTAAGATTTCAATCTCTGCATTTTAATCTAATTTACTGGACACATTTCTTGCACTTTTGTCGATGTCTACAGTAGAGTTCCGCAAGCGCGTGTCGATTGTCGTTTGTTTGCCTGTGTAGTGTAATTTTCGATTATCTTTAGTATGGATAGGGATTGTGATGGCTGTGTGCGGATGCGAGCTGAGTTAGTGACACTTCACTCTCAGCTCCAGGCTGTGTTGGCTTCAAGTACTCAGCTTGAGGCTGCAGTGGATGAGCGTCACTGTTGTGCACTGGCTGTTGGGATCCAACTGACGTCCAACACGACCCGCCAGTCCGCCGATCGGTCCGCATGGTGACCCGCCCAGTTACTGCACGCATTGAGGTTGACACCTCACCATGGTCGAGCGGGAGGTCGCCTCGAGGCGTGGCAGGCTGCAAAGACTTCTCAGGAAATAGAGTACATCAAGAAAGCCCAAAGTAGACCAGCACGTTTTGTATTATCGAGAAATAGGGAAGAGAGTGTCACAGACATGATACAGCATTTGGGGTGGACATCATTAAAACAAAGGCGTTTCTCGCTGCGGCGGGATCATCTCACGAAATTTCGACCACTAACTTTCTCCCCCAAATGCGAAAATATTTCGTTGACGCCGACCTACATAGAGAGAAACGATCATCATAATAAAATGAGGGAAATCAGAGCTCGCACGGAAAAATGTAGGTGTTTATTTTTTCCATGCATTGTTAGAGAGCGGGGTAACAGAGAATTATTGTGAAGGTGGCAGTGATCAGCAGAGTAATCATGTAAATGTAGATTACCAGCAACTGCAGGCATGTAAAACTACTTAACCAGCGAGTCAACACTTTCACAATCTCCAAGCATGTTACATATCATCTACTCGACAAAATGCATATGTGCTATTCTCACACAAATTGAGACCTGCAAAACAGTTTGTTGGCGAGCTGGTACTTTCTGCTGCCTGATAGACATATGTGTAATATTATGAAAAAGGGGGCAAGGCCGACATAAGTACAATTTTTTTAGTGTGGCTTGCCTACATCAGGGGCAAGTATACGTTCATGGGGAAACCATGTATACGTTCAGGGACAAACGTACTGTTCTCTTTTGATTGACAAGTCCTTAACCTATTGTTCTGATAAGAGGATTATGACCCTATAGGGATAATCCTTCCTTTTGATTGACAGATCCTTAACCTATTGTTCCCCCTCCCATCCCCTTCCTCCTCCTTCTCCTCCCCCATACCTCTGGGAACTCCCGTCACCGATACAAGAACACTTTTGGTATCAGTTTGATTGATAATTAATTAAATTTATGTCCATCTCTGGTAGCTGAGTGGTCAGCGTGATAGACTGTCATACCGAACAGCCCGGGCTCAATTCCCGGCTGTGTCAGAGATTTTCTCCACTCAGAGACTGGGTGTTGTGTTGTCCTTATCATCATCATTTCAACATCGACATGCAAGTCGCCAAAGTAGTGTCAACTCGAAAGACTTGGCACCAGGTGAACGGTCTACCCGACGGGAGGCACTAGCCACACAGCATTTTTATGTAATTAAATTTATCAATTAATTAACCTCCGCCTCTGGGAAACCCACTAGCCCTCCTCCTCCGCTCCCCCACCCGGAAATTGGCGGGAAAAAGACTAAGTTGACTGGCCATTTGGAGAGAAATCGATTACAGTGTATGGAATATTGTTTAAACAGTTTAAACAATGTGTGGAATATTGTTTATTTAAACAATTAATGGGATACAAGACTGTGTATGGTTCAAATGGCTCTGATTACTATGGGACTTAACATCTGAGGTCATCAATCCCCTAGAATGAGACCTACTTAAACCTAACTAACCTAAGGACATCACACACATCCATGCCCGAGGCAGGATTCGAACCTGCGACCGTAGCGAAAATGGTTCAAATGGCTCTGAGCACTATGGGACTCAACATCTTAGGTCATAAGTCCCCTAGAACTTAGAACTACTTAAACCTAACTAACCTAAGGACATCACACACACCCATGCCCGAGGCAGGATTCGAACCTGCGACCGTAGCAGTCCCGCCGACCGTAGCGGTCGCGCGGTTCCAGATTGAAGCGCCTAGAACCGCCTGGCCACACCGTCTGGCAGACTGTGTATGAAAATAGTTTATTTATTTAAAGAAATTGGTGGGAAATTGATTGCAGTATAGCCGAGCGGTTCTAGGCTCTTCAGTCCGTTACCACACAGCTGCTATGGTCGCAGGTTCGAATCCTGCCTCGGGCATGGATGTGTGTGATGTCCTTAGGCTAGTTAGGTTTAAGTGGTTCTCAGTCTAGGGGACTGATGAGCTCAGATGTTAAGTCCCATAGTGCTTGGAGCCATTTGAACCATTTTTGATTGCAGTATATGGAATATTGTTCAAACAATTTAGACAATATGTGGAATATTGTTCACAATATATAATTTAAACAATATAGTTTACTTATTTATGTAACGAATTTGGTGGGAAGTGGATTGCAATGTATGGAATATCGTTTAAACATCATAGACAATGTATGAAATATTATTTATTTAAGCAATTTACGGGTTATGAGGCTATGTATGGAATATAGTGATTTTATTTATGTAGAGAATGTGGCGTGAAATCGATTGCAGTGTACGGAATATCGCTTAAACAATTTAGACAATATGTGGAATATTGATTATTTAAACAGTTTACGGGATATAAGGTGACATATGGGATATTTAAACAGTTGCGATGTTTTTTCATTCTAATCACATAAGGAAACATGTATTTACACTGTCACAAACCGCATAAACATATCTGAAGAACTTCTTCTGTCGTGCCACGCACGCAGTCTGTCCAGAGTCGGGACACACCGGAGTGATTCTGCAAACGCCAGCGGGCTCGCCGCACCGCTCTCGGCTGTCGGCTGCTGTCTCAAGTGGTCTGTATGGGTGAACCAAACTGTCGGATACCAGCGCACACTAGAGATGCCTTCCTTCCAAAGCAAATAGCTGATTGGGAATCGATCCTGAAATACTGCTGAAAGTTAAAAAATGATTAATTTCTGTTCGCATGATTGTAATATAGGAAATGTAAGGTGGACACAGTAGCTATTTCACTCGCACGTAAATTGACGATGTCACAAAATAGTAGCAGGCTAACTCGAAATATCTAAATACGCTTAAAAAAAATAAAAAATAAAAGATTGTTACATACAGAGAGAGAGAGAGAGAGAGAGAGAGAGAGAGCTGCAGTTTGCTTTGCAGATGACATGGGAACTAGATGGGATATTTCATTCCGCCGTGGGCTCTAAACTGCCCCAGCCTTCCTGGCGCACTGCCTTGTGGTTAATTTCACGAACTGCTTCTGGAATTATTAAATCTGGCGCGGAGTATCACATCTTGAAGGTGTCACAAATGTCGCTCCACAAGATGCGCCACAGGGAATATTACTTAAATCGTTAATATTGCTTTTAAACAATTTGCTTCACACAGTTTAAAACTACTCTAAATAAAAAAAGATTACACTGCACAGTAGCTCGCATGCATAAACAACAGTGTTATGTCTTTGATACGAAATTTCATTAAATAATCCAAACCTATTACTATCTGAAGCTACGATTAGAAACGGTGATGTATGAAATGATAGTTGGAATTTCAAATTTCGACGTGAATGTATACCATCATGGTTATAAAGCTCCCGACCACTACAGGTCTGCTAAGTATATTTTCTTTTTTAAAGCGCTATATAATTCCTAAGTTGACTGGTTCAGTCCACTACTCCAGGACAAAGAAGGAGGGAGGAAAGGGTCTACCACGTGATGGGATAGTAGCAACAACAACAACAACAAATACCTATGCAAGACAGAGTCCACTGCTACGTAATGAGCCGCGCTTAACACGACACACACTTAAACCGCTATCTAAATCATAGCAATAAGTTGTCCTGGCTAGATGTCAGAGATCGCTGTCAATCGGGAATTTGGCTTTTTGACTAGGTTTTTGAAGCTCTCTAGAAATCCTAAATTGGTACCCTCCACTACATTCGGAAGAAGGGACTACGGCGTGGTAGGATAGAGATAACAGCAATAGCGCTGCAATAAAGAGTCCACTGCAATGTATTAAGACGCACTAAACAAGACACACTTAAACCACGATCCAGTCCACAGCAGTAGCCGTCATGGCTAGATGTTGGAGATCACTAAAACATTCGCACATCCTGCGTGCTCATGTCCCGATGTCCACCGTAGAGCGCCGCCGGCTCCAACGCTCAGAGGTCGGCGAAAACTACAGTCGCGGCCGTAACCGCAGTCTTGAACGTGTGTGTACGGCAGAGTGCACCATCCCCGGCCATGGAGGGCGTCAGAGGGTGCGTCCATATTGAATCTTCCCTCATGGAACACACACATGTCCGCTTCTGTCGCACTCAGGCAGCACAATGGTCACGACGCCAGCCCTCGCTGACATCGGCAAGATCAGACAGGGTGGCACATTCTTTGTTCCTGTCACAGGCTGAGATAACCGGCACTTTCGATCGCTAAAGTCTAGTGACCGCCTTTGCAGCCAGCCGCAGTGTGCACTGCGAAACAAGCAGCTGCAGCTTGGACGTATACAGTAGTTCTAAACAATCCCCCCCCCCCCCCCCCCCCCAACATAGATCCACCAGTTTTACACAAGTCATTTTCGAAGACATAATAATTGAAGCATACACGCTTTTTCACATTGCTGAAGTATCATTTCTTGTTGTGACAATCCTGTAATATTATGGCGTAGGCTACATTTCCTCTAAGTATTTTCCCATCAATTACGAAAAAAAAAATTTCTTATCATTTACGTCACGCATCACTGAACTACAATATTGAACTCATTTTGGCTCATGATGGATTGCTATGATCTACTTCTGTCACGGGACGCCTCCTCATTTTCGAACTCCCTTAAAGTACCCAAGTGCGACGCCACATGCGAAGTTCAAATGGTTCAAATGGCTTTAAGCGCTATGGGACTTAACATCTGAGGTCATCAGTTCTCTAGAGTTAGAATTACGTAAACCTAACTAACCTAAGGACATCACACACATCCATGCCCGAGGCAGGATTCGAACCTGCGACCGTAGCAGGTATCAGGTTTATATTACATATCACTTTATAAATTCGGTAATACATCTGATTTTATTACGATGGTCGTCTCTCCCTGTACAGGTGGAAGATTGAAATATCGCTAACAGATATCGCTGCAACAAAAAAACGCACGATTATCATTCCATGTCAAGAATCTTTACCGTGGTGCCCTATCCATCTCTTTCGCCCGCCAGACAGCATGTTACTGATATCAAAATCATAGGCTAATTAATTGAATTGATCATGAGAGTCACTTTGCATGACAAGTAATTTTTTCTTTTCAGCAGTCGGATTACACTCACCACGTAGTTCAAATGGAAATCCCTCGAGGGCATACGATGTTCTTTCCGAGGAACAGCTGAAGCTGAAGCTGACAACAAAAGGATTCTGCCGCCGCAACATACATTTTGTGTAAGGACCCCGCTATTAAAAAGACGATCACAACGACTATGTTACCGTCACCTTGCATAAAAAACAGTCTTGGGTCTACAGGCACACACAAGCATCGCTTATAGCGTTATGCTTTCTAGTAGAAATGCTGTCTGCGATTTGGAATCAAGTCTATCCATTCAACCACATACATTATATGATCAAAAGTATCTTAACGCTCCCAAAAACATACGTTTTCCATACCAGGTGCATTGTGCTGCCACCTACTGCCAGGTACTCCATATCAACGACCTCAGTAGTCATTAGACATAGTGAGAAAGCAAGAGAGCAGAATGGGATGCCTGCGGAACTCACGGACTTCAAACGCGGTCATGTTATTGGGTATCACTTGTGTCATACATCTGCATGCGAGATTTTCACACTCCTAAATATCCCTAGATCCACTGTTTCCCATGTGATAATGAAGTGGAAACGTGAAGGGACATGTATAGCAGAAGAGCGTATGGGCCGACCTCGTCTGTTGACTGACAGACATCTACCCAGACCATTACACATACTGCATCAGCATACACTGCAGGCAGTATGACAGTTAGCTCGGAGGTGAGAAAACTAGACGATTGAACAGAGTAAAAACGTTGTGCGGAGTGACGAATCACGGTACACAATTTGGCGACCTGGGTATGGAGAATGCCTGGTGAACGTCATCTGCAAACATGTGAAATGCCAACAGTAAAATTCGGAGGCAGTGGTGTTATGGCGTAGTCGTGTTTTTCATGGAGGGGTCTTGCACCTCTTGTTGTTTTGCGTGGCACTATCACAGCACAGGCCTACATTGAAGTTTTAAGCACCTTCTTGCTTCCCGCTGTTGAAGTGCAATATGGGGATGGTGATTGCATCTTTTAAAACGATTGAGCGTATTTATAATGCACGGCCTGTGCTGGAGTGGTTGCACGACAATAATATCCCTGTAATGGGCCGGCCGCGGTGGTCTAGCGGTTCTAGGCGCTCAGTCCGGAACCGCGCGACTGCTACGGTCGCAGGTTCGAATCCTGCCTCGGGCATGGATGTGTGTGATGTCCTTAGGTTAGTTAGGTTTAAGTAGTTCTAAGTTCTAGGGGACTGATGAGCACAGATGTTAAGTCCCATAGTGCTCAGAGCCATTTGAACCATTTGAACCCTGTAATGGACTGGCCTGCACAGTGTCCTGACCTGAATCCTATAGAACACCTTTGTGATGTTTTGGAACGCCAACTTCGTGCCAGGCCTCACCGACCAACGTCGATACCTCTTTTAAGTGCAGGACTCCATGAAGAATGGGCTGCCATTCCTCAAGAAATCTTCCAGCACCTGGCTGAACGTATGCCTGCGAGAGTGGAAGCTGTCATCAAGGCTAAGGGTTGGTCAACACCATATCGAATTCCAGCATTACCGATGGAGGGCGCCACGAACTTGGAAGTCATTTTCAGTCAGGTGTCGGGATACTTTTGATCACATAGTGTACTTCTGTTAGATCCTTAGGAGACAGCTTTCAATGATTACAGCCATTGGTGAATAATAATTGTGCCACTCTCATATCTTGAAAAGAGTACGTTTCTCGAACTTATCTGCTACAGCAAAAATTCTAGCACTGTTTTTTAGGCAGCCTCTCTGGTTCTTATTGCTCCTCAGTCTCTGCCCATGCCCTCCTTGCAGCATTGTCCACGTGATCATCCCAGTTTAAGTTGGAAGTGTATGGAAGTCAGACAGCACTTTATCTAAGATCTTCTGCATCCTGTGGAGAAACAGGATGAGCTGAGTTAATGGAACAGGACCATCTATTTTGCCCACTCGATGGAAATAGGTGCATGTTGTTGTAGCTCCACCAACTGTGTACATTGTGTTAGGCCAGCACCAAACGAAGCTTTCTCTCTCCTGCAGCACATTGTAATAGGAAAGACAGTAGGAACAGTTACAGTGTTGTTTCTTATCACGAATATCAGGAAGACTCCACATCATATGAGGCCGGCCGGAGTGGCCGTGCGGTTCTAGGCGCTGCAGTCTGGAACCGCGCGACCGCTACGGTCGCAGGTTCGAATCCTGCCTCGGGCGTGGATGTGTGTGATGTCCTTAGGTTAGTTAGGTTTAATTAGTTCTGAGTTCTAGACGACTGATGACCTCAGAAGTTAAGTCGCATAGTGCTCAGAGCCATTTTTGAACCACATCATATGAGTGCTGGAAGAAGAATGCGGGTTTCGCTACTGCATTGTGATGTATTTCCAGACTACATACAGGTACTGCAGTCCAAAGGAGATCTGCATCCCTCAGGGTGCATTCGTGCCTGTCACTCAAGTATTCTCTCTAGCATCGTTATTTTTTACCATCCAACAGAGATAAAAACTACAGACTATGAAAGCTCCGCTAACTTCATCCGGTGAATAACTCAACGTAATGCTAAACAAATACTGTGTGTGTGATGGCATCAAACATTAAGTGGCGATTCACACTGTGTGATGTCCAGCTTTCTGTGCGAGCCAATAGATCGAAATGTGTTAATGTTGGTTTTGCACCTGACACAGACCTCGAAGTCAAGGTGGAAAAAAAATAATGGTGGTGTATGTAGCTGTAGTCATACACTGTTTGGATGTGTTACAGCAGAAAAAAACAATGTATCAAACAACAACACAGGGACCCTCTCTGGCGTCTGACAGTCTGTGGTATATGGTCCTCCTATGGTACAGGTGATGAAACTTCGCACTGTCCTGTAGAAGCGACTTTGATCACTGGTAATCTGATCCAATGAACCAATACATGTATGTTTAATAGGATCGTTACATAATGTTCGATGCCAGCACACACACGACATTTGTTTGCGATATATATATATATATATATATATATATATATATATATATATATATATATATATATATATATATATTGAGTTCTCTGTTGGATGAAGTTAGCAGAGCTTTTATAGTTTGAAGTTTTTTTCTCTGTTGGATGGTAAAAAATTATGAAGATGGAGAGAATGTTTGGGTGGCAGACATGAATGCACCCTGAGGGATGCAGATCTCCTTCAGACTGCAGTACCTGTATATAGTTCGGAAACACATTATAATGCAATAGCAAAATTCTTATCCATCTTCCAGCTCCCATATGATGTGGAGTCTTCCTAATTTTCCTGATAAGAAACACCACTATAACTGTTTGTACTGTCTTGCCTACTACATCGTGTTGCAGGAGAGAGAAAGCTTCATTTGGTGCCGGTCATACACATTGTTCACAGTTGTCAGAGCTACAACAACATGCACCCATTTCCATCAAGTGGGCAAGAAAGATGGCCCTGTTCCATTTACTCAGCTCATCCTGTTGCTCCATGGAGTGCAGAAGATCTTAGATCTAGCTCTGTCTCACTATCCTTCACTTCCAACTTAAACTGGGATGATCACGTGCACGAAGCTGCAGGGAGGGCAGGGCAGAGACTGAGGAGCAGTTACAAGATGCCGAGGCACTTTCTAAAATACCGCACTAGAATTTATCTGTAGCAGATAAGTTTGAAAAAGGTGACTCTTTTCAAGATATGAGAGTGGCACTAATATTATTCACCAGTGGCTGTAATCATTAAAAGATGTCTCCATAGGATCCAACACAGGTATGTGGTTGAAGGGATAGCCTTGATTACAAATCGCCGACAGCGTAACGCTGTAAGTGATGCTTGTGTGTGCGTGTAGAACAAAGACTGCTTTTTATGCAAGGGGATGGTAACATAGTCCTTGTGATCGTGTTTTTAACAGCGCAGTCCTTATGCATCATGTATGTTGCTGGCGGTAGAATCCGTTTGTGGTCAGATTCAGAAGTCACTTCTCAATGGTGTTCCTTGGAAATAACATCATCTTCTCTCCAAGGATTCCCATTTCCTTTGACACTAGGTTTGTCCGAATCGCTTAAGGTGTCATTGAGTTATTAGTTATTAAAGATCTTCAAATCCAAAATATTTAACTCTTAATAACTTTTAAACTAATTCTCTTAGTGAGGATGCATCTTCATTCTCAGACTCGTCTAATTTTTGTATTTAAGACCATGTGATTGGTCTCTCTGTCACCAGTTTGGCTCAGTTTTTATTTAGAGTTTTCCTTGTTCCATATTTCCTTTATTCAGTTGGTTCAACCACGGCAGCTACCCTCTGCAGTTCATGCAGACGGTCGAGTTTTCCTCACCTCGTGTTCAGAACATCAGGATAGCTGACCTACAGTCAGAATTTCTCATGCCTTGAGCTCCACCAGTCATCTCGCATCTAAGGTGCCGCAGCAATACTCGTCCGGCAAAGCATGGCTGTCACAATGCCTGGTGACCTGACACCGACTCCGCTGCCAGTGTTATGACAGGACTCATGTGCAGGGCCACATCTGTTGTTCAAGATTTTTCATGGGCATTTTCAGAGGATGAATCGTCTCAATACGCATCTCGGGCAGTCTTCTGTGTGCGTTGTAAATTTTTTCTTGAGAGTACACTATTGTGTCTGTAAATCAATATCACGCCGTTTCGAAATTCAAACAATATCTTCTGCTTTTGCGTCATAAAGTGCTTGTGGCATTAGCTGCGATATACATCAATTTTCTGTCTTTCATAGCAAACCCTTACTAATGCCTATGAGAGCTACAAATTACAGCCATAAGGAAAAATACAATGCATGTGACAACCAACAGTGTTACAAATACTTAAAAAGAACATGATATACACTTTCTCGCACTTTAACTGGTAAACTTTGTAAGAGTTTGTTAAATCAATAGCAATGGGCCCACAATGCATTTACTTGCGGCATCAACAATGAATAATTTTTGTTTCTCACGTTAAGCATGTTTTGGACATTGAACGTACTATAGAAAAGTACAGGCGAAAGTCTCGCTCAATGAAACTTTCAGTCTGATGTTAATCCATTAGTTTTTGATGTAACAGCATTAAATACAGACACTATGCTTGTGCTTTGACTGAAAAGATCTGTTGTAGACATGAGATATATGAAAGGGAACATACAGCAAAAGATGAGCTGTAAAAACACAAATGTAAAGTGTCAAGAGTGTGCCGAGAATACCAGATTTCAGGTATTACCACTCACCAGGACAATGCAGTGGCTGATGGCCTTCACTTAACGACCGAGAGCGTGGCGTTTGCGTAGAGTTATCAGTGCTAACAGACAAGCAGCACTGCGTGAAATAACCGCAGAAATCTATGTGGGACGTACGAGTAATGTACCCGTCAGGAACGTGTGGCGAAATGTGGAGTAAATGGGTTATAGCATCAGACGACCGACGCGTGTGTCCTTGATAACAGCAAGACATCACCTGCAGCGCGTCTCCTGGGCTCGTGACCATATCGGTTACATCTTAGCCGACTGGAAATCGTGGCCTCGTCAGATGATTGCCCATTTCACTTAGTAAGAGCTGGTGGTAGGGTTCGTGTATGGTGTAGACCCCACGAAGCCATTTATCCATGTTGTTAACAAGGCACTGTGCAAACTGGTGGTGGCTCAATAATGGTTTGGGCTCTGTTTATATGGTGGTGACTCCATAATGGTGTAGGCTCTGTTTATATGGAATGGACTGGGTCCTCTGGTCCAACTGAAACGACCATTGACTGGAAATGGCTATGTTTGACTACTTGGACACCATTTGCAATCATTTTTGGACTTCATGTCTCCAGGCACAATTGTTTGCTACTGGTTTGAAAAATATTCTGGACAAGCGAATGATTTGGCTGACCAGATTGCCCAACACGAACCCCTTCTCACATTTATGGGTCATAATCGAGACGTCAGTTGGTCCTGCACCGGCAACACTTTGCAATTATGGTCGGCTATAGAGGTACCATGGCTCAGTATTTCTGCAGGGAACTTCTAATGACATGTTAAGTCTTTGCCATGTGGAATTGCTGCAATACGCCTGGCAAAAGGAGTTCCGACACGATATTAGGAGGTATCCCATGACTTTTGTCACCTCAGTTTATTAAGACCACTTGTAGTGAAATCAACAATGTTGCTTATGAATGAATTGTGTGAAGATCTCGTAGCTTACAGTAATTAGAAGCTGGCTGTGGTCAAACTCGGTATTCTATGTATGATTTTTGTTGCCTTTTGACAAGTAGTCTCTGTGTTGAAACTTTATTGTTTATCATCCCTACATATGGTAAATTAAAATCCCCCTCCTCGTTTTTCTATCAGTATCCCAGGATCCGTTGTAGGCATTTTAATACGGTTTTCACAAATAGACTGTTTTACGAGGAACGTTTGTTGGGTCAGGTCGTAGACGTAAGGCCACCTGAACGCAGCGGCAAGCTGGTACAAGCTACCGCCAAGGAGGCCAGTGCTAGATAGTACCGAATTCCTGAGCGATGTGAACAGATTTCTTTATTAACGTTTAAGTGGTGTGAAGAAAATGTGGGAAAAAGTCAAGGTACTTAGTGCGACCTGTGCGATGTCAGAGTAGGTTCAATTGTTTGGACGTATTTTCTGAAGACATTTGTCTAGAGTGTAGCCTTGTATGGAAGTGAACCATGTACGATAAGCAGCTCAGATAAGGAGTGAATAAAAACTGTGAATCGTGGTGTTGTAGTAGAATGCTGAAAATTAGGTGGGTAAATCGAATAACAGATGAGGAGGTACTGAATCGAATAGAGGAAAGAGAAATTTATGGCACAACTTCACCAAAAGCAGTGACTGGTTGATGGCACACGTCCTGAGACATCAAGGAATTGACAGTTTGGTAATGGAACAAAATGTGGGGGAATGAAAAGTGTAGAGGGAGACGTAGGCCTCAACACTGTTTCAAATGGATGTAGGTTGCAGTAGTTATGCAGCAATGTAGAGGCTTGCACAGGATAGGCTAGCATGCAGAGCTATATCAAACCAGTCTTTGAACTGAAGACCACCAAAATAACGGTACCATAACTCATGATACCATCCACATTGTCACCCCCACCAAGTAGTTCCAAGAACAAGGACCGCCCTGCCTCAATAATTTCATTACATTAGCTTCCTTCAGAGTTTTGCTCGTGGAAGGAGTGAAGGACAACCATCTATTGATGATGAAGTCATTAGAGACGCATCAAATCACTAACTGGAAAAAGATGGAACAGGGAAGATGCAATAACCTGTGGTGTCGTCCGTAGCATAAAGTCTCATGAAAAAGTTGGCACCACAAGTAAAGATGCTCACTGCCAGAAACAGCAATGAATCGCAGACGTCGGCGTAGACACGGCCCCCAGTGTTTCTTTATGACCGAACCCAGTGCCGCTCACCTCAGTCTATTTGTAATTCTCCAGTTCCATGCAATCAGTGACCACTTGTAATCATTAGTAACAATGTCAGTATCATTATAGCACATATCCGGCTGCGTCCGAATAGGAAGCTATATGAATTTTATATCTAATTAAAGACAACTGTACTCCGAGTGAACATACAGTTCTACAGTAAACAAAGTGCCTAATATTATAACGCCAGTGACAGCATCAAACACATATCATCTGTGTGGACAACAATTGTCACAAAATTACGTATTTATCATGCCCAAATTTTAACTTTTTTTTTTGAGTCATCAGTCTCCTCACTGTTTTGATCTGACCCATCACGAAATCCTCTCCTGCGCCAACCTCTTCGTCTCAGGGTAGCACTTACACCCTGCTCCTCAATTATTTACTGGTTGTATTTCAATCTCTGACGTGGATGTTGTTAACGCAGCATTTTTTTCTATTTTTCCCCTGTGCCAACCTTTTCATTTCAGAGTAGCAATTACAACCTGCCTCCTCCATAATTGCTGGGTGTATTCAAATCTGTGTTTTCCCCTACAGTTTTTATCCTCTACAACTCCCTCTAGTACCATGAAAGTTACTGCGTGTTGTCTTAACAAATGTCCTACAATCTTGTTCCTTCTTCTTGTTAGTGGTTTCCATATATTCCATTCCTCGGCGAATCACCCGAGAACCTCCTCAATCCTTACCTTCGGCGTGTTGTCAGACTTGCTTGATTATGACTACAGTTTTGTAGTGCTCTTATATAGCTCACGCTAGCGTCGCGTGTTTGTAGGTTCTGTAATAATTTCCTAGGACCATCCCATAGGTGTAAGTTTTACATGCGCCTTCCCTACCTGTAACTCACCGTGTTTGTCCTAACTATAGAGCTAGAGTTTCTCTAGCTCTTTAACGTTGTGCCATACACGAGAATTTTACCATTCATCTTGTACTCAGTTTTCATGCACTCTGTCTTGCATTCATCACGATTCGAGTACGACTATCAGTCACAACATCAAGCAGATATATTTGCTGAGTCTTTCCGCATATCCCTATACTAATCTCTTGATGATACTCTCGTGTCGACAATACTCTCCTCAGGGAAAAAGCTTGGAGCGCTCTTGACCTGCTGAGATAAATCGTTTGGGTATCTTGAGAACAGTTGCTGTTCCATTACACTTACTAAGATCTATCATCAATTGAAGACATGACGTCTGTAAATGAGTCTGCTATCATATTTGGCACTTTATTTATAAATGTACGTCTTTCTTTCATACAATAGTTTCTAGTTTACAATCTTTTACACCATTTATTTGCATATTGAATATGGATTTTATTTCCACATACCATATTTTATTTATGTTTTGTTGTTGGACACACAGTTTGCTATATGAAAGCATTTACTTAATTACAATGCATCCTGTATTTTAAACTACTGAATTTATGATACCGATCACTTACATACCGCAGCACTAGTTCCCTATGCTAGCTATAGTTAGTTCAAATTACAGGACGCCTCACAACCATTAGAAGCACTTGTTACGTACCCACGTGTACAGATCGACGACGTAATGTGATTATGGTGATTTATGGATGTTAGTCGGGAACATTAACACCCTTGCGTGAATGATATGGGGACGATCGTGGTGAAAATCTATTTGAAAATAACAATAAATCGGAAGACCAAGTTGCATTCTCCCACAAGAATTGAAAGTTAACCACCGTAAGGTGAGCATCAGAAAAGCCCTTCTTAAAATCCCGACGAAACACTGCAGAATAACTAGATAAAATCAAGAATAAAGTACGAGCAAAAACGCACTTAAAAAGTGGACAGCTGACTGTGTCTGGGCGACTACTTACAAACAATGGGTGACTGACTCACTCTGTGAGACATTAAAATTTCACACCCAATATATTGGGAAGAACTCTGCACATCACACAAAGTCTTTCAAGACGAACTACACTCGCCTCATTATCGGTTCAAATAGAGGGCAAGTCCTGTGGGCGGCCGAGATGAACCCTCAGGTCGTCATATAAAAGAATTTCAGTTAAAATACGTCGTACTATAGCTGTATCCGACATCTGTGACATACTGGGGCTCCTCGACGCGTAAGAAGAAGCCGTGTGTCAGTGGACAATGTCCCACTCTAAGCCTTGTAAGGACTACTTCTTCCGACCGTCGCTGTTGGAATGAGCGAAGCCAAGTTTGCACCGAAGTTTTTACGGAACACAGTTTACTATTCCTCCCTTCCAGCCGCTGGGCCTCCCACCAACGCATGGACTTTTGGGTCAACTACGAGATCGTAGCCTGCAAGATGACTGAAAAGCGAGCACGGAGTGGAAGGGAGCGAGCCTTCTTTGCAGCGGCATTAGAGAGTTCGTTTCGCCGAATCACCGTGTGGCCTGGCCGCGGTGGTCTCGCGGTTCTAGGCGCGCAGTCCGGAACCGTGCGACTGCTACGGTCGCAGGTTCGAATCCTGCCTCGGGCATGGCTGTGTGTGATGTCCTTAGGTTAGTTAGGTTTAAGTAGTTCTAAGTTCTAGGGGACTGATGACCACAGCAGTTGAGTCCCGTAGTGCTCAGAGCCATTTGAACCATTAGAACCGTGTGGCCTAGAACCCAGCAGAAAATTATTTCCTTGGCCAGCCTTTGCAACAAAAGTAGATCGTCTAACACTTCTTGCATCATCCGGCTTGCTGGGTACATCTGACTAATAGAAGGAAGGGGACTTTGAGAATCTGAAGAGATGAGGAATTTCTTCTCATGGCGCCGTCTCACCTGCTCCATTGCCCTCAGGATAGCAAACAATTCCACGTAATAAAATGAAAATTGCTCTGAGAGCCCTATCCCGAGGACGGTGTTGGCGAACACAACAGAGAAACCGATAAAATCTCCCTGGTTAGACCCATTCGTGTAAACATTTCTACATATCTGTATGACGTAATGTGTACATATCCCTGGTATATATAGGCTTAGACGTGTTATCTTTCCACGTATTCCAAGGTTTTCTGTTAAACCATCTCAGCCACCTGAACTTATTTTTTTTTTTGTCTCATTAGATTTTTTTTAACAGAGTTGATAATGCCGTATGCCGAAACAGGTCATTGTTAATTGTATAGCATATGTGATCAGGATGCAAATTTATAAATAAGGCCTATCAGTCAAAGATTTTTTGATTCAGTGATGTTGTGGTCTTCAGTCCTGAGACTAGTTTGATGCAGCTCTCCACGCTACTCTATCCTGTGCAAGGTTCTTCATCTCCCAGTACGTACTGCAGCATACATCCTTCTGAATCTGCTTAGTGTATTGATCTCTTGGTCTCCCTCTACGATTTTTACCCTCCACGCTGCCCTCCAATACTAAATTTTTGATCCCTTGATGCCTCAGAACATGCCCTACCAACCGATCCCTTCTTCTAGTCAAGTTGTGCCACAAACTCCTCTTCTCCCCAATCCTATTCAGTACCTCCTCATTAGTTACGTGATCTACCCACCTTATCTTCAGCATTCTTCTGTAGCACCACATTTCGAAAACTTCTATTCTCTTCTTGTCCAAACTGGTTATCGTCCATGTTTCACTTCCATACATGGCTACACTCCATACATATACTTTCAGAAACGACTTCCTGACACTTAAATCTATACTCGATGTTAACAAATTTCTCTTCTTCAGAAACGCTTTCCGTGCCATTGCCAGTCTACATTTTATATACTCTCTACTTCGACCATCATCAGTTATTTTGCTCCCCAAATGGCAAAACTCCTTTACTACTTTAAGTGTCTCATTTCCTATTCTAATTCCCTCAGCATCAACCGACTTAATTCGGCTGCATTCCATTATCCTCGTTTTGCTTTTGTTGATGTTCATCTTATATCCTCCTTTCAAGACACTGGCCATTCCGTTCAACTGCTCTTCCAAGTCCTTTGCTGTCTCTGACAGAATTACAATGTCATCGGCGAACCTCAAAGTTTTTACTTCTTCTCCATGAATTTTAATACCTACTCCGAATTTTTCTTTTGTTTCCTTTACTGCTTGCTCAATATACAGATTGAACAACATTGGGGAGACGCTACAACCCTGTCTCACTCCCTTCCCAACCACTGCTTCCCTTTCATGCCCCTCGACTCTCATAACTGCCATCTGGTTTCTGTACAAATTGTAATTAGCCTTTCGCTCCCTGTATTTTACCCCTGCCACCTTCAGAATTTGAAAGAGAGTATTCCAGTCAACATTGTCAAAAGCTTTCTCTAAGTCTACAAATGCTAGAAACGTAGGTTTGCCTTTTCTTAATCTAGCTTCTAAAATAAGTCGTAGGGTCAGTATTGCCTTACGTGTCCCCATATTTCTACGGAATCCAAACTGATCTTCCCCAAGGTCGGCTTCTAGCAGTTTTTCCATTCGTCTACAAAGAATTCGCGTTAGTATTTTGCAGCCGTGACTTATTAAACTGATAGTTCGGTAATTTTCACATCTGTCAACGCCTGCTTTCTTTGGGATTGGAATTATTATATTCTTCTTGAAGTCTGAGGGTATTTCGCCTGTCTCATACATTTTGCTCATCAGATGGTAGAGTTTTGTCAGGACTTGCTCTCCCAAGGCTGTCTGTAGTTCTAATGGAATGCTGTCTACTCCCGGGGCCTTGTTTCGACTTAGGTCTTTAAGTGCTCTGTCAAACTCTTCACGTAGTATCATATCTCCCATTTCATCTTCATCTACATCCTCTTCCATTTCCATAATATTGTCCTCAAATACATCGCTCTTGTAAGACCCTCTATATACTCCTTCCACCTTTCTACTTTCCCTTCTTTGCTTAGAACTGGGTTTCCATCTGAGCTCTTGATATTCATGCAAGTGGTTCTCCTTTCTCCAAAGGTCTCTTTAATTTTCCTGTAGGCAGTATCTATCTTACCCCTAGTGAGATAAGCCTCTACATCCTTACATTTGTCCTCTAGCCATGCCTGCTTAGCCATTTTGCACTTCCTGTTGATCCCATTTTTGAGACGTTTGTATTCCTTTTTGCCTGCTTCATTTACTGCATTTTTATATTTTCTCCTTTCGTCAATTAAATTCAATATTTCTTCTGTCACCCAAGGATTTCTATTAGCCCTCGTCTTTTTACCTACTTGATCCTCTGCTGCCTTCACTACTTCATCCCTCAAAGCTACCCATTCTTCTTCTACTGTATTTCTTTCCCCCATTATTGTCAATTGTTCCCTTATGCTCTCCCTGAAACTCTGTACAACCTCTGGTTTAGTCAGTTTATCCAGGTCCCATCTCCTTAAATTCCAACCTTTTTGCAGTTTCTTCAGTTTTAATCTACAGTTCATAGCCAATAGATTGTGGTCAGAGTCCACATCTGCCCCTGGAAATGTCTTACAATTTAAAACCTGGTTCCTAAATTCAGTGATATACTTGAGAAAATATTTCATACGACCATGCAATGGTTATCAGTCAACAACGAGGGACAGTACTTCACGCTCCTCGGAGAGCAACGGAGACAGAATGCACTTATTCACGTATGTCTGCTTTGCACAGTGCGGGCGAGAAGTCCCCGTACCCCTGTAACTCCTGTTTAATATCAAATGTTATTATGCATGTTCGTAACTATGTAACTTCTTATCAGTTGTTGGAATTCATGTTTACATGTTTTCGCAGTCGCAGTCACAGTCGAGTTTTAATTTGTAGCCATGTGAGATGTGAGCGATCATAGTTACTGTACTGAGGAGCGCTTAATGACAGGTGTGCGTGTGCACGGACGTCAACAGGGCAGACAATGAGACAGATTATGGAAGCATTCCAGGAAAGACTTAATAAGGCTCTGCCGCGAAAGGCAACACTTGTGGATTGGGAAAGACATGATTTTGCTTTGGCAGTGTTAAAGACAGGCCACAGAGTGCATGGAAGAAGACGCGAGCAGAAACATGTGCCGGAGTCGGAGTATCTGCTTTGACTGAACGATCTCCCAAGAAGTCGACACGTAAACGTGCGTCGGAGCTTGGAATACCGAGGACAACAATGCGAGATCACATGAAAAAATATCTTATAGTCAGAACTTTTTGATCGATGTTCGTAAAAGAGTTATCGGATACAGAACGGAATGAGCGCATTTTGGCATGACGTGCTTTGTTAACTCTATTTCCAAATGCCGTGAACCGTTCCAAGGTTATGTTTTCAGATTAATGCGACATTTAGCGCAGCTGACGTGCTAAAACTATAGTCCTTTGGGTCACAGGGAATACTCCTTTCACAGTCGAGCTAGAAAGGAACCCACCTTACGTGAAGATGTGGCCAGCGATAACATCACAATATCTGCTTGGACCGTACTGTTTTGAAGGGACTGTGAACGGCGCAAATTATTTACACATGCTACAAACAAGGCTAATACCTCAGCTTGAGGAAAGGGGCCTCACAGGACGCATATGGTTGCAGCAAGACGGAGCGCCTCCGCACTGCGCTCTTGCAACGACATGTTGTGTGTGAACTAAGGCGGCTGTGTTTCACTCCAGTTGTGTATCACGAACCCGCGCAGATTCTTTGAAACAAGCGTCTTTTCCTAGAGGTATGTCACTGTGTGCAAGCTTAGAATGTATCGCAACATGCAGCAACAATAGACCTATTCGTCTTTAATGCTTCCCTCTTTTTGTAAACAGGTGAGTCGTGCGCTCTTCTACATCCATACATGGCTGTTTACCGTACGCCCCTGGTTCGGGTGCGATTCCCGGCTGGGTCGGAGATTTTTTCCGTTCCGGGGCTGGGTGTTGTGTTGTCCTTATCATCATCCTTTCATCCCCACCGACACGCACGTCGCCGAAGTGGCATCAACTCGGAAGACTTGCGCCAGGTGAACGGTCTACCCGACTGGAGGCCCTAGCCACACGGCATTTCCATTTCCATGTCTATTTACTGACGGAGAAGTTAATAACGTTCATGGGCATGGACAGGAACATATTCAAAGTCAAATCTAATAGGAATTCAATTAGAGCCTGTAATAAAATCCACTTTGAGCAATTTCGATTATTGATGTGATGTTCAAAGCTTTCCCGGCGTACTGATTGTCCCATAAAAACACAGGAGAACTGCCGGATATCAGTAGCGTCTTGGTGCGACGGAAGAGTGACGGCACACTTGGTCACTCGGTGTATAGAAAGCCCACTCATACAGACCTGTATCTACAAGCTACTAGTTGCCACCATCCAGCACAAACAATGGGCGTTCTCAAAACGTTGATCCACCGTGCCCATACTATCTCTGACGCCGACAGTCTTGAAGCGGAACTGGAACACCTGGAAAAAGTATTTCTGAAGAATGGCTTTTCATCTAGACAAGTGAACAGAGTGATGCAGACCTACAAACGAAGGAACAAGGAAGAGGAAGAGGCCTACAGGTCGACTGCTTATCTACCATTTATTGGGAATATTTCTTCACAGATAGGCAGAATATTGAGAGAGTATCAAGTGAGAGTCATCTTTCACCCTCCTTCCAAAATTTCACCACTGGTGGGATCCGTTAAAGACGACCTGGGCCTGCGTAAATCAGGTGTTTACAAAATTCCGTGTGAATGCGACAAATCCTATATAGGGCAAACAACACGAACTGTGTAGGAACGCACTGTGGAACACCAACGGCATACTCGCCTTCTCCAACCCACCAAGTCCGCAATCGCCGAACATTGTATTTCCACAGACCATTCCATGAATTACAACGACACAAAAATTTTGGCCCATACATCAAACTTTTGGAGCTCGATTATCAATGAATCTGTGCAAATAAGATTGTCTGACAACGAGACTCTCATCAATCGAGATAGCGGTTATCAGCTAAACTCTGCTTGGAATCCTGTTATAGAGAAACTTCGTAGTCGACGTAGTTATCTGCATAAAGATGGAAATCGACCTGACACCAATACGCCAGGCTTTCACAGTGGAGGGCGCGAGGCGCAGCGCACGGAGCCGCTATGAACGCGCACGCTGAGCAGCGAATGCGCAATGACACCTCAGTATGGCTTTAAATAGCGGAGCTCAGCGCGTACTCGCCAGTACTACTACAGTGGCACTCATTTGAAGATGGCCAGAAGACACTGTGCCGAAATATCGTGGCAGGACGTTAGTGATATCCGGCAGTTCTCCCGTGTTTTTATGGAACAATTTCGATCATTTTTTGTATCGGGGGCGATCATTATAATATAACTTACTTGTGAGTTTGTGCGGCGGTCAAAAGGTGGTACGGTAATTGGATCTTCACTTGCGATGTATTCTTAAGTGCAGAATTTTATTTTCCAACGCTCTGTGTGATATAACGTACATCCATTTCTCATATTAAGGTGGTGTTGTGGCAGCGGGTCGCCTATCTGATTATACACTAAGGGCCATTAAAATTGCTACACCAAGAAGAAATGCAGATGATAAACGGGTATTCATTGAACAAATATATTATACTAGAACTGACATCTGATTACATTTTACGCAGTTTGGGTGCATAAATCCTGAGAAATCTGTACCCAGAAAAATCACCTCTGGCCGTAATAACGGCCTTGATACGCCTGAGCATTGAGTCAAACAGAGCTTGAATGGCATGTACAGGTACAGCTGCCCATGCAGCTTCAACACGATACCACAGTTCATCAAGAATAGTGCCGTCAGTGCGAACAACAGGTGACCGAGACGTAAAACCAATCACGCCAGGAGATACGCCAGTATGGCGATGACGAATACATGCTTCCAATGTGCGTTCACCGCGATGTCGTCAAACACGGATGCGATCATCATGATGCTGTAAACAGAACCTGGATTTATCCGAAAAAATGACGTTTTGCCATTCGTGCACCCAGGTTCGTCGTTGAGTACACCATCGCAGTCGCTCCTGTCTGTGATGCAGCGTCAAGGGTAACCGCAGCCATGGTCTCCGAGCTGATAGTCCATGCTGCTGCAAACGTCGTCGAACTGTTCGTGCAGATGGTTGTTGTCTTGCAAACGTCCCCATCTGTTGACTCAGGTATCGAGACGTGGCTGCACGATCCGTTACAGCCATGCAGATAAGATGCCTGTCATCTCGACTGCTAGTGATACGAGACCGTTGGGATCCAGCACGGCGTTCCGTATTACCCTCCTGAACCCACCGATTCCATATTCTGCTAACAGTCATTAGATCTCGACCAACGCGAGCAGCAATGTCGCGATACGATAAACCGTAATCGCGATAGGCTACAATCCGACGTTTATCAAAGTCGGAAACGTGATGGTACGCATTTCTCCTCTTTACACGAGGCATCATAACAACGTGTCACCAGGCAACGCCGGTAAACTGCTCTTTGTGTATGAGAAATCGGTTGGAAACTTTCCTCATGTCAGCACGTTGTAGGTGTCGCCACTGGCGCCAACCTTGTGTGAATGCTCTGAAAAGCTAATCATTTGCATATCACAGCATCTTCTTCCTGTCGGTTAAATTTCGCGTCTGTAGTACGTCATCTTCGTCGTGTAGCAATTTTAATGGCCAGTAGTGTATATAAATAAGTGGCATGTCTATGAGACCAAATATAATCAGCTGTGGTAAGAATGTCACTAATTAGGAAACAAAAGAAAAGTGTGAACCTCGTGACTGCGCAAGGATGGAAAGTGGAGCCTCAGATGCGATTATTCTATCATACACTGAAACCTCAGGAAGCTGAGTGACATAACAGAAACGGGAATTTCAGGTGTGGAGTCTGCAGCGGCAGCGGAAAATGCACGACAATGAAAGCGCTCACTCACCGCGGGGTCATTCCGACTGTGAGAACCCGGTCGAGACGCGCTGCTCCTCTGCATACCGAACCGCACTCTGCACGGTCGAGGAACGTCTCTGCTCCCAGACATTCTCACAAGCACTTCGTGGCTTTTCCTTGGCGGAGTGCAGCAGGATACAACGTGTGGTAAAAGGTACGAAAAATTTCTTGCGAGTTACAACATATAACCACCAAACTTATGAATGATTTCACCCCAGCTTTTTGGATGAACTTGTTAACAGATCTCGTCGAGAATTCGATGTTTTCTTGGACTGTAGGGACAACTACATGACGTGGAAATTTTCTTTTGCACAGGTAAGACGATACTTAAGGACGTTTACTTCATGTACATAAACGCACAAGGTACAAAACAGCACTTCATTGGCGGAGCTGTCGTTTAAATTCAGGTGATTCATTTGAAAAGATCTCCGACGTGATTATGGCCGCACGACGGGAATTACTAGACGTATGGGACATTCCATTTCGGAAATCGTTAGGGAATTCAATATTCCAAAATACACAGCGTCAAGAGTGTACTGAGAAAACAGAATTTCATGTGTTTTCGCTCACCACGGACAGTGCAGCAGCCAACGACCTTCACTTAAACGACCGAGGGCAGCGGCGTTTGTGTAGAGTTGTCAGTGCTAACAGACAAGCAACATTGCGTGAAATAACCGCAGAAATCAATGTGCGACGTACGACGAACTATCCATTAGGACGGTGGGACGGAATTTGGAGTTAATGTGCTATGGCAGCAGACGACAGACGCGACTGCCTTTTCTAACAGCAAATGGTCCAAATGGCTCTGAGCACTATGGGATTTAACTTATGAGGTCATCAGTCCCCTAGAACTTAGAACTACTTAAACCTAACTAACCTAAGGACATCACACACATCCATGTCCGAGGCAGGATTCGAACCTGCGACCAGAGCGGTCGCCCGGTTCCGGACTGTAGCGCCTAGAACCGCTCGGCCACCCCGGCCGGCTGCTAACATCACATCGCGTGCAACGCCTCTCCTGGACCCTAGACGACTGGAAAACCATGGCCTGGTCAGATGAGTCCAGATTTCAGTTGGTACGAGCTGATGGTAGGGTTCGAGTGTGGCGCAGATCCTACGAAGCCAAGTTATCAAAAGACAACGTGTAAAGTGGCGGTGATTCCTTAATGGTCCGGGCTGTCTTTACATGGAATTGACTGGTTCCGATGGTCCAATTGAACCGAGCATTGCCTGGAAATGATTATATTCGGCTACGTGGAGATCATTTATTCCCAAACGACTATGCAATTCTTATGAATGACTATGTGCCATGCCAGTGGACAACAACTGTTCGCAATTGTGTGAAGAAAATCCTGGACAATCCGAGAGAATGATTTGACCATCCATATCACCCGACATGAATACCATCGAACATTTATGGGATATAATTAGGAGATCAGTTCGTGCACAACATCCTGCACCGACAGCGTTTTCGCAATTGTGGACTGGCTATATTTCTGCAGGGGCTTCCAACGACTTGTAGGGTCCAAGCCATATACACTCCTGGAAATTGAAATAAGAACACCGTGAATTCATTGTCCCAGGAAGGGGAAACTTTATTGACACATTCCTGGGGTCAGATACATCACATGATCACACTGACAGAACCACAGGCACATAGACACAGGCAACAGAGCATGCACAATGTCGGCACTAGTACAGTGTATATCCACCTTTCGCAGCAATGCAGGCTGCTATTCTCCCATGGAGACGATCGTAGAGATGCTGGATGTAGTCCTGTGGAACGGCTTGCCATGCCATTTCCACCTGGCGCCTCAGTTGGACCAGCGTTCGTGCTGGACGTGCAGACCGCGTGAGACGACGCTTCATCCAGTCCCAAACATGCTCAATGGGGGACAGATCCGGAGATCTTGCTGGCCAGGGTAGTTGACTTACACCTTCTAGAGCACGTTGGGTGGCACGGGATACATGCGGACGTGCATTGTCCTGTTGGAACAGCAAGTTCCCTTGCCGGTCTAGGAATGGTACAACGATGGGTTCGATGACGGTTTGGATGTACCGTGCACTATTCAGTGTCCCCTCGACGATCACCAGTGGTGTACGGCCAGTGTAGGAGATCGCTCCCCACACCATGATGCCGGGTGTTGGCCCTGTGTGCCTCGGTCGTATGCAGTCCTGATTGTGGCGCTCACCTGCACGGCGCCAAACACGCATACGACCATCATTGGCACCAAGGCAGAAGCGACTCTCATCGCTGAAGACGACACGTCTCCATTCGTCCCTCCATTCACGCCTGTCGCGACACCACTGGAGGCGGGCTGCACGATGTTGGGGCGTGAGCGGAAGACGGCCTAACGGTGTGCGGAACCGTAGCCCAGCTTCATGGAGACGGTTGCGAATGGTCCTCGCCGATACCCCAGGAGCAACAGTGTCCCTAATTTGCTGGGAAGTGGCGGTGCGGTCCCCTACGGCACTGCGTAGGATCCTACGGTCTTGGCGTGCATCCGTGCGTCGCTGCGGTCCGGTCCCAGGTCGACGGGCACGTGCACCTTCCGCCGACCACTGGCGACAACATCGATGTACTGTGGAGACCTCACGCCCCACGTGTTGAGCAATTCGGCGGTACGTCCACCCGGCCTCCCGCATGCCCACTATACGCCCTCGCTCAAAGTCCGTCAACTGCACATACGGTTCACGTCCACGCTGTCGCGGCATGCTACCAGTGTTAAAGACTGCGATGGAGCTCCGTATGCCACGGCAAACTGGCTGACACTGACGGCGGCGGTGCACAAATGCTGCGCAGCTAGCGCCATTCGACGGCCAACACCGCGGTTCCTGGTGTGTCCGCTGTGCCGTGCGTGTGATCATTGCTTGTACAGCCCTCTCGCAGTGTCCGGAGCAAGTATGGTGGGTCTGACACACCGGTGTCAATGTGTTCTTTTTTCCATTTCCAGGAGTGTAGTATTGCTGCATTACGCCGGGCAAGAGGAGGTCCGATACGACATTAAGAAGTATCGTATGACTTTTATCACCTCATGTATGCTGGACGCAAGGGCGCCCACACCCGAAGGCAAGGTGTTGGAGGAGGCGGAGGCGGGGGGGGGGGGGGGGCGACACCCATCCCTAGTTCTCAGGGAACGGAAAAAATATAGTTAGTCACGTGTTTTTCTTGCAAGAAAATAATTTGAAGTCGGCGTTACGCAGATTTTTTACGATGTCAAAACCGAAGTTTTTAAAGCCTACCTAAAAGTTGTCGTTCATCTTGTGAAATAATAAATAACATGTGTGACTAGGACCTCCCGTGGGGTACATCGTTCGCCTGGTGCAAGTCTTTCGAGTTGACGCCACTTCGGCGGCTTGCGCGACGATGGGGGTGAAATGATGATAATTAGGACAACACAACACCCAGGCCCTGAGCGGAGAAAATCTCCGAGCCAATCGAACCCCTTAGGATTGACATTCTGTCGCGCTGACCACTCAGCTACCGGGGGCGGACTGTGAAATGAAAAAAATACTCCATACTTTCAGGTCTCGCCCACAGTCCCGTCATAAACTATCATATGGGCGCTCTTGTCTTGCCGTAAAAGAACAACAATCTTCAAGGGATCACAGACTATGTTTTGAGGAACAAAACGGGAGTACGAACCCCTGTTCGAAAACGTCATCCGATGACGATACAGAGCGTCGGCGTCGTAGCGATTAACTCCGGCCTCTATACCATTCCGAAACCAATTTGAGTTTGTGTGTTGACGGATCGCAAGCGGAACGCTGAACAAATCGTCTGACAGCAGCTCGCCGACGTGGTGACGGCTGCGGAAATTGCCTGCCGCGTGCTCCCGCGAAGCCTGCAAAGCGCGTGACGGGAAACGAACGCCGTTCACACGGTTTCGACACGCCGGTACAATTCTCTACTCTGCAGTCCCTCATACTTTGCCGTACCTTTTGTTGCACCCTTTCACGTTCTGAGTCAGTAATCGTCCAGACGTCAGAGAGAGAAGATCGCTGTGGCATTGTGTCTTTTGTGACAAACGGTGGCTGCAGCTGTAAATATTGTCGAATGTGCAGAACATGCAGCAATTCGTTTACTGCCGTAGAAAAAGAAAAAGAATGTGCAGACTGTTCCAATGGAGAAAATTTAGTAAATTATTGACACTTTCCTCGAGTTCACGAACAAAAGAATGGCTCTGAGCACCGTAGCGCCTAGAACCGCTCGGCCACAATGGCCGGCAGTTCACGAACAGTTACGTACCCTGTACATCCTGATACCTGAAATAATTGTCTACTGCCTGAGTTCGTTGGGAGCTGAAACTTCCTTCAGATGACCCTAAGACCCACAAAATGAGTCTAGCTAATGAATGTGACCATTTTATCGATCACATTCCTGCACTTGAGGGGAAGAGGGTTCCGTATGTGAACGTCGCGCCGAAGAAGCAGTCCATAGGATCGGCTTCGCATGGAAACTTCTGAACCCACAAAACGTTTTCGGGAAGAAAGTCGTGGTCACTTTATGCTGGAAAAGGAAAAGCGTATTGCTGATCCTGTCTATCGAAGAGCTACAGCCGGCCGCGGTGGTCTCGCGATTCTAGGCACGCAGTCCGGAACCGTGCGACTGCTACGGTCGCAGGTTCGAATCCTGCCTCGGGCATGGATGTGTGTGATGTCCTTAGGTTAGTTAGGTTTAAGTAGTTCTAAGTTCTAGGGGACTGATGACCACAGCAGTTGAGTCCCATAGTGCTCAGAGCCATTTGAACCATTTTTTTTGAAGAGCTACAACAC
Organism: Schistocerca nitens; assembly: GCF_023898315.1. Classification (NCBI taxonomy): domain Eukaryota; kingdom Metazoa; phylum Arthropoda; class Insecta; order Orthoptera; family Acrididae; genus Schistocerca; species Schistocerca nitens. The sequence goes on along the minus strand of NC_064614.1, from coordinate 498,393,480 downwards.
CTCAATAGCGTATAGTGGAAGACCATGAAGGGCAATTAAAATGGACGCCGTAGTCGTCTGGATTGGTCTGACACAGTTGCAGCATTTTTTGCTGTCTCCCTTTAGCGGGTTTTTGAACAGATGCGAGCAAACGCGTAACCCAGCGGATGGCGAAATTTATCTTTTCGAAAACGTCGTGCAAAGTGTTGAAAACTGATCCCCGACTTATTTTCACTTCTTTCACTATCGTCTCGGTTGTGATACACCGGTGTTCGAGAACCAGAGCCTCCATTTCTCTTGTGATTCCCATTTGCTCACAGAGTGATGGTCTGACACTTCTTTGTTCGTCATTCAGACTTGTCTGACCACACTGGAATCTTCTGCACATCCGAGACTAGGGGCCTTATGAATTAAGTGAAGCAAACACTTTTCATACGAATTTAGAAGTGTATGCTTCGGAATTTATCAATAAAATATGAAGCAAGTGCTCTGAAGTGGGGAGACAAAACGGAGAAAGAAGCTTTTCCTTTGTCCTGAGCTCTGGCTTCGGCATTAGGTTAACTATTTGAATAAACAGAAACTCTGATTTAATAGCTTCTAAAATATATATGAAGACAGTAACTGTTCTCGAAAGAACAGGTACCACTGATGACCGTGCAGCTTCTCTAGAATAAATGATAATTAATTGAAACCCTCAGCTGCCGACAGGTACATTACGTATGTAGATTGTGGACAGTTGGGAATGTGGAACTCACGGGAATCGTGCAAGGGATAAGTCCCTGCAGTCGCATTACTCATCTGTGTCCTCGGTGGCTCAGATGGATAGAGCGTCTGCCATGTAAGCAGCAGATCCGGGGTTTGAGTCCCGGTCGGGGCACACATTTTCAGCTGTCGCTGTTGAGGTATATCAACAACACCTGCCGGCAGTTGAGGGTTTCAATTAATTATCGTTTAGCTTCTAAACTAATAGCTTCTAAAACAATAGCTTCTAAAATGTGAAGAGTGGACTGCAGTAGAGTCATGTCTGTCAGGTGTAAACATGACTCAACTAGCAGCATAAGTACGCCGCGAAAATGCAACAAACCACGTCGGTGTAATATAAAACTCTATCTCGTTTCCATGAAGAAAATTTTAAAAAGATTGCGAATCTTTTTCCGCCAGACACAGGACAACGAAGAGATGGAGCACTATTGTCAGAAATGAGGATGAAGATTTTCCTTCGGTATGTAGCTGATCCAAGATTCCAGTCTGACAAAGAAGAAGAAATGGGGAGTCATCAAACCACAATGAGTAGTGTTTCTAAAAAGATAACAGAAAATGCTGACTCGTGGATCAAATTCCCGACGTCACCACATGATGTGATAGTGGCAAGCACCGAGTGACTAGAAAAATGTGAATTTCCAAGTGCTGTTGTTGTAGCAGACTGTACGCACGTGCGAATTCCGAAACCTATGCAGTACGGCTACGAATATATCAACAGAAAGTGGTACTCTTGTGCAAATGTGCCGGGTACATGCAATGTAAAGGAACAGTGCACTGACGTTGAGGCTTGCTGGCCTTGGTCAGTAGATGGAACACGAAGAAATTCGTTTCCAGTAACTGAGAGGGAAATTCTTAGGAGAGGACATGAAAAAAGACAACACATTGCAGCTTTAATACAAAATGTAGGATTTTGAACTGTTTTATTTTTGAAAACAAACAAAACAACTGTTCGCTTTTGGTACCAAAGTTTAAAGCGCAGTATACATAGTAAAACTGCTTCCATTTTCTTCCTCTTGCGCCTTATTTTCGTTGTTTATCTTTGCATGAAGGAAGCTCATTATCAAAGCTGCTTCTTCCATTTGCATCCTTCTCAATTTCAGTTGCTCCAGTGGCACCAGCCAGTGTAATTTTGTGGTAATGAGCAACTTTGTCTCATCTGTTTCTGGCAAACAGCTTGTTTCCTTCAAGTGTGATTCTATGTCATATAAATTTCCTCTAGACGAGGAGGATGATAAGGGGCAGAACGAAGTTTAATATCTGTTCCTCGAACAATATATATGTCAAAGATATATGCAGTTCTAGAACTGTTATTCTTGTTGTTGCTATTGTTGTTGTTGTTATGTTTGCATTTTTATAACAATTTTTTTACAAAGACAATAGCAGGAATTTCCCTTCGCTAAGGGCTACAAAATGTTGCTGGCGTAAGTTAACACTGGTCGAGGCTCTTAAGGATACTGAGTAATAATCGTGGCTCATACGTCTTAGATTAAGCTGGTATAGTTACCATAATCAGCAATCAAACTGGTATTCCTATCAAAGAATAAAGCATTACAATTACCACAATATAGTCTACAAATATAGCAATTGTGTGTGGCCAGTAAACTCTTTATCGATACTAATGTTATACACTGAAGAGCCGAAGACACTGGTGTGCCTGCCTAATGTCGTATAGCGCCCCAGCGAAAACACAGAAGTGCCGCAACACAATATGGCATGGACTCGAATAATACCTAAATAGTGCTGGAGGGAATCGACACCATGAATCCTGCAGGGCTCTCCATAAATCCGTAGGAGTACGAGGGTGTGGAGATCTCTTCTGAACAGCACATTGCAAAGCATCCCAGATATGCTCACTAATGTTCATGCCTGGAGCGTTCAGTGGCCAGCGGAAGCTATTAAATGCAGAAGAGTGTTCCTGGAGCCACACTGTAGCAATTCTGGACGTGTGGGGTGTCGCATTGTCCTGCTGGAATTGCCCAAGTCTGTCGGAATGCACAATGGACATGCATCGATGCAGGTGATCAAACAGAATGCTTACATACATGTCACCTATCAGAGTTGTATCTAGACAAATCAGGGCCCCATATCACTCCAACTGCACACGCCCCACACCATTGCAGTGCCTCCACCAGCTTGAACAGTCCCCTCCTGACTTGCAGGGTCCATAGGTTCATGAGGATATCTCCGTACCTTTACACGTCCATCCACCCAATACAATATGAAACGAGACTCGTTCGACTAGACAGCAACTGCCCCGTGTCCCTCGCCCAGGCAAGGCATAAAGCTTTGTGTCGTGGTCATCAAAAGTTTCATTGAATGGTTTGCACACTGATATTAGTTGATGGCCCAGCATTGAAATCTGCAGGAATTTGCGCTACTGTTATGTGGAACGTTTCTCTTCAGTCGTCATTGGTCCCATTCTTGCAGGATCTTTTCTGCCACAGGGACGTGGGAGATTCATGTTTTACCAGATTACTGATATTCACAGTACACTCGTGAAATGGTCATATGGGAAAATCCCCACTTCGTCACTACCTCGGAGATGCTGTGTACCATCGCTCGTGTGCTGACTATAACATCACGTTCAAACTCACTTAAATCTTGATAACTTGCCATTGTAGCAGAAGTAACCAATCTAACAACTGTACCAGACACTTGTTGTCTTATATAGATAACATAGACAGGGCGTGACATCATTAGTAGTAGGGCAAAGAGAGTGCGACCTCACATTGCATTATAACCAAATTTATTCAAGCTGGTGGATCCAAAATGGCGACGATAGATGAAGCTACATCACAATGATGTCACAGTGGGAAGTTCAAAATTTGGCGGGAAAATATGTCAATTGGGCCATTTCGACTAACCTAACGTCCTCTCCACCCTTCCCCTTCACGTAACCTCCCCATGAAAATAGTGGGAAAATTTTGGCGGGAAAAAAGGTCACTTGGGCTACCTCCACTAACCATAAAAAACGCTGGGAAAACTTTGGTGGGAAAATAAATCAATTGGGATACCTCAACTAACATAATTCATCCAACCACCACTTCTTCCTTGGAACTGGCGAAAAACGGACTTAGTCTGTGCTGGGCTGCTGGATAGGAGAGATGTAAGTCTTTATTTTGCATGAATTTCTTATTTAAACAATATGAGTTGTCATAGGCAGTAGCTCCATCCAGTGTGTTCACTATGAGGTCCAAAATCCAACTGACCTAGTACACAGTACCGCCACCAGAGGGTGCTGTCTGTCGTCCCTCCCCCTCTCCACTAATCCAAGATGACTGTCTGGGGAAAAAGTGGAGGGAAAAGGACTCAGTATGTGTCCAGATGCTGGACTTTAAATTTCAATGGGAAGCTGGAACAATTTATTCAAGGGGTGGACTTCACATAGTTTCTTTATTATGCTGATACTACACACTCGCCCTGACATGCCTGGGTCACAATACACAGCATACAGACCTGCAAACTGTTCGTAAACTACCGAAATAATGCAGTAAACTGATCTATAGACAAGCAAAAAATTCGTAAATTGTCAAAATAACGCATGTAAATGCTCTGAAAACACGTTCACTAATTGTAAACTGTCGATATAACGCATTCCACAGCCTACTGGCCTGCAAACTACTCGTAAACTACCGAAATAATGCAGTACACTTATGTATAGACACGGAAACAACTCGTAAATTGTCTAAATAACGGATTTAAAACGCTGTGCAAACATGCTCGCTAATTGTAAACCGTCGAAATAATGCATTGCGCAGACACATTCACTATGCATAAAACCGTAAAAAAATAATACATGTATAATGCTGTAGAAACACACTCAGAACCCTTAAACAGCCAAAAATAGTGCAGTGCACAAATACTACTTGCATGTAAAAACACTTTCGAACAGTCGTTAAGAAATTCAACCATGACTTATCAGCGAACTGTTGCCTACAGAGATCCAAAGCTTGCACGCTGGGGTGGCGCGCGCACAGGTCCCACATGCAAGACACGTCTGGCTGTGCACGTGTTTACCATTGGTGGCGCGGTGACACATAGCATTTGTACCTGCAGGTCCAGCGAGACGTTTGCCTAGCGACTCACCCTTGGAAGTTCAGCTAAAAGGTTGTCATTGTTATACTGACGTCCCATTTTTATGTAAATAGCAGCCAGTTCTCCCTTTGGACACGCTATGGAAATCTTTTGCATTGCTTTCATAAACTGTTTGCAAAAATATCCCAGAATAGCACAGGATGCATTCTTCCTTGCGAACCTAATAGGACAGCTCGTCAGTCACGTGTTACCATTCCCAAAAATCGTAACGTCCTGCTTTCAACATACATCTCAGAAACAGTAAATGTTAGCTCATGTTCTAACCGCTAAAAGCCTTCACAATGTCTGTGCATGGTTGCGAAAACACCGTTAATCATGAGAGCATTCTTGTTGTTAGGGAAGAGAGAACTGTGTAAGCACAGATGGGAAAATCAGAACAATTATGCAAACAGAATTCGGAGCACTGTCCTTCGGAAGTGAAACAAGGCTGGAATTTTTGGTGTCCTACAGCTGCTGATCTGGAGAAGTCCTAATGCCGCCATGGTGGATGAGGGGCAGCATCATGCCAGAGATGGGTGGTCTGCTCCAACTTGTCTTTGAACACTTTAACAAAGAAGACACATATTACTCTCAGAACTTTCCGTACATAGCTTCCCCCATCTTTTTTGAACCAGTCTGTAGAGGCTCTTGGCTGTTATGTCCAAGCTCAAAGGATGTCTTGTAAACGAATGGAGCATTATGATTGGCTCTTACTGAATTTACCCGCCTCTGTGCGAGCACTGTATGCCATTTTCTTTCTGCAGACAAGACTTCCAGTCGAAAACTATTTTGCACAGACGAGCATACCACCCTGACAGTTAAACCTTGCAAAACCAGTCTACACCTCATGAAATACGGAAATACACTTCCTCAGTTACACCGCTCTGCTACTGTCGAGGAAAGCTTGAATATTTCAGCATGAAGCTACTCTCAAACCTGGCTATATCACCACATGCCATATTGATGTAGTAAACACACAATTCGTATCCTGCACCATACGAAATCGACACTTCTACATCCTGCATATAGCTATCGACCACCAGACACCTGTACATATACCACGAAGACAGATAGCATAAGCACAAGCACCTTATATACCCTTCACAGCAGTGAGATCGGGCGGTCATCCACCACAGCCGACAGTCACAAGTCATCTGACCCCCCCCCCCCCGCCCGTCCACACACACACTGGCCTGATGCATGACCAGAGAACCCTCAGCGGACCGATATCACTCTCCAAACTGTTGCACAAAGGCCAGGTTGGTTCCCTCGGCACAAAGGGGTTACTGTTTCTGACTCGATCTGCTTGCTTGCTCTCTGCACCTATCTTCAGACTCTAGGAACACAAAAACACATGTATTTTCACATGGTTTCCAGTCTATATCTTCGAAATTGTACTGTGCAAGCGATATTGCTATGCAAGCGATATTGCTTTGTGCTTGATAACGAGAAGTATCGCGTCAATGGTATAATATTCTGGCTAACCATATGAAAATATATGTGTTCTTGTAATCCAAGAGTCTAGAAATGGGTGTAGAAAGCAAGCAGGTCAGGGCCAGAAACAGTGACGCCTTTGTGCCGAGGGGAACCGACCCAGCCTTTGTACAACAGTTCGGAGAGTGACCTGAGTTCGCTGAGGGTGCTCTGCTCACGCATCAGACCAGTGTGTGCAGGGCAGATGACTTGTGAGATCAGTGCACTGCATTATTTCGGTAGTTTACGAACAGCTTGCAGGTCTGTTTGCAGGCTGTTCATTTGTGACCCCAGGCACATCAGGGCGAGGTTTTGTATCAGCGTAATAAATACACTATGTGAAATCTACCCTCTAAATAAATTGTTCCAGCTTCCTACTGAAAATAAATAAAGTACACTCCTTCCTCTCCAGCAGCCGGACTCAGACTGAGTCCTTTTCCCTCGATTTTTCCCCAGATCACGATTTTGGATTAGGGGAGAGTGGGAAGGATGACCCTGCCCTCTGGTGGTGGTACTGTGTACTAGGTCAGTTAGATTCCAGACCTCATGGTGAACAACGTGGATGGAGCTACTGCCTATAACAATTCAAATTGTTTAAATAAACAATGCATGCAAAATAAAGACCAGTCCTATCCAGCAGCCAAGCATAGACTGAGTCCTTTTCCCGCCAATTCCAAGGAAAAGCTGGTGGTCAGATGACTCAGGATAGTTGAGGTAGCCCAACTGACCTATTTTACTGCCAAAATTTTCCCACCACTTTCTTAGGTTAGTAGAGGTAGCCCAAGTGACGTTTTTGCCACCAAAATCACACTGTCATTTTCTTGGGTAGGTGAGGGGAGGGGGGTAGGGGGGATGGGAGGGGGTTAGGTTAGTGGAGGTAGCCAAATTGACCTATTTTCCTGCCAAAATTTGAACTTCCTGCCATGGCGTCATTGCAACATTCTCACATCTATTGCCGACATCTTGAATAAATTTGGAAACAGTGCAACTCTCTTTACCCTACTACTCTCATTACTCTGAAACCAACATCTAAGTCACCTGCCTAGGTTAGAAGGATGTCCTGAGGGAATTTAACTCGTTCACTCAACAAGAACATATTTTACTGATGTAATTAACAATCTACATTCATCTTTAGTGGTGTATGGCAGTGTCAGGAGCAGATTTACACCATGAAGAACTTTCGTACTGGCATATGAACTTACTCAAGACCTGCTGGAAGTGTTTTTTTAATGATGTTATAAGTCGTGGGTGGAGTAGAATATCAATCCGGACGTCTGAAGCTGCTTCCAACAGATTGTTGGTACCTATTCAGATTGGTACATCTACCAGTGCTGATTGCTCTGCCTTTGTAGTAAATTATGGCTATGATTCATTCCTCATCCAGTTTCTTACACTTGTACTTGGCTAGGAAACTAAACAAAAAACTGAAGTGCCACATTTGGCCAATTTCATCATGTTTTAAAATTTCTAGTCCCGGTATCTTGAACAGAAAGAAAGAGGTGGCTCATCTATCATATCCAATTATCGTGTTTATATGTGCAAAATGGGCCAGAAAGTATTAGACAAATGTCCATTTATAATGTGAAAAAGCCCTTTTAAAAATTCGTTACCTTCAGTTTGCAGGATATTAGAAATGATGTTTTCCTTCAACTGAATAAACATGTTTCAAACAGACCTCCCCTTGATAATCACATTCATCAACTGAAGAAAAGCTGTACTCATCAAGTACTATAAAAAAAATACATAATGAAGTGAGACTCCCCAGCAAGAAGCTACACCATACTCTGATTAGAAATGCTTTGTTTGATAGTCAGTGATTTTTGCGATTGTTTTAAAGTAGAATTATATACATATGTGGTGGCACCTACAGCTGCAGAAGTCAGGTCACCTACAGCTGAACTGTTGCTTTTGGGTCTGTTTGTGTGAAGTGAATTAATGAATTTGAGTCTCATTCTGTGAACCTTATCTGTATTTTTCTTAAACTCTGTTGCTGACAACTGAGAAATTAACGCCTTACATTAGTTTCAGTATGTAACTCAGAATATCAGCTTCCAAATTTCCATGCTAAAGTGGAATTACCCACTGTGTCATCTTATAAGATGACTGAAATACTTTTTTTTATTCTTCCCCCTCATACGGAGTTTCCAGTGCAGCAAGAATTGGATTAAATAAAGTTGATTCTAAAAGATCGGTGTTAAGCGTTACAGTTGTGTTCAAATTTGCGAGAACAGCTCGAGTCATGGGATTAGCGTTGCTGTTTCACGATCATAGGTTACCGATTTCAATTACTGCGCGGGTCGGTTACTTCTGCTCGCGTCTGGATGTGTGCGTTGTCATCATCATCATTTTATCATCATCAACAGAATTAGCCTCAGCTAAAAAGCATGCACCAAACTCCCTAATATTCCAGGCGGAAACTCCCGGTCAATAAAGTCAAATCCACATTTCGTTTCATTTTACTGATACGCGAGTGCAGCCGAGGGTAACAGTAGAATACAATGCTTATACGTGTTTAATCCATACCAATTCATACTTCCACTCTGATACTAGAAATGCGAAAGTAATTTTTTCTTGCGTTTTCACGGCTAAACCACTGAGCCTATAGCCTATCCATGAAATTTGGCGTGAGACAGCTTGAACAGCCGCCCGGTGTGGCCGAGCGGTTCTAGGCGCTTCAGTCTGGAACCGCGCGCGGCCGCTACGGTTCGAATCCTGCCTCGGGCATGGCTGTGTGTGATGTCCTTAGGTTAGTTAGGTTTAAGTAGTTCTAAGTTCTAGGGCACTGATGACCTCTGATTTTGAGTCCCGTAGTGCTCAGAGCCATTTGAACCATTTAGCCAGCTTGAACGCTGATGAAGAAGACAAACTACTTCACAAAGTGCATAGTACAAGATATTTATTGATTTGAAGAATATTACGCGAATTAAAGAAAAATATGTACTCTTTGAAAAAACTAGTTAGTCTTTCACTTTTGAATTTTTATCATGTTTGGAAAATGATTTTTGATTGATATGTTCTACATAATATGATTCAACGTAATCAATAAATGCTTATTCAGTTCTCAATGTGTTTAGCCCATACTTCCATACAACACCAGTATTATTAATTGCGAAAGTAGCCCACTCCGTTTCGTTTTCACGTTCTGTTAAACAGATTCCGATGGTATGTGGTATGGAGATAGTTTGAACCCTGAGGAAGACCGTAGGTTACCTTAGAAAGTTGTATCTTTTTGAGTATTATTAACATTTTAAAATATGTATACATGAGTGGCCTGCAGACGGCGATGGCGCGGTGGTCGGCGATTCTTAGCGTCTATAGATTATTCTGTGGCAGTGCAAATACAATGTTATTGTGCGCTTGGTTTATGATATTGAGTACTTACTCCACATACCATAGCTGGAGTGTTTTGGTCGTTAAGCCCGAGAACCACATTTAAAACTATTACTATAAAGCTCGCTAACGTAAGTCTGATTTAGCGCATAGTTCTAAGAGAGCTGAAGTTGCGTAAGTTGCTCGATTCCAATAAACCTCAGAGCAGTCTCGTGTCCGCCGGAACTTGGATGCAGAACGTCAGGCTGTATTAAGAGCCACAGAGACATTAGAACAGTTACAAACCCGTCGTATTGGGAATTTCCAAGAATGATTCCCTATCGAAGTCGGTGGGTCCAAACAATACATATCGAACGTGCGGTCGGAAATCGATCATGCGACTCCGGTGGCGGGCGTTGTGATCGTCATTTTTATCTGTTTTCCGTCGTTCACTTGCTTGCTCTAAATTACATACCTCCGCGAATTATTTGTGAGTTGCTAGGGAAATCCACACGATTTATGTCGTTAGCGAGTGGGATGTCTGGTGTTCTTGACGTTTATTCGGCGGATTCTCTCACATGGAAGAATCTAATTGCATGTTTATCCAGTGTAGAAAATTGTTCGACTTTTTGTCCCAAATATGGAGTACTACCGGACGAGGAAAGAAGGGACTGTGTAGATTGTGGTGGTGCGAAGTGTGTAAAATTTCGTAAGAACAGTTTCGATGCTGAAATACCGTTACAATTTCATTGCTGACAGTGCGGAAAACGATCGAGTATCAGGAGGAATAGATGGTTCGACTCTTCCAAATTATCCATCCAGACCACCGTAATGGACTTTCACATGACGGCTACACCGACGACGAGTAAGGTAAGTCGTCTCCTTTGCAAGTACAAGTATTTTTGTAAAGCTCTTCATATGTCGTTACTGTAGTGACCGACATAAACATACTCATAACGCCCGCCACCAGAGTCACATGATCGATTTACGAGCGCACGTTCGATATGTATCGTTTGGACCCAGCGACTTCGATAGGCAATCATTCTTTGGAATATTAGACGCTGAGCGTCACGCCTCACTACAGCTTTCAAGACGTTAGAAAGCTCTAAGGAAGGCATTATTTAAAGGCCGTACGACAAACAGTCTCGTACCTTTACGTGTGGAACGCGAGGGGCTTTTGGTGAGGTTGCATTTGATTGTGATCTATTAACTGACTACGTGAATCATAAATGAATCATCATACGGTGGGGTGGATTAAAAACGTAGGCGCCATAACGCTTTCAATTGAAGGGCGAAACGGTTAGTGCGTGTTGCTTTAGAGTAGTACTAGGTGAGCCACAGAAACCCTTAAAATCTCTACTTCTACACGAATGTAGCGAATGGAGGCTTTTTTTTTTATACAAGTAGAACATATAATGCCTGCGTTCGGATTCGACATACAGCAAAATAGTAGAAACACGTTCATTATATACCTACTACCGGCACTGCCTTTATTTATTATATATTCGTCTCTACATCACTATGTACGCGAACATCTCGTAAATTTACTGGCGTGCTTACTCACCATCACTCACAATAACAAAACCATTGATATGCGAGCAAAGCAGCGGGTAACACCTAGCACTGCAATATTTCTGAAACAAAACATGATTAATGCATAAACATTAGGACGTTTACCAGCATTTAATGATAAGAGACTGCTACTATTACGACTACTACTACTACTAATAATAATAATAATAATAATAATAACAGTGGTTATGATACGTAATATGAGGAGAACATTTTGTTTTTCCCGCGGAAAACAAATTTCCATTATTATAATCGTGATTCATTTTATTTGCCTAATAAAGATTGTAACTAAACCTTACCACATGATATATGGACGGTGCAGGCCCCAGTGTCTTTGCTCCTGAAAATTACGATTTGGAAAAAAGTAACTGTGAAATAATCTCATTTTAACATTGGTTAATGTGTGTAATTTAGTGTTACGTTTCTATTTGCTTTTGGATGGCACTTAAATATTCCATCCACTTTGCAACGTAACTTGCTCGATGAAATAGAAGGCTGTGTGGGTTGTGTAACTTAGTAATAAATAATAAACACGTAGCTTGAGATGTGCTCCTTGTCTAGGAGATCTTGCCGAAAACTGGGTGCACATTTTAGATTATACAACGTGTAACATGAAATAAGCTCAGGATACTCTGAGAAACATTTTATATCATTTTATTTTACAATGCGATACACTTTACACAGCGGAAGTAGGAATGATAGTGACCCACAGTTCTCATATCCCGATTTCTTGTATACATTTCATGACAATTGGACCATTGTTGATAGCATTGATTTTACGAGTTACAGTTAAAAACCGTCACATCTTGTTAATTTAACATACAACTTGAAATTTTGATCAACACATAGTTCAGCCTGAAAAGTAATCATAGGACTTAAAATTACATATGCAACATTAAAAATGCTTTTTATAGTTTCATTAATTACATGATAAATATTAGGTACACTATTCCAACCGCATTTTATGCACTTGACTGAAGTGACCTTTTTATCAGAACTACTAGAATTTCTGACATTTTAACAGAAAGTAGGTTTAGTCATTTATTTATAGTTTCTGAGAGATAATAACTCATTTAAAGTTACATAATTATTCCGAAAATTAGTGAACATCTTGAAACGTCCCCTTAGAAAAATTATACAAGACTGTGCTTAAACTGACACACAATATTTTTAGCGCAACGCAATCTGACTTTCAAAAACCCCTACAAAAGAATGGCCCTGACTAACATTAACCTTTCACAAATCACTTACCTCATCAAAAATCTTCGTTACTCGAACTACTGCAATACAGCGAGCGCCACTACTGCCAGCTAAATAAAAGATTCAAACTACGGAAGGCACTAACTACTGATAGGCATAGTTAGCAAATGAAAGATTTTAATAGAGAACAAACAATGTATTTACCTTAATAGTCATAATTGACATCCAGTCTTACAAATTTCAAAACTCCGCCATCTCTCTCCCCACATCCACCACTACTGGCGGCTCACCTCCAACTGAGCAACGCTACGCGCTGTTCACAGCCAGCTGCCTAACACTACAATGGCGAGTATTACAACAATGCAAAGCAGCCACAGACTGCACACAGCACAGCCAGTGATTTTCATACAGAGGTGGCGTTACCAATAAAAAAACCTAAACAGCCTACTTCCATAGCCCCCATGCTCCCCACAAAAAAATTTACAAATTGGTTTGGGCAGTGGCCAATACATATTTGTTAAAATTTTTCATAATCGTAATTACAATAACAAAGAAATCAAATGCACACACTTATCGATACAATGTTGGTCAAAAGCTAAAATTTTCTCACAGTCCATAAAGACAGTCCTGATCATTCATCACATTGCAGTGTTTTTCTCAAAGTCTGAGCAGTAAAAGAAAATGCACACAGAAGTAGTGGATTTCCATGCAGTCTTGAAGAAGTAGCGTTGTCCTTCCAACGGAAAGACAGTGCTGACTCTCGACATGCAGACAGGTCATGGGCCATAACAGCAGAGTCAGTCAAACTTTTGAAGAGTATTGGTAGGTAGGTCATCACAGAGCAGACGCACTGTAGTCCTGGTAGAGATTACGGTATTGGTGGGCCACCAGAGGTGCAGACCCACTGCAGTCCTTGTAGAAATAATGGTATTGATGGATCATCAAAGATGTAGACCCACTGTAGTCCTTGTAGAGATAATGGTACTGGTGGGTCATCAAAGATGCAGACCCACTGTAGTCCTTGTAGAGATAATAGTATTGGTGGGTCATCAAAGGTGCAGACCCACTGTAGTCCTTGTAGAGACGGCCAGCAGCCATCTGTTGCAAATGTGCAGGTGCACAATCACCATCGAAGAGTCTTGCGGACAATATAGCAAGTCCATAAACCACCACTTGTGCACCCACAAAGTTTTTTAATTGTCCTTAGAACCAGCAATGCTGTTATCCAGTCCCTTGCTGAATTATTAACACACGTGCAAACACTAACAGTCCCTACTTCTCACATATTGTCCATATACTATGACCAACAGAAACGTGTGCAAAGAAATGATACTTAATTTGAAGAACTGGTGTCAATTACAATATTATAACATAAGAATACAATTACAAAGGTACAAAATACATTATTAAAGAACATAACAATACAGATAACATTTGTAGTAATAGGGGCTTTACAAAAGAATAGAAATAACATATACGTCAGTGTTACAGGAATTATGACATGAGTACATACATAAAAGATCCGAGTAACTTTCGAAACATCAACTTCACACATGAGCATTAAAACAAAACAGAATAAATAATGTCTAAACATCTTTACAAAAAAATAACATAGTATTTGAAAAATTCTACAACATATCTCTTATCAGATAAACACATAAAGACAGGAAAAACACAAATACACAAGAGTGCACAAACACATATCAGAATAACACAGGAGGAAAGGACAGGGTTTGTTTTCAGTGTAACATTTGGTACTGCAGTCCAACCCAAAACTTCATTCCATAGATCTTTCGTCTTATTTCAACATTTGTTTCCACCAAAAAAATCCTATCCAAGCATGCTTTCTGTATTTATATGTTCACATATTTCTTACCTCATTATTTATTTCCAAAAAAATCCTACCTAAACCTGTTGTCCCAAACCCTACGTTTTTGGTTCATATTCTCTTTCAAAATACTTTTTTTTGGCCAAACCATTTTCTTACAGCTTCTCAATGCATTTCTACCAATTCATCACAACTCGTTCTCTCATATAGCCTACCCCATCTTAAGCTAACTTAAATCTACTGAGCTCAGATGCTAAACTAAGGGACGAGGCAATGCAGCAGTACAAAACAATTAACACAAACAGCGATGACAAAATATTCAAATTGGCCAAGCAAGCAGCAATATTACAGCTAATATTACGCAATGAGCAGCAAACAAGAAAAATAAATCAGTAGTAAAACTGGCTTAACAGAGTAATGTAAAGTGAAATCTAATAGTACTATGCCTGGCAAACAGCAGAAGCAAATGCAATAAATTATATCTAAACATGACAGAGCTCAAGGAGAAAAATATTACAGTAAAGACAACAATGCAGATAAGGGAAATGTCTATTCACATCTTAATATCTATGTCATTAAAGTGGTGCACCACAACTTATTCTACAAAATAAATTACCAAGTACTTGAAAAGAAAATTATGAATGCAGTTCCTGTGAAGGTAAATGTCTTTTTATGCTCCCTCATTTTTTGAAAAAATTATTATTTACTCGATCTGTAGACAGAAAATATTTATATTAGTACATCTATAAAATTTTATTTTAACCAATGCTGCAGTGCAGCTAGAAACTAGATATTAAACAAAATGAGTAAATAAATACATAAAGCAAGCCATATGGCATTTCTATCAATTAGCAAGACAATAGCCGTGAAATGTTTCTCATCGTTTCATTAGGCATTTTAGTAAATATCATAAATTAAGAGCTCCACAGTATAATCATATGTTTTCAAGTTCGACCGTGTCGTTTTTTGCGATGCTTTCTACAAAGGAATGTCAATAGCGAGGATAATGGCCTCTTTTTTTTCACCTGTGCCTCTGAAAGGCACTCGCTAATGACTTCTTTCCAGGCGACTGTCGCCCATCTGGGTGCAATATTTATGACAGCAGTTTCCGTTACAGTGACAGTCTCATATAAAAATATTTCACAGGTCAAGAATTTGCGTTACAAGTGTGTAGAAACAATATCCTATTGATATAACACAGTTCAAAAAATTTTCGTCGGCATTGTAATACATTCACGCATTTACATACGTTTCATAACTCTTAAAGTACGATTCTTGGTTTCCAACAACCTGTTTCACAAACCAGAGTCCCTAACCACTACTTATTATTCCTTACCATATTCGTCGACACTTCTTCAATATTTCATCATAACAGATACATAGCATACTCAAATAACTCTTATAGCATCAGCTTATTGATCATAAACATACCGCAACAGCAAAATACATATGGTCGTCATAATAATAACGTCATAACACCTCAGTCAAATCTCAAAATCGTCGTAGCTTCCTCCAATAATATCAAAACCTAAAGAAAATTCTCTGCTCATTTCAATAGTGTCATCTA
Organism: Schistocerca nitens; assembly: GCF_023898315.1. NCBI lineage: Eukaryota > Metazoa > Arthropoda > Insecta > Orthoptera > Acrididae > Schistocerca > Schistocerca nitens. Next base: position 498,377,716 of record NC_064614.1, on the reverse strand, counting down.
CCTCAAACGTACTTTACAATCATGCTCCCTTACCAAATACATCATTGAAACTTCCCCTTTAGAAAAATTTATACACGACTGTGCTTAAACGGACACACAATATTTTTAGCGCAACGCAATCTGACTTTCAAAAACCCCTACAACAGAATGGCCCTGACTAACATTAACCTTTCACAAATCACTTACCTCACCAAAAATCTTCGTTACTCGAACTACTACAATACAGCGAGCGCCACTACTGCCAGCTAAATAAAAGATTCAAACTACGGAAGGCACTAAGTACTGGTAGGCATAGTTAGCAAATGAAAGATTTTAATAGAGAACAAACAATGTATTTACCTTAATAGTCATAATTGACATCCAGTCTTACAAATTTCAAAACTCCGCCATCTCTCTCCCCACATCCACCACTACTGGCGGCTCACCTCCAACTGAGCAACGCTACGCGCTGTTCACAGCCAGCTGCCTAACACTACAATGGCGAGTAGTACAACAATGCAAAGCAGCCACAGACTGCACACAGCACAGCCAGTGATTTTCATACAGAGGTGGCGTTACCAATAAAAAAACCTAAACAACCTACTTACAATCTTTATATATGAAAATCATAGAAATTAATAGTAGTTGTGCATAAGATAAGACAAACTTTGTCTGAGGTATTTTGGCTGACAATGGAAGATGAGAAATTTATAAAAACACGATATCAAGATCTGCTAATTACAACTGAATGTGCTAATTTCAGGTGTTCCTACCAATTAACCATGTTTATATACTTGTTGCATTGCTGTTTCAAGGTCATTTGCGCTGAGGTGGTAAAAGCCGCGGGATACCTCCTAATCTCGTGTTGGGCCTTCTTTTGTTGTGTACTGCATCAACTCGACGTGGCATGGACTCTGCAAGTCGATGGAAATCCGCAGGACCGCTGCAGAAATATTGAGCTATGGTGCCTCTATAAGCGTCAAAAATTGTTGCCAGTACAGGATTTTCTTCGCGAACTGACTTCTCGATTACGTCCCGTAAATGTTCGATGGGATTGATATCGGGCGATCTGGGGGGCCAAATCTTTCGCTTGAATTGTCCGGAATGTTCTTCAGACCGACGAACAAATAATATTGTGGCCCAGTGACATGACGCATTATCATCCGGTTTTCCAGTCGCCTAGGGTGCAACCGATGTGGCCACGAGCCCAGGAGAGGCGGTGCAAGTGATGTGGTGCTATAGCAAAGGCACTTGCGTTTGTTGTCTGCTGCGGGATGCCATTAACGGAAAATTTCATCGCACTGTCCTAACGGATACGTCAGTAGTACGTTCCACACAGTGTCGCTTGGCTGTTATCACTGACAATTCCACGCAAACGCCGCTGTTCTGGATCGTTAAGTGGAGGCCGTTGGCCACTGAGTTGTCTGTGTTAACTCCTGAAATTTGGTTTTCTGTGCACATTCTTGACACTAGGGACCTCGGAATATTCAGTTCGCTAACGATTACCAAAATATGACGTCCAATACTGTCATTCCGCGTTCAGAGTTTGTAAATTCGCGCCGTGTGGCCATAATCACATTAGAACCTTTTCACATGAATCACCGGAGTACAAATGTCAGCTCCGCTAATGCATTGCCCTTTTATACCCTGGGTACGCGAGACTGTCGCTATCTGCACATGTTAGATCGCTATACCATGACTTGTTATGAAATGTACACCTCAGTGTACGTTACATAACATTCACAAGGTAGGGATTACCGTTACTGACACTTTATTGATACTTTAATTTTTCTGTGAACTGGAATCTGTGTGATTGCAAGTCCTAACTAAACTAAGAGTTGTGGTATATAACCTTTCAAGTTGCTACACGAAAACTTTCTGTTATGTTTCATAATACATCTTTTGCCCTTCTGGGCGTTCTATATTAATGGTGGACCATGCCTCTTTAGCAGTTTGTAGTTTTAGTGTGTTCCAAAGAAGGCGTGGTTATCCGCGCCGAAACCTAGGTCAACATCCGGTTTCTTTATAATCATTATTTATGTTTTAAGTTAATGGACTTTGGTTCATTTGGGATTCCCATCTTCTTGTACAAGGCTGTAAAGCTTTTCCGCCCAAACATTTAAACCAGTTTTTTTCCTGTTCCGTTGCTATCCGGTTTCCTTTTTAGCCTGCATTTCATGTTACTAACTTTCTCCAGCAACCATTTTCTGTCAGTCTGTGTGCTGAAATTAATTTCAGATAATTTTATTATTATCAGAGTTGGATTCTCATTCTTTCTTTTTGCTATCGAAGGCTGTGATTTCTGTAATAATTCAGGATACTTTTCTAACGCTGTAATTAAAAACACCATTGTATTTCCTGCACATACCGAGATTTTATCCGAATTGCATGAGGACATCTTCAGTTGTCAAGTCACATGTGCTCGCTTACAACAAATAAAGCGATAAGAAATCTTACAGTCAAAAAAACAAGCTCGCACTTACTCAACAAACGTTGCTGAGAATGCAGACGAAGCAGATTCTAGATGCTTTTGCTTTTGTGTTGGAAGTTAGGTGAGAAAGGTAAAGCTTATTCGTACAATCTGAAGAAAGGGCTTCGCTTTTTCCTTTTGTTTGCAAGTAAATGCTCTGACTTACACCTTTATCTTCTAAGCTTGTGGTTCAGTTTTATTCATACGGCCCACTGTGCTTATATGACGGTGCACTGTTGCCACACTTCTACCAACTCAGCGAGGAGTCTTGCGGCGTCGTTCCCTTTCACATGCAGAAAACACATTATTGTACGATACTCGAGTTTAATATTGTATACGTCTTCATCCCTCCTCCTACCACCCTTCCCCCCACCAGGATAGCTAGGCGCCTTAACGCGCCACTTGCGAGTTCGGGGAGGCGAGCCGACCCCGAGGCGAATACTCGTCTCGGATTAACGAGAGCTGGTGAGCTGGTTTACCTGGATGTGATTTTTAGACGGTTTCCCACACCCAACTAGGAGAATACTGGGCTGTTACCCAAGTCACATCTCAAATATACACTATGCAGTCATTTAGACAACGTTCTCATGCTCTAGATTTACTCTAAACGCCGAAAAGTGGGGTACAAAAATTCCGTCCCAAGCCAAGTGGTGGCATCAGGAAGGGCAACCGGCCACACACTGCCATTAACGATGGCACAACAGTATATCAATGCCGACCCTGTAGAGAAATGGGGAAAGGCAAGGAAGAAGAAGACCCCAGTTTAATATTGGCTGTGCCTTTTTGTATCTGTAAACAAGTAAAAAAACAATTACAAAACTTTTTTGAGGTGCACTTAGAACTTTATGACTATCCTCGCCATGGCAAAATGACATTCAAACAGATAAACAAACCTAGAACCATAATCTATTTTAAAATGAGATATGGGCTGTGTCCTCTACAGTAAATGTAAAATTGGAAAGATGAAAGCTAATAGAATCATTGTGAGAGTCCTCTATGCATTGATATTAAGGGCAACAACATTTCAGTATTAAGGAATCTTGATACTTGAACATCTATAAACGACACCACCAACCAAGCTTACCATAAGGCATATTGCTAGAGTTGAGAGCATAAAGGGTAGCATGCAATTCGAACATCGAACAGGCCTCAGTTACATACACAGACAGGGAAAAAAAATCATAACACCAAAAAATAATTAATGCAGAGTAATGAAATTTTGGGAATACATCTTTCTAGGTAAATATATCAACAATGTAGAAAAAGATAGGTTGCTGTTTACCATAAAGATGACACGTTAAGTTCTAGACAGGCACAGTTAAAAGACACTTATGCATAAGCTTCCGGCCATAGCCTTCGTCAGAAAAAGATACTCATTCATTCACACAAGACAGTTCACCTCACACATGACCGCCAACTCCGGCAGCGCGGGCCAGAATGCAGTTATCAAGTGTGATGTAAGCAGCAGTCAGGAGGGAACAGGAAAGTGGAAGCACAGCACTGAAAAGGTGGGGGGAGAGGGGAGGGGAGCGCTGTGTGGTGGAGTGTGCAGGGGCTAGACTGATATGGAGAAGAGAGATTGGGTTGTCTCGGTAACAGGTTAATGTAAGTGCAAGATAAGCCACTGCAGATGTTAAATGCTGTACATTAATAACCAGTGTAACAGCCAGAATGAATGCAAGCATGCAAATGTGCATGCATTGTGCTGTACACACGTCGGATGTCAGTTTATGGGATGCAGTTCCATGACTATTGTGGTTGTTCAGTCAGTAGATGGATAGTTAATGCTGTTTGTGGATGACGCTGGAGTTGTCGTCCGAAGATATCCCAATTTGCTCGATTGGAGACGGATCTGGTGATCGAGCAGGCCAAGGTGACATGTTGACACACTGTAGATCATGCTGGTTTACAGCGGTATGTGGGCGAGCGTTATACTGTTGGAAAACACTCCCTAGAATGCTTCAAGAATAGCAGCACAACAGGTCGAATCACAAGACTGACACACAAATTCGAGGTCAGAGTGCATGGGATAGCCACGACAGTGCTCCTGCTGTCACACAGACCATAAGTCCAGGCGTAGGTCCAGGGTGTATAGCATGCAGACAGGTTGGTTGCAAGCCCTCAACTGGACTGCTTCTAACCAACACATGGCCATCACTGGCACCGAAGTAGAACTAGCTTTGATCAGAAAACACAAGTGACCTCCAGCCTGCCCTCAAGTGAGCTCTCGCTTGACACCACTGACGCCGCAAACGGCGTTGGTTTGGGGTCAGTGGAATGCGCGCTGCAGGGCGTCTGGCTCGCAGCTGTCCTTGAAGTAACCGATTTGTAACAGTTCGTTGTGTCACTGTGGTGCCAACTATTGGTGAAATTTCTGCTGCAGATGCAGGACGATGCGCCAGAGCCATACGCTGAACACGATGCTTGCCCCTCTCGGTAATTCCACGTGGCCTTCCGGAGCCCGGTCATCTTACGACTACACATTCTCGTGACCACCGTTATCAGCAGTCATGTAAAGTTGCTATATTGCTGCCAGTTCCTTCTGCAGTATCGCAAAAGGAACATCCGGCTTCTCGTTGTCCTATTACTCAGTGGAGTGTTGATAATGGCGTCTTTGTCGCCTTAAAGTCATACATGACTAATACCTACTCAAGACATCCAACTCAAAGATAACCAGCGCCCACGACCGTTACAGCATGTATTTAAAGCATCCTCATATTGGAACTACCAGGACCGCTCTTATACGGCTGGTACTAAATTTGAAAACATATCTTCTTTGAGATGTAGAAGCGCGACTACCAACTTCCGTTTACGTCGCTCAACTCCTTCTGTTCAAATGTTCAAATTTGTGTGAATTCCTAAGGGACCAAACTGCTTAGGTCATCGGTCCCTAGACTTACACACTACTTAAACTAGCTTATGCTAAGAACAACACACACACCCATGCCCGATGGAGGACTCGAACCTACGGCGGGAAGGGCCGTGTAGTCCGTGACAGGACGCCTCAAACCGCGCGGCAGCTCCTTCTGGAATCGCCATTTTTTCAGTCAGTGTGGTGTGCGTACTGTAAGACCTTCGGTACACACACCGTCAGATTATTTGACTTGTCGCTCTAACGAAGTAGGCGAGTGTCATCAATATGTCTCGTGGTCTTATCGTGGCGTGTTTATCTTCTGCCGTTAGGTCAGACGATAGAAATGCCACTTGCACGCTTAGAGTAGCAGATTGACGGTGACCAACTTTAAACAGAACCTGATTAATTTTCACACACCTTTATTAAAATAATAAAAAGTATAGAAATAACTTAACTTGGTTCTGGATGCTATTTACAATTGACATTCTGAAGTTCCTTTGGGTCTTGGTACGTTAAACTTTTTCTCACATCTCTGATACTTGACAAAGTGTCTATTCATTTATCTTCATGGCTATGTACAGGAATATGGTAATCTCATTAGGCGCAGATTGAAACTTGACTATAGACTAATGCAGACTGACTGATCGGAGGTCTGTACATTCGTTATAATACCTCGCGCGTTCAGGTATCATTGCGCGAGTGTGATTCGCGAGGAGAAAAGGTTCTACGTTAGCAGCAATCTCATTGGCTGCGTTACATACTAATACGCGGATCGGCGGAAGCAGAATTTGGTCCGTCTTTATGGCAGCGCCATCTCGCAGAGCGGAGACGGACGAGCGCTGCGCCTGCGCTGTTGTGCTTAGCGGGGCGCGCTCTAGTGGGAAAGTTGTGTACGCGCTGACTACGCCGAATTATGTACACAACAGTCAGCGTATTATGATATTGCATAGGTATATTCGTGTTATTATGTAGCGCTATCGTTGCTTCAGTACATTGAGCAAAAGTGTTGAGTTCTTAATATATTGTTCAATAAGTGTTTGTGGACGGTGTTGCTATTAGTATAATTTTACTACAGTCAAATGCTGCTTAAAATACCTGTACATCTCATAGTAAACTGCTTTCATTGATCTCCTCCTGTGTGATTTATTTCTATGTTTGAGGTGTTCAAGGCTACTGAAATACTGTGCCTCAATATAATAAACTAATGGCAACGCGTATGTCAGGTGGCGACTTGTTTTACTGACAAGAAAAGCGAACACGTGATTGTCAACGACTTTGCTCACTGGTCATCTTTTGCACTGTTGTCGAACATACACAGAGGTAGAACGAAAAACCAGTCCAAGTTGCAAATTTTTTTTTTTCATTCGATGACTAGTTTCGGGCCGAGATCCATTTTCAAATCATCATAACAAAGTCGAAAATGGTATTTCCGAAGATGTCAAACAGGTGCAATCAACATTTACAGTGCATACAGATAATTGTTATGCGCTGATGTTCCGTAAAGATCATGCTTTCTGAAATTTCTTGATAGCCGAGAATAGCCCAGGATTGCGTGCATGAATGGGTGCACTCCAGCCAAGGCAGCACTTCTTACATTTCTGATGAAATTAACAAAATTCGCGTGGCAGTAACTAAATAAGAGGAATTCTGTCATTCACAGCCACGTAGCTCTCATTAGGGAAACCTTCGTAACAGTACGAAACAGCCCATAAATCATTGTGATGGCCTCCGCTAGGAAAGACGGTAATTTTACATTTAGGGAAGATGTATTTGGTGATATCGGGCCGTGCAAGTCAGTGCACTGTACCAACATGTTCCAAAAATCGGCACATGAAAATCCGATTTTTCAGGAAGTCATATGTCGTGTTTTATTGTTCACAGAGGTGAAGGGGCAAGTGTTTTGTATAGTTCTTGGCCTAGCGAGCGTTTGTATACCTATCGGAAGAACGGGCATACTGTGGCTGTCCTATAGTACAGCGTCAAAAGTTAAACATTATACATTTCCTCTAGTCCAGGCACAATGAGCAAATCGGTTTGTTCTTTTGCGTTAGGTATGGTGTAGAGTGGTAGAGTGGACCTTAAGCGGTTTATAAAAGCGCCATTTGTTCATGGGCAGTTGCCGAGAAAACCCCGAAAAACCATGATTTGGGTACCAATTGGGGGGATGGTCACTTATATAATTTCTATTCATGGCAGATCGTTGAAATTTTTACCATATTTTCATAAGATGATATTCTCGAGGAGCTTCGAAACTTTTTTCCATATCATTATCCGTTACCGAGGTCCAGAGTTCATTCATGATACATTTTGTATTTGCAGGATGTATTCCAATCTCTTTCTTCCTCTACAGTTTTTATACTTTACGGCTCCCTCTAGTACCTAGTAATTCAATCCCTGATGTCTTAACAGATGTTCTATCATCCTGTCCCTTCCTTTGTGAATGTTTTCCACGTGTTCCATACCTCACCGAATTTGCGTAAAACTTCCTCATTCCTTATTTATCAGCACACCTAATTTTCGACTTTCATCTGTAGCACCACATCTCAAATGCTTCGTTCCTCTTCTTTTCCGGTTTTCCCATAGTTCATATTTCTCTAACATACAGTGTGCTCAAAACGACATTCTCAGAACTTTCTTCTTCACATTAAGGCCTATCTTTGATACTAGCAGACCTCTCTTGGCCCGGATTGGTCTTTTTGCCCGTACTGGTCTAATTTTTTAGTCCTCCTTGCTCCTTCCGTCATGGGTTATTTTGCTTTTTATTTATTTATTTATACGTGAAGTTCCATAGGACCAAATTGAGGAGCAAATCTCCAAGGTCATGGAACGTGTCAGTACATGAAATTACAACATAAAAGTAATAACAGATACAAATAAAATGTTTATAAACCCAAAACAAATCAAGGCACAAGTTTAAGTAAAAGCAATCACAATATACGAGGGCTATCCACAAAGTACATTACGTTTAGGAATTAAATAAAGTATTGGATTTTTTTTTTATGTACAGATGACCCCCCCCCCCCCCCATGAACCATGGACCTTGCCGTTGGTGGGGAGGCTTGCGTGCCTCAGCGATACAGATGGCCGTACCGTAGGTGCAACCACAACGGAGGGGTATCTGTTGAGAGGGCAGACAAACATGTGGTTCCTGAAGAGGGGCAACAGCCTTTTCAGTAGTTACAGGGGCAACAGTCTGGATGATTGACTGATCTGGCCTTGTAACATTAACCAAAACGGCCTTGCTGTGCTGGTACTGCGAACGGCTGAAAGCAAGGGGAAACTACAACCGTATTTTTTCCCGAGGACATGCAGCTTTACTGTATGATTAAATAATGATGGCGTCCTCTTGGGTAAAATATTCCGGAGGTAAAATAGTCCCCCATTCGGATCTCCGGGCGGGGACTACTCAGGAGGACGTCGTTATCAGGAGAAAGAAAACTGGCGTTCTACGGATCGGAGCGTGAAATGTCAGATCCCTTAACCGGGCAGGTAGATTAGAAAATTTAAAAAGGGAAATGGATAGGTTTAAGTTAGATATAGTGGGAATTAGTGAAGTTCGGTGGCAGGAGGAACAAGACTTTTGGTCAGGTGAATACAGGGTTATAAATACAAAATCAAATAGGGGTAATTCAGGAGTAGGTTTAATAATGAATAAAAAAATAGGAGTCCGGATTAGCTACTACAAACAGCATAGTGAACGCATTATTGTGGCCAAGATAGACACGAAGCCCACGCCCACTACAGTAGTACAAGTTTATATGCCAACTAGCTCTGCAGATGATGAAGAAATAGATGAAATATATGACGAGATAAAAGAAATTATTCAGGTAGTGAAGGGAGACGAAAATTTAATAGTCATGGGTGACTGGAATTCGTCAGTAGGAAAAGGGAGAGAAGGAAACATAGTAGGTGAATATGGATTGGGGGGAAGAAATGAAAGAGGAAGCCGCCTTGTAGAATTTTGCACAGAGCATAACTTAATCATAGCTAACACTTGGTTCAAGAATCATAAAAGAAGGTTGTATACCTGGAAGAATCCTGGAGATACTAAAAGGTATCAGATAGATTATATAATGGTAAGACAGAGATTTAGGAACCAGGTTTTAAATTGTAAGACATTTCCAGGGGCAGATGTGGATTCTGACCACAATCTATTGGTTATGAACTGCAGATTGAAACTGAAGAAACTGCAAAAAGGTGGGAATTTAAGAAGATGGGACCTGGATAAACTGAAAGTACCAGAGGTTGTATAGAGTTTCAGGGAGAGCATAAGGGAACAATTGACAGGAATGGGGGAAAGAAATACAGTAGAAGAAGAATGGGTAGCTCTGAGGGATGAAGTAGTGAAGGCAGCAGACGATCAAGTAGGTAAAAAGACGAGGGCTAATAGAAATCCTTGGGTAACAGAAGAAATATTGAATTTAATTGATGAAAGGAGAAAATATAAAAATGCAGTAAATGAAGCAGGCAAAAAGGAGTACAAACGTCTCAAAAATGAGATTGACAGGAAGTGCAAAATGGCTAAGCAGGGATGGCTAGAGGACAAATGTAAGGATGTAGAGGCTTATCTCACTAGGGGTAAGATAGATACCGCCTACAGGAAAATTAAAGAGACCTTTGGAGAGAAGAGAACCACTTGTATGAATATCAAGAGCTCAGATGGCAACCCAGTTCTAAGCAAAGAAGGGAAGGCAGAAAGGTGGAAGGAGTATATAGAGGGTTTATACAAGGGCAATGTACTTGAGGACAATATTATGGAAATGGAAGAGGATGTACATGAAGACGAAATGGGAGATAAGATACTGCGTGAAGAGTTTAACAGAGCACTGAAAGACCTAAGTCGAAACAAGGCCCCGGGAGTAGACCACATTCCATTAGAACTACTGATGGCCTTGGGAGAGCCAGTCATGAGAAAAACTCTACCATCTGGTGAGCAAGATGTATGAGACAGGCGAAATACCCTCAGACTTCAAGAAGAATATAATAATTCCAATCCCAAAGAAAGCAGGTGTTGACAGATGTGAAAATTACCGAACTATCAGTTTAATAAGTCACAGCTGCAAAATACTAACGCGAATTCTTTACAGACGAATGGAAAAACTGGTAGAAGCTGACCTCGGGGAAGATCAGTTTGGATTCCGTAGAAATGTTGGAACATGTGAGGCAATACTAACCTTACGACTTATCTTAGAAGAAAGATCAAGAAAAGGCAAACCTACGTTTCTAGCATTTGTAGACTTAGAGAAAGCTTTTGACAATGTTAACTGGAATACTCTCTTTCAAATTCTGAAGGTGGCAGGGGTAAAATACAGGGAGCGATAGGCTATTTACAATTTGTATAGAAACCAGATGACAGTTATAAGAGTCGAGGGGCATGAAAGGGAAGCAGTGGTTGGGAAGGGAGTGAGACAGGATTGTAGCCTCTCCCCAATGTTATTCAATCTGTATATTGAGCAAGCAGTAAAGGAAACAAAAGGAAAGTTCTGAGTAGGTATTAAAACCCATAGAGAAGAAATAAAAACTTTGAGGTTCGCCCATGACATTGTAAATCTGTCAGAAACAGTAAAGGACTTGGAAGAGCAGTTGAACGGAATGGATAGTGTCTTGAAAGGAGGATATAAGATGAACATCAACAAAAGCAAAACGAGGATAATGGAATGTAGTCAAATTAAATCGGGTAATGCTGAGGGAATTAGAGTAGGAAATGAGACACTTAAAGTAGTAAAGGAGTTTTGCTATTTAGGGAGTAAAATAACTGATGATGGTCGAAGTAGAGAGGATATAAAATGTAGACTGGCAATGGCAAGGAAATCGTTTCTGAAGAAGAGAAATTTGTTAACATCGAGTATAGATTTAAGTGTCAGGAAGTCGTTTCTGAAAGTATTTGTATGGAGTGTAGCCATGTATGGAAGTGAAACATGGACGATAACTAGTTTGGACAAGAAGAGAATAGAAGCTTTCGAAATGTGGTGCTACAGAAGAATGCTGAAGATAAGGTGGGTAGATCACGTAACTAATGAGGAGGTATTGAATAGGATTGGGGAGAAGAGAAGTTTGTGGCACAACTTGACTAGAAGAAGGGATCGGTTGGTAGGACATGTTTTGAGGCATCAAGGAATCACAAATTTAGCATTGGAGGGCAGCGTGGAGGGTAAAAATCGTAGAGGGAGACCAAGAGATCAATACACTAAGCAGATTCAGAAGGATGTAGGTTGCAGTAAGTACTGGGAGATGAAGAAGCTTGCACAGGATAAAGTAGCATGGAGAGCTGTATCCAACCAGTCTCAGGACTGAAGACCACAACAACAACAACATGTACAGATGAAAGCCACACTTAAATGCTACTTTTCTACATAGTTGCCATTTAAATTAAGGCAGTTATCGTAGCGATGGACGAGCTTGGAAATTCCTTCGTCGTAAAATTCGGCCGCCTGCGCCTTCAGCCACGTGGTTACCTCTTCTTGAAGCTGTGCGTCGTCATCAAAACGCTGCATAGCCAACCACTTCTTCATTGCTGGGAATAAGTAGAAGTCGCTCGGTGCCAGGTCGGGACTGTACGGCGGATGAGGAAACAACTCCCACTTAAAAGATTCGAGAACTTCACGAGTGGCATTTGCCGTGTGGGCCCGGGCGTTGTCGTGAATCAGCAAGATCTCTGAGCCCAACTTTCCCCTGCGCTTGTTTTGTATTGATCTTCTGAGGTTGTGCAGAGTTTGGCAATGCCTTTGAGAGTTTATTGTAGTGCCTCTTTCCAGGAAATCGACAAAAATCACACCTTTTCTGTCCCAAAAGACAGTCGCCATCAGCTTCACATCGTCTGCATGCATTTCTTGGGTTTTTGGTGGGAATTTGTGTGCCCCCACTGCATTGACTGCAATTTTGTCTCGCAGTTCACATGCTTAACCCATGTTTCGTCACCCGTAACGATGCGATCGAGTGATGAGTCGCCATCTTTCTCGTAAGCGTCCAAAAACGTTAAGCTGCAGCCATTCGCTGATTTTTGTGAATCTCTGTCAAGATTTTTGGTATCCATCTTGCACAAAACTTGTGGTAACCAAGCTTTTCGGTAATGATTTCGTGCAACAAACTTCGTGAAATTTGTGGAAAACTCATAGAGAGTTCCGTTATTGTGAAATTACGGTTTTCACGGACCGCGGCATCGACTTTTTCGACAAGTTCGGCAGTCACTATGCTGGGTCTTCCACTTCGCTCTTCGTCGTGAATGTTAGTTCGGCCATTTTTAAATTTTATGACCCATTGACGCACTCCACCTTCAGTGATTATGTTGTCCCCATACACTTCACAAAGCTGCCGATAGATTTCAATCGGTGTACAGTTTTTTGCAGTCAGAAACCTTATTACAGCACGCACTTCACACTTCGCGGCATTTTCAATTAACGCTGACATTTCAAACTGTCACAGTAACTCAACGGAGTACAGCACGAACCTCTCACTAGCACGGCAGGATGCCGACTGAGCGGCGGAATGCCATGACACCACGATGGCCGCGCTAGCCCCGCCCCTAATGGACACAAACGAAAACGTAATGTACTTTGTGGATAGCCCTCGTAACATAAGAATCAGCTTAGTTTTTCAAGGAACTCCTCAACAGAATTGGAGTAGTGACCCATGAGGAAACTCTTCAGTTTGGATTTGAAAGTGCGTGGGTTACTGCTAATATTTTTGAATTCTTGTGGTACCTTAGTTACTGAAAATGGATGCAGCAGTATACTGCACATCTTTCTGCACAAGAGTTAAGGAAGTCTGATCCAAATGCAGGTTTGATTTCTGCCGAGCATTAACTGAGAGAAAGCTGCTAATTCTTGAGAATAAGCTGATATTGTTAACAAGAAATGACAGAAAACAATATATATATTGAGAGGCCAATGTCAAAATACCGAGACTAGTGAACAGTGGTCGACAAAAGGTTCGCAAACTTACACAACTTACTGCCCGAACTGCCCGTTTCTGAGTTTTCCCAAAATATAATACATAATCGAATGAAAATAAGCAAAGCTGCGTGGATAGACTCTTTAATTTCGTTTATTTCGTGATCCGCAATTCTGATGTTAAGTTTCTCGCTATTCTCATTTCAGCTACGTCTCATTACTTTCGTCCATCTTCGATTTACTCTCGATCCATATTCTGTACTCATTAGACTGTTTATTCTGTTCAGCAGATCCTTCCATTCTTCTTCACTTTCATTGATGATAGCAATGTCATCAATGAATATTATCATTGATACCCTTTCCCCTTGAATTTTAACCCACACTTGAATCTCTCTTTTCATTTCCGTCATTGCTTCTTCAATGTACAGATTGAACAGTAAGGACGAAAGATTACATCCCTGTCTTACAACCTTGTAATTTGAGCACTTCATTCTTGCACTGCCTGTCTTATTGTCCTCTCCTTGTTCCTGAACATATTGTATATTACCCGTCTTTCCCTATAGCTTACCCTATTTTTCTCCGTATTTTGAACATCTTGCACCGTTTTACATTGTCAAATATTTCCTTCCAGATCGACAAAACTTATGATCGGGTATAGATTTTTGTTGTCTTGCTTTCATTATCAACCGCAACGTCAGAACTACCTCTGTGGTGCCTTTACCTTTCCTAAAGTTAAACTGATCGTCATCTAACAGATTCTCAATTTTCTTTTCCATTCTTGTGCATATTATTCTTGTCAAAAGCTTTGATACATGAGCCGTTAAGGTGATTGTGCAGTAATTGTTGTCCCTCGCTATCTTCGGAATTGTGTGGACGACATGTTTCCAAAAGTTTGATGGTAAATCACCAGTCTTATACATTCTACACACCAGCGTTAATAATCATTTTTTCGCAACGTCTCATAATGATTTTAGAAATTCCTATGGAATTTTGTCTGTCTCTTCTGCCTTATTTGACCGTAAGTCGTCTAAAGCTCTCCTAATTTCTGATTCTACTACTGGAGCCCCTGTCTTTTCCTTGTCGACTACTGTTTCTTCTTCTATCATGTCGTAAGACAAATCCCCCACCCCCCCCCCCCTCTCTCTCTCTCTCTCTCTCTCTCTCTCCCCCCCTCCCCCACTGGCCACAAGAGGCATTCAATGTAGTCTTTCCACCTATCCGCTGTATCCTCTGCATTTAACAGTGGATTTCCCATTGCAGTCTCAAACCCGTTTTTAAATATATTTATTTAACAGTCTTAGTTGTAAATTGTCACAAATGATTACTACAGGGTGATTGGAAAGTCGCGCACATCAAAACGTGCAGAAACTCTGAAAGTTTTTTTTTTTTTTTTTTTTTTTTTTTTTTTTTTTTTACAAACATTCGATATGGAGCCGGCCGAAGTGGCCGTGCGGTTAAAGGCGCTGCAGTCTGGAACCGCAAGACCGCTACGGTCGCAGGTTCGAATCCTGCCTCGGGCATGGATGTTTGTGATGTCCTTAGGTTAGTTAGGTTTAACTAGTTCTAAGTTCTAGGGGACTAATGACCTCAGCAGTTGAGTCCCATAGTGCTCAGAGCCATTTGAACCATTCGATATGCGAATCATGAGTGACCCGGCAGACGTCAATATGGTAATCGAATTCCTGCCATACCCGTCCCAGCATGGCATCGTCGACTGTGGCAGTCGCTTCCCGTATTCTCTCCCAGAGCTCTGCTACATCACGTGGTAGAGGCGGTACACACACCAGATCTTTCATGTGTCCCCACAGAAAAAAGTCACAAGGAGTGTGATCTGGTGATCGAGGAGGCCATTTCATGAAACAGCTGTCCCCTTGTGTAGCACGGCGATCCATCGATGCGGCAGCTCCGTGTTCAGGTACCCACGAACTTCCTGCTGAAAGATGAACGGAGAGTCCGATTGCATTTGAGGCATCAGCCACTGGTGCAACATGTCCAAGAAGGAATATCCAGTGACAGCGCTCTTGGAGAGAAGAATGCCCCGTACAGTTTTCGACGTGACAAGGCACAAGAAACAGTTACCTTTGGGGAATCACGCTCAAATTCAATGCATTTGTGTGGATGCTTTGTACGCCAGAGTCGACAATTATGTCTGTTCATTTTCCCATTAGTGTCAACAGTGGCTTCGGCGCTAAAAATTAAGCGATCAACAATGCCATCCCCATCCTCATTCAGTTGTTGCAACTGCGAACAAAACTCAAAACGCTTGTCTTTGTCGTCGTCATTGAGCTTCTGCAGTAGCTCCAATTTTGAATGGTTTCATGGACAGCTTCTGTCTCAGAACTTTCCACACTGTCATTGGAGCCATTTCGAGTTCACGGGATGCACCATGCAGCGATTTCGTTGGACTCTTTATGAAAGTCTCTCGTACGCGCTCCACATTCACTTCACTCACACTGGGACGTCCGCTTCTCTTTGCCGGCAACCCGTCGTAACGAAGTTGTTGTGCCAGTGGTAAATGGCCTTCCTTGTTGGTGCCTTCTTACCATATTTGATTCTAAACATCCGTTGAACAGCTGTAGCACACTTGTTTTTGTCGAACTCCAGCACACAGAAAGCTCGCTCCGCACCTGAACTCGCCATGTTTGCGACTAGCGCTGACTATCGGCAAATTACCAAACTACGCTGTGGCGGTATACATAAAAAAACTTCCAGGGGTCTCTTCAAAATGACATGTGTATGATAGCTGTACAATGTTTGGTTCTTGTGCAAAAAATAATTGAAAGTGTTCCCGGACTTTATGTACACCCTGTATTATATTTCACACACTCATACACATTGTTTATAACATGTGTTCTGTAAACTTATTTGTCCGTCGCTGACATAGAAGATCGCAAACCTTCTTTCCTTCTCTTGTGGGAAGCTGTGCAATGACTAGGGGACATGTAAAGCTTACTGGGATAGGTTAAGTGGTAGCTACAGTAACATTTAATTTTGTTAGTTCCCATAATTGACAAAATTTTTTTGATCACCCACACACTCCTGAGAATGGCACATTAACTAATTTGCAATTACGCGCCCTAATTACCGGTAGCTACGTTGATGAATACTCGGCACCTCACAGGGATTATTACAAGACCAAGAATACTAGATAAGTTGTTGGAAGTGGTTAAGCGTTAGTGAAAATATCGCTTTTGAGCACACAAAGAGCTCTAACCGCAGAACTCTGTGTGGAACGTGCGTTGGTGCAATGCTGCGATGCAGACCGTTTTATCTCCCGCACTGAACCTCGTCGTGTAGACCTAAAACAATGCGCAGTCCTACACCTACAGTAACGGCAATCACTCAGACTGGCCCTATGGTGAAGATACCGATAATTCGGATGGCTCTGCCGTCTCCGAATCACAGCACACCTAGTCTGACCCCACACGACATCACAAATCCTGCAAGTTAGAAATCACATGACAACTTTCTTTTGAAAAAATCCGTAATTCGAATACGAGAAAAATCCTTCTCTGCACTATTCTGCACAGAGCAACAATTCGCGTCTTAGATCTCGCGGACGTCCAAGTCGAAGTCCGCTCCCTTCGAAGACGATGGCCAAGACGCCGTCTCCAAGTCCGTACCGCTCGATGGCTGAAGGCAAGTCCTATTTCTCCACAATTCTCCCATCTTCCAGCGTACGAAAACGCGGCGGAAGAACACCGTTTCGGCCAACGTCGAACGCTCTAACATCGCTAATATCTCTCCAACGCCATTTTTTGACATTCTACCAGATGATCGTGTCGGTCATATCGCCCCTAGGCAAACGAAATTCCCGTCTTCGCCACAAGTTTACCGAGCACAAGTGGCTCCGGAGGCCGGGCTACCCCCAAAGGCGACCATTGTCCCTCCGGTGCCTGCTACCTGCCTGCCACGGCGGCCCTGCTAGCTACGGCCAGCTGCAGACTTTATATTCTAGAATTCTCAACTTCGACACTTTTCACCAGCGCTTAAAGTTAGTAAATTAATCATGCAGACGTGCAGGAAATACTACTCTACAGTGCCTTATATTCATCATAAGTCAATAAAGTCATGACCTGATGCCCTTGCCAGTCGCCGGCCGAAGTGGCCGTGCGGTTACAGGCGCTGCAGTCTGGAACCGCAGGACCGCTACGGTCGCAGGTTCGAATCCTGCCTCGGGCATGGTTGTTTGTGATGTACTTAGGTTAGTTAGGTTTAACTAGTTCTAAGTTCTAGGGGACTAGTGACGTCAGCAGTTGAGTCCCATAGTGCTCAGAGCCATTTGAACCATTTTGAACCCTTGCCAGTCCTTTTATTATTAATACTAATGTTAACAAGCTAACGTGTAAGTGCCCAAATCCTGGCACCTTACAGTTCAAATGTTTGCCCTACTGAGTAACGCATGCACGAACTCTTTTAAAGTTATTGGTAATTTCTGTTTTATGGGCTTAGGATGCATTCCAATACCTAATACTCATAAATGGAAAATCATCAACAATGCAAACGCGTGATGTGAAGGGCTGCATTCCATCACTGTATCATGTTTGAGGCCACTTTGCCGAGCATAGCGACATTGGTGTTAATCGTTGTTTTTAAACGGCTTGTTTCTGTAGACTTTCCTTTAAGGGAAATCTGGAGGAGACATTAAATCGGGTGCACTTACGGGACATAATCCTTCAGAGACTACCAAAAAGTTCGCTTAAGAAGTGAACAGCTTCATTAGACAAGTGGTACAGTACTCTGCAACTAACAAGAACGTTCGTCTGCCTCAAGGTGCAAAATAAAATGCCTAATATTATAACTTGGTACACAATATCATTCACTGTAGTTTCAAAGAAATTAGGACCCACTATTGGACGACGCGATGTGGCACTCGAAACTCCATTTTTCTGACAGAGCACGATGTTTTCCTTAAAGACATGTTGATTTTCGATTGACCAAATCCTTGTGTTATGATTATTCGTTTATCCAGCGCAAAAAAAAACACGGCCCAATACTGCGATTCCGTGGATGCAACAAATGTCCGAAACCGTGTATAGTTGGCTAGGCGCTTTTCTTTGTCGAGTGCCATCAATTCCTGCACACTACGATCATGATAACCATGAAATGTTAACTTATATGCATCGCTTTCTGAGATTTGACAGATAGTTTTGTCAATTTTTTTTCAAGGCGAACGCAGCTTCAAATTTCTCTGTTGTAGCCAATCTCTCGGTTGTCTTCTTGTCTACAACTGACAAGTGATCCACGTACCCGAAGAGGGACGATTAATACCTTCATTGTTGAAATGTTTGACACTGTGGCACCTATAAAATTCTCAAGGAACGCTTCTACAATTAGTCCAAACGAACAACGAAACATACTGTTCAACAATGAAGACTCTTCGCAAAACCACATATTCACCGAACAATGAACTGAACAATTATACAGGCGTCCTGTGACGTGTACTGGTTACAGTGGCTTCCTCGTTTTTTTGTTGTTTTTTTCGGTAATAGGGCAATCTTGAGATGGCTGAACGAACAATGCAACTCCTATTTACAGACACATTTACTTTCACATTCGCCACTTTTCGATCGTTTTGTAATTTCGATCAGTTAATGATCATCTTCATAGCGGATTAAACATGTGATTAAGTGACAGAAAGTAGTAGTCATTGTTGACAATTTCCAACTGAGACTGTTAAATATTTTTTTAGACAGGATTGGAACCTGGGTCTCCTGCATACTAGGCAGATGCTATGACGATTGAGCCATCAGTTGGTTCAAATGGCTCTGAGCACTATGGGACTTAATATCTGTGGTCATCAGTCCCCTAGAACTTAGAACTACTTAAACCTAACTAACCTAAGGGCATCACACACATCCATGCCCGAGGCAGGATTCGAACCTGAACCATCGGACTACCCTAGCACTCTTCCCGTCAGACCCAAATTCTCAGCTTATCCAATCACTACGACTGTAGTGCCCCTTGCCCATTATCTTCATTACTCACAGCATTTCGCCGATTCCCGTAAGATTTCGGGCCTGTTGTGCTTCTGCACTGAAGAGATAATTGGCCGTCCTCGCCTTAATTATACAAGACGAAGAAAAATTTTATACAAGACGAAGAAAAATTTTATACAAGACGAAGAAACATTTGCGCACTCGGATTTCGTAAAGCGATTCCTCACATACCAGCAATACAAAACTTTCTGTCACAGAATTCCGTCCTGCGCGTATTTCCCGTAGTAAATGGACGTTAAAGATTGGCAGCCTGGCAACACTGTAATCACATGTGCAATAGCTTTCTCTGTCGAGGTACAGGATTTTTGCTGTGCGCTTGGTGTAATGGATAGCGTTTTGGGTTAGCGTGCAGGAGGTTGAGGGTTCGGTTCTGGGTCGACGTGTATTTGTTTTTATTTGCTAAGTGTAGTCTATGTGGAACGGTATCTGGCGTCTTAATCTTCTTATAGCGATTACAGTGGGCTTCCTACAAAAAATTTGCTCTTACTTACTACTAACATAGAAACGGAAATACAATCTTTTTCATTGGTCAGCTTTCAAAGAAGCCTTTTGCACATGGTGGACGCGAACTGTTTCGCACTACTTCATCTACTAGATTCCAAACCTATTATCTGTGTACCCTCCCTCAATGGTCCCATCGATTAATACCAACTATTATTCTTACCACATTCAGGTCCATTACATTTCGTTAGGGTCTTAGGTCACCAGTAGGGCTGGCAACGTGCTTTGCAAATAATTTCCAAGTTCGGTTGCCATTTGTATTTATTATCACCATGAACCACTAATTATACCTTTCAACACTGAGTCTGATAAGTGCTGTTTGATAAGTATCTCCATTCGTTGCTGTTGCTATTATTATTATTACTACTATTATTATTATGGTGGGAAATGTGTAGACATCACGTCCATTGCCGTTAGGGAACCTGTGTAATTCGGAAACGAACATTTCACAATTAATGGCGCCGGGATGAACAAAAGCTGTAAGAGAGGTGATGCGCGTTAGATGGAACAGCCCGCTGCGACTAATGACGTGTTTATACTGTATGAGCTATTCACCGGACAGGGACTAGTTGGTAGCGGAGTAACGAGCCCGTGACAGACTCCATGTACATTTCTTCGTGTGTATTTCTAAAACCATGTGGCTGACGTATGTCATACACGAACGATGAATATGTGGACATGCTTGTGGCGAATCTGATAAACGGGTTGGTGTTGCCGCTCGTGGATATGTTGCTAAATATCTTGGTCGACGTCATCCAGATAAAAAGGTGTTTCGTCGTCTGGAGAACAGATTCTCTCCTTGCACCACCGCGTGACAGAGGTCGTCCACGGACTCCCCGTACCCTAGCTACAGAGGGAGCTTCTCTGGAGGTCATACACCGAGAACCAATGCACGTCTGCCGGCCGAAGTGGCCGTGCGGTTAAAGGCGCTGCAGTCTGGAACCGCAAGACCGCTACGGTCGCAGGTTCGAATCCTGCCTCGGGCGTGGATGTTTGTGATGTCCTTAGGTTAGTTAGGTTTAACTAGTTCTAAGTTCTAGGGGACTAATGACCTCAGCAGTTGAGTCCCATAGTGCTCAGAGCCATTTGAACCATTTTGAGCCAATGCACGTCTCGCAACGCACCGTCGTTGACGTTTTGCACTAGCATGGACTGCACCCCTATCACTACTCTTTAAGCCAACACCTGCATCTTGCAGACCGCTATCTGCGGATGCATTTATACGAATGGTTCCAACAACAAAAGGAAGCCAACGACGATTTCAGAAACACCGTAATGTGGTCGGATGCAGCAGCGTTCACTCCCAAGGGTGTCTTTAATATACACAATGCCCACCTGTGGTGGACGTTAAACTGCATGTTCTCGCGACCGTAGATATCAAGTTCACTTTGACATCAACATCTGGAGCGTAATTTTGGGAGACAGGAGTTTCGGTCCCTACTTGTTGCCCGACTGCTAACTACACGAAGGTATCATGCATTCTTCTCAAACTATTTGCCTGACGCACTGGAAGATATTTCACTTCATGTGCGGCAGAGCAAAATGCTGCACATCCACACATTGAAATTAATGTGCGACGGTATTTAGACAGAACATTTCCAGGGAAATGACTGAGATGGTATGGTCCAATTGTATGGCCTTCGTGTTCACCTGACCTGAATCCCTTCGATTTCTTACTTTGAGGACACTTCAAGGAGCACGTCGTATTCTTTGCCGCCGATACACGTGGAAGAACTGATAGCGGGTGCTCATGCTGCTCTTGTATCTGTGGATGAAGCCATGTTGCGAAGAGTCCAGAGCTGTGTGATCCAGCGGGTTGCGAAATATTTGGATGTGCAGGGGATCGCTTTGAGCATCTGCTCTGAGGAAAACGTATTATTTTGTAAACCTCATGCGGTCATCAATATGGAAATTATTATCGCCACTGGTGGCTAATGTGTTACATCTGAGCGGATGTAGTGCATGCAGTATAAATGACCAGTAGATCTTGATTTATTTAACTGTGCAGTCATCTTCAACATGTCGAAATTGATACTGTGTTTTTAGTCATTCTGTCCTATGATAGGTCATCTGTTTCAAGTGTCTATTTCTGACTTGTCTGACCACGTTTTCATTACGTTCACCATTACAAAACACTGTACAATGTAAATGTCGGTTACGAGTGGCTTAAGAAACGGTGTGTGCTGCAGTATTATATGACAAAATGAAATTGGCAAATAAATACAAAAACGCCTCGACGCAGAATCCAACTGTCGACGTCCTGCATGCTAATCAAAACGCTATCCACTGCACCAACTGCACAGCACTACGCCCATATAGTGACAGAGGTATTTACCGTACATGTGATTACAGTGTTGCCAGATAACCAGCCGTTAACGTCGATTTACTGCGGAAAACATGCGCAGGACCAAATTTTGTGACAGATATTTTTGCACTGCTAGTATGTGAGGAGTCAACGGCCTTGCCGCAGTGGTAACTCTTAGTTCCCGTTAGATCACCGAAGTTCAGAACTGTCGGGCTTGGCTAGTACTTTGATGGATCGCTATCCGGGTCTTCCGACTGCTGTTGGCGAACGGGGTGCACTCAGCCCTTGTGAGGACAATTGAGGAGCTACTTGATTGAGTAGTAGCGACGCCGGTTACGAAAACTGATAACGACCAGGAAAGCGACGTGCCGACCACATGCCACTCCGTATCCACATCCGGTGACGCTAAAGGTCTGAGGATGACACGGCGGTCGGTCGCTACCCTTGGGCCTTCAAGGTCTGCGCGAAGGGTGTTTGTTTACGTTAGTATGTGAAGAATCGCGCTGCGAAGTCCGAGTGCGCGTATTTTTCTTCATTTTATATTCGGACATGTCCACAGGAACAAACACCACATATATTAGGTTTATTATTGACTCAGCATTATCTGCCAGTTCATACGCGATTTGTTTGTTGTTCGTTTCTGTCGGTGATGTTAGTAAAACAGCACTGATTGCTTTTCGCAATATCTATAATAACGTTATATTTTAATCAATTGAAATTTTACGAATAAATATTATCCGTTTTTTAATTAGATTTATTTAGAAAGCCGCGCGGGATTAGCCGAGCGGTCTATGGCGCTGCAGTCATGGACTGTGCGGCTGGTCCCGGCGGAGGTTCGAGTCCTCCCTCGGGCATGGTTGTCTGTGTTTGTCCTTAGGATAATTTAGGTTAAGTAGTGTGTAAGCTTAGGGATTGATGGCCTTAGCAATTAAGTCCCGTAAGATTTCACACACATTTGAACACTTTTTTTTATTTAGAAAGCAACTATTATAGTGCTGTTCCTATGAGTAATTGATATTTCGTTTTTTTTTCAAATGATTATTGTAAAACATAAAAAACACCTGTTATTACTGAGACCAAACGAATACTGGAAAATACGGTTATTTAGAAGAGAAATACCGGTATCGGTTTTAAACTATCAGTTTTTCCCATCCCTGGTGTGAGATTTGATCTGTCGGTACGAAATACGTAAAAAAACTGTAAATGCGATGATGCTGCAGTATTATAATGACATGTGAACAGACAGGAATCAACCCACACTTGACGACTTGCACTGTCCACAGGGTCGCCAATGCGGTGTGTAAAAGATATCCGGCGAACTCGTGCCGGCACTGAGGTATTTCTCTCGCCATTAGAACAAGTCGCTCGGAGCTACTGGGAAAGTAATCCCGCGGAATGACACCTGCCTCGGCTAAGTCAAATTTACGTGGTCGTTGCACCGCATATCGGCCGGCGCGGAGGCGAGGTTCAGCGTCCGCGGTGCTCTATGGCGACGCGGGCAGTTCCCTACAAGGCACGCCGACTGCCGGATTCCGGGAACAGCTGGCGCGCCGCGCCGCACACTGCGCCGCGATGCAGCAGTTTTTAGCCGGCAGCTCTGCGCTTGCCGAGCCGAGCCGCGTCCCGTTACCGCTGCCCGGCGCGGCTACAGCTACTGCTCGCTCGCCGCACCTCGCCACGCCGCGCCGCCTTTCGACCAGCGAGCCTTTCGACCAGCGCGGCCCGGTCGATAGGCGCGCGTCGATACCGCGCGACTGCGTATTCGGGCGCTCGCGGCACCGCTAGCCGAGGGGAGCGTCCTCCGTGCTCTATGAAGCGGACAGCAGCAATCCCCGTTTCTAGGATCGCGGTGACCGTTACAGAGCGGCCGGCAGCTACGTCTGCTCGCCTGCTTTTGTGCGGTTTGTCGTACTGCGTGCCGGCTAGATTCCTACACAGCCCTGCGAGTCTAGCAGTAACAGGGAAAGTACACGTATAACACAAAAAATTATTGCTATATTTCTTCAGTTACCTTTTTTTACGGCACTATGCGTTCCGATGGTTATGCCGTCATCATCAGGCATCTTAAGAAACCTTTATATAGTCGAATTACGCACAGAAACCAGACGGCAGTTATAAAGAGCCGAGGGGCTTGAATGGGAAACAGTGGTTGAGAAGGGTGTGACAGAAGTTGTAATCTAGCCGCGATGTTACTTTATCTGTACGTTGAGCAAGCAGTTTAGGAAACCAAAGAAACATTTGGAGTAGGAATTAAAGTTCAGGGAGAAAAACAAAAACTTCGAGGTTTGTCGATGGCACTGTAATTCTGTCAAACACAGCAAAGCACCCGGAAGAGTAATTGAATGCAATGAACAGAGTCTTGAAATGAGCGTGTAAGATGAACATCGACAAAAGCAAAATAACTATAATGGGATCTAGTCGAATTAAATCATGTGATGTTGAGCGGATGAGATTAGGAGACGAGACACTTGAAGTAGTAGGTGAATTCTGTTATTTAGGCAGCAAAATAACTGATGATAGCCGAAGCAGAGAGGATACAAAATGTAGATTGGCAATGGCAAGAAATGTGTTTCTGAAGAAGAGAAATTTGTTAACATTCAGTATAGATTTAAGTATCAGGAAGTCTCTTTTGAAAGTATTTGTATGGAGTGTAGCCATGTGTGGAAGTGAAACAACGATAATAAACAGTTTAGACAAGACGAGAATAGAAGCTTTTGAAATGTGGTGCAGCAGAAGAACGCTGAAGATTAGATGGGTGGATCATGTAATAAATCAGGAAATACTGAAAATAACTGGAGAGAAAAGAAATTTGTTGCACAACCTGACTATAAGAAGGGATTGGTTGATGGGACACAATCCGAGACATCAAGGGATCACCAATTTAGTATTGGAGGTAAAATTATAGAGGGTCGCCAAGAAATGAATAAGGTGAATACAGGAAGTAGATTACGAAAGATGTAAGTTGCAGTAGTTATTCGGAGATGAAGAGGCCTGTGCATGATAGAGTAGCATGGAGAAATGCATCAAACAAGTGTTCGGATTGAAGACCACAACACAAGAACATAGTTGATTTGCTCGGGACATATATACGTGTTTATTTTCACGTATTCGTATGCGCATTCGAATTCAAATAACTTCCCTTGTCTTGCGCATGTGCATAGGTAACGGGTCGGGCGTGTAAGTGAGCGACAATTTGTAGCTGCAGTTTATGGCGGGTCATGGCCCATCGAACATAGGCCGGTGTGAGGTGGAGGTTACACCATTAAGTTAAGTAGTCGTTCAGACTTTGTACACATGTACTGTTTGTGTTTTTCCCTTTTATTCGTTTATAAATGTATAGCTGTGGTGTTCTTTTAATCATTGACAAAGGTCTTCTTAGACACTTGTGGGTTTTATTGTTCTGAAGAAGGTGTAGTTATCTACGCCGAAACCTAGGTTAACACTAGATGCTTTTTACGCAATCGAGGCGGGTCTCTAGTTTTTTAATATATTAACTAACGATTGCTGACGCGCTGCGATGTTGAAGGTTCTTATTTCACAGGGCCTTGGAGCTTTGTTCAATTTTAATGAGGGAGTATTCATTTCTTGTTAGAGGGGACGCAGAATGTTACCTGGATGGAAAGTCATCGACAGAGGTAGAAGTAAATTCAGCCGTACACTATCAAAGGGTATTGGGACCCTTCTTGTTCATATTCGGATTTACAGACAATATTAATAGTAACTATACACGTTTAGGAGACGATATAGTTATCTATAAAGAAGTACTGTCTGAAAATACTGCAGAAATATTAAGACCTTAGTACTTGTTTTAAATGTTCAGAACTCTAAAATTATGCACTTCACATAAAGAAAAAACTTTGTATTCTATGACTACAGCATAAATGAGTCACAACTGAACTCAGCCGGCTCATAGAAATACCTGGGGGTAACAGCTCATAGGGATATGAAGTGTAATGGTCACATAGACTCAGTCGTGGGTGAATCAAGTGGGCCGCGCGGGGTAGCCACGTGGTCTCGGGCGTCTTGTCACGGTCCGCGCGGCTCCCCCTGTCGGAGGTTCGAATCCTCCCTCGGGCATTGGTGTGAGTGTCGTCCTTAGCGTAAGTTAGTTTAAGTTAGATTAAATAGTATGTAAGCTTAGGGACCGATGACCTCAGCAGTTTGGTCCCATAAGGCCTTCCACAAATTTCCAAATTTTCTAAATCAAGTGGCAGGGTACTGGATACTGGGTACAGGGAAAAAAGTCTACAAAGGAGACTGATTACAAATCACTAGCACGTCTCATCTAAACATATTACTAACGTGTGTGGGACTCATACTAAAGCGGAGGTACACAGAGAAGAGCGACGGGTAAATTTGACTCACCAGGAAGCACGTCGGAAATGTTGAGAAACCTGAATTAGCTGATCCTTGAAGATGTCGACAATTATCCCGTAAAATCCTAAGTACAAAGTTCCAAGAATTCATCTAGAGACAACCTTCACCCACTACGTGTCTGTACCGTAGGGAGCGTGAAGGCAATGTTATGTTAATTACGGCGCACACGGAGGCACCTAAGTAGTTATTTCCCTGCGCTTCTTACACGATTATTCGAAGGAAAAAAACTCAGACATGTGGTACTTTCCTAAGTGCCTTCTACCATTCACTTCACAGAGGTTTGCAGAGTTTATTTGTAGATGTAGATGCGCAGAACAGAATTTTTATCGACAGCATACTTTGATCCCAAAAGTCTAGTGACAATGTTGCGGCGAAACGTTCGTCTGTAAGCGCTTTATAAATTTAGGATGTCAATAATTCGCTGGTACAGACAGATCGAGCTAGAAAGAACCGTAGATTTTGTAACGCGTTTCATAGACATATCAACATTCTGCAGTCGATACTTGGAACGAACTTAGCTTCAGGCTTTGAAGGGATAAATTGCAAGGGCATTTCTCTTGTTTGTGACAAATGTCATAGCTCGCACGTCGCTTTTTTTTTTTTTTTTTACATGAGAAGAAGGCATACTTGTCACTGTTTTTAGGTTTCTTGCTGCACATTCCCACGCTCAGACATTACGGTATTCATCTACCACATGTCTCATAAATATATGGTCATGCAGTCATATCTCCTTTCGTTGGTATAATAGCCACAAGAAACGGTCAAATGAAAACGAGACAGCCGGCCGCTGTGACCGGGCGGTTCTCGGCGCCTCAGTCTGGAACCGCGCTGCTGCTACGGTCGTAGGTTCGAATCCTGTTTCGGGCGTGGATGTGTGTGATGTCCTTAGGTTAGTTAGGTTTAAGTAGTTCTAAGTTCTCGGGGACTGATGACCTCAGAAGTTATGTCCCACAGTGCTCAGAGCCATTTGAACTTTGCCATTGCCAGTCTACATTTTATATCCTCTCTTCTTCGACAATCATCAGTTATTTTGCTCCCCAAACAGCAAAACGCCTTTACTACTTTAAGTGTCTCATTTCCTAATCTAATTCCCTCAGCATCCCCCAACTTAATTCGACTACATTCCATTATCCTCGTTTTGCTTTTGTTGATGTTCATCTAGTATCCTCCCTTCAAGACACTGTCCATTCCGTTTAACTGCTCTTCCAGGTCCTTTGCTGTCTCGGACAGAATTACAACGTCATCGGCAAACCACAAAGTTTTTATTTCTTCTCCATGGATTGTAATTCCTAATCCGAATTTTTCTTTTGTTCCCTTTACTGCTTGCTCAGTGTACAGATTGAATAACATCGGGGATAGGCTACAACCCTATCTCACTCCCTTCCCAACCAGTGCTTCCCTTTCATGCTCCTCGACTCTTATAACTGCCATCTGGTTTCTGTACAAATTGCAAATAGCATTTCGCTTCCTGTATTTTACCCCTTTCACCTTCAGAATTTGAAAGAGAGTATTCCAGTCAACATTGTCAAAAGGTTTCTCAAAGTTTACAATTGCTAGAAACGTAGGTTTGCCCTTCCTTAATCTTTCTTCTAAGATAAGTCGTAGAGTCAGTATTGCCTGCCTCACATGTTCCAACATTTCTACCGAATCCAAACTGATCTTCCCCGTGGTCGGCTTCTACCAGTTTTTCCATTCGTCTGTAAAGAATTCTTGTTAATACACTCCTGGAAATTGAAATAAGAACACCGTGAATTCATTGTCCCAGGAAGGGGAAACTTTATTGACACATTCCTGGGGTCAGATCCATCACATGATCACACTGACAGAACCACAGGCACATAGACACAGGCAACAGAGCATGCACAATGTCGGCACTAGTACAGTGTATATCCACCTTTCGCAGCAATGCAGGCTGCTATTCTCCCATGGAGACGATCGTACAGATGCTGGATGTAGTCCTGTGGAACGGCTTGCCATGCCATTTCCACCTGGCGCCTCAGTTGGACCAGCGTTCGTGCTGGACGTGCAGACCGCGTGAGACGACGCTTCATCCAGTCCCAAACATGCTCAATGGGGGACAGATCCGGAGATCTTGCTGGCCACGGTAGTTGACTTACACCTTCTAGAGCACGTTGGGTGGCACGGGATACATGCGGACGTGCATTGTCCTGTTGGAACAGCAAGTTCCCTTGCCGGTCTAGGAATGGTAGAACGATGGGTTCGATGACGGTTTGGATGTACCGTGCACTATTCAGTGTCCCCTCGACGATCACCAGTGGTGTACGGCCAGTGTAGGAGATCGCTCCCCACACCATGATGCCGGGTGTTGGCCCTGTGTGCCTCGGTCGTATGCAGTCCTGATTGTGGCGCTCACCTGCACGGCGCCAAACACGCATACGACCATCATTGGCACCAAGGCAGAAGCGACTCTCATCGCTGAAGACGACACGTCTCCATTCGTCTCTCCATTCACGCCTGTCGCGACACCACTGGAGGCGGGCTGCACGATGTTGGGGCGTGAGCGGAAGACGGCCTAACGGTGTGCGGGACCGTAGCCCAGCTTCATGGAGACGGTTGCGAATGGTCCTCGCCGATACCCCAGGAGCAACAGTGTCCCTGATTTGCTGGGAAGTGGCGGTGCGGTCCCCTACGGCACTGCGTAGGATCCTACGGTCTTGGCGTGCATCCGTGCGTCGCTGTGGTCCGGTCCCAGGTCGACGGGCACGTGCACCTTCCGCCGACCACTGGCGACAACATCGATGTACTGTGGAGACCTCACGCCCCACGTGTTGAGCAATTCGGCGGTACGTCCACCCGGCCTCCCGCATGCCCACTATACGCCCTCGCTCAAAGTCCGTCAACTGCACATACGGTTCACGTCCACGCTGTCGCGGCATGCTACCAGTGTTAAAGACTGCGATGGAGCTCCGTATGCCACGGCAAACTGGCTGACACTGACGGCGGCGGTGCACAAATGCTGCGCAGCTAGCGCCATTCGACGGCCAACACCGCGGTTCCTGGTGTGTCCGCTGTGCCGTGCGTGTGATCATTGCTTGTACAGCCCTCTCGCAGTGTCCGGAGCAAGTATGGTGGGTCTGACACACCGGTGTCAATGTGTTCTTTTTTCCATTTCCAGGAGTGTAGTTTGCAGCCATGACTTATTAAACTGATAGTTCGGTAATTTTTACACCTGTAGACGCCTGCTTTCTTTGGGACTGGAATTATTTTGTTCTTCTTGAAATCTGAGGGTATTTTACCCACCTCATACATCTTGCTTACCAGATGGTAGAGTTTTGTGATGGCTGGCTCTCCCAAGGCTATCAGTAGTTCTAACGGAATGTTGTCTATTCCCACAGCCTTTTTTTTTTACCTAGGTCTTTCAGCGCTCTGTCAAATTCTTCACGCAGTTCATCTACGTCCTCTTCCATTTCCGAAATATTGCCCTCATGTACATCGCCCTTGTATAGACCCTCTGTATACTCCTTCCACCTCATTCTGCTTTGCCTTCTTTACTGAGGACCGGTTTTCCATCTGAGCTTTTGATATTCATATAGGTGGTTCTTTTTCTCTCCAAAGATCTCTTTAATTTTTCTGTAGGCAGTGTCTATCTTACCCCTAGTGATATATTCCCCTACATCCTTACATTTGTGCTCGAGCCGTCCTTGCTTAGCCATTTTGCACTTCCTGTCGATCTCATTTTTGAGACGTTTGTATTCCTTTTTGCCTGCTTCATTTACTGCATTTTTATATTTTCTCCTTTCATCAATTACATTCAATATTGCGTCTGTTACCCAAGGATTTCTACTAGCCCTCGTCTTTTTACCTACTTGACCCTCTGCTGCCTTTACTATTTCATCTCTCAAAGCTACCCATTCTTCATCTACTGTATTTCTTTCCCCATTCTTGTCAATCGTTCCCTAATGCTCTCCCTTAAACTCTCTACAACCTCTGGTTCTGACAGTTTATCCAGGTCCCATCTCCTTAAATTTCCACCTTTTTACAGTCTCTTCAGTTGTAATCTTCATAACCAATAGATTGTGGTCAGAGCCCCCATCTGCCCCTGGAAATGTCTTACAATTTAAAACCTGTACCTGAATCTCTGCCTTACCATTATAGAATCTATCGGAGAGCTTCTAGTATCTCCAGGCTTCTCCCATGTATACAACCTTTCTTCTTGATTCTTGAACCAAGTGTTAGCTATTATTAAGTTATGCTCCGTGCAAAATTCTACCAGGCGGCTTCCTCTTTAATTCCTTACCCCCGTTCCACATTCACCTATTACGTTTCCGTCTCTTCCTTTTCCTATTATCGAATTCCAGTCACCCATGACTATTAAATTTTCGTCTCCCTTCATTATCTGAATAATTTCTTTTATCTCATCATATATTTCATCAATCTCTTCGTCATCTGCGGAGCTAGTTGGCATATAAACTTGTACTACAGTGGTAGGCGTGGGCTTCGTGTCTATCGTGGCCACAATAATGCGTTCACTATGCTGTTTGTAGTACCTTACCCGTATTCCTATTTTCCTATTCATTATTAAACCTATTCCTGCATTACCCCTATTTGATTTTGTATTTATAACCCTGTAGTCACCTGACCAGAAGTCTTGTTCCTCCTGCCACCGAACTTCACTAATTCCCACTATATCTAACTTTAACCTACCATTTCCCTTTTTAAATTTTCTAACCAACCTGCCCGATTAAGGGATCGGACATTCCACGCTACGATACGTAGAACGCCAGTTTTCTTTTTCCTGACAACGACATCCTCCTGAGTAGTTCCCGCCAGAAGATCCGAATATTTTACCCAAGAGGACGCCATCATCATTTAACCATACAGTAAAGCTGCATGCTGTCGGGAAAAATTACGGCTGTAGTTTCCTCTTGCTTTCAGCCGTTCGCAGTACCAGCTCAGCAAGGCCGTTTTGGTTAGTGTTACAAGGCCAGATCAGTCAATCATCCAGAATGTTGCCCTTGCAACTAATGAAACGGCTGCTGCCCCTTTTCAGGATACGTTACATCTAGTGAAAACGTGCTTATTAAATTTCAGGAACGAGCTACCAAGGTGGTTACTAAAAGTGTTCTTCAGCTCATTACGAAAAATCTCAAGCAGATCATGAAAACAAAAGTATACTAACAATGTTTCCCACAGAGGCGAATAGGGTGTATAAGTAATCATCCTTCCCACGATCCATTTGTGAATGGAACGGTAAGAAAGCTTACTACAGTAAAAATATCATCTGGGCCAACACTTGACAGTGATTTTCATGGCTTAATTGAAGATGCCGAGCACATACGATTCGTCGGGTGCGGTCATCAGCGATTTCAAATTAATCGCTGATATTTTATTTTTTTGTCTTTAGCAAAGGAACGTCGCAGTATGACAGCAAAGAAATACGTAACCAATGAAACTGTATCATTTTGTTACTGAATGAAACTTCTCTTTAAAGTCGGATTACCCATGAAAAGAAAAAACATCTCGATAATATCAGTATAACTTCGGTAAGTCATTACATCGTTTAAATTACCTACGTATATCACTTCCTTGCGATGCGAAATCGAGTGTACATTTGAAATTAGTCGTAGTAACACGAATGGAAGACTTAGATATTTTGAGAGTATTCGGGAGAGTGCAGTGTATCTCTCAAAGAAACCACATACAAGGTACTGGTGGAATCAATTTAAGAATACCACCATAGTGTTTACAGTTGTTAAGCAGGCCCAATAACAGACATCGAAG
Source organism: Schistocerca nitens (assembly GCF_023898315.1). Classification (NCBI taxonomy): domain Eukaryota; kingdom Metazoa; phylum Arthropoda; class Insecta; order Orthoptera; family Acrididae; genus Schistocerca; species Schistocerca nitens. The sequence goes on along the minus strand of NC_064614.1, from coordinate 498,345,600 downwards.
GAATACACAGACGTGATGCCCTGTAAAAGACCGATAGAGAGACAATATTTATGTCGCCATTGTTACTGTTGTGTTCATCTGTCCGAAGAATGGTTTGATGCAGCTCTCCACACTACTGTATCCTGTGGAAACCTCTTTCATCTCCGAATAACTGCTAGCCTATGTCAATTTGAACCTGCCTACTGCATTCATCTCGTGGTTTCCCTCTGCAGTTCTTGTCCCTCATCCTTCCCTCCGTTACCAAACTGACAGTCGGTAGGCATAAAAACAGGATTCTTCTGGGGTCACACCTCGGGTTCTACTGCTGTAGAAACGTAGGGTTAAGTGTTTTGGATATCACTTGAGTCAGGAACCATTTGTATACCCAACAGAAGGATCGTCCTAGTGTCACTACCCTAGAGTACAGTGACAAATATGAATATAATTCCTGCTTAAGCAGAGGTAGCAAATCGCTTGGTTCTTTTTGCATTTAATGTGGTCTACGGTGGGCATTAAGGGGTTTATGGAGACACCATTAGTTCATGGGCTGTTCCTTAGAAAACCTCCGAAACAGGTTTTTACCATTATTTTTTTGTACCGAGCCACATATTCCAAGGCGTATATCCACATAAAATCGCTGAAATTTTTAAGATATATTCCTAGAACCCTGATCTCGAATAACCAAACAATTTTCTTGATATCTGTATCTGTTCCCGAGTTACAGAGATTCAAAATTGCCCTACTTGTACACGTAAAATAAGTACTTAAAATCCAGTGTGAGGCAACAACCTAGTTTACAAAATGACGTATCACGGAGAAATATGCTGTTACGGGTCTCCCTTATCATCAGAAGGTTTCTAGAAACCCCATTTTGTAGTTCTGAAGCGCAAGCAAAATGCGCGTAAAATCCGGTCTGATGCGTAAAATTAGTTTTTCGTTATTTCAATTTCACATAAGTAAACTAGCAAAGTTTTACTGATCCATAAAGTTCTTTTCATATGAGTGACATGCCCTGCTGTAGCAGGGAAAAGAAGGGAACCTGTGGAAACAACTGCTGTCGGAGCACATAAAGGCGAATGAGGTCATCAGTCCCCCCGAACTTAGAACTACTTAAACCTAACCAACCTAAGAACATCACACACATCCATGCCCGAGGCTGGATTCGAACCTGCGACCGTAGCGGTCGCTCGGTTCCAGACTGAAACGCCTAGAACCGCTCGGCCACACCGGCCGGCAAAGGCGAATAAGCATATTTTTAAAAATCTCTGACTGAAAAGTGGGGTACCAACTGCGTCATTCTACCTTCCCCAGCACCTTTAAAAATTTTCCCAATAATTTAGGCGTCCGAAGATATTGGCGCTTTTTTGCACTGTGAAAGAAGGACATTGGCAGTGGGAAAGGAACGAAAAGCAATAAATACACTGGTTGTGGTACAGAAAGAGCGGAGGATACAATGGTAATATGAGAGAAAGAAAGGGACACAATGGCAGTGGAACATTGTTAACAGTAATAGAACAGAACCAAGGAAAGAGTGAAGTAGACAGTGCCAGTGAGACAGGAATAAAGAGAAGGAGAAAGTGGAACAGGATGAGAGCCAGTGATAATGAGAGAAAGAGTCTATGACAGTTACAATGAGAAAGAGAGAGATAGAGACATTGAGAAGAGAAAGTAGTCGTGGGAAGGAATGAATGAGACAGTAGCAGTAAGAGAGAACAATAGGGAGAGAGTTACAGTGCGACGAGACAGTAGTAGTAAAACAGAATGAAGGTGACCATAGCGGTTAGACAGGAGACAGTGATAGTTTAAGAGACACAAAGGGATAACGACAATGAGTTGGCCTCAATGAGGGAGTGAGAATAGGCAAGTGGAAGTGGATCGGTGTGAGCGACTTACAGCGATGGACTAGTGGGTTTGAGCAAGTGACAGGGGAGCATGTGAGAGTGAAAGGTGAGATGCATGTTAAAAAGAGCGTGAATATTTACGCATGTCAGAATTTTTGGAAAAATATTTAAAGGTTCTGAGGAACATCAATATTCTGAACATGGCCGCACTTCATCAACGGTTACAGAGTCGGCACGTAGCTCTTAACACGATCTGCCATTTTATGTGACTGTTTTTACTGATGTGACAAGCCCTTGATTTTAGGAGCCTTAACTTTTACAAATGGATGTACACATCGTTGCCGACACGTTTGAAGTGGAGATGTTAGATCGCTTTTATAACTGACTGTTTGTTAATGTGAAGTTTTTCTTTTCTTGTCCTGCTGAAGAAGACAGGTTTTTAAATCTGTTGAAACCATGGTTAAGGTCACTTGAAAACCACTATTTATTGCAGCTGGTTGGCAATCTTTATCACCTGCTGTGCTGAGGAAGGTAGAATGAGGCAGCTGGTACCCCACTTTGCAGTCAGACTCTTTTAAACAGGAGCATATTCGCCATTTTTGTGTTAAGATATGAGTATTTTCCCGCTGGTGCCTTGATACCTCAGAATGTGTCCTACCGATCGAGCCCTCTTCTTAGTCATGTTTCGCCACAACTTCCCTTTTCTCTCAGTCTGATCCAGTACCTTCTCACTTCTTATTCGATCTATTCATCCAAACTTCATCATTCTTCTGTAGCACCACATTTCAAAAAATTGTATTCTCTTCTTGCCTGATCTGCTTATCATCCTTGCGTGACTTCCTATTACTTACATTTATACTCGATGTTAACAAATTTTCCTTTTTCACCAACGCATTTTTTTCTGTTTTCAGTTTGCGTTTGAATTCCCTCCTACTTTGGCCATCGTCAGTTGTTTTGTTGTTCATATAGAAATACTCATCTACTACTTAGGATGTCTTATTTCCTGACCTAATTTCGTCAGCTACTTTCCATTAGTCTTTTTTAGCTTTTGTTGATCTTTTTCTTATAACCTTTTTCCAACGCTTCATTCATTCCGTTCAACTGCTCTTCCAACTCTTTGCTGTGTCTGACAGAATTACTCTGTCGTGTTAAAATTTAATTTTTTTTTAAATTTCTTCTCCCTCCACCCTATTTCTTTGTCCAAATTTCTCCTTGGTGTGCTTCACTGCTTGGCCAGTGCACAGACTGACTTATATCACAGGATAGGCGACAAAACTATCTCAGTCCTTTCTCAAATTATTCTTCCCTTTCATGTCCCTCGACTCTTTGCAACTGCAGTTTAGTTTCTAAACAAGTTATAGATAAACTTTCGCTCCCTGCATTTTATCGTAATTATATTCAGAATTTCAAACAGTGTATTCAAGTTAGTACTGTCAAAGGCTTTCTCTAAATCAACAAACGTGGTAAACGTAGGTTTGCCTTTCTTTAGCCTATCTTCTAAAGTAAGTCATAGCGTTACTACCGCCCCAAACTGATTTTTTCACGGGTCGGCTTCTACCAGTATTTCCATTCTTCTACAAATAATTCGTGTTCAGCGACGACGACTTATGAAACTGATGATTCGCTAATATTCACACTTGTCAGCAATTACCTTCATTGGAACTGAAATTATTATAGTCCCCTTGAAGTATGAGGGTATTTTGTTTGTCTCATAAATCTTGCACATCTCAGTAATTCTGTACTGTAGTCTACCCTAGCTGCCTTGTTTCGACTTACGTCTTTCAGTGCTTTGTAAATTCCTTCTCCGGTATAGCATATCCCATCTCATCTTCATCCATTTCCTTTTCCCTTTCTAAAATATTGTCTTCAAGGGTCTTGTCGTTATATAGCGCTTCCATATATTGCTTCTATCTTTAAGCCTTCCCTTCTTTGTTTAGCACTGTTTTGTCATCTGAGCTCTTAATATTACTAAGGTGTTTCCTATTCTTATTCCCATAGTCATGTATGTCTTCTACAGCTATGAATTTCTCGTCAGGTACTTCCTCTTTTGTCAGTTTGCACTTCACTTAGGTCTCATTTCTTAAGCAACTGTATTTCCTTTGTCTGCTTCGTTTACTCCGTTTGTATAGTTTGTCTTTCGTCAGCTATATTCAGTATCATGTGTGTCTTCCAAGGATTTCTACTAGGTCTCATATTTCTGGTTAGTTGTTCCTCTGCTGCCCTCACTATTTCATATCTCAACGCTATCAATCCGTCTTCTGTTGTGTTCCTTTGTTTTGTTTCTGTCAATTTTTGCCTAATGCTCTCTGAGACATTCTACGGCTTCTCGTTCTTTCAACTTATCCACGACCCATATCCTTAATTTCCTACTTTTCTCCAATTTTCCCAAATTTAATCTGCGTTTCGTATTAAATTATCCTCAGAATTCACATCTGACCCTGGATATGTTTTTTCAGTTTAAAATCTGGTTTCAAAATCTTTGTCATACTATTATATAATCTATGTGAAATCTCCCAGTATCTCCGCATCTTTTCCACGTATACAACATTCTCTCGTGATTCTTAAACCAAGAATTAATAACGATAAAATATTGTGTTCTGAGCAAAACTCTAGCAGGCTATCATCCTGCCTTAGTCCACGTTTTTCAACCGTTTCTCCTAATCTTCCTTTTGATAGACTCGATTTACAATCCCCCACCACAACTAAATTTTGGAGCGCCTTAACTTTCTCACTGTACATTTTTTCAAACTCTTCATCTGTTGGGACAGTAGGCATATAAACTTGTTCTACTGTAGAGTGTGTTGGCTTTTTATGCATCTTCGGTAAGATAATTTGTTCACTGTGCTGCTCACAGTAATTCAGTGGCATTCCTACATTCTTACTCGTTATTAGACCTACTCTTATTTGATTTTGTGTTTGTAATCCTATACTCACTTGACCAAAAGTCCTGATCCTCCTATCACAGCACTTTACTTATTCCCATTATATCTAAATTCAACCTATCTAAGTCCCTTTTTAAATTCTCTATTTACCTACACGCTTAAGGGATCTAACATTATATGCCCTGTTGATGGCATCCTCCTGAATAGTCCCACCTGGAAATCCGAATGATGGACTATTTACCTCCAGAGTATTTGAGCCAAGGAGATGCCATTATCATTAAATCATACAACAGAGCTGCATGTCTTCGGGAAAAAAAAACGGCTGCAGTTTTCTGTTGCTGTAAGCCATTCATAAATCATTGTTTCAAAGCCATGTTTGCTAATCAATAATCCAGAGTGTTGCCTCTGCAGCTATCGATAAGGCTGCTACCCCTCTTCAGGTAGAATAAACTAGTCAAGAATGTCTACAGATAACCCTCCATTGTACTTGCACCTATGGTAAGGACATCAGTATCGTTGAGGCACGCAACTCATCCCACCTCAGCATAGTCCATGGTTCATGGAGGCACTTTATATGCATAATTATTTGATACAAACCGACGGATAAATAAACATTTGTGGTTAAATAATTCTATATTGCAGTTGTTACATCAACATTGTAACTTATTTTACAAATTGAAGGGAGAGTGGAGAGAAAGGAAAGGAATGGGAAGGAAGTAATGGTACCAGCTGCGTTGGGAGTTAGTGCAGAATCAGCAGTGATGAGTGAAAATGTGTGCCACACCAAGACCGGAAACAGTAATTTCCTGTTTACGAGGCAGTTGTGGTAACCACTGCGCCTCCCAGACACTTTGTTCCGAGCACTTGCGTCGACTATCTCGACACACTCCTCAGCCGACTCACACTCCCACCTAGCTCTACCTGTCCGGCACACATTTTTACTCGTCGCCACTGATTCCACACAAACTCCCAATGCAGCTGATGTCATTAGTTCCTTCGCTTCCCTTTCTCCCCCCTCCCCCTTCGATTTACATAATATGTATCACAGCTGCGGATCCCGCGTGGTGTCTGTCATATGTCTGACCTTTGTATCTGCGCAAACGGACAAAACCTCTGAACTGTCTTCTCAAGCCCAGGGTGTCAAACAGACATTCTAAATAAATATGACCCTGGCTCTGTAAGGCAGCTAATATCAGGTGTGGAACATAACAAAAATCATTAGAAATGCTGCTGCCCCAGGTACCTAGAATGCATGAATTAATAAAAGTGAAAGTTTGCGGTCTATTCTAGAAAGATAAAACAGCTATTCCTTTTTTATTCTACATATAATTTATTTGCTTTCAGGAGTCAAGTGATAAACAACAATCATGTTCAATTACTTTTGATAATCAATAACAAAATATTTAATTCTTGGACATATTGAAATGACTATTATTAAAAACGTTATCTCTACACATGAAAATTTTTTTTATCACAGGAAAGAATGGTATTAAAAACCATCATCAGCTCATTTAAATCTATGTTGTCATAGCTGGTCAATGCACCGAGTTGGTGCAGAATAAATTTTCTTGTTGAACCAATGAAAAAACTCTCATGTATTCAATGTGGTGGTAGGTTAGTATACTAGCTTTTGACATTCAATGGTCAAATCGTACGCAAGTTGGAGTTAGCAAAATCTAGACTCAACGTTTACTGTGGTCTAATGCACAACGGTACTTATCCAAGCGGCATCTGCAACGGCGTTGTCTCTGTGCTGGATCTGAAACGCTGTTTCCCTACTCTGGCCTTGACTGAATTCACTCACTCGCTACTTTCCTGCGTTTCGTAGAATGTTAATCTTTCCCTAGTCGAAATGATGGCTATTGCACACTTGCTATGGGTTGAAGCGACGTGCATAATTTCTTTGCCCGCAAAAATTCCTGCAGGAATATTTAAGTACCGCTTTGCTATCCGTCATCATAATATGTGAAGCGTATCGTCCTCACTTCACAGAAAGCAAACTCTCAATGACTTTGCTTATTTCCACACGCTTGTGCGGTCCGCTGCGAGACGAGAGAGAGAGAGAGAGAGAGAGCGAGAGCCTTAATTTTAGGTCTCAAAATGCTTCAGGCCTAGCCCTGTTAATGACGTGGAGCCACTTACCCTTGGTCGTGGCGTTATTTACGCTAAAACAAATAATATATTGTTCTGGCCTTATCCCTTTCTGCGCTGAAGCTCGCCATTCTCTTGCTAATTGGTGTTTTACAATATCGTTAGCCACCTGCTCGATTTGTCTCCAAAATGCGTTTTACTTTAACTTGTTTGTTTCATGCCACTGTCCATATATTGGTAGCGATTGTATCCATATAATTGATCTGCCTCAATGGGCAATGAACCCATAACCCTCAGTGCTGATGCGCATACATTCAGCCTCCAGTGGGAATCTAAAATTACGATCATGGAAGGCATGGATAGGGACTGTGGATAGGTGGCGCTAGATGGTAATCTGAGTCAGCCGAAAAGCATCCTGAGATAGTCTGTGGGTGTGCGATAAATACTGTGTCTGGCTGGTGCAGTAGTTAACACTACTGCCTAGTAAGCAGGAGTTCACGGTTTCGAGTTTCGATCCGGCACACATTTACACTCGTCGCTACTGATTCCACACAAATTCCAGATGCATTTGATATCATTACTCCATTTCCTTTCCTTCTTCCTCCAGCCCGCAGCTCGTGGTCGTGCGGTAGCGTTCTCGCTTCCCACGCCCGGGTTCCCAGGTTCGATTCCCGGCGGGGTCAGGGATTTTCTCTGCCTCGTGATGGCTGGGTGTTGTGTGATGTCCTTAGATCAGTTAGGTTTAAGTAGTTCTAAGTTCTAGGGGACTGATGACCATAGATGTTAAGTCCCATAGTGCTCAGAGCCTTCTTCCTCCTCCTCCTCAATTTACATAATATATATCACACTTGCGGATCCTACTCGCTCGCACCACACATTCATATAACATTGCTACTAGATTGTTACTAATAACAGGATTACTATATATACTGAACTTCACTATGTGAGGGTGAATGACACAGGATCCTACATTAAGTCCGCTATGTTTGGTGGGCAGATACACCTATGGGAGAGGATTTCACATGCCTAACAGAACATTAAATAACTAATTCGAATACGAAAACTACTTACTCTATTTGAATCAGGAACGAATCACGTGCAGGATGCAAAAAAATTACGAGTAACGCTACACATTGGGTTTCGTTGAGTACCTGTTACTCACTGATGAATACATACAATTTGGAACAGCCCTGTTTACAGCATCCATGTTTTCGTAGACAGTGTTCTCACGACAATGATTACATGTGTCATCAGTCCTTAGCAGTAAATTCCTGGCTCCCCATCATGGGCATTCCTGGCTCCCCATCATGAGAATATGTCCTAGTTGGAGGAAGCTGAGAACGAATTGTCAGGGCTCCTGACTATTTAATTATCAAGAGGAGATGGTTTTTACTAATAAATCATATTGTAAACGTTCAGCCAGTACTTCTCGGGAAGCGCCCACTCTCTACCCTGAGTTAAGCGAGCGCGCGGCAGGGAACGCGTGACAAGGTGGAAATAAACACCAGTGAGGCCAGAGTAGTCGCTCTCCCGGACCTTGGAGGACCAGTAGGAATATTCTATTCCACATCTATGCATCACAGAAGGGAACTAATGTAGGTCCACAGCAAAGGAATACTCTGGAAGACCGGAAAGCTGATACGTTCAAGCAGTGAACGCGTTCAAAATGAATCGCAGAATCTGAAGAGTGGGCAAGCAAGCAGTCGCATCGAGAGCGTAGCAGCCCCTAGTAATGGGACTATAAAGACTTCGACTGCGAGAAGAAGCTGATATTCCGGTGGAAGCGTCTGCAGCTGTTGGTTAACTGTACTTTTACTTCGGAATAGTGTTGAACAGACAGCCTGTCTCTGTCTCAAACAGTTATTGTGTAGAATTTCAGTTGTCAGTAGGAGCAAGTCGCGGTTCGGTATTTGTCTTCTAGAAGGTAGGACAAGGATCCATTGATTCATTGTGAGATGAGCCGATGCGCTAGTGATTCTGAAGTGAATAGAACAATTCGTAGAGACGCGCTTGTCTCTGACAGAGAATGTTAAACGTGGAAACTAGGTTCTCGTTGAATCTGTAGGGAATTATGTTAAACAGTGTATGTACTAAGGGGCAAAGGGTCGGGCCTCACATATTTTTTGTATTAATGATTAAATAAACAGGTTTAAAGGAGAAATCTGGCCTTACGACTTCGGCATACCAGTATTGCCCAATTCGCCTCTTCCTTCCAATGGAAGTTAAAAGTTATTATCAGGTGTACCTACACAACCTTAAGCAGCCAAGGAGATTCTATTCCCTCTCATCTCCGTTACAAAGGTTAATTAAGATAATCACAGACTCACAGTGCCGTTAACGTCCTGATTGTGCCACGAAGGCCATACCAAACCTATACCGGTGAACTAGATTTGTGCTGGGAAGCAACAGAATCGATTGAGCATTAATCAAACATAGCAAGTCAGGGACATACCGGAACAGACTCTGTGAGCTGTTGCTCTTGTGTTACTCGGATAATCATAGGTAACATTAGTTGAGTCGATTATGGATTATGCCTGTCGAGTTCTGCACTGCATTCTTTACTCACAGGAGGCTGAAATACACTACAAAGGGCCTTATTGCGTTATAATAGTGGTGTTCCTCTCTAAAATGATCGTTCAGTACAAATCCATCTTTGGAATTAATCTCTGCTGCAGTCTGCTGTCAGTGAAATTTATTTTAACGTCATCTGATGTTAAATTAAGCACAGAAAGGTAACTAAGGTGACTTTTTTTCACAGCCATTGTTATATATAAAAAACGTCAGTTTAGATGCGTCAAATTTTATGTTTCTTCTGCACGAATACGAAGTTTCAAACAATTCCGATAGTTGACAGAGCCGTAGTAACCGTCAAAATGGAGCCAAGTGAGACACTAGTCACAAGCACCGTGCTATGACTGACGACTTAACTACTGAGGTCACCAGTCCACTAGAACTTAGAACTACTTAAACCTAACTAACCTAAGGACATCACACACATCCATGCCCGAGGCAGGATTCGAACCTGCGGCCGTAGCGATCGCGTGGTTCCAGACAGTAGCGCCTAGAACCGCTCGGCCTCTCCGGCCGGCGAAAATGATTCCATGGTGAACATCCACAAGCATTTTTGTGCAGTGTATGGTGATGATTGAACTGATTCGGTTACAGTTGGGCGATGGGTAAAGAATGTCAAAGTGTCAGAAAAAGCAGAAACTGAGTCCGTGATTCACGATGTTCTACACAGCCACTGCTCCCGACATGGAGAATCACGCCGATGCCATCATTTATGCAGATCGCTGCATAACAATTCGATAGTTGGCTCTGTAGCTATCAGTGAGCATAGAAAACACGTGTTCTATGATAGAGACTCTTGGGTATTCAAAGGTCTGCTCAAAATAGATTCCACGAATGTTCTCATTTCATCTGAACTGGTGGAGCAATTTGAGGTCAAAGGCGAGATCTTTCTGTTGCGAATTGTTATAGGTGACAAAATGTAGGTACATCAGTTTGAACCAGAAACGAAATTGCTGCCACTGGAGTGACACCACCCGTAATCACCCAAAAGGAAGAAATTCAAGGTAGCTCCCTTTGTTGGCAAAATTATGATGGTAGTCTTTTTGTATAGTGATGGTGTCATTCTCGTGGAGGTGTTGCCTAAAGAGTCAACAGGTAATTAAGGGGTATATGTGAACACACTGAACAAACTCAAGAACTGTTTTGGACCACCACCACGCATTCGGTCTGACAAGAATCCAAAAGAAATCTTGCTCCCCATGATAATGCGCCCACATACAAGTCTCAGAATCTGGGAACACATCGCCAAACTGGATTGGGAATCATGGTCTCACGCACCCTAGACTTCATGCCTTCGGACTCCCATCTGTTTGGGCCACTAAAGGATTTTCTATGTGGGACACACATTGAAGGTGATAGGAGCGTAATTCATGCAGTGAAAACGTGGCTGCCCGCACAGGAACATAGCTTTTGCCAACAGGGAATACATGTTCTTACACAACGCTGGCGTTAAGCGCATAGAACATGATGAAGACTGTACACGGTGATTCAAAATTCCTGTTACAGGTTTCTAGGGGTTGTAGAGGGGACCCAGTAGATGAAGTTTTGGTTAGGAACCCATGTCCGGAAATGTTCAGTTTGGATGTAAAATCAGTTTGAGGATAGGATCACTTTCAAATGTCCCGCTTCATTGTACGAACAAAGCGGAGACAACGCGCTCTGACCTGTGTGGTGCAGGAGCACATAACATGAATGATGTTTCGAGCAATCGTCCTCACGTTCTCTTCTACGTGACGAAGTGCGTCCTCTCCAAAGTCGAGGGTGCAGCACATCCGTGGAGCGTCTCAGCCGACCCTTCTAGTTTCGAGCGTACCACTTTCTCACATCCGTTATTGTAGTCAGACGAATGTGTTATGTGATGTCATAATTACAACAGTGATTGACGACGGTGTCCTCTTCTCAGCTTGCGTGCGTAGCGTGCAGTGGGAGACTTGGAAGTCACCCGATCTTTCGATTCATTTTACATCCAAACGGTACATTTCCGGATGCGGGTTCCTTATCAAAACTTCACCTCCTAAGTCCTATCCCATGTACAACCCCTAGAAGTCTGTAACAGAAATTTTGAATCAACGACTATAGAAACACATCACATATAAAAAAATGTTGATCCATAATTTTATCATATTCTTACTCTTACGAATAAACAGAAAAGAATTGTGCTACAGTATTTATTGAAGGGCCCTCGAATTAGTATGCGATTAACATCAGCATACGACAATTTGTGGCACGAAACTGTTAGAAGAGGGACAGGCTTCGTGTTTGTTACGAATTCAGTGCGACTACTGCTTGCATGAGATGGTCGTTCCAGTTCGCGGTCGGATAGATACCTGGCTGCGGCTAGTAGAAACGGATTGAACGTTAGCCGCAAAGTCTGCCGCATAGTCGTGCGTCTACATACAATAGAGTCAGGATAGGGGACGGCAGCCAGCCACGGCGGCGACCTCGCCAAGAGCACTGGCAACGTACGTTACGCTGCACGCATTCCTCTGGACTAGAGCGTTCTAGCACGACTCGGACGTGCTGGCGGACCCTGAGCAACTCCACTCCAGGAACTGTAGCGTGATGGCGCCTGGTGCTACTCAGCAGAGCACGATTACAGGTGCCATCTTCATCACGCTCGTACGTGGACATCAAGTTTTCTGCCAACACTTAGCTGCCTTGGTCTGTCGCAGGACAGGGGATGCAGCCCTCAATATCACTACAGTTTATACGGTGTAGCTGATAAGACAGATATATACATACGAAACATTTTGCTTAAGTAATCAACAATGGAATAATGTTGTGCAAGAGTATCGTCCATGTTAAACAACGTGTGTTTGGCTGGATATCGCGTAAAAGTTTCATCATTTCATTATTTTCTAACTTGGCAGACAGCTTCGACATATGCACTTATGCTCATAAATTAAGGATAATGCTGATACATGGCGAAACAACGCTCTGGTGGATGGTTTGCGGGTTTAAATCACCTCGGGGTGTGACCATGCGGTGCCTTTGGCGTGCGGTCGTCGCACAGTGGTGCTGGAAGCAGTCCACATACGCAGAGGTGTGTTGGTGTATGTCAGAGTACGGCGCAGCGAGTAAGTGTGCAGACGTTTCCAGACGTGCTAATGGTGACTGTGGGTTGAAAATGGCTCAAAGAACACATATTGATGACGTTATGAGGGGTAGAATACTAGGGCGACTGGAGGCTGGTCGAACACAGCAGGTCAAAGCATGGGCTCTCCGTGTGCCACAAAGTGTGATCTCAAGATCATGGCAAAGATTCCAGCACGCAGGAAACGTGTCCAGGCGCTACAGTACGGGACGTCCACAGTGTACAACACCAGAAGAAGACCGATATCTCACCATCAGTGCCCGCAGACGGCCACAGAGTAGTGCAGGTAGCCTTGCTCAGGACCTTACCGCAGCCACTGGAACAGTTGTCTCCGGACACACCGTCTACAGACGACTGAACAGACATGGTTTATTCGCCCGGAGACCTGAAAGGTGCATTCCACTGACCCCTGGTCACAGGAAAGCCCGTAAAGCCTGGTGTCAAGAACACAATACATGGTCATTGGAACAGTGGTCCCATGTTATGTTCACGGACGAGTCCAGGTATAGTCTGAACAGTGATTATCGCCGGGTTTTCATCTGGCGTGAACCAGGAATCAGATACGAACCCCTTAATGTCCTTGAAAGGGACCTGTATGGAGGTCGTGGTTTGATGGTGTGGGGTGGGATTATGATAAGTGCACGTTCACCCCTGCATGTCTTTGACAGAGGCACTGTAACAGGTCAGGTGTATCGGGACGTCATTTTGCACCAGTATGTCCGCCTTTTCAGGGGTGCAGTGGGTCCCACCTTCCTCCTGATGGATGATAATGCGCGGCCCAACCGAGCTGCAATCGTGGAGGAGTACCTTGAAACAGAAGATATCAGGTGAATGGAGTGGCCTGCCTGTTCTCCAGACTTAAACCCCATCGAGCACGTCTGGAATGCTCTCGGTCGACGTATCGCTGCACGTCTTCACACCCTTAGGACACTTCAGGAGCTCCGACAGGCACTAGTGCAAGAATGGGAGGCTATACCCCAGCAGCTAGTCGACCACCTGATCCAGGGCATGCCAACCCGTTGTGTGGCCTGTGTGCGTGTGCATGGTGATCATATCCCATACTGATATCAGGGTACATGCGCAGGAAACAGTGGCGTTTTGTAGCACATGTGTTTCGGGACGGTTTTCTCAACTTATCACCAATACCGTGGACTTACAGATCTGTATCGTGTGTGGTGCCTATGTTATTAGCGCCAGTTTTGTGTAGTGCCACGTTGTGTGGCACCACATTCTGCAATTATCCTTAATTTATTAGCATGATTGTAGATAAAATGGTTGTACATACTTGTTCTCTACGTAGACAACTACATCTATACTCCGTAAGCTACCTTACGGCCTGTGAAGGGAAGTACATATGGTACCTCTATCATTTTCCTCCTTCATTTGGAAAAGATACGTGGCAAAAACGACTGTCGATGAACTTCAGTATAAGCTCTGATTGCCTTTATTTTCTCGCCGTGGTCATTTTGCGAGACATACGCGGGAGGAAGTAATTCGCTGCCCAACTCTTCTTCTAACGTGCGATCTCGGAATTTTAACAGTACCCCTCTCCGTGATACATAACGACTCTCTTGTAGCGCCTGCCGCTGGACCTAGTTGGGCCTCTCCTGTCTCTCGTGCCTACTAAAAGATTCCGTGGTGCTCTTCGTTCGATCTTCTCTGTCTCATCTATTACTCCTATTTGATCAGGATCCCAGACTGATGAACAATACTCAAGAATCGATCAAACAAGCGATCTCGAAGTGCACAGCTGAAAGTCATAGTAAAGATGCAGTGAAAGTGGAAATCGAAAAAAAAAGAGAAAAGGAGAGTGAAGTGGCAGTAACACAAAACTTTTGGAGTAACTCAGTGCAGTAGACGACAATCGATAATACACGCAAAACTTTGTGATTCGGAATGTGTGGGTGATCAGCTGGTGATAAGGCTGTCGCATAATCATTTAGTGGAAAGCAAGCAGCACTTGGGTGGCGTCACAAGGAGCATATATTATTATTGATTGCGCTGGCCTCCGTGTCTGTAACGGCCTAAGCTGGAAAAGGCTTAGTTGGTGAATGATGCTCGTTTTGGTGTGAAATGTGGAGACTGGACGACCAGGCGTCACGGTAGCCTGCTGCAGTAGTGATGGTTGGGTGTGAATGGGGTGGGTGACTTGCGAGCCAGACGAGGTCCGTGAACTGTTACAGGTCCGCTTCGCATGAGAAGAGGTGAGGACACAAAAAATGCCTACAGCTGCAACTGTTTATTTATTAACACACTAGCTTTAGACTTTATTTCTGGTTCACATGACTACCTGTAAGCGCTGGCTCGTCGTCTCCAAAGGCCGGTCGCAGACCATGTTACTGCGAAAAAAAAAAAAAAACACTTTATGGTTACTGAAATGATACACTGTAAGCCAGGCGGCCTAACGCACGGCTTTCCGGAGTGGGAAGGAGCGCGTGGTCCGCGGCACGAATCCGCCCGGCGGACTTGTGTCGAGGTCCGGTGAGCCGGCCAGTCTGTGGATGGTTTTTAAGGGGGTTTTCCATCTGCCCCAGTGAATGCGGGCTAGTTCCCCTTATTCTGCCTCAGCTACACTATGTCGGCGATTGCTGCGCAAAAAAGTTCTCCACGTACGTGTACACCACAGTTACTCTACCACGCAAACATAGGGGTTACACTCGTCTGGTGTGAGACGTTCCCTGGCGGAGGGGCTCCACCGGGGGCCGAACAGCACAATAACCCTGGTTTCGGGTGGGGCGCCGGGGGGGGGGGGGGGGGAGTGGACTGTGGACTGCGGTAGTCGTCGAGGGATTGTGGACCACTGTGGCTGCGGCGGGGACGGAGCCTCTCCGTCGTTTCTTGGTCCCCAGTTAACATACAATACAAATAGAGGGCATATCGATAATAGACCATAAAGTCGTTGCCAGTTTCATTCCGTGTACTCAGTTGGACAGTAACTATACCTTGAAGAAATGCGCGTGAACAATATACGCGGATGTCTGCATTTCAGGCAGGGCGTGTAGTTGGGCTCAAAGAAGACGATTGGAGTAATCGGCGAATCGTTCGATATTTCAATAGGAGCAATGCCACTATTCAGTGATGCTGGCAGGAAAGTCGACTACGAGAGACGACAGAACGTGAGGACCGAGCAATCGTCAAAGAGGGACTCAGAGCCTCGGATTCATCATTATCATCGATCCGACGTGCAACTGGTGCTTCAGTGACCACAAAGACCATTAACAGGCGGCCCACAGAAAAGAGGTTAAGCTCATGGCGGCCCTTGCGTCAAGTACCATTGGCCTCTGTACACCACAAGCCCGTTTATAATGGCGTCGGTCACATTCGGCCTGGAATCTCATTAACTGAAATAAAGTTGTCTTCGAACTGAGGCCTGATGACCAACGAAGACGTGTCGGGAGACGTCCTGGACAGCGCTTGCATTCCTAGCTGACTGTAACCCACCATACGGCCCGACAACCAGAAGTGATGGGCTGCGGTGCCATTTCATATCATTGCAGAACCCTTTTGGTTGTCATCCGCGGCACGTTACAGCACAGCGATACGTCGGCGATATTCTATGCTCCGTTTTGTTGCCCTTCAAGGTAAACCATACTGGGCTTACATTTCAGCAAGTTAATTGCGCCCGTATACGGCGAGACTTTCTATTGCTTGTCTACGTGCTTGCCAAATCCTGTCTCGGCCAGCAAGGTCGCCGGATCTCTCCCCGATTGAGAACGTTTCATTATGGGCAGAGCCCTCCAACCAGCTCGAGTTTTTGACGATCTAACACGCCAATCGGACAGAATGCTCTACGATATCCTTCAGGAGGACATTCAGTAACTATCAATCAATAACAAGCCGAATAACTGCATGCATAAGTGAAGAGGTGGTTCAAAGCGTTACTGTCTTGTGAAGCTCTTACTCTTGAATAAATCTTCCCATTTTCCGAAATTGCAATCATTTGTTTGACAGTAAATGTACATCACATCTACCGATTTCCGTTCCATTCGGATAATTCCTTCGAGAGCGTCGTGTTTTTTATATTGCAATGCGAATTGTTACCAGTATAAACCCTTTATGTAATGAATTCTGTGACTATAAAATCTTCTCTAGTTCGTGGTTCGTGGTCTAAAGCTGCTGTAAAAGATGTTATTGTGTATAACCTCCATAAAGCTGCTAAAATCTTTACTGTTCCGCAACTGGTTTCATCGGATGTCGACAACTGGCGGATATTATTTTAAAATAGTGTAGAGCACATTTTCTATCCTACTCTATGTGGGTAGAGCACAGTTTATGATCACTCTCACTGTCAGCAAAGCAGGAACCAGCGGCACAAACAGGTGGTTTCTTAGATGACGGCGGAGCTTACGAAGTGAGTGGCTACCCATAAACAAAGTTCACACTGTAGCAAAGTAGTCGTAAGTGTGCATAAATAGTGCAGGGAGCATCCCAAATCAAAATTTAACGCAGGCAAGGTCAATGACGCCACTAATCGATGGCAAGTATCAAAAGTCTGAAGGAACTAGCGAGACTGGCTCGCAAGTGTGGGTTCGCGGTATTTACCGGCACTTTCGCGTCAGTGGACGGCACCAAACGATATGCCTGCTGCAGGAGTAAGTTGCGGTCGGCCTATGAAGCCCGAATATCTCTCACCTGTCCTCCATATCGAAAACCACATTGAAACATACACATACACAAAAATCACTGATTACAGATTATGTACTTAGCCAGTTCCTGAAACTTGTCATATATACACTGAAGAGCCAAAGAAACTGGCACACCTGCCTAATATCGTACAGGGCACCCGCTAGCAAGCAGAAGTGCCGCAACACGACTTGGCAAGGACTCGAATAATGTCTGAAGTAGTGCTGAAGGGAACTGACCCCATGAATCCTGCAGAGCTGATCATAAATCCGCAAGAGTACGAGGAGGTGGAGATCTCTTCTGAACAGCACGTTGCAACGCATCCCAGATATGCTCAATAATGTCAATGTCTGGGGAGTTTGGTGGACAAAGGAAGTGTTTAAAGCCAGAGACGTGTTCCTGGAGCCACTCTTGAGCAATTCTGAAAGTGTGGGGTGTCGCATTGTCCTGCTGGAATTGCCCAAGTCAGCTGGAATGCACAATGGACACCGATGGATGCAGGCGATCAAACAGGATGCTTACTTACGTGTCACCTGTCAGAGTCGTATCTAGACATATCAGCATTCCCGTATCACTCCAAGTGCAGACGCCCAACACCGTTATAGAGCCTCCACCAGCTTTGACAGTCCCCTGCTGACGTGCAGGGTCCATAGATTCATGAGGTTGTCTCCATACCCGTACGAGCACATCCGCTCGATACAATTTGAAAAGGTACAAGTTGATGTTTCCAGTCAACAACAGTCCAATGTAGGGTCGGGGGGCCAAGGTGAGGCGTAAAGCTTTGTGTCGTGCAGTCACCAAGGATACACGAGGGGGCCTTCGGCTCCGAAAGCCCATATCGATTATGTTTCGTTGAATGGTTCGCACGCTGACACTTGTTGATGCCCCAGCATTGAAGGGTTGCACTTCAGTCACGTTGAGCGATTCTTTTCAGTCGTGGTTGACCCTGTTCTCGAAGGATATTTCTCCAGCCGCTGCGATGTCGGAGATTTGACTTTTTATCGGATTCCTGATATTCACGGTACTCTCGTGAAATGGTCGTACGGGAAAATCCCCACTTCATTGCTACCTCTGAGATGCTGTGTCCCATCGATCGGGCGCCGACTATAACACCACGTTCAAACTCACTTAAATGTTGAAACCTGCCATTGTAGCAGGAGTAACCGATCCCATCTTCTGCCTGTAGGTTGCCATCCACATGAAATTTTAAAAGTTTCTCCACACTTGTATTTTTGTCAACTAACATAGTAGGTGTAGCAGGTCTGCACCTACCTGCTTGTCAGAATATAAGTTTCGCTCCTTTAAAATATTACACTCTGAATCTTACACCCCAGAAACAGGAGAGACTTCCCATTGGAGCAGAAAGCAATTCGTGAGGAGAATACGTCCTATAGAGGCAGGGTTTCACGAAAGTAATAGTACAATATCTGAAGCATATATGTATCGAATTCACTAAAAAAGTAGAGAATACACATAAACAATCATGACTGAAACACGTAGTTTCTTTCACAATACGACTAACAAAATAAGGGGTCTGTATTTCCTGGTTGTAAATTGGTATATAGCCTCTCATTGTCCTGTTGTGTTATTGCATTCTTAGTACTTTGTCTAACCACCGTTCCTCCTAATTACCTCAAAAATTCTCTTCGGCATTTATTTTGTTAGGGTTTGTAGTTTTTGAAGTGAAATGGTCTCCCAGTCTTCTCGAATCGCTCTTTTCAGCTCACATACACCTCAAATTGCCTCCCGTCGCCATAAAAACGTCTTGAGAGTATTCCCTAAAGGTTTTCCAACGGGTTCAAATCCAAGCAACGTGCAGACCAATGCAAGACGTCGATATCCCGATATCTTCATCTTCTAAACACTTCTTGGTAGTTTAAGGAAGGTAAACAGATGCATTATCCTGTGGAAACATTAGACTTCGTTCCATGTGGCATCATAAATTCTAATCAGTTCTGTCTAACACCTCAGTATACATGTTAGAGTTCATTCCAGTCTTCAACCAAGCAAGCTTACCTTTAGCGCAGAAGTCTGCCCTCATCATAACACTTCCACCAACAAAACTTCTGCTCATTCTTACCTGCTGCTCTGTTCTTAGGTCATGCCAATCGCAGTCCATACTGCTAATCTAAATTAAACTACTTCACATCACTACAAATTCTGAAGTACATGGCATATGTTTCTCAGCAGACTTCAGTCCACCCTGCTTATGTTTGGATGTTAGTGTGCATTTCTGCAGTCTTTTATTGAATGAAAGACGTTTTCCATATCAAAGCACGTCTGGCAGTTACCAGTAACTTTAAATCAGCAACAAGTTGAGAAGAACAACGGTTTGTGGCCGTTTCTTTGCGGAAAAGTAACCTTTTCTATGCCTCAGATAATTTTCCACTTTGTCCATGTTTTCCTTTTGTCCATACGGTACCCCCAATCTAATGATATTATAAATGACTGTACTTAAACAGTTCAACTTCTTGGCATTTTGACGGTTAAAGAGTCCCATTTTCTTGCACGTACCGATTTTTGCTTTTTCATCACATGATAAATGTTATTCGCGTGGCATTGTCATATTTGCGGTTTATGTATACAACACGCACCATCTCTAACAGTGTCTGTTTCCTGTCTGCAATAAAGTCGCGTACGTACACACTAACACCGCACAGCGTCGACTGCCTTTTTACATTTTTCTTGCATCCCTTGGCGGCATGACGCTATAGTCCATTCTTATTAGTTTCTTATGAGTTTCTAGCTACAAGTTTATAATCACAAGTAATTATAATCCTCAACGCAGTGCTCCACCACTATGTATTGTACAGTATGGCAAATATACACCAATAAATTAATACAAATGTGTGAGAAATCTGATGGGACTTAACTGCTAAGGTCATCAGTCCCTAAGCTTACACACTATTTAACCTAAATTATCCTAAGGACAAACACACACACCCATGCCCGAGGGAGGACTCGAACCTCTGCCGGGACCAGCCGCACAGTCCATGACTGTAGCGCAATAAGTTAATTCATTTTATCTAACTTAATATTGTTATTGATTAATTTTATATACGACGGTAAAAATCATACGAGAAGGGCATGGATACGTGTAGCTGAGGACGGTAATGGATGAAAATTACACTATTCTGGGGAGTCACACATGATTTAATATAGAAAATAATCTTGCATAAGCTCTTCTATTGTTAAAACTCAAGTAAAATATTCCCTAATTGTTCTTCTGTTCCCCATATCATACCCCTACCCCTTTAGTAGCCGATAGTTCTTGACATATTGCACACATTCTCCATATTTTCCTCTATTGTT
Organism: Schistocerca nitens; assembly: GCF_023898315.1. Taxonomy (NCBI): domain Eukaryota; kingdom Metazoa; phylum Arthropoda; class Insecta; order Orthoptera; family Acrididae; genus Schistocerca; species Schistocerca nitens. The sequence continues at coordinate 498,325,207 of NC_064614.1, read as the reverse complement.
GTACCTCTAAGACATATACCGAGTGTATCATCTCCAAGACAAGTACTGACTTATTTCTATCACCCACGGCTCCAGTGTTGACAATGAATAATAACACTAAAGAAAATATCCAGGACCTGAGCTAATGTATTATTTTTGAGGTGAATGGTGAAAGTTGAGATACTTCATGAAAAACGGTTGTGAGTATGCTGGCCACTGTTATGTGTTACCCCTTTTTTCAAACTGTTGCTTGATTGATACGTCTATCTGTACGATGGGGCAGGGTGCATGTTCGGCTTGTTAAAATCATTTCTTTCTGTGTGTGTGCGGGGGAGGGGGGGAGGGTAGTTCCCTGCCCTCCCCCATCCCCCATCCCATCCTTTCAGCGGTCGCTGGGTGTGCCCATGAACACACTCCATGTAAACACTATTCAACTTTTGACGAAGTTCGTTGAGCGACAAGTGGTCTAAAATGAAGAATTTTGTGATAGTACAGTAACCATTTAATTACTTTAAAAAGTTGTGTGGAGGATAACATTCAGCTGATCAAGTTCACTTTTGACTTATTTTATAGCAAAATTAAATTTCATCGATGTCAGTGACATTTCGGAGCCACCTCGAAAAATTTTCTTTCCACTAATGACAACAATGACAGCAGCACGTTTTACAAATACAAGTACATGGTTTGCTAAAGCAAACACTCGAATGCCAAGCACAGTGAAAAAGACGAAGGGCTACGAAGAGGGAGGTGGACTGTTGGACTGTATCGCCAAGTGCCCCCAATCCGTGAATGAGGTGATAATGATAGCATTGAACAATAGTATAGTAGACGCAGATGTATAACGTCACACTCCCTGAACGATTGCACCAGTGATTTTCTTCCAAGATCCTGTCGGTTTTTATACAGAATCGCTGGTTAATTTCAATAAACCATGACTATTTTCTGATTTTTCAAATATGAACTCAAACAAAACTTCATTTCTCCAATTACTCACTTTAACAATTATAACACGAACAGAAAAATTGTATTTTACTTTTACCGCAGTATCCTCCTTTGTATTTAATGAATGCCTCACGCCGGCCGCGGTGGTCTAGCGGTTCTAGGCGCTCAGTCCGGAGCCGCGCGACTGCTACGGTCGCAGGTTCGAATCCTGCCTCGGGCATGGATGAGTGTGATGTCCTTAGGTTAGGTAGGTTTAAGTAGTTCTAAGTTCTAGGGAACTGATGAACTCAGAAGTTAGGTCCCATAGTGCTCAGAGCCATTTGAACCATTTGTCCTCCTCCTGGTACGAAAAATCTCGAAATTTGATTCATCTGTGAATACACTTTCTTTCACTCTTCATGTTTTCACTTGCTATGTTTCCTAGCCCGTTCGAGTGTCTTCTTTTTATCTACGGGCTTCAGAAGGCATTTCCTGGCTGCGATAGGTTCTTTTAAACCGGCATCAGTTAGTCTACTTTTTACTGTTGCAGATATGTTTTTCCTGTTCATTTCCACCAATTCTGCGCGAATTAGTACTGCTGTTTTGAGCCTGTTTCTCCTACTAGAAATTCTGATGTGTTTGTCGGAAAAAAATGTGTTCAGATGTGTGTGAATTCCCAAGGGACCAAACTGCTGAGGTCAACGGTCCCTAGACTTACGCACTATTTAAACTAACTTAAAGTAATTAAGAACAACACAAACCTATGCACGAGGAGGACTCGAACCTCCGGCGGGAGGGCCTGCGCAATCCGTGGCATGGCGCCCTAAACCGCGCGGCCACTCCGCGCAGCAATTTGACACAACTTTCAGTTATTTTACGACGTCGTCCTGGTCATGGTAGATCCTTATTGCTACCTGGCGCTGAAGGGTATATTGCGCTCACCCTATATACACGCCGCATTGTTTCGAAATTTGGAGAATAGATAAACCTAATTGCCTAGTTGTAGAAGTGCAACACGTTTGACTAGGTATATCTCCACTCTTGGAGCCATAGTAACGATATGCTCACTGTCAATTACCACTAGGTAACTGAAGTGCAGCAACCATATAATATGAATCGTACCACTGCTTGAAGTACACTGCGAACAACACAACACTATAGAGAGTAAGACAACAGTGTGATCTGGGCATTGATTAGTCGCACAGGTAAATAAACATACCACTTCAGATAACCTTTTTTATGTAAACAACACTCTTCTGAATAATATTGCAAGCAGATGAAAACAACTTATAAACTTGACCATTTTTCCAATGTCGTACTATTCAAATGGCTCTGAGCACTATGGGACTTAACATCTGAGGTCATCAGTCCCCTAGAACTTAGAATTACTTAAACCTAACTAACCTAACGACATCACACACATCCATGCCCGAGGCAGGATTCGAACCTGCGACCGTAGCAATCGCGCGGTTCCGGACTGCAGCGCCTAGAACCGCGTGGCCACCGCGGTCGGCTCGTACTATTCCTTTGCTTACTCAACCGTAGCTACGGTATTATATGGTATCTCCAGGAAATTAGATGTCAATTATTAGTTTCATGGAAATGAATGAGCGGTAGTGTACATGTGCTGGTTCGATGGCGACCGAATATTTTACTCTAAGCCATGTCGTCATTGTCCCGTCTATGATTCAAGTGTTAATGTCACTGCGAGAGTTACTAACCACTAACGCAATTATTTTGTTCTCTGCGTTCTGCGAGGGGTCAGGGCGCGCCGGCGCAGCCTTAACGGATTGTAGCTACAAGAGCCAGCTGCGAGACGGACGTAGATGAGAGAGGCACCGATCCGCATCAGGCAACACAGAGAACAATAGAGCGTTAAGCTCTCTAAACAGCCAGATAATGTACTTATAAATTGGTTCGTGATGCCAAGGACGTATTACGGCTGTTTATTGCCGTGCGCGCTAATCAGGTTTCCGTGGGATCGCACGGACCGGTCGTACCGCACAACGCGTTTACACACAGTCGCACGGGTAGCCCGCGCCGTATTTCGGTGACTGCTATGTCGCCTTCCTGTTCAGCTGTCGCGTGGAAACATGATCAGCCAAATCCATGTAGCGACAAGAATAATCTGATACGTTTTGTCCCAAGGCTTCGCTTACTGTTGAGGAAAAACTGTAGTACATGATAGAGCTTTCAGTGGAAGACAGCCAGCATCTTCTGGGCCTAAGATCGTTAGCCATTGGATCTGCAACAAATCGAGTCAGCGCGTCCTCACAAGTTTTTTACGTTTGTTATTGGATTATCCAAGGTGTGAAAGACAGCGTTGCAGTTTTTAAAAAGTTCGTGATAGGAGTAAGAATTTCTCAGAATAAGCGTATTTTGGCACTGTTTTGGAAACTGTTCACAGAGTTCTACCTCAGCATGAATCGTATTCAAAAAGAAACATATATTCATTTATTCTCACTCTGGCAGGACTGCACCAAAGAGTTCCCAACTCACGAAAACACGTTTTCTTAATTCTTTTCCCTTCCAGTTACAGAACAATACGAGGATGATATATTGCAACCAAAACAAGGATGAATAATAACATTTTCCTTTTTTTTCACAGGAAGCAGTTGTTAGACGGTCAAAACGCCAAACACTACATTAAGAAGCACATCTTCTTCTTATTTTTCTCCTTCTTACTATCCTCCTATCATCGTGCTTAAAGAAAGATCGAGATTAAAAATTATCATTTTTATCAACAGTTCTGAAACAAGAATGGCAGGGAAACGGAATAAGAATTAGCATGGAGAGAGTATGAACGAATTCAGTCTCAACATATCAAGGACATGCAATGACTTACAGAGTTAAGCTTTCCCACTTAGCGGCTAATTCTTGACTTGAGAAACAATCCAATACCGCTATGATATTAAATTAAAACCAGTGCACGTAAACGAAACAAGTTATTTTCTCCAGAGAAATTGAGGACAAATGTATGAGGATTTGAATAACGGCCAGAGTTGCACTGTGCCGGAATTTCAGCCTACGAGCGTCCACGTAACTAGCCCTGTTAAAACTTTCAGCCACCTACCCATCCCAGTACACGAGAAAATCGAGAACAATATATAGATCAAATAAAATTCATGATTACTTGTAGAGAGGGGCAATAGAGTTCCATCCAACCTCTCAGAAGGACACAGATTCCTAGAAACACTGTTTGAATAACGATGTGACCAATAAGTGCTCCTATGCAAGTCTAACTGCTAATTCTACCTCCAAGCACTATATTTATTTATTTGCTATTTCCTTTTAGCATGTTATCTGCATAAAAGAACAGACCGAATGTTGCACATGAATTGGCATGAATAAAGCACATAATATTTTAACATGATTTCAGATGTGTCAGTAATAACTAAGCATTGTCGTATTTATGGGGGGAAAATCTACATAGAATAACTACATTAAAACAATAATAATAATAGTAATAACTAAAAAGTCTGCATACTACCATTTGGCCATATTGCACACAGAGTGTTTTTCATCTGGTATCCTGAACGCACACTACTGATGTATTACACTATGTGGCCAAGGGTAGACTACAAATGTTGTAATTTATAATTCAGGACTACACTAATACGACACTACGCTACATTAGACTACTGTACTTGGTATTAAAACCAAGCTGGATTTCTCATGTGTCTGGATGGTCATCCCCAGCGCCTTGATATACTACTCATTGTTCACAGGGGCACCAAGGTGTAGAAATTGGGAGATGGCTGTCAGGGCCCCAAAAAGGCCTTCATGGTCCACCCTGAGGCTCATTTCCTCACTGCTTCCAGAAGACTGTTGCAAGTGGACTTTCTGCTGTAGCACGCCTCGTTATCACGATGTATGGCCTGTTCTTGGTTGTCTCTCAGCCATATAGGCTTGCAGTTCACAAGCTGATGGCTGAACGCGAGTTCAGTTTACGCCACAGTTCCTCATTCCTTATTATATTATAGATTGTTGCATTTCCAAATGCGTTTCTGTCTTGGTCTGTAACATCTTGTGTAACGGCGCACTCCCAGACGATGTGATCCGGGCCACCGACTGCTCTACATTCACAAGTGTATGTGGTGCGCTGTCGCAGTAAGTAGCTGGATACGGACCATGCTCCGACAGGCAGTGCATAGCTCTCTTGGTCGGAAGGAAGTATGTCGCTCTTGTTCTTTCTCTTTTGTTAGGAAGGAACTGGTAGGTTCTCCTCCTCGTTTCTGCCCTGTCCCAGACTTCACTATCAGTGCATGCTTTTATTTCCTTATTCGATACGGCTCCTATGTCTAGTATCTTCCTCACCTTATCATATTCGCGCTTTTTGACCCAATATTGTGTGGCTCTCTGTCTTACTGCTAGGTCTAGAGGTAGCAAGCCTAATATCATCACCAATGCCTCAGTCGGTGTTGTACTATAGGCGCCTGTCAGGCGCAGGAATACTCCTTTGTGCTCGCCTGCCCTGTGCTGTTCTTAACTTTCCTGGCTCTACGAGCCCAAACGCTCGAGCCGTAGCCCACAATGACGAGTAAGACTGCGTGTGGTACATTCTTGCTGCACTTGGTGTCAGCTGAAAAGTTCTCCGGTCAATTGTTGCTATTTTATTTAGGATTTTAATGCCTCTCTGGCAGATGATCTCTGCACGTGCATTGTAGATTTGCTTTTCGTCGATGTTAATCCCGAGGGACCTACATATTTCTTTTCACAAGCTGGTAATTTATTCTGATTGTCAAAGTGGTAGAGGTATGCCTAAATGACACAAAACTTAAGGTTAAGGTCGGCAATAAAATGACAGAAAGCTTCCAAGTTGTAACAGGATTACGCCAAGGAGATGGGCTATCACCTATCCTCTTCATTCTGGCACTTGAGAAGGTAATGCGGTATTTCAACAAATAAAGCTGGCAGGGCATTCATATTGGCAATGAACACATTACATATCTGGCCTATGCAGACGACATTGCACTATTAGCATGCACACAAGATCTGAAAGAAGTATCCAGACCTTGGAGTTCTCGGCAGCAAGGGTCAGTCTACAAATTAGCTCTGAAAAGTCTGAGTATATGACCATAGGAAGAAAGATCCAAAGCTCTCAAGATTTGTGAACCACACCGGGTATAAACATGTGAAAGAGATCAAATGTCTTGGATCAGTTTTTACAGAAGTAACATCAACTGAAGCAAGATAAAAGCACGACAGATGCTATCACTCTCTAGACCCTGTATTAAAATGTAGAAGTGTGTCTCAACAACTAAAAACTACGATTGTATAAGACATTAATAATGCCAGTAGTACTTTATGGATCTCAAACCTGAAGCACTCGAAAACAAGGCCTTGACCAACTGCTTACAATTGAAAGGAAGGTCCTCAGGGAAATATTTGGACCAGTCCGAGGTCAGACTACTGGAGAATGGGGAAGACACCATAAAACAGAATTAGAAGAGCTGTACAAGGAGCCTATCATCTTGGGAGTGGAGAGAAGCAAAAGACTGGAATGGGCTGGACATGTAGCTAGAATGGAGACAACAAGGTGGCCAAAAATTACAATGGACTTGATCCCGTCAGGCAGCAGGCCAGTGGGAAGACTTAGAAAGAGGTGGATCGACGGAGTGAGAGAAAACTTGTTGCAGCTGGGAGTCACGGTGAACTGGAGTCAGATAGCAGAAGACAGAGACAGACTGAGAGCTCCAACTGTGGTGGGGCACGGTCCACTGGGCCTGATCGCGTGAATGAATGATGAATGAATGAACGTGGGATTTCTCGTTCTTGACAGTACTCCTTTTATTAACATACAGACTGTTTTATGCGCTGCTAACTTTATTTTGTTTCTTAGTCTTTCAAAAACTACCCTACTGTTTTCCTCTTATTTAGTCCTTGTGTTAGCAGATAGTGTAATTAACAGATCTTTTCCGTAGGTGGTGCAGCCTCTAGTGTTTGTTATACTCTGAAGTTGGATCAGTAATGGCTGTATGCCAACATCCCATAACAGTGGACCACAAACAGAGCCCTGTGGGCGGTCCTTGGTGATGTCTTTCGCAATTTTCTTTCCAGGACATTCTGACTGCACCTGCCTGTCTGTGTAATAATCTCGTAGACTGTTATAGAGACACCTTGGACAGTCCATGTGTTTCATTTTTTCGAACAGGGCAGGCCACCACAAATCATCCAACCCCCCAGCAATATCAATCATTATGTCTATGACATACTTGTCGTCTGAGGTGTCCACAATATTCTCGGTAGATTTCCCTTTCCTGAAACGTACCGCAAGGGGCTGTCTGTGGTCCCTCAGGAGGCGGCACAGACACTTTTACTGTACTTTGTCTAGGGCATTTACCAAGCAAATTGATCTGTAAGATTTCGGTTCTCTTGGGTCTTTGTCTTTCCCTTTTCTTAGTATAATGATATTCAAGATTTTCCAGATTCTGTACACCCTACCCTGCAAAAGACATTCGTTTAATAACACAGTTACATTTGGCACAATTTTCTCTACTAGTTGATGCAACAATTATGCCAGTATTCTATCGGATCGTGATGCTTTCTTCTTCTTTTTTCACTTCATTATTGCTAGTCTCACTTCCTCCTGGGCAAATGGAATCATAACACTATTATTCACATGCTGCTCTAGTAATTCACAGCGAAGACATTAATGGAACTCTGTGTCCCCCATCGTTGTATCGTCCCGCAACAAAGTCCTGAGTAGGTACTGCACTGACGTTTCCCAGTCTGTCGTCTTCGTGCCGTCGGAAATTCTCAGCGTTGTTAATACAGTGGGTGATGTAACCTTATTTATTGCAAGTTTATATGGAAACCCCAAACATTTGTTACCATTTGGTCTTTTATGTAAGCCTTCCATGTTTCTACTCTTGTTTGGTGTAGTAATTCTTTATATTGTTGTTTGATTGTTCGATAGAAAATCAGCCTTCTTTCTCGTTCTATTTCCCCAAAAGATATTTGGTAGTATCTCCTCGCCTGCTTTGCTCTACGTCTCAAGGACTGTAGGGTGGGACTCCAAGGAATTATTAACCCTTTTGACATCCTAACAGACGTTGGGATCGCCTGATCGCCTTGCCTTGCGCCATTTCCAGCGCTCGCACCAGTTCGTCTACATTGTCGTCAACACAAACCTGCTTCCGCGCAATTGTTGTATCTTGAATTCTGCTTTTAAAAGTTTCCGATTCGCTGTGCGTGGATTGTATTTTGGTTTGTGTCGCCATGTCTCTTCTCGTTCTGCCCTCACATTGGAGCAGAATGTTTTGACTCTCTCTGCATTTCGCTTTCTCTTCGATGGAGGTTTCCATTTTTTACAAATATGACAGGTAATTTTATAGACCGTTTGATCAGTGGGCTATAGTTTTCTTCCAAGATAGTGTCTCATCTTCTTCGACAGCCGACATGATTTTTGCTGCGTTTATATTTAATCTGTGGTTTTCTGTGATGCTCGCCAGCGGATTGCACAATTGGTTCAGAATCCGTATTCGGCTCTTTGAATTTCCCGCTCCAAGAACATTTAGTACGTCGCACACTCTATACCTCGTCGGCTTCATGATTTCTTCCTTTTCGCACTTAGAATGCACACTGGAGCTCGCTTGGTATTTTCACAGTTCATTTTTAGATGGTCACACTGTCCACTGTGGGAGCATGTCGGTTTGTTTCCGTTATAGTACTCTGCAATGTGCCCATAGTCGTGGAAGTTATAGCATTTGGCGACTGCAGCGTAGCCCTTCACAGTGATCGATCGAAATCCAATGTATGGCTCTGAGCACTATGGGACTCAACTGCTGAGGTCATTAGTCCCCTAGAACTTAGAACTAGTTAAACCTAACTAACCTAAGGACATCACAAACATCCATGCCCGAGGCAGGATTCGAACCTGCGACCGTAGCGGTCTTGCGGTTCCAGACTGCAGCGCCTTTAACCGCACGGCCACTTCGGCCGGCCAATCCAATGCATATTCTTTTCTGTGTAACTACTTGTGCTCTGACTTTTATTACTGTCAACTTCTTCCGTGGGCCTGTTTCAAGCCTGACATTTGTTTCTTCTAAGAATTGCATGCCATATGTTGTTCCCTCCAAGTTCTGTTTGTATAGTGACTCAATTAATTCACTTTCTCACATGGTAACTGGGACGTCATACATTATGAATTTCGGTCTAGGTGGCTCGCATATCATTTCTTCATTTTGCTCAGAATTTTCTTTCAGCTTGCTGATTTCCTCTTCTGCTTCTGTTTCAATTATGACTATACTGTTTGATACCTTCATTTTCTTAATTCTTATCTTTTCTTTCTTCAGATCAATTACCTCCGTCAGACGTGTCTGTACTTCCTTTGCGTCTTCCTTGTCCTTGGATTTGATGAATAGTGTGTCACCTTGCTTGACTTTTGTGGTCCCAACACTATAGCATACTTTCGATTAAATGGATTTTATTCAGTTTAAGCTTATTCACAAAAAAAAAAAAAAAAAAAAAAAATCAACATACAATAGAGCGAGTGCACAAACCGACTCACTACTAATATAGCATCTGTTAGTAACATTCGTTAGTGATATTTGAACATACGATGAATTACTCTTCAACTGTAAATAACGTAATTAGTCAGACTCTTGAGCACCTATTTATTTTTTCGTGACGAATTCACTCAGTACGTATATCGGATGGATACATAAGTTAGCACGTAGAAATGATCCACCAAATAACCGAAATATTTTTCTCGTTAAAATACTACTTTCAGTGTCATGATAGTTAAGACTTTAACATTTACCTAGCATCAATTACTTACAAAATCCATAAATTGTTGAAAATTTTCAGAATCAAATTATTTTCGTAATGTATTCTGACGTCCACTTCCAGAGATACAGATTGTTGCTATAGTCTGTAGATATGTCTGGGTTCATTCCTCTGGTACACCGTTTAGAAATATTCTCACCAAATCCAGTATTTAATTAATTGTACTATTTCAATTCAAACCTCTTATGAAATTGCTTTAATGCCTTAATGCATAAGGTATTAGTCTTTGAAAATGACCCTCTTTGATTTAACTATCCCCAATTCATTTGTCTAGATCTCATCGCTGACTTGAGCATGCTTAGGCTACTTGCTAAATGTCAGAACTATAACTTTTGCTTTCCTTTTAAATTGTTTTCTTTTCAAAATCAGTTATTGCAGATCTTTTTTGCCGTGGATAAATTACAACACACAGCACAGAAGCAGTGTACCCAATCTGTATGCATATAGAGTAAAGTCTGTGTGAAATTGTGAGAAGTGTTCTAAATGTTTGAATAGAGTATATCTGAGGTAGAACATAGGTACCACCCCGGGATTCACCTATTGGGATGTGGGAAACCACGTAAAAACCACATCAAGGCTGACTGGCACGAGGGCCTCTTTTTCTATTACGGTACTGTTATTTTGTTCGTCATTATTCTATTCGTTTGGTATGGGAAGACGTCAAGCAACAGTCTCTCAGGTTCATCGTTGAAGACTAAGTTTTTTTTATTTTTATTTTTTTATGTTACATAGAGCAGCTAGTCCTCTGACCGTACACGCTGAGCTACCGTACAAGCATGAATTGACCCATGATTCTCCCTCTGTCACGTAATTTGAGCACACAGTCTGTCTCCTCCTCTTTAGTAGGTAATGGTAATGGATGTTCATAAGGAAATGGGTCTTTCGGGTGCCAACAAACTACTGTTGAACCACTGTCAGTGAAAACAATTTCTGGTCCGCACATCTTCTTTGCATTATTAGCACGAAAGCGTATTTGTTGCGCTCTCAGTACACATACTGGTCGCAAGCGACCACGTAAGTTTGAAAGCATCGTTAACGTCGTCGTTCATCCACCGGACGGATTCGATTCGGGGCAAGCATTGCTCCCCGTTCCGGAAGCGGTCGCATTGAAACGCGCGGCTACCCAACTGGTCGAACTCCCAAAGAAACCAGAGATAAAGGGGCATGAATTAAGAAAGAGATCCATGAAGAAAAAAATTAGAGAAACGTAGAAGCTCAAATAGAATGCTCATATAGGGTAGAATGCTTTGCGTAATCCTACAAAGTCTCCATGAAAGCAGTAATAATAATAATAATAATATAATAATAATTATTATTAAAAAGATGTGGTAGTACGAAACTGGAATATCACGATACTCAAAAGTTTCACTTGGAGCAGGGATGAAACAAGTAATTAGTAGCGATGAAACAAAAACAATATACATAAAAAGTGGAAATATACATACTCAAACTGTAATGCAAAAGAAGGTATCACAACTTGCTGACCGATTTCCGTATCTCGGCAGTCGTATCGCTCTGTAATAACGGGGGCATAGATGCAGAAATCACCAGCAAATTTGTGAAAGTTTCTGCAGTCTTACAAGGAAGTTTCGGCTTTACTCCTATATCACACGACCGATTGCCATATATGCATCTGAGACCTGGTAAATGTCACCAAAATCGACACAAGCTCGGTGTTTTACACCAACGAAGCTGCAGGCGAATTTTGAACATCAGCTGTCTTGATCACGTTTCAGATGACGAAAAACTGTGAAGAAGTGGCCTACGCAGCCTGCACAAAATCGTTACCTGAAGAAGTCTGAAGTTTGCGTGGCGTGTTCCACGCATGAAACATGGAAGAATCCCCAAATCAGTGTTGTGGAACCCAGTGGATGAATACAGAAGTGTTCTGGTCACAACTGGAAACGAATTTTTTTAAAGGATCTTCAGTGCGTGGACAATGACAGGAAGGAAGCTGTAAATCTGGCAGCTGATCGAGTTCGAAGCAGGAATCTGCTTAGCATTGGAGGAACTAACGAGGAGGACGCGGTAACGCGGTAATGCCATCACCCCATTTCCCAGGAACTTCCTTCAGTGGAAGAGGAGTCAAAATAAGCGAACACATCTATCCGTAGATGCTCGACTATTTCTAAGAAAACGACGGTCAAAATTTTCGAGGTCTAGTTACTTTAAGGGCCTTTTACCGCGCAATATTCTCAGGCGGAATTAGCGCCGCGGCTTTTGAATTTTGCACCATGTCTTCAAAACCCAATTATTGTTTTTATTTATTTTATTTTTGTTGGTTTCATTTATCTGCCCATGTCCATAGAAGATTACTACAGGAATTTTCTTATCAAATTAGGAAATGTAAGGGCGTTATATTAACTGTAAAATTACAATTGAATTTCACAATATGTGGCACACATTATATATGTGTGTAAGGCATGTTGTGAGGGTTACAATCTTTTTAAATTCTCATATACTGATATTTCATTCTCATTCCAATTCTTATATTGTACTCATATCTTCAGGAATATTTGATGCACTCCCTTGGATGATACCGATCGTAGAAACGTTCGAAACTCACATTCCGAACACCACAAGCATCAGATGCCACAGTGACATTTCTTCGTATTAGTCTGACTTGGGAAAGGAACGTCGTTAACACTGATGAATACTTCGCGCGTTGTCAATAATTTCGCAGCAAAGCATGCATGGAAGAATCCCCAAATCAGTGTTGTGGAAACCAGTGTATGAATACAGGAGTGTACTTGTCACAACTGGAAACGAACTTTTTTAAAGGATCTTCAGTGCGAAAACTGACGCTTGTAGTTGATTATGAATCAAGATACACTACACGAACTTCACTGAAAATACACATATTTTCTCGTCCTCTTTTTTGTTTAATTCATTCATCTGACACACAGTTAGTATACGAATAAGGACAACAATATATCAATATACACTGGAAAACATTCAAGTAATATTCTTCTACAGATATGGATGTTTAAATCAAAAACAAAAATTAAAGTAATAATCGGGTTTCGAACACGGGGCGCAGAACTTAAGACGCCACAACGCTAACCACTGTGCCACCTTTTATTTATTTAGTTTTTTATCAGCAGACGTCACATGACATCCGTTGAAGTTCGTTGTTGATCCCTTCACTCAGTAGTTTTTATTACAGCGGGCAGCCAGCTCTGACCGAACCCTCTGAGCTACCGAGCCGGCATGCCACTAATTCGTCTGAGGATATTGCCCGGTAAAATGCATGTACAGTATACGAAAACTGCCACGGAAACTTTGCACGTCGTTTTTTTTCAAATGGTTCAAATGGCTCTGAGCACTATGGGACTTTGCAGCTGAGGTCATCAGTCCCCTAGAACTTAGAACTACTTAAAGCTAACTAACTTCAGGACATCACACACATCCATGCCCGAGGCAGGATTCGAACTTGCGACCGTAGCGGTCGCTCGGTTCCAGACTGTAGCACCTAGAACCGTTCGGCCAATCCGGCCGGCGCCGTTTTTTCAGAAACGGTCGAGTATCTACGGATAAGCCGAGACACGTGTACAATTATTTTGACTCCTCTTCCACTGAGCGAAGTTTCTAGGTAAATTTGGTTATTGCACTTGCCGTGTTCTCGTAAGTCTAAGTTATCAGCACGGAAACTACGACCGGGATTATTAATTTTGTTTTGCTTTGCTGTAATAAGATAGTAACTGAAATGATCGCGGTACTGGTATCATTACGGGGAGGAGGTCTCAATAAATAAAGAGCAAGTAAAATATGCTGCCTTCATTTAATAAATGTGTGTTTTTGGTAGCCGCTATAAAGAAGATGGATTGGAGTACCGTTCTAGGTATGTATATCTCCAGTGCGTGACCAGTTGTTGGCCCGAGCTCAAGCCTCAGACATCGAACACCCGTCTCGTGCGGAGAAAGACGCAGCCTGTGTGCGCTAGGTTGTTGAATGGGGAGCTGTCCGGCAGGTGGCGGGCCATTGGTATGCGGCCGGCCGTCCCCACAGGTGGAATGCGCCGGCGAGCCAAGTGCCGCGCGGCGCGGCGCGGCGCGCCACGGCGTGACACGGGGGCACTTCCTGCTGGCGAGCCGACCCTGCTGCACGCGCCGCTTGTGCACCGTTTGAAGGTCGATCACACCGCGCCGCAGATCAAAACAATCCACACTCAGATACAAGTCTTTTGTTTCGTGTCACAATCTGTACAAAAATCTACGTACCTACACTGAAGCCCCAGGTAACTGGTATAGGCATGCGTATTCAAATACAGAGATATGTAAACAGGCAAAATACGGTGCTGCGGTAGAAAACCCCAATAAGCCTACAAGTGTCTGGCGCGAATGTTAGATTCGTTATTGCAGCTACAATGGCAGGTTATCAAAATTTAAGTGCCGGCCGGAGTGGCCGTGCGGTTCTAGGCGCTTCAGTCTGGAACCCACGACCGCTACGGTCGCAGGTTCGAATCCTGCCTCGGACATGGATGTGTGTGATGTCCTTAGGTCAGTTAGGTTTACTTAGTTCTAAGTTCTAGGCGACTGATGACCTCAGGAGTTAAGTCGCATAGTGCTCAGAGCCAAAATCTAAGTGATTTTGAACTGCTGCATCTCCGAGGCAAATCTCTGACATATCTGCAGCCGGAAAAAGATCCTGCAAGAATGGGACCAACCACGACTGAAGAGAATCATTCAGCATGACAGAAGTGCAACCAATTCCCCAAACTGCAGCAGATTTCAGTGCAGGGCTATCAACAAGTGTCAGTTTGCGAACCATTCGTGTGTCCTTGATGACTGTACGACGCAAAGCTTTACGCCTCGCCTGTGCCCGCCAAACACCGACATTGGACTATAGATGACTGGAAACATTTTGCCTGGTCGGACGAGTCTCGTTTCAAACTGTATCGAGCGGATGTACGTGTACGGATATGGAGACAACCTCATTAATCTATGGACCCTGCATGTCAGCAGGAGACTGTTCGCGCAGGTGGAAGAGGCTCTGTAATGGTATTGGGCGTGTGCAGTTGGAGTAATATGGGACACCTGATACGTCTAGATACGACTCTGACGGCGACACTTACGTTCCTGTCTGATCACCTGCATCCATTCATGTTCATTGTGCATTCCGACGGGCTTGGGCAATTCCAACAGGACAATGCGACACCCCACACGTCCAGAATTGCTACAGTGTGTCTCCAGGAACACTTCTCTGAGTTTAAACACTTTCGCTGGCCACCAAACTCCCCAGACATGAACATTGTTGAACATATCTGGGATGCCTTGCAACGTGCTGTTCAGAAGAGATCTCCACCCCCTTGTACTTTTACGGATTTATGGACAGTCCTGCATGATTCATGGTGTCAGTTCCGTCCAGCATTACTTCAGACATTAGTCGAGTCCATGGCACGTCGTGCTGCGGCACTTCTGCGTGCTCTCGGGGGCTCTGCACGATATTAGGCAGGTGTACCATTTTCTTTGTCTCTTCAGTGTATAAAATCTCGCATTTGGAATGCATCTCGCGTACTTGTAATGCTGTTCTTCACAATGCACATTACGCTATTCACTTTGTACACAGCCTGCGGAATAGTGATGAAACAAACCGTTCACTTTTTTTATTATTTTTTTTTTTTAATTCCTTTCTTGTCCTCGTGTATTCTGCAGTTGATCACGAGTGAGTTAATTAGTATGTGTCTGGAACTCGAATATTTCCGCGGGCAACCACAGTTAGCATGCACGGCCTGGAGCCTAACTTCATGTGGTAGTTTAGCACAGAATCCAATTTGAGAGCAGAGTCAAAGACAAACATCTGGTTAAGACTTCATCGCGTGGTAGGTGGCTAGAAATAACGGACCACTACCCTCCCCACACGGTTGAAAGTGTAAATGTTTCTCTGCTCGCCACTGACGGCACCTGGATAAGTGAACGTTCACGCTCATCTGAGCTCTCTCGCTGAAGTGCAGATACACGTATTTGAATGTACTATTTAGGGACACAAATGAATTAATGACTTTTGCTGCCACTGGGCATTGAATTAAATCAAAGGGAAAGTTGAAAATTTATGCTGGACCGGTATTCGAACACGAGTCTCGTGCTTACTACGCAGTTGCACTGACCACTGCGCCATCAGGACACAGTGGTCATCCCAACTTCACAGGCTACCCTAGCACGCCTGCAGTCAGACCCAAATTCTCAACTTACCCACACACTGATAATCCTGGTTCTAGGGGGAGTGAGGAGGGGGGAGGTGGCAAACCGGGGTATCTGCCCCGGACGGCAATTTCAGGGAGCACCAAATTCATATTCTTGGCATCCAGCACACGTTGGCCTATCGATTATGCATATAATTTTTGAAACGCATCCTAATTGATTTCTGAACAAATTTTAATTTGATTTCTGAACAAATCATTAACTGATTTTTGAAAGCGTGCATAGTGTATATGGGATGCCTCTGCCCGGGAAATACCAGTCGCAACAAAACAGAAATTTCCCGCAGACAAAAAGAGGACGGGGCTATACGAGCTGAGCCGAATAAACCCGAACGGGTGAATACCAGTCGCTGTTTGTTTATGTGGTTGACCGGGTGTTCTATTTACTAGCGAAATCCATTCAGACTACCAGAGTGTAAATAAACGACTGACAGGAATAACAGATAAAGATTACATGTTATCTTCTCGGTATATCAATGAAAATGAAATTTTGGCAGAACATTTCAGCCAGATCGCTACACCACTAAGGGTCAGTTGTACAGTTCCTTGTTAGCAGCCACTTCACTTCTATTCTCGGAAAAGCGTGGAACGCGTTATACGAAGATCAAAAATGGTTCAAATGGCTCTGAGCACTATGGGACTTAACTTCTGAGGTCATCAGTCCCCTAGAACTTAGAACTACTTCAACCTAACTAACCTAAAGACATCACACACATCCATGCCCGAGGCAGGATTCGAACGTGCGACCGTAGTGGTCGCGCGGTTCCAGACTGTAGCGCCTAGAACCGCTCGGCCACCCCGACCGGAGTTATACGAAGAGGTAACAACTCCTAATCGGAGAACAAACGCGAGATAACTAAACCAGTGATTCTGGCAGGGTTAGTGAAGTTAACCGGAGAATAAGTTTTGGCAATAGCAGGAACAGTTACAGAATTAGTGATGACAAGATTGTTTGTTAGTACGAGGAAGGAGAAGAAATACGGACATTACACAAATTATTTGGAATAATATGACGATTCCAAATTTATATAATAATTTCGTATTACTACTACTTTTCGATCTCATGCTTGAGAAACTGGAGCATATGAATGAAATGTGAAACAATTTCCTAACATGAAATAGCAGCAATTTCTATAGGCCTAACAGGCATTTGATATTGGTTCTTCGTGAATTATATTCTGTCGTGTTATTTATGTAAATGGGGTAGACGGAAATGACTATTTCTGCCAAAACAGTCTCGCTTATTCGGCGTATGTTACAACTGCTGCAATATTAGAAAGGCTTATTTCCTTCCATCTAGCAGACAGTGACAAAATAGACGTAATCAAATCGAGAAACCACGCCACTCTTGAGTACTATTCGTATTAACAGCTTTAGAGAGAAGAAAGTGCTGGGACCTAAGGACTGAAGAAAAGTGTACTGTCTTCCTTGTCTCTTGTTCTTACTGGTTTTACCTTTCCTATATTTAATTTTATCTCACACAAAAGAGAAAGTTGTTAGCTAATAGGCAATAAAGAGTGCGAACTTTCTGAAGAGCTCTTATTCTCCCGGTCACAAATAATCCCACTCAGTGTTAAATGTGAGGTTTTCTTTTCTTTTTTTTCTTAAAAAAAAAGGAGGTAGAATGTCAAACCGGCCGACTGGGAGTAGGTGAGACACCACAGGGCATTTTAATTTCCACCGTCCTGAATATAGGTTTGATGGCTTCCATTACAAAATATACACGTTTGAATTCCACAAAGCGAGGTACAGTGACGTGCGACAGAATAATGCCATGTGAAGAGGCGTGGAACTGCACTTTGGCACACTTAAGACCAAATAACATGTGTTACATTTCCTCGAACATATATCTTTTATATATCAAACTCTTCCGAAAGATGTGAGCTACAAAATGGTCATATTTTTGAAAAATAGAGTTAAAAAAATTTTACGTCCTGTCTCAAACGCTCGAGTAGGAGGGAGGGCGGGACGCCACTATCAAGTTTTTGTCCCGGTTCGGAAATATCGTAGATCCGTGGCTGACTTCTGATGTAGTGCCCCTTGAATTATCCTCATTACCCGCGGCATTTCGCCGATTTCCGTAAGAGTTTGAGCGCTGCGTGTATCCACACTGAAGTTATCAGTTGGTTGTTCTCGACACATAATACGAATTTGGCTTGTTGGAGTGTTAAACCGATCTGTTCCAGCATTAGTTATGTCACAGAAACGTTACAGTATCCAATATTATAGTCATTTCACTTAGTTTTGTGAGTGACAGTAATTCGACAGTTGGTCATTTCTTTGTTTGGACTAGAATCATCACCCCACATGAGCAGAATCCGGTGCCTTAAGCGCTGTGGCCTCAGTCTTCCACTAAATGTATTTTCTTAATAATCCATACACCTTGTGGTGTATTTTACGTGAAATTAAAACCATTTTAAATAGCTCATTTTTGGGTATAACATCGCGGCCTATGTCCATGAGGACACCAGATGTTCGTAATCGCACTGCCTTTCCGCAACGCCGCTAAGCATTTTGTAGTGCGTGAGATTCTGTACTGAACGAACCCCTACATGCAGGGAGAAATATTTTCCACAAAACATTTTTCCGACTTTTAAGTCTTTTTTTTTTACTTGAGTTAATGGTGGCTACTGGTCTATTCGTTCATTCTCTGTCTAAACACTAGTAGAAGTTAGAATTAATCGTTGCCCGCCTATATATTGCATGGATGTGCGTGAATTACTTGATTATTTTGGTCCTAGTTTGGAACTTGGTATTTCTGATACAAGTCCGAATCCAACTTCAGTGATCCTTGCATCCACGCAGCTTCATCGTAGTATTATCGTATTAAGGAGATCCTATATAATAAACATGTATGTTTTCTTCTTTACACCATGAATTATCGTTAATAAATGTACTTCAGAGTGTTATTGGTGACAATCCCATGTGCTTACTTAAATAAATCGTTACCGTTCAAGGTGAATGAATCTCCACATCTCCGTAATCGTCCATTACGCTTTCCATCCTCTCACGTGCACCTATTTCTGAATGGTCAATGTGTAGGCTCAATTGGAACAAGTCAGGAGAAAGAAATCAGCAGAACGAGGAGTGTGGATTGCGATATATGAATTAAAAACAGTCTTGGTTGCAATTTATTCTTTTATTAACGACACATTTTGCCTTAGTTGGGCATCTTCAGATTATCTATATGGTTAACGGAATAAGCGAATATTAGTGTATGGTCCTAGCTTCCAAGATTCTAAATGTAAATGCAGGAATTTTTACTGAGTTTAAAATTTTCTTTTTACAGCATATTAAAAACGTAATACGGCTGTGTGCTAGACTAAAGCGTGTTTTCAGTCAGATAAACCAGTAGAGACCTTTTCCGGTTACAGCATTTTAAAATAATAAAACGGTTCTGTACTACATTGAAGCACGCTCTGAGACAGACGAACCTGAAGATACATAGTCATAAACAATTAATGGTTCGAATGGCTCTGAGCACTGTGGGACTTAACATCTGAGGTCATCAGTCCCCTAGAACTTAGAACTACTTAAACCTAACTAACCTAAGGACATCACACACATCCATGTCCGAGGCAGGATTGGAACCTGCGACCGTAGCGGTCGCGCGGTTCCAGACTGAAGGGAGGGATGGAGGGAGAAAGAGAGAGAGAGAGGTTGTTATGAAAAGGCATCTAGAGTAAATGTTGTGCAGTATGGGGGAGAGGAATATTTAGTTCTGAGAGCTGATCATATGCAGTTTGTGATATTATTGGATTTCAGACATTTTGCATATAAGAAAAGGACAGCCATCGAGCTGTAGTTTGTAGTGATACTAAGCATGACAACACGAGAGTAAAGAAACGAAATCTGTTTATAACGTGCGCCTATACCAAGACGCGCGGCCAGCGTTTAAAAGGTACTTTTAAACACTATGACTCGCTGGGCGCAGATATTTAAAATCATTGCCGCAGCGCTTGATAGCAAGAAGCTGCGAAACAGAAGAAAGAACAATTTATCTTTTGTTAGGAAAATTCTAGAGTCTTTATAGTTAGTTGTACTTCTGGTCGGCGATATGTTAACATGTACTTCATTACCTTTGATGTTTGGTTGCCGACTTGTTAAGACGTGTTGTGTAGCACCGCTACAAGTTATATTTCATTTAGTGTGAAAAACCACGTTATCACCAAGAAAACAAAAACGCTTTTGTAAACTTTGTGACGATAAAAAATACTTACGCGCACGCCAGGACATTTAATTTTTACAAAATATCACACATACAAAAGCAGCGATTGTTGGACTGTTCCACGTATGAGAAAAACGTAAAAATGTAAGTTTTGTATATATTGTAAATTTGTTTATGTTTATAGTTTAACGCCTTTGTTCTTTGAGAATATATTGATGCTTCACTGTACAGAAAATCGATGCTTATTCTTTTCTTTAAATTAACCACAAATAATGTTTATGTTTAAATGAACTTTGTTACAGGTTCGCTCTTTATCGCGGTGTCTCGATTGTATTTGGGAGACCATTAATGTGTTCAATTTCCGATCTGACAATTTTTTTTTACAAAATTTCACTGTTTTGCATTTTTTTATTATTCAAATAGGTCCCTTAGGTAATTTCATTGAAGAGTCTGATTGCGTGGAAACAATCCGGGTTAAGAGGTCATTTGAGAAACTATTTTCACGCAATCAATCCGTACGTCTCCTAAACACAATCGAGAACCGACGCATCGTCGATCATTCATTAATTTTTCTCTCTTTCCAAGTCGTACCAAAAAAAAACGGCCAAGGAGAACTGCCCTGAGTACGCAATCTAGTGTTAAAAGGTTGCATTCTTTATCTTGTCGGCAAACATTGCCATGAATTATCATCATCAATGTTATATTTGGTTAAATGAGAAAAAGCCAAAAAACCTTTTAACGCTAGATGACACAAGGTACATGAGTGCTTAATTCATTGCTTTATCATATTTTATTTTGAATGCATTTCAAACACATTTGGCATCCGCGCTCGTTGTGCAAAGAAAAATTGATTGCTGAGCGCTCAGCGTACACAGTGTTACGTCCGTTGGTCACAATCACGTGATAATAACTTGACAGTTCCACAACGCTAGCAGCAGTATTCTGCGAGAAGCAGAGCGTTTGGTGTCTACTAACCGTGGTGTCAGTTTTTACACAGTTTTTCGTCGACTCTGGATTACGGAAGCAGCCAGATGCGGCGACTCCCGCAGCTGTTTCGAAGCATGTGTCCATGGAAAGGCGTACAGTACCGTTTGTGGTAAGTACAACACTTATTCACTTTCACTCTTCGGCTTTCTACATCGCGGTTTCGTGGTACAAGTACTTATAACTTTACTTCACACGCGGTATTTCACACGTGTCCTTGGAGTTATCACCTCTTCAGTTCACACGTTATTGCTAATTCGTGTTCACATTTATTTGGTCGTCATGTTAAGGTTCACACGCACCACTTTTATACGTGTCCATTAATTACTTGTCTATAGTCGGTTCAGACGCAGCAGCATATACGTGTCCATTTATTACTGACTGCATTATTACTACAAAGTACAGTTAACATTTAGTATACATATCGTGTCTAAACATTATTTACAAAGAAGTATTTAGTCTCTGTGACTACAAGGCCTGACGAAAAGCGTGTCTCTTGTTCGTAGTTTGTGCTTCCAAGGCACTTTAGGTTTACACTTTGTTCGAAATCTTGTTATTCTTTTCTTTTTACAATAGTTACTCTTTTCTGAAGTTCAGCTCTTTTATTTTCTCTCTATTACGTCGTTAGTTTGAAGACATAGTCAATGTGGCTTCGTTTACGTGATGAACAGTTCGTGTTCAAACTACCATTAGGGAAATTGGGAAGCTTGGTGTTCCCTGTCGTGCAATTGCACATAACAAATCTTAACTGAACTCGCAATTTGCGGAGAATAAGCATAGCCCGTCGACAACCAATGTGTCACGACTATCCATTCGTATAGCCTGTATGTATCAATCATGCAACCAGCTCTACTGGATAAGGTAGGATGGTAAGGATACTGGTTAGAGGAAAACACAAAAGACTTTTATGCAGTGAAGAGATTTGAAGACAGTGTTAATGACGTATGAGATGATGAGCTTAACGTAAATTATTATCACCTTAGTTTTTCATGACAAATAGTATAATTAAATCGATACAGTAGTTTCAGTGTCGTGTGATCCAGCTTTCTAAACAATTTTCTATACATCTCTAAAATTACTTAAACCATGCATTAGCAGTGAACTGTGTCTGTTAACTATCTTCTGTTCCATGTATCGTAAAATTGGTTTTCTAAAAAAAAAAATCGCCATACCTCGAGGACCTGAAATAGATATTTCTAGTACTAAATTAGTTTATTTATAAATGATCTTTGTAAGTATTTCAGCTGCACTGGGCCGTAAAATTCTTATGTGCGTATACGGTTTTCTCCGTATTATAATAAAATAATTGAGTTGCGCACTTCTTTCCTGCTACCTGGATCATTATTGACTTACTTGATTCTTATATGCTAAGCTGCTGCTTTTTGCCTGCTGCGTTTCATAGGTGGTCTCATAAAATTTGTTGTCACACACTCCTTATGCATAACATAACATTTACCTCATTAGAGTAAGCGACCTTAATCAATTTTTTTTTCTACGAGCAATCATTCTGGTCTGAATGATCATTTTAATGTATTTCATTCAAGAGGAGAGAGCTTTGCTATACTTAAAACTAGTGATAGCAGGTGGCACTTAGCACGTCCCTACTATAATATTTATTTGTCAGCTCTTTCGGCTGTGGCCGTTCATGGCTCAATTAACTTAAAACTAACTTACATCTAAGGCAAATCTTGCTCTCCTACAATAAATGTGTTTTACTTAAGGTGCTCATATAAATTACTTATCTTGTTGTGGCAGGTCGACAGGGTGTTAGTCCTGTGCATTACTCTTACATATGTTGGTACTTCACACATAGTATGACAACTTATAGTGTGTGTATATTTTATTTTAGCAGCTTAACAGATATTTTCAATGGCTGACTCGGTATTTCTTCAAGTCTGCGTGATGAAACAACCCTTTTATTCGTCCAGATACAGGGTCAGCTAATAGATAGCAACCAATGTGCGGCTTTCTTAATATAATATATGGTCCTTCATACAAGTGCTGCCACTTTCGATTCTTATGATGAATCAAAGATGATTTGAAGTGGGTCTTTAATAGCACTCGTTCATTTATACGATACGATAAGACTTTGCTAATGTGTTTGTCATGCGCCTTTTTTCTTAGGTTGGCATGAGTGGTTAAAGATATGAGAACTTGTCTTAACTTGTCGTCTAATGTTACTTCAGGCTGTTATAATTTTGGGATAGGGTCTACCCATTCATTTCTTTCTAGTCGTTTAGAGACTAGTTCTGATGGTGTGAAACCAGTTGATGTGTGAGGTAAATTATTAACAATCTCTTCAAAGGGTGTGACGAAATCAATCCACCGTGTCTGCTGGTTTGGAATATACGTTCGTATGAAACGATTGAACTCTTTGAATACTCTTTCTGTGGGATTACTTTGCGGTCGATACTGGGATATCAAAATTTGTCTGATGTCGTTGGTTGCAAGGAAATTTCTCCATCGTTTCCCCACGAAAGTTGATGCGTTATCAGATAACATGGCTTCAGGCTTGCCAAAGCGAGGAAAATAGTCTTTCTCAATACGTCTAATTAGTGGAAGTATATTAGATGACTTCATTGCATAGAGTCTCACGTGTTTGGTAAAAAGATCTAACAAGACGACCAGATACTTCACACCTCCTCTTCCCTGAGGAAGTGGACCTGCATAATCCAAACTGACGATTTGGTTTGGTCTCTCTGTACGTATGGGGTTTAAAGGTAAGGCATTTGACAAGTTGAAAGGTTTCGCCTTTTGGCAAATGGAACAATTTCTTAATAATTGGTGCACCTTCTTGTGAAGATTAGGTACATAGCAGTATGTTGAAATCTTGCGTTTGCATTTTTCTGGGCCATAGTGACCCCAGGAGAGGTGAGTGTACCAAATGAGATGTTCAACATAATCTTTAGGAATACAGACACACCACCTTCCTGTCAACAGAGAAGTTCGGTGAAACAAAACTCCATTGTGTACTTTATAAAATATTGACAACGAGTGATCAGGGTTGTTTTGAAGAAGCTGTTTAATTTCTAGCCAATTGCGATCTGTGTCTTGAAGAGTATTCATTTGACGGCAAAGACGCAGAAAGTAACTCCGATGTAGAGGATCTTTCATAAGAAGAATTTTGTGATTGGAAATCTGTTCTATTAATTCAGTAGGCTCCGGCAATCCTTCCGGCATACGTGACAATGCATCAGCAATGGTGTTATTCTTGCCTTTTACGTAAATAATTTCAAAATCATACTCTTGTAGAAATAAACACCATCGAGTAAGCCGAGGATGATACAGTTTGCAAGAGAGTAAGAAGCTCAGTGCTTGATGATCTGAGTATACTCTGATTTTATGACCATAAATATAGTAATTAAAGCGGCGAAAAGCCCACACAACGGCTAATCCCTCTAATTCGGTTACCGAATATGATCTCTCACATTCGGTTGAGACCCGACTGGCAAAGCTGATTATTTTGACTTCCTCCTGCCCATCAGTTTTGTCTATTTGAAATAAACATGCACCTAATCCTTGAAACGATGCATCGCAAGAAATGCAGAAATGTAAACTCATGTTTGGATGACTTAAAATGTTACTCTTTAGAAGAGCTTCTTTGATCTTGTCAAAGGCTTTTTGGCATTCATAAGTCCACATCCAGTGGACGTTTTTCTTGAGCAAATTTAACAATGCGGGATTGTTCATTGATTGATTCGGAATGAAGCGACGGAAGAATGAAGCTAATCCAATGAAACCTTTTAGTTGCCTTTTAGTGCAAGGCACAGGGAAATTTTCTATTGCTGTTAACTTGCTGGGATCAGGTGAGATTCCTTCCGAAGAAATTATATGTCCTAAAAACTTGACTTCTTTCTTGGCAAATTTGGATTTTTGTAAATTTGCGGTAACACCAAAATCAGAGAATCTTTGAAAGATCTTTTGTAGGAGAGTTAAACGTTCTTCCCAGGAAGTCGTTGCGATCAGTAAATCATCAACATAGACGGTGACTTGGTCAAGTAACTCTGGTCCTAGCACATGATCAAGTGCTGCAATAAAAACACCAGAACTAATGTTAAGACCGAAAGGTACTACACGAAAATGATAGGATCTGCCGGCAAAGATAAAGGCTGTGTACTTCCTCGATGATGATGATAGTTTCACCTGCCAATAGCTAGTTCGGAGGTCTATTGAGGATAAGAACCTCACACTATGGAATTTTTGTAGTTGTTCCTCCAGTGGTTCTGGTCTTGTGCATACTGGAATGATGATTTTATTAATATTCCTTGCGTCCAAGACAAGTCTGACGCTTCCATCGTTTTTGAAAACAGGTAACAACGGGCTACTGTAGGGAGAGTCGGACGGTTCTATGATTTTCCACTTAAGCATTTTACGTATTTCTTGTTTGACGGCTTCTTTACGGGACTGCGGAACTGAATAGGTTGTTTTGCAAAAAGTATCATGGGGTTTCACTCTCATCTTAAATTCATAGTCTGCTATGATACCTGGTTTTCTGGAAAAAATGTTCACAAATGTTGCTAATAGGTCGTGTAGTTCATACTTCTGTCTGTCGTCGAGTCCGTCTGTTTCCACAATTTTTATGCGTAACTCGTCGGCAGTTGGTAATAAGTCAGGGTCATTGTTGACGTCACTGAACTCGTCAACCGCACGGTGGTAATGTTGCCTGTCAGAAAGTCTACGTATTTTCACTTTACGTACCAGGTTGGTTATCCTGACTTTGGTTCTCATTAGATGAATGACCAGTGTCCTATCATCTAGTCTTAACGTGCACTTACCTTCAGCTAAATCAATGATGGCACGATTTCTTCGTAGAAAGTCCATTCCTAACAAGCATGGCACTGACAGGTTCTTTACTACTAAAAATGTGCACTGTATACAGTCGGATTTAAATTGTATTGTTGCTTGTACTTGCAAGCTAACCTTCTGTACGAGGGAGCCTACTGCTCCGGATACAGTACATCCTTGTACAGGAAGTGAAGGAATTTTTGTTACAGAGCATACCTTTTTATATACACACATAGACATAGCATTAATATTTGCACCTGTGTCGATGATGGCAATGATTGGTATATCATAAATGTGAATCAGAGTTGACGCTTGTACTTGGTTTTCCCAAAGGTCGTCGTTTTCGTAGGTGTTCTTTTCGTCTAATAGTTCGTCCCGTAAGTCTCTGTCGTCTTCGTATCTAATTACGTTGATATGTCTTTTAATGAAGTTGCCCCCCATTGGTTCCGCAGCTTCCCCGTGGAGGCCTAAAGAAGCTGCTAATGGTTTTCCGACTGGGGTGGAGCTGAAATCTCAGTTATTTCTACTTGACTAGTATTTTGCGACCTACCAGGTCGAAAATTCGCGTTCGTATCCCATACGACTTGAGCATCACTTGATTGCGTGTTATTTGACATCGCGTTTGGTGCTTGGTTCGCCTGTGTGTAGAAAATGACGGATTTCCTTGGCTATTATGACCGGCGGTGTCAGGAAAAGCATGCGGCGAATTGTCCTGTCTATTGTTCCTGAACTGTTGGTTGGGTTGGTGAGAAAATGTCGCATTTTTCGGCTGTGAAAAATTCATTTGGTGAGAGGGAGTGAAGTGACTCGGCTGACTGTACTGTTGTGGTCTGTTGTAATTGTTCCATTTCTTTCCCTTGTGACGATTTACATTATTCGTCTTGTTGTTCTGGTACTGGTAATTACCGTTGTGATTTATCGGTGAATTACCGTATTGCTGTTGTGTGTTTTGATAAATCTGGTTGTATCTATTCTGGTGTGGATATTTGTTATATTGTTTTCCATTACGGCGGTTGAAACTGTTATGATTGCCGTAAGGCTGAGCGTTTGGTTGTCCCGTGTTATGTTGGTACGACATTCCATTGACGCAATTTGTTATGTGCTGCTGCGGAGCGGGCGGTCCATTATTATAATTATTCCGCGCGCTCGCTCGCACATCCTCATAGATCATATCCAAATTGTCAAGAACAGACAGAAAGGCTTCTAGGTCTTCTTCACTCACATTGACTAGTTTTTCTCTTATTGACACAGGAAGTTTTGACTTTAAGATCATGATTACATCTTTGGTTGAAATGGGCGTGTCCCAATACTGAATTTTACGTAGATATTTTTCAAAATAACGTCTCAAACCTCCTCCTTTGGTGTTGAAAGGTTCGGCGTTGTAAACCTCCTTTCGGAGTCTTTGTTGTATACCTGAACTCCAGAATTTATTCAAAAAATACTTTTCAAAATCTGCATAGGTGTGACATTTGTCTATTATTTCTGTACCCCAAATTGATCCTTCACCGTGTACATAGCCTAAGATGAACTGTATCCGCTGCCTGTCGTTCCATGATTCTGGAAAAGCACCTGTGAATGATTTTAGAAATACCATGGGATGTATATTTCGTTTTTCAGGTATAAAAGGCTGAAAAACTGTGTTTTAGCACACTCTCGTCTCGCATTAGTTCAACGAGTGTTAGTTGATCGGCATGACTACGTGATGTGGAAGTTTCGTCACGCGTATTGTTTACTGTTGGTGAGAATTGTACCTGACACTCGGGATATTGACGATTATCGTGTTCTGGCGGTAGCGAATACTCACTTTGATTGTCACCTTGCAATTCAGTAACTTGTCGTTTCAGTTGATCTATATCATTGCTTAGCTGACGTTTCCATTCCGGAAGATCGTGGCTAAATGCTCGTCTGATTTCACCTAATTCACTGGTTAAAGTGTCACCAGAAGTACCGGGAGCGGTTAAGATTTCTGCTGTAGCAGATTTAACCGTACCCTTTAGTTCAGCGTGTACCTTGCTGACAATGTACTGTTCTTTGGATTGCATCCACTCTTCAAATTCCCTATTAAGTGTATTGCTTATACCGGTGTTGACATCCGCGATCTGTTTGTCAATATTGACATCGGATATTTGCTGAGCAAGGTCTTCGACTCGCTCGCCAACGTGGTTGACACTTTCTGTTAATTGGCTTACTCTCTTTGAAACATCACTGTAATGTTTCAAAGAGTCACTCGCAGTTGATTTACACACATCTATTTGGGCCTGCATATCTATGAACTTGCTACCAATATTGGTCTCGGTGGATTCCACTATCGAAAGAACACTATCAATTTTTGCGTGTACGCTTGCGTTTAGCTCGCTTGCGTAAGCAGTGGTAATGGCTTTAATTTTTTCCTCCATGGTGTCATTCGAATTTTTGATTTGTGCTTGGATGTCCTCTATCCTTGATTCTAAACTGCTGAACCTGCTGTCACTTTGATTTGCTAACTGACTGATTTGCGTTCCGAGATTGTCACTTTGGTTTGTTAACTGACTGATTTGCGTTCCAAGATTGTCACTTTGGTTTGTTAACTGACTGATTTGCGTTCCAAGATTGTCACTTTGGTTTGTTAACTGACTGATTTGCGTTCCAAGATTGTCACTTTGGTTTGTTAACTGTGCCATTCGAGTGTCAAGATTACCCATGTGAGCTTCAATGTTATCACTCTTGTTTGTAAGCTGTGCCATGTTTGCTTCAAAACTGGTTTTCATATCAGCAAACAATTTTAGTATATCTGACAGCGAGCATTCACGTGACTGCGACGCGGTCTGTGGCGCCGACAGCTCACGTGTCGCTTCGTCGTCTGTTGTTCCCCCACTACGAGATTCAGGTTTGTTTACACCCGCGCGCGGTCTAAGTTGCCTTGGTTGCTCATCAGCCATCGTAAATTTAAAGTAGTTACACTGCACGAGCTAAAAAGATAATTTTATTTTTAAAATTATGATTTTCACTTGTCAGGTGCGCCAAGGATTTCGCGTCCTGATTTCTCAGATATTGCTTGCGCGTTATAAAAAAAATTGAAACTCTGACACACGAAAATGCCAATATGGCAACGGGAGTGATAAAATAAATGAAAAACACTTATAGAGCACTGAAACTGGCACAGATAGCGGCCATTGTGATTCACTAAAATGCACAACAATGGAAATTCTTGCTAACTATTTCTAACTATTGTAAGCGAAATGATGTGATAGAGGCGGATCTAATAGCAAAAGGAAACACAAATTTGGAAATTAAATTGCTTGAGGAAAAGGAAAAAAGCATAGAGAGTGAATGTCACGAGCCGACTGAATGCTCGGTACGCAAAGCTTCAAACGTAATGAAAAATCGTACTCACATTAGTTGTCTTGCGCGCTGCTATTTATTGCTGTTGTGGATTCTTACTGCGATTTTCTTCATATGCGTCCATTTTTTATCACTGGTTTTGGCTTCCAATTTTCTCCAGATGGTAGCATGAAAATAGAAAGATTAAAAATTAGTTTTTTTAGTCAAGTCCCTGTTCGGGCGCCACATCTAGCGTTAAAAGGTTTTTTGGCTTTTTCTCATTTAACCAAATATAACATTGATGATGATAATTCATGGCAATGTTTGCCGACAAGATAAAGAATGCAACCTTTTAACACTAGATTGCGTACTCAGGGCAGTTCTCCTTGGCCGTTTTTTTTTTTTTTTTTTGGTACGACTTGGAAAGAGAGAAAAATTAATGAATGATCGACGATGCGTCGGTTCTCGATTGTGTTTAGGAGACGTACGGATTGATTGCGTGAAAATAGTTTCTCAAATGACCTCTTAACCCGGATTGCTTCCACGCAACCAGGCTCTTCAATGAAATTACCTAAGGGACCTATTTGAATAATAAAAAAATGCAAAACAGTGAAATTTTGTAAAAAAAAGTTGTCAGATCGGAAATTGAACACATTAATGGTCTCCCAAATACAATCGAGACACCGCGATAAAGAGCGAACCTGTAACAAAGTTCATTTAAACATAAACATTATTTGTGGTTAATTTAAAGAAAAGAATAAGCATCGATTTTCTGTACAGTGAAGCATCAATATATTCTCAAAGAACAAAGGCGTTAAACTATAAACATAAACAAATTTACAATATATACAAAACTTACATTTTTACGTTTTTCTCATACGTGGAACAGTCCAACAATCGCTGCTTTTGTATGTGTGATATTTTGTAAAAATTAAATGTCCTGGCGTGCGCGTAAGTATTTTTTATCGTCACAAAGTTTACAAAAGCGTTTTTGTTTTCTTGGTGATAACGTGGTTTTTCACACTAAATGAAATATAACTTGTAGCGGTGCTACACAACACGTCTTAACAAGTCGGCAACCAAACATCAAAGGTAATGAAGTACATGTTAACATATCGCCGACCAGAAGTACAACTAACTATAAAGACTCTAGAATTTTCCTAACAAAAGATAAATTGTTCTTTCTTCTGTTTCGCAGCTTCTTGCTATCAAGCGCTGCGGCAATGATTTTAAATATCTGCGCCCAGCGAGTCATAGTGTTTAAAAGTACCTTTTAAACGCTGGCCGCGCGTCTTGGTATAGGCGCACGTTATAAACAGATTTCGTTTCTTTACTCTCGTGTTGTCATGCTTAGTATCACTACAAACTACAGCTCGATGGCTGTCCTTTTCTTATATGCAAAATGTCTGAAATCCAATAATATCACAAGTTTTGGTGTGGATGTTATTTATATAGTTCTTCAATTGTGGCAAAGAGGGTTTTCTTGTACAGTGATGTGTATTCATTTAGTACTTTCTTTCCTTGGTCTATTGATTTTTGGATGTGATAGTTTTCTTCTATTGTTAATTTTTGTTACAGGCTGTTACTAGTTTTAAGAATCCTTAACCCAGCTTCAATGCTTGCTGGGTGGTTTTATTTCATTTAAGCGTATGGCTAAGTCCCCCCGTCGGGCAGGCCGTTCGACGGGTGCCGGTCATTCAATTTGACGCCACTTCGGCGACCTGCAGTCGATGAGGATGATAGGATGATGATGAGGACAGCACAACACCCAGTACCTGGACGGAGAAAATCCCCGACCCAGCCGGGAATCGAACCCGGGCCGAGAGGATTGACAATCCGTCACGCCGACCACTCAGCTACCGGGGGCGGACTGCTGGGTGGTGATTCTCTGCTGTTCTATGCTATTCTGTGCTATCACTCCAAAGATGTCTTGCTAAGGCGGAATTGCTCATCCAATTTTGCTCGCAAGCACGGAAATAAAGAGAATTGCAACACCACAAGATGATGATTATGACGAAAAATGACGTTAGCCGCATTTGGGCATTGAACTGATTTAGTGCCAACAGGTGAAAATTCGTGCCTGACAGGGACTCGAACTCGGATCTCGCGCTTAACGCGAGTGATTGTCTTCACAGCGTCGGCCATCGGTGCACGCTTCCCATCCAACCCACATTCTCAGCCTGTTACCACGAACCCCTCACTCACCATTTCGGATTTCCATTATGTCCGAAAAAACAGACACCACATGTACAGGGTGGACCAATTTAGTTCATAGTACGGAATAAACTGGAGAAGAGATGAGGTACAGAAAAATATTTTACACGAAAGCTGTAGGTGTCAAAGAGGATCACGCATTGCTAGCTTAAAGAGATTTTTTAAGTGGCAACCCTAACATTTGATTTAGATTGGAAAAGAGTTGCACATTTTACGTGTAAAACGGTGCTTCCTGTAAAAAGAAAAAAAAAAAATTCTTCTACGCGTATGCTCAGTTCGAGAAGACAGTGCAAATGGCTGAGGTGCTGGCGTTATACTGTAACTTAATTTATGCTCTTAATAGCCTAGTTTATTTACTAGATTGGAATCAGATGAAGTAACTATTAATTACCAGTACGTCATCGTACTACGGTAGATTGTTCCATAGCCTGTTCGGCTGCTCTTGTACAGAGCCGCTGGTAGATCGGAAGAGAAGGCGGTTGTGTAGGGTCGGATCAATCGACCCTCGCGAAGAGCGCAATGGGAGAGCTGTCGCCCGCGTCCGCGTGATGGAACACCGTTCTTGTTTCAGTGCTAAATCGTGTGATCAGTTCATCAAAACTACGGCTCTGTTTTTCTTTATTTTGCTGAGTGACATATCTACAATGACTGACTACGCTCCAAATGGAATCGTAGGCACGATTACGATTTTAGGAATGTGTCAGGGCGTTTACGTCCCCACAGCCGCACTTTATGCTAGACTTTTTCTCAACAGAAGACTCCCATGTAACGTCACTACTCGCGACTTCACTGACAAAGCCCGAGAAGGATGGTTACATCGTGTTCGTTGTCGTCATGAATGTGGAGAAAATCATAATTGCGTCGCAGCCGATCTTGCAATTGTCAGCTAAATCCTTATATCAGTTCATGGCAAATTCAAACGGAACTAGGATTACCGAAGTCACCCGTTTTCAGAATCCTAAAGGCGTGGAGATTTCATGCCCGCCATTGACCCAAGACCTAATGCTTTGTAAGTTCGAAGAACGGCTTGCATTTTGCCCCTGGGCCAACATCATCAAGAAATGTTCATATCAGTGATGTTCTCAAATGAAGCCACATTTAGAAATACGGGTGAATTAAACAGGCGCAAGGGTCTTTACTGATCGGATGTCCATCCACACTGGTACAGTTTACAACCAACGTCGTTGGAGAGTTAACGTCTGGTATCGTATTGTCAATAGCTACCTGACTGGTCCCTACTTTTCTTAATGGTAATATAAATCAAAATAATGTTTTAGAAATGTTGTGAGACCAATTACCTGGCTTACTTGGATATGTTGACTTAGAGACCAGACAAAAAATGTACCACCACATTACTCACGGATCGTAAGGAGATTTTTAAATGAGCAGTATCCACGTCAATGGATTCGACGCGGTGGTCCCATTCCGTAGTTCGCTTGTTCACCTTATCTAACTTCCCCCGATTTTTACCTTTGCGTAAATATGAAAAACATTTCCTATGAGCAGCAGCCCACGACAAGAGCAAACATGATGAAACGTATCCGGAGAGCTTGTGCATCCTTTCCACGAGATGTTCTGCTGTCAGATATTTCTTACGGAGGATTAATTTGTGCACCGAAGCAAATGGTGGTCACTTTGAGCACATGCTCAATGGCTAATTTCCAGGTAAAAATTGAAAGAAAGGTACGGGAACTCTTTAAATCAAGCACCCCGAGGAATGAGAGGCGAGGGACCTCACTCAGAAACTTTTAAATCAATGATCTATGTTATATTTATGTTTTTTTCTGTCTTAGTGATGTCAAAATAACATTTATACGTTATGATGTATTTATTTTTGTCAGTAAAGATGTTAATGAAAATTTGAAGTTCAAATCTCTCTTCGCTCTTTCCAAATCCGACGCCACAAATCGTGATTTCCGTGAAAAAAAAAAACAACCTTCGAATGACCTTCGATAGTTATCTTTAAAGTCGTGGTTATCGGTAATGGTAGGATACCTCTTACGCCATTTCCAATTTGTATCTAACATTGTATTTTGCTGTATCCCTCCTCTGTTCTGAATTACTCTCTACCAAACTAAAAACATATTTACTTATTTGACCTTTATTCAACCTTGCCGTGATCTTGAATTATGTATCATTTTATACGTAAAATTTGCCGCTTTTTTCAAGGCTTAAATATTTGGGTGCCCATTAAAAAATTCACACTACCCCCAAATCACCTTGAAAATCACGTTCAAGGACACGGTCATCAGTAGCAAAGTGTAGGCCTTGGCGCATACAATTTCTATGTAAAATATTTTGTTATATCTCATCCCTTTCCCTAGTTTTCCCCTTTATGGATTAAAATGGTCCATCCTGTATATAAATGAGAACGACAGAATAAAGAGTCACTGCATATCTAAGCGTCGCACTCACGAAGCCTATCAGCACCAAAACAAAGCGAAGGGAATTCCAGGAGCAGGGAATTGGAGGGAGAGCTGGGATTAAAACCACTCATCAGAGATACAAATGCCCATAACAGGAAAATGTGGAAAAATGGCTCTGAGTACTATAGGACTTAACTTCTGAGGTCATCAGTCCCCTAGAACTTGAACTACTTAAACCTAACTAACCGAAGGACATCACACACATCCACGCCCGAGGCAGGATTCGCACCTGCGACCGTAGCGGTCTCGCGGTTCCTGACTGTAGCATCCAGAACCGCTCGGCCAATCCGGCCGGCACAGAAAAACGTGGCGCCGACACCGTAAAACACGTGAAACGGAGCAATGGAAGAAAGTAGTTTAGTCGGACGAGTCTTGTTTCACGCTGTTTTCAACTTCTGGTCGAATTAACGTTCCTAGAGTCAAATACGGCGGGAGTTCGCTGATGGAGACAGCCATATCGTGGTATTACATGGGCCCTTTGGTTATTCTGATATTTCGCGTTACAGCCAAATATTATGTTACCATTTTTGATGATCAAGTTCATCCCATGGTACACTGTTTGTTGCCCGATGGTGATGCCGTGTTCCAAGACGACTGGGTCCCTGTTCACAAAAGCGGCATCGTCCAGGACACGTTTGGTGAGACCGAGGACGAATCGTCGCATCGCCCCTGGCCACCGCAGTCCCCAGATCTCAGTACTACTGAGCCTTTGTCGTCTATTTTAAAGAGAAATGCGTGTTCAAAAAATGGTTCAAATGGCTCTGAGCACTATGGGACTTAACTTCTGAGGTCATCAGTCCCCTAGAACTTAGAACTACTTAAACCTAACTAACCTAAGGACAGCACACACATTCATCCCGAGGCAGGATTCGAACCTGTGACCGTAGCAGCAGCGCGGTTCCAGACTGTAGCGCCTAGAACCGCTCGGCCACCCCAGCCGGCGGAAATGCGTGTGATCGCTATCCACCAGCATCATGGTTATCTGAACTTGCCACTATTTTTGAGGAATACCTGTAAAAGATTCACTTAAAAACCATACACTACAAGCATTTATCCATTCCGAAACGACTGGAAGCTGTTTTGAATGGCAACGGTTTTCCTGTACCGTAGCATGCATGGTAATGTGTAGTGTTTGTGATTTTTCACGTATTTTGGTCCACTTGTTTATGCAGACGTAGATAAAGAAGTAGACTGCTTGCCTCTTTGGATTCCGCTAGGGCAACGCCTACTGAGTAGGCAAACCCTTGAACAGCTGTATTGTGCGGATAGCCTGTCAACGAATTGCTCAGGAGACAGTACATGGGGGAACTGGCGGCATTACACTCTCAGAACTGTTAACAGAAAGATGGGTGCGGTGGAATCCTAGTGCTGTGGTGGATGAAAAAAAGCCAATATCGACTAATTTCAGAGTCTCACGGATGTTGGGATTACCAACAGGATCCATTCAAAACGCTGGGGGTCTACGACTGGACACCCGTTAGTGACACTAATGTGGGGTGTGCACCTTAACGACGGTTTGAACTCTGCCGGGGGTACTTTCAATGATGTACCTGAATGTCTGTGGAGGAATGGCAACCCCTTCTGCCATAAGATTCGAAACCAGAGAAGGTAGTGCAGTTGGAGCTGGGGTCTGGTGCGATGTCGCATTATAACCCTTCCGAAAGGGCCGGCTAGAGTGGCCGAGCGGTTCTAGGCGCTACAGTCTGGAACCGCGCGACCGCTACGCTCGCAGGTTCGAATCCTGCCTCCGGCATGGATGTGTGTGATGTCCTTAGGTTAGTTAGGTTTAAGTAGTTCTAAGTTCAGGGGGACTGCTGAGCTCAGAAATTAAGTCCCATAGTGCTCAGAGCCATTTGAACCTTCCAAAAGGTGTTCCATTTGGTTCAATCGGGACTCTGGCTAGGGCTGTCCATGTACCTTACAGATATTGCTTTATGACAGGAAGCACTATCATGCTGATACAATCGCCGTCTCCTTCACTGTACGCAATTCACAGTACTGTAAAATGTGTTCATATCCTTCTGTATTTAGCGTTGTCTCTAGCACAGTAAAAGGACCACATCCGAACCACGAAAAACACCGCCTTACCGTACCACCACCACCTCCTCCGTACTTCACTTTTCGTACTACACTTGACGGCAGTTACCTCCAGCCATTAGCCCACCCAAACATGGTACAGAGCGTTTTATCACACCAAATCACTCGCTGATAGTCACTCAATGTCCAGTGGTGTCGCTCTTTACACCACTTCAAGCATCGCTTAGCATTAACTACAGAAACCTGTGATTTACGAGGAGTTTCTCGACCTTTGGACGGCATTTTTTTTTAACTCCCTTCGCATAGTCATTGTACTAGCTGGACTAGTGGTAGTACTTTAGAACTCGCGACTGATCCCTTCCGATGATTTCATGCAATTTTTCACAACTATCCTTCTTAATGGCCTCTGTCCGTCGGTACATGGTTTTGATTTAGCTATGTCTGTTCCCTCGCATTTCCGCTTCACAATCAAAACGGCTCTGAGCACTATGGGACTCAACTTCTGAGGTCATCAGTCCCCTATAACTTAGAACTACTTAAACCTAACTAACCTAAGGACATCACACACATACATGCCCGAGGCAGGATTCGAACCTGCGACCGTGGCGGACTCGCGGTTCCAGACTGTAGCGCCTAGAACCGCACGGCCACTCCGGCCGGCCTTCACAATCACATCATCAACAGTCGACTTGAGCAGCTTTAGAAGAGGCGGTTATTAAATGCCTGCAACGGGTTTAGATACTACGGCAAGAAAGGAAGAATGAATTGATTGTTTGTGTTAATAACGATCATCCTCCTTTACCTCCTCTGCATTACTGCAGATGACGTGTCACTGAGCACAGCGCTGGATTAGCCGAGCGGTCTGAGGCGCTGCAGTCATGTACTGTGCGGCAGGTCCCGGCGGAGGTTCGAGTCTTCCCTCTGGCATGGGTGTGTGTGTTTGTCCTTAGGATAATTTAGGTTAAGTAGTGTGTAAGCTTAGGGACTGAGGACCTTAGCAGTTAAGTCCCATAAGATTTCACACACATTTTTTGAACTGAGCACATTTGTTCTGTGCATGCGGTACACGTGAGGCGCCTAGTTGTTTCCACTGCACTGTGTGGAATACGAAGGTTCTGTTATAGTTCACTAACCTGCTGTCTTCAAGTTGATGTCCCCAGCGCAGAAAACAGCACGCAGGTTGTAGGTTCTGTATCTTGAGGCTGAGACTGACTTTTAGCGAGGTTCTGTTCTGAAATAACGTATCACTTCTTTGGGATGCCACTCGCGTATTTTAATATAGCCACACGAGAAGACTACATGATCTTAATACAACACCGTCTGTTACAGCAAAGTACATGATCAAACACAATGTTTACGAAAATGTATGTTTACACTATTTGTGGCACGTGTCTGTGCCTCATGATTACCGGAGTGAATCTTTTAATACTGAATACTGGCAAACACATCCTGCCACAGACAACATGACTGTACATCTCGACTGCCTAATCCAGTGTGACGAACAGGAACTTAAATAAAAATTGGAAACACATCCTACGACAGTCAACATGTCTGTTCTTCTCGACTGCTTAATCCAGAGTGACGAACAGCCCGAAACACTTCGCGCGCCATACCAGAAAAGGCGCGACCCGAACGCTTCAGATGTGCTTCGTCTGCAATTTCGTCAGTCTTTTGTTTTTGATTTAAATTGTTTTTAATAATTCTAAAATGACTGATTGATAGTCAGCTGTTCAGAGATATTTATATTAAAAGGTGAAGTCATTCCAATGAGTAGTTTAACTAATAATAATAACTATACTTTAACGTTTTGGTGCCATTGCTCCGAACACAGCAGCCAATCACAGAGCAGTAGCATTATGCAGGCGGTCTTTCTCACGGGAGTGGTACCGAATCTATCTGTCACAGGTACCTCACACCACATTTCGTCATCTATATACTTCTTGCATCTCCACTGCTCTGGGAACAGCTTCTTGGAGCCTAATATGATGGCTGACTAAGCCAGAAATATTGCAATACCTACGGATGCTAATACAGCATCCTTCGATGTAAGAAATATGTACTCTTAGCGTCCCAATACCTGACGTGTTATCTCTTACTGAAGACAACTTACGCATCTTTAGTAATCTGGAGGGTGACTATGTTAACGAATTTATGAAACTGTTAGGGATAACCCTTACGTATAATTACATTAGATTTGGAGATAATACATATCAGCAACATACGAGGTTAGCAATGGGTTCCCCGATAGCTACCACAACTGCTAAAATTTATATGTCCCACCTGGAAAGTACATTTTTAAGTGACGACTTTTACTTTGAACACAGATTACTGCAGTACAAACGGTACGTGGATGATGTCAGTCTAGTTTTTTATGCTAGTACTGAACAGATGAACCCAACGCATACAGTTCTTAATAGGCAAGCTCCGAATATTGAATTCACAATGGGGCATGCAATTCATGGCACCTTATCGTTCCACGAGCTTTGTATTACTCTGAAGGGCGGTAATCTTGAATTTGATGTATACCGTAAATCCTCTACAACTGATACGCTGATTCATAGCTCGTCCGAGCACCCTAAATCCTATAAAATAGCTGCTTTAAGGTCCATTGCTCCATCGGATGTTAGAAATCCCGTGGAGTCCTAGTGCTGCGGAAAAAGAATTACAGGCCGTTAAGTATATGGCACAGAGGAACGGTTATGCAACTAAGGTTGTCGAAGATTTGTTTAAAAAAGATGAAACAAAAAAAAATTAAGGGAAAGGTGAGTAGTACCCATCTCAGGCTAGACGATGAGCCGGCCAAGAAGAACTATGGTAGAATCCCTCACTTGGTCCCATATCCGATAAATTAGGGAGATGTTTGAGTGTCGTTGAGTGTGATCCTCGCTCTTTCGCGCTTTTTGTATTTAGAAATAACGGGCAAAGTTAGGGGGAGGGGGGTTGGGTCGTTTGGGGGAAGAGCCCAAACCGCCAAGTCATGGGTCTCATTGGTTTAGGGAAGGAAGTTAGCGGTGCCCTTTCAAAGGAACCAACCCGGCATTTGCCTGGCATGATGTAGGGAAGTCACGGAAAACCTAAATCAGGATGCATTGTGGGAACAAACAGTGATCAATATTATTACTAATGTAAATTACCAAAAACAGTCTTAATCACAAATTATTTATTCCGGTGACCGGTTTCGACCACAACTGTAGTCATCTTCAGACCTACAAGTCAAATACAAACTTTGATCAGAGAGCTACATACATTAAAGAAAAACATATGAAGCTGCAAAGTTATAAAACGACGAATTAACAATGAGCAAGAACCTCCTTCTGGTGGTAAATCACTACTCGGCAACGTTAGATCCATCATGAGGAGCGTATACTACGTCCGTGTAATTATGCTGGTATTTACGGTAAGAGTGCCCACAGTGTGGGTTTCGATATATCGGGCAGACAGGGAGAAGTTTTCAGACTAGGTTTAGAAAACATGATGACACTCGTTATCCTAAGTGAATTTGGCACGCAATATGCATAGCTTGCGTAACATAAAGCTGACTTAGAAATTTTGTTTACACAATCAAAAGCACAGGCACTTAACATTTTGGAAAAGTTAGAAATCATGAAACCTAAATTTTCAGCATCCAGACAGTAGCCTCAAGGAGCAAACCACACTTAAACATAAAGGAATGCTCAGCAACTATTTGCAATGTCTACAGCGGTCTCCACTACAATAGGTTGTCGTATTTGGTCATCTTCGCATAAGTTGTATCTGTAACATTTCGCCCCTGATCTAGAGGCTGGGTGTCATGTCAACAGTATGGTGTTGCATGTTTTCAAAACTAAGTTGAAGTTTTCTTTTAATGGGTTGTACATAATTTATTGTCCCTTTGCTTAGAACCTAATGTATAACTTTGCAACTATGCAATTTTTTTTTTATTTTTTTTTTTTTTTTTGGAGTTTAGTAGTAACGCTGGCTTCCCCGCCCTGGAGATTTTATGCACCATGAGTATGTAGGTTACCCTGCGTTACACTACCTGCATCCACAGCCTGTATTCTTAATATGACGTACTCTGTATATTGACATATCTTCCACTATTGCCGCCGCGCAGTCTTAGGCGCCTTGTCACAGTCCGCGCAGTTCCCCCCGTCGGAGGTTCGAGTCCTCCCTCGGGCATGGGTGTGTGTTGTCCTTAGCGTAAGTTAGATTAAGTAGTGCGTAAGCTTAGGGACCGATGATCTCAGCAGTTTGGTCCTATAAGATCTTACCACCAATTTCCAAAAAGTTCTTCCACTATTACGTGATATGCCGGTTTGGCCCCTTTTATACTTTGTACTATGGTTTTATTAATTTCATATTTTGTACTATGGTTCTATTACTTTCATTTCTTGACGATTTCATTATGCCTTTCTTGTTTTTATTTCTTCTCATCTGCATATTACGTTGCATGTCTTGCTTTTATTGTTTGCTCTGTACTAGGCCTGTCTTAGCTAGGGTCATGCATAAGTAAGGTGGTGTTGGCGCTTTTAGTAGCGGACGGCGTTTGGGAGGAAACGTGGAGGTGCCGCCGTGTTTGTTAGCTACGATTTTGTCGATGGTCCCTCCCACCCGCGGTTCAAGTTACGATGGTGGATGTGTATACAGGATTCTCACTGCGCTACGCGCGGCAGTCTTTGACAGCTCTTGCTGGGTTTCTATGATATGCAGCGGGCTGGGCACCTACATGATAAGCTACACTGTGGGTCACAAACTGGCAGTCTTTGGCTTTTATGCCTTCATTTTAATTTCTTAAACCTATGCCACATGGCTAGTCGTTCGCAGTTGGTTCAGAGGTTACATTAGACTGGCATTGTGCGCTTATCTGTTGTTACATTCATGTTTTTCCCGTTAGTGTCCGTTTACCCTGTGCGGTACTGATTGACTCAGAAAATCTTTTCACGCCTCACCCGCACGGGATCTCGCATGCTACTAGATAAATCTGCTGCATTTTTTACATGACTGGTACGCAGTCAAGGTATAACCTGATGTTCACGTTTTTAAGGGTCCTTTTAATATTAATTAATTTTATGAAGAATCCCTCTTACTTTTCCTTATTTTTTTGTAGCACCTGAATATGCGATTTACATCCTGATGACTGGGTCGGGTGTACGACATTATCCAAATAAAGGACTGATCAAGTACAACTGGAGCGGATCTATTCGTCATGAAAAATTGTAACAACAGTTATGGATCTTCCACAAAGAGTATTTTAAGCTTTAGAAGCGCTGGGATAGTCCTGATGGAATGGTTATTCAGGTGACATGCAATGACTAGTTCACGTTCAAAGTCACTGAGCTTTCAACAGTTTTTTTTTTTTTTTTTTTTTTTTTTAGAGGTGGTGCCCCTCCACGCCCACACCGGCATGAGGCCAACTCAGAAGGTCTACTGCCATATCTGTATAAGGGTTAGTTTTCACTAAAGTGAGGTGTCGCAGTATTTGGGTACTGCGATGTTTGCGTACATCTGGTCTGGTTAAGGTTAACTATTAGTACGTGTTCATCTGGAGATAGATTGGGCCGAAGTCGAACGAAGGGTAGCGGTTTGAAGGGCAGAGGAAAAAAACTGGCAAGGCAAGAGCCAAGGGGAAAAAGCCTCTGCGATAGTTAGGTCGGGTGGTAAGAGCAGTAGCGGATCTCTTGCTGCATGCGACAGGAGGGAGGCTTTGTTAGTAGTGGGTATCATGCATGTCGATACCTTTGACGTTGAGCGGTGCTGTTACTCGAATGCTACCGCTGGGTCCGGTGTTGGTATCTGGGTCAGCGTCAGCATACCTGAAAAAGGTGCATCATCGTTTTGTGTCCGATAGGTCATATATCAGATGCACAGTGTAGGGTGATGTTGGCGATTTGTTTGTGCATCAGTGTGCGAGCTCGTTGGTTTCCCTGCCGTAGCCTGCTGGTCGGCTTTAATAGCAGCTGGCTTATCCAGTCAATTTTGCTGAATGCAAGGGTTTGCTGACTTTTGTCGCTTGTTGGTGTATGTTAGTTTCCATAGGTGTTTATGCCCTAGCTAGTAGTGTCTTTGGCCGCTTATCCTTCCACCTATGAATATGATCCTAGTTTCCCAGAGTAAGGATGAAAGGATTGTTCGAGTGTCTCGAGTTCCTGTATAGTCGTGTGGCGTATGTTTTTTGAATACTTTCTTGAGAGTTTCAAGCTGATATTCATCGTGATGATCCACGGTGCGAGTGAAGCGTGGAGCGTTGCTAATGATGCGTAGCACTTTGTTCTGTATGATCTGCAGGCGGCGCAGGCGTGTAGGAGCTGCGTATCCCCAGAAGGGAGCTGCGTACGTCATCAGAGGTCTAATCAGTGTCGTGTATATGGACCTCGACACCCTCCTATTCAGTGTGCTTTCCCTGTTGAACATTGGGTAGAACTGTTTGAGCCTCGCGTGCGTTCTCTTGGTAACGTATTCGGTGTGGTCCACGCATGTAAGTTTCCGGTCCAGCCAGACACCGAGACCTATGATTTTCTCTCGGAAACGCATTTTGCGTGTATGTATTGTTACCGGTCTACATTGCAGATGTTTGCGCAGTAGTTTCGGTCTTCATGTGAACAGAACTGCTTCGCACTTGTCGACGTTTACTTTAATAATACGCCATCGTTCCAACCAAGACTCGGCAGTTTTGAGTGCCGTCTGTACTCGTGAATTAATGTTCGACGGTTTACAATCTTGCGCAAGGATAGCTGTGTCATCCGTGTATATGGCTAACGTCGTGTTTTGTGTTGCTAGGAAGTCGTTAATGCACAGGGTGCTTCACTGGGGAACTCCAACTTGGATACCGTGTTGTGTCGATTGCTTGCCCTGTACGTCAGTTTTGAAACATCTGTTCGTGAAATATGAGTGTATGAGAGGTACGAGTCCGTCCAGGAAACCAGCTTCGCTTAGTTTGCGTATAAGGCCGTTGTGCCAAAGACGATCGAAAGCTTTTTCGACGTCCAGGAACACGGCTTCTATGACTTTATTCATGTTGTAGCCGTGTGTTCGACTCTGCAGAGGAGTTGTGTTGTTGAGTGGTGATTCCTAAAGCCGAATTGCTCCAGTCTTATGGTGCCATTGCTATGCAGTGCCTAGTGATGCGTTTTAGTATTACCTTCTCAACAATCTTGCTGAGCGAACACAGCAGACTGATGGGTCGGTAATTTTGTGGGAGGGAGTGGTCTTTCCCTGGCTTCCTGAACATCAGAACCTTGGCCGCCTTCCAAAAGTCAGGGAAATGTTGGTGTTTTAGGGTGGCATTCGTTATGTGTGCAAGGTATTCTACGGCTCTATCCGTGAAATCCTGGAGGACACAGTTTTGAATACCATCAGGCCCAGGGGCTTTCCTAGCATTGGTATGCTTCATAGCCCATGTAATTTCGTTTGTACTAGTGCATCTAATTTCGTCGCGCAGGGGTTGGGCTACAAGTCGTCGTGTAACCTCCAGGTCCGTTTCAAGTGTGCAGGAGCCATATTCGGCATGAAAGACTCTGCAAGTGTTGTGGCCGTAAGCTCTGCCTTCTCCATCGCGCAGTAAGCTGGGCCGTCTGGTCCCTGTAGAGTGGAAATGTAATGATTCTCCCTGGTAAAGTGTCTGGCTAGCTTCCACACGCCAGAACATGCGAGTTTCTGTCCCCATTGTTCGTTTCGAAAAGTTTGCATTTTGTCCCTATACCCTGGAGTCTGTTGACGTGCAATTTATAGAACCGGCGCCTGGTACGCTGCCAGTATCTCCTGAGGCGGTTCCTCATTGAGATAAGGCCCAGGATTTCCTGGGGCAGGGCCATCGACTGTTGTTTTGGTGTTGTACATGGAATGACGT
Source organism: Schistocerca nitens (assembly GCF_023898315.1). Taxonomy (NCBI): domain Eukaryota; kingdom Metazoa; phylum Arthropoda; class Insecta; order Orthoptera; family Acrididae; genus Schistocerca; species Schistocerca nitens. The sequence goes on along the minus strand of NC_064614.1, from coordinate 498,281,579 downwards.
CAGTCATTGCGTCTTTGACGGCAGTTGTAAGAGCCTCTACCACCTTATCAATTTGTTGCGTGTTGTTAACTTCATGGATGTCCGGAATACGACTATCAAGCGTTTCCTTGAACAGGGTCCAATTCACGCTTGTAGTTCAGTATCCTGCCTGGTTGTGTGTCCTGCAGTGTTTCTTCCGTGTATAGTATTTTAGGTATGTGGTCTGAGTCCAGATCGTTTTCAACCATAAGGTTGAGTGTGCATATGATACTATTGATAAGAACTATGTCTAACACGTCTGGCCTCTGTCGGGAACGTCCGGCCCAAGTATAGTGTAGTTTCGGCCTAGTGCATGTTCGTATAGTTTCTGGCTGTTGGAGGTATGTATCCGTGAGTTCCAGTCGGTGTTTTTTGCGTTTAGATCTCTAGCGGTGATTACCCGTGGAGGTATGTTGAGAACTGTGCTGATATCGCGTGTTAGTATGTTTCTGGGAGGACTGTACAGCGATACCAGAGCTGTGTTGGCTCCGTCGAACTTGACCGTGACGACCGTGGGCTCCAGACTCTCAAGAGAAGGGAGCTCGATGTTCGTGTGTTCTATGTATTTCTGTCCGCTCGTCGGTACGATAAACGCAATAGCCTGGGATGTTTAGCTGTTTGTGAGGCGTGAGCAGTGTTCCGTTCACTAGGGCGATTCGCATACCCTTTCAATCCATGAACGCAACCATTTCGGCTCTTTTGTTTGCGATGCTGTTGGCATTCCGAAACAGGACCTGTGTGTTTCTGTTAGCGTCTGCGTTTCGGGGCTGGTGTGGCGTGTTATCCATGTATTGGTGTAAATAGTGGCTTGTATGCTTGTCCAGTTGAGCGAGGCCGACATGAACTGCGTGAAGAGTTGTGAGACACACCCCATAATCTTCATGACTACTTCAGTGGTCGTGAGTCTGGGGAATAATATCTCCATTATTCTTCGGAATGTTGAGGTAATGTTGGACCTGCCGATCTGTGACTTGTTGGTTGTGTTGGCGGCCGTGGTACTCGTGTTGGCTTCTGGTGTGGACTGGCTTGTGTCAGCTGTCTGAGTGACGGTTGTGGGCGTCTGAGAGGTCTCCGTGGCGAGTGGATGTGTTGTGTGGGTCGATGTGTTGGTGTCCGAATTGTGTTCGTGCGTATTGGTGTCCTGTTGTCTGTGTGCTTGTTGTGGTGTGGTCGTGTCTCTCCTGTTCCTGTTGTTTCGCCTTCTCCTTCTCTGGCGTTGTGGCTGTCCCTGTGTTGGTGCCTCTTCTGTGGTATGTGGTGGGCTGTGCAGTCCGCGATCTCAGGAGGTAGGGTGTTGTTGTTATTTGTGCTGTGTGATGCATCCGGTGCGAGTGTGGTGTTGGGTGTTGTAGCTCCGAGGTTCCTCTGACCTCCCAGCGCTGCTGGGGTTGACGGCGACCACTCCAGCGAAGGATATTCCACTCCTTACTGAGCGCGGGGGCGGTTTCGGAGCTGTGGTCGCGGTTGCTTTTGTGTGTTTTGCTATATTGCGCCTCAAAGCATCTTTGCACGCAGTACATCCCCTGTAGTTGGCTGGATGGGCCGCACCACAGTTGGCGCATGTGCGTGGTGCTGAGTTGGTGAGTTTACACTGTTGTGTCGTGTGACCACCAGCGCATTTGAGGCAGCGGTGAGCGAGACCGCATCGGATACCCGCGTGCGCAAAGCTGGCAGTTGTGGCATTGTTGGCGGGTGCGCGGCGTGTTGTAGACTTCTACATTGACGACCATGTGAGGAAATAATTTTAACTTCAGCAGGTTGCGGGACATGGCCGTGTCGGCCAGCTCCACCATGTAGTTGTGCGATGGTCTCGCTGTGCCGAACTCTGTCATTCGATTTACACGAGTGCACTCCCATCCGAGGGAGGTGAGTTCCTTGTGCACTGCCTCGATCAGGCTCCGAGAGTCTACCCCCTTGATCACGTAAAGCTGGGTCTTTTCCAAAACTATCCTGTACTTGAAGTGTTCTACACTACTGGCCATTAAAATTGCTACATCAAGAAGAAATGCAGATGATAAACGGGTATTCATTGAACAAATATATTATACTAGAACTGACATGTGATTACATTTTCACGCAATGTGGGTGCATAGATCCTGAGAAATCGGTACCCAGAACAATCAGCTCTGGCCGTAATAACGGCCTTGATACGCCTAGGCATTGAGTCAAACAGGGCTTGGATGGTGTGTACAGGTACAGCTGCCCATGCAGCTTCAACCCGATACCACAGTTCATCAAGAATAGTGACTGGCGTATTGTGACGAGCCAGTTGCTCGGCCACCATTGACCAGACGTTTTCAGTTGGTGAGAGATCGCTGAAAAGTAGGGTTTCGCAGGGATCGAATGAAGGGTAGAGCCACGGTCGTAACACATCTGAAATGTAACGTCCACTGTTCAAAGTGCCGTCAAGGCGAACAAGAGGTGGTAACACATCTGAAATGTAAAGTCCACTGTTCAAAGTGCCGTCAATGCGAACAAGAGATGACCGAGACGTGTAACCAATGGCACACTATACCATCACGCCGGGTTGCGAGGAGCCGGGGCTAGCAGTGTATTTAACACTAAATTCTTCTAGCATCTACATATGTAAATGATGCTCTAAGCCCCCCCTATTCTAACTCCGACTTTTGCTGTTGCACAAGGATAAAAAAAAAACACGCGAACTGACTCTAATCAACCCTGCCAGTGGAGTAGAAGAGAGTTTGGCACCTGCAATAATTTAATTTGATAAATAAGTTAAATAAACGAAGGTTTCATTAACATAGTGAGAAATGATGGGTTGCTCTACCGATTAACAGAATGAAAGTTCTGTCCAAAATAACAATATGATTTATTAAGACTAAACACAAAATAATAAAAGAAACACATGAAATATTTATAATACATCAAATTGGCTCAAATTGGAGACTCATACAAACACTGTAAAGGTGAAGTTGTCCCTAAACTAGATCGTGAGGTTTAAGACGAAGTGGTATGTGGAGCCAATTCCTTGCCACTCAAATCTCAAGAGAGGCACACAGCTAACCCAACAGTAATTGCTGCTACTCAAGACAGAACAAAGTTAGAAAAAGACGAACAGGCGCGCTCTGCTGAGCTCTGATTGACTAGGAAATCCCTATCTGCCGGTGCTGCGGACATACATTACCAAACTGTCTTCTTGACTGCCAGAACACGATCTGGCGTATCGGCGGCGATGGCTGGTTGCTTCGACGTCCTCGACCGAAAGGCGAGAGCCGACTACCTAGAGCACCCGTACAGGCCGAACACACAACATTCCCGCCCCCACGACAGTGGCCGTGGTTAAACGTTCCAATCAGCAACTCGGAAACCGGCGGAAAATTCCACTCCATTGCCGGAGCACTACCATTCCACCAATGGAGATTCTTGGCGCCAATTTCTGTGCTGATCTTGCTACGTCACGGAGCTATGCCCTGAGCAAGCCAATCACAGTTACTATTTTGCAGAAAGCGCGGGAATTTTCCCGCCACAACTGCCTGGGTACACAAGTCATTCCCACGCCTCGCTGGTAGCCCGCCAGAAAGTGTTTTCGCTAAGATTCTGCGAAGTAACGGAACCTCTAGCCCAGCCGCTACTTCAAACCCCTCCGGGCGTGTCTTTTGACAATGTCGGCGTCTGCAAAGCATTCATTCGACTTCCTCGCACCCGTCGGCTTAACCCTCTCCAGTTCAACAGAGCCCGCCTGTCACCGGACCACCCGGGTGACGAGAGACGCTGCGTGGGAAGTCCGCGTGTGAAGGAATAGCAACTTTCCACCACATGCAATTAGAGAGGAGAATCGTAAGATAGAAATACGAGAGGGGGCTCATGCCACCTCTCATTGCCCCTACGCCATTTTTAGATTGTAATTGGTGAGCGGTTGGCTCACTTAGGAGCAAGGTAGTGAGTCAATCGCCCAAGAACAATCTCGCAAACTGACTCCACATGCCGCACTCTATAAAGAAAATCACTGCAACTGAAAAATGCAGCTCATAGAGGGAGGATTATTTATGATGTAGCCAACTTCACCTTCTTAATATGGAACACTAACACTCACATCACACATCCATACCCAGGGAGCCCCTTCCAAACACCGATTCACACAGACAGTCACACTCTAAATATGGCCCGGGCATCTGAGCCAAATATGGAGCAGTTTTTCTTTACAATCAGAGTTGGAGTGCTCCGCAGTTAAATGCCCAAGATGTTACAACAATTTGTATCATTAAACTAACCTGAACTCACTCACACATGATACTATTTAAGTTAACAATCTCTTTGTGAGCTTTCAGCATCTAATTACAACCTCCGATTCATTCTGTCTCCCTGCAGCAAGAATAACCTTTACAAAATGTTCCCTGAACTGATGGTCCATTCACAATGACAGTGGTGGTATCTGCTTCAGTTTATGGGGACTTCAGGCACACTGTTTGCATACACACAACAGTAAATACAAAATACAAAAAAAACATGGTGTGGAAAACAATACAGTAATTTGTAATAAGAATTACAGTGTAAAACACAACACATACAAGGCATAACATACATTACAAAAACAACACTAGAGAAAGAAATTTAAGAAAGAAAAGAAAGAAAAAAAAAAGGTTCATGTGGCATCAAGTTGTGCGTGCACATTGCACAATGTTCACGACTGTGCTGAGAATGAGGCACTAAATCACATTGTTAGAAATATTCGAAGCACTTCACAAATTACACCTTACTGACATCACATAGGGCTAAACGTCGGGTGTTGTTGCTACGTTGTTGCAACGGCAGTAGGGTATGCTGGAGCATCTGCAGTACTCTGTTGAGATTGGACCAAGACCCACGCATATGATGACGGCAGTATGGTAGGAAGACACAGTGACAGGCTCTCCTCACGTCGATTAATTGTCTCTGCGGTCTACTTGTTGGGATACATCACTAGTCTAGGCCTCTTCTCTCGCTGGACAGTACTTTATGTTTCCCAATATTGCAGTTCGACGAGGGATGATGACACGTGGAGTGACTCCACAAGTGTGTGAGGTCATCCATACAGGATCGAACTAGGAGCGACGATTGCTAAAACTGCTCTCTAATAGAGAGGAGAAGTTAGAAATGAGACCATACATTTGTTAGTGTGGCACGATACTGCTTTGTGTATGCAGATCGGCCAATGCTAGTGAGTTGTAAAAACCCAAACAGGTGAGTATATAGCGTCCCTTTCTGTCCTGAGGCACATGAGGTGCAGGTTCTGACACGATATGTGATCTTCTTCGTGTACTCACGACAACGTGGTCTACCGCAGGGAATCCCTCCAAACGGCTGCCGCGTCCGGAGAGCTAGCAGGCTGTTGCGTGTGGGTCGCGTGTCAGTGTCAACGGCCAGCCCCACTTTTGCTTGTGGCCCGGCGAGGGCTGTCTGCCGCCTAATCCCTCAGGTACACGGCCCGGTGCTGTCAGCTTGTAGGACCGGATGCTCTCCCGCCCTTCACGTTAGGCAGCGCGCTGACGCTTTCTTCTTGCAGGTAGCCGATGACCTCCGGCTGGCCCCTGCATTGCCACGATCCCCGTCATCTGCACAATTCTTACAAAAATCTTATGCCTAACTTTTCCCCATGACCTTCTATGTTATAATAAATTTACATCACGATACATTGATGGTCTGTCATTTCAGACACTCTAATTTTAATTTTATAGTTATTTATCTGTAGCTATCATAACAAAAATCATGGAAATAATTTGTCTTGATATTTGTGTAGAGACCGATCTCACTATTGTACATGGTGTGTGACGCTATATTGGATGAAGAACTAAATGTGCGGGCCCGCACTAATATTACTATTAATTATATAGATCGACAGTAGACATGCTCAAGAATTAACTACCATTTGCCGACGATCTACATTCTATGTCTTTTAATTCAATTATGTTGTTATGCAGGTCTAAGTTTTACTGTGCTATAAGGAACATGCAACTATGCTACTTTCGCTCGCTCGTCGTCCCTCCATCTCGGGTCTGTGGTTTGGTGACCTGAAAAATAGCATCTCAACAGGCGTGCGCCACACTTGTGGTAGAAAACCCCCACAATAATAATATAGTTATTGTTAAATCCTACAGTTTAACTTATCCTAGTATATCGTACTTTCCCTTTTATTTATTTATTTATTTTATTTATTTATTTATTTATTTATTTATACAATACTCTTACATAATTCCTGTTACGCTGAGATGTCTCGCTGCTCACCGCTATTGACGACAGTGATGTGCGCGCCGTACGAAATGGCCTCCGAGTTCTCACTACGCCTCACTGAAACTCCAGAGACTGGGTTAGCCATGGCTATACAAGACAATAAACTTATAGTTGCAACTTCCTTTTCTATGTTATGCAGTATTCGCGATCAAAGCACACCGTTCCAGAGGAAATGTAATATGACCAAGCCAGGACTGGTTCCTGTTGAGGATTCCGTCGCCCACCACACACCAGCTACACAGTATGTCACGAATTTCCAAGTATAATTCCTTGGTTATTCATCTGTGACAGTCACAAGCAGCACGCTAAATCCCCAACCAGCACATTGGCATGGTAGGCTTTATGCCCGCATTTCTACCGTCTAGGCCCTAGGGCACCATTGGAGTCAAACGCTCACAGGTTCACCCAGACTTGCAAGACAAAGATGCTGGCGCATCACTGTAAAAACTATACTGCCCATATTCATCCTCGAAATCACGCAATATACCACAATCTTGCAGTGCACTGACGCGTGCCTGCAAGAATTGGTATGAACGTCTCACGAACTGGTTATGGCCGCTATGGAGCGTATCACGACTTCTCAGAACGCTTCTAAGAGCACGTTCTTGTATGCGCCCGTTTGTTCGACATCTCCTCACTCATCATTATTCCTCAACATGGACACCAGATAGGAAAGGACAAAAACATTGCTCATGGAAAGGTAGTGTCTCCTACTCCATCGACATTGGAGATCGCGAACATAAACAAAAAGAGGATAGCAGCAGTAAATTCTTATGCAAGACAACGCAGCGTGTTAATACTTTAGCAATCTTGATCTATTAATGTAACGATTATTGTTCCCCGAAGAAAGGTTCATATATTTGCCTATTCTACTATGTACACCACTTAAACTACTATTATTCCACGAACTTCTTTGTGTGAGAGATGTGGTGGAGTCCTATGGACTAGCGCCCATCCCTTGTCAGACTCCCCCTCCTCTGACGTGCATTAGGATTTGCAGGTCTAATTTCAATCTCCTGGTTCTCCTGTGGTCCTTGATTTCGCTCTCTCCAGTTACGGTCGCTTTGCCGTTCGTTATTCCTCCTGTCCCAGATTCCTTGTCTAGATTGACCCTGTTCCCTGACGTTCTGGTTTCCGTGTCTCTGGTTTCCATAATCTTGAATTGCGTAACCTTGATTTCCGTAACCCTGGTTTCCTAACTGACGAGCGCGATTATGCGATCTGTTGTCGTCTGCCCTTGCTGGCCTGTGGTATTTGTTATTTTGCGCCTTCTTCCTGTCCTTTGCGTCTTGTTTATCGAAGACTACTTCGAGTTCGCGCAATAGACTCTTGAATGCTTCTATGTCAGATCCACACTTGCCGACAAGTGTCTGTTGATACCTAACAGGCAATTTGGAAAAACAAAATTTGATGATTTCTCCCTTGCTATATGGACTATCTAAAAATTGATTCTTCTTGAGTAAATCATCAAAAAATTTGGTTGCGCTCCTTTGCCTCGCATCTCGTGGTCGTACGGTAGCGTTCTCGCTCCCCACGCCCGGGTTCCCGGGTTCGATTCCCGGCGGGGTCAGGGATTTTCTCTGCCTCGTGATGGCTGGGTGTTGTGTGCTGTCCTTAGGTTAGTTAGGTTTAAGTAGTTCTAAGTTCTAGGGGACTGATGACCATAGCTGTTAAGTCCCATAGTGCTCAGAGCCATTTGAGCTCCTTTGCCCGGACACTTCCAGTTCAGGACAAAATATTATTTCCTCTTTAATCCTGTCTTGCGTTTCCTTTGACCAGTAGATCCCCAGGAACGCATCAACAAATTCCTGATATGTCTGACACGTCGCTGCCACACCCCGCATCTTTTCCGCGGCTTGGCCTTCGATGTGTCCACACATGAATTCTAATTTTGCCAGGGTTGGCCATCATGACGGTAATGAATTTGTAAACTGCATCACCCAGCTCTTGGGATGCATCGACCCTCCATTATCTCTGAACTTTTGGAATTTTAGTATCGACAGGAAGTGATTGTGATCAAAATCCTGTCCGATCCTCGCACTGGTGTTGTCACTCGTTTCCGATACTTGCATGTCTGCTGAGTGTCCTGATCTATCTTGCTGATAACTGTGATGTGATACCTCTGTATCACAGTGGCAGTGGCACTCAGAATTCACTCTCCTAAGTGGGCTACAATTATTGGAGCTATTACTAGGTGTTTCTGCGTGTGCATTGTTAGTTCCGCACTCTGTCACTGGGCTAGAGCACGGCGGGCTTTTCCTCGGAGACACAATTCTGTGTACTCCATCATTGGTATCCGAACGCGCAGTGCTCGTGTGCCCGTTTCGCTCTAGTTTTGCTATCCGACTCTCTACTTCTTTCATTCGTTTCGTGATGTTCGTAACCGCAATATTACCTTTAAGGCCGCTAGGGATTTTGAGTGGACTTGTGTCGCACGTCGCAAGCGCCCTGCGAGTTGAGAAGTTACTCTTGCGTTTTTCATTGCCCCTGTTGCTGCAGTTTTGGCTAGGCCTGCTACTTTTTGTGCTACCATTGACATTTGTTTTGCTTCTCCACATTCTTTCTTTATTGTTAATAATTCCCCACGAATTTCCCCTATATGCGAAATTATTGCCTCCGTGTCCTTCTTACGCTGTTCGTCAGCTTCTTCTTTCTCCTTCTTACGCTGTTCGTCAGCTTCTTCTTTCATTGATCGTAGGAAGCTCAGTATTGGGTTAATGTCATCATTTTGATCCTCGTCACACATGGGTGATGTAACTCTGGACACCTGGGCGCTAGAGCTCTGACGTGGCCGAGCTGGCCCCTGTCTGCTCTCGTTCGTTTGATTATAAACCTCTACTACCGTCTCGACCTGTGTGCCTGTCTCTGTTTCATCCTCTACCTCACTATCATAATCACGGCGGCGACGTTGCTCTAAGATCGCGTCCAAATCACCTTCCTCATCGATGACCCTGTCGTCCTGTCCTGCTAAAAATGTGCCCATCTCATCTCCGAACCTATCCCCGTCAGTAAACTGCCCCTTATCCATTATTCAATTCTCTTTTGGTTTAACTTCGCTCGATAATAGTCGTGCCTTACTTCTCGTGATCATTCATGAAAAACAATTTTATCTAAGATGCACAATAAAAATAATCTACTCCATATATTCTTCGACATAGACACAAAATTTCAACAACGTCGTTCCAACGCTGTAACTACATGCACAGAAACTGCACACAAACCCGACAAAGTGTGAAGTGGTACGGACACCACATCAAAGAAACATATAAAACAATGAACAAACAAACAAATATACACGCTGAAAACAAAAACAGTAAACATGCGCCGCTACTTAAAAACTAATCGCGGAACTACAAGAAAAACAAGTTGGGTATTACTCATTAAAAAAAAGAGAAAAACAATTGAATGTTCCTACTAAGAATCCTGTTGGCTTATCAGTGATTCACAGGAAAGATCCGAGGCTAAGGGTCGCCATATTATGCGAGGTGCCGGGGCTAGCAGTGTATTTAACACTAAATTCTTCTAGCATCTACATATGTAAATGATGCTCTAAGCCCCCCCTATTCTAACTCCGACTTTTGCTGTTGCACAAGGATAAAAAAAAAACACGCGAACTGACTCTAATCAACCCTGCCAGTGGAGTAGAAGAGAGTTTGGCACCTGCAATAATTTAATTTGATAAATAAGTTAAATAAACGAAGGTTTCATTAACATAGTGAGAAATGATGGGTTGCTCTACCGATTAACAGAATGAAAGTTCTGTCCAAAATAACAATATGATTTATTAAGACTAAACACAAAATAATAAAAGAAACACATGAAATATTTATAATACATCAAATTGGCTCAAATTGGAGACTCATACAAACACTGTAAAGGTGAAGTTGTCCCTAAACTAGATCGTGAGGTTTAAGACGAAGTGGTATGTGGAGCCAATTCCTTGCCACTCAAATCTCAAGAGAGGCACACAGCTAACCCAACAGTAATTGCTGCTACTCAAGACAGAACAAAGTTAGAAAAAGACGAACAGGCGCGCTCTGCTGAGCTCTGATTGACTAGGAAATCCCTATCTGCCGGTGCTGCGGACATACATTACCAAACTGTCTTCTTGACTGCCAGAACACGATCTGGCGTATCGGCGGCGATGGCTGGTTGCTTCGACGTCCTCGACCGAAAGGCGAGAGCCGACTACCTAGAGCACCCGTACAGGCCGAACACACAACATTCCCGCCCCCACGACAGTGGCCGTGGTTAAACGTTCCAATCAGCAACTCGGAAACCGGCGGAAAATTCCACTCCGTTGCCGGAGCACTTCCATTCCACCAATGGAGATTCTTGGCGCCAATTTCTGTGCTGATCTTGCTACGTCACGGAGCTATGCCCTGAGCAAGCCAATCACAGTTACTATTTTGCAGAAAGCGCGGGAATTTTCCCGCCACAACTGCCTGGGTACACAAGTCATTCCCACGCCTCGCTGGTAGCCCGCCAGAAAGTGTTTTCGCTAAGATTCTGCGAAGTAACGGAACCTCTAGCCCAGCCGCTACTTCAAACCCCTCCGGGCGTGTCTTTTGACAATGTCGGCGTCTGCAAAGCATTCATTCGACTTCCTCACACCCGTCGGCTTAACCCTCTCCAGTTCAACAGAGCCCGCCTGTCACCGGACCACCCGGGTGACGAGAGGCGCTGCGTGGGAAGTCCGCGTGTGAAGGAATAGCAACTTTCCACCGCATGCAATTAGAGAGGAGAATCGTAAGATAGAAATATGAGAGGGGGCTCATGCCACCTCTCAGGGTGATACGCCAGTATGGCGATGACGAATACACGCTTCCAATGTGCGTTCACCGCGATGTCGCCAAACACGGATGCGACCATCATTATGCTGTAAACAGAACCTGTATTCATCCGAAAAAATGACGTTTTGCTATTCGTGCACCCAGGTTCGTCGTTGAGTACACCATCGCAAGCGCTCCTGTCTGTGATGCAGCGTCAAGGGTAACCGCAGCCATGGTCTCCGAGCTGATAGTCCATTCTGCTGCAAACGTCGTCCAACTGTTTGTGCAGATGGTTGTTGTCTTGCAAACGTCCCCACCTGTTGACTCAGGGATCAAGACGTGGCTGCACGATCCGTTACAGCCAAGCGGATAAGATGCCTGTCATCTCGACTGCTAGTGATACGAGGCCGTTGGGATCCACCACGGCGTTCCGTATTACCCTCCTGAACCCACCGATTTCATATTCTGCTAACAGTCATTGGATTTCGACCAACGCGGGCAGCAGTGTCGCGATACGATAAACCGCAATCGCGATAGGCTACAATCCGACGTTTATCAAAGTCGGAAACGTGATGGTACGCATTTCTCCTCCTTAAACGAGGCATCACAACAACGTTCCACCAGGCAACGCCGGTAAACTGCTCTTTGTGTATGAGAAATCGGTTGGAAACTTTCCTCATGTCAGCACGTTGTAGGTGTCGCCACCGGCGCCAACCTTGTGTGAATGCTCTGAAAAGCTAATCATTTGCATATCACAGCATCTTCTTCCTGTCGGTTAAATTTCGCGCCTGTAGCACGTCATATTGGCGGTGTAGCAATTTTAATGGCCAGTAGTGTACCTTTCTTTCTTTTAGAAAGTCCAGTAGATTCGTGTAGTCTGATTTGTTCGCCACGAACAGTGCGGCGTGGTCCCTGGTGAGTTTGGAGTAAAATGTTGTGGGGTTATGTTTCTTATTAAATTCTTTGTTTAGGAGACTAAAGTCTTCGTAGTTATGTATAATGACTGGTGGGAAGCCAGACGAGCACTTGTTCGCATTCCGCGTAGCTGTTTGTATGTTTGTGTGTGCTGCAGTCACACGGTTGTTCATATTGTTCCCTGCATTGCTGGTATGGCTATTTTGAGATTTGGGTGGAGTTGGCAGTAGCACTAGGCGGTTGGCTCATGAGTTTGGGGACACTTGTTTCTGTGTTTTGAAGCGGTTTGCGTCATGGACCGACCTGCTGCCACGATCCGTCATCGGAGTGGTTTGTGTCTTCTGCCGGCTCTGGCTCCTGTTCTGGGGTGCCAGAGGTGAGAGCGATGGCATATCTCTTGTGTTAGCGACAGGCGCTTGTGTGTGCGGAACGTGCGTCGGTGTTTGTGTATGTTCAACCCCCATCAGCAGCTCGATCAGCTTTTGCTGTTCGGCAATCTGTGAGTCCTTCGATGCAACTGCCTCTTGGAATTCGGAGAGTGGGACGGAGATGCTGGCGGGAACAGCCAGCTTTCCCGCATCTTGTGCTGCAGCTTTGCTGCGGGTTAGTGGAGGGGACATGCATAGGGATATTTTTATCTGGACAGGTTCAAGGGGGGTGTACGACAATTTTGCTCTTTTTGAATACACCTTTATAATGGCGGGTCCGTCTCTCGTGACACCTAGTGGCCGGTTCTGCATTGCATACGGTGTCCGGATACTTTTGATCAGACGGTGTATATCAGATGTGGATCATCGAGTCCATGGCATCTTCCCGAACATCAGGAAAAGACATGCTAGTCGAACATGATAAACACTAAGCTAACTTTTTTTTCGTCAGTTTTCTGACTGGTTTGATGCGGACAGCCACGAATTCCTCTTCTGTGCCAAACTCTGCATTTCAGACTAGCACTTACAGCCTATGACCTCTATTATTTGCTCTGTCTATTCCAATCTCTGCCTTCCTCTACAGTTTTCACCCTTTACGGCTCCCTCTAGTACCATGGAAGTTATTCCCTGATGTCTTATCAGATGTCCTACCATTCTGTCCCTTCTTCTTTCCAGCGTTTTCCATGTACTGCCTTTCTCTCCGACTCTTCATAGAACCTCCTCATTCTGTACCCTATCAGTCCACTTAATTTGGGGCCGGCCTCTGTAGCCGAGCGGTTCTAGGCGCATCAGTCTAGAACCATACGGCTGCTAAGGTCGCAGGTTCGAATCTTGCCTCGGCCATGGATGTGTGTGATATCCTTAGGTTAGTTAGGTTTAAGTGCATCTAAGTCTAGGGAACCGATGACCTCAGATATTAAGTCCCATAGTGCTTAGAGCCATTTGAACCATTTTTTTTCACTTAATTTTCGATATTCTTCTGTATCACCACATCTCAAATCCTTCGATTCTCTTTTTTTGCTGTTTTTCAACAGTGCAAGTTTGATTATCATATAATATTGTGCTCCAAACGTATGTTCTCAGAAATTTCTCCTTCAGATTAACGCCTATTTTCGACACCAGTAGATTTCTCTTGGCCAGGAATGCCCTTTTTGGCAGCGCTAGTCTGCTTTTAATGTCCTTATTGCGCTGTCCTTCATGGATTATTTTGCTGCCTAGGTCACAGAATTCCTTAACTTCATCTGCTTCGTGGTCACCAGTCCTGATGTTAAGCTTCTCGGTGTTCTCGTTTCTGCTACTTCTCATTATTTTCGTATTTCTTCGAATTACTCGCAATCCATATTCTTTATTCATTAAACTGTTCATTCCACGCAGCAGATCCTGTAATTCTTACGGGGATGGTAATGTCATCACCGAATCTTATCATTGATATCCTTTCACCTTGAATTTTAATTCCACTCTTACATTTTTCTTGTATTTGCGTCGTTACTTCCTCGATGTATAGGTTGGACTATAGGGACGAAAGACTATATCCCTGTCTTCCAACATTTTTAATCCGACTACTTCTTACTTGGTCTTCCACTCTTATTGTTCCTTCTTGCCTATTATACATATTGTATATTACCAGTCTTTCCCTATAGCTTATCCTTACTTACTTTACTGAATTTCGGACATCTTGTAACATATGACACAGTCGAATGTCCTGATCGACAAGTCGTATGAAAGTGTCTTGATTTTTCTTTAGTCTTCCTTCCATTATCAACCGCAACGTCAGAACTGTCCTAAAGCCAAACTGATCAACATCTAACACATCCCCAATTTTCTTTTTCATTTTTCTGTATATTATTCTTGTTATCAGATTATATGCATGTGCTTTTAAGCTGATTGTGCGATAATTCTCGCATTTGTCGGCTCTAGCACTCTTGCGCATTGTGTAGATGATGTTTTTCCGAAAATCGGATGGTATATCGCCAGACTCATACGTTCTACACACCAACGTGTAAAGTCACTTTGTTGCCACTTCCCCCAATGACTTTAGATGGAATATTATGCATCCCTTCTGCCTTATTCGATCTTACAATTTCCAGGTCTCTTTTAAATTATGATTCTAATACTAGATCCCATATCTCTTCTATATCGACTCCAGTTTCTTCTTCCATCACGTCATCAGATAAGTTTTTCGCCTCATAGAGGCGTTCGATGTACTCTTTCCAAGCATCCGCTCTCTCTTCTGCATTTAGCAGTGGAATTCCCATTGCACTCATAATGGTATCACCCTTGATTTTAATTTCAGTGAAGGTTGGTTTGACTTTCCTATGTACCGAGTCAGTCCTTTCGACAATCATTTCTTTCTTCGATTTCTTCACATTTTCCATGCAGCCATTTCGCCTTAGCTTCCCTGCACTTCCTATTTTTTTTCGGTCCTAAGTGACTTGTATTTCTGTATTCTAGAATTTCCCTGAACATTTTTGTGGTTCCTTCTTTCATCGATCAACTGAAGTATTTCTTCCGCTACCTACGATTTCTTCGCAGTTAACTTTTTTGTACCTACGTTTTTCTTTCCAACTTCTGCGATTGCCTTTTTAGAGATGTCCATTTCTCTTCAACTGAACTGCCTACTGAGCTATTCCTTATTGCAGTGTCTATAGCCTCAGAAAGCGTATCTCTTCATTCCTTAGTACTTCCGTATCCCACTTTTTTGCACATTGATTGTTCCTGACTAGTTGCTGGCCGCGGTGGTCTAGCGGTTCTAGGCGCTCAGTCAGGAACCGCGCGACTGCTACGGTCGCAGGTTCGAATCCAGCCTCGGGCATGGATGTGTGTGATGTCCTTAGGTTAGTTAGGTTTAAGTAGTTCTAAGTTCTAGGGGACTTATGACCACAGATGTTGAGTCCCATAGTGCTCAGAGCCATTTTTGTTCCTGACTCTTCTTCTTCGGTTATCAACCCACAGGTTGGTTGGCAGCAGCACGCCATTCCGTTCTTTTGTCAACTTTCTTCTTCATATCTGCATAGGTCTGGCACCCGATGTCATTTATTACTTGTTGAATGTAGCTTAATCTAGGTCGTCCTCGGCGAGTTCTTCCTTCAATGATTCCTTCTAATATTCTCTTAATGAAATTGTTATGCCGTAAAATGTGACCTATGAAGGTTATTCTTCTTTTCTGTATATTTCGCCAAAGAGATCTGTTTTCTTTCACTCTTCTGAGGACATCTTCGTTTGTAGCCTTGTCTCGCCAGCTGATTTTTTCCATTCTCCGGTAGCACCACATTTCGAATGCCTCTAATCTTCTCTTTTCTTCTTTTCCACTAGTCCAAGTTTCACATCCGTAAAGGGCTGTACTCCACACATAGGTTTTCATGACTCTCTTTCTTACGTCTAAACTAACATTTCTACTCGTCAGTAAGTTTCTTTTTCCATTGAATGCTATTTTGGCAAGTTGTATTCTGTTTTTAATGTCACTTTTGCTCCTTCCATCTGCTGTTATTTTGCTACCTAAGTAGTTAAATTCTGTAACCTGCCCTAGTTTCTCTCCCTTTATTGTTATTCGTATGGGTTCATTGTAGTTCAGGGCGCCACTCACCATCACTTTAGTCTTTTTCTTATTTATTTTCATTCCATACTGTTCTTTTAAGGTGTTTTCCATTTCATTGAGTGCGGCTTCTAAATCTTCTTTCCTTTCTGTAATTATGGCGATATCATCTGCATATCGCAACATATCTATTTTCATTCCGTTAAGTTTTATTCCTACTTCAATATTCTCTCTTATTTTATCTATTGCTTCTTGGATATATGCGTTGAAAATTACTGGAGATAGTGGGCATCCCTGTCTCACTCCTTTCCTTATTCTTGCTGTTTCTTCTTTGTTTTCCTTCTTAACTAAGGCTGTTTCATTTTGGTATATTTTAAAGATTATCCTTCTATCATTATATTTCAGACTAGTTCCTGACTAGTCTCTTAATTTCAGCCTTCTCTTCATCACTACTAAATTGTGATCTGAGTCTGTATTTCCTCCTGGGTGCACCTTACACTCAAGTATCTGATTTGAGAATCTCTGCCTGACCATGATGTAATCTGATATCTTCACGTATCTCCTAGCTTTCCGAAGTATACCTCCTCCTCTTGTGATTTTTAAACAGAGTGTTTGCTATTAGTAGCTAAAATTTATTACATAACGCAATTAGTCTTTCTCTTCTCTCATTCCTAGTACCAAGCTCATATTCTCCTGTACCCCCTCTTCTACTCCTTCCCCTACAACCGCATTCCATTTCTCCATGACTATTAGATTTTCATCTCCTTTTTCGTGCTGAATTACCCGTTCAGTATTCCTCATATGCTTTCCCTAGCTCTTCATTTTCGGCTTGCGACGTCGGCATGTATACATGAAATATCGTTGTCATTGTTGGTGTGCTGTCGATTCTGATGATAGTAACCCTATCACTCAAATGTTCACAGTAACACTTTCTCTGCCCTGCCTTCCTACTCATAATGAATCCTA
This sequence comes from Schistocerca nitens, assembly GCF_023898315.1. Taxonomy (NCBI): domain Eukaryota; kingdom Metazoa; phylum Arthropoda; class Insecta; order Orthoptera; family Acrididae; genus Schistocerca; species Schistocerca nitens. The sequence continues at coordinate 498,264,720 of NC_064614.1, read as the reverse complement.
CTCCCGTTATACCGTTTTCTGCTCCTGTTGGTATTACCCTATACTCATCTGACCATAAATTCTTATTATAATATTACTGTTATTTAAAAAATACAACAATATTATTTTTATCGCTTTTGCTGGTGGTAAAGTTTCTGAAATGGTGAAATGGTGCACAGAAAATTTTTTTACTTGTGGATAATGAAATTATATATTCCGCCAACCTGACCGACGAGAACGTTGACCGAGGGCATTGTTTAGAGGCCAGTGACCGATCTCAAAATTACGCAGTTTGTGTAATTACATTGCCCGGATACTGATAGAAAAGACCGGTAAAATAGATCTCAGGGACGCTGAAATAAAAGTTTGATAAAGTAATAGCCGTTTGAACACTAGTAGCGTTCGGCTGTAGTCACCAAACAATTCGTCGGCAACTCCCCTTCGTTGCAGCCTGAAAAAGTTCTAAAATGCAGCATAATAATTTGATATGTGGAATTAATGAAAAAGAAAAGTAGATTCTTAATTTAAACTTGGCTATCGTAATTATTTAATCAAAAGTTACAGGTACGAGAGCGACTCTTACATTTTGTGAAACAGCCATCGAAAACATAGGAGAGACAGAGAGAGAGAGAGAGAGAGAGAGAGAAAGAGAACTTACAGCTCCTGCTGTTATATAATCCATAAACAAATTACGGCGACTGCCTTCAACTTGCGTTACAGTTTCGATACATGCATATTTCTCTGGTACATTCTTTATCGGAACAACAAAAAAATACAATCCGTACACCAAATCGTGACCTTTTCTCCTTACTTTACAGACTTATACACACAGAGAAAATTTATTCTTAATGTATTTTAGCCTTAATTGAAAGACTGGGGCATATTCTATTAATTATTCAAAAAAGCAACATTTCATTGTCTCTTGTCTAACTACTAACTATTAAATGTGTGAAATAGTATTTACTTTACTTCTATACTATCTGCGTCTTTGGCTGCAGTAAGACGGTCTTTGCCACATAACCCAAAAAACAGCCTGTATTGCTGTAAACAATGCGACAATTTGTCTGTTATGATATCGGCTACAGTATCTCAGAATTATTAACAGTAGTGGTCGAACAGCCACTAATTCTATGTTAAAATAGTAGCCCTGTTGTCTTCCCAGCACACTAGCGTAAACCAGTAGGATGGGACATGGGTATCTGTGCTTTAGGTATTATTCTCAAAAATTAGTTTGTTTTAATTTCCTGTGAACTGTTTCGTTTCCTTTTCTTTATCGCTAGAACACTAAAGAAGGGAAAATGTTACATTGCTACTAAACCATAGTAAATTGTGCCATTCCAAATTTATTCAAAGGATATTTACATGCTGTGCATTAGTTAATTACTATTATTAGATCTCCAATAGTATCTTACATACCATGTTTAGTACCCTACTGTAATCGTAAATTTTACCAAGACTTAGTAATTAGAGTTAATTTGCATTGTAGTTAGTTATTAGATTTGTTGTTCGGATTTGTTTCTTTAGATGTTCGAAGTAGTTGCGTATTAGAATATTAGCATAGAAGAGCCGCCTTCAGTTTAGTAATTTTTAATATTACTAAAAATATGCGTTTTATCTCCTATTATAAAATATAAAACAGTGTGGCCTTTTCACTGCTGGCGATTAAAATCGCGACAGCATGAAGGCAATATGCAGCAAACGTCAGACTGACAAAAAGTAGGTAGGTGTGCGCCATCTACATTTTCAGACGAGTCCTGGATCTGAATACAGCAGCACGATGGATACATCCGTGTGTGAAGGATAAAGGAGAACGAAGGTTGCTAGATTGCATCCTTCATGGTCATACACGTTAGCACGTGTGTGATGGTATAGGACGCCGTTGGTGTACAACACGATCACCTCTCGTTCGTATACCTATAAGTTGTTAGTTGGACAGCAACCGTTGTACACACTAAGAAAAAGAATATTAAAAAAAAATAAAAAAAGGCACCAAAAAAGAATTATCCGAATGGGACGAAAATCGGTAGATGTGATGTGTATGTGCAGACAAACGAATGATTACAATTTCAGAAAATTAGATGATTTGTTTAAGAGAAAGAGCTTCACAAATTGAGCAAGACTGTAAGGTGCTGGTCCACCTCTGGTCCTTATGCAAGCATTTATTCGAATTATTATTGATTGATAGAGTTGTTGGATGTGCTCCTGAGGCTATCGTGGCAAATTCTGCCCAATCGGCGCGTTAGATCGTCAAAACTCCGAGCTGGTTGGAGGGTCCTGCCAATAATGCTCCAAACAATCTCAATTGGGAAGAGATCCGGCGACCTTGCTGACCGAGGTAAGCACGAAGACAAGCAGTAGGAACTCTCGCCGTATGCTGGCAGGCATCATCTTGCTTAAATGAGCGTCCAGGATGACTTGTCATGAAGGGCAACAAAACGGAGCGTAGAATATCGCCGACGTGTCGCTGTGCTGTAAGCTGACGTGGACAATAACTACGAGGTGTGTTTTTTAAGTAAGTACCGTTTTGAAATTAAAAAAAGACGTGCTAAGATATCTCTTTAATTTTATTTTTACATGAAAGCCTGTACCTTAGGTGGTAAAGATAACGTGACAAAGACTGAAATAACGAGAATCCAGAAGCAATAAGAAGAGCTGTCTGGGCTATATTTTTTCATAAAATTTCAACGGATGAGAAACCACAATATTACATGTGTCCACATGGATAGGACAGCTGGTGCAAATTCAGCAACCCAGGTACAGTTTTCAGTTATAAGCATAAACATTCAATTCCAAAAACGTTCGTATTTGGTGTCAAACCCAATTTCAGAGATTTCAGCCAACAACAGCTCTTGAAAGAGAGATTCCTTGGTAAAACTCAGAATGGGAAGAAAGTTTGAATTCTCTCATTTGGAGGAGGCTACCAAAAACTAGAAAAAAAGCATTAAAGTTTGGTGTTCATGAAGAAGTGATGTGCTTGGGTGGTGGTACGTCAAAGAATACTGTCTTGTTATTGTTCTTGGAAACAAAGGAGGATATCGATACTGAAAAGCATCGACATATGGATCGTAGGCCTATATGCTATGCTGGAACTAGGATAACTCCTAGATCAAAGAAAAGGTGATAGACGATGGAGTTGATATGCCGTATAGTCGTGGAATGATTGTAAAGTGTGTCTGTATGATAATGTGCATTAGTTTCTTCTACGTAAAACTTTAAAACAGTTTTTCTCAAAACTACATTCTTTGATATTGTGGCTCACTTCCCTCCAAAATTAACAATGATAAAGACATACAATTTGCAGTGTCTCTTGTTAATAAAAGAATGATTAATCACTTAAAAAGAACAAATTTACAAGCTCTAAAGTGTTTAAAAATTTATAATTCTTTCTAGTAGAACAAAGAAAATTACTCATAACATAGGGTCTATATAAACTGCAGTAACCAATTTTTATGTGATGTGATGATAATGATTCGTCTATTCTGTAAAAGTTTCGAGTTTTTATCTCTATTAGTTCCTTCATAGAGTGTACTTGAAGTTTCCTCATTTTAACATTGATTGCTTATGTGAGTTCCTTCGCTACTGTGCCCCCTTTAGAGCTGGCCTCACACAGTGCAGTACCATCCAAAGAAAGGCGGATATAAAAGAGCGACTCCTGTGAGTGTAGCGCAATATGGGACATCAACTTCTAATGATATGCCAAAAAAATAGACAAAACTTGCACAGTAGTAGACCTTATCATAACAAATGACAAATCCATTCATGCGGTTGATTATTGGAAATATGCAGTATTGGTACTCATAATAATTCATGCACTGGACGCATAACATAAGCAAGTAAATTCCCATAAATGTAAAAATACCAGAATCCAATAGTTACAGCTATTGCAAATAACTGATCATTTCCAAGGAATTACAAATACATGGTCAGATTATTCATATAACTGACCTAACAGTAGGCCTACGAGAGCGAAGTGAGCAGTTTGGTAAACAGATGACACACACTGTTAACAGTTAATAAAATCACAACACAATAGTAGTAACAGTTACTACGATAACTGTGAATACATAGTAATACTTTATTTACTTCATTTAAGATTTTTGCCCCTCTAGTCCATCAGTCAAGCAGCTACGTGCCAACTGACAGCAAATAATGCTCTATTATAGTATGTTCTGGGTACTTTGTGTCCAAACATTTCATATAAAATCCTTCCACTAGAAGGAGAACAAAGAGATGAAAATTTTTAAAATGGAAACAGAGAAAACACTTATGTTTTACATATGAACCTGCAAAACATATGGACAGAAACAGGAAACACAGTACGAAATAATTTTCCAGATATTGTTTCCAGATTAGAAATGTAGCAATAAAATTGTTGGATAATATTCATATTCAAGTGTTCACTATTAATGCATCATAGCCTTCCGGATACAGATAGAATTCCAACCTCAAGGTTGATATAGTTTCTCCCGAACTCGTTTGTTGTTGTTGTTGTGGTCTTCAGTCCAGAGACTGGTTTGATGCAGCTCTCCATGCTACTTAATCTTGTGTAAGCTGCTTCATCTCTGAGAAACTGCTGCAACCTACATCCTTCTGAACCTGCTTAGTATATTCATCTGTTGGTCTCCTTATACAATTTTACCCTCCATGCTTACCTCCAGTAACAAACTGGAGATCCCTTGATGCTTCAGAACGTGTCCTACCAACTGATCCCTTCTTTTAGTCGGTTGTGCCACAAATTCCTCCTCTCCACAATTCTATTCAGTACCTCCTCATTAGTTACGTGGTCTACCCATCTAATCTTCATCATTCTTCTATAGCACCACATTTCAAAAGCTTCTATTCCCTTCTCGTCTAAACTATGTTTCACTTCCATACATGGCTACACTCCATACAAATACTTTCAGAAAAGACTCCCTGACACTTAAGTCTATACTCGATGTTAACAAATTTCTCTTCATCAGAAATGCTTCCCTTGACATAGCCAATCGACATTTTATGTCCATTCTACTTCGGCCATCATCAGTTATTTTTGCTTCCCAGATAGCAAAACTCATCTAATACCGTACTGCAAGTCTCTCATTTCCTAATCCAGTATCCTCAGCCTCACCTGATTTAATTCGACTACATTCCATTATCCTCGTTTCGTTTTTGTTGACGTTCATCTTATAGCTTCCTTTCAAGACACTGTCCATTCCGTTCAACTGCTCTTTGAGGTCCTTTGCTGTCTCCATCATCGACAAATGTCAAAGTTTTTATTTCTTCTCCATGGACTTTAATTGCTACTCCAAATTTTTCTTTTGCTTCCTTTACTGTTTGCTCAATATATAGATTGAATAACATCGGTGATAAGCTACAACCCTCTCTCACTCCCTTCTCAACCACTGCTTCCCATTTATGCCCCTCGACTCATATAACTGCCATCTGGTTTCTGTACAAATTGTAGATAGCCTTTCGCTCCCTGTATTTTACCCCTGCCACCTTCAGAATTTGAAAGAGAGTATTCCAGACAGCATTGTCAAAAGCTTTCTGTAAGTCTACAAACGCTAGAAACGTAAGTTTGCCTTTTCTTAATCTATCTTCTAAGATAAATCTTAGGGTCAGTATTGCCTCACATATTCCAACATTTCTACCGAAACCAAACTGATCTTCCCCGAGGTCGGCTTCTACCAGTTTTTCCATTCGTTTGTAAAGAATTCTTGTTAATATTTTACAGCCATGACTTATTAAACTGATAGTTCGGTAATTTTTACACCTGTAGATGCCTGCTGTCTTTGGGATTGGAATTATTATATTCTTCTCGAAGTCTGAGGGTATTTTACCCACCTCATACATCTTGCTTACCAAATGGTAGAGTTTTCTGATGGCTCGCTCACCCAAGGCTATCAGTAGTTCTAACGGAATGTTGTCTACTCCCACAGCCTTTTTTTTTTTACTTAGGTCTTTCAGCACTCTGTCAAATTCTTCACGCAGTATTGTATCTACCATTTCATCTTCATCTACATTCTCTTCCATTTCCGAAATATTGCCCACAAGTACATCGCCCTTGTATAGATCCTCTGTATACTCCTTCCACCTTTCTGCTTTCCCTTCTTTACTTAGAACCGGTTTTCCATCTGAGCTTTTGATATTCATACAGGTGGTTCTTTTTTCTCCAAAGATCTCTTTAATTTTCCTGTAGGCAGTGTCTATCTTACCGCTAGTGATATATGCCCCTACATCCTTACATTTGTCCTCGAGCCATCCTTGCTTAGCCATTTTGCACTTCCTGTCGATCTCATTTTTCAGACGTTTGTATTCCTTTTCACCCACTTCATTTCCTGCATTTTTATATTTACTCCTTTAATCAGTCGAATTCAATATCTCTTATCTTACCCAAGGATTTCTACTAGCCCTCGTCTTTTTACCTACTTGATGCTCTGCTGCCTTTACTATTTCATCTCTCAAAGCTACCCATTCTGCTTCTACTGTATTTTTTTTCTGTGTATTTGTCAATTGTTCCCCAATGCCCTCTCTAAAACTCTCTACAATCTCTGGTTCTTTCGGTTTATCCAGATCCCATCTCCTTGTATTCTTTCCTTTTTGCAGTTTCTTCAGTCTTAATGTATAAGCAACAAATTTTGGTCAGAGTCCACATCTGCCCCTGAAAATGTCTTATAATTTAAAACATGGTTCCTAAATCTCTGTCTTACCATTATATAATCAATATGAAATCTTCCAGTGCCTCTAGGCCTCTACCATGCATACAGCCTTCTTTCGTGATTCTTAAACCAAGTGTTAGCGATGATTAAGTTATGTTCTGCGCAAAATTCTATCAGGTAGCTTCCTCTTTCATTCTTTACCTCTGGTCCATGTTCACCTACTACCTTTCCATCTCTTCCTTTCACTACTTTCAAATTCCAGTCCCCCATGACTATTTTAATCTCCCTTAACTATCTGAATAATTTATTTTATCACATCACATATTCCTTCAATCTCTCCATCATCTGTGGAGCTAGTTGGCATATAAACTTGTACTACTGTGGTGGGTGTGGGCTTCGTGTCTATCCTGGCTACAATAATGCATTCACTATGCTGCTCGTAGTAGCTTATCTGTGTTCCTAATTTTTGTTCGTTATTAAACATACTCCTGCATTACCCCTATTTGATTTTGTATTTCTAACCCTGTATTCACCTGACTGTCCACAGCTTGTGGTTTTGCGGTTGTGTTCTCACGTCCCGCGCACGGGGTCCTGTGTTTGATTCCCTGCGGGGTCAGGGATTTTCCCTGCCTCAAGGTGACTGGATATTGTTGTGTCGTCTTCATCATCATCATTCATCCCCATTGCAGCTAGAGGCAGGCAATGGCAAACCACCTCCGCTAGGACCTCGCTTAGTCGGCGGTGAGGGTCTCCCACATCGTCCCCTACGCTCCTCGGAGTATGGGACCTCATAATCATCATTCATCTGACCAGAAGTCTTGTTCCTCCTTCACTAATTACCACTATATCTAATTTTAGCTTATCCATTTCCCTTTTTAAATTTTCTAACCTACCTGCCCGATTAAGAGATCTGACATTCCACACTCAGAACTGTAGAATGCCAGTTTTCTTTCTGCCGATAATGATGTCCTCCTTCGCAGTCCCTGGCCAGAGATCCAAATGGGGGACTATTTTACCCCTGGAGTATTTCACCCACGAGGTCGCCATCATCACTGTACCGTACAGTAAAGCTGCATGCACAAGGGAAAAATTGCAGCTGTAATTTCAGCTTGCTTTCAGCCATTTGCAGTGCCAGCACAGCAAGGCCGTTTTGGTTGATATTACAAGGCCAGATCAGTCAATTATCCAGACTGTAGCCCTTGAACTACTGAAAAGGTTGTTGCCCCTCTTCAGGAACCGCATGTTTGTCTGGCCTCTCAATATCTTACAATACCGCTATGTGTATCGCTGAGGAACGCAAAATCGTTATGCAACTTTATTTAGACATGTGTCATCAGTGCCAAGTTTTAATAAAAGTTTAAATTTCACATAAAGTTAACATTTCAGATTTTTTTTCTTTTCTACAATACAGCAAAATTTATATAAAAAAGATAATGTACCGCAAGTTGTAATTCCTGCGGAAATGAGTAGTCCTTCATTTTCTGAAATCTGAGTTTCTTATGGCAAGGCCACCAGAAATCATGTTTATCTGATATGTCCATGCATAGGCTGGACGAAGGATAGAAGATGTGGAAGGGTGAACCCATGCTGACCACATCATTTTTCCTCAAGAAATTACAAATTTATTTCAAATATGCCAAAGACCAGAATGATACTTCAAACCACAATCTTCTCTGTAATAATAAACAGCAAGTTTCTCTTATGTGAACAGTCTTTATACAAGAGAAATATCAATTTAAACACAAGCAAATTTAAAACGAAACAACAATAATTGAAATAACTACTGTTTATCACAATAAGTAGGCCAATGCCACCATTACGCCTGCGTGGGCCACACAGCCCTTAAATGAAACACACACCATTATAACAGTAGAATTAAATAAATGTTCATAAATTAAATTACACAACAGCTGAGAACAAGAATCAGGCCTTGGAGAAAGAGGGCAAATTCATAACTTTAAGTCTGATAATCTTGCAATAAGTTACAAGAAATGTGCAACAAAGTTTGGCCAAGCTGACTATCAAGAGCAGTAAATTACAGATGGAATTTAAACATTCAAAAACTTGAGTACATTAAACATTCATTAACTGAAGTAAATAAAACAGATTTTTAGCTTCTATAAGTTAGATAAACTTGTAAGAGAATTTGAAAACTGTTTCCCCAAGAAAGTAGTTAAATCTAATTACAAGAAACTATGCAAAAAACCTTGGTTTACTAAAGGAATAAAAATATCTTGTAACCACAAAAGAGAACTGTATCTAACAACAAGAAAGAGTAATGACCCAGAAACAGCCAAATATTATAAAAACTACTGTGCTACATTAAGAAAGGCTATTAAAAAGTCCAGAAGCATGTGCATCATGTCTGAGATTAATACCTCTGATAACAAAATCAAAACAATTTGGAATATTATTACAAGGGAGACAGGACAACCAAGAGTACAGGATGACAGCATCACCATCAAAATGAATGGAAACTTGATAAACAACAAGCCGGAAGTCGAAAACATTTTGAATAATCATTTTTTAAATGTTGTAGAGAAAATAAGATCTAAATGTTCATTAGAAGAAGCAAGGCAGTTAATGGAAGAGGCCTTACCCACACCATTTGATACAATTGAAATTCCACCCACCTCTCCATCTGAAATTACGAAGATAATAAACTCTCTCAAGAATAAAAGCTCACATGGAATTGATGGCATTTCCAGCAGGATAATAAAAGCTTGTTCCCAAGAAATAAGTGGGATTCTTAGCCACATATGTAATAGCTCTCTGAAGCATGGTATTTTCCCAGATAGACTGAAGTATGCCATTGTTATACCACTGCATAAAAAAGGGGATACGTCTGATGTCAATAACTACCGCCTAATCTCTCTTCTGACTGCCTTATCCAAAATTCTTGAAAAAGTAATGTATTGTAGAGTAGCTTCACACCTTTGTAAAAATAAAGTTTTAACAAAATGTCAGTTTGGTTTCCAGAAGGGTTTTTCAATGGAAAATGCTATATATACATTCACTAATGAAATATTAAATGCTCTGAGTAACCGGAAGTCACCTGTTGGGATTTTTGTGATCTATCAAAGGCTTTTGATTGTGTAAATCATGGAATACTTCTAGACAAGCTCAGGTACTGTGGTATGAATGGGACAGTGCTCAAATGGTTTAAATCATACCTAACTGGAAGAGTGCAGAAAGTTGAAATAAACATTCACATAATATGCAAAAAACTGGTTATTTCTCAAACTGGGGAACAATCAAGAATGGGGTGCCGCAAGGTTCGGTCTGTTCTTAATATATATTAATGACTTGCCATTCTGTATTCACGAAGATGCAAAGCTGGTACTTTTTTCCGATGATACGAGTACAGCTATCACACCCGACAGACAGGAATTAAGTGGTGAAATTGTAAACGATGGTTTTCAGAAAATCATTAAGTGATTCTCTGTAAATGGGTTCTCATTAAACTTTGACAAAACACAGTATATACAGTTTCACACAGTAAATTGAATGACTCCAAATAAATATAGACTTCGATCAGAAATCGGTAGCTAAGGTAGAATATTCAAAATTTCTAGGTGTATGCATTGATGAGAGGTTGAACTGGAAAAAACACACTGAGGATCTGCTGAAACTTTTGAGTTCAGCTACTTATGCTATTAGGGTCAGTGCAAATTTTGGCAATATACATCTGAGTAAATTAGCTTACCACGCCTATTTTCATTCTCTGCTTTCGTATGGCATCATATTGTGGGGTAACTCATCATTGAGTAAAAGAGTGTTCATTGCAGAAAAGTGTTTAATCAGAATAATTGATGGAGCTCATCCAAGATCATCCTGCAGACACTTATTTAAAGAGCTAGAAATCTTCACTGTAGCCTCACAATATATATATTCACTTATGAAATTTGCTATCAACAATCCAAACTAATTGAAAAGTAATAGCATTGTACATGGCTACAACACTAGGAGAAAGGATGATCTTCACTACTCGAGGTTAAATCTAACTTTGGCTCAGAAGGGGGTAAATTATGCTACCACAAAAGTCTTTGGTCACTTACCTAATAGCATCAAAAGTCTGACAGATAGCCATATAGCATTTAAAAGGAAATTAAAAGAATTTCTTAATGGCAACTCCTTCTACTCATTAGATGAATTTTTGGGTATAGTAAGTGGGTAATTTCCCAACCTAAATATATATATATATATTTAAGGGAGAGGGTAAGGAGTCATTCCAATCCCGGGATATATTGGTATATGTGTGGATGGATATGTGTGTTTGTGTGCGAGTGTATACCTGTCCTTTTTTCCCCCTAAGGTAAGTCTTTCCGCTCCCGGGATTGGAATGACTCCTTACCCTCTCCCTTAAAACCCACATCCTTTTGTCTTTCCCTCTCCTTCCCTCTTTCCTGATGAGGCAACAGTTTGTTGCGAAAGCTTGAATTTTGTGTGTATGTTTGTGTTCGTTTGTGTGTCTGTCGACCTGCCAGCACTTTCATTTGGTAAGTCACATCATCTTTGTTTTTAGATATATTTTTCCTACGTGGAATGTTTCCCTCTATTATAACCATATCATTAATTTGAACCCAACAATTACGTTTGTTATTGTCGCTGTTGCATTTCGAAATCTTTCCTGTCGTCTTATTTTCTCTTTATTTTCTCTTTCTGTTTTTTCCAGTAATCTCACTTTGTATTCACCTTCCGCTTTTCACCGTAATCTACTATACAATTTTATCCCGCCTATATATACTCAATAATACGTAACCCACTTCAAAACCATAACCAAAAAAATTTTATTTTCCGCTTTCAACACTACCGCCGCTATAAAATCCACCGTTTCTAGTTCAATAACAGCTGCTTTCACGTATTAAACAACCATTTCGGCCAGTTCTAATAACTTTCACTTTATTTCCACTTCCGTTTTTCGCACATCACTGATCATTTTAGCCGCTCCCCACAGGTTTTAACGTCATTATTTCTTCGTCAGACAATTTTTAGCCCCATTTTCGTAATCTTTCACCACAACACCACTCCTTTTAATACGTTTTTTCGAAATTTTCCCGAATTTCTCCGTCCTTTAACGTGTTTTAGCGGCAACACAACCACCTAACCTTTATGCACATCGCTGTGTACCAACCCAAGTTCACCACAGGATCAACTCAACCAACACTTTTTCGCCTTTTTTCATACCAGATCTCCAGTTGCTTTCTTGTTCACCTTTATCTCTCCCCATATATTTTTATCTTTCATTTTCATTTCAACCTCATGTTAAACTTTCCACCTTCAATACCATGTCACCCTCACAACACCCCCACAACAACCCCATAGGTATATGTGTTGGATGGATATGTGTGTGTGTGCGAGTGTATACCTGTCCTTTTTTCCCCCTAAGGTAAGTCTTTCCGCTCCCGGGATTGGAATGACTCCTTACCCTCTCCCTTAAAACCCACATCCTTTCGTCTTTCCCTCTCCTTCCCTCTTTCCTGATGAGGCAACAGTTTGTTGCGAAAGCTTGAATTTTGTGTGTATGTTTGTGTTCGTTTGTGTGTCTGTCGACCTGCCAGCACTTTCATTTGGTAAGTCACATCATCTTTGTTTTTATATATATATATAGTGTCATGTAATATTTTGTCTAATGTAATATCTTGTATAGACACCTTTTATTAACCTGACACATTCCGCATCATTACGAAGTGTCGTATTCATGATCTATGGAACAAGTACTAATCTAATCTGATCTAATCACAAGAAAGGGTAAGCTCGAAAAGGCAAAATCATCCATCAAACAGTATAAGTGGAAAACATAACTAAGCTGCACCCATCGGGAACATTCCAGAAGGTAAGCTGCTGGTACACTCTCTCTCCGAAACCCAGAAATCAGCCAAAATGGACACTATTCAGCACATGGCTCCGAATACAGCAAGAGGCCACAACAATGCTAGGACCCCAGGGAATCGTGTTTGATGCTTTGTCGAAAGCCAAACTGTTTGCGGACACGTACGAGGAGCAAAACACAACACCACAGATCGACCTCACAGCTGCTGAGCAGCTTGAGGAAGAGAATATCACACAAACAGTTCAAAATCTCTGAGACACAAACAGCACCAGAACTCACAACACCGACACAAAAAATGGCTCTGAGCACTATGGGACTCAACTGCTGAGGTTATTAGTCCCCTAGAACTTAGAACTACTTAAACCTAACTAACCTAAGGACATCACAAACATCCATGCCCGAGGCAGGATTCGAACCTGCGACCGTAGCGGTCTTGCGGTTCCAGACTGCAGCGCCCTTAACCGCACGGCCACTTCGGCCGGCACACCGACACAAATAAAGAAAATAATAGCCTGCAGAAAGGGCAGATCCGCACCAGGACTAGACAAAATTTCAAATATACACCTAAAGAACCTCTCTAGGAAACCACTAGTCCTGCTAACACGTATAATAAATAGCTTCATGCTGCTACAAAAATTCCCTGCAGCCTGGAAGGCAGCAAAAGTTATTACAATCCCAAAGGCAGGGAAAGACCCAAAACTACTGGCGAACCATCGCCCAATCAGCCTATTCTCCACAATGGGGAAAACGCTTGAAAGAGTAGTTTTGGACAGGATCAACAAATGTCTCATAGACGATGAAACCATCAGACCGGAACAATTCGCGTTCCAGAAAAAGGTCTCTGCAGAGCTACAAGTCCTTCGACTAACAGAACACATCACACACAAATTCAACAGCAGCAGTATTCCTCGACAGGGAAAAGGCTTACGACAAGGTTTGGCGCGACAACCTGACCTTCAAGACACACCACAACACAACGATCCCCGATGTGTACACAAAATTGATAGACAGCTTTCTGACAGACCGGACGTTCCTTGTTGAGGTAGACGGAAAATGCTCCTCAAGAGAGACCCTGAGGGCCGGCATCCCCCAGGGGTTGGTACTATCACCCACACTCTTCAACATATATGCAAACGACATCCCCCTGTCACCGCATACCAGGATAGCCCAATTCGCGGATGACACAGCCTTCTACACGAGTGGCAGGCAGCACCACTCAAACATAGCACACCTCCAAAGGCAGCTAGACATGATAGAAGACTAGTGTAGGGGAAACAAAATGACATTAAACGCAGACAAAACTACAGCTGTCTACTTCACAAGAAAGCGGCCGGTACTCATAAACCAGCTATCTCTAAACGCCCAGGAATTACCGTGGAGAGACTCCGTGAAATACCTGTGTGTAACACTAGACAAAAAAATGCTTTTTCACCTCCACATCGGAGAAAAGAGGAAGAGAGGCATAAACCTCGCAAAAGCCCTCCTGCCCTTCTTCCTCAGCAGGGAGATGTGGATGGAAACCAAGAGAACACTATACAAGACAACAGTCCTCCCAGCACTAACGTACGGGTGTTCTGCATGGGGAATCACGTGCTAGATCAACCACAAGAAATTGCAAAGGATGCAAAACAAGGGTACTAAGGTGGATCTGGACGCCCCACCATGGACACCCATACGTGAGCTCCACGAAACAGTGGATATCGAAATGATACAAGATACTGTTAAAAGATTAGTAAACACACTATTTGACAAATTAGAAACACTAAGAGAAAACTATAGACAACTTAGGGACACAGGTACTGTGATACCCCGAACATGGCACAGGTAGAGAGTACCACGCCTAATTATACAAGACCCTGTAGATTAGATGAGTAGATTAGTAAGCAATAGTGAATAGCTTAATTGTTTAATATGTTTTTTGTCCTAGTTTAGTCCATTAGTATTCCCCTTTGATATAACATACCCTTGTTATTTTGCCCTTGCTAATCCGTGCTCCCTTGTTGGGAACCAATAGGGAATAGATAAATGTTTCAATTGGTTTTGCCTGGTTTTATTGTTATTTTGTCTAGCCGATTTGTGCTCCCTTGTTGGGATCCAATAGTGTTTAGATAAATATTTAAATTGATTTGCATTTGTTTACCGCTTTTGTTCCCAAGTAATTAGTAGCGTAGGAACGCAAAGTAATGTAAGACGTAACGACTAAGTCCACTCCCCCCCCCTCTCTGTCGGCTGTGCGACCACCCTTAGCATCATAGATTAAACTAGAGTAAACCACACTAGACTAGATGAAATGTTAAAGTGTAGACGCAGACCAGCTGCAGACCTACGAATGCATGACGCCCGTCCTCAGTGGGCAAGCGGCGGGAAACACCGTACCCCACCAAGGTGGGGACGACCATCATCCCGCAACAACGAGGACAGCGGCCGCCACGGAACGACGACATCTCGCCGAGCGGCCGACTGGCGCGACTGTACAAAAGAAAGCAGTGGGAAGCAGCACCCGCTGCACCCACTGCACAGAACCCAACAACCATAAACCCACGCCCCATAAATCGAGGATGGTCGGGGGCCGCAAGGCCTTACTGTTACTGAACATGCCCTCCGAAGCGCATGTTTTTGTTTTTGTCAAACAAAAATATAATCCCAGAGAATAACAACAGAAACCACACACAAGTACACGTAGATTCGGCGAAGCCGAAGGCACGGTAAACACCACAACAACAACAACAAAAAAAAAAAGAGCCACTATGTCAACAGGCTCGCCCCTCAGCTCAGTCGTTACCTGCTTCTGCCTCATGTCAACACAAGACTCTAGTGACAGCGAAACTTGGGGAGTGACGTAGTTCACAGAAGTTACCACATCCAGTTGAGAGTATTATCTTCGAATCCGTGAAGTCACGGTAAGCCTTGAGGTTTTTGAGTCTTTGTGTTTGTAGAATGTGTGTTGCAGTATTTGGTGGCGCTCTCTTGTGCTGGATGTTTGTTACTGAGTTGTTTGACATGAAATGAATATTTCAGGTTGCTACTGAAAGAATTTGTGCTGGCATTCTGGTGAGTTACTTTGAATTTGCAAATTTTGGCTGATGGATTAATTTTTATGTTTGTAAATATTAGTGTTGTGTGTTTCCTGTGGTAATATTTTTCTCTTTATTTCAGTTGTGAAGAAGATACAGATATTTATGAGTAGCTCTTTGTTAGTTGCAATGGGCAAAGTTGTTTGTGTATATTGAAATCGGTGGTGATGAAAGTTTTCATGAATTTTCAGGGTTTCCTTGTAAGTGTTTGGTAATTGTTGGATTGTTATTGGTAGGTATCATGGGTACTGATGTACCATTGTTGGTTAGGATACATTTCTGATATTAGTCATGTGAGCATGGTTTGGTTTGTTGTACTGAGAACTTTGGTTTACATAGAGTAAATGAAAGTGTGGTACCTAGGACTTTGCTTGAGCTATGTGAGTGAAGTGAAATTTGCAACACCATCTTTTAGAGTGGTTGGTTCCTGGTATCAAGGGCTTTGTTGGAGCTATGTAGGTCAAATGAAAATTGTGTTGAGTTTTTGAGTTCTGTATGGGTTACTGGTATTGAGGTCTTCATTTGAGATGTATAGGTCACGTAAAATTTACAACACCAGTAGTATTTATTCTTGTAATGTTTTGGTTAAATTTTGAGGATTTCATGTGCTTCATTTTTGTGTGAATATTTGTTTCTTTTCTGATTTGACATGTGGTGATGATATTCTACTTATGCTTGTTCTTTTTTTTACTGCCAGGTTCTATCAAAAAGTATTCAATAATTCATTCTTTATACCTTTGATTTATTTTCAGAAACACATCGCAAATCCAGTACCACACCAGAACTACCAGATTGTACATCCAAATGTTCTCTGACACCACACTATATTTTCTGGAATGGTTACTAAGGATAGGCCATGGCGAATATCAAAGATCACTATTTTATATTTTACCATCTATGCCAAATTATTGTGTCTAGTGATATATTAATGTTATGGCACTGTCAATAGTAGCATCCTAGATACACTTTAAGAAAGTGAAATGGTTTACATTCCACTGTGAAAACTCATTGTCATAAAATGTTTATTGAAGTGGATGACACTTGTATCTCTTGTGTGGAGTTACTGTTGCAATGAATGCGATTTTTTAGTATGACATGTTAAAAAAAACTGCAGTAAAATAAATATCTTTATTGCAAAAGGAGTTATCTCTTTTACATATGTTATATTGTCTCATTTTATGTGTGTGTTGTTCACAATCCCTGCTCCCGTCCCCACCCAGAGAAAGTAATTACAGAATCATTGCATAATGTTACATCAGGTGTGTGTGTGTCTTGGAAGGGAGGGGGGGTGGGGAGTAAATGCATGCAGTTTTGAGAAGAATTCATTGGTTCATCCACTAATGATTATAGGTCCAAGGATAATATGTTTTGGCTGAGTTGCTTACATTTCTTCAAAAGTAAAACTGTGAAAAGTATGAAATTAAAATATTTTGTGATTGGTTCTGCATGGAATGTTGAATGTTTTGTTGAAATATATTCAATTGTTCAAAATGTATTTGTATTACTGTGAACTTCAGCAGTATTAGGTATAAATGTAATACCTGTTAGTGACATGTGAAAATTACTGCCAGCCTGCAACTTGAACCTACATTTCTCTCTTGTTGCGAGGAAATAGTCCATGAAGTTCTGCGTTTGCAGTCAGGTGCTACTGAATCAGTCGTTTCACTGCATAAGTTCCAGCTATCTGTATGTGAATGGGAAGAAGAAATATTGAATATTAATCTGTCCTAGACCTCATCAAAGATTCACTGTGTATATGTTTAGAATAAAGTGTGATGAGCCAATTGTAACACATTCAGCCAATGATACACAGCTTTTTATTTGTCATGTGTTCACCTCTCCTCTGCATGTAACTTTGGATTGATCAGTCTGTGAGAGTACATAATGGGCTATAAAAATTAACACTAATTTACGACAGTTTCTTCTAGATATGTCCAGTTTGGTTTGGCCTTTTGGATATGACACGATGTTGAAGAAGTAGGGGCTGTTGTGACCACTGTTTGATTTGTAAAAAAAAAAAAGTAATAGTACTAGTTCTCTCGCCTACCAAGGACTGTATTTTTAAAAATTAATGTCTTAAAACATTATTTTAACATTTTTTTTTTATCAGGGGTATCGATACGGTATACCATCACAAATCAAGCACTGGTTATAACAACAAAAACAGCTGTCTGGTTTAAAATAGTGGCACTAATAACTATACCTGGATTGCTTTGTCATCTCACAGCAATAAATAAGGAAGATTAATGTTTGACAATCTTATAAAAAGGATAGTTGCTACTCACCATATAGTGGAGGTGCTGATCCACAGCCAGATACAACAAAAAGATTGTCAAACAAAGCTTTCGCCCACACAGGCATTCATCACAATTACACAACATATATTCATTATCTCCACTATATGGTGAGTAGCAACTACCCTTTTCATAACATTGTCATTATTACATAATGGATTTTCCATTGTGTGAAGATTAGTGTTTAATGTCCCATGGGGTGATTTTCCTATTAGGCACTCCAGTCAGTCATATTATTAGTCATACTGGGATGAGTTGTCCATATGATCTTTTGCAGAGTCGCTTACTGTAGCTTAGGAGTTCTGCTTTTGAGTAGGCCTCATCCGTTGAACTGAATCCCCCCTACCAGGTAGTGCTCGCACACAAGGTAACCCCCACTGTACCCACCCATACAATACTATCTGCACAGGTATGAGACACACTTTACTCTTAACACTCTGCTTCCACATTCAGCTTGGCCACACACAACCTAACTGTCCCTTAGGCACCCTAACCTAATCCTCTGGTTACGCTACAGATCAGTCATCACAACAAAATGCCTATTCAATCTTGTTAAGTCAGTGTTCATTTAGGGAGATAAAGTAGGTGTTCACACAACCTGAAAATTAATTTGCATAAGAATATAGCATCTGAAATGTAGTGTTACAGAAGAATGGTGGAGATTATATGGGTATACCAGATAACTAAATAGGCAGTACTGGATAAGTTTGGTAAGAAGAGAAATTAATGGCACTACTAAGAAATGGGACTGACTGTTAGGACACATCTCAGGGCATCAAGGAATCGTCAAGTCAGTTTGGTACTGGAGGGAAGGGGGTGGGGTAAAAATTACAAAGCTGCACCTAGATTTGACTACTGTAAGTAGGTTCAAATGGATGGAAGTCGTGCCTTTTAATAGAATGTAATGGAATCTGTGCCTTATAACAATATGTATCCAAGTTTCCTGAGTAAATGAATTACACTTACAGGCAATGCTTTTAAGTGTGATATCTTCATGGATTTGTGCATCAGTACAAATTGGCACGATTGCTTCTAAAGGGTATCAAATACACGTCTGTATCATTATTATTTTCAATAAACTATACTCAGTTCCAATATTTACTATCAACAAACATTTGATATAATTGTCAGTGGATGTAGACCCACTTATAACATGATTCTAGCATGTTCAAGAAAGTATTTAAAAAAAAAAAAAAAAAAAAAAACACCATCCAAACAGCCCTTGAAGGCCCAACGGTACTGACTGGCTGTCATGTCATCCTCAGCCCTTATGCATCACCGGGTGTCGATACAGAGGGGTATGTGGTCAGCACACCGCTCTCCCATCCGCTGTCAGCTTTCATGACCAGTGTCGCTACTTCTCAGTCAAACAGCTTCTCAACAGAGCTCACAAGGGCTGAGTGCATCTCACTTGCCAAAAGCACTCAGTAGACCCAGATGGTGACCCATCCAAGTGCTAGCCGAGCCCAACAGCTCTTAACATTGGTGATCTGACAGGGACTGGTGTTACCACTGCAGCAAGGCCACTGACCAAGGAAAATATTTGTTTCATTTTTTATTGGGTTCTGACCAAAGGAAACTAGGGTGCAATTGTCTTGCACATGTTCCTTAGTGTATTACATAACTCACAGACTTCAGCATGTTTACACAAAAACACATTAAATACAAAATAATTTTTAATCATTGTGGGCTCCAAATATTTAGGTTTTCTGTATAATGTTATCACTCCTAGCACATTTGTTTGTTTGTGATATTTTTTATTTCAGTGTTACAAAATCACTGATTAAAAATTGGCTATTTAGAAACCGCTTTCCCACGAATAAAGAGTATTAGATATGTATTTCAACACAGGAAGCAAGCTGTACAGGCTACTCCCTCAAGGCAAAATTCACACCCTTTGGCAGTACATTGTCAGTGGTATTACTAATGCAATATACCTTATGCCCTTGGTCCCTGCAATCCAAGTTGAACCTGGAATATTAGACAATGAATGCCAATTTAATAAAATCTCAATAAATACTGTAATGTTTAATACAATTACAATTCCACATTTTGCTCATCTTTACTCTTGGTGCATTTCCTTTGCCACAACTGAATAATAAATTTGTAAAAATGTAATTGTAAAGACCACAGTACAGTGTGTAGATACACTATCAACACTGTACAAATTACAGTGAGAACTGTTATTAGCTAAGAAGAACAGACACTACATTAACCATTGTTGACTAGCATGTTTATGACTTTAATGTAGAACGGCAGCAAATTCTTCAGAGAACGAAAGAAAAATCTTTATATACACATCAAAATAAAGAGTTTAAAACTGCATCAGAATAATGGTCACAAAGGATGAAACTCAAGAACTGGACCAAGAACTGTTCTTCACTTGTTGATAGGAAAAATAAAACTTCCTTAAATGCGCACATTGTAAGCTATTTGTTTTATAACATTATGTACCATACCATGATTGGAATACAGTCATTTTTGAGCACTGCCATAATGTACTCTTCCTGCCCATGTATCTTAAATAAGTCAAAAATCTGTTGTCATTCTTGAAGCACTTAGTGATGTCTTCTGCTGTAGATTATGCACATTCCTGAAGCATGCACCATCAGTATTTGGGCATAGTCTGACAGCATTGAGAGAATACACAGTAGTTGATGTGGATGGGGTAACTTGTGTGAACAATGTTACTTCCCCTGTTTTGGTGTGGGGACAGTCTTGTGTTGATTTTATTAAGTTCTGTCGAATCATAATTAAAATAAGACACCTCTTTAAATTACATATTTCTAGTTTGTTAATGAAGATGTTATAGGTGAACATGGATTTGACCTATTTACAGTGAGAATCGTCACACTTGTTGACATGCTTCAGTGGGAATCCTGTATAATTTCGTTGCGAGGAGCATACGATCTGCTGAAATGGAAGCAGCCTGACCCCTACAGAAGGACGCCTGCCACCTATTGAGCAGCCTACCACCGGCGAGCACAAGCAGAGTCATGATTGATGCATGTCAGTGTGCAAATGGGTGTCACAACAGCCTCCCAAATTAAAGATCACTCTCAACAACTTGAGAGACACTGACACCCCACGTGGCCAACTGCACAACACGAATGACGGAGGCTACCTGAGAGGATAGAGTCAGATCAACTTGAACTGTGAAGACTGACCAAACAGTGATAACTGATGAAGTAATCCACTACAAAGAGTGGCTGGCACAGCAGGAAAAACTGAATCATAATATGAGGGTTGTTCACAAAGTAAGTTCTGTTTCTATCTCTATCCGCGGCAGCACTATGATCGCAGTTCCGAGTATGCGCTGCAGTTACTCTGAATCAAGGAGAAGACATGTATACCATTTTCAGATCACTGCTGCACCCTTCATCCCCAACAAAAGTTAAGCCTAAGCAAATCTTGACACCTCGAAGAGTCATGTGCACCATTTTTTGGGACAGAAAGGGCATTTTGCTGATTGATTTCTTACCATGAGGCCAAACAATCAATGCACATGGTTACTGCAAGACCATTAAGAAACAGTGCCGCACAATACAGAACATGTGCCAAGGGTTACTGCTGAACAGTGCTGTTTTTTTTCTACGATAATGCCTGACCTCACACAGCGAATGTGACCAAACAACTCTTACGGGAATTTCACTGGGATGCATTTGATCATCCACCGTACGGCTTGGACCTCACTCCTAGCGACTTCCATCTATTCTTACACCTAAAATCTGTTCTTGGTGGTCAACACTTCAACAATGACGACGGGCTGAAAGAATGTGTTACCATATGGTTGAATACACAGGCGGCAACCTTCTATGAAGAAGGCACACAAAAACTTGTGCCACACTTTCACAAGTGCCTACAAAATTTCAGAATCTATGTAAAGTAGTTTAACAGTTGCAGATTTTTGTACAATAAATATTTTTTTCTGTATCTGTACATGTTTGTTTCATATAACCAAACAGAACTTACTTTGTGGACATACCTCGTATTACCAACTTCGAAGAAGATAAAAGACACTGACAACTGAGTCGTCTGTGAGACACCATGGCAGACCAATCTGGCTACCCTACTGGAAAGGAAAAGATTAGTCCCAGTTAATGCTGGAACCTGAGAAAAATCCCCAATGCATAACATTATTTACTTGCCATTTTCTTATAATATTTTGTTTAGCTATACATGTACCACATATAAATTCAATTTTCTTGTCTTTTATTTACCTATATGTATTATTTATGTGTAAAATTTGCAACAGCAGTCTAAAGAAATAACTTAAAATGGTAAGATGGAACAAAATAAATTACCCTATTTTTGCAAGAAAAAGGATATAAATGCAATAAAAATAAAAGTTGTTAAAACCTATTGCTGAAAAGGGTAGTTAGCATGACCTCAAGCAGCTTGCTCCTCTCCCTGACAGCGGGGAATGGCGGGGGGGGGGGGGGGGGTGACAATGTCCTTACCTTGAATTTGGGGGGGGATTGGATAGCAGTGGAGCGATTTGCATCTGCTAATATTAATTCATTGACTTTCTGCAATAAATCCTACAGTGAAAATTGGGATTTCTCTGAAGAATCTAGAAAACTGAATACTTCTTGCAAAGCAGCATCAAACTTGAAGCAGCATCAAACTTGGTACCAAGAGTGTGGCCCCCATTTCAAACAGAGGAGGGGTTTGACACTAATTTAGCATAACGGTCTTGATGATAAGAGTTTTCTGCAGCTACTGAACACAAACCATTGTTGATATGTTCAGCAACTTTTCTGCAGAAATAATAAGCACTTTTCTCTGCTTTCTCAGGCAGTGTGTGTTTCAGAATTAATTGTATTGTTGCCATCAATATCTTAGTGAAACTCTTGTGAATGGGGTTCAGTAATCCGGAGAAGTGCCTGACACCAGCCCGTCTCATGTCAAAAGATTTTGCTGAGGTCTCCCATCACAGCACTGCATAGCAGGAGAGACATCAGGCAGACACTGAAACCTTGTGGCAGCGTCATGTTTACTGCAACAAATAAACTACAGTGGTGCTATCTTTTTGTTTGGTTATCAGCCCACTCAGTTACAGATTTGAAATGACAGTGTAAAGTTTCACACGAGTCACCCCCCCCCCCCCCCCCAAAAAAAAAAAAAAAAAAATCCCCTCACAAAAGTCTAGAAGTCTAGACATGTTACTCACCAGCCATACACCATGAAGTGAACTGTCATAACCATCTCTCAACCACTTACATTTACAATAGCTATGGCTTAAGTTACACAATCAAGTCAGTGCCCCCAACTACACATTTATATTTCAATCACAGAAATATTGTCATTAATATTATCTTGTTAAATACGCAGAAGCAGAGTCTCTGTTAAGAAGTTATTTTTCCGAAACTTGTTTGCAGAAATAAGTAAATTATTGCCCAGATCATCCTAAAATGATGGATTTATTGAATCAGAAGACCTGAAATCTCACAACCTTTCTCCTGAAGCATAAACCGGGTAAGTAACATAGCCGTATGATATGTTACATTATTTTAAACTGTATTCAACCAAGACTAAAGAAGTGACTTCATTCTTGTAGGTTTATGTGCAAATCAGTTGATGGCTTCTGATAAAGAATTTACATCTTCGTACTATGCACCTGATAAACAAACGAATTCACAGTCTTAGCCACAACCCATTTCATCTTCTGTATCTCTATCACTGTCATGTTACTGGAAACTTATTACCTATAGACGTACTGTTACTGAAGAAACAAATACAATGTAACTGACTTTGCTTTTGCATAAATGCAAAAATGTGCACAGGCACAGACTATTGTTGTGTGGAGAGCAGTTCTTGTACCAAGACATCAGCTGACGGAAATTGGAATGATCTCTTCAATGACAAACTGTTGCTCACTAGAAAGTGGTGCATCAACATGGAGGTATGTCTTGACAGTCATTTAATGTGCCAGCAGCTCCACCAATTGTAGATTCTCTGCAAGCTATCTTGCAGTCTTCCAGCTTCTCAGCCTCCATACAGACAAATAACCTCATGTAACTACTGAAGCTCCAGTTATGCAGGATCACATTTGTTTGCAGTTTCACGGAATTTTCATATTTTTTTACCTTGTTTGACTTACGCAGTATTTTTTTCCACCTTCACTTGCATTGTAAGGAAATGAAAATCCATCATTCCGGCAGAAACAGCTGTGCCACACATGCCAGCTGAAGAAAATCGGTAAAGGAAAGCAGATAAATAGAAATAAATAATAGCCATGAAATCAAACTTACTATGCTGCAGTTGCCACTAAATTTTTTAAATATATTTTTAGTTTTGGAATAATTCTTAAAACATACTTATGAACAGAAACCATCATGAATTTCAATTAAGAAGAAAACTTCTACTGCGAAAACACTCTGTGTAGTGTAAGCCACCTTTTGGCCAAAGAATCTGTCAATTAAAAATCAGTTTCAAGTTTATTCCCTGAACAAATTTCCATTCTCTTTTTACTTTCATTACTTGTCACTAATTCGGTTTGAGGCAACATTCAGTTGGCTGCTACTCACCCACAGATCTAATGCAAAAAGCCTTGAGGAAGATTATCTCCATCTTGATGGAGAACACGTAGTGAGACATAAGCTCAACTCTCAGCAAGATATCCATTGAATGTACTATCTGTTGGTAGGAACCTGATAGTCAGTCCTTACTACTGTGATCGATGGGACATTAAACACGTATCTTTACACAATGGAAAATCCATTATGTAATAATGACAATGTTATGAAAAGGGTAGTTGCTACTCACCATATAGTGGAGATAATGAATATATGTTGTGTAATTGTGATGAATGCCTGTGTGGGCGAAAGCTTTGTTTGACAATCTTTTTGTTGTATCTGGCTGTGGATCAGCACCTCCACTATATGGTGAGTAGCAACTATCCTTTTTATAAGATTGTCAAACATTAATCTTCCTTATTTATTGCTGTGAGATGACAACACAATCCAGGTATAGTTATTAGTGCCACTATTTTAAACCAGACAGCTGTTTTTGTTGTTATAACCAGTGCTTGATTTGTGATGGTATACCGTATCGATACCCCTGATAAAAAAAAATGTTAAAATAATGTTTTAAGACATTAATTTTTAAAAATACAGTCCTTGGTAGGTGAGAGAACTAGTACTATTACTTTTTTTTTTTTTTTTTTTTTTACAAATCAAACAGTGGTCACAACAGCCCCTACTTCTTCAACATCGTGTCATATCCAAAAGGCCAAACCAAACTGAACATATCTAGAAGAAACTGTCGTAAATTAGTGTTAATTTTTATAGCCCATTATGTACTCTCACAGACTGATCAATCCAAAGTTACATGCAGAGGAGAGGTGAACACATGACAAATAAAAAGCTGTGTATCATTGGCTGAATGTGTTACAATTGGCTCATCATACTTTATTCTAAACATATACACAGTGAATCATTGATGAGGTCTAGGACAGATTAATATTCAATATTTCTTCTTCCCATTCACATACAGATAGCTGGAACTTACGCAGTGAAACGACTGATTCAGTAGCACCTGACTGCAAACGCAGAACTTCATGAACTATTTCCTCGCAACAAGAGAGAAATGTAGGTTCAAGTTGCAGGCTGGCAGAAATTTTCATCTGACTAATAGGTATTACATTTATACCTAATACTGCTGAAGTCTAATAGTTCACAGTTCAAATAAATTTTGAATAATTGAATATATTATAATAGAATATTCAACATTCCATGCAGAACCAATCACAAAATATTTTAATTTCATACTTTTCATGCCAGCCAGAGTGGCCGAGTGGTTCTAGGCGCTACAGTTTGGAACCGCGCGACCGCTACGGTCGCAGGTTCGAATCCTGCCTCGGGCATGGATGTGTGTGATGTCTTAGGTTAGTTAGGTTTAAGTAGTTCTAAGTTCTGGGGGACTTATGACCTCAGATGTTAAGTCCCATGGTGCTCAAAGAAATTTGAACCATACTTTTCACAGTTTTACTTTTGAAGTAGTGTAAGCAACTCAGCCAAAACATATTATCCTTGGACCTATAATCATTAGTGGATGGACCAATAATCTCTTCTCAAAAGTGTGTGCACTTACCACCCCCTCCCCCTCCTACCTTCCTTCCAAGACACACACACCTGATGTAACATTATGCAATGATTCTGTAATTACTTTCTCTGGGTGGGGATGGGAGCAGGGATTGTGAACAACACACATAAAATAAGACAATAGAACATCTGTAAGAGACTGAACTCCTTTTGTGATAAACAAATTTATTTTACTGTAGTTGTTTTTAACATGTCACACTAAAAATCACACTCACTGCAACAGTAACACCAACACAAGAGATACAAGTGTCATCCACTTCAATAAACGTTTTATGACAATAATTTTTCACAGTGGAATGTAAACCATTTCACTTTTTTAAAGTGTATCTATGATACTACTTTTGACAGTGCCATAACATAAATATATTACCAGACACATTAATTTGGCACAGATGTTAAAATATAAAATAATGATCTTGGGTATTCGCCATGGCCTATCTTTAGTAACCATTCCAGAAAATATAGTGTGGTGGCAGAGAACGTTTGGTTGTACAGTCCTGTAGTTCCGGTGTGGTACTGGATTTGAGATGTGTTTCTGAAAATAAATCAAAGGTATGCGGAATGAATTAGTGAATACTTTTTGACAGAACCTGGCAGTAACAAAAAGAACAAACACAAGTAGAATATCATCACCACATGTCAAATCAGAAAAGAAACAAATATTCACACAAAAATGAAGCACATGAAATCCTCAAAATTTAACCAAAAAATTACAAAAATGAACACTACTGGTGCTGTAAATTTCATGTGACATTTTCATCTCTAATGAAGACCTCAATACCAGTAACCCATACAGAACTCAAAAACTCAACACAATTTCACTTGACCTACATAGCTCCAACAAAGCCCTTGATACCAGGAACCAACCACTCTAAAAGATGGTGTTGCAAATTTCATTTCACTCACATAGCTCAAGCAAAGCCCTAGATACCGCACTTTCCCTTACTCTATGTAAACCAAAGTTCTCAGTATAACAAACCAAAATCAAATGGTTCAAATGGCTCTGAGCACTATGGGACTCAACTGCTGTGGTTATCAGTCGCCTAGAACTTAGAACTACTTAAACCTAACTAACCTAAGGACATCACACACATCCATGCCCGAGGTAGGATTCGAACCTGCGACCGTAGCAGTCGCACGGTTCCAGACTGCGCGCCTAGAACCGCGAGACCACCACGGCCGGCAACAAACGAAACCATGCTCACGTAACTAATATCAAAAATGTATCCTAACCAACAATGGTACATCAGTACCCATGATACCTACCAATAACAAACCAACAATTACCAAACACTAACAAGGAAACCCCAAAAATTCATCGATACTGTCATCACCACCAATTTCAATACACACAAACAACTTTACCCATTGCAACTAGCAAAGAACTACTCATAAATACCTGTATCTTCTTCACAACTGAAATAAAGAGAAAAATATTACCACAGGAAACACACGGCACTAATATTTCCAAACATAAAAATGAATCCACCAGCCAAAATATGCAAATTCAAAGTAACTCACCGGAATGCCAGCACAAATTCTTTCAATAGCAACCTGAAATATTCAATTCATGTCAAACAACTCAGTAACAAGCATCCAGCACAAGAGAGCGCCACCAAATACTACAACACACATTCTACAAATACAGAGACAAAAACATCAAGGCTCACAGTGACATCATGGACCAAAGCAGATCGGTGTAGCATCAGCACCTGAACTTGTGTGAATATCCTCACATTAGCCTCAGGTAGGAAAATAGTGATGGGGCAATGACTGCCAATTGGCAAGAAAATGGGACTAAATTATCAAGAACAGGACTTAATTACTGTTGGAACATTTGTTCAGAGTATGCATCTTTTTGGTACAATCCAAAAAGGCCAGTACTGGCTGCTTTGCACTTAGGGATCTTTTTCACTGTACTGGCCCACAAACACGACTGACAGCATGCTGTTACCCAATCGGTCCTGTAGCATTTTCTTTCTCAGCAGTGCAGCTAAGATCTAAAACTTGTCCATTCTAATATTGAAATTCTAATACTTACATCCTAAACCATTTAATCCCTGATGGTACTTATGATTGATAATAAAAGAGTGAATTTACTTGACACTGATTTGTTTTATGAATTTTCTGAATGTCAGGCGTGACCTTCGTATGAATCTGTATCTGCTATTTCAGCATCTTGTTCTGGAAATGGAAATTTCCCACAGTATCTCCAGTTTTGATGCATTTCTCTCCCTGCTCTTAGCGAGTTTCATCGCTATACAGAGTGTATCATAATTAATAGCATAAACGCATACAGTTGAAAGTACACGATACTAGAAGCAAAAAAGTCTCAGTAAACATAGGGTCGAAAATGCATACCTTAAGAGCTACGAGCAATTTTACATCTTCGATACTGCGAAGCAAATCTCTTCTGCCGCAAGCTCTTTATTTCCATATTTTGGGAAATGGTGATGTGGACCAAAACAAGAAAAAAATGTCCAGTAAACATTTGCTTTAAAATGCATACCTTAAAAGTTATGAGCAATTGTTCATTAGAAGAGTTGTGTTTCCAAATAGCGAAGATGAGTACGTGCTCATAGTTCTTAAGGTACGGATTTTAAAACACATGTTTACTGGACATTTTTTTCTTGTTTTCGTCCACATTACCATTTCCCAAAATATGGAAAGCAAAGAGGTTGCAGTAGAAGAGATTCAGTATTGAAGATGAAAAATTACTAGTATCTCTTAAGGTATGCATTTTTGACCCTATGTTTACTAAGATTTTTTTGCTTCCAGTATCGTGTAGCTTCAACTCTATGCGTTTACGCCATTAATTGTGATGCACCCTGTATACTTCAGTGATTAAAAATGAAGTTCAACTCCATTGCTTAACATCTCAACATGTTTAAACGAGAGTTACCTTTCAAGAAACCTTCCAACAGCCGGTACAACACTAGTAAGCTGCAAACAACATAGCTATTAAACTAAATCTGCCTTTATAACGTAATGTTCATGAGTACAATACTACACGTACAGCTTGAGTATATACGTCACAGTATTAAGTAAATCCTATGCATTTATATTCTATGGGAAAATACAAAATTCTAACCAGAATCATTTTAACCGATCAGCTTATTTGCCTTCCAGAATGCGAACGTATATTACGTTTCCTGTTTTCTCTCCAACAATTTTGCATTCCACTTTTCGTCTTTTAGAAATCACAATAGCACAAAGCCTATTGCTGGCCCGCATCTCGTGGTCGTGCGGTAGCGTTCTCGCTTCCCACGCCCGGGTTCCCGGGTTCAATTCCCGGCGGGGTCAGGGATTTTCTCTGCCTCGTGATGGCTGGGTGTTATGTGCTGTCCTTAGGTTAGTTAGGTTTAAGTAGTTCTAAGTTCTAGGGGACTGATGACCATAGATGTTAAGTCCCATAGTGCTCAGAGCCATTTGAACCTATTGCTGAGTTACTACAACAGTTCTATGCAGCAACTACGACTTCGACGAAAATAATCACAGGAGTGAAAGCTATATGGGCGAAGAGGCAGCAAGCCACGTAGTTCAATTCCAGACCACTAGAGGCGATAGGGGTCAAACGAAGCGGGAATTGACCAATGAGAGCTGTTCAAACTCCAGTGGTGGTTGTTTTGAAATATTCTATCGTCTTGCTCTGCACTGAAGTCTGTGGTCCTCGGTTACAGTCGTCTTTGTATTTGTTTCATATTTACGTACTACTCATCTTCATTATAAACAGATTTTTTACTTTAAATTCATAAGGTTCACCGTGGAATTGAAGAGATTTCCTGCTGAAAAATGTCCACAATTAATTGTAAGGTAAGACATTTGATTTTTCATGAAATAATCTCGTAGCCAATAAATGAAATGTATTCTCTTCTATCGTGAATTAAGCAGTGTGGTTTCCATTTGTTTATTTAAATAACTTTGATATGTCTGCAGTAGTTTTATTTAATGAAGACTTTTATGTTTTTTCAGAATATTCAACACAACAGATTGACGTTGAAATACTCCTGCAAGTTCCCCGGCTGTTCATCTGGCTGTTACGTGGGTTCAACGGAGGAAATTTGCAACGAGCATTTCCACATGTTTCCAAAACAACCTCAAGAGTTGCTTCTAAAGTGGAAGAGTGTTCGTAAACTGTCACCAGATGTGAAATCCAGGAAAATCGGAAACAAACACACAAACTCATGGGTAACAAAAGGGATAAGGATTTCCAGCCAAAAAAAGCGTGACTTAAAAAATCACATGAAACACCATGACGTCGATGATCAGTTTAGGTCATATTGTAACACTTATTTTGCAATCTATAGGAAAGTTATCCAACAAGCAAAAAAATTATACAATGATAAATTTATAAAGGAATCTAACAATAAAATGAAAGGCTTGTGGACAGTTGTAAAAAATGAAACAAACAGTAAGCAGCATGTCATAAACAAAACATTAAAACTAAACCTAAATGACGAAGTCACATCAGATCCCCAAAAAATAGTAAATGGTTTTAATGACTATTTTAGCAAGATAGCAGAAAACCTGATAAAGAACAACTGCCACAGACCAAATGCTCAACACCAAACACTAATAGAAACCGCACCGGTACAGGCATCAATGTTTCTTCACAAAGTCTCCAATCCTGAAGTACTTACAGTTATAAAAGGACTAAAGGATAAGTACTCCAGTGGTAGTGACAATATTCCTGATATAATTGTAAAGAAATGTGGAGAATCCATTGTAGAACCCCTAACCCACATAATAAATGCATCCTTTACAAATGGAGTTTTCCCTGACCTACTAAAGACTTCTAAAATTACCCCACTTCACAAAAAGGGCTCTAAAAATGATGTAGCCAATTACCGGCCCATAGCACAGCTCAGCTCATTCTCAAAAATATTTGAAAAATTATTTTACACCAGATTTGAAGACTTTACTAATAAACTATCCTTATTGACAAAACACCAGCATGGTTTTAGAAAGCAAAAGACAACCACCACAGCTATTTATGAGTATCTCAACGAAACCTTAAAAGCACTGGATAATAAGGAAATCACTACTGGTATCTTTTTAGATTTATCCAAAGCGTTTGATGTAATTGACCATACATACTCCTTAAGAAGTTAGCAAATAGAGGTATAAGAGGAATTGCAAACAAATGGTTAGAATCTTACCTGTCAAACAGATTTCAAAAAGTTGAAATTAATTTTGAAAAAAAGAATACAACCACCCATCAATGTACTGTCCACTCCTCTGACACAATGCCTATTAGATATGGTGTGCCACAAGGCTCAATCCTGGGACCCATACTGTTTCTGCTATACATTGATGATATAAGCACAAAGCTTACTACAGGACATACCACACTATTTGCCGATGACACAAGTATTCTAATAACGGGTACTGATACAGAGGACCACAACCAAAAAATTAAACCGCTTATGTCGTCACTCAGCAAATGGTTCAACGAGAACAAACTGATTATAAACATACAGAAAACAACCTACATCAACTTCAGACTCTCATCCCAAAAACAAGAAATGCCTGATGTGATTCTAAATAACCAAGAGCTTATGTGTGTGGACTCCGTCAAGTTTCTTGGCATATGGCTTGCAGAAAATCTTAAGTGGGAGACACACACAAATTATATCTCAAAAAAGCTCTCAACTGTGTGTTACATTTTAAGGGTACTCAAAAAATCAGTCACAAAATCTGTTCTCATACATGTATATTATGCTTACTTCCATTCTACATTACAGTATGGAATCATATTTTGGAGGAACTCACCTGGAGGTAGATATATTTTCAAAATGCAAAAAATGGCAATACGCATAATATGTAATCTAAGACATAATGAATCATGCAGACAACATTTCAAAACAAATGGCATTATGACACTGCCTTCTGCTTACATTTATAATATCGTCTCATTTGTCAAGACATACCTGTTAAACAATGACTGCACACTAAAATTCAATGGAGATATTCATAACTATGCAACAAGGCAGCAATCTGACGTACATATGATTCAGTCCAGAACTACCTGCTACCAAAAAAGTGTTTTAAATGTTGGGATAAAAATGTATAATAATTTACCCAATGAAATCAAAGCAACAAAGAACCCAAGAGCCTTCACACATAAGTTAAAAAAATATCTCTTGGACCATTGCTTTTATGCAGTTGATCATTTTTTTGAAAGGGGTTAAAAATGTAAAAAATATGATAAATGTTCAATTAGGTCTGAAAATTATATACTGTGCATGTCTATTAAATACACTGGACTACTTTACTATTACATTTGTATTGGCTGTTTGTATTTTACCATACAACATTTGCATTTACTGTTTTGTTAAAGATAGCTAACTTCCTCATTGCAAAATGATGTAAAATCAATTTATTAAATATTAGCTGCAAATATGTTCCCTTGACCTATCCAATATCGTATGTAAAATCTTACATCTCTTTGATTTGTATTAACAGTTTTGTTGAAGATAGATAATTTCCTTGCTACAAAATAATGTAAACATCAATTTGTAAAAATTACTGTAAATAGCTCTCTTGACCTATCCAATATCACATGTACAGCTGTACAATACTATGATTGCCTGGATCAATAAAAATACAATACAATACAACTGTGCATCTTATTTTGGTGGTGAAGATAACTTTTTCGAAGAAGATTTTATGAATAAAAGTAGGCATAGGCTAAACAGGGGTGTGTTTCCAAAACATGTGACAGGTGTTTCTTGTGAAATTGCCATTAAATCCGTAGTGAATCAGGTGACACTGTTGTTAATAGTGAATTGGGCCTACCAAGCACTAGTGATGCTATGGCAACTGTTCATTTTACAGCTGCTAACACCAGTAGTGAAACTGGTGTTAATGAACTACAAAACCTTAGTTGTGCTGTGGCAAGTAGTTCTCATGTAGGTGTTTGTACCAGAAGTGGACCAGGTGAAACTGGTGTTATTAGTGAACTAGACTTACCAAGCACTAGTGGTACCATGGAAAATCTTTGTTATGCAGGTGCCAGATGTGAAACTGGTGTTAGAGAATTACCTAGCACTAGTTGTGCTGAGCAGAGTAATTCATTGAGTGATGTACCTCTTAAATTTTTTATCTCCCCTTAAAATGAATCTGCAGATAGTGAGTACACATTCTTATCTGAAGCATTTAGTAATGAGGAAAGTGGGGTTTTAGGTACAGGGGTTTCAAAAGCAGACTTAACTCCAGCGAAATCAAAAATGTACAAGATTCATAGGATTACTCCGACAAGGCTATCAAAACTGAAAGCAAAGCTACATCATTGAAAAATCAGAACTGAAAGCACTTAAAGATTTGTATGACAGCAATACTTTCTCTTTCATAGAATCTAAGTTAATCTCTGTTGCCAAAGTTTTCATAAACAGCCAATTACAAAATGCTCATCAATCAGCAAATGCAAGGCAATGGACACCCGAGGACAAAGTATTTGCTTTATCCTTACACAAATGCAGTCCCCGCCTATACAAATATTTGTCAGTTAATTTTTATCTTCCTCCTGTGAGGTATCTGAAATGTCTGTTGTCTTCTATACCTTTTGAACCAGGATTGAATACTTTGGTCATGAATGTAATGAAAGCAGAAGTTGAAGTAATGAACAACAGTGCAAATACTGTGCTTTGTTGTTTGATGAAATGTCTTTAGAAAGAGGGTTGTATTATAATGCAAGCAAACAAGAATTTTCAGGGTTTCAAGATTTAGGTCAAATGTTCATGCAAATCATGCATTAGTTTTCGTGGTTAGAGGCGTACATAAAAGCTGGAAGCAGGTTGTTGCTTATTATTTCACTCACAACTCAGTTTCAAGCATCACTTTAGAAAGTCTTATTATCTATGTCATAGGGCAATTGCAAGAAATAGGGCTAAAGGTAGTTTGTACAGTTTGTGACCAGGGTGCAACCAAACAGAGAGCACTGAAGGGACTCTGCTGTGAGAAATCTACTGAGTCCAGTCCATTTCAATTTGTAGTCAGAGATGAACCTATTGCAGTCATTTATGATGTCCCACATCTGTTAAAAAATACTAGAAATGCTCTACTAGGAAATAAAATACAGTTTGGGTTTAAAAAAGAGTCCAGTTTTGAATATATTCACAGGGCTTTTCTTCTGGATCAGCAGAAGATGTTTAAGACATTGCCAAAACTACATAGGAATCTTTTGAATTAAAGGATTCTTTTACTAAAATGAAAGTCAAGGTAGCTGCAGCCCAGCTTAGTCATACAGTTGCTGCAGATATTTGAACTTATGTGGCATTTAATATCTTACCTGCTGACGCAGTGTACACTGCAGCATTTGTTAAAAAGATGGATTGTTTATTTCATTCACTGAACAGTTCCTATTGTTATCCACAAGATGGCAAGTCTTATAAGTGTGCCCTCTGTGCAGAGTCCCCACATATACAGTCTGTTAAAGAAATTGAAAATTGGAAAGTGTTGGAGCTAGGCACAGGGAGAGATAAGACAAATATGTTCAGTTTCATAAGTGGGTGGCAAACTACAATAAGTTCACTGAAGTTCATTTGGAACAGATTAAAAAATGGCTTTAATTTTTTAAGCATGAGGGCTTTCAATCAAGACCCAGTGGAGAATGTATTTTGTTGTGTGAGGCAGCATGGTGTTGCAAACACCAACCCAACTTGCTTTCAGTTCAAAGCAGCATTGAAAACAGTTATAGTCAATAACACAGCCCTACCTACAACTTCACTAGGTAATTGTGAGGATGATAGATGCATGCCATTAAGCAATTTAAGGCAATTTTTGGGAGCTAGTGATGACAACTTTCTTGATTCCACAACAGACCATTCCATTATGGATCAAAGTGCTTTATATTGTGCCCTTGCTGATAATGAAGCTGCTGCCGGTAGTGGTGGGGCTGATGTAAGAAATGACAGACAAGCACTAGCGTATGGAGCTGGTTACATTCTACGAAAGATGGGTGTAACACCTGAAACCAACTGTAGTGACTGTAAAACAACTCTGTTCTCACCAACACCCACAGAGCATCATTTATTTACAAGTTTCAAAGAATATGATGCTTTAAACCCAAAATTATTGTAAGCTAGTGACAGCTTAATGTCGTGAAGCTTAATGTCCTTTGTAGCAAATGTTCATAGTCAGCTGTATGCATTATTAGATAAACGTGGACACCAGGAACAATTGGAGAATACATTCTATTCACTGTTTAAGTTTCCAGAGGAAATAACATCTTCAAAAAAAAATGGTTCAAATGGCTCTGAGCACTACGGGACTTAACTTCTGAGGTCATCAGTCCCCTAGAACTCAGAACTACTTAAACCTAACTAACCTAAGGACAGCACACCCATGCCCAAGGCAGGATTCGAACCTGCGACCATAGCGGTTGCGCGGTTCCAGACTGTAGCGCCTAGAAACGCTCGGCCACTCTGGCCGGCTAACATTTTGCAAGGCCCGTTTTTCTGAACAGTATATTTTAAGACAATGTGTACCTCTATTGCTTTACAAGTATGTGAAAGATTGGAAACACGCCGTCAGTAATAAAAGACTTGATATTGTTAAAGACAAATTCAGTAAACGGTTTAAAGCTTTATAAATTGTGTGCTTGAGAAATAAAAAGTAAGTTTTGTTTTCATTTCACTGTTTTTATTCATCTTTCCTGCTTTTGGTTCTTGATATTGATGTTTTCTTTTTTGTGTTGAAGCAGTTAAAGTAGTAAGATGTAGGAACCTTTTTAAGAAATTAATGGTCAGTAGTGCAAGTTTGCTGGGCAGTTACTCAGAACTTATAGTCCTGAAACATAGTTGTAACAAATTTTAGGATTCTTCATTAATTAATACTGTGATAAATCTTTCTTAATTGAACCTCTTTAACTGCTGCTTATTCGCTTAATAATAGGCTTTTTTCTCCATTGACCCAGCAGCTTGTATGACATTAAAATTTTGACATTATTCAGGAATATTTGTAGTCCAGTTTAGCTGCTACATGTTATTTTTCTTTTGCTTCAATTATTTACACTTCAAGCTTCTTTCGACTTACTCTCAGTTTCAAGTGTTGCATCTAGTTCTTATGAACCATAAAACATGCTGGAGCTTTTACATGTTGATAGATAACAATATAAGCATGCCAATTTAAAAGTCTATTTTTGACGTTTGCGCCTGACAGTCGCTACTACTATCATGTTTTCTTGTCTGTCAGACGCAAACGTGAAAAATAGACTGGAAATATTACTGAATAGGTTCCTCTCTGCTGTAGTACAGTGTGCTACAGCTGTGTTTGAATTATTTTATTATGATGCCAGCCAAAATAATTACATACCACGCCCGGAAAAATAAGGTAGTAGAATTAAAATAAAAATAAAAACATACAACGTAAATAAACTAGGGGGGGGGGGATGGAACCCGAAATGTTTTCATATTTTAGTTCATCTCCATACCACTCGAGGCGCTGCTGTCAGTCTGTGTTTCCCACTTTTAACACGAGAGTTGCATTTCTCTTTTTTCTTGTTCTGTAGAGAATAATAACAAACACAGATCTTTCTGCCCACCAAAAATTTCGTCTTAAAAGATAATACTGGCAATGCCTTCAACTGGGTGTGGTAACTTCTGTGAACTATGTCACTTCCCGTGTTTTGCTGTCGCTGGAGTCTTGTTCCGTCAACACCATCTCTGTAACTGCGGCACGGGTCCCTCCTTTTCCTCCATTTTCGTCCCCTGAAGGTAGTGGTAAACCAAAGCGAATCAGTGCAGCACTCGTACCTCATACCAGGACGCCAGTCAGAGAAACCAAAGATAGCACAAAACCGCCGTGGTTCCTTTTTGGTCTCGTAGGTACTGAAAGAAATACCGGTAAGTTTGCTTTTTCAGGCTTTGCGCATATGAACAATTTTTCTGTCAGGTGACTACTCGGCCTATAATGCATATCAGCACACAAATGAGCATTTGTAAATAAGATGAGGCCTGTCTGCGTGCATGAGCGATTAATGGATCAGGTAATATTAACATGAATTCATGAAGTGTTTGCCACCTACTAATAAAATTCAGCTGTAGAAGCAGGGAAGAAGATATTGGTTAAATCCAGAAATCAATACCTATAAATAATTTAGATCATACCCGTCAAAATTTTGTAACTACACTAGAATGTAGGACAACAGTTTTGACATGTTACTTGAAATTATTTTACCTCATGACATGTATTAGAATGGTGGTCATGACAGTACCTTAGCTGGCTGGAGTGGCTGAGCGGTTCTAGGCGCTACAGTCTGGAACCGCGAGACCGCTACGGTCGCAGGTTCGAATCCTGCCTCGGGCATGGATGTGTGTGATGTCCTTAGGTTAGTTACGTTTAATTAGTTCTAAGTTCTAGGCGACTGATGACCTCAGAAGTTAAGTTGCATAGTGCTCAGAGCCATTTGAACCATTTTGAACAGTACCTTAAGTACTGAAAAGATTTTCGTTACCATAATGTAAATACATATGCTACATGAAAAAATATATTATTCAGTTTAGAAAGTTTGATATTTATTTATTTGAAATATAATTTGGCAGAGTTAATTCATCAATACTCTCTTGTGTTGACTCCACAAAATATGCTTCAACTGACTGACTATGCGCAAATGGAAATGCAAAACTGTTTGCTTACCTTGATACAGAATTTACTATCGGTCGAATTTTTAAATCGAGTCCATGAGCATACTTCTCTGCACATCATTGCCATAATAAAACAATCCTGTGATCAGTCGACTAAGAAATCGCTCTGTTAACATGTGTTGATAGCCGCCCCAAACGGAAAAGTGTGCTTTTTGGTGCTCCACAATTCTTGCAATTTCGACTATGATAAACTGACAATGCGAAGTTCATCTCTGGCGTATTAGTACAGAACGTGTAACAAATTCACCTAAATAAATAAAATGTATATTTCACACATTTATTTACATTTAATAAGCTGTCTTAATTTTCCTTTGTGTAAGACTATGTGCACCAGGCAGCCCGATTCGCAGTTCTCGATACTGTTAGTATTGAAACTTCCTGGCAGATTAAAACTGTATGCCCGACCGAGACTCGAACTCGGGACCTTTGCCTTTCGCGGGCAAGTGCTCTACCAACTGAGCTACCGAAGCACGACTCACGGCCGGTACTCACAGCTTTGCTTCTGCCAGTACCTCGTCTCCTACCTTTCAAACTTTACAGAAGCTCTCCTGCGAACCTTGCAGAACTAGCACTCCTGAAAGAAAGGATATTGCGGAGACATGGCTTAGCCACAGCCTGGGGGATGTTTCCAGAATGAGATTTTCACTCTGCAGCGGAGTGTGCGCTGATATGAAACTTCCTGGCAGATTAAAACTGTGTGCCCGACCGAGACTCGAACTCGGGACCTTTGCCCGCGAAAGGCAAAGGTCCCGAGTTCGAGTCTCGGTCGGGCACACAGTTTTAATCTGCCAGGAAGTTTCATATCAGCGCACACTCCGCTGCAGAGTGAAAATCTCATACTGTTAGTATTGTTTTCGCACAGTCTTTCGTTGATTGTGTGAGGAATTAGGTGCACCGTGATATATTGTATATTTTCGAACATTTTGAAGTGCCACACAAAATTCATTCTGTATTATCAGTTGTAACCTTAATATGTGCGTTTTAAAAACTTTTGCCAGAAGTAGGCCTATCCTTGTTCCAACGCCATCGTTCTCTAATTTCATTGTGTATTTACGTGAAAAGAAAGGTATATTTTATGAGAATTTTCAGCCGCTGGACTTCTGGACAGAAATCGTTCACCCTAACCATCAATGTATACCTAAGTGAATAAAGGTGAATTCATATTTGACAGAACTTCACCGTCACGCTTGTCACGTCAAATGATTCACCTCTGTCGTTCAAATGGTGGCATTCACACACCGTCAACGGAACGCCATCGACACGACACGCCACGTCACGTCAGCGTCACGTCAAGGTTTCTCACGGAGAATGTTTTAATTGGCCATAGTGTAGTAAACTTCACTAACTAATACGAAAGTATTCACCACTGTCTGCTATTGCGAAAAGGTCTTAATATGTATTGGTAGACAATACTAAGTTAAAGTATTTTATTTTGTACACTGAAATAATACATTGCAAAATAAACAATGCGCTTTTTCCAGTGGAATAGCGAAAAGAAAAATCAGGAATAAAGCTGATGCGGCATGCAGAAGTTTAAAATAAGACTCGTAATAAGTTAACGACGAACAGCAGGTAGCCTAAATATATGTAAACATGGTTCAAGTACACTAAAACGGACCATCTATACATACTGTAGGCAAACCATCAGCTTCTATTGAGGTGATATTGGACGCTTAAATCTTGAATTTCTCTTAGTAATTTTTATCTGTAGCTTGCTTATCAGGTAAAAAACTATTGTTTAGACATTCACACATATTTATAGTACGATAACCCCTTCTCTTGCAGCTCCTCGTACAGTGTGTGGAACTCTCCTGAACTGTCGATTTTTTAATATTTTACTAACCCAGACACTTTTCGCTCTCTGTACCTCGTCATTAAGTGCAACAGCAGTCATTGCAAACTGCTTTAAACTAAATGTGGCATTTCATGACAATCTACCATGAAATACGA
This sequence comes from Schistocerca nitens, assembly GCF_023898315.1. NCBI lineage: Eukaryota > Metazoa > Arthropoda > Insecta > Orthoptera > Acrididae > Schistocerca > Schistocerca nitens. Next base: position 498,225,202 of record NC_064614.1, on the reverse strand, counting down.
AATAGCGCCTTTGGTGAATACTTTATTAACCAGCTGTAACGTCACGACTTTCTTTCGACGTTCAAGTACCGTGTAGTGTGAATGCTCAGGAATTCCTCTCACCATCGACATTCAAAAACATGACAGTGACGTTCTGGAAAGTGTGAATCCACCTTAAACGTGTATTTTTGACAATTTTCGATAGTTAAGACTATCGAGCATAACACATTTAAGGACGAGCTAAATAAAGTAACATAAAATCTTAATTGCTCTGTGAGAGTGAATGAAAATGTGGGAACATATACTAGAGGACTCCCAGTCGTGCACAGGAAACTGGACGTCACATGGTATAAAGTCAGCGTGACTACAGCGCCAAACGGGACTGGCCTCGCAACACGAGACAGCTAAAGGAATTGGGAAAAACAGCATGCGTGAGTCTTAGAGTAGTTGCGGTGCACTGTAGTGCTTCATTACATGGCCTAGAGAATTTCCGTTCACTCTCTGGCCGGGAGGGACAAATTCCTTGTGAACAATGCCCCTAGAATCAAAGAAAACAAGCAACATTGTCTTCACATTGGACCTTGATTTTCACGACTTTTTTGTTCTCGGTTCTCCTGGTAGTTTCCATTCCTTGCTTCGAGATTTGAGCTCCACATCGAATTCGTAAAACCAGGACCCGTCTCCAGTGATGACTCGGTTGAGAAAGTCCCCTCGTTCCTCTGCTTCCAACCAATGCTCACAGCACTCAACCCTCTTTGCTTTCTGTTCTGGCGTCAAGAGCTTCGGTACGATTTTCGCACACAATTTCTTCATTTCAAGTTTTTGTGTCAGGATATCGTGAACGATTGTTTTGGGGATTAACAGCTCGTCAGCAATCATTCTGACTGTCAATCTACGGTCTTTAAGAACACAAGCCCGAATTCGTTCAACATTTGCATCGGAACTCGATGTCGACGGGCGTCCTGGGCGAGGGTCATCGTTCACTTCTTCTCGGCCATCCCGGAAGCTTTTTAACCACTTGTTCACGGTTGGTTCCTTCAGAGAATTGTCTCCGTAAACCTGTTTCAAACACTCAAAAATCTCACTGCCATTCTTGCCTAGCTTTGCAAGAAACTTGATGTTGACGCGCTGTTCCTCAATCAGAGGCAGGTGAAAAAGGGTTCAAATGGTTCTGAGCACTATGGGACTCAACTGCTTAGGTCATTAGTCCCCTAGAACTTAGAACTAGTTAAACCTAACTAACCTAAGGACATCACAAACATCCATGCCCGAGGCAGGATTCGAACCTGCGACCGTAGCGGTCTTGCGGTTCCAGACTGCAGCGCCTTTAACCGCACGGCCACTTCGGCCGGCGTGAAAAAGGGTAACTGTCAACAAGCTGCCGCACACTCCCATCTTCACGCAGAGTGCTCTGACTCGACTGAGCGTTGATGGGATTGATTACAGCAGTAGTCCCACCTGGCGGTGACTGCAACCTGTAACATAAACACATTATTCAACTTTTATACGTATTTTCCGGACAAACCTCGTATGTCAAAGCTTTTCTTTTCTTGTAGAAACACTGTGTATATTAATTTAAGCCATTAACTTGTATGTTACCGCTACTTAACAATGATGTTGCTGTTGGCTGACTACTTCACGCGTCCTATGCTCTAAATATTCGCAGTCATCGGCTGGCGAGATCACGTGACATGAGCTATGACTGGCTTACGAAAGCGCATCGCCGGCCGCTGGTGGCCGAGCGGTTCTGGCGCTACAGTCTGGAACCGCGCGACCGCTGCGGTCGCAGGTTCGAATCCTGCCTCGGGCGTGGATGTGTGTGTTGTCCTTAGGTTTAAGTAGTTCTAAGTTCTGGGGGACTTATGACCTCAGCAGTTGAGTCCCATAGTGCTCAGAGCCATTTTTGAAAGCGCATCGCAATCTCGATTTCAGTGATTCGGAAAGTAACACGCGGTGTTTCCTGGAATTCCAATGTATACTTTCGTAATACGAAAATACGCAGCGTACATGATGCTGCACATCAAAGACATTTCCAAAACGTGTATTTTTCCATGAGTTTCGTTTTCTAAAGTGCCGGGAAATTCTACGCCCGTTTCCAAAACCATAACCATTCAAAGGACTGATAAGTTTTGCAGTTCCGAGGGAAAATATGCTGTCACTTAAGACGGAAAAAGTGTGTTTTCACCCGGGAGAAAGTGTATTTTTAACCGGGAAATCCGGGAATTTTTTTTTTCCTTGTCCACATATACACCCTGGAATAGTTACAGAATTATTGATGACAAGGTTGTTTGTTAGAACGAGGCAGGGGAAGAAATGGGGCATCACACAAATTATGGAAGAATATGAAGATTTTTAATTTATATAAAAATTTCGCACTACTACTTTTCGATCTCATGCTTGAGAAGCTGGAGTGTACGAATGAAATGTGAAACTATTTCCGAACATAAAACTTTTTGCTTGTAGTAGGCCTAATAGGCTTTTCATATTGTTACTTCATGAATTATGTTCTGTTGTTATAAAAATGACCAAAACTGTCACATCTGTTAGGTGTTTGTTACAATTTTCTGCAATAGTAGGTTGGACTATTTCCTTTTATCTAGCAGACAGTTATAAAACACAAGTAATCAGATCGAGAAACCACATCAGTATGGGTATTATTTGTATTAACAGGTTTTTCAGTTTTAGACAACGACGTTTCTTTTTTTATGTAGCAAAAGGTTTGACAGACTTTGATGAAGTAAGAGATTCTTTCCCAGAAAGGAAAGCATGTTATGTATAGCTGTCACAAGATTAGAGAGAGAGAAAAAAGAAAATGCTATGACTTAAGGATTGAAGAAATTTGTACTGTCTTGCTTCGCTCCTGGTTTTATGTATTCTGTATTTAAGGGGCTCCGGAAAGGCTCAAAATCATGAAAAGTTCAATTTTTACTTTTTTGCGTTTTCTGAATCTGCAGACTATTACCTTTTAATAGATATACACTCCTGGAAATGGAAAAAAGAACACATTGACACCGGTGTGTCAGACCCACCATACTTGCTCCGGACACTGCGAGAGGGCTGTACAAGCAATGATCACACGCACGGCACAGCGGACACACCAGGAACCGCGGTGTTGGCCCTCGAATGGCGCTAGCTGCACAGCATTTGTGCACCGCCGCCGTCAGTGTCAGCCAGTTTGCCGTGGCATACGGAGATCCATCGCAGTGTTTAACACTGGTAGCATACCGCGACAGCGTGGACGTGAACCGTATGTGCAGTTGACGGACTTTGAGCGAGGGCGTATAGTGGGCATGCGGGAGGCCGGGTGGACGTACCGCCGAATTGCTCAACACGTGGGGCGTGAGGTCTCCACAGTACATCGATGTTGTCGCCAGTGGTCGGCGGAAGGTGCACGTGCCCGTCGACCTGGGACCGGACCGCAGCGACGCACGGATGCACGCCAAGACCGTAGGATCCTACGCAGTGCCGTAGGGGACGGCACCGCCACTTCCCAGCAAATTAGGGACACTGTTGCTCCTGGGGTATCGGCGAGGACCATTCGCAACCGTCTCCATGAAGCTGGGCTACGGTCCCGCACACCGTTAGGCCGTCTTCCGCTCACGCCCCAACATCGTGCAGCCCGCCTCCAGTGGTGTCGCGACAGGCGTGAATGGAGGGACGAATGGAGACGTGTCGTCTTCAGCGATGAGAGTCGCTTCTGCCTTGGTGCCAATGATGGTCGTATGCGTGTTTGGCGCCGTGCAGGTGAGCGCCACAATCAGGACTGCATACGACCGAGGCACACAGGGCCAACACCCGGCATCATGGTGTGGGGAGCGATCTCCTACACTGGCCGTACACCACTGGTGATCGTCAAGGGGACACTGAATAGTGCACGGTACATCCAAACCGTCATCGAACCCATCGTTCTACCATTCCTAGACCGGCAAGGGAACTTGCTGTTCCAACAGGACAATGCACGTCCGCATGTATCCCGTGCCACCCAACGTGCTCTAGAAGGTGTAAGTCAACTACCCTGGCCAGCAAGATCTCCGGATCTGTCCCCCATTGAGTATGTTTGGGACTGGATGAAGCGTCGTCTCACGCGGTCTGCACGTCCAGCACGAACGCTGGTCCAACTGAGGCGCCAGGTGGAAATGGCATGGCAAGCTGTTCCACAGGAGTACATCCAGCATCTCTACGATCATCTCCATGGGAGAATAGCAGCCTGCATTGCTGCGAAAGGTGGATATACACTGTACTAGTGCCGACATTGTGCATACTCTGTTGCCTGTGTCTATGTGCCTGTGGTTCTGTCAGTGTGATCATGTGATGTATCTGACCCCAGGAATGTGTCAATAAAGTTTCCCCTTCCTGGGACAATGAATTCACGGTGTTCTTATTTCAATTTCCAGGAGTGTATAATTTATTCAATTCCGAAGACTACAACTATTTTTAAATTTTTTTTGAAATGTATTCTACATGGGCGTGTCCCACTGTGGCGCTGTTAAACTGCTGTCAAATGGTGTTATTATTAACGTCCGTGTTTATCAGGTTCATTTTAGTGATGTGAGATAAAGTATGTGTTGTGGCTAACCTGTGATTGTCGATTGTTTCATGTTTATTTACTCTGTCGTTATCAGGAAAATATTCGTAATTAATTCTGTTTCTTCAGTCTCTGTTTTGTTGAAGTATAATAATGAGTAAAAGTAAAGTTATTAGAAATCCTCTGAAGGCTTTTAAGAAAAGGAGAAATGTTGGAAAGCCAAAGGTATGTGTTATTACTGTAAACAATAAAGACGATAACCAAGTGAGTGAACCTAACCTCTCAAGTACACCTGCCCATAGCAGTCAAAGTGGGAAAGAAAATACTTCACAGAAGAAGCTTGGTTCAATGAGTGAAAACTATGAATGTTTTATGGGCAAATCGGATGTGAATGAAATATTTGATATGTCGGTTCTCAAAGGAATTTTTTCAAACTGTGTAAGATGTATTCATTGTAGTGAAGTTGGTCTGGAACTCTCCATAATAAAGCACGTAGGACTTGCTAGTGAAATACAACTGAAATGTGATAAGGGTTCATACATGACCACCTTTTGGAACAGTGTTGCAGTAACTGCAACTGAAGAAAATGGTAGCAAAATCTACGAACACAACATTAGATTTGTTTATTCCTTGCGTTCAGTTGGTAAGGGTGCTACTGCAGGTGCAATTTTCTGTGGCATCATGAATCTTCCAAATCCCCCAACCAAGTTTACGACCTATAATAAATTAAAAGGGTCTAAAGTAGAAGATGTCTGTATAGAATCTATGAAGAACGCTGTGGAAGAGGCAGTAATGGAAAATAATGGTAACAGAGATTTGACTGCAGCGTTCGATGGTACCTGGCATAAACGGGGACACACATCTCTTCATGGTGTAGTATCTGCCACCAGTATGTATACAGGGAAAGTTTTAGATGTAGCAGTAATATCAAAGTATTGTAGATGTCCACAAAAGTATAAAGGTACACATGAAAATAATTGCAAAGCTAACTATAGTGGCAGTAGTGGAGGAATGGAAGTGGCTGGTGTTGCCAGTATATTCCAGCGTTCAGAGGCATGTGATAAAGTGTGATATGTTAATTACCTTGGTGACGGTGATTCTAAAAGTTTCAAACATGTTCAAGGACTGAAGCCCTATGGTGATGATGTTGTAGTGCAGAAATTTGAGTGTATTGGACACGTACACAAGCGAATGGGAACAAGACTTCGGCGACTGAAAGCTTCGTACAAAAAACAAAAACTCAGTGATGGTAAAGGGTTGGATGGGAAGGGAAGGTTAACTGACAGTGTAATTGACAAAATACAGAACTATTATGGAATGGCTATTAGGCAAAATACACAAAGTGTCGACGAAATGAAGAAGGCTGTTTGGGCTCTTTTTTTTTCATACTTCTTCAACCGATGAAAATCCCCAACATAGCTTGTGTCCCAAAGAAGAAGACAGTTGGTGTAAATATAACAAAGGATTGCTAACTGGTGAAGTGTACACTCATAAGCATAGTCTGCCTCATGCAATAATGGAGGTGATAAAACCTATTTTCAGAGACTTAGCAGCACCTGAACTGTTGAAAAAGTGTATTCACGGAAAAACTCAAAACCCCAATGAAAGTGTAAATAGTGTTATATGGTATAGAATCACCAAGACTGTATTTGTTGGAATAGAAACACTTCACTTTGGTGTGTATGATGCTGTTGCGACTTTCAATGATGGCAACATTGTAAGGTGCAAGGTATTTAGAAATATGGGAATGAAGATAGGTTCTAACATGGTACGAGCGATGCTTGCTTTAGACAAGGAACGCCTTCGGGCTGCAGACAGGGCTGTAAAGAGTCTAGAAGTACAAGCAAGAGTAAACAGGAGGAGGAACAAGAGGAAGCTGGAGGAGGAGTTTGCAGAGGATGAAGATAATCCATCCTATGGACCTGGAATGCACTAAAAAGTTAATCCAATCTTTGTCGCTCGATTCCCAAAACTTTTATTTTCTCTTACTAATTACATGTTTTCTAAGGATCTTCCAAACATATTTGTTTCAAACTTTCAGTAAATGTTACACAGTACCTTCTGCATAATTTAACACAGCCTTTTTCCAAAAAACTGTATATTTTTGAATATATAAATAAAAAATTGCAAAAAAATGTTGTGAATTTTCATTACAATTGAAAAAAAGTCTGGTTAAGAATGGAGTGACGCGGACCTTTATCAAGCGTCACTTCCTTTTTGCTGTACGGTACATGTTATATTGCATTTAGGAACTTTCGGGTAATTGAACATGTATCAATAATTACGGATTTCTGTAGTTGTATATATGTGTTTGGATGTAGCTGTATTGCATTGATGTACTGGTGGATATTGTGTGGTATGACTCCTGTAGTTGATACTATAATTGGTATGATGTCAACTTTATCCTGATGCCACATGTCTTTGACTTCCTCAGCCAGTTGGATGTATTTTTCAATTTTTTCTCCTGTTTTCTTTTGTATATTTGTTGTATTGGGTATGGATATTTCGATTAGTTGTGTTAATTTCTTCTTTTTATTGGTGAGTATGATGTCAGGTTTGTTATGTGGCGTTGTTTTATCTGTTATAATGGTTCTGTTCCAGTATAATTTGTATTCATCATTCTCCAGTACATTTTGTGGTGCATACTTGTATGTAGGAACTTGTTGTTTTAAAAGTTTATGTTGTAAGGCAAGCTGTTGATGTATTATTTTTGCGACATTGTCATGTCTTCTGGGGTATTCTGTATTTGCTAGTATTGTACATCCGCTTGTGATGTGATCTACTGTTTCTATTTGTTGTTTACAAAGTCTGCATTTATCTGTTGTGGTATTGGGATCTTTAATAATATGCTTGCTGTAATACCTGGTGTTTATTGTTTGATCCTGTATTGCAATCATGAATCCTTCTGTCTCACTGTATATATTGCCTTTTCTTAGCCATGTGTTGGATGCGTCTTGATCGATGTGTGGCTGTGTTAGATGATACGGGTGCTTGCCATGAAGTGTTTTCTTTTTCCAATTTACTTTCTTCGTATCTGTTGATGTTATGTGGTCTAAAGGGTTGTAGAGGTGGTTATGAAATTGTAGTGGTGTAGCCGATGTACTTATATGAGTGATTGCTTTGTGTATTTTGCTAGTTTCTGCTCATTCTATAAAGAATTTTCTTAAATTGTCTACCTGTCCATAATGTAGGTTTTTTATATCGATAAATCCCCTTCCTCCTTCCTTTCTGCTTAATGTGAATCTTTCTGTTGCTGAATGTATGTGATGTATTCTATATTTATGGCATTGTGATCGTGTAAGTGTATTGAGTGCTTCTAGGTCTGTGTTACTCCATTTCACTACTCCAAATGAGTAGGTCAATATTGGTATGGCATAAGTATTATTATTATTATTATTATTATTATTATTATTACTGAGTTTCGTTTTGTAAAGGGCAGGAAATTCTACGCTGTTGTGTAAAACCATAACCATTCAAAGGATGTTTTACAGTTCCAAGGAAACGTATATGTCACTTAACGCGGAAAAAGTGTATTTTCACCTGGGAGAAAGTGTATTTTTAAGCAGGAAATCTGGGATTTGTTTTTCTTGGCCATGTATACACCCTGTGGTTGCATGAGCTGTCTTCTGGTGACTAATGTCTGATATATTAATTTGTTGTAACAATGTGTGTGTTTCAGTTAAAACAATCAAGATGTATGAACATCAGCTTGTCGGTGGGTCATCATAGCAAAGGTCCATTATGTTACCATTTGGATGCTAAAAATTAATTTAAACTGTCAGAAGTAAATAAGTCAATCATCCATCAGCAAACTCCAAATACTTGGTGATACCCTTTTAAAAGATTAATCCTGATCCTGGCAATATCATTGCCTTGACAAAGCAATAATAAAATAAAATGGCTGATGTAATATTAGACACAACTGAGGATGACAAGACAACAAAGATTAAAATATGATCCTGTCAGTAATTTTGGAAAATGTATATCAGGATGACCACATGAAGATATGAACCTTGTACTTTCCAAATACCACTACATTAGTTAGCTTGGTCTCTGTACCTAGGTTAGATAATGCACTACTCACTGATTAAAATCCTTCCTGACATGTAGCTTTTTAGTGATGACTGATATCTAGTTCCAAGTGAAGATGTTTTTATGAGCACACATGAGGCAACCACACAATTGTAACATTTCTTTATCTGCTGCACTCACCATCTCTGACCATTAAAAACCTGCTCACCATGCCCTCTCACCCAGAGGACTCATAGCTCTTTTGCGAGTAGGTGTTTAATAAGTTTTGGTGACCACAGAGCCCCAGGCCCTTGTGGTACTATTACCATTTCCACGCCTAAAGTCTACTGTCCTGTATACATTCCCCTACTACAATGACATTAAAACATGCTCACAGTTAATCCTGCCTGTTATCAGAGGTAAATAAAAAGGGGCCCAACTTAGGCAGTTTTCCAAATTGATGACAAACCTATGATTAGTAATTTCTTTTGGTTTAATTCTCTGTAAAATCACCACAAATTCTGGCTCATTTATTATTCCCCCTCATTTTCTAAATTTTACAGCAGTAAGGGCTATCTGGGGAAGGACATCTTATCTGGTCCTCATGTAATCCACAATACATGATGACACTATGCACACCTTAATCATGTCGGCTAGCAGTCACTAAAAATCCAATACGATAGCCATTCTGACATGGAGGCATTGTTGTCTATCCTTGTGACATATCATTTCCTGTCCTGGTGTGCTAGTCCTGCTTGCCATTTTGTGTGCTGGTGCCAGTTCCCAGGGCATGGGGGTGTTGCTCTGCCCAAAGATGTTTAAGTACTAGAGGTGCAACATTTTCTGTACTCTCATCATCTACAAATGAGCAAGCGTGTATACAGTTAGTTCTGTCATAATTTTATTACTGAGTAATATGAGACAAAAAGTTGTTATTTATATGTAGATGATATTTTGTATATATTCAATTATTTGTTTTGCGTTTTATTATTTTTTGAGGAACTCCTTGAGCAGCATGTGGCAGATGGAATTTGTCAGCAGACATCCCTACAACACAGCAGGTGATGCGTGGAGCTACCAATGCCATATGGAGAGTCAAGGAGAACCTCAGAGTACCTTACCATATGAAAACTCATGAAAGAGCCAGTTAACAGTGACAGCAAGAAAATGAAATTTGAATTTATGTAACAAATGCTTGGTCAGGTTTAAGTTCAGTATTTGCATACACCATGTACCTGCACTCAGTGGTGTAACAGAAGTTAACCACTTCTTAGAAATGACGAAACTACTTGTAGAAAATAGTGACAGAAGTTAATTAATTCATTACAACCAAAGGAGTAAAACACCCAAAATTGGTCTCATCTTTCACTGGAAACCCTTCAATTCTGTCAGTGTGGCTGGTTTGCTTGAAGGATTAAATGTTAAAAGCAATTTCGTACAGTGGTTTTGGAGCCTGCAAAATGGGCCAAAGGCACTCACTGGTGTAAAATGAAAGTTGCGTCCCTTCTGGAGTGGAAGTTATGTTTTACAGTGATAGTCATTTCAGAAATCAGGAATTAGTAATCCTTTGTAATCAATGAAGTTACTTAACCCAGTACAGAAAGGCTACAAGTACTTGAAAGTATATTTCCATGTGTGGGTGTGGAATTCAGTTAATGCCCTTCCCTGTTTTTTGAGTGAGCATTGTAGTTTTGTGAACATGCATGTAATCGCTAGATGTACTCCTATATTGGATTGTGGTGCCAACTGTTCACTTGGAGGTGATGTTTAAAAAGTGACAACTTGGCAATATTGAATTGAAAACTCTAAATTCCATTTGTTTCTTTGGAAATCTGGATGTAGAAAGGTTTACAAGTATATCTATGGAACAATACATCATGTGCCACACATCACTTAGAAATGTGGATTCAGGCTGCAGCTGCAACAAGATTCAATGTGATACCATAGAAACTCCAAAGATGGGAAAAAGTTATAAGCCTCTGACAACACATGAATCCTACTCCTGAAACCTGAGTTGCACCCCTATGCAAGCTATGGAAAAGGATCTTAGCTTCCGTGGGGCATCACTTCTCCTGGCAATGAACACTGTTAAAGGTAACCACTGCTTTAGCTGGTGGCATCTATGGGAAGACCCTCTTGGTGTCATTGGCATCAGAAGTTTGACTACAAATGAAACAGATTACACTCAAACAAACGGCTTAACTGACCTAGCCATTTTGGCAAAAAATTATAACATTGAAAGTTATAATAACCCTGTGGTTTTCCTATCTCTGGCCTGACCACAGATAAGGAACAAAAATGAAGAAATGTAACTAGACAATTTATGCAATATCTTGTATGGTCTAGAACTGGTCGAGATTCCTTTGGAACAAACAAAATAATCTTCTTTGTGTGACACATCAAAGACAAGTCTGGAACTAGTTGCAGTAGAAAAGACTACAAATGCATCTCTATTGATGAAAATGTCAAATGATTCTCAATCACATCAACTCAGATTTTAATAAATGGCTAAACGTACCAGTCACTGTACTCCACATACAAACCTCAATATGATTAAAGATATCATAGAATACTTGTGGGAAGTCACATATGAAAACATTCTGGAAAAAGCTGCAAACGAAGATTGCTACCAAAAAATGGCAATTGCATTGAGATTAACACAAAATATTTATAATAAAAAATCAATTTCTAAAATCAGTAAATTCTGGCATTACAGCACTGTAATCAAACCTGAATGTCTTTATGGAGCAGAAACTTTAATTTTAAATAAAAGAGGGACATTGAAGAAATGTGAAAGAAAGAAAGATTATTAGGAAATTATTAGGCCTCAAAATTACTGATGCCAGAAACTGAGAAGTAATAAGGAAATAGATGAATACACAGATATACATGGCGCCATGAGAAAACAAAGACTTAAATTTTATGGGCACATTAAAAGAATGGCACCCACTAGACTGGCAAAACAAATAGTAGAATCCTACGAAAACAGAAGTAAGGCCAAAACTGAGCCAATGAAATGGGTCATTCTGATTAAGGAGGATCTTAAAGTAGCCGGTATAAGCCAGGCAGATGTTACAGATGGAAAAACATTCAGACAAAAGATATTTGATTGGAAAGTTGGTCAGAGGGAAATTAGAAAATGGACTGGAACAACATGGTCTGATAAAAGACAGAGACTTCATTCTGAAAGGATGAAACACATTTGGACACAAAGGAAGGCCAACCATCAAAAGTGACATTGATGGATTGTGACTTGTATGGTCCTATTGGGCCCTACATTAATACTAATACCACTACTACTACTACCAATAATAATAATAATAAAGATATGATATTCCACACAGATCTAATCCTTCAGAATGACAACAACCTGCATGTCAATGTAGAACCAAGAGCAGTATATTTTGCATGTTCCTTCTATAGAAGTCCAAAGGACAGTTGGGTGGATGTGGGTGCCTTTTATACTTGCCTTTTGAAGGAACATATCAAAAAATTTTAAGGTCATGGTCTACAGATGTGATGTTAAACCTTATGTTCCTCCACCAATGAAAGTGTTTGGGTCTCTCATTTTGGATACACATCCTCCACACCACTAACCCTATTTGTGAAAATTTAGAAGAGCACTCCACAAATAAAAGCCATGTGAACAACCTTCCAAGTGTGCCATGTGTCCTGTCAGTACTTTCCATGTTCACAAACATGCCTTGTGCTCAAGAAGGGGGGGGGGGGGGGGGCAAGTATAAAACATTCAGTGGAACATCCTATTTTGAAGGAAGTATGGAAGATTAGGGTTTAATGTCCTGTCAACAACATGACCATTAGAGACAGCTCAGTCTTGAATTGTTTCAGAGGTTGGGAAGAAAATTGGCCACACTCTTTCAAAGAAACCATCTCAGCATTTGACTGTATCAATTTAGGGAAATCTCAGAAAACATGATTCAGGATGGTTGGATGCAGATTTGAACTGTCGTCCTCCGAAACACAAATCCATTATGTCAACCACTGCACCACTCACTTGGAACCTACTTTAAGGGCAGAAGGAAGTATGAATGAATCATTGTGTCATTTGACAACTTAAGTAGCAAACATCACTGTATCTAATCTTTCATCTGATACAGTGACACCAAGACCACCTGCATCCTTTTATAGACTACCTAGGTGCACAATGAACCAGTCTTCCCATCTTAGGGAAAAGCAACCACCTATAGAAACCTAGAGAAACTTTTATCTTTTTTGGTGCTAGCCAGGGAGGCAAGGGTTGAGTGGACACCAACCAATGTGCCCTCCCAAAATGAAGAGTGACAGGTGTCAGGCTGCAGAACTGCATGGTCATCATTCCCAGAATTCAAAACTGTCTTCTTTCTGAATCTGAACACTGCTTATTGAACACTGGAATCTTAAATACATTTTTGTGCTGCCTCTCAGCTCGCCAAACACTAGTGCTAAAATGTAGTACCAAATTCAAACCAAGAAAAATGTATGAGCACAGGCGAATATTATCCACAAACAACACAACACTGCTACACTAAGACATAGTTTAAGCCAGGAATCAATGGGAATCAGTTATGACTACCATTGGGGTCAACAATAAATGGAACATGTTCACACAAATTATGACTGAGCACTTAAATAGAGCCATACCACCAAAAAAAAGTGAGTATCCAGAAAAATCAACCTTCAAAATCAAGATCTGTGCCATTAGATTTTAAAACAAAAGATCTGAAAGAAAAAAATGGAAAACATGTATAGCTTACGCAGATTAACTAACTCAAGAGTTATATAAAGAACTCTACAAGCAGTAAAAATACAAGTACTGCAAAGAAATCAGGAGATTAAAATCAGAAAGAATCATTCAACAGATAGAGGGTTCAGATAACATTTCAAAGACTTGCTGGTCAGTTGTAAATAAAATCAGAAACAATGAAACAGAAACTAAAATTAATAATGTACAATTACCTGTGAATAATGAAGATATCTCTGATCCTCTTCTAGTCAGCAATATTTGTAATAATTACTTCATAGATACTGTTGAAAATGATGCCTCTACAAAACAGGATATACAGCACTCATTTGAGTCTTTGAGTCCTGTAGCAAAGAAAACTGCAGTACACTACCCACAGTGAGCACATATGACATTCTGCAGCTTATTGATAACCTCAGAAACAAAAAAATCAGCAGGATTAGATGAAATTTCTCCATATCTACTGAAGAAATGCTAACATGAACTAATGAAAACACTAGTTCGTCTAATAAACTGTATTATCTAAGACTGTGTGTTTCTTGACAAGATGGAACTGTCTGTAGTGAAATCAATACACAAAAAGGGGGAAATAAAGCATGTACAGAATGACAGGCCCATTGCACTAATCTCAACTTTCAGCAAACTGATAGAGAAAATAATATTAAAAAGAATATTGGAGCATTTCAACAATGCTGACAAATTAAGTGATTTCCAACATGGTTTCAGAAGAGCTCGAAGTACCATTTCAAAGCAGTACAATCATCTACTAAAAAAATAAATGAAAAATCCCAAGCAGCAGGAGTATTCTTGGACCTTTCAAGGGCTTTTGATAGAGTACATCATGATGTGCTCTTATCAAAAATTGTAGAGTGGTGTCACTGGAAAACTCTTGCAATTGCTAAAAACATATTGAAAGGGTAGACAACAGTGCACAGAGATTATGTACTCTAATGAAGAAATACTGGAGAGAAAGTGGTATTCCCCAGGGCTCCATTTTGGGTCCAGTCCTATTCATATGCTATGTAAATGATTTCTCAAGTTCTCTTGACGATAAGCAATTGATCACTATTTATGCAGACGATACATCTGGTGTCTGCTATGCACACAATGAGCCCAGCCTAGTTAGAGAGATACATAACTTTATTGAAAAGGGAAGTGCTCACTTTGAAATAGAGAACCTAAAAGTAAACATAGAAAAAACTAATATTATTCATTTTAAACCAAGTAGTCCAAACAGACAAAATTCTGTGATTGATGAAATTCTACCAAAGACCTGTACAGATTGTAAATTCTTGGGTTTATGCATAGATGATCAACTTTCATGGAAGCCGCAGCTGATTATGTCTGTAAAAAAATAACATCCAGGCTATACGTATTAAGAAGATTTATCACCATATCTTAATTCTGAAACCCTAAGGACCGTATATTATGTATTAGTGTATCCTTTCTTGTCTTATGGAATAGTACTGTGGGGTGGGACATGCCAAACTAAGATGAAAAGAGTTTTTATACTGCAGAAGCAAGCCTTGAGGATCATAGCAAAAGTAAAACCAGGAACTTCTTGAAAACCGCTATTCATTAGACACAATATTCTCAGTTTAGGCCATCTACCGTATTTACTCGAATTTAAGCCGCACTCGAATCTAAGCCGCACCTGAAAAATGAGACTCGAAATCGAGGAAAAAAAATTTTCCCGAATCGAAGCCGCACCTGAAATCTGAGACTCGAAATTCAAGGGGAGAGAAAAGTTTTAGGCCGCACTTCCAAATCGAAACAAAGTTGGTCCATTGTAATATGAGACACAATTTAGGTTGAATGAATGATGATACAGCTGTAGTAGTTTGGTTCGAGTCGTAAGCTTAGCAGTTAAGCTTTACCAGGTAGCCGTTGTTATGCGTCAGGCGCTCAGTCCGTATTTATACGGGTACCCTTCCTTTTTCACGTGCTTCGTCCGGTTTGAATTGATTGCTTATTTTTCTTTGATCTGACAAGTGCAGTTCTCTTTGTTATAGGTGTTTCCGTCACTCAGAGCTGAAAATGTATTACTGTACTGTGTCATGCATTGTTTGTCGCATTCTGAAAATGAGGGTTTACGGCCTGTCGCCGCTCGCGGCATGGCTTGCTTTTGTGCACGCTACCGCCGCTTACAATTAAAAAAAACGAAGAGAGGAATCGTCTCATTAGCGAAACAATGGCAAGAGACTGCTATTCATTGCTACTTACTGCTGCTTTCTTTGATAATGATCAACAAGAACCAAATAATAGACTGCGTATGATAGAAGATGTTCTGAACGAGAATTTAGGAAAATTTTTTTCCGTTTGAAAATCTTTGCAGACGCCTCTTTAGTGCATTACATTATGCACAGAAATTAGAGTCATCTTAGATTTAAAAATCTAATCAATTGCCGTGCTTCATTTCTGACAGTATCACTATTAGGCATAAGAATAATACGAATATAAACATGACATGGTATGTATATTCTTCCGCGTCTGCTGTTGTCTCACTCTAGTTTCGTAGTTTATTAGGCGGACAGGATTTAAATGAGATAGCAGCAAACACGAAGGAATACATGGCAAAATGTTTATATTCGTATTATTCTTATGGTGAAGAGAATACTGCATGTGAATCACAATTCATAAAAGTTCCTAGTAGCAACCATTTCTTCTCACAGTTAGGAAAAAATTCAGAAAGCAGAGCTGGCCATATTGACAAATATCCCAAACAGTCTTGCCAGTCGGATTTTCTTTAGTACATTGAAATACTGCTACGTTCGAAGAGGAACAATACGGAATTTGTATTTCTTCGTTGGATAATGTATGAAAATGCAGTGGTCGAAACTCGGGGCGGAGAAAAAAAAAGCTCGTCTTCCACCTTTTTTTTATTTATTTACTGACGCAGAGGTTTTGGTGCTAGTATTTGTCTTTGTGCCTGCGAAGCATGCCTGCGTAGCGCTGCATATATTCGATGACAGAAGTTAGTTGTGGCGGCACCTACCAACATTTTTCAGAACTTCCGCTTACTTTGCACTCGATTCTAAGCCGCAGGCGGTTTTTTGGATTACAAAAACCGGAAAAAAGTGCGGCTTAGATTCGAGTAAATACGGTATATACTAGAAACTATAATGCTAGTGAAAGAAGACCTGAAGATCATAAAAAGAAACATGGATATCCACAATTATGAAACAAGGCATGGAAAATATTTTCATATGGTTTACAGAAGATTAAAATTAGCAGCGAAAAGTCCCAATGTTAGAGGAGCTTTTTTTGATAACTTGTTACCAAATGAAGTTAAGATATTAACAGGGGATGCTTTTAAAAAGCGAGTCAAGCAGTGGCTTATCCAAAAATGCCCTTATAACTTCAATTTATCATGAATTACAAGGTAATAAGAAATAATGTAAACTAAAAGAAATTGTTATTTATCAAGAAAATTGAATTTATCATGAATTACAATGTAATAAGAAATAATGTAAACTAAAAAAAATTGTAATTGTAAAAACTTTATACTCATTTGAAAATGCACATGCATGTAAAATTGTGTGTTATGAGCAATAAATTGAATTGAATTCTCTTTTCTCCATGCCCTTCTTGATGCAAGTCTGAAGTAATAGCACAGGCCATTAGAACATGTAGAAGACTGCTCCAATGCTACTTGTCGATGAACAACTTAATTTTATCTAGACAATTTCAGGCAAAAGCAAGATTTTTAATTAAAAGAAAAAGAGGAATATTAGGAGAAACAGGTCTGTTCTTTGAGGGCACACACACCACTATCCTCTCAAGTATGGGCTAAGCTCAGCCAGTTTATCATCGTGGGAAACAGTGTTAATAGAGGCATTAGCACTGACTCCCAGAATATTGCCTAACTTTCAGCAGCACACTGTCTGCATGTAGTTATTAACATCCTACCTTTATAAATCACTAACATCTGGCAGAATGTCACATTTTACCCTTCTGCTCCCAATACCTAAAAACTTATAATGCATGCTTTAGCAAAGGGGACTCAACAATGCCTTAGCTCTATGTGGGGATACTTCGTTGTCCCTAACAACATACACAGTCATATGCTACAGTACCTCAGAAATAAGAGTAAAAAGAATATTCTAGAGATTTGTAATGAAATGTGGCAACAAGGAGGCTTTCAAGTGATGGGCAGTGTCATACTACTCCTCATGAAACTGGGAAAAGAAGCACAAAGCATAGATAATTATATACCAATGTATATAACAGCTTCCTTATGTAAATTGTTGGAAAGTATCATTAACGAGAGACCTTTTGGTGCTTGGAATACAGAAAAACTTCTTTCTCAATCCTAATGTGGTTTCCAAGAAGTCCAGTCCACCACTGGTTTTCCTCTGTGCCTAGAATCTGCAGTCATGATGACTGCATACCAACACCACTTGGTCACCATGTTCTTTGATCTACAAAATGCCTATAACACAACATGGGATTACTACAGCTTATCCACATTATATATGTGCAATAACTATTTGCCCACATTCAAAGTCATTTAGCTTCAACATTATGCACTCACAACTACATGGAACACTGTTCTGACCATGATTGATACATGCAACATATTGAGGACATTGCAAATGTGCCATTCATGATGAAATACAACAGTGCAATCTCCAGGATTGGCTAGCATCTGCATTTATGTTGAGGCATGAATTTTTCACAGTGTTTCCATATTTCTGTCCAACCCCTGTACATGTTTCATAGTCACCTTTATGAGTGACTAATGGCTAAATTACTTTAGAATAAAAACAAGTCTTGTACTCACCTTGAATATGGAGTACCAAGTTTTATTCATGAACTGAGAGGATAACCATCAATTCTCTGGGATATAAGTTTATGTGTCACTTCTAAAATATAGTTCTTATAACATGACATGTCTAAAAGCTGAACAGCTCATTTATATAAAAAATGGCAATGACCCACTGGAAAAATTTCTGCCGACACCCATGCTGCAGTCATAATGGTTTAATAGATGTTTGGGATTATGAAATGATTAATAAGGAGACAAGTGTCTGAGTTTTGTATACTGTCAAAGAATCACAGTTACTGGGGTTACAGAATTGCAGTATATTAACATAAAAATATTTTTTTAAGCTAGTGCTCAAAATTTAGCTCCACATGCAAGGTTGCAGTGGCCTAAAGGAATAAACCTTGTACAAAGTAATCCAATTTTCTTATATTTAGAATTAAGAAAGTTATGGGACAAAGTATAAAAGGGATGAAAAGTGTTTTAGATACAAACGTTATACAGGGTAATTTTTCCCACCATGTACAAACTATAGAAATTGGTCAATGAGAGGATATGCAACAAAAAAGGTCTAATGAACTTATGCCCGGAAATGCACGATTTCCAAGCTAGATGCCATTTATTCAGTCATACTTTGTTACAGAGACTGTGGTCTAATACTCAGTGTACCTTGTAGCCACAGTTACAGTGTGCATTGTTACAGAGCACAGTACAGTGCTCCTAGAGGATGGAACTGTTCCTCATACGTCATGCCCTAGCACCTTCTCCTGCCATATTAATTGGTAATGTTGTGTCCGATTCACTTCTCTTGGTGACTCGCCTTCTTGTTGATGTGATACAGTGTTGTACACAATTGTTCTGTATTTGAATCAAGAGCTTTCCAACATAGTGTTCAATTACAGAAAGGTAAATGGCAATGGGTCGCAGGCAGCGAGATTGTATCTGGTGACCTATCCCTGCCGACAACAACCACAGCATTCAATGTATGCAACAGTCTTTTGCCATTTGTCTGAGAAAGGATCATTTCAGGGAGCAGGAAATCATGAAGGATGTATCGCAATGTTTGGACGCCAGACTTGGAGGATAATATGATTAACACTGTGGAACGCCTGCCAATACAGGGTAAGCCAGACTACTGTGTGGAACGTTGTAACTACCCTTATCACTCACAGTGTGTGGAGGGCTTACTAGCAACAGACTATCCACACTGGTAGCATTTTTGTCACTGGTTTATTCACCAGGCAACCATGATTCCGGGATTTGTGTCACACGTCCTATTCACAGATGAGGCACCTTTACATGGAATGGTATCTTCAACATTTGTAAGTCATCTGTGGCATAGAATGCAGAACCTCCATGGTTTGGTGACAGCGAATCATCAGCATTGGTGCAGCCATGTGGGGGCCAGGATAATTGGACTATTGTATTTTGGGACGAGTCTTCCTTTCATGTTGCCTAACAGGCCAGAACTATCGGCGTTTCTTGTGAGTGACTTTGCGTCCCCTGCTGTAAGAAGTGCCACTGACGATTTGAAGGGTTATGAGGCTGCTACATAATGTTACTCCAGTCCACTTTGTCATTAATGTCCGGACACATCTCAATCATGTCTTCCCTGGTCGATGGATCAGACAACAGGGTCCAGTTGCATGGCCTGTTCATTCTCCGGATCTCAACCTGTGCGATTTCTTGTTATTGGGCCATCTCAAAAGTATCGTGTACACAGAGCTCATTCCAGATGTGGAGACAATGGAGCAGCATATTCATGCTGCTTTTGACACTGTTTGGATGCAGTCTGGCCAACGTGAACATGAGAGACATAACATGGCATGACACGTAAATGCATGCTTTGAGGCACACAGAAACCATTTTCAACACATACTGTAACTGTGACTGCATAGTGCAGCGCATATTAGAAAGCAGTCTCTGTAACAATGTATGACTGAATAAATGGTCTCTAGCTTGGAAACCATTCATTTCCAGAAATAAGTTAATTATACCTTTTTTGTTCTGTATCCTCTTATTGATTAACGCCTAGAATTGATACACGGTGGAAAAAAATCACCCTGTAGATAATAATGATTGTGTTCAACCAATGACACATTATGGATGGCTATTATATGGAGTTCAATTTAGTATATTTATAAACGTATGTGTATATTTAATTTATTAAATGACAAAATCTGGTTTGGGTTTGTATGATTTTCTGCTGGATGGTAACAATTATTGCTATAGGTTTGTGCACAGGAATTTTGTACTAGTTTGAATTTATTTAATGACGCACTTAGATTGAAGATTAGCCTGAGTTAGTATAAACTGTGAAGCTTGTCTCTTACCATAACTTAACTAAAGTATTCAGGATTAAGCTAGAGGCACAAACAGCTAATCAGCCCTCTTAATGGTTTAGTCTACACGTATTGCTGAAATGAAGGAATGTACAAATAGCTTACAATTAAGATATTATATGATTTTGCCACACATACTTAGTTTAAGAATGGATTATACCAGAGGTTACTTTACACCACTGCTCAAGTAACTTCTGGGCAGAATAATTTAATGTTAGCATCAAAAGGAACAAATATTTTCTGGATTCCAGTTTGGAATGATTAATCAATCCAATAATATACACAAGCTGCAAGATAATTAGAAACAATGGATACAAATTTAAATGTGTGTGTTACTGATATTTATTTACTTATGTCACATATTTATTGCAGCATCATTCAGCTAACCAAAGGAATACATAGACTAACTCCAGCAGAGTGATTTGTAACCCCACAACTACTTAGTTGATGAATAATATTCATGATCACTACACTATGGTTAGAAATGGTAAACTGTTTGCAGGTTTTTAGTCACTTGTTTGCATGTGGTGTGTTCACCGATGGACACTTTGTGTCTTTAAGGTGGGGCAGAGTCTGCAGCATACCCCAAGTTGTGGTATCTGCATGGGCTTTGTATCTACATCTACATTTACATTTATAGTCCGCAAGCCACCCAACGGTGTGTGGTGGAGGGCACTTTACGTGCCACTGTCATTACCTCCCTTTTCTATTCGTCACGTATGGTTCGCGGGAAGAACGACTGTCTGAAAGCCTCCGTGCGCGCTCGAATCTCATCTAATTTTACATTCGTGATCTCCTCGGGGGTATAAGTAGGGGGAAGCAATATATTCGATACCTCATCCAGAAACGCACCCTCTCGAAACCTGGCGAGCAAGCTACACCGCGATGCAGAGCGCCTCTCTTGCAGAGTCTGCCACTTGAGTTTGCTAAACATCTCCGTAACGCTATCACGGTTACGGAGTTTACTAAACATCTCCGTAACGCTATCATGGTTACCAAATAACCCTGTGACGAAACGCACCGCTCTTCTTTGGATCTTCTCTATCTCCTCCGTCAACCAGATCTGATACGGATCCCACACTGATGAGCAATACTCAAGTATAGGTCGAATGAGTGTTTTGTAAGCCACCTCCTTTGTTGATGGACTACATTTTCTAAGGACTCTCCCAATGAATCTCAACCTGGTACCCACCTTACCAACAATTAATTTTATATGATCATTCCACTTCAAATCGTTCTGCACGCATACTCCCAGATATTTTACAGAAGTAACTGCTACCAGTGTTTGCTCCGCTATCATATAATCATACAATAAAGGATCCTTCTTTCTATGTATTTGCAATACATTACATTTGTCTATGTTAAGGGTCAGTTGCCACTCCCTGCACCAAGTGCCTATCCGTTGCAGATCTTCCTGCATTTCGCTACAATTTTCTAGTGTTGCAACTTCTCTGTATACTACACCATCATCCGCGAAAAGCCGCATGGAACTTCCAACACTATCTACTAGGTCATTTATATATATTGTGAAAAGCAATGGTCCCATAACACTCCCCTGTGGCACGCCAGAGGTTACTTTAACGTCTGTAGATGTCTCTCCATTGATAATAACATGCTGTGTTCTGTTTGCTAAAAACTCTTCAATCCAGCCACACAGCTGGTCTGATATTCCGTAGGCTCTTACTTTGTTTATCAGGCGACAGTGCGGAACTGTATCGAACGCCTTCCGGAAGTCAAGGAAAATACCATCTACCTGGGAGCCTGTATCTAATATTTTCTGGGTCTCATGAACAAATAAAGCGAGTTGGGTCTCTCACGATCGCTGTTTCCGGAATCCACGTTGATTCCTACAGAGTAGATTCTGGGTTTCCAAAAACGACATGATACGCGAGCAAAAAACATGTTCTAAAATTCTAAAACAGATCGACGTCAGAGATATAGGTCTATAGCTTCGCGCATCTGCTCGACGACCCTTCTTGAAGACTGGGACTACCTGTGCTCTTTTCCAATCATTTGGAACCTTCCGTTCCTCTAGAGACTTGCGGTACACGGCTGTTAGAAGGGGGGCAAGTTCTTTTGCGTACTCTGTGTAGAATCGAATTGGTATCCCGTCAGGTCCAGTGGACTTTCCTCTGTTGAGTGATTCCAGTTGCTTTTCTATTCCTTGGACACTTATTTCGATGTCAGCCATTTTTTCATTTGTGCGAGGATTTAGAGAAGGAACTGCAGTGCGGTCTTCGTGAAACAGCTTTGGAAAAAGGTGTTTAGTATTTCAGCTTTACGTGTGTCATGCTCTGTTTCAATGCCATCATCATCCCGGAGTGTCTGGATATGCTGTTTCGAGCCACTTACTGATTTAACGTAAGACCAGAACTTCCTAGGATTTTCTGTCAAGTCGGTACATAGAATTTTACTTTCGAATTCACTGAACGCTTCACGCGTAGCCCTCCTTACGCTAACTTTGACATCGTTAAGCTTCTGTTTGTCTGAGAGGTTTTGGCTGCGTTTAAACTTGGAGTGAAGCTCTCTTTGCTTTCACAGTAGTTTCCTAACTTTGTTGTTGAACCATGGTGGGTTTTTTCCGTCCCTCACAGTTTTACTCGGCACGTACCTGTCTAAAACGCATTTTACAATTGCCTTGAACTTTTTCCATAAACACTCAACATTGTCAGTGTCGGAACAGAAATTTTCGTTTTGATCTGTTAGGTAGTCTGAAATCTGCCTTCTATTACGCTTGCTAAACAGATAAACCTTCCTCCCTTTTTTTATATTCCTATTAACTTCCATACTCAAGGATGCTGCAACGGCCTTATGATCACTGATTCCCTGTTCTGCACTCAGAGAGTCGAAAAGTTCAGGTCTGTTTGTTATCAGTAGGTCCAAGATGTTATCTCTATGTATAACCCCTGTGAGTAGCATGATACACCACCGAATAAATGCACATGCCTTGACAACAGTGAATGACATCATGGCAGGACAGAAGACATCTGAAGAAGTGTCAAAACTGTCATTCTTTTAACAGGTCTCAAATGTCATATATCAGGGTTTATTACAGCCAGTGTTCTCTGATATGTAATGATAATAATGAGAAAATTTACCGTATATTTGAGATAGGACATAAGGAGTTACTGAATGAAAAGGTACTTCATATTCATTGGTATGAAACAGTCTGGAGATTCTCATATTTTAGCACAAACATCTGCAACCGCAGAAGCAACAACACCCTTCAAGTTGCACTGCCATGGTCCAAGGAGAAAATTTAATTACATGTGCAACGGTTCAGAACTTCCAGATAACAACAAATCTAAATCTGGACACACATATATTTAAAGGGGAACACTGCCAAACATTCATACACAATATTTGTACTGTATCACAAGAATTTTTCGATGAATAAATGAAACACTGGAAAATCCAGGATAAAATAATGACAATATTGTGAAAAAGATAGATTGCTACTCACCATATAGAGGAGAAGTTGAGTCACTAAATATATGAGCTTTTGACCAAAAGGCCTTCTTGTAAAGTAGACAACACACACAACACACACACACACACACACACACACACACACACACACACACACACACACACACGACCACTGTCCAGCCACTGGGGCGGGCCGTGTGTGTGTGTGTGTGTGTGTGTGTGTGTGTGTGTGTGTGTGTGTGTGTGGTGTCTAGAAGAAGGCCTTTCCGCTGAAAGTTCACATTTTTAGCAGTCTCTTTATTGTGCTCGTCTGCAACTCAACATCTCCTCTATATGGTGAGTAGCAATCTATCCTTTTCATAATAACTGAAAAATGGCTTAAAATCCTGTGGATGCTCAATTTGTGCCAGTCCCCACTGATAACACAGTAGATAAGGGAAAGATGGTGGCATAGTGTAACATAAAATTGTTATGATATAGCAATACGACATTCAGTTAACAGAAATACATATTGAGAAAACCGCTGGCTGACATTATCAACCTCTAATGATATCAAATACAAGAATAATCTCAGAATAGTTGCATCAATGTATAATTAGTTAATCAAGCCACAAATTGGGGGTGGGGGTGGGGGTGGAGGGGGACAAATAAAACAAGATATCCATTACTGACCATCTGTAATTTGACTGTAATATACAAGTGAAATTTTTAAGCACCATAACTTATAGCATTGATCTACACAGTAGATCACTATTACATCTGATATAATATGTACATACATACAAAACTAAAAGGCATAAATTTTATACAGAAAAAATATACAAGTATCTTAAATAATATACACTGATGACATTGTGGCAAGGACATATGAAAATAAATGCTATTTTCAAAATACTATTTACAATAACACAATTTTTCAAATCTTACTTATTCCGTGCTCGCAGAAGTTGGTGTTTATGTAACAATAAGTTTAACAACAACTTGCCTCCAATCTTTGAAAATGCATTTTGTGTTTTCATATATAATATATAAAATGTGTCTGACATGAAGTTTAACTCTACTGTCAACTTGAACTGCTGAACATACAATATCTTGAAGTTCTCAAAATACCAACAAAATATGTAAAATGTTCAAAGTTATCAGCTGATTTATTTGCACAAACCTTCTTCTGAAATCACAGTCATCACATAACAAGAGGGCAGATTTTGACAATAAATAGCATTTGCACAAATTCCAGCAATTATACATTTTTCTTGTAAGATCATTAGAAATGAAGTTCCCATAATGAGTGAAAGTAAAAGTCTAAATTACAACAAGGGATACAAAATACAAATCCATGCCCTCAAATAATTTGAGATCCATTGTTTAAGTTGCACATCATCGTGCTGACGGAACAGGAAGTAAAATGATAGGAAATAGTCACTCACAGTTTATTGGGGTAAGAGCAAACACACGCATATGATGCACAAATACAAACAAAAGACAAATGTAAACAGAAAGAATTGAAAAATAATCTTATCTTTAGATAAAAGGAGAGCTAGAAGCAGAGTAGCAACAGGATTCAAAATGGTAATCATGTTGGTCTAACTAATACTCATACCCATAGTGTTGGACATCAAAACAGTATTTATTAACAAGCCAATAAAACAAGACCAACTAAAGCATGGATGAGAGAGATAAGTTACAAAGAAAATTTCCATCTCTTCAAAACATATTATCAGGTGAAAAAAAAGCTAGAATGTACAGATGCTGGAGGTTCGAAGTAATCATATCAAATGCTGAATCAGGAGATACACAGTAATGTACATGGGAATTACACTACACTAAAGCTGAATTCAAGACACTTGAGCACAAATGTTTGGTTGTAAAGTCCACTTGTAGTTCCAAAAACTTTGACATTCCTCTTCAGATCTGGGATATTGAGAAATTTTTCAACATTTCCAAAGCATGTACAAAAAAATCAAGAGAACAATGGATTACAAGATAACTATTTTCACTGTCTGCACTTTCCTTTAAATTAATGGCCAATTATTTTCTATGCTTTTAACTGCATATGACAAGTCTGTTCTAAAAAAGTAAAGGATTATTTAGTGCTCCTTTTTTCTGCAGCACTTCACTTCTTTCTCTCCTGCTCCACTCATACTGAAATTTCAGCAGCAATACCAGAGTATTTGTCTCTTTTGATCAGCCCATGAGGATGTAATTCATGAGTCACAGTTAGCAGCAAGTAACTGTGCACGCGATTGTTAAATATATATTTCTCTTTGCTTACCTTACTTTATGTACATGAGGTAATAACATAATATATAATTTTCATCCTCAAATAATGTACAATGTTCATGACTAGATTCAGCTCAGGAAATTTGACTGCATTTCATTAATGAGTACTGATCAGCCTCACATTTTGAAGAGTTAATGTAAACTGTTTTCCCTCTAATTCTGAATAAATACGACTCTTCTACATTCTCACTAAGTTAAAATGAAACCAACTGATACAGGAGGGAATGTATATAATTCAGGCAGCCATATAAAAAAGACAATTTTGCACTCAGTGACTCTCGAAAACACTGATGCACAAACATCACTGAGTAAATGTCCTCAATGAAAAACTGAAAAAGGGAGAGAAGCAAGGAAGGGGACAAGTATTTGCATACCAGCTGAGAACATTATCGAAGGTGAACATACAAGCCAAGATTTAATACAAAGAAGTTCCTATAGACAAATACTCATGCTTGTTACAGGAAAGCTTCTCTAAATAAATATCTCTCAGACTAACTCTTACATTGCAACTATATCCATAAAAAATCAAACAGGGTTTTAACAAAATTCATATTAAGTTTGGATATCACATGCATAAAAATTCATATAGTGGCTATCATTACACACAGTTAATAGGAGCTAAAGCTTAAAGGAAGTGTTTATCCATCTGCACACATACTATTTATCAGTAAAAGAAACAACATTTTATAACAAAGCAATTAAAAGTAGCATAGAACCGTTTAGACATTTTACTGGCAACATGAAGTAGGGGGAAAAAGTAAACACAACACAAAAGATTTACTAAATATTATTAAGTTTATCTCCAATTCTGTCATCACATATTTAATTTATATCATCTATTTGTAAAAATCTACGCTAAATTAAAGTAATTAAGGTATAAAAAATTCTCATATCGAAACATACAGAAATAATATTAGAATGGCAGACAAGTAACATGGTAGTTTAGAAACAAATATACTGCACTTCTCTTGATATTATTCCTGTCTAACAGCAGCATTTTTTGTCCAAATTATACAAAGACCGACATGTCGATTCTTTGTGAGTAATGTAGAATGTCAGTTACACTATACAGGCAGTATACTAAAATATTATGCCAGTTTATTTTTTGCCTCTGTATCAGCACAAAGGGAATTAATTAGTAATTGGAAAAGTTAGATTTTTCCACTGAATCAAAATTTAAATGTTGAATGTATGAATTTAGTTTTAAATCAATTCTGGCTGAAAATAAAACAATGCTGTATTTAGACATTCTCTAACACAAACAAAATGGATATATGGATTAAACAGCTACAAGTACTATAGATTTTGCAAATTATTAAAATATGTATCTAAATAGCCTGAATAAAGAAAAATAGAAAGGAGTATTTTCAGGGGTGGGAAGTGTGATTCAACAAACTTTGTTTCAAAGTTGAAAATGCTACCAAACTATTATTATGAACTCCGTTACTCTTGTGTCATCTATTGTGGACAGACATAAAATTAAATTTCTCTCAGTTGATTTTAACAGAAACAGACAAAACTGTACACACCACAAGACGTTTGAATCAACAGCATTCTCTGGTACGTCAGGAATAGTAAAGCATCATCAAAGCCATACTGCAGTTCAAAGTAAGAAATAAAATTTAATTCTACAACATAGCCTTCCTTTTAAGGATTAGGAAACTAGTGAGAAATTAGACAGCAAGAAAATATAACACGGTCATAATGATACCAGTGTCTGAGAGACCTTCTAAAGGGTTGAACAATATGTAATCCTCTCACTCTCATGAATTTTATCTTCACATTGATATGTGGGCACTATCATTACCTTTTAATTCTTGTCTTTGCGTGAAGCAAAATTTACCTTAAAACAAATCACTCTAGCTCTGCTTTTATCAACACAGAATTTGTTTATTAGATTTCTTGTGGGAGTGGTGGTCTATATTATGTGATCCCCACTGATGCTACCTTTAATCAAGTAGGCATTGTTGACCACAAACAGTGAATTTGTAATTTTCTGAAATTTGTAAGTTAAAAACAGAATACTCATGGCAAAAAACTTTTTTTTAATACAAAAGCCTGAAACATGAAGCATTTCACTAGTACCACACTGACAATAAAAATATATGGAAACCATGAGCTGAAACTACTATTTTAATAGCCTACTTGAGCCCACAAGGACAAACATCTGTAATTTTATGTTGCTCCACATCAGACTAAAAACGTATCTTGACATGGCAGAGTATGCTCATTTCTACACGTCACTGACTTTTGCACTCACAATAGCGTGTCTTCTTCATTAGCATTTACAATGTAGGAAAAGATAGATTGTTACTTACCGTATGGATGACACATTAAGTTGCAGATAGGTACAATCAGAAGACAGTTATGTATAAGCTTTTGACCACAGACTTTGTCAGAAAAAGAGAAAAACATACTATTCACTCACACAAGCATGCAAACCTCATGCAGCCATAACCACCAACTCTGGCAACTCGGGCCACAATCAATAAAAATTCTTGTCAAAGTTGGAGGTTGTGAACATGAGGTGTGCTTGCTCCTGTGAATGAGTGGAGTGTTTTTTTACAATGGCTACGGCTGAAAGCTTACGTGTGAATCTGCAACTTAATGTGTCATCTTTACAGTAAGTAGCAATCTCTCTTTACTTATATGGTTAATACTCCTACCTGGAGTTTCCATTGTTTGTCATTTTTATCATTTACTTAAGAGTACAGAAATAGGCATAGAGACAAAACAAACAACAAACTATCCCTTCAGGCCTTGGCAACAAGTTTGCAAGTTAACTATCACTTGATGGAGACTAAAATAATTTATATTTGAGTTAAATAAGAAGTGTCAAAATAATCATAACATAAACTTCATCTAACAGGGAGAAATAGCAGTTGCAGTTCCAAAGGTCTTTGTACGTAATTTTAGTGCTTTAGATTCCACAAGATGGCATTTTTATCAGCCAGGTAATGCTCATAAGCATCTGGCTTACAAATCATAAAATCAAAACACTTTGAAAAACAAGTGGGGGAAAAAGAGCCTTATAAAGTGACAAATGTGGTATCTTTTTTCTAACCATTCATATAACACATCATGTCCATACTTGCTTTGTCACTGTGCCAAACAGTAGTCAAATACTGATGTGAAATAAATGAAAGTACATTCACTAGGTTGATGTTACATAAGATCAATTTTTAGACTTCTTGTTCCACTCAAAAAAGAGGTTTCTGTAAATAAATTATACACAACTGCAACCAGTCACTTTTTTCATTAGTAATGCTTTATTACATTAACCGGTTTTCGAACCCTTTCAGGTTCATCTTCAGATGATTTCGGGAGAATCCGGGAAGCTACATCATTATTGGTAGTAGCATAATGCTGGGTGCTGGTTTGCGACAGTATAGGCGGCTTTTTTCGTATCTGCCTGCATCCATTTTGAAGTCCAGAACACTTTCACACAAGCTATATTAGTTCACACTTTAACAGTGACACTTCACCAGCATCCAGCATGCGCTTTACAACTGTTAAGCAACAGTTGTAAAGCGCATGCTGGATGCTGGTGAAGTGTCACTGTTAAAGTGTGAACTAATATAGCTTGTGTGAAAGTGTTCTGGACTTCAAAATGGATGCAGACAGATACGAAAAAAGCCGCCTATACTGTCGCAAACCAGCACCCAGCATTATGCTACTACCAATAATGATGTAGCTTCCCGGATTCTCCCGAAATCATCTGAAGATGAACCTGAAAGGGTTCGAAAACCGGTTAATGTAATAAAGCATTACTAATGAAAAAAGTGACTGGTTGCAGTTGTGTATAATTTATTTACATTAATATACAGTCACGGTTCTAAAATATCCGTAATGGATAAGCATAAAAAGAGGTTTCTGTCTAACATTAAGAGCTCTGATAACAAGTAGTATATCGTTTCAAAGAACAGGTTCTTTGAATACTTCATTATACATGAGCATGTAATTGCTTTAGTGTATCATTATCACAACTTAGCTACCATAATTTTGTGATTCAGGAAGCCTCAACTACATTATTTTTCCCTGAGAAAAACTTTATAAAGTGCCTCTGACAGTTAAGTCTGAGAAATATTTTAAAAAACTTTTTATTAACCTTCCACACTTATGATTTTTATTTGAGTGTCTTTTATTCCCCTTCAGCCTCCTCATATTCAGTAACCTGTGTAGTTCCAATAGTTGTTATTTCTTTAGTGACTTGTTTTATTTTTTGACAATGGAAATTCCTGGATGGAGCAATATGTAAAATAAAGGAAAGGCAACCACTCATTTGTAGCTGTCTAATGTGTGGTGCATAGAAACAAGCAACAGAAAACTATGCATACTGGCTTTCGAGCTCTTAATCTTCTGCTAGTAGAAGTATACAAACATTCACACACACATCTGCACAGACATCAAATGCACATGTCCATATCCACAGTGGAGTGTCTTTTTTGGCATGAACAGCATTGCCTCTCTAATTTTATTTCCAGCTGCTTCTTTACATCAAACAGCTGACTTTCTTAATACTGTATCAGGTCTCTCAAATTCACAAGCTATCATCTATTCATAAATTGCCACAGACTTACTTGCCATAGGCACCAGTATTTGGTTTAGAGTAAGACCCCCCCCCCCCCTTACTGACCAAATTTTTGGGAAGAGTGTGTAAGGGAAACATGGGAGAAGGGGAAGGAGGCACACCCTTATCAAAATCAAAGGCAGTTATAATAAGATGTAAAAGAGAAACAACTTATAAAAGAAATCATAATGAAATTGTAATCAAATCTTGGTTCAGTATAAATGAATTTACGCAGCAAAAAGAAAAACACACACACACACACACACACACACACACACACACACACACACATACACACACACGGGGGGTGGGGGTGGGGAGGGAGGGAGGGAGGGAGGGAGAGAGGGAGAGAGGGAGGGAGGGAGGGAGGGAGGGAGAGAGAGAGAGAGAGAGAGAGAGAGAGAGAGAGAGAGAGAGAGAGATTCCATGCTGATCAATAAGAGTAACCATAACCATCAGTTGCAACAATGGAATTTTTACAATTTCCTAAAAAAAATACTGCATATTTAGTAAATTTGCTTTACAAGAAGTGAGAATTTGCTGGTATATTGGTTAATTGTTACAAAATTATTTTTTTAATGTCCAGGTTCCTGCCATAACACTGGAGCGAATTAAACATGATTAACTTGATTTAATGATTGCCCTTTTTGGACACATTATACTGCATCACATAAAACTCCATCACATAAAACTCAATGGAAATAAAACAGTAATGGTTTAAGTTAATAATTACAATTGGCTACCAAACCAAACTTCGGTAAATAGTATTTAACATTGTTACAGAATTGTCTGCTGCCTTCATGCTTCTCAAGGCATAAATTTAGTTGCTGTTCACCATATCTTGCCCAGTGATGGAAAGAAAACTAACTAAACTGTTACTATACACTTTCAGTCAAATGTTGAAGTTCAGTTAAGGAAAGAGAGACAAATTTAAAGAATTTAGGGGAGTATTATAAATGTTTTCTGACGTAAGTTAGATGCCCTGATAACAGTAAATATAAAAAAGGATTCTGATGCACATTTAAAATTTCATTATGTTCCTTCAGATAAATAAATTCTAGAATATTATATATATTCCTATCACACAGGCAGAAAATTCTCGAAGGATTGCACCAATGATATACCGTATTACTGGCAAAACAAATGACTGTTTTATGACAGTAAATTGTCATTTAAGAAGGTAATTGGTATGTGTGCCAAAAAAACTAGCACATGCAATGTATTATTTAGGCATAGTCACATTTAGTCGGAAATTGACTAATACTATTTTTATACAATACAGACCAAAAGAGAAGAAAATCATACCCCAAAGGTATTGTACAAAACAAAGTCATAAACTGTATGTAAAAATTGAATGAAACACTACCCACCATAATTTCAGAATAATTTAAAATTTCAATTTCCTATCATTTTGTAAGAGTTAGATTCAATGAAATGTTATGAATACTGCACAGGGAGGGGGGTGGGGGGGTGGGGGGTGGGGGAATTGGGCACAGAGAAATATGAAACTGTTCATTTACAATTTCTCGAATGAGTTCTATGTAGCAGAAGTCACAGCAGGAATTAGTTGCGATTTCATTTAGCTCAACAGAAAGGTTTCTAACAGTCGCTGACAAACACCAGCACATAAATATAATAGTTTCAAATTGGCTGCATCCTCCTTAAACCAAAGCTGATGCAGGCAGTGAACTGTGTTTTGGTTTCATCTTGTTAAGGAAAACTTTTATGCAACCACTGAAGTCAGCACTCACTAAAACATAGCCCCCACAACCCTTTGTGTGCTGTTCTACTAAAGGATCTTCAACCTTAAGGTTCTGACTAGCTAATGTTCCTTCTTGTTCCTCTATCTGCCGAATTATGATGTCAGGATTTGGAGCAAATATAGCACATGTCACAACAGCATTGTGAGCTTTGATTCCTTCCCAAAAGTCATTCCTATCCCTTCGAACAGATGAAAATTTTGAATAATCATGATGAGTCTTCCAGATATATATACATTGGTTCTCAGAGCCACTAACAATATATTTTCCATCATGACTGAAGCTTGCTCTTATTTGGCTACTAACATTGACGTATCCTTTATATTTACAAGATAGATTCAAGTCCCTAAGGTCGTAGAGCCGAATACGACTGTCATTTGAAGTTACAAGTATTTTGTCCTCTCCAGGCATTGGTTCAATACCACTAATTTTTCTCCCTCTTGAATTTTTGCCTCTTGTGGAGCGTACATCAATCTGTGTGTGGTACTTAAGCTGTTCTGTTGTATAAAATATACATCGCCCATCATACGAACCCACAACAGCAAACTTCCCATTCTGACAAAAATTCGCAGCAGTAATTAGCTTTGTTTGACCATCAAGCTCATTCCACACAGCAACTTTTTTATCAGGGATGTTCCACAATCTTAATTTACCATCCAGAGATCCACTTAGAAAGTAACGGTCATCTCGAGGATGGAACACAATGGCAGTAACAAAATCAATATGTTGAAAACACACCAAGCATTCTTTTCTTGAAATGTGCCACAGCCTGACAGTCTTGTCCATCGATGATGACAGTACAAAGTAATTCTTAGACCATGAAACATCAAGCAAATCTGAAGTGTGACCAGTGTATGTACAAAATGGTTTTGGCATGAATGGGCATCTCTTCACTTCTTCATTTTTCATATCAGCAAATGCAGCATTTGGATCTTCTGAGGAATGCTGGGAAACTAGTGACTCTTGAGACGGAGTAGGTGATACTTTCTCTGCATTATATTTTGTACGCATATCTTGGAAATACGTGTATGCACTACGCACAACCCATATTCTTAGTACACGATCTTGACCTGCTGTGGCAAGGAGGCGACCACAAGAGGAAAATTTCATACACCATACAGGCCCCACATGCTCACCACTTAGGTCTTGAACATGCTGAAGGCTATCAAATTCATACGGACCCTTATGACTACCAGAAGCTTTGAGCTTGATATATTGCTCACCAGGGTTAACTTCATCAACAATATCCATAACATCTTCTTTGTGGCGAGCATGTGACACTTCCTGTGCAATGGACTTAGCCTTGTCCATTGTTTTTCTCACTTTTGAGCCCAAAAACTTTTTAAGCTGTGCTGTACGTTTACGCATTTTACTCACATCTGCATCTTCTGGTGGTATAGATGACTTTTTGCTATCAACACTCTCCTCATCAGATTCCTTCTCCTTCTCAAGACTTGAATTGCTCACATACTCTGACGTAAGCCTCATGATATGAAGGGAAAGTGGATTTATACACTGTGGTAATTTGTCTTCTGCAATGCTGAGTGGGACACGCTCTCCAGTATCAAGGTTCAGAACAGTGACCTGCTCCAAAATTTCCTGAAATCAAATCAAAAATAGTAATCTGTAGTTCTGAATATGAAACTTTACACATAAAATTGTTCTTTGATAATATTTTCATATTTAATGTTAACAGTTCACCTAAAAGCAGCCTTAGTAATAACACTGAGGTACTTTACTAATATAAGGGGCATTCAAAGAGAAACAAGCTGGAGACAAAATTACAGAAACCAGTACCTGTATGTCAGAAGTATTGACCCTGGCTGTGAGACACTTGTCCCACTGTGACACAAGGCGGTGAATGGCTGTGTCATAAAATTTCCGGGGCTGTGGTGTTAACCAGTTCCACATGTACAGCTGGACGTCATCATCCGAGGTGAAATGTTTGCCCCCTCAGAACCTTTTTAAGGGGACCAAAAAAGGGTGTAATCACAGGGAGAGAGGTCTGGACTATACGGAGGGTGGCTAAGAACCCCCCATTTAAATTTCTGCAGGAGTGCTGCAACGCTTTGCATTGTCATGGAGCAGAATAACCCCACGGGTGAGATTGTCTGGTCGTTTTGATTTGATCACTTGATGAAGGGTGGTCAAGGTTTGCGAGTAACGCTGGGCATTCACTGTTCCCCATGCTGCAGGAAGTGAATCAGAAGGGGGACATCTTGATCAAAGAAGAACGTCAGCATAACCTTTCCTGCACTTGTGTGGATGGCCTTGGCTATTTTTGGTTGTGGTGACCCTAGATGCTTCCACTGGAGACTTTGTCATTTTGATTCTAGTTCGAAGTGATGAAACATTGCTTCATCTCCAGCCACCACTCGTGCCCAGAATGTATTCCTTCCTGAGCATAGTGCTGCAGATGAGTAAGACAGTGGGCTATTCGACATGATTCCTGGTGTGGTTGAAGACTGTGGAGCACCCATTGGGCACACACTTTGCCCATGTGCAGTTGTTCCTTCATGATGGTGTGAACACTTCCGACCCTCAATCCGACCACAGTGTCTATGGCTTTCAGTCACTCGGCGGTCCTGGGTAATGAGTGCATTACTTAACTGAACGACGTCATCGGTAATGCAGTGTGGTGCTCCAGACGGTGCCTCATTGGTTAATGACACCCGTACTTCCCTGAAGCGCTTGTGCCACGCCTTAACCCTGTCAAGGGACATGCAGTGTTTGCTGTACACTTGACATTTGTCGATGAATGTCCGTTCCTCCTACTCATTATGTTGTCAGAAAATGAACACCACTTCTTTGTTCTTCTGTTGACACCTTCCATGTCACTGTTTGCAATGCCACTGGCAGCATTGGACAATTGATGCATGCTGCTGCTAGCTCTATATAGCCACGTGACAGGCACAGGTGCCCTTTAGCGATGGGCTGTGAACTTCCATGCTCTGGTTGGAACAAAACCACGAAATTACCCTCCTGTCACCAGTTTGCACATTCCAGGCTCGGCTCATTTCTTTTTGAACACCCCTTATATCTTTCCCCTTCCTTTTCAATTTTTAAATCACTGAAAATTTAAATTTGTATGAATGACAAGACATATACAAAGTATAGGATAGACTGCTGCTCACTATAAAGATGACCGTTGAGTTGCAGATAGGCACAATGAAAAGACTGTTACACATTATAGCTTTCAACCAAAGCCTTCTTCAGCTCCGACTGGTCGGAACTACCAGTGGTATCAGTCGTGTGAGAGTTGTGATATCACAAGTGATATATATCACTTGTATCACTAGCAAAGATATTGTGTGGTAAGTATATAACATATCAATGAGTATCATGACTCACTGGATGGGAATCATTTAATAAACAAAACACTGATAGTTTACTTAGAATGCCTTCCGTAATTATAGACCTTTTTCAACAAAAATGCTCGATAAATTAATGTTTCAAAGAAAGTTTCATCACACAGAAACAGAATCTACTGACAAATGTTGAGTCCGTGAGCTTTTATTTCAGAATAATCACCCAAATAACTAACAAGAAACCTTTTGTTGACCAAGAGAAGCAATAGCATAATGCTTGCAAATTATGAAGTTTGTAAGCAATTCGTTTACAAGTAATGCATTGATTCTGTTGAGCCAGTCCATTTCTTGAATAAATTTACTGGTGTTGACGAAACATGTGCCTCTCTTTGTTTGTCACATAATTAAAACGTTCAACCCTCACCACCTTGACACTTCTTTTCCCAATGTTACAACAGCTCAGAATACGCATACTAGAATAAGCAGCTTTCATTAAAATGCCAGTTTTCATTTCAACAGCACTTTCTGCTAAAAACAAATCAACAGCTACTCCTCGTTTTGTAATCATGAGCTTTCATGCAGACTTCCATCTCATTTCAGAATCCCTGTTTAGTATCCATCAGTGATTTGGATTCCACGCCCAGCTTGAGTATAGATATGGAGAACAGGTCAGAGATACTTGGGCTACGTACTCAAGCCACATCTTACTCACACGAGGTGCTGCCACAACAAGCATGTCATGTGGAGCCATCCAATGACATGAGACTGCCTGTAAATACCACATCCTGGCACTTGCCAGTCAATCGCTTGCTGGTCTTTGAAGCATCACTGAGAGTTTCATGTTGTGGTTTCGATTGCTCTCTGGACTCTTGTCTATGCTTAAGATGAATTTGCTACGCTCTCGACTTTTTTTGGTTAACCAATCACTTCGTTAACTCCACTGTCATCAGCCTCAGGTACCAATTGTTTGTTCCCCCTGTCTCTGCATTGTAGCTATTACAAGTGATCATAAATGATGTTCTGTCCACGCAATATGATTGAAAAGTTGTAACGAGAGCTGCAGTTTCTAAAACTGAGGACCTGGTGAATCTAGTTTCAACTGTGATACCACTCTCCGAACTTGACATGTTATGCCTTAATTTTCTACAGTCTATCTGGTCTAATGAGGAGGTATTGAATAGGATTGGGGAGAAGAGAAGTTTGTGGCACAACTTGACTAGAAGAAGGGATCGGTTGGTAGGACATGTTTTGAGGCATCAAGGGATCACAAATTTAGCATTGGAGGGCACCGTGGAGGGTAAAAATCGTAGAGGGAGACCAAGAGATGAATACACTAAGCAGATTCAGAAGGATGTAGGTTGCAGTAGGTACTGGGAGATGAAGAAGCTTGCACAGGATAGAGTAGCATGGAGAGCTGCATCAAACCAGTCTCAGGACTGAAGACCACAACAACAACAACAACAACAACAACATCTGGTCTTGCACCATATGCAAGCGAGTTAAAATAGATCTAGATATGTTGCAGAGTATGGGATGTACGTCCCTAGTATCATCAAGCCAAATGGATCAATTAAAATCGTGGTGACGAAGCCTACTGTTAATGCTGAAACAAATCGATCTTTTTGTAATAAATGTCTTTCAAGGACATAATAGATTTTGTATAACCAGTTATGCTACTATTAGTGTTATTTCTTCATTTGAAATATAGATCTATTTCAGCTGTATAGCTATCACCACATTATGTTTTCAAGTCCTGACTTCCGCGTAATATAGTTGATTCTGTAGTCATCTATTTGTTTACTGACTATATTAATTCATTGTTACTTCCACAGTAATCAGTTTTGTGTTCCGGTATAGTCTGACACTTCATTAATAATGGTCAGAATAAACTCAATTTTGAGTTGAAACTTCATGACAGCTGTTATATCAGATGAACAGCAATATTTTATGGTTAACTAAAATAATGCAATATGTAATTGCGTAGGCTTCCGCGGCCAGAGTCAGTCGACATAAAAGTTTTCTGGGTTTGGTACCGCGTCATAATGTAAAAACTACTGCTGCTATAGAAAAGCCAACATTTCGGCCATTAGATCCAGAAGAAGACCGCTGCAATCGTGGCCGAAAAGTTGGCTTTTCTATAGCAGCAATAGTTTTTACATTATGACGCGGTACCAAACCCCGAAAACTTTTATGTCGACTAATGCAATATGGTTACTACAATATTGCTGCTCATCTGACATAATTT
Organism: Schistocerca nitens; assembly: GCF_023898315.1. Classification (NCBI taxonomy): domain Eukaryota; kingdom Metazoa; phylum Arthropoda; class Insecta; order Orthoptera; family Acrididae; genus Schistocerca; species Schistocerca nitens. The sequence goes on along the minus strand of NC_064614.1, from coordinate 498,187,247 downwards.
CCACCTTGAATTAAGTTTATTCCTGACCATTATTAATGAAGTGTGAGAACATACTGAAAAAACACACAACTGGTTAGTTTGAAAATAACAACAAAAGAATATAGCCATAAACAAATACACAGCAATAGAATCAACGATATTGCATGGAAGTCAGGACTTGAAAACAAAACCTGATGATGGCAATATAGCTTAAATAGGCCTATAGTTCAAGTAATAATAATAATAATAATAATAATAATAGCATCATAACTGGTTGACCTGTATACAATTCCTTGACTGGAGGAATTGGGGGCAAACTTGGCTGGGAGTCATCTTTTTCAAAGATAGATCTCACTGACGCCTACTTTCAATTGAGTGTAGATGATCAGATGAAGCAGTTTTTACTGATTAATATGCCATTTGGCATGTATTGTTGTAACACGTTGCCATATGGGGTCACAAGTGCTCCCATGAGATTTCAGAGGTACTTTGAGCAACTCATCCGATGCATCCCCCAACTGTGTTAGTTATTTAGATGAATTGCTAATTACTGGGGTCACATGGGAGCAGCACCTGCGCATCCTACAAATGGTCTTGGAGCAGCTCCAGGCCACAGTCTGCATTGTCAAATAGACAAACGTAGATTCTTTGAGCCCAGTGTCAAGCACCTGGGAGATATGTTAAGCAAAGAAGGTCTCACACTATAACAGTACAGCATCCCCTAGGACTCATATGCAATGTCCGATTCCATCTTTTTTATATATGCCCTCGGATAGTTATCAGACAATTCAGTGCTTCCTAAGGCCTTGTATGTGTGTCTCATATATATATATATATATATATATATATATATGGTTATAATAGAGGGAAACATTCCACGTAGGAAAAATATATCTAAAAACAAAGATGATGTGACTTACCAAATGAAAGTGCTGGCAGGTCGACAGACACACAAACGAACACAAACATACACACAAAATTCAAGCTTTCGCAACAAACTGTTGCCTCATCAGGAAAGAGGGAAGGAGAGGGAAAGACGAAAGGATGTGGGTTTTAAGGGAGAGGGTAAGGAGTCATTCCAATCCCGGGAGCGGAAAGACTTACCTCAGGGGGGAAAAAAGGACAGGTATACACTCGCACACACACACATGTCCATCCACACATATACAGACACAAGCAGACATATTTAAAGTTTATTAAATATGTCTGCTTGTGTCTGTATATGTGTGGATGGACGTGTGTGTGTGCGAATGTATACCTGTCCTTTTTTCCCCCTAAGGTAAGTCTTTCCGCTCCCGGGATTGGAATGAATCCTTACCCTCTCCCTTAAAACCCACATCCTTTCGTCTTTCCCTCTCCTTCCCTCTTTCCTGATGAGGCAACAGTTTGTTGCGAAAGCTTGAATTTTGTGTGTATGTTTGTGTTCGTTTGTGTGTCTGTCGACCTGCCAGCACTTTCATTTGGTAAGTCACATCATCTTATATATGATAAAAAACTTGATATTCATTGTGAAGGCATGTGGAATGTTCTGGAAGAACATGTGTTATCATAATTATCGGTGGATTGTTGGCATTGATAAAATTATGTACATATACTGAATTAAGTAACTAATCAAGAAACTGAAGAAATAAGTCCTTAGCAATAAATATCTAGAGACTGCAGAGAGGTTAGCATGAAAAATCAATGCTTCTAATTAACAAAATGGTAATCTAAAAATCCAATAACAGAAGACCACACTATTTCATTTGTTATTTATTTTTATGTCTTCCTCTGTAATTAATATCCTTTGTAATTACATTTCTAATTAACTCTCCAATTGTTTACATCTCACAGTTTTCCAATTGCCAGAATTTGAGGCCATATTTGTGCATTCTATGTATTTAATCAGATAAAGCATGAGCTCTGTACTACCATTACATGTTAGTAACCAAATCCAAACTGTAATTAATTACGTAACTAAAATAATACGAGAGACATTATCATAATTAAAGTTTAAGAATGATTTTATGGAAAATTGTATTTTATACCTTATTCGGCTGTAACATCAGTTTCTTTGCATTTTGTAAATTTTAATTGTAACATCAAAATTGTACAAAATTAATAATGCTTTATTTTGGAAGCTATTGTTAAAATTCTATATAATGCGATGCAGAGATGCTGCGACAAGTCAGTTTTGAAGTTACTTTTAGAAGTCAAAGCTATCAGTGAAGTCAGTCTGTGTGTTTTGTTTACATAATGAGTGTGCAGTTCAGATGTCAATTAATGTCAATAAATTTTGTGAAGCATGAAAATTTCACATTCATTCATAAATGGACCAGGCAGAAGAAACTTAAGTAACATTCTACATGAATCTTTACATTTGGTGGAGTTGAGCTGGGATCAATGTTTGAAATGTAGAAGTATGTTTAACAAGTGAATGTTTCAGGTGAACATAAGACCAATGCCAAGCATAAATTGTCTTGAAAAATTTCGTGTTATGGATGCACAGAACAAATGGATGTTGAAGCATGGAAAGAGTTGGTATGGATAATAAGGACCAAATTCTCGGACAGCACCATCAACCATAAGATGAGTAACAGTTTATCTTTTTAATTAAATAGTTTTGTGACAGAGACAAACATTTGTGTGGGAAGTTTCTACATTTTGTAACTTACCATGGCTGATAACAACAACGTAAAAATAAGTGAGGAAGCAATGGAAAACACTTTGGACCTAGGAGCAAGTATCAGTGAACTGTCGTCCAGTAGTAGCCAAAGCGTAGATCGAAGCTTTGGTGGAGGGGGTTCCAGCGAAAATGTTGCCATGAGTACTCCAATTGCACAGGGAAGAGTAGGCGGAGATGATTTGTTAATGTTATTAATGCAGCATATGAAAGAAGTGAAGGAACAGATGGGACAAATGTGGCAAGAAGTGATGGGACAGATTAGGCAAGAAGTGAAGGAACAGTTGGGGCAGATTAGACAGGACACTAGTAAGCTAAGGGAAATCCAGGATGGTTTGGCAGCACTAGAAACTAATTTCACACACGAGTTGTCAAAAAACGAGGTGAGATTCGAAAAACTAGATAAGCATGTAGAAGTAGAAAATTTTAAACTTAAAGTGGAAATTGTTCTTACTAGGAGAATCTTAGAAGAAAAAGTAGAAACTTACAAAAGGAACTCCGAGTTAAAATTTACAGACATTACCAATCAAATAAGTAACGTAGAACTGAAGTGTGATGAAAAAAAAATAGACTTGTGTAAAAATAATGTTGTAGATTTAAGTAGGAAAGTTGCAGAACTACAAGAGGCTGTAGCTCAAAGGAATTTTGCTAGCAATATTAATTGTGTATGAGGTGGCATACCTTCAAAATTCTTTCCAGGAGATGGTAAATTGGATACTGTTGATTTTTTACAGCGTTGTCAAGATAATTTTGGTAATGACATGACAGACAATGTTAAAATTAAATTCTTTAAGAGATTTTTGGATGGAGAAGCAATCTCATGGGCCAATCAGAATGTCAATTGTACCACGTCATATGATGAATTTGAAAGAAAGTTCTTAAACAAATTTTGGTCATAATCTGAGCAAGCTAGGATTAAGAGTGAGTTTTTGAATGGTCGAATGTACAGGGAAGGTGATGGTAGCTTGAAGTGTTTTTGTGAAAACCAGTTGAGGAAATTAGTACACTTAGACAAACCTTTTGACAAACTAATACAAATAGATGCCTCAAAAAGGAGATTGCCAAAAAGAGTACAGTGGGAGTTGATTTATGGACCAGATGACTCCGTAGGTCAGTTCTTGAGGTATGTAGATAAGTTGGATAGAGCCTTTGAGAGAAATGAGAGGTTAAGTAATGGCAGATTTGGCAATCAACCATCTGGGGGTTGGAATCAGAACAGGAATCAAGGTAGGAGTGACAATGAAAATCAGAATAGTAATAGTGGTTACAATAGAAGTGATAATAGATGGATCAACCATAGAAATGGGAATGGAAACAGAGGATGTGACAACAGGGAGAGCCCTTGGGAGAATAACAACAGACAACTGGATAATCACCAATCAAGACCAGGCAACTTAAGCTGACGGACGCCTCATTGGGAACCTGTCAGTTTGGGGCGAGAAATAAGTATCGAAATCAGGCTAAACACTACCGGCCTAGAAACATCAAAAATAATTACGGAAGACAGAGTAATCGAAGATATTGGAGTAGAAATGACAGAACTAATGTAAGAAGAACACATCAGATTAGCAAATTACAATCTGACAGTAAATTCTGGAAAAGTATGAATGAAAGTGTGGAAGATAGAAGTATTAGCAACTGTAAGAATGTTCTAGTTTCGTTAGAAGAGGAAACTATTTCAAGTCAATATAATCAGTGTGGTGAAGAAGTTTGTGAAGAAAATGTTGGTTCTGATGGTAATCTTGATGAGTTTGGATTAAGTAAATTAATGGAGGAAGAATCTATCACTGTTAAGCACTTAAGTGATGATACTTGTACTGGTGTACTTGACAACAATTCTGATGATCGCTGTAAAGATGTTGTAGAAGTGCCGAGTATTGCAGATGATATCATGTGTGATGATGTTGATAGTGAAAGTGATAGTAGTAGTGATGAATGGGAGGAAGAATTAGACGGCATGGTGTATATGGAAGTTAAAGAAGAGTCAATTAATGGTGAAGATGGTGATGTTAGTAGTATTTGTGAAGAATATGAGAACCAAATTGTACCAACGGAAACTGGGAAGGTATCATCGATAAGGAACATGTGGACAGACATTATGATTTAGATGTGATGCTAGAAACTTTATGGGATACTTATAAGGGTTATATTGACATTGAAACAGTAAAAAGAGTCATCAAGATTATTTGTGAAGAATTGTATTCCAACTGGGAAGGTACAACCAATCAACAGGCTTACAGTGAGATCAGTTCCAGGAAAAGTAGACAGTGTGTAAAAAAGGAACATGACATAAAGCAATCATCTGATATAGCTCTAAGTAAAATTCAGGCAAGTAAGAGAAATTGTGCAGAAAAAAAGGTATAAATGACTTGGGCTTTAGAGAGATTGAGGATGATTTGTTGCATGATGATGAGGCAAGCAGGAAGGAAAAAGTTTTTGGTTGCCCTTATATACATATAAAAGTTGCAAATTATGAAGGAGTTTGCCTATTAGATACGGGTAGTTCTGTTTGTGCCATTTCTGAAAAAAATTTAGAGACCAGATAAGATATAGTGCTGACTTTGAAGACTATCCTGCTATTGGAATCAAAATTAAGGGAGCAACTGGTAGGCACAGCAAAGTTGTAAACAGGCAAGCCTTAACATCTTTCACCATTAATGATGTACAGTATAACCAAGGATGTTTTGTAGTACCTGACCTCAATGAAAATATTTTGTTCGGAATGAATTGGATACAAGGAGTAAATGCAGATTTTGACTGGAATAACAAAAGGTTAAGGCTTACCAACCCAAAGACAGATGTAACACATGTGGCTGAACTAGTCATCCAAAACTGCCTAGAGAACAATTTTCAAATTAGAAGAGTGATTCGTGCAAATGAACAGATCAATGTTAATGAGGAAGACAATGAAGAAGAATGCAGTGAAGACAAGTATGCTGAATTAGTGGCCACCAAAGTAAAGGAAGCTAGAAGTATAGATAAAGAACAGACAGATCAATTAGGTAGTTTGTTGTGGGAATACAAAGATGTGTTTAGTGAGAAACCTGGGAAAGTGAAAAACTATGAATGTAGACTTAACTAAAACCTCAAGAACCATTTTTCATCAAACCATATTGGGTACCCATCTCAAAAAGAAAAGCTGTGGAGGAAAAACTACAAAATATGGAAGAGTGGGAAGAAATTGAAAGGAGCAATAGTGCATACAATAAACCGTTGGTGGTAGTTTCCAAACATGATGGTGGAGTAAGACTTATGCTCGATTCAAGACATTTAAACGAATACCTTGAGAGGGAAACTGATCACCCTGAGAACACAGATGAGTTATTGCGTAAGTTTGAACATATGAAGTATATGTCTAGTTTAGACTTAACAGCTGGTTTCCATCAGGTACCATTGGAGATTCAGTCTAGAAAATGTACTGCAATTTTGCATGGAGGAAGATGTTACTGCTATTGTGTTATACCATTTGGCCTTAATGTATCAGTTGCAGAGTTTATCCGAGCATTGGATTTTGTTCTAGGAAAAGAACTTTTAAGCAAACTAATCCTTTATGTTGATGACATACTTGTAATAGGAAAGAGTTGGGAAGAACATATATGTTTGTTGGGTGAAGTGTGTTACAGATTGAGACAGGGAGGGATGTCATTAAAACTAGAGAACTGCAAATTCGGAGTTAAACAGCTCAAATTTTTAGACCATACCATCTCAGAAGAAGTAATCTTGCCTGATGAAGAAAACCTTGAAGCCATTGCAAAATTCCCTGTGCCCAAGGCTAAGGAACAACTTAAATCATTCTATGGAATTTGTGGCTACTACCGGAAGTTTGTCAGCAATCAAACTTTAAATGCACCTTGTTTGATGAACAACTTGTTGAAGAAGAACACCATTTGGGTCTTGTTTGATGAACAACTTGTTGAAGAAGAACACCATTTGGGTATGGGACAAGGATTGTCAGGAAGCATTCGACAACATCAAGAAACAGATGTGCAATAGTAAAATGTTATACAGAGCTGATCTTACAGAGTCATTTTGCATTATGACCGACAGCAGTGACTACAGACTGGGAGCTCATTTATTCCAAGAAAAGATTGTAGATGGTGTGACGGAGCATAGATCAATAGCTTTTGCCAGTGGAACTTTGCAAAAACATGAGACGTTATATACTGTCACCGAAAAAGAATTGTTAGCGGTCTTTTGGGCTTTCACCAAGTTCAAGAATTACTTATCAGGACATCAAGCAGCAGCAGCAGCAGCAGCAGCAGCAGCAGCAGTAGTAGTAGTAGTACACACAGGCCATATAAGGCTTTGATCTATATACAAGAGTGTATTTTGCATCACAGTAGGATAACCAGGTGGGCACTATTCCTCCTGCAGTTCAACTATACAGCAAAGTATAAAAAATAAAGTACGTACACGAGAGTTTCGGACATTGTAGGACACTGAAATGTATCCAAAAGATTCAAGAAAATGTATATTTTTACAATATTGCCAGGAGAGTGAGAAAGCAATTATCTACATGTGACAGGTGCCCGAGGGTAAAAGTTAGTAATCAGATATATTAAAAAACTAAAAACCCGCCTCGATTGCGAAAAAATCACCTAGTGTTAACCTAGGTTTCGGCGTTGATAACTACACCTTCTTCAGAACAACAATAAAACACACAAGTGCCTAAGAAGACCTTTGTCAATAATTAAAGAACACCATAGCTATACATTTATAAACGAAAAAAAGGAAAACACATGCAGTACATATGTACTAAGTCAAAACCACTACTTAACTTTATGGTGTATGCCCCACCTCACACCAGTCTATGTTCGATGGGCCATGACCCGCCATAAACTGCAGCTGCAAATTTGTAGGTTAACACTAGGTGCTTTTTTCGCAATTGAGGCGGGTTTTTAGTTTTTTTAATATATTAACCAATGATTGCTGACGCGCCGCGATGTTGAAGGTTTATGGCGGGTCATGGCCCATCAAACATAGACCGGTGTGAGGTGGAGCGTACACCATCATAAGTAGTGGTTTTGATTTAGTACATATGTACTGTATGTGTTTTCCTTTTTTTTTTGTTTATAAATGTATAGCTATGGTGTTCTTTTAATCACTGACAATGGTCTTCTTACACACTTGTGTGTTTTATTATTGTTCTGAAGAAGGTGTAGTTATCTACGCCAAAACCTAGGTTAACACTAGGTGCTTTTTTCGCAATCAAGGGAGATTATTTAGAACTTATTGCAACAAAAATCATGTAAGGTGGATAGAATACGTAGACAGCTTTGAAGACATACTGAACAGCTTACAACATTAGTCTACTGGAATCTGCCCATATGAAATAATGTATCATGAGAAACCATCAAATCTGATCAAACACTTAATTGAATTCCCAGCATGTAAGGCTATGAGTCCACAAGAAAGAGAAGAAACAGTCAAGAAAGTAATGGAAAAACAGGGGAAACAGAAAAAACAAACATGATAAGAAGTTGAAACCTACAAATTTTACAATCAATGATCTGGTCCTGGTGAAAACACATGAAAAATCCAAGGCTACAAGTAATGGATTAAAGAAATTCTTTGACATCTATATTGGTCCATTCAAAATTCAGTCTACGCCACACCCAAATGGCTATAGGTTAGTGTAGCCAAAGTCAGGAAGGTTATTTGGTCTATGTAACATAACTGACTGAAACCCTATAAGCAAGTGTCAAACACCAAGAAAAAATATGATGATGTAAAAGCCCTCAGGAGGACACATCTTTGTGTCAAGTGCATAGTGAGCACTAGGTCTCTGAGTTATGTAGCATTCTATTTTTCTTCTTTTCGTTTTCGTATGCTACGTCTTTTACTCATGTATAAACCTGTAATGAAGTTATCTGTATGTAATACCATTATTGAGGGACATTATTTGAGAAATAATTTGAAAATGTAAACTGTGTACTGAATTTGACTTTCCTACAACAGAGATTGACCAATTATTGTAGTTATACCCTATAGAGCATGTATTTGATTTGTGGATGCTTCTTTGAGAATTGCAGGCATGGCCATGATTTTATGAATTTGCTAATGAGATGAACAAATGGACAATGGTAAAGTTGTACATGTGTTATTAAATGGACAAGTTACACTGTGACAGAAGACATTTTGTGAAAAGCTTGTTATTACAAGATGGTGTAATGATGAGCAGTCTGTGAGTTAGTTTGATATGATAAAGAGTTAAATGAGATCTGGGGGGTCCAATATACTGTATAGTGGAATACAGTGAAATATTAATCAAAAAGAAAGGATACATATACAATTCATTTTTGGTTCACTGACTTTAATCTGTAAATAGAGCTAAATCTTTACAGTTTAGAGATGCTTAATTTTATGTGGTTTTGTTTGTAAATATGCTAATAGTACAGGGTAATATGTGAATACTTTTGATATATTCATACCTGATGTGACCTTAATTGTAACCTACACAAGTACCTTGAGTAATGAGTTCATCCCTGTTCCTACATAGAGAACTGTATCCAAGATCCTTACCTGACCTGGAAGGGAAAATTAAAAAAAACTGTGAAACTAATAGTAGACTGTGCTATTGCAGAGTTACTGCCAGAAAAAAGAGGGGTTGCAGACACAAGACGGACAGCGCAAAAGCACTGATGATTATGAGCTTTCAATTCCTTAAGATGTGCAATGTGAACCAGTGACTGGAGTGAAGGCTAAGAAAAGGAAACTTTTTTGATTTTTTGGATTGCTTATACCTATTTAGCAGCCATTCATACAAGTAATACTTTTAAGAGTGGCTGGGGGGGGGGGGGTTATAACAATACAGCCTACCCCAGGAGGACTCGTATGAAATGTCCGAAACCACCTGTTTTTAATATATGCATCCAGATAGTTATCAGACAATTCAGTGCTTCCTAAGGCCTTGCGTGTGTGTGTGTGTGTGTGTGTGTGTGTGTGTGTGTGTGTGTGTGTGTGTGTGATATATAATTCTGTCCTATTTGATAAAAAAACTTGATATTCACTGTGAAGGCGTGTTGAATGTTCTGGAAGGACAAGCGTTATCGTAATTATCGGTGGATTGCTGTCATTGATAAAATCATGTACATATACTAAATTAAGTAACTAATTAAGAAATTGAAGTAATAAGTCCTTAGCAATAAATAACTGGAGACTGCAGAGATGTTAGCATGAAAAATCAATGATTCTAATTAACAAAATGGCAATCTAAAAATCCAGTAACAGAAGACCACACTATCTTGAGAAACAGCTTAAACGTTGTTAACCAAGCGATGTATTTTTATTTTTTTTATGTCTTCCCTTGTAATTAATATTCTTTGTAATTACATTTCTAATTAACTCTCCAATTGTTTATGTCTCACAGTCTTCCAATTTGCAGAATTTGAGGCCTTATTTGTGCATTCTATGTATTTAATCAGATAAAGCACGAGCTCTGTACTACCATTACATGTTAGTAACCAAATCCTAACTGTAATTAATTACGCAACTAAAATAATACAAGACATTGTTGTAATTAAAGTTCAGAATGATTTTCTTATGGAAAACTAAAGATATTACCATAAAAGATTGCCATTGAACATTGTATTTTATACCTTATTCAGCTGTAACATCAGTTTCTTTATGTTTTGTAAATTTTAATTGTAACATCAAAATTGTACAAAGTTAATAATGCTTTATTTTGGAAGCTATTGTTAAAATTCTAATAATGGGATGCAACAATGCTGTGACAAGTCAGTTTTTAAGCTACTTTTGGAAGTCAAAGAGTTCAGTGAAGTCTGTCCGTGTTTTGTTTACATGACGAGTGTGCAGTTCGGATGTCAATTAATGTCAATAAATTTTGTGAAGCATAAAAATTTCACATTCATTCATAAATGGACCAGGCAGAAGAAACTTAAATTAAGTAACATTCTACATGAATCATTACAATGCCCACAAAGAATTATGTGGATGCAATCACTAACTTATCACCTCCTATAAACTACAAAGAACAACAGTCATTCCTCAGAAAAATAAATTATTACGCAAAGTTTATTCCAAAAGTACCCAGACCTTACACCGACTTAATCGACTGCATAAAAAAGGAGTTAAATTTATGTGATCAGATGTGGGCCAGAATATTTTCTTGCAACTTGAAAGAGCCTTAGGTGGGCTCTGTGTTTAGTGATGTTTAATCCCGGCAAATGTTTGATGCTGGCCACTGATGTGCTTGATCGTGGCACTGGCAGCATGCTGTCCCACAGGTGCACCAACCACGTGGAAAAGCCCACTGTATTTCCATCTAAAATGTTGAATGTGGCACCGAGGAATTATTTGCAAACTGAGAAAGTGACGTTGGCTATTATATATGATGTTAGGAAGTTTGAAATGCACCTCTATGGGTTCCACCCGATTGTCAATCACAGCTCTCTGATTTTGTCGTCTGGTCATTTGAAACTTCCTGATAAGATAGTGCAGCAACTGCAATGGTGGGGTGTTGTTCCTAAATAACCATACCTATGAGAACACTCAAACACTGACTCACTTTGCTGCTTGCCATATGGCCCAGATACGGAGTTTGACATGCATGAACTGCTGTGTTTTACCTTAGACCGAAATCAGCAAAATATCCTTGATTAATTCCTAATTATAGTGCATGAAGTATCAGAAGAAATGGGCCACGATCCGCTACTCCACAGGATGTTGTCTTCTGTATGTCGGGATTGACCTGAGCACCTAAGGACACAGAGTCAGAATGGTGCACCAATTGTTCCTCATGGCACAGGCTTTATGTCACTTTTACATAACTGAGGATGTAATTTTGTTAGTTATGGGCAATTCTGAATGTCGGGTAGTATTTTCTCCAACGCTCAACCCCCACATACTGAAGTTCCTCAACACTGCACACTGAGGAATGTGCGGAATGATGGCAATTGTGTGGCATCATGTTTATTGGCCTGGTGTTGATGTCATCATAGCACACTGTACGGGTACAACAGATATGTTGGTTAATATTTTAGGGGTTTCGTGGAACACCTGTACCCTTAGCAGTAAGCAGAATTGAGTAATCATTCATAAATGTTCAGCTAAATTTAAAGCAGCACTATTATTGTTAGTTAAGATACTGAGATACTTCTGCGTTTCTTGGGATTGGATTATTATGTTTGAGGTGCTCCTAAGGCATCAAGTGGCAGTGAAAGACACCTTTCGATGAATTTCAATCATTGCAAGTAGCATGCTCAGAGTCTGCAGTGCTGTGAGTCGCACTGTGGAGCTCTTCCCTTGTGAAGTTCCATGATTGTTGTCTATACAGGTCTAACAATGTTGAATTAAGAAAAGAGAAGAGTCTGACAACTAAATCTGTCAGACAATGTGTTCTTGTGAAACAACCAAGTTGTTATCTGAATTGTGAACTGAGTTTATGACATATTCTGGCCAATAAACCCTATTATGTCTAGAGTACCTAGCCTGTTGTTCTTTGCAGTAATAGTAACTTTACAGGAAAACAGCTGAAAGGAGTAGAGCTTCCATCTGGTATAAGGTCAAAGCATACTTCAAGACAGCAGAAACCCTCACAACACATCGTTTGAGACTGCAACACTTGCTCTCACAATCAATCAGCCACAGTACAGCATTTCAACCCTTGGATACACCCTGACCATCCAAAGAAAAGAGCGCATGTTGATTTCGCCAGATCATTCTAGTGTGCAAAGTTGTTGCTAGTCAACAATGCCCTTCTCTAACTTTCCACATGTGCACAGATGGTTACTACTATCACAGAAGCTACTACCTATCCCTTGTCCATCATATTTGCAACAGAGGGGATACCTTCCACCCTGGTTTCTGACAATAGCCCTCAATTCACAGCATCTGCATTTCAGGATTTTTGTAAATGCAATGGCATTGGGCACCTGACCACCACTTCTTTCCATTTCACATCCAGTTCAGGAGCTAAGCGGATGGTCAGGACCTTCAAACACAGATGTGCAAAACAATGACAACAGCTGACTCTGGGGAAGCACTTGCCAACATCTGTGCCACCTACCATTCCACCTCATAAATGAGTGCAGCCCAGCTGAAAACACACACTCTTCAGCCTGCAGCACCCAGCTCCATGGACCCACTGACTGTGCATACTGCTGTAGCAAAGCATGGACTCCCATGTTTGGGCTTGCACAGCTGCTCCAGGGCAGCAAATGTTTGAGGTTGTGGATGGCCAGCAGTGTTTAGTCAGGCACTGAAATCACCTCTGGCCACAGTAAGATGTAACATACCCTCCCCCCACCCCTTTCCCTCAACTGCCAGTTGAGAATTGGTTGGTTGGTTTTGGGGGAAGAGACCAAACAGCGAGGTCATCGGTCTCATCGGATTAGGGAAGGACAGGGAAGGAAGTCGGCCGTGCCCTTTCAGAGGAACCATCCCGGCATTTGCCTGGAGCGATTTAGGGAAATCACGGAAAACCTAAATCAGGATGGCCGGACGCGGGATTGAACCGTCGTCCTCCCGAATGCGAGTCCAGTGTGCTAACCACTGCGCCACCTCGCTCGGTGCCAGTTGAGAATGATCTACACAACCATGCAATGGATAAGCCTGCCCACTAATGCTGCAACCTTTGCCCCCATGTTCGGTGTTGATAGGGGTTTGATAGTGACCAACAACAGGAGCCAATGGAGATGGAACTGCTTCCACCTCCCAGAAAAATTTCAGCTCTCACCAACACTAGTGATCCCCACACCACACTATCAATGGAGGTGGAATGTTTCCAGACTCAGGTTGCCGTGGAGGTTGAATCATTGTCCCTAATCTCCTACAAGGCTGGCACCCATGCTCCTGCAGGCAGGACCAAGCTGTTCCCCAAAATCCATTGATTGGTAAATATTCCTCTATCTCTGCCAGCATCCAACAATCCACCAGTTATGCTGATGACCTTCTGCAGAAGCCCTTGAGCCCTTGCAGGTGCTTCCAGCATCTCCCCCCCCCCCTCCCCGTCCCTCAATGAAGTGGCATATGCTAGGCCATTTCTAGCCCTAAGTACCAATTACAGGGGGGAGGTGTTTAGTACCTGACAGTGATTTAGATTCCTCACCCAACCTGAGTGTCAATAAAGAGAAGAGAACAGAGATACTCAGGCTACATACTCAAGCCCCAGCTTGCGCCTATGAGAGGTGCCGCTGTGGCATGCTTGTAACGTGCAGCTGTCCAGTAACATGACACTGCCAGTAAATATGGTGGCCCAGCACTTGCCAGTCAGTCTCTTGCTAGTTTTCAAAGCCTGTAATTACATGCCATTGAACAGTAAAGTTTTGACCCTGCCTGTTTATCATTTAATTTGGACTGCTTCCTGGACCGTTGTATACACTTAAAATGAATTTGCTTTACTATGGACTTGTTTTTGGTTAGCTGTTCACCTCGTGAACTCCGCCGTCATCAAACTCAGGGACCAGATGATTGTTCCTCTGGGCTCTCCATTAGAACCAATGCAAGTGATCATAAACAGTGTGCTAACTACACAGAGCAGGACAAAAAACCATGTGATTTCTGTGTAGCCTTTTTTTCAAGGATAAATACATCTTTGATGCACAGGCTGGGGTGGGGGTGGGGGGGGGGCAGTAGTTTTTGTGTATATATTTATGGCTGATATCAAATGCAAGAAACCAGATAACTGAGTGAGTGAGTGAGTGAAATGGGGAAGGGCATGCCTTTTCTAAGACAAAAGGTCAAGGCCACATGACAGTTATTGGAAGGACCAGCTTGGCACCCCAGTGTGTTCTCCTGGTTGTGGGTGCAAAAAGTAATATGAGGTTTCACAGTTATTGACACATGTTCAACAAATAGACTACCTCAAAATAAAATACAAGATGTTAATAAAAGAAATTAGCATGATGTTAGTTTAATCACATTGTGTTTTCAACAAAAAACATCCCTTCCCTTGCCATACACTCACAGCACTGATTGTGCAGACTCTGGAATACCTTGGGAGCAGCTTAGACTGAAATGCTGCACAGAATTGTAACATGCTGTTGAATTTATTCAACATCCTTAAAATGCTCCCTGCATGGCGGGTTTTTAGTTTTGGGAAGAGCATGACGTCTGGTGGGTTCAAATAGGCGAATAAGGTAGAGGTGTAGGTGTGTGTGTGTGTGTGTGTGTGTGTGTGTGTGTGTGTGTGTGTGTTTGTTTGTTTGTTTTTGGATATCACAAGTGTGAGCAGTAAACCTTGCCAGTAACTACTGATAAATTTTGTGTGTGTGTGTTTGTTTTTGGATATCACAAGTGTGAGCAGTAAACCTTGCCAGTAACTACTGATAAATTTTTCGATGTAAATTAGTCCCTCCAGTCAGATTTCTATTTGTGACTGCAGAAGACACATGCAAAGCAAAGAAGAACAATAGCAGTTTTAGAATGGCCACTTGGATTGTTAGCAGCTGCAGTGTAACAAACAGAAAAACCTGTAATTTCAAATGGAAATCAAAATACTGGAAACCAACATCCTTGGCTTTACTACATGTTCTGAGTTTTCAAACTGGAGATTTCTGTTCACAGTACACAAGCAACCAAAACAATAGTTAGGAAAACAAACAATCTGGGAAGAAAGTTCACAAGAGTTGACAGGAAATGTCAATTCTATTACAGGCAGTAAGACAGACCCACCAACACTGAACCTTGCCAAAATGGGATGTCTTGCATGCCTCATCATTACAGCCAGCCATAGGTCCAACCACAATGGTGGGGTATCTGTGGAGGGATGAGAAGTACACGTGGTTTCTGAAGAGGGGCAGCAGCCTTTCAAGTAGTTTCAGACACAGACACATGATTTTCCAACATGGCCAAGCATACAACACAGTTATTGACACAGTTGTATGAGTGTATGAGATAATGACAATGACATCCTTTTGGGTAAAATATTATGGAGATAAAATAGCTCCCCATTTTGATTTCCAGAGGGGGGGGGGGTGTATTAAAAAAAACACTACTTGGTAATTTACAAGTCAAAGTGTGAATGTTAGCTCCTGTTACTGGGTAGGTAGGGTAGAGAATTTAAAAAGAGAAATGGATAGGTTGAAGATAGATAGAGTGCAAATTAGTGAAGTGTGATGGCAGTAAGAACAAAACTTCTGATCAGGTGAGCACAAGGTTGCAAATACAAAATCAAATAGGGGTAATGCAGGAGTAGATCTAATACTGAATAAAAAATAGAAATGTGTATAAGTGACTATGAACAGCACAGTAAATGAACCATCATAGACAAGGCAGATACAAAGCAACACCTATTACAATAGTTCAAGTTTCTATGCCTATTAGCTATGAAGATTATAAAAAGTACCGAAGAATGTATGAGATAAAATAAATTATCTGGATAGTTAAAACGAGATGAAAATTTGTGATATGGGAATGAAATTTAACTGTAGGAAATGGAAGAGAAGGAAAAATAGCAGAACAACATGACATGTGACCTGGGCGAGTTATCAAGATTTTCAAAGGGAGCATTAGGCAATGATTGACTACAACAGGGGAAACGAAACAATGGGATATTAATGTAGAGCAATGAGAGATGAAATAGTGAAGGCACCAGTGAATCAAATAGGTGAAAAGACAAGGCCCAGTAGAAATCCTTGGAGAACACATGAGATATTGATTTAACTGATGAAATGATAACATATACAAATGCAACAAATAAAGCTAGTGAAAAGCAATACAGACATCTAGGGAATGAGATTGACAGGAAGTGGAAACGTCTAAGCAGGAATGGCTAGAGGACAAATGCAAGGCTGTAGAAGCCTGAATGACTATGGGAAAGATAGATGCACCTGATGGAAAATTTAAGAAACCTATGGAGGAAAGATAAGTAACGTGTATGAAAAAATAGGAGCTCAGATGGTAAGCCAATATTAAGTACGAAGGGAAAGCCAAAAGGAGGAAGGTGGAAAGGATATACAAAAAAGGGCTATACAATGGAAATAAATTCTAATATATTATCATAGAAAGGGAAGAAGTAGTATGGGATGGGGCATGTGACACAGTGAGTTCATCTTTATGAAACAGGATACATAAAGTTTTGCTAGTATGTTCAATCGATACAATACATAGATATTCCACACATTTCAATTTGGGCCAATTACAGCTCTTACTCTGTGTTAATGATCTATCTGTCATTCTATGTGAATCAACAGGCAGAATTATTCCTTTTCTGCAGATGGAACAAATCAGGTTTCATAAGGAAAATAGTAAACATTGTTTGTACTACAGTTATTAACTGGTACCGCACAAATGCACTCACTTTAAACTTTGAAAAAACTACAGCTTATTCAGTTCGTTGGTATCAAAAATACCCAGCCTTCTATTTATGTAGGTTATCCACAAAAACAAAGAACACCATAGAAAGTTGTAAATTCTTGGATTGCATACACTGGAAATAGTGCATTACACTTGCTAAAACATTTAGGTTCAGCTAATTTTGCCCTAACAATAAATGGGGACCTAGAAATCAGTAAGTTATCAGTTTTTGTGTCTTGTCATACACTGATTCACTAATGTATAATCCCCCCCCCCTCCCCTCTCCCCCCACAAACACACAATCCTGGCACTGCAGAGTCATTAGTTTTCTTTACTCTTTCCATGGTTTGTACTCTAGTTAGGACTTTCCAATTTCATACTTAGTATGAAGCTTTTGCTTTTGATGTATAAACAGAGGCCTCTACACATGTTACAGCAATCAAATTCGAAATTTGGTCTAAATGTGTGTTGCATCTATCTCACAAAACACTGATTACAATTTGAAGTGGGTACTTACATGTTAAATGCAAGTGACATTCTTCATTGCAAATTAAAAACATTAAACAAATGAACATAATACCATGAGCTGCCTAATTTTCAAGTTTTAAAGGATATCTGATCTGCGAAATAACATTGATCGTAAGAAAAACAAGCATCGAGTAAATACTGCTTGACTGCATTAATTTTATATAATGGCCATAAAATAAATATTTACATGAAGAAGAAAGGGGAAGAAAATAGAACAGAGGCATTCAGTGTTGGTCCCAATGCTGAGGATAAATATATTTACTGTTCTGTTCATGTGCCAAATTTGAGGAAATGTTTATTGTAAATTAAGGAATGTTGATAAATAATCCAACTATCCCTCAGAGTAACAGCCACAGTTTTCAACAAGATACAACAAGTATAAAATAACAATTATTGTAAATATAATCGCATGTAATCTGTGCCTAAGGGATATGAAAACGTTTTCCAATTTATACCCATCACTATAGTGTGAACTATTTGAACTGCTCTTGCAAATTTATGGTGCTTACCAGATCTGAAAGCTGCTTTCCAGAATCAGTGCGAGTGCGCACAATCATATTCAGCTGTGACATTACTCCACGTTCATCACCCGCAGATCTACGCCGTTCACGAGATCCTCGTGGAGTTGCAACATGGCTGGCTTGACGAGATCCGAGAGATCCAGCTGGACTTGGACATGATAGAGTACGTGCACCAGTTAATTCTGCCTTCAGCTTCTCCAGTCGCTCTTTTTCTTCCTGTGATGGGCCCTCTGCCTTTGCTCGTTCCTCATCCTATTATAAGAGAAAAAAAAACAACATCTGTTTTAAGTGACGATTTCAAAAGAATATCCGACATTAAAATAAATTTACTTGTTTAAAATGGCATGCAATCATATTTTGTTCAACTATGTGCTTGCACGAAAGATGTACTTATCCCAGAAAAAAAATAATAAGAATTGCCTGCAATGTCAGTTCGAGAACTTTGTGTGGAGTATTGTTTAAGCATCTCAGAATATCTATGCCCTCACAATACATATTTCATCATGAAATCGTGGTAAATAATAAAGACTCATTCAAAAGGAACTTTAGTATGAACTCAGTGAATACACGGCAGTAAAACTGCATTTCAATAACATTTCCTTACTAATCGCATGGAAGGTGCTCTTGCAGGCAAGGTATTTACTATTCTGTATGTTTCACTATCAATGCCAAACTAATTTCATTATGTACAAAAATCCTGAAAGTAATTTACAATCTTCTGCTGTACTGAGTGATTTAAAAGGATAACACAAACACCCCCTTTTCAGGACCCCGTAGCTCTGTCTCAGGTGATCATATACAAAGCAAGAAAATAAAGAAATAAAAAATTACAACAGAAAAAGAGAAATGTAAAGGTTATATCAAGGGAATTTAAAAAAAAAAGGAGATAACACTGATAAAGCTGTCTAAAGATTTGAGGAAGAAGGAATCTGGTGGTGTTAAGTTTTGGGCTGGCAGTGATACCGAGGATAAATAAATGTAACATAACAATATGCATATAAATAGGTGTAAAAAATTCGCTTCTGTCCAATTATGCTATTGGTGGCAAATCCCTGGGAACAGTAACCACTGTAAAATACCTAGGAATAATAATCCTGAGTGACAAAGAGGAATGACTACCTAAAAAATTGTAAGAAAGGCAGGTTCCCAGCTGAGATTCACACAATGAATCTTAAGAAACATAATCCATTCGTGAAAGAAGTTACTTACAAAACAATCGTTGGACTGATTCTTGAGTTTTGCTCATCAGTCTGGGGCTCTTCCCAGTTTGGATCAATAGAAGAGACAGATGAGATCCATTGAAGACAGGCATGTATAGTCACAGGATCATTTAGTCAGCCTGAGAATACTAAACAAAATCCCCATGGAAAATGCTACGAGATGGAACAGTCTGCATTTAAGAGGTTTTCTATTGGAAGTCTGGGAGTGTACATTCTGGGATGAGTCAGGTAACATATGTTGTCAAATCACCACAACAAGAAAATCTGAGAAACGTGAGGTAATAATGACATTTACCTACAGTCACACTTCTTGTGCCCCATTCACAAATGGAACAAAGAAGGGAAAAACAGATGGTACCAGAAGAACCCTATGCTACACACCATAAAGTTGCCTACAGCCTATAGATGGAGATGTCCTGTTTACAGTAATGTAACTGGAGACAAACACTAATTTGGATTAGGCAGAAAATTAGCCTCAACCTTTGTAGTGGAACTACGCCAGCTTTTGCCTTAAGTCTGTGGGTTTCAGCTGCTAAACTTGGCAGAGCTGGACAGAGAAACCCAACTAGTTGATGTAACTCATTTATTTGTATAACAAACACACTATAAGCAAGTATAGCACAAGACATTATCTTTGTGAATTTCTAGACGAATGTATCTTCTGAAAATATCTCTCAAAATATGAGTTTGAAATGTACTCGGCACTTTGGGTTTGAACTGATCTTAGAATTTATTTAGATGATTCACATTACTCGTTTATTTTGTGAATATTATCCAAACAAGAAAATCTGATGAGATTTTAAGGAAAAATGGAATATATACAAGTATAATAAGGATAGGGAGGTGCTTATTTGGAATAGTATTACATATGTCATGTTCTCTTGGCATTAATAATGGTGTACATAAAGTCACCAATGTGTTACAAAACCTTCACTGAAGAAAAAGATGGGGAAGGCTGAGGTCTGCAAGAGGATGGAAAGAGGAGGAAGATACAAAAATTTGAGGTTTACATATGAAAGGAGGATGGGAGATATCATTAAGAAAACACGTATGACAGGAACAAGAAATTGTGTTTTCTGTAGATTCTTTTCATTATTCAAGCTTATCAAAATGTTTGTAAGAAACACTTTTAAATAACAATGAGGGGTGATGTGACCAGCAGTCCAGTGTTTTAAAGTATTCATGAGAAGTAGAACATCTTTGAGTACAAATTTCTTAATTCCATTAGTGGTTTCAATCATTATGATCATCAGCAGATTGATCTAAAGAAGAAAGGAAGTGCATGTTTATGAGTGGCTTTATGAGATTTACAACAATAAAAGTAGTGGCTGACAAATAACATACCTGCACTTTATACTTAGTAGGAGCAAATAAAAGTTTTAGCTGTAACTGACTTTGTCACAAGATATAAAAATTTGATATAGCTCTGATGAACACTCATGTGACATTCCCATCCATAGCTATGAGGAGACAGGTATGTTATTTATCAGACAGCTCTTAGGTTATGTAAATCAGCACTACTACTTATATAAATATAACAGAGGGAAACATTCCACGTGGGAAAAATATATCTAAAAACAAAGATGATGTGACTTACCGAACGAAAGTGCTGGCAGGTTGATAGACGCACAAACAAACACAAACATACACACAAAATTCAAGCTTTCGCAACAAACTGTTGCCTCATCAGGAAAGAGGGAAGGAGAG
The DNA here is from genome assembly GCF_023898315.1 of Schistocerca nitens. Classification (NCBI taxonomy): domain Eukaryota; kingdom Metazoa; phylum Arthropoda; class Insecta; order Orthoptera; family Acrididae; genus Schistocerca; species Schistocerca nitens. The sequence goes on along the minus strand of NC_064614.1, from coordinate 498,166,374 downwards.
GGAAAGACAAAAGGATGTGAGTTTTAAGGGAGAGGGTAAGGAGTCATTCCAATCCCGGGAGCGGAAAGACTTACCTTAGGGGGAAAAAAGGTCTTTAAATATGTCTGCTTGTGTCTGTATATGTGTGGATGGATATGTGTGTGTGTGCGCGCGAGTGTATACCCGTCCTTTTCCCCCCTAAGGTAAGTCTTTCCGCTCCCGGGATTGGAATGACTCCTTACCCTCTCCCTTAAAACCCACATCCTTTCGTCTTTCCCTCTCCTTCCCTCTTTCCTGATGAGGCAACAGTTTGTTGCGAAAGCTTGAATTTTGTGTGTATGTTTGTGTTTGTTTGTGTGTCTATCGACCTGCCTACTACTTATATACTTATACTGCTGTAATTTATTATAATACACTTACCCATAAATATGTACATCTATTTTTTAAGATCAAACTGATGATGACTGCAATTTGATAATTGAATTAAATACAAAAACTGAGCTCAATTATTGTTCTAGTTTCTACGCATACTTAAACATGTCACCCCACATCATCATCATCATCATCATCATTATCATCATCATCATCGTCTAAAAGTGTTTTCTCTAACGGATGGGTATATCTGCATCATACAGCTCCTTTCCAGTAATGTAACTGTCCCATTTTCATATCACATTTCCTGGTCAAATAAAGGTAAATAATTAATTGTTTCACAAACAGACTATGAAAACTGGTGTAGTAATTACAGAACAATGACAAAACAATTCAGACATGTTGCCTTCTTTGTTTTTTGGCCATTCCTGTACATAGGGAAAGCTTCTATAAAATACTTAAAAGACTAATTGAGTTATAAGAAAATTGTGTCACAGCAACAAGGATCTTAAAGAAACTGAATGGTAATGTATATTCTTGTCTATTAATTTTTGCAGGATTATGCCTAATTCTTTCCTTCTCCCACAGCTAACCATTACTGAAATAATAATAATAAACTGGAAAGGAACTGGCTTGTGTACAGCTTTTGATCAGCACACAGATGTCTGCAATAACTTCAGCAGATAAAACTCATGACAGATTCAAACTGCAAACAAGACTGGGACTTCTACTGCACATACTGTAGTTGGCATTAGTGATTTCTTTATTATTTACAATTACAGCCTATTATCTGGCTTAATTAGATAACTCACTCAATCCACATATTTGTGTTTAAAAATTATGGAAAACAATTATTAATAAGCTACATATTAGTACAGCAAAAAAAGACCCACCACCCCACCCTTTTACAGATCAGTACTAAACAAAAGTACAAAACAAATAATCAAAATAAAGAATGGGGGAAAATTATTTATTAGGGTAATCACATCCTTGGAGAAATAATAAATCTTAACTATTGAAGGTTCTTTTCTGCAACTGAATCTGTTCTGAAACCACTGTGGTCAACAGCGATTGTTTGCTGAATTCTAGGAGAACATATCAGCAATTCTACCTTAAAAGCCACAATAATGTGCTGACACAAAAAAAGGAGATGCACTGCCTTTCACAGTTTCCTTCAGTTGTCACAGACTTCAGTTACCTCTTCTTTGTCTGTGCAGAATATTGACTGGCATGTGTTATTTAACATATCTACACTTATGCCACATTTCGATTCTTTCTTCTTGGATCATGCTGTTGCAGTAGAGGTTTCAGTTTCTCTCTTTGTTTTAATAATTTAACTGCCTCAATACAAATACAAGATACTCCTCTAGAAGGGATTCTAATGATAAGCATAAACAATGCCATTTCTCCATGAACACCCTCTGTCACTACTTGAGCTTTCAAATATGTGTCAGGCAGCAAAGGCCTTCCTAGGCAATTAAACAGATCTAATTTCTTCACAGTTACCCTTCTTGGACCTGTATTCTGTCTTTATGTGGACCTTTACCATGGTGTCCTAGGTTTCCCTTTCAGTAAGGATACAGCATATGTGATATTATCATCATTTATTGTCATTCGACACCCAACCTTATAGCCTTTCACAAAACCTCTCACTGTCATACTAACTAGACTGATGTTTATGTTTGAAATTGTCCTGACTCTTTACTCATACACTCCTGGAAATTGAAATAAGAACACCGTGAATTCATTGTCCCAGGAAGGGGAAACTTTATTGACACATTCCTGGGGTCAGATACATCACATGATCACACTGACAGAACCACAGGCACATAGACACAGGCAACAGAGCATGCACAATGTCGGCACTAGTACAGTGTATATCCACCTTTCGCAGCAATGCAGGCTGCTATTCTCCCATGGAGACGATCGTAGAGATGCTAGATGTAGTCCTGTGGAACGGCTTGCCATGCCATTTCCACCTGGCGCCTCAGTTGGACCAGCGTTCGTGCTGGACGTGCAGACCGCGTGAGACGACGCTTCATCCAGTCCCAAACATGCTAATTGGGGGACAGATCCGGAGATCTTGCTGGCCAGGGTAGTTGACTTACACCTTCTAGAGCACGTTGGGTGGCACGGGATACATGCGGATGTGCATTGTCCTGTTGGAACAGCAAGTTCCCTTGCCGGTCTAGGAATGGTAGAACGATGGGTTCGATGACGGTTTGGATGTACCGTGCACTATTCAGTGTCCCCTCGACGATCACCAGTGGTGTACGGCCAGTGTAGGAGATCGCTCCCCACACCATGATGCCGGGTGTTGGCCCTGTGTGCCTCGGTCGTATGCAGTCCTGATTGTGGCGCTCACCTGCACGGCGCCAAACACGCATACGACCATCATTGGCACCAAGGCAGAAGCGACTCTCATCGCTGAAGACGACACGTCTCCATTCGTCCCTCCATTCACGCCTGTCGCAACACCACTGGAGGTGGGCTGCACGATGTTGGGGCGTGAGCGGAAGACGGCCTAACGGTGTGCGGGACCGTAGCCCAGCTTCATGGAGACGGTTGCGAATGGTCCTCGCCGATACCCCAGGAGCAACAGTGTCCCTAATTTGCTGGGAAGTGGCGGTGCGGTCCCCTACGGCACTGCGTAGGATCCTACGGTCTTGGCGTGCATCCGTGCGTCGCTGCGGTCCGGTCCCAGGTCGACGGGCACGTGCACCTTCCGCCGACCACTGGCGACAACATCGATGTACTGTGGAGACCTCACGCCCCACGTGTTGAGCAATTCGGCGGTACGTCCACCCGGCCTCCCGCATGCCCACTATACGCCCTCGCTCAAAGTCCGTCAACTGCACATACGGTTCACGTCCACGCTGTCGCGGCATGCTACCAGTGTTAAAGACTGCGATGGAGCTCCGTATGCCACGGCAAACTGGCTGACACTGACGGCGGCGGTGCACAAATGCTGCGCAGCCAGCGCCATTCGACGGCCAACACCGCGGTTCCTGGTGTGTCCGCTGTGCCGTGCGTGTGATCATTGCTTGTACAGCCCTCTCGCAGTGTCCGGAGCAAGTATGGTGGGTCTGACACACCGGTGTCAATGTGTTCTTTTTTCCATTTCCAGGAGTGTAGAATGGCAGATTACAGGGCCTACACTGAGTTCCACAATAGATGTCATAAACAAAAGACTTAGTCTATTATAGGTGAATAATATCGCTGAATTGAAAATTACACAGAAACCATGATACAACTCATCTTTTCATTTAATACTTACAGTATTTGTGGTTAGTACAGAGATAAGTAATTACTGATACTTTCGTAATGGTGACCTTAAATATGCGCTGGAGCCATGTATTTCAGATTCTTTGGACAACAGCAGTTTGATAACAAAATAGTCCATGGGTGTGTCCAATGTTCACAATGATCAATCCTGTCACCATCATCAGGTGCACTGAACAGTTGGTAGTACACTTGTGAATTATTTTATCACCAAATCTGCTGAGAGAAACTGAAGAACCACAGCAGTTGGACTGATAAGCTAACATGTCACCAGCATGAGTGGCACCCATTCTAAAAGAATTATTCTTTTTTTTCACCATGAGCAATGGAGGAAATTTCTTTGAGAATACCAGTAACTCTTGCTAGGAAAATGTCAGATTATCAAACAATCAACCTAAAAAACGCTTCCATCCAACACTTCAACACCACAACAGTTTTGTCACTGTAAGGGCCTTGTTTTGTACTACTTTTGGTGCCATAGGACATTATCTTTTGGTGATTATGTGTGCAGTTACTGGCATTCTGGGGACATTTCCTTCTTAGTAGTCCTCAGAGACAACACATCAAAGTTCAGCCCTTCTGTCCCCTTTTGAACATCATGCAATATGCTGGCACTTTTCATCGCTTTAAGCTTTCCTATTCTGATCTGTTCTTCTTCCATTATGGACAGGTATATATTAAACAATCTAGCCATAGACATACATAATCCTATAAATCATCACGAAGTGCTTGGATAATGTACCAGAGGAATATAATTAATTTCTTCTGTCAGAAAGTTATTTCAAAAGGCTTTCCAGGTGATTCACATCTGTGTATAGTCAATTGTTTACGTTGAGATCAATTCTATGTATAAATCAACTATACGAAAATTAATATACTCGCTTTAGTAGATACCTGGTACATACTGCTCACTTTTTGGCAGAAATTTCTTGCTCTCCTGGTGTTTCTTCTTCTCGTGGGCAATTTCTATATACACACATTCAGGCCAGCCATTAATATTAGGTTTGAGTATTAATTATTATGAAGATTTGTAATTTCAGAACTGCAAATATGTTGCTACCACAGATAAGATTCTCATTGCTGTACTGTATTTACAAGTCACTGACATTGTGTGTGAGCAGTTAAGTGCTTTTGCACTCAGGCGCAAAACAGTCTTTTTGAGGCAATGTATGGACATAACTACTTTTAGAGAAGGGAGAGATGTTGGTACACTTATGGGACAATTATTTCAAGGCAATAATGAGAAAGAGATGTTCTTTGTCAATTATTCCACACAAGTGTGGCTGTACTTGTCAATTATTATCTACACATAATATAAGTTAAAGCCCCCCCCCCAATTTTTGTGTCTGTACGTGGAGCCTAGTCTCAGGAACTTCTGTAGGGATTTTGATATGGTTTTCACTGGTAGACTGGCTGATTAATGAGAAAGGTTTGTATATATATTTTATTGGCACTACACCAGCTAAGCCAACAGGCCACAGGTACTTAGTGCTGCCTGTGCAAAGCCAGGGCAGCTCACTAGTCTGGATAACTCCACTAGAGATGCCAGTAACCTATTTGGTCATATACATCCTTCCTATTTAAATGATTGATAATTTATAATGGTACAATTTGAAAGCCAAATAGTATGATGATTTTACAATTACCTTCAGTGGTGCCTTCCCTTGTAACAAGTTCTTACGATTTGACCAATGCCAAAGCTCCTCACATTATCTGAATACTCTAATTATAATGATTATTTAGTTTTGATGTAAATACAGAATATAAGTGAAATCAATGTTAAGTGCTGTGCAGTTATTACGATTTATCATACAATGGTAAAAGACACCAGTTAACACATTCGAGCAGAAGGCATATATAGTCAATATTTTATTAGTATCGGTATCACCTACACCACTATGGTATGTTGTAAACAGTTATCTTTTACACTGAGTGTGTGTCAAACATCTTTCATCACTTTATATTTTGTCTAGATCAACAATTTTATTTCTGTAGTGATCTTTTTAACCTAGCAAGATTTGGGCCGTCAGGCCATCTCTTACATCTAACAACAAATTTTACATATTTTACCTTGTATATAATGCAATAAGCATGTTATACTAAATTTAGAAAATAAAAGTTATGAAAGTATAGATAAAAAAATAAAGTAAGGTAGGTTTTTAAATATGAGTGCTAGCACCATAGGGCCTGGAGAAAGCTATGGACAAGGGAAGGAAAAATGAATGTAACAACACACAGTTAAAGAATGTATGGGAGGAGAAGGTGGTGTGACTCAGAGAAAGGAAATGGGGAAGAAGAATTAACTATGAGAATGTCGTATCATCAGCTTTGCTATCTGACAGAGGGGAAGGTGGCCGTATATATTACATTTGAGGAAGCTCTATGAGGATTGCAGAAGGAAGTGCTGCAACTTCTTAAAAGTTGCAGGCACTTAACTGTGCCAAAAGTACAGGGCTGTTTGTTCCAGAGGCGAACAGCAGTGACAGCAAAGTAGCTTGCAGATGTTTTTGTTTCACAAATGGACACAGCTAGTAAGAGGGATCAGACCTCGTGCTTATATTATGATGCCGTGAAAGATGCTAAAACTCTGAAGCGAAGTACACGGGTACTTGCAGACTGAAGAGCCGGTAAAGTAGTCTAGCGTGTGGTAGTCACGCAACTTGTCTGGCTGCAACCACTCTAATTGGGCATATAGAGCACTGACATAGTCATATTGAGGAATGTTGCAGGTGTAACAATATAATGAAAAGTATAGTTGCTAATCACCATAAAACGGAGATGCCGAGTCGCAAAAGGCACAACAGAAAGACTGTCAGAAAGTTAGATTTCAGCCAGCAACGCCTTTGTCAAAAATACACAAATAAACATTCATGCACATGTAACTCACACTATTTCCATTATATCATTGCATTACATCCTGGATTTGTTTAATGTTGCAGATGCAATGCACACAAGCATTCATGGTTGGCTCTAATCGTCTTGCATTTTTGCTGCTCGTACCATGTTGAATTACAGAACATTAGTGAAGGTTCTGTAGAATGAGTGACTGCACTAGTTTCAATTTCACATCCTGTGAAAATGTGTTGTGAAACTTTTTGAGAGTATACAGGCAAGCAGAAGTCTTCGACACATTCTCTGCCCAGTTTAAATGCTCATCCAAAGTTACACTCAAGTTCATCACTGTTTTCTGATATGGTGCTGGGATGCCATCAAGTCGAATGGGAGGCAGCTGATTGCGGAATTCTGAACTTATTAATTTCTGATGGGATACTGGGATGAATCGTAAGACAGTGTGCCACACTTCCATTTATCAAGTGCAGCATAGACCTGTGCTCTTGATCAGAGTGTCTATTTTCCACTATCCTGTATGAAACACTCAATTAATATTTTACCTAATAAAGCTATAAGCAGCCGACCAGTTGCAATGGATAAAGAAATTCTTTACTTAGGTTTCGACAAATATAAATTTGTCTCCTTCAGAAGGTAACAATTTTACATAAGTAAGCTCTAATGTACCATCGCCGTTTTTACAATTGTCGGCATAGATCAAAAATAAAATATAGCCCTAGAATTAGGGTTTGTCATGTTAATATAAAATTTACGTGAAACCGTTGCTGTTGTGCAGCTATGTTTAAAATATTAATATTTTACCATCATGATTCCCTTTCATTTATGCCCTAAATAAAGGTCCATCTTAGCCCTATCCTCCTGAATTACTCGCGAGTAAAATGTTGCAAAATGTACAAACATCACACCACAGACACTAAGATAAGCTGTCTGAACTCAAGTGTCTGCGTGCAGGTATCAGGGTGCCCGTGGATACAGGTGGACTTAGGTGGCCAAACAGGTCATGAACAGGCAGTAACGGAGTCTGGTTGCAGTCTACATGATAGTACGCCTTAGCTGAGTGCGTGCGAACATGTGTGTCGCATATATGCAAAACAAGATGTGCAAAATGACTACTTGGTGAATGTCTACCCAAGCTCCACCAGCGAAAATGCAAGTAGAAAGGTTGTCACAGGTGTCCGGGCCTACAGGAGCAGAGGTGGAACAGCCTGGATTAGACGATGCCACTTTCCGATGACTGGTAATACTGAAATGCTCTCTTGCTACCACAGTCACAGAAATTCACAAATATTAATAATTAAGTATTAATGTGAATCACCAACATGACTTCAACATATGTCAATCTTTTCCACAAATTAACAAAATTAGAAAAAGGATAGATTGCTAGTCACTATAAAGATGACATACTGAGCTGCAAACAGTCACAATAAAAAGATTTACACATTGAGCATTCGGTCAAAGCTTTCTTCAGAAAAAAAACCACACACACACACACACACACACACACACACACACACACAAAATCACATGTACAAATGATCACTACCTCCGGCTTCTCCTCCTAGAATGCATTGCCAAGCACAAGCAGAAGTATGGAGGGGGGCAAGGAAGGGGGTGGATAGCAGGGTATGGGTGAGGGGAGAGCAGTCAGCACTACTTGGTGAAGTTCGCATGGACTAGGTGGCAGTATAAAGCTGCCAGGCACACTGTTGAGGTGCTGCCTTGTACTGTCATCCGTCCCGCTTTCTCACCCCACTATGAGTTGCTGCTTCTGCTGTATGTGAAACAGTTGCATTCCAGCCATAGAAAGCGGTCATTTGTGTGTGAGGTATGCTTGCTTGTGTGTGTGTGTGTGTGTGTGTGTGTGTGTGTGTGTGTGTGTGTGAGACTCAAAGTGTCACCTTTACAGTGAATAGCCATCTATCCTTTACCTAATACGCAGTGGTTAGCACACTGGACTCGCATTCGGGAGGACGACAGTTCAATCCCGTCTCCAGCCATCCTGATTTAGGTTTTCCGTGATTTCCCTAAATTGTTTCAGGCAAATGCTGGGATGGTTCCTTTGAAAGGGCATGGCCAATTTCCTTCCCCATCCTTCCCTAACCCGAGCTTGCGCTCCGTCTCTAATGACCTCGTAGTCGACGGGATGTTAAACACTAACCTCCTCCTTTACCTAATATTGTTGACATTACATTTGGAAGCCATTTCCTTTGTCACCATGAAATGTGTTTTTACATCACACAACACTGATTTGATTCAAATTTAACCATAACTTTAACTGAAGTACTACAGACACTTATTTATGGATATTCACTTCATCTCCTTTCAACTTTTCACAGAGCTCTGCTTCATTTTCCTTTTGACTTATAATGAGCTCCTGAATTGCAATGTTTTTACACTGTAAATCATTTCACTGCTTTAATTCTACTATTCTTTTAGTAATCCATATTTCTGCAAACAGTCTGTGATTAAGGTACTTTTTTCCTGTCCACTGTATCTCGACAAACATAAAATTCCATCAATAACATCTTACATACACTTGTGCATGTTTTACCATGGGTTAGGATATTCAAAAATCTGTTAATGTAAAGCATTGTATAATAAATAAGGAGCTAGATGAAATGTATTCCTTAAGGAATAATTAAAATAGAAAATGAAACAGTATTTGTCGGTATATCAGAAATACGTAAATAAATAAATAAAAACTGAATACAATGTGACACCACAAAATCGTCTTGTAAACATAAAAATGCAATTACTTAAAATGAAAATAACCTTTTGCCAGTAGGAATGAGATAATACAATGGCTAAACAAATCATATTCTTTTGCATCCTGCCTTTTTTTCCCTTTTTGTTTACCATCTCTGATCAAGTAACAAATTTCATTCTTCTTCCTTTGTTTTTCCATGCTGTCTTCGATTGCTTATTTCTTGTGCTTTCAAAGATGTCTAAATTTAGCATCTTGTTTTTAAAACAATTTTTATTACTTCTAGTTCTTTTCTTATTTCTGTAATCCATGCTATTGTTGATCCGTTTTACCAGAAATACAGGAATATTTGTTTTGTTAGCCTGTTCTCATTCATTCAGTACAGGCGTCCAAAGAAGATTAAATTTTTTTGCTTTGCTATTACTTTTGATATTTTCTCCATGTTTTGCAGATCTCATTACTTCTCGTCTTCCAACCATCTGAAGTTGGTACTGTACCCATTATTATTCTAATAATTCGTCTTTCAAGTATATCTATTCTGTCCAGCTTACAGTTCATCATTAAGCAGTCACATCTAAATATCTGGTCTTACCGCTGTGGTACTGTGTTTTAGTTTTGTTTTACTAAATGTGCATTTCTTGTCTATGTTATCTCTCAAGTCATATGCCCTTTCCATTTTACTAACTACTACATCTATTGCAAATTTTTCTAATTTATTCTTCTATATAGTTTATGTAATATTTTTACATTTACTAACTCATTAATTTTAAACATTTGTGTTATGAATTTTAATGCTTTTTATATTTTGCATAATTTTATTATTTCCTTTTCTATTTTATTTTTAGTGTTCTCTTCATTCACTCACATCCCATTCTGTGCAAGCCCTCTGCACTGTGTTTAGGGGCCAGAATGATTTGTTGACATTTATTTTATTAATTTCTCTCTCAGATTCTCTATACAATAAGATGTCAGTTTTTCCTCTGTCTTTCAAGGAGTTACATCAGTTACTTTTATCTTACAGTGTAATGTTACTAAATTTTCGAAAGCCTGCCTGGCTAGCCACATGGTCTAATGCACTGCTTCCCGAGCGGCAAGGCATGCCAGTCCCCGGCACGAATCCGCCTGGCAGATTAGTGTCAAGGTCCTGTGTGCCGGCCAGCCTGGATGGTTTTTAAGGCGGTTTTCCATCTGCAACAGTGAATGTGGGCTGGTTGCCCTTATTCTGCCTCACTATGCAGGCGATTGCTTCACAAACACTGTCTCCACGTATGCGTACAACATAATTACTCTACCACGCAAACATTGGGGTTACACTCATCTGGTATGAGATGTTCCTGGGGGTGGGGGTGGGGGTGGGGGGGGGGGGGGAGGGTTCCACTGGGGGCCGAACTGCACAATAATCCTGGGTTCAGTGTGGGGCAGCAGTTGGGTGGGTGGGTGGACTGCTGTGGCCTGTTGTGAGGTTGTGAACCACTGAGGGCTACGTCGGGACGTAGCCTCTCCGTTGTTTCTATGTCCCTGGTTCAATGCAGAATACACAAGTTTTTGATAGTCCTGATGATGAAAGAAAGCTGGTAACATATGTCAGCCTTTTCCATGTATGAAGTCTTTCAGATGACTTTTCACTCCTTCAAGATGGATACTGCACTGATCTGTAACAGCTCCACAGAATTTACAGACATCTTAACAATTAGTGCTAAGGTAATCTGAGGATAAAATATTCCATGGAATTGTTTTTAGTCCGAAATAAGCTAATTTCAAACTTCTTCGTCAGATACCTAGCCATTATAATTATTTTGCAGAAAACAATAAATAACAACAGAATTGCAACTAAATTTGGAAAGCATTACTTTCTAAACATATCAACTTGTAACATATAATTACATTTTTAAGAGGAAAAATTTTAAGCATTCGCACAGTTTAATGTGGCCAGCAGCAGCCGATGTTGGGTGGAGACATACACTACGACACTGTGGAAATGTTGCTTGCTTTGCCAGAAATTACCTCATGGAACAGTTCCATTCCCTTTTAGCTTCTGCAGTTGGCTTTTGCAGCATGTGCCCTAAGCAAATTCCATTTCATTACTCTGGCCTTTATACACTACTGTTTACCTTAAACTGTAATGTAACCCTTTATTTAATTATCATCCAAACTTTAATGTAAACCTTTACTGGACATGAAACCAGTAAGCTAGTGAAAATCGCTACAGACCTTGTTTTCACTAACGTAATCTTTGCCTTATCCTCTATCACTAGAACAGAACTATACAGTCAGCCACCTTCCAAAGCAGTGAAGTTCTTGTTTAAAAAGTGTCAGCTGTTAATGCATGATAACTACTGTGTGGCTCACAAGCATGGGGGGGGGGGGCAATCCAGTCACAGAAATTTCTCAACTTTGGGTTTTCAGTGAATGTGGGAAGAATTAATTATCTGTGGCACAGTTGGTTGTTAGCGAAATGAAATTACATATATAAAAAATCTACTCACCAATTGGCAGCAGGAGAACAATATATATAAAATAAAGGTTTCACTTATGCAAGTTCTTGGAGCAAGTGGCTTCTACTTCTGGAAGAAGAGTTGAAGGAGAAGAAATAGTGGTGAAGAAAAAGGACTGGAGACGTCTAAAGTGGTAGAAGGTAGAGTTCGGAAAAGTCACCCAGAAGGGGAAACTTACCAGACAGGATGGAAAAAAAAGGACAGGCTGAGTAGATTTTTTATCTGTCAACTACATTATATTGTCAAAAACTGATTATTTTTGCTGAAATATAAAATGTGTAGCACAAAAACTTAATTATTTCAATCAGTATCTGCACAACTGCAGTCTTAACAAAAACATTGTTTATGATTGATGAAATAAAATAATTGGGTGTGTGGAGCTAAGGACATAAGCTCCCTTTTCTGCAGTTTACAAAATGTTAGATAAAGTATAAAAAACTTGCGGTGAAGGCACAAAGAAGAACATTTTAAATATGACATTCATTAAGCATTATCATTGTAATTATATAAAATCAAAATCTGACACATCAGCTACTATAAACCTTTACTATCTGTGATTTCTAGGACTCATTCTATATTGAAATTAGTGCAGCACGATCTTTGAATCATCAAGTAAATGGTCACTGAGTAGCCACAACTTTAGTATCTGTGTCTCAACACAAAATTAACAGTGTTATTTACCCACCTGTGGTTTAACAACATATTGCCCCTTTGTTGCAGAGCGAATATCCAAAGAATGCTCAAATTCCCTTGTTAATGATTCTATTGTACTAGCAGGGCTTGGTAGAGGTGGAGGTGGCAAGCATTTGTCTTCTGTGTTAGGAGGCTATCAAATGAAAAACTGCATGTTAGCAATATAAAAACACACTCAATTAAGGCTGGCAAAAATTTCCAAACACAAATAAAGAGCTAATAAATAAAATAGCATGCTTACACTATTACAGAAAAACAAAAAAATTAAATAAACTACTGCAGAGCGCACGTGCACACAATAGTTCCTTTTTCATGAAGGAAAACAGAACTGGTTGGGGCTTGTTTGAAGGGTAAGGCACGTCACTAATTGTCGAGCTAAGGTTGTGAAGCTGTCTTTTCCGCAGTTTATAAAATGTTACAGAAAGTATTAAATCTAGTTGTGGAGGGAGAAGTTGAAGGCATCTGTCTGAGCAGGAGGTCAAAGAAAAATCATTAACAAAACACAGTGCCAATTTCAATCTATAGAGTATAATAGGGCCAGAATGAGAGGTAAAGGTTCACAGAATGAAAATAAAGAGAAAAAATTAAAAATTATTTGCAACTACGAGGGTGAAAGAATAAAAAAGTAAAAAATAAAAGAAGAAAAACACCTCACAAAAAATGGAATGCAATTCAGGCTAATTGAGGTTAAGTCCGTGAGAGGAGCACGCTACGAGGATATGTTGGAGGGCAGTTACCATCTCAGGAGTTCACAGAACTAGGAGACAACAGCCTTGTCACACTGGATACACTGGTTCTTGCCCGGATCTAAATGGCCCTTACATTGAAGCAGGCACTCAGGCGTACTGCACTGTGCAGCAACTGAGTATTGGATATCACCAATGCACATCATTGTGCATCCATTCATCCATTTCGCCAGTCAGGTTTTGCTCATCCATGAAGTTACCTGGTAGCCAAATTTGATAAATCTGCAAGTTGCGCTATCTTTAATGTTGTACAATTACCAGCAGTGGGGTCAATGTCGGTGGTAACAGGTGGGTGCATCGAATGTTTTGCAACTGGATGAGAGAACAGGCATTCCTCAACTCCCAGGAACTTTGCTGCATTTCTTGGTACAGTCAGTGAAGGTAACTCACTGAGACCCACATTCAAATTTTGGTTCACATTAAATAAACCAACCAACCAACAAACAAGAAATATCCCTCGTGGAAGATATACTGTGAATTTGTGGTACGTGGCTCCACACAGTGCAGCCAACTCTTCAAGTGACAGACATTTCTGAATGGAAAAGATTTATCCAGCATAATAGTAACACAGTTAATGACATGAAAAGTGCATTAACTTTCTGGTCATTCATTAATACACCAGCAAGTGAATACATCACAATTATACTGCTTTATAATATGCTGTCAGTGATACACAGCAGTGAAGTGTACCAAACCAATCCCTTTTCTATCGACACTACATACATCGTCCACTTAAGATCTGCAAAAGTTCTCATTTAATAAAATAAAAATAACTCCACTATATAAACACAATCTCAGTGAAATTATTTTGTCTACTGACACAAGAGAGGTGGACATGTAATGCTGAGGTGGTACAGACAGCCAGTAAACTGAAAATCTAGGAACACTAATAATGGGGCATCTAAACTTTCTCAGAAGAACACTACAGCTGCCACACAGGAGGATTAAGAATCAGTTCCCCATCTAGCAGTGTATAACAGTGTGCAGAGATTCACATAAACTCTGTCAACATATGTTTCTTGTGTCAGTGTTGTTAGTGAATCATATCTGCATTCCATGTAGTATTAGTGCATTTTGAGGAAAATCAACGTCCCCCAGCATTTTTGTGCACGGTGTCAACAGTAATTCAAATGTGTGCTGTGGAGGGTCAGCATAGTTTTGTGACACGCTGTGTAGTTGGTTTTTGTGACGTAACGGGATAGAGTGAGCGGGAAATCAGCTGCCAGCTGCTCGAACATCCCTTTGCAGACCTATGCATGAACAATCCGGCAATTTACCTTCCCTCTGACTTCTATACCCCCCCCCCCCCCCTTGGACCATATCACACCCAGAAAACGTTTTATCCTTTAACATGGCTCTATTGCACTTAGATGTGGTACATACATTTAATATTTGTATTTAACACATCTAATTTAAAGATAAACATTGATTTAATATTGTTAAAAGAATATTTCTAATAATCTTTGATTTTTCCATCCCCTGCAACATGGAAACTACTAGTCCTATAGAAAAAAAATGAATAGGACCTTTTTTGTAGGAAATTTAATGTATTTTAATTTTGTGATAGGAAACATTTTCATTGGGGGCCAAGGTTTTCAAGAAAAACATAAAAAAGTTACCTTTAAACCCCCCATCCAAAAGCCCACATTCCACTGACCAGGATTTTTAGTACATTGTTCAGGACACCCCCTTGTAGCATTGCACAAAAATTTGTGACTACACAATTTTTTTCCCCAATTTTCCTTCATTGATTGGACTAAAATGAACAACATTTAAGGTCTGAATCCTGTTGCTTACCAACTGACATGTTCACTCCACAACTTTCAATATAGGGATGGCTACCACCTAACTGGCAAAATGAATGAATGGAAACAGAACAACTGTCCATCTTAGGGTTATCCAATACCCTATTACAGAGCATACTTGGCAGCCTAACTCAAGAGACCTGGTTCCCTGATCTCTCGAGACAGTAATTTGCTGTTAGACATTTTCTTTCATTCTGCTGTTATCCTGGACTTAACCTCTGTTAGCCTACCCCACTGTTTCCTATATGCTGTTTGGTAGAATTCTGATATTTACTTTTTTATTCTTGTTCCCCCTCATAATTGCAATCCCTTTTATTTATCCCCACCCTGTCCCCCAATATTTTAATTTTTGTATCGAATTGGACAAAGAGAAAATGAAAGAAAGGACAGAATACTGCATCTTTACCTCTTATTCTGATACTACAATCTCTAACTGAATGTGGCAGAGAGCATATTAATGCACTTCCTTGACCACTTGTTCTCTGTGATACATCTTTCTTCATCTTCACTTCCCTTCATCAATGGAACACGTGGTTCCCTCATACTCTGGTGTCTTGAGTGATCTGGTCCCCTTTCCAGCTTGACCCAACCAGTTATTTCCTCCCCGGTAAAGGAGCCTATTGTTCTGATAGCTAGGACTGCTCTGATATATTTTAAGTGGTTCTGTTGGCAGCAGTGAGAATTGCACTTCTTGGGATTTAACCACTGGCCAATCTATGTGTGCGTCTGATCTGAATATTATTATTACTTTTTTCTTCCCATTAGAACAACTTTTTTTTTATATGAACTGGGTGTATTATGAGGAAAGGTGTTGACTTTATCAGATATAAAGGAAAAAAGTTCACACAATACTGAGGTTTCAGCAAACATTTATTTTCTTGTGCCCAAGTTAAGTTTCTTTTGACATTGTATTTTGAAAGAAGCTTTGGGTTTTCACACAAGTACATGACCCCGCAGCCTCTCTTTTTCTTGACAGTTCCAAATGAACAACCTGCGGCCAGAAACATTCGCAACAATGTTCTTTCCCCTCAAGATCTGTCAGTCTTACCATAAGTTTCTTCCTATTTATTTTATCTCATTTGACACAAATCAAACACAAATAAAACCCCATTTAGATTGAAAAAGATGATGATGATGATGATAAAAATGGCATGTATCAATAATACATTTTACATGTAATATGGCACTCCTAATACATTCTCAAACTATAATGAGGATTAAATACATTCAGGCAGTTCTAGAAAGATGAATTACAACAGGGTAATAATGGAATCAAGTTTTAAGCAATACAGTTAAAGTGGAGTGGAGTGTGGAAAAGAAATCATAATTTAACAAAGGTATAAGAAACATTCAAACATAGGTGTGCATGAACAACAAAGTATACCTATGGGAAATACCTATAAGAAATTGATGTGATAATATATTTCTAAAAAGCATCTAAGATGCTTGTCAACTTACGTGCAACTGAATTAAATCTGTACAGTCAGTATTAACTTTTAAACAGAACAATATTCAAAACAATATGAAAAGGATCCCATTTGTAAGATCACATAACATCTTTAAAAAAATTTCTCCTGTTTACATTTTCACCTGGTCACTTAATTGAGTTTAGAAATTGTGCAAATAACTAATTTAAGAGAATGTGTGTAATAAATGAACAAATTGGTATTTACAATGAGCGCACTATACAGTATATCTACTACTGTGCTCCAAACTGTCTGTAGAACATCTGTGCAAAAGCTGCAAGTTTCAACAATATTTTCTTGGTCATTTTGTTAGACATTATATGTGCAGTGTAATGCTCAGTAAAGAATAATAACGCATGTTGCTGTGGGAGGGAGTACACTGATTTTAAAATAAAATAAAAATGAAATAAAAATTCATGCGCATGAAAGACAAGTCCTCTTGTATCTCTAAGCACCATAAACAAACTGGTACATGCACATGCATCTGCGCACAAGTAGCTCTAATCAAAAAACCAAGAGAAATCCATATGAATATTATTATGTCAAGGCTGTAATCATTCTCTCTTAACTAAGTTCCAGTATGATGTCACATGTATAAGACGTATATACAAAAAGGTCAAGCTCATCATCCGAAGGTTGGTTTGAGCACCACAGCACTTTATTAGGTATGGTCTTATTTGAACTTACCTAGTCAGTTATAATGGGAGTCACAGTTTAATGTTGATTTTGATAAATAGTCCAACTTGACATTATATACCCAAGTCATTGCCAGAGGTGACAAATGCAGTAAATGATAGAAAAAAAACTTAGGGTCAACTCAGGTTTCAACTCCAGGTCTTTGAATTTGTAGTGTAACACTTAGCCAGTATATTACACAAGAAACATATCGGGCAATAAAAGCATCTGCTGCATTAACCACATTATGATAGATTTCCGACAAGTGAAGAATGTGAACAACTACCTAGGGGGCAATCAACAAACTACTGATTACATGTTAACAAAACCTAAGTACATGAACTGCAGCTTCCAGGATCAACCACTTGTATGTTGAGACTACAATCAGATACAAGCTGAATAAACTGGGAAACTATTGATGAAAAGTCACCCAGAATTGCAGATGACTAAGTCCAAGGTAAATGAGAAACTGGAAGTAATGGCTCCTAAGTTGTACTCTAAGAATTTCTTGAAGCAGAATTTCTTTTGTTCTCCACATCTTTACCCTACTTTAACCTTCGTCTTTTACTCTCACTGAAGAAATAGCCAGCACAAAAATCTGAGATATTGCTTTAGCAGTTTTGAACATGGCTTTCTTTCAGCAACCTTATATATATTTAAGTGGATATATAATACAGCCAACCAGTTGCATATAATTTTTTAGTACATTGATATACATTTTGATATCCCCAAGGGTGTCTTCATCAGAATGAAATTTTAAAATTCCTATAAAATAATACAAAGAAAACACAGAATGGTTTACTTACATAAAATTACATTGCGAGAAGGCCTTCTTGCAACGTAGTTTTACTTAAGGAACCATTCTATGTTACGACTTTTTTCATCTTGGTTAATGTTTTTGTCAAACTTATTTTTCTTTGTATTATTTTACAGGAGTTTTAAAATTTCATTCTGATGAAGACATCGTTAGATGTGTCAAAACCTAGGTACATGTATTCAACAATTATTTGCAACTGGATGGTTATTTCTCCAGGCATTGCTTTAGCTTGTTTTTTCATCAGACAGGCATGAGCTCCAGCTATGGCAACTGATAATGGGGGCTCTACTAATGTTTAATTACACTTCATATTTTTTATCGGATAATTACTTTTGAATGTCATAAATAATTATCTACAAAGTAGTACTATCTAATTATATTTAGCAGCTTGAACTTAACCTATGAAAGCTGAGATGCTGGGTGCACCTAACAGATACATATTTGGTTCTATAGGGCTTCAAAGTCTTCTGGAAGTTAATCTGTAGCACAATTATCAAAATTACAGACAGACTATCATAGAGTGTCTTAAATTATCACATATTTTAGAAATGCTGTTAATTCCTGTTAAACTGACTGCCATGTTACAAAAGCATGTCAAAAATTTAAAGTATCATTAAATTAGCTTCCTGGAAACTACTTTCTGGAAAATCAGCCAAAAAAGTAGCTGTAACAACTTTTGCGTAGTGGTAAAGAATTGTTTGACCTTTTTACCTGAATGGCAATTAGTATCAGTATAACCATCACTATTTAGATTGTTATATTATTCTCACTTGTGGCTAGAAAACAAAGGCATTAACAACATCCTGTTCAATGTACCCCAAGCCAAAATGTGAGGCATTTTTATTATATTAATTTTCCAAAAAGAGTGCCTTTTCAGCCTGATGCAGTAACAATCTACTGCTTCATGGCAGCATAGGCCTTATCATTGTCAGCAAAGTCACTCTGCCAATCAAATCACATAGGGCTCTCAGAACTAAGGCTATAAAATGGAGCTTTCTTCTGTTCCACATCACTGCCAGAGCACACAACTAGCCTAATCCTCCTTGTTATCAATGGAGAGACGTCTACAGACGTTAAAGTAACCTCTGGCGTGCCACAGGGGAGTGTTATGGGACCATTGCTTTTCACAATATATATAAATGACCTAGTAGATAGTGTCGGAAGTTCCATGCGGCTTTTCGCGGATGATGCTGTAGTATACAGAGAAGTTGCAGCATTAGAAAATTGTAGCGAAATGCAGGAAGATCTGAAGCGGATAGGCACTTGGTGCAGGGAATGGCAACTGACCCTTAACATAGACAAAAGTAATTTATTGCAAATACATAGAAAGAAGGATCCTTTATTGTATGATTATATGATAGCGGAGCAAACACTGGTAGCAGTTACTTCTGTAAAATATCTGGGAGTATGCGTGCGGAAAGATTTGAAGTGGAATGATCATATAAAATTAACTGTTGGGAGAGTCCTTAGAAAATGTAGTCCATCAACAAAGGAGGTGGCTTACAAAACACTCGTTCGACCTATACTTGAGTATTGCTCATCAGTGTGGGACCCGTACCAGATCAGGTTGACGGAGGAGATAGAGAAGATCCAAAGAAGAGCGGCGCGTTTCGTCACAGGGTTATTTGGTAACCGTGATAGCATTACGGAGATGTTTAATAAACTCAAGTGGCAGACTCTGCAAGAGAGGCGCTCTGCATTGCGGTGTAACTTGCTGTCCAGGTTTCGAGAGGGTGCGTTTCTGGATGAGGTATAGAATATATTGCTTCCCCCTACTTATACCTCCCGAGGAGATCACAAATGTAAAATTAGAGGGATTAGAGTGTGCACGGAGGCTTTCAGACAGTCGTTCTTCCCGCGAACCATGCGCGACAGGAACAGGAAAGGGAGGTAATGACAGTGGCACGTAAAGTGCCCTCCGCCACACACCGTTGGGTGGCTTGCGGAGTATAAATGTAGATGTAGATGTACCTTTTAACTTCTCTTTCCCTCTAAGATGGCTCACAGATTATTGGAGTTGGTTTCTCTCACACTACTCTTGCAGAGCAGAAGCTTGCTGTGTGGACATATTATTGCAATGGATTTACCCACACATAGTTGCTGAGGACAAGCAAGCTCTGTCGACGGTGCTACAGAAGGCCATATGACTACTGTTTCTATGCGAGGAGGTCTAGCAATTCATCCAACCCCCCACACATTAAATCCCACTCTATGTGCATTCATTGTGAAAGTGTAACAATTGTTTGATCATTGTCAAAGTGTGCTGTACTATTTGCAAACGCCTAAGCTACAAAACATATGAGTGTTTGGAACCGACATGTGCCTAAGACTGGACACAAGAGACTGAAAAGACTGAAATGTCTGAATTTACAGTCACTCGGCAAATCAAATAGGTTACCGAGGCACTCTGGGGAATGTGTAGATGAATGCAAATAAGGGTAACCTGAACAGGAGCAGTTCTGTCAATGCCATGCACTCGCATCCTACAGAGCAACTTGAGTGAAAGAGGTAGGATTCACCCATGTTGCAAACTTAACCTTTCAAGGTAAACTCAATGGTAGATAGTGTACCTTTATCAATGATACAGGTGCAGAAATAAGTGTGTTGTTTGTTAAACCTAACAATGGTAGAGAAGTAAAACCACCATGTTGTAGACAGTGTGGATTGGGGAAAAAAGGTAATTTACCCAACACACTTGCAAAATGTGGAAATGGAATTAAACAGTGGGAAATATCAGTTAACATTTGAAATGCTGTGGAAGTATGACCATGATTTCGATGCCATCTTACACAAAGTTGGCTTCTGAATACAGGAAGTCCAAACTGGGGGAAATGTCCACCATTTTGGTAATGTCCTCACTATATGGACACGAGACAGTCCTAAATGAATGACTGCATTCCAACCACCCACTAAACTACTTCCCACAGACTTGATCTTAAACAAAGCCAAGAAAATATCAGACCGTACAAGAAAAATTCTTTAGTAAGAGGTAAAGAAATATTTTTCAAGAGCAGATATTTTCTTAATCAACCCACTAAAAAGCAATTAAGTTCCAGATGATAAGCAGATGCATTTGAAGTATGATTTATTTCACAAAGTGTGTTGGAAAAGAGTATTTTTTTTTTGTCATTGAGCATTGATAATTTTGGAAGCAGAGACATTGAAATTCCCTGGAGTACAATATTTGCCAGACTACAGGACATAAATGCTGATATACCAGGAAACAAACAGCTTGAAAGAACAGTTTACATTAATTCTACCTTAGTTATGGCACATATACAAGCAGAAATTAGAAAGAAAGCTGAACACTTGTGTAAGGCAGATCACAATGTATTGTACCCCATTCCAGCCAAATTTACAACCTTGTTTGAAGAAAACAAATGACTTCCAGCAACCTCAACATACCAAGAGATTCCTATGGGTCGTGCTAGCCCTAAGTAGCTACCTATCTTTTTCTAATTAGTTGACATTCCTATCTGGAGTTTCTACTGTTTGAAATTTTTCCTCCAACTTTGATATGATAACCAGTTACCGTCAAATACTGATAACTGCGAAAGAACTGGAAAAGACAACCTCAGGTGTGCACTCTGGGCAATACAAAAATCTACAATGTTTTGGTTGTTTTACTTTTATGAGTTTTAAAGTCGACTGACCATGTGTCTAAGTGTAGATGGACGAGAGAACTGTCTTTCCAAGAACGATGAGAGAGCACGTAGTCTGGCTTAGAAACATACTAATTCATATTACTGATGCTAATCTAAATTTGACATTAGGAGACGGCAGTTTCATGCAATAAAAAGTGCACTATCTAGTCCATACACTTGCAAAAGATGGTATCAAGACCAGACCACCAGCTAACAGATGCAGTGGAATATTTTCCAACACTAAGAAATGTTAAAGAATTGCAATCACTAGTTGGGTAAGCAAATTACTATGAACATTTCTATGAGAAATATACAGCCACCACCATGAAACCTCTTGCAAAATAACCAAAGACAGGAAATTCTTTTGCCTCGGCAACAGACTGCGAGAGTGCCACATTAAAAGTAAGGAAAATTTTAGAAGTCACCTGTATTTGTGTATCCACTTTGTAGTAGGCTATGTACTGAGTCAAATACAAGTTGGTGAAGAAAATCAATTACTTATGCACCATAGTAGCTGAATCAAGATGAGCAGAACTTCAGCATCAGAGAAAAGGAACTTTTGGCACTTGTTTTTGGCATTCATTACTTTTGGTATTACCTATATGGGCAACAGTTCATGGTAATTACTGAGAATGCTATTCTACAATACCTAGTAAGTTTAAAATACCCCAGCAGACTTGTTACGTGGGCCTTAAAACTCAGTGAATATGACTAGATATTCAAATAAAAGCTGGGAAAATTTTATTGAACAAAGAGGCCTTCAGTAGGAAAATTAAGATGTTGCATGTAGATGATGTGTTTAGTTGCATGTAGATGATGTGTTTATTGAGGCATTATAGGCACAAGACTTCGATGCTGAGTGTGAGAAATTGGCTATCTGAATGGATTTTGTTACAAAAGATGATGTTTTATATACGAAAATGCCTATTGCAGAACAGATAATAGTTCCAAAGACTATCTGCACGTGCATATTGGAACAATGCCACATTAGCACAGATGCATGTCCTAATGGGAAAAATGGACATTACAGGCTGTTGCTGCTCGTCACATCCAACGGGAGATGTACAGGATTACATTAAAAACTGTCTCCCTTGGGCTAAGAGAGTGCAAGAATGAAGACCAAAGATACCTCTACAAACCTTATCTGAGGCATCAGGACTTTCTGAAATTGTAGCACTTGATACATTGAAAACAGTCATGTTAACAACCCAAAATAACATACGTTTTATCTATCACTGACCATTTTCCTCACTATCTTATTATGACGCCAGTTGAGGACATGAGCGCTGATATGGTTGTGAAAGGATTTGTCACTATTTAGTACTACAGTTTGCAAGTCTAGAGACCAATATCACAGGACAAACTTTATGCCCAATCTTATGGTATAGGTACGCCAACTACTTAAAATAAAGAACTGGAGAATTATGCCATTTCACACTATGAGTAATAGCAAACATTAAACTGTAGTCCAAATGTTGTGATACTATGTAAACAGCTTGAGCTCCAAACGGGATCATTCACTGTGATTTCATCGTACAATGCCAGGATGTACGAATCCACATTTGATTTCCTATAAGGCGATTTACTCACATCTGCTATCAATGGTTCTGTCATACATTTGCATTATTCCACTATGTTGAGACACTGTTGTTACCTAGTTTTAAGCATTTTTCAGTATTACAAAGTTATGTTAAAAGTTTACAAAACTCTGAAAATTCATGCAACAAAAGAGCAGCTCTTAAGTCACTATCATAGAGAAGGCTGCTACATTGTTTTTGAAGGAATCTGCAGAAAAAAAAGATCTCACTCTCTGACATACATAAACATATACTGTCTAATTGCTGCTGAATAAGTGCAACCCACCGTGATGCTACATGACCTGCCTCCAAGTACATATTTGTGACACAATTCACCATCTTTTGTAGACTGTTTGCCACTGGAATAAAGAAGTTCTGCAGTTACTGTTGTTTCCTTTTCTAGTTTTATGTATGTTTCCAGGGCATACATCACATATATATTTGCACCCATTTCTTTTTTTTTATCCATTTCCACTGCAGATGTGTTTCTTCACGAGAAAGTTTGCCTCGAGTTTATAAATAATCTTGCCTATACAGCACATCATATACCTCATCTAATCCCTTTTGTAAACATGCATGCTTTTGTATGATCAATCACACAGATATGCTCTGAGTTTCGATCAGCCTGGTCAACAGTCCAGAATGTGGAGGGTTGGCTATGATGAAATTTTATGCAAAAGGAATCTAGCTCCCTAAGAGTATAGTTCTACTGCTGGAAACTACACTCTTATCTGAAGGAAGCTTTTAAGCCTGACTCCTGAAGAATGATATGGAAACTGTATGAGTTTATTTGACTTCCTATGCACTATTTGTCACATTAATTTCTGATATTACCTGCATTCTTCTCCACCCACAACTTTTGCTTCTCTCACCCTACTGTGAATTCACAACATTTCTTGTACTTCTTTGAGGCTAAGATATGTCATAATGCATGTATCTGCTTGTTCTTTGTTGTCATTACAGCAATGCAAGACTTTTTTTAAGAAGAAGAAGAAGAACACTGTCTGTGCTGGAAAATACAACACTGCCAATTGATTTTTCTAATACACTGACTATTACCAAAAGTACCCTATTAGCTCTGGTCATTTCTTTTATTGTCCAATGATAAGGTTTTATTTTTCTTATGTCTGAAGTTACTCAGAGTTTCTTATTTTACATAATAATATTGAGTTCATTAATTTGTATCTCTATTTGATTTTTGTGTGTTACTTTGTTTGATCCAGCAAACTTCCTAACAATATTTTGTAAGTTTACGGAAGGTACTGGCAGTAGCACGTATCAGGCATCGTAACAAATGACACTTGGCATTTTAGAGAACCAATCAGTATCCAGCACAGTAGCTGCAGTGCACTATGCACACTACTCATGGATCAGCTGGAAGTGAATGACACAGAACACCACCTCTTCATTTAGTAATGACTGCATTGTAACTTGCCTCACCCACTTCTGGAAATTAATCCATCATTGTTGGGAGTGCTATTTGAGCACACCTCCAACGTTATATTCACACAGCATTTTACTGAAGTAATCACTGTAGTTGATTTGTCATGACTTTACGATAACTGTCCCAGCAGTTACATGGACTGGATCTGGCACTGATGAGACTTAGAAGCTCCAATACCTTTCACACAGTACAAAAAATAAACTAGATTGTGGGTTGACTGAAGGTGCAGCTATGTCGCCTACCAGAAATAGTTCCCCTTGTACGCACCAAGCAAGCCTGGTTTAATGCTAGAGATGTTGCCTTACAGTTCTTATTTGGCACCCATGATCATAAAGTGCCTCCTGGTGAAAATGGAAATTCAAACAAACATTTAACTTAGTTGAACACATACAATCCACCATCACACATAATACTATATGCTTGAAACATATTCAAGAAATTTTATTGCCTTATATGCAACGAATATGATTGGTCACACAATACATATGATTGGTCATCGTCCACCTGCTATCTCATTACACCACAATAACTCATGATATGGATGCTATTCAAAAGTAACACAGTAATGTAATTGCAGCTTTAATGATATTCCTAGTATTACACACCATATTCTACACCCTAAACTCCCTGCCCACCCAAGTGGGATATATTAGCGTTTGTCTTTTAGACTGGCCTACAAAATAAATTTAGTTCAATATTTATTCATCCCAAATCCTTGCTTTGTACCCTTACGAATATTTCAACACACTTACGCCCCACCCTTCAAGTGACATATCGCCTCAGTTCTAACTTTTTGCGACTGTATTATAAATTCATTACTGTGGAGCAGACCCATGATTACCACAAACTTATTATTCACTTGTGGATACCTATCTCTTGTCTAAACCGAGGAGGATATCAGTTTTCCACCTTGCCTATTCCCTGGAATATAATCACAAGTAGACAGCCTGGCAAACGAAGAACTACTTAATTATAACCAGTGATCAATAAGCACACACTGCTTTGTCTGCTGGAGAATTACAGAGTTACCAGATAGCTTAAACTATGTTTGTAACAAATTAACTTTATACACTAACACCTCCCTTTGTCAAATTTCACTAATGTTGGTGGAAAGTAACATGTGTCTGTCTGAGTCGAATTTTAGTTACCTTTGTTCTACTGCATAAGAACCAGGTCATATGTTGATCCATATCACATTATGGTTTCAGTTGGTGTTCACTCCACACAGATATTCACTAATGTTGGTGGAAAGTAACGTGTGTGTCTGAGTCGAATTTTAGTTACCTTTGTTCTACTGCATAAGAACCAGGTGGTCATATGTTGATCCATATCACATTATGGTTTCAGTTGGTGTTCACTCCACACAGATACTGAGTTGTTGCTGTTGAAACCAATCTAATGATTGATATGATGCAGTTTTACACACCAGTCTATGCTGTGCAAGTCTCCTCTTCTCCAAATACATATTGCAACCTATATACATTATAACCTGCTTACTTTATTCATCCCTTTGTCTCCCTCTACAGCTTTTATACCTCGCCCCCCCCCCCCCCCCCCACACACACACACCCCATCAATACAATATTGGCAGCTCCTTGAGGCCTCAGAATTGTTCTATAGACCAACCCTTCTTTAAGCCAAATTGTGCCATTATCTTTTCTTCCCGGGATCCTTCTGTGGCACCACGTACCATAGAACTGCTTATCACTCATGTTTCACTTCCATATAAGGCTACATTCCAGACAAGAATCTTTCGCCTCTGAACAATAGCAGACTTTTATTCAGAGCATCCCACTGTGATATCGCAATATCCTTTGACCTGGTATTGGGTTCTCCTCACAACTGAAAGAAACTTTAAAAGTTACTATCGAACAATTTCTGTTATTCATATCAAAATTTAATTTCTTTCTCAGTGCACATCCTGTATTATCAGTTCTTCAAGATATTAAAAACAAAGAATTGCTGCAGTCCTTGGATCAGTTGATCACACAAGAACAACAACATGTCACACTACATATTACAGCATTTCACAAACACGGTATCTTAGTTAACATAATTTCAGTGACCTCCTGCCTGTTTGCTATTCTGATAATGAGCAAGACTTTATACTGGCTTACATACACAAGTGATTTAGTCTACTGCATATGGCATCTCCAACTGATCACAAGTGTTTTCCCTGTCCCAATGGATTGTACCAAGATGAAATACACAGTTAATGACAAATTTTATTTTTATACAGATATGAATATAATTTTGTAATCTCTTTCAATCTCACCTAGAACTGTTTTATTTAACCGAAACTGTTACTTTGTATTTGTCTTGCATGTTGCATACTTTTATGACTGATTCAAGCAACAATCTTTTACTACTGTTAGTACTAATTTATTTGATGATGTTTTACTGTCGTATGTTATTTTTCAATCTTTCTATTAAGTTTAACTTAATCTAATTACCTTACTGTTGTGGTAACATAAATATGGATGGAAGAATCACACTTCAGGTGTTTATTCTAAATAGGTTATTATTTGTCTGTAAGGCACATTTAGAAGCATATTTTGCAGTTGTGTCACTTAATTCTTTGTTCAGTTAAAGTTATTTAATTTCATTTATCATTCTGGTTGAATTTTAGAAATATTTAACCAAGTAATTGAGTTGGTGCCTTCTGCACATTAATATATTTTCAGTTTTGTAACTTTTCTTTGCTCCATTATATACAGTTACTGCTGCATTGTGGGTTTATGCTTTCGCTACCAGCAACACACATTACATCCAATTTATGCAGGCAGCTGGCTTCCTAGAAGTTAACACTTGAGGAATGCCAAGTTAACACTTGAGGAATGCCACACTACTTATGGCCACCAGATGGAAACCTAAGTGCCAGCAAAGGTCGCTGGCCCCATGGACCTCTTTCTTATACCAGCCCTGTGACAGGAAGCAAGACCAACTGTATCCTGGCATTGAGGGCTATACTAAGGCCAGTGCATGGGTCCTGAAAAGCCAGTCCAAACTGAGTGGGCTCTCTGGGCCAGGAACTGAATGTTGTTGCATTTCCACAATCAGGAGATCACTGCAAAGCTACCTCTACACCCTCTAACATAGGCTTCCAGAAGAAGATGTGGCCCCAACATGGTGACTGACCAACAGACTTTTAATGTTTCTGTGTTTGTCTTTAAAATTGACTTTGCTGGACTTAGAAAATTTAATGTTGTGAACTTTGACCAGTCCCATCAGGACTTCTGATTCAGCTCTTCTATTCAGAACTTTGATTTTCACCTATGACAGTACAATTCTGTGTTCAAACCAGAAGAATTATTTTGTTCATGACTGTTTTAAAATTGATTTCCAAATTTTAAAACTGATTTCCAATAAGGAAGATTTTTTCTTATATCAAAGACGTTTGTTGGTCATTGTATACCTGGGCCTTCATTTTCTGACTGGCTGTGGTGGATACTTGAACTACAACATTACTTAGAGGATGTAATCAGTAAGACTACCAAGTTCTAAATAAATTTTAGTTAAGATGCATCAATACTCCCTGCTTACAGTTAAAACAAAACCTTTATGTTTCAAAATTCTGTGATGAGATTTAAATCTGCCTTATTATCAGGTTGGCAACCAAATGGTGCCACCATTCTGGTAGTTACTCAGTCACTGTAAGGACACAGGACATTATGTTTGCATGCTGCCTGATGAGGAAGCCTCTCAATGTCACACGACCCTTGTTATATTACAAATCACACTGGTCCCCTCACTTCCTCCAATGACACTTGAAGTTAATTATTCCTTCCCTTCATTAATATTAAAAACTGACTTGTAAATATGAACTGTCGTGCAAATGTTCCAGTTGCTTGTACTCCTTGACACTTTCTCTGAAACCAGCTATGGCTACCCCTGTAACACGGTCACCATTTTGTGTCACCAACTGTGTATACTGCTTGGTACTTAACAAAAGTAGCCACATTTCATGATTTGAATTGTTACATAAAATTAAACTCTTGTTGCACTTAGATGTAAGGTCCCAATTAAGTTGCTGATTTCACCTGTGGTGAATTCTTTCAGTGACAGGAGCCCCAGGTTCAGAATATGAGAAATTTTTGTTATTTAAATTTTATTGAAAGGTAACTTTTTCATCTGTTGCCTTATTGCTGATACAGCAACAATCAATGGGTTCACATTGAAAAAGGTCAAATCATTAACAGCAAAGTTGAGCTCTCTTCTATTCCAAGACAATGCCAGAGTGGACACTAACTGGCTAAATGTTCTTTACCTTTTAACTTCCCTGCTCCTCTGAAATGAACCTGGGGTTACTGGAGTTACATTCTCCCCCCAGCCAGTGGCAATCCACACTGCATAATCCACATAAGAAAATAGACTGACATACTTTCTTTTGTCTGAACATGAGTATGTTATTTACAAGCCCACACTGCTTTTGATTGCAATCTATAATAATGCCAACTGTGAAGATACCACTACATTATGACTACTGTTCTATTTTTTCTGCTTTCCTTTCTTTGTCTTTCCTTCATAGATCATAGAGATTTATTACAGTGTAGGTCTTGTAACTTTGTTTCTATATACATCATGCAGTTGCTATTTGTGATATTTCAACAATTTAAGGAAAAGATACATCACTATTTGCTGTAAAAATGACACTTAAGTCACAGACAGGCACAATTACTCATACACACTGGTTTCACCCACACCCTTCATCGCAAAAAGAAAGACCAAAAGACACACACACACACACACACACACACACACACACACAAGTAAGCAAGCCTCATACATACATGACCCCCATCTCTGGCAGCTCGGATCAGAATGATTTTGTTTAATTGTGCCCGTCTGCAACTGAATGTTTCCATTATTTCATTTGTGAATTTGTTATATACCACATTTTCTGATGCATGATTGCACATTTATTAACATGTTATTTCAATTATTTTTTTCACAACCATGATAGTATTAAATTATGATTAATGAGAAACTGTAAAACATAGTACTCTTTGTAATGCTAAGCAAGATGAGTTGAGCGTCACGAATGTAGCAGAGGTCGATAGATGGAACATCAACAAGGGAGTCTGTAGTGCGAGTAAGGCATGGGCCATTGTGTTGCACGAGTGTAGTAGTGCTGTGTTTGTGGCTGCTGTTATGAAACTGTCTCATCGGTGTCATGCATATTATTTTGGTGCATACCACAGACAAGGAAGCTAATAATTGAATGTGTAATGTTGCTTCTCATCATCAACTGGCATTCTGAACAACAATCTTGAAAATGCAATGCGTAAATCCCCTAGTTGTGCGACTACTATTTGCACGCTGTTCAGGATGAACTGTTTGGTATATACCTCGGACAGCCAGTTTAAATCAGAAATACGTTAATGTACTTTCTCAACATGAACTGCCATTTCAAATTACTGTGCAAACAGTGTCCACTGTGAAATTAATTTTTGTTCATTAACCCTGTGGTGCATGAATTTCACTGCAGTGGAAAACTTATAATGGTCTATTTTCTGGCGTTTTAAGTCAGTCATGAGGGTGCAAATGCATACAGGACACAACACCAGTAGGGAGTGCCCACTGCAGTGACCTGTGTGCATTTGCAGCCTCAGAATTGATTGAAAATGCTAAAGAAGCGCCACTGTAGTACGCCACAGCATTTATTATTATTATTATTATTATTATTATTATTTTAAAGTACTTACATAAGAAGTCTTGGTCCCTTCTCCCCCAAATACTTATCTTTCAACACTGCAATCACTCTTGCAATATTCAGGAGTACTATTATTGACAGTGATACCAGCAGTTTTGAGTCTTTGTTCTTTCACTTCTACTGCATATACATGTAAATTTTCTATGTTTAAGTAGTTAACAAACACTGTGAAGGCTATTTTATTGAAGTCTTTCAATGCCAGGCCAATCTATTCCTTGCCCATGTAATTGTCAGCTAACAGAATCGCTTCCCAGCAGCACACATGTTGACACAAAATTTTCTTTTCATTGGCAAGATAAGACCGTGTAAAGATCTGTGATCAATTTTCACTGCACTATCTACAGGAATTTTGGCTGTTGCATCCACTATGTTTTTGCTCCCAATACCCTTATCATTAGTTACCCATGAGAAAGGTACTTACTTTTCTTTGCTCTGTATATTCAGGAGAAAGTGTTAAATGTTCTGAATCTTTTTCCATGTTGGGTATATATCTGCTACTGATTATAGGACACACAGTGTCTGAGCAGATAAATTTCATGCTACAGTGATTTCTCATTCCTTCTAAGTGCATTTTAGATAGCATAAAGTTCTCAGAAATGCATGTGTGTGTTAGGGACGTGGAAACTGATGACCTTGTCTGGAAGAATGACAGGTAGGCAAGTGTTTTTGCCTGCTTGGATCACCAGTACATAAAATACTATCACCACGCTGTCCATTTAAGAGAATGCAGTTAAAATTTTAATTTCTTGTGTTCTGGCACTTCTAATCCAAAAGGTGTTCTCCTGCTTGGAGCCAGGAAAAAGGAGTAGATTAGTGATTTAGTTGTCTGCCAACAAATTTGGTGGTGACAAAACCTTCAAATCATCTCTCACCATTAGGACATGTTGCCTTGTCGAGACTGGTGGCTCACAAGCCTCTGCATATATAATGAAACCATGTTTGTTTGTAAAGCACCAACTGCTAGCTTAATGCTCTCATTACAGACAGAGACTAACATCTTTAGACACATCTATTTTTCTGGTCCATATTTAATGCAACTCTATTTAAGTCAGAAGTGAATAAATGTCTTACAAAACTGCAGGGCACACGACTGGCCCATTCCCTAGTTCCATTTGCTAAGGCACTTCAGGCTGTTAATTAGTTTCTGGCATGTGACTTTCAACTCCTGGAGATGTTGCAGTCAAGTCAATTTATTATGAAAAAGCTGACCCAAAACTAGGATGCTAAAATTCAAATTGACATCTTTCATACACAATTTTGGCTAAGTATGAAAAAAGTGCCACCAAATAAACTATATACAAATTGTTTCTTCTGATGAAAATTTAAAAACATGTTTCAACCCATTGTTTCAACCACTTAATTATCAGCTGATGTTTATGTGTTGCAGCAGCAAGTTGTATACCCCTAGCTCACTCATTTGTTACATAGTTTAATTCTTAATTTCTTTGCATGTTTTTGGTACTTGCATTGTTTAATTCGTAAATTTCTGGCGTATTATAGTATTTGAGAGTTGTAGAATCGTGTTTTAGTACCTGAATAGTGTAAATTCGCGTAGTCATTTGTCTTCTGTTTTTGTTTTGAACGGCCAGTGTCGGTTGGTCACAGTCAGTGTGCTACCTGCCGCCGTTGGATAAGCAGCTGCAGCAGCAAGTCGTATACTCCTAGCTCACTCATTTGTTACATAGTTTAATTCTTAATTTCTTTGCGTGTTTTTGGTACTTGCATTGTTTAATTCATAAATTTTGGGCGTATTATAGTATTTGAGAGTTGTAGCATTGCGTTTTAGTACCTGAATAGTGTAAAATCGCGTAGTCTCCTTCCGCCGCCGAGAAGTGTGTCAGCAGTGCGCAAGTAGCAGCATTACTGCATTTACTAGGCAATCTTGTATTTTAATAACCGTTTAAATTTTGTCGATTTGTTTGCGCTCTCTGTAGATTAGTTCAGACGTTCTTTGCACAACAGTTTTTAGCCTGGATAGGGACTGCAACTGCTGTGTTCGGATGCAGGCTGAGTTGGCATCCCTTCGCTCCCAGCTTCAGGCAGTGTTGGCTTCGGTCACACAGCTTGAGGCTGTTGCCAATGGGCATTACTGTGGGGGTCCGGATGGGGGTTTGTCGGGGACGGCCAGCTCGTCCCACGCATCCCCCGATCGGACTACGACTGTGGTTGCCCGGGGTACTGCCCGCATTGAGGCTGATCCCTCACTTGTGGTAGAGTGGGAGGTCATCTCAAGGTGTGGCAGGGGGCGAAAGACATTCCGGAGGGCTGAACGGAAGGCCTCTCCAGTTTGTCTGACGAACCAGTTTCAGGCTCTGTCTCAGGCTGATACTGACCTTCGGTCTGACATGGCTGCTTGTCCTGTTCCAGAGGTTGCCCCTCAGTCTGCAAGATCCAGGCGGTCGCAGAGGGTGGGCTTACTGGTAGTTGGGAGCTCCAACGTCAGGCGCGTAATGGGGCCCCTTAGGGAAATGGCAGCAAGAGAGGGGAAGAAAACCAATGTGCACTCCGTGTGCATCCCGGGGGGAGTCATTCCAGATGTGGAAAGGGTCCTTCCGGATGCCATGAAGGGTAGAGGGTGCACCCATCTGCAGGTGGTCGCTCATGTCGGCACCAATGATGTGTGTCACTATGGATCGGAGGAAATCCTCTCTGGCTTCCAGCGGCTATCTGATTTGGTGAAGACTGTCAGTCTCGCTAGCGGGATGAAAGCAGAGCTCACCATCTGCAGCATCGTCGACAGGACTGACTGCGGACCTTTGGTACAGAGCTGAGTGGAGGGTCTGAATCAGAGGCTGAGACGGTTCTGCGACCATGTGGGCTGCAGATTCCTCGACTTGCGCCATAGGGTGGTGGGGTTTCGGGTTCCGCTGGATAGGTCAGGAGTCCACTACACGCAACAAGCGGCTACACGGGTAGCAGGGGTTGGGTGGCGTGCGCTGGGCGGTTTTTTAGGTTAGATGGCCTTGGGCAAGTACAGAAAGGGCAACAGCCTCAACGGGTGCGGGGCAAAGTCAGGGCATGCGGGGACCAAGCAGCAATCGGTATTGTAATTGTCAACTGTCGAAGCTGCGTTGGTAAAGTACCGGAACTTCAAGCGCTGATAGAAAGCACCGAAGCTGAAATCGTTATAGGTACAGAAAGCTGGCTGAAGCCAGAGATAAATTCTGCCGAAATTTTTACAAAGTTACAGACGGTGTTTAGAAAGGATAGATTGCATGCAACCGGTCGTGGCGTGTTCGTCGCTGTTAGTAGTAGTTTATCCTGCAGTGAAGTAGAAGTGGATAGTTCCTGTGAATTATTATGGGTGGAGGTTACACTCAACAACCGAGCTAGGTTAATAATTGGCTCCTTTTACCAACCTCCCGACTCAGCAGCATTAGTGGCAGAACAACTGAGAGAAAATTTGGAATACATTTCACATAAATTTTCTCAGCATGTTATAGTCTTAGGTGGAGATTTCAATTTACCAGATATAGACTGGGACACTCAGATGTTTAAGACGGGTGGTAGGGACAGAGCATCGAGTGACATTATACTGAGTGCACTATCCGAAAATTACCTCGAGCAATTAAACAGAGAACCGACTCGTGGAGATAACATCTTGGACCTACTGATAACAAACAGACCCGAACTTTTCGACTCTGTAAGTGCAGAACAGGGAATCAGTGATCATAAGGCCGTTGCAGCATCCCTGAATATGGAAGTTAATAGGAATATAAAAAAAGGGAGGAAGGTTTATCTGTTTAGCAAGAGTAATAGAAGGCAGATTTCAGACTACCTAACAGATCAAAACGAAAATTTCTGTTCCGACACTGACAATGTTGAGTGTTTATGGAAAAAGTTCAAGGCAATCGTAAAATGCATTTTAGACAGGTACGTGCCGAGTAAAACTGTGAGGGACGGGAAAAACCCACCATGGTACAACAACAAAGTTAGGAAACTACTGCGAAAGCAAAGAGAGCTTCACTCCAAGTTTAAACGCAGCCAAAACCTCTCAGACAAACAGAAGCTAAACGATGTCAAAGTTAGCATAAGGAGGGCTATGCATGAAGTGTTCGGTGAATACGAAAGTGAAATTCTATGTACTGACTTGACAGAAAATCCTAGGAAGTTCTGGTCTTACGTTAAATCAGTAAGTGGCTCGAAACAGCATATCCAGACACTCCGGGATGATGATGGCATTGAAACAGAGGATGACACGCGTAAAGCTGAAATACTAAACACCTTTTTCCAAAGCTGTTTCACAGAGGAAGACCGCACTGCAATTCCTTCTCTAAATCCTCGCACAAACGAAAAAATGGCTGACATCGAAATAAGTGTCCAAGGAATAGAAAAGCAACTGGAATCACTCAACAGAGGAAAGTCCACTGGACCTGACGGGATACCAATTCGATTCTACACAGAGTACGCAAAAGAACTTGCCCCCCTTCTAACAGCCGTGTACCGCAAGTCTCTAGAGGAACGGAGGGTTCCAAATGATTGGAAAAGAGCACAGGTAGTACCAGTCTTCAAGAAGGGTCATCGAGCAGATGTGCAAAACTATAGACCTATATCTCTGACGTCGATCTGTTGTAGAATTTTAGAACATGTTTTTTGCTCGAGTATCATGTCGTTTTTGGAAACCCAGAATCTACTATGTAGGAATCAACATGGATTCCAGAAACAGCGATCGTGTGAGACCCAACTCGCTTTATTTGTTCATGAGACCCAGAAAATATTAGATACAGGCTCCCAGGTAGATGCTATTTTCCGGAAGGCGTTCGATACAGTTCCGCACTGTCGCCTGATAAAAAAAGTAAGAGCCTATGGAATATCAGACCAGCTGTGTGGCTGGATTGAAGAGTTTTTAGCAAACAGAACACAGCATGTTGTTATCAATGGAGAGACGTCTACAGACGTTAAAGTAACCTCTGGCGTGCCACAGGGGAGTGTTATGGGTCCATTGCTTTTCACAATATATATAAATGACCTAGTAGATAGTGTCGGAAGTTCCATGCTGCTTTTCGCGGATGATGCTGTAGTATACAGAGAAGTTGCAGCATTAGAAAATTGTAGCGAAATGCAGGAAGGTCCGCAGCGGATAGGCACTTGGTGCAGGGAGTGGCAACTGTCCCTTAACATAGACAAATGTAATGTATTGCGAATACATAGAAAGAAGGATCCTTTATTGTATGATTATATGATAGCGGAACAAACACTGGTAGCAGTTACTTCTGTAAAATATGTGGGAGTATGCGTGCGGAACGATTTGAAGTGGAATGATCATATAAAATTAATTGTTGGTAAGGCGGGTACCAGGTTGAGATTCATTGAGAGAGTGCTTAGAAAATGTAGTCCATCAACAAAGGAGGTGGCTTACAAAAGACTCGTTCGACCTATACTTGAGTATTGCTCATCAGTGTGGGATCCGTACCACGTCGGGTTGACGGATGAGGTAGAGAAGATCCAAAGAAGAGCGGCGCGTTTCATCACAGGGTTATTTGGTAACCGTGATAGCGTTACGGAGATGTTTAATAAACTCAAGTGGCAGACTATGCAAGAGAGGCGCTCTGCATTGCGGTGTAGCTTGCTCGCCAGGTTTCGAGAGGGTGCGTTTCTGGATGAGGTACAGAATATATTGCTTCCCCCTACTTATACCTCCCGAGGAGATCACGAATGTAAAATTAGAGAGATTAGAGCGCGCACGGAGGCTTTCAGACAGTCGTTCTTCCTGCGAACCATACGCGACTGGAACAGGAAAGGGAGGTAATGACAGTGGCACGTAAAGTGCCCTCCGCCACACACCGTTGGGTGGCTTGCGGAGTATAAATGTAGATGTAGATGTAAAGCTGAGATTGGTGGACAAACAGAAACTTGAGAAATCATCAGTGAACAAGGAGCATTTAACTGGAATCTTTACTGTGGATGTAATGCTACTGGTGGCAATGGGAAAAAGAGTAAACTGAGTATACTTCCTTGCAATTCTGTATTCTCTTAAACAAAGCGGTCTTTTAGTACATCCCCAATTGTAACAAAAACAGTATCTGCCCAAGAAGAACAAGAAGGGAAGGTATCCCCAAATTCACCATTCATGAAGTTGTTTGACAATATTGTGTCTTCAGTTGCTATAATAACCCTTGCTGATACAGAAAAATACCGTGACAGGATGTTTCTTTTGGAGGAAGGCTACTTCTACTGCCACCTCCAGCATAGTGGGACTGTCCATACTGGGAGTGGCTAGTACCTTTATGGATTGCAGTTAACAACTGATTCAAGAGTCTTCCTCGTGCATTATGTATGTCTTTTGATTTCAAGGTGTGGTATTGTAACATACTATACCGAAACTTCTCTAACTCAAGAGAGGTAGTGTGGACAAATTACAGAGCTGATTTCAGTTTCCCCATTGCAAATGGACAGTTGTACAACTCAGTATTCTTTAACATAGAATTCAGCTTACTCTTCTTCTCAGCAGCTTCAAGGCGCAGAACAGATATAGGATTCTGGATGGTCGAGGAAGTGTGTTCCGCAACTGCCTGGGCTATGTTTTCAGAAATGGAAACTAGGATGATGTCATTCAATACAAAAGTGAGTGGAAATTCTTTCTGTTCTTCCATAAACTTTACTCTGCTGATCCCTATATCTTGTCATAGGATGTGCACAGGAACTCATACTGTAACTTCTTTATGCTCTCCTTGTACTTCCTTGCTTTAGACCCTGTCGCCCAAAATTCTGCTCGATTTTCTGCAGATGGACTGCTGCTGAATCTTCACAGTACCAGCCGCCTGTTTCTGAACACAGATTGGAAATTGCTGTTCCATCACAGAACAGGTGGTCTCTGAACAGGAGAGGTAGATTTCAGAATGAATGTATCCGTGGCTTTGTGGATGACCTCTATCACGTGATCCACTAAACCTGGAAACTGTCATGATGTTCTGCAACAGCCAGGTGGATGTACAGGGTTTTCTTATTTTAAATTAGCAACCATTTTTTGCAGCTGCCATTCTGATACTGCTCTCTCTTTGTTAGATGGATTAAAACAGCGAAACAGTCACTTGAATTTGCATAATTTAGCATTTCCCACAAAATTGCACCTGCAAGTGTAGGTGATCATTTTGAGGAGTCTACGGCAGACAACAACCTGATGCAGTACTGAAATGTTTCATTTTACTTGTACTCAGAGGACACAAGTCTAATAAAAGTAGATATCTAAAATTTGACCACAGGAGCAAATGTTGGGAGGAGTCACAAAGCACTTTGTGTGCATTGGTGTCTATGCTGATATAAAATGCCAAAAGTAGTTACTGAATGAGACTTATGATCTGAGAGGACTTGACTGTTGGCGTGCTGCAGTGCCTAAGCAGACAAAGCGCACCCGTATGACAAGTGGAACATGCACTGATACAACTAACACTTTGTTAGCTGAGTGTTATGGGTGATGAGTGAGGGTTGGTATGAGTTATTGGCAAACAGTAACTTCATCCTCCACCTTTTATCACATCTGTATGAATTCTGAATTTTGCTGGAGTGTAGCTACTGTCTCTCGAGAGAGCTTTCCCTTTTTTGCTATGATGTGGCAGTGACTCTGCATCAAATTGGGAGAACTAGACGGTCCTGTTACTAAAGCCTCTATGTTCACACCTCCATTATCTATACTGAAGTGGTCAGTTTTCTGTTTAGTGATTTTCTACTTTTTAATCCTTTATTTACCTCAGGCAGCTGCCTTGCCCCTATGCAGTGAGAGATAGAGCTGTACTGGCCAAGAGATATCCACATCAACTTCTCTTCCCGCCATCAACGACTGATGGCTCTCTCATCAGTTCCACAAATCAATTTAGAATTGAGTGCAGATGCAGTTTTACATGTACATTTCCATGTTCACATATTAGTGCCAGCATTAGACATTTCTATTTGTGTTGAGGCACTACTTCTCATAGCGCATTTTAAAAAGAAAGACTAAAATGATATGCCAAAGCTAAGAGAGAGAATTGCTTTAGATATCATCTTTACCTCAGCATATGGTACACACCTTGGTACTTAAATTTCTTAGAATTGATTCTATTGTAAACTTACAGCATTCCACCTCCACACTGGATGCTTACCAGTGCATTTCAAGCACCAAGGCAGTGACTGGAATTTCATCCATTAGAGGTCCGCAATCGAGGATTTTGTTTGCTCTTACTCACTGGAGTGCAGTGCTCTTGTATACTCTTGTTTGAGTATAAATGTTCAGAGTGGGCAGGTTGTGGTTGAACACAGGGAGGAGTGGGCACAGACTACTGGTCCTGGTGCATTTGCCTAGCTGATGATGTGGTCGTTACAGTAGCAGCTCTGTATCTGCAGGCTGATGTTACTTCTGGTATATTCCCACCAGCTAATGTAACTACACTCATCAATTTAGTTATGCTGTACATCTTTGTTCCTGCAAGGTAGCGTCTAATGCTGCATACAACAAAAATAATTTGAACACAGTTAAAAATCTCACAGACCACATCGGTTATTCTGTAAGGCCACCACATAAGAGCACCATCACATGCAACTGTGGTCAGCATAAATTCAGTTTCAACTACCTTAAAACCTTTGCCGATATGCATACTTTTTTTTTCATACAGTTCTGTGTCCACAAATAATCCCTCATGTTAAAGGTAATCTTAGCTTTCAGCATACCTTTAGTTTTAATACCTGTTTTCTATCATTCTGTAACTAGCCAAAAATTATGTAGTAGTAATGGCCTAAATTTGGGGTATAGCCAGTTTTGGACCATTTCGTCAACAGGACTAACATGTGCCATTTTCGTTCTAGGATGTCAAGTACAAAGCCAAAATATACACTGCAGGGAAAAGGAAGAAATGGGATGAAGAAATTATGACAAAGGTCATAAGCACAGTCACAAATACAACTATACAGACACTGAAAGCTGCTAAAATTGTCACAATCGCTGTTACAGGCATTTAGCAAGGTCAAAGATTCTACTTCAGAAATAATTTAACAGAAAATTGGCAGAAAACTTGTATTAAGTACTAAATTGGGAAAAAAAGCAGTGTCTTACCTAATTCATGTAGAAGGGAAATTTTATGGCTTCACATGTATTGACTTTCATCAAACAACTTACCACTTAGGGACAAGGAATGATCTACAACACCCGTTTAAGAAGGGAGAGGAAGGAATAGCTTGTGTGGATATATATTAGCAATATCATTAGAAATGGAAATGAATTAATTCCTTTTATGATATAATGTGTGGGCTACTTTAAGACCACAGCAGATGATTCTCCAGTGTAATGGGTCATCACTAAGGAAAAACATCTGTATCTTTGGATTTATCCGAATAAAGGTGACTAAAATCACATGAGCTTACCATACTTGGACTACAATTGTCACTAGTAATTCGTTCTTCTTCTTCTTCTTCTTCTCTCTCTCTCTCTCTCTCTCTCTCTCTCTCTCTCTCTCTCACTCTTTTTTTTTGTACAGTTGACGCTATACTAAACTTGCGTGAACTCTGTTGGCTTGCAATCGCAGCACTGACACCATTTAACAACTCGCATTTACTTGTGAAAGAAGAGAGATTTCACTACCATTTAAAAAGCTCTTTCGTACTTTTAGATATATTTCACTCACAGTAGACTAGCGATCAGTAAGCTGCACACTATCACAGTTTTTCAGTGTAAGACTCTGAAATCACATGCATGTGTTTCACAAATAGCATCATTTCACAATGATTGTGTGAATATGGAAAGGTAAAAGGTTTGTTAAGATGCTAAGATTTCACACCATCATGTGTGAAGGAAAGTCCGATTGTTTAACTTTCTTCAAAATTGACTGAGAAATGTTATGGAACTGAAATAAATAATGCACAATGAAAATTAGCAGTTTTCTTTTTTAACAAGGAAAATACGAGTAAAACTTTTGATGAAAAAGTAAGTTCTTAAAACGATATGGCACTGTTGTATGAGGGGCATTCAGTAAGTAATGCAACATTTTTTTTGTTGGTTTTATTCACCTATTTACCAACAATCTCCATTCAATGCAACAGCCTTACACCGCGATACTGGGAAGGCCTGTATGCCCGCATGATATCACTCTACTGGTCGACGTTGTAGCCAATGTCTTGCTGCATCAATAGCCTCCCATCACCTGTGTACTGGTTCCCATGGAATACATCATTCATATGTCAAACAAACGGAAGTCGGAAGCCACAAGATTCGGGTTGAAGTGTGGATGACGACGAACAGTCCAATGACTTTTGTGGGCTCCTCTTGGATGTGCAGGCTTGTGTGAGGCCTTGCATTGTCATAGAGAAGGAAAAGTCTGTTCGTGTTTTGTGGTGAGAAACAAGCTGAAGTCATTTCTTCAATATCCCGAGGGCAGCACAATACAAGCGTATCAAGGTTTGAGTGACCTCGTTGTGATGATGACAGATGCCTGACCCAATGACCCAACATGGTTTTGTTCACTGTCAGTTGTCTGTAGACATTCTGCAAGGGTCTCTGAATATTTGGTTTTCTGCCGAAAAGAACTCAATGACAGCTCTCTGCTTGGAACGCAGCTCTGTTTCAGATGCCATTTCGAAGGCTACATATACCTCTGCCCCACTTCAAGGATCATTGCACCATGAGGGATGGCATCAAACAGAATAGCCCATTCAGAGTCCCAAAAGACATTCTGGCTGAGTAAGCAGCTTTGAAATTTTTCCTTGGAGGAGAGGTGGTGTGACGCCACTCCATGGATTGCTGTTTTGCTTCTGGTTCAAAGTGATGAACCCATTTTTTATTGCCTGTGACAATGTTTGACAAAAAATTGTGAAGATCAGCCTTGTAACATGCAAGCAATTCTGCACAGATGGTCCTCCATAACTCTTAATGGTCTTCTGTTAGGTGGCAATGAACCCAGCAGGCACACACCTTTCAGTATCCCATATGGTGGATAAGTGTGTCAGTACTACCAACAGACGTCCAGGTGTGCAACCTGGTGTCTGATTGTGATCTGTCGATCACCTCGAATGAGAGTGTCCACATGTTCCAACACAAGGGGAGTCAAAGCTGTGTGCAGCCGGCCAGTAATCAGGAGATAAGACAGGTTTGTGTAACCTTGTTGCAATGATGACAGAACCCTTGCCCAACGATCCAACGTGCTTTTGTTCACTGCCAGTTGTCTGTAGACATTCTGCAAGCATCTCTGAATATCTTGTTTCCCACAAAAAAAAGAGTTCAATGACAGCTCTCTGCTTGGAACACACCTCCATTAAAGATGACATTCTGAAGTCTACATATAACTCTGCCACCTATTGGAGCTTCATGAAGCTATAGGGGCTGAGAAAGGAATATTCTACAATGTCCCACAACAAATTCTGCATTTTTGAAACTGAAATTGGCTGAGAAAAATGTGTGTTGCATTACTTACTGAATGCCTATCAGATATACCTTCAAGTATTTTTACAATATGAAAATTGAAGTAATGGATATTCTCCCTTTCCCAGAGTGGACAGTCAGGCCATTCAAGTACACAATGCTCAAACAAGCATGGCAGAAGCTGAATTCAGTTGTTCCCTGCGTGTAAAATGGCTTATTGATGTCTGTCAGATTTTGACTTTCAGGAAACTATGCGCTATGAACAATTAGAGCAAGCATAAATGCTAGATGCAGTCCTCTGCTGTCTATGTTTCAAGGGCAGGTTGACATCGTCCACATGTTGCATTATCTTTACATCCCAAAGCAGTATGGCTAAACCAAAGGCTTTTAGAGAACCTTACAGGCTATGGGATAAAAGATCTTATTTTTCTCTGTATACTATGTTCATCCTATGAACAATCAGGAATCTGTTAAGTCCAGAGTTGTGCTTGCTTGGATAAGCCTGATACAACTGAGATATGGTAGATATCCTTGAGGCTGTCCACTAAAATCTGTTTCACCTTGTAGTCACCCATCACATTTGTACATAGCATACCTTGTGGTTAAAACACAGAAAGGTTAGGTGTATTTTCTCTTGTGTTTTGCCAGGTATTTGCAACTCCATTCCTCCACATTATATCCAACCTGCAAATCACCTCGTCTACAGCCTTGGCACTCACAGGACCCACACCTGCAGTGAGGAGGAGGACTTATCCATGTTAGGTGATAACTTTGTCAGAGTTCTTACACAAAATATTCTGTGCAGTTGGGTCAGAAACAGGTTTCTCCACTTCATCTCTTTGTGTGGCACAAAAAACCCATTTCCACTTTGGTAATGATGAATCCATGTACTTTAAGTTTGATTTTTCTGTGTATTGTATAAGCTACTTGAATATATACTAAATTGAGACAAAATTTCTTGAGGAAAATGCTGTGACGCTGATGTGGTAAGACTTGGCGCTGAAACCAGTATTCACTTTCTTATGGTTACAGAAACCAATGAAGTAATACACCACGGACATCCTTCACACTAAAAATATTTAC
Source organism: Schistocerca nitens (assembly GCF_023898315.1). Classification (NCBI taxonomy): domain Eukaryota; kingdom Metazoa; phylum Arthropoda; class Insecta; order Orthoptera; family Acrididae; genus Schistocerca; species Schistocerca nitens. The sequence continues at coordinate 498,123,706 of NC_064614.1, read as the reverse complement.
TAACGTGTCTCATGCATATCTCAAACAGCCAGACATAATGAAATTTCGTACAAAACTCTTGACGCTTGTGAAGTCACCTAGTACTTCATGCTACCTAACTCAGTAGATTTTCAAAAATGACTGAGTGAAAACAACTGACCTATCCTGTTCCCATGATGTTTTATCTCTAATACTCAGCTGAAATCAAGATATAATATGTGGTGCAATGCAATGAATAATGAAATTAACACAAACAAAAATAATGGTACATACACTGAGTGTTTTGGGTGCCTGAGCTTTGGCTTTCTTCTTACGTCGAGGAGGGGCCACAGGAACTGGTACAGCAACACTGTCTGCTGTTTTCACATCAGATATCTTACCATTGCCCTTTGTACTAGCAATTACATCTGGTTCCTGCAATGGTAGTGATCCCTGGCGTTCTTCTCGAGGAAAATGCTGTGACGCTGATATGGTAAGACTTGGTGCTGAACCTGCTTTCCCAGTTGCACCCATTCGGCGTTCAGTGTTTACTGATATATGAGTGTGGGAACCTTGAGACAACAAGGATGATGTTTCAGACATTGACTCTTCCCTTCCCAATGAAAATCCACTACTGTGAACACCGGAGCCAGCACCTGACTGAAGACCTTCACGACCCACTCCTAGAAAAGAACAAAGATAAAGCAATGTAAGACACAGAATAGTTCCCATTAAAATTTTTACAATGTTTTCCAGATGACAGAAAAAGCTGAAAAAATTGACTAGTAATATACTGAATGAAAACTTGCATTAAGTTGCTTTCAGCACCATTTTACAAAAAACACAGGGCTCAACACAAAGCCAATTATTATAATCATGGAACATTTACATTATTAAAGCATGATAGAGAGAGGGAACAACAGTATTGCTTCCACATCCACTCAAACTACCTACTAAAGAAATCTGCCCAACTCTGTTATGCATGTACTTTACACTAAATGCCGCCATCCAAGAAAGAAAATGGAGTGGGGGAAGTATAAGCAATCAAGGAGGGCGAGTTGTGGCAATACTTCAAGCATTAAAAAGGTATGACAAACTATATATACAGATGGGTATACCAGAAAACTTGCCTTGGCTAGTGAGTGGCACTTACAATATGTGACGCCCATCCACAGGTGGCAAACAAAGTGTCAATATGAAATGTGATGCCCTCACGTGCAATTTTAAGTCTATGGAATCCCAGATATATGCTCAATTGGATTTAAATCAAGGGAGTGAATTGACCACTCTGGGCACGTGATGTCCTCATTCTGCAAGTACTGATCTCATTCCTATCCACTGCATGCAACAGACAAAAACACAGGGATTATTACGTTGATCACTTTCCACAATATTTGCGAGACTGTGAAATGCCCTGCAGACATGCCAAATGAATAAATGATGGGAAACACAGCAAGATAAACAGGGAATCATTCATGAATAGGACAACAACCCACTGTTGTTGGGCTCACTCACAATAGGCAAGACACTATGATTGCCTACATAATAATTTAGTGCACAGAGGATGCACCTGGCAGATCCACAAGCATATAGAGAATCCTCTCAGAGCTTGTGATATACATTCTGATGGAAGATTTGTGACTAATAGGTTGCCACAAGATACTGGCCAGAGCAAGTGGTGTTTTGTTTGACTGTTTCTAGGCAATTAAGGCACAATAACAATCATTGTTCTGTGTTGTACATCTGGTGGACGTTGCCTATACTACCACTGAGTGTTTCTTCTCTACTGTCCTTCACAGACATCAAACAATATGTAGGGTGTGGTTTTAAGCATCATTCTACCAGAGTGCGACATTGAAACTGAATGGGACAGGCCTGTCAGCACTGAAGAGTTAACAAAGTGTGAGGAAGCCACATTTTTTAGTTCAGTGGATTTAACATTTGGGTATGGGCAGGTGTCACTACAGAAGGGACCAACCTATTACAGCTTCTTTATTTGAAGGTAATGCTTACCAGTTTAAAATATTGCCTTTTCGGCTGAACATCTCTGTATTGTTTTTATTCGCACTTCGGATAGGTCTGGAGGGGATAATTAGGTACAATGATTAATTGTATATAAAAATGATTTTTTATTATTTTCTAAGAGTTGGGAAGATCACTGTCAATAGTTAAACCAAACTTCAAGCAGACTGCAATAAAAAAGAATAACTACAAAACTATGTCACATTTTGCAATAGAGGGATAAAAGTTTTTGAGGTCATATTGTTGGGATAAACAGGATACAAGCTATTAAGCCCCAGTGGCTGGAGGCAATAGCCATGTGTGCATGAGCTGTGTGTGTGTGTGTGTGTGTGTGTGTGTTGTGTGTGTGTGTGTGTGTTTCTATTTTGGAAGGACCTTTTTGTCTGAAAGCTTAAATGGTTTTAGTCTTTTCACTGTGCCTGTCTGTGACTCAGTGCTTATTCTACATGGTGCTCTATCCTTTTCATATTACCGTTATTTCACCCTGAACTTTCCTTTTCTATGCTGCTTTCACTTTTCACTTTGCTTAGTGCTGGTAGTACTGAGCTCTTAATACTCATGTAAGTGCTTCTCTTTCCTCCAAAGGTCTACTTAATTCCTGATAGGCAGTATTTATCTTTCCTACAGTCCTGCATGCTTCTTCCGTCTTGCATGTCTCTGCTTGATATTCCTTCTTTGCCATTTTGCACTTTCTGACAATCTCATTTTCAGAAGTCTGTATTCCTTCCCTGTCACCTGCTTCATTTTGCTGCATTTTTATATTTATTTCCTTTTGTCAGTTAAATTCAACATCTGCTCAGTTATCCAAGGATTTAGAAAAGGATCTGTCTTTTTCATGTAGGTGTTTGTGTTGCATTCACTATTTCACCTTCCAAAGCTACCCATTCATCTTTTATTTCTTTCTCTGTTTCAGTCGACTGTTGCCTAGTGGTCCCTTGGAAGCTATCAACAACTTCTGGTTCTTTTAATTTATCTAAGCCTAATCTCCTTAATGTCCTACCCTTCCCCAACTTTAATTGGCACTTCATAATCATAATCAGTAATTTATGTTCACATTTCACATCTGCTCTAGGAAATGTTTTGTGGTTTAAAACATGGATTCAAAATCTCTGACTAACCATTATAAAATCCGTTTGGAATCATTTTGTGTCTCCAGGTATCTTCCAAGTGTACAACCTCCTCTCACAGTTTTCAAACCAAGTGTCAGCAATGATTAAATTATGCTATGCACAAAATTGTACGAGGCTGATTACCCTTTCGTTTCTTTGTCTCAGTCAGTTCTCTTCTTATTTTCCCTTATCTTTATTTTACTACACTTGAATTTCAGTCCTCCATCACAGATTTGTGCCTCCATTAACTAACTGCATAGTTTAATTTATCTCATCACATGTTCTTTCAATCTTTTCATCAGCTGCAGAACCAGGAGCCAAACAAACTTCTGCTAAGGTGTTTTTTTTTTTTTTTTTACATATTTGGGCTATGATAATGAGTTCACTAAGTTGTTCCTCCTACCCCCCATGAACCATGGACCTTGCCGTTGGTGGGGAGGCTTGTGTGCCTCAGCGCTACAGATTGCCGTACCGTAGGTGCAACCACAACGGAGGGGTATCTGTTGAGAGGCCAGACAAACGTGTGGTTCCTGAAGAGCCTTTTCAGTAGTTGCAGGGGCAACAGTCTGGATGATTGACTGATCTGGCCTTGCAACACTAACCAAAACAGCCTTGCTGTGCTGGTACTGCCAACGGCTGAAAGCAAGGGGAAACTACAGCCGTAATTTTTCCCGAGGGATGCAGCTTTACTGTATGGTTAAATGATGATGGCGTCCTCTTGGGTAAAATATTCTGGAGGTAAAATAGTCCCCCCATTCGGATCTCCGGGCAGGGACTACTCAAGAGGAAGTCGTCATCAGGAGAAAAAAAATCTGGCATTCTACAGATCGGAGCATGGAATTTCAGATCCCTTAATCGGGCAGGTAGGTTAGAAAATTTAAAAAGGGAAATGGATAGGTTGAAGTTAGATATAGTGGGAATTAGTGAAGTTCGGTGGCAGGAGGAACAAGACTTTTGGTCAGGTGAATACAGGGTTATAAATGCAAAATCAAATAGGGGTAATGCAGGAGTAGGTTTAATAATGAATTAAAAACTAGGAGTGCGGGTAAGCTACTACCAACAGCATAGTGAACGCATTATTGTGGCCAAGATAGACACGAAGCCCATGTCTACTACAGTAGTACAAGTTTATATGCCAACAAGCTCTACAGATGATGAAGAAATTGATGAAATGTATGATGAGATAAAAGAAATTATTCAGGTAGTGAAGGGAGACGAAAATTTAATAGTCATGGGTGACTGGAATTCAAGAGTAGGAAAAGGGAGAGAAGGAAACATAGTTGGTGAATATGGATTGGGGGAGAGAAATGAAAGAGGAAGCCGTCTGGTAGAATTTTGCACAGAGCATAACTTAATCATAGCTAACACTTGGTTCAAGAATCATAAAAGAAGGTTGTATACATGGAAGAATCCTGGAGATACTAGAAGGTATCAGATAGATTATATAATTGTAAGACAGAGATTTAGGAACCAGGTTTTAAACTGTAAGACACTTCCAGGGGCTGATGTTGACTCTGACCACAATCTAGTGGTTATGAACTGTAGATTAAAACTGAAGAAACTGCAAAAAGATGGGAATTCAAGGAGATGGGACCTGGATAAACTGACTAAACCAGAGGTTGTACAGTTTTTCAGGGAGAGCATAAGGGAACAATTGACAGAGATGGGGGAAAGAAATACAGTAGAAGAAGAATGGGTAGCTCTGAGGGATGAAGTAGTGAAGGCAGCAGAGGATCAAGTAGGTAAAAAGACATGGGCTAGTAGAAATCCTTGGGTAACAGAAGAAATATTGAATTTAATTGATGAAAGGAGAAAATATAAAAATGCAGTAAATGAAGCAGGCAAAAGGGAATACAAACGTCTCAAAAATGAGATCGACCGGAAGTGCAAAATGGCTAAGCAGGAATGGCTAGAGGACAAATTAAGGATGTAGAGGCTTATCTCACTAGGGGTAAGATAGATACTGCCTACAGGAAAATTAAAGAGACCTTTGGAGATAAGAGAACGACTTGTATGAATATCAAGAGCTCAGATGGAAACCCAGTTCTAAGTTTAGAAGGGAAAGCAGAAAGGTGGAAGGAGTATATAGAGGGTCTATACAAGGGCGATGTACTTGAGGACAATATTATGGAAATGGAAGAGGATGTAGATGAAGATGAAATGGGAGGTACGATACTGCGTGAAGAGTTTGACAGAGCACTGAAAGACCCGAGTCTAAACAAGGCCCCCGGAGTAGACAACATTCCATTGGAACTACTGACGGCCTTAGGAGAGCCAGTCCCGACAAAACTCTACCATCTGGTGAGCAAGATGTATGAAACAGGCGAAATACCCTCAGACTTCAAGAAGAATATAATAATTCCAATCCCAAAGAAAGCAGGTGTTGACAAATGTGAAAATTACCGAACTATCAGTTTAATAAGTCACAGCTGCAAAATACTAACGCGTATTCTTTACAGACGAATGGAAAAAGCTGACCTCGGCGAAGATCAGTTTGGATTCCGCAGAAATGTTGGAACACGTGAGGCAATACTGACCCTACGACTTATCTTAGAAAATAGATTAAGGAAAGGCAAACCTACATTTCTAGCATATTTAGACTTAGAGAAAGCTTTTGACAATGTTGACTGGAATACTCTCTTTCAAATTCTAAAGGTGGCAGGGGTAAAATACAGGGAGCGAAAGGCTATTTACAATTTGTACAGAAACCAGATGGCTGTTATAAGAGTCGAGGGGCATGAAAGGGAAGCAGTGGTTGGGAAGGGAGTGAGACAGGGTTGTAGCCTGTCCCCAATGTTATTCAATCTGTATATTGAGCAAGCAGTAAAGGAAACAAAAGAAAAATTCAGAGTAGGTATTAAAATCCATGGAGAAGAAATAAAAACTTTGAGGTTCACCGATGACATTGTAATTCTGTCAGAGACAGCAAAGGACTTATAAGAGCAGTTGAACGGAATGGATAGTGTCTTCAAAGGAGGATATAAGATGAATATCAACAAAAGCAAAACGAGGATAATGGAATGTAGTCGAATTAAGTCGGGTGATGCAGATTAGGAAATGAGACACTTAAAGTAGTAAAGGAGTTTTGCTATTTGGGGAGCAAAATAACTGATGATGATCGAAGTAGAGAGGGTATAAAATGTAGACTGGCAATGGCAAGGAAAGCGTTTCTGAAGAAGAGAAATTTGTTAGCATCGAGTATAGATTTAAGTGTCAGGAAGTCGTTTCTGAAAACATTTGTATGGAGTGTAGACATGTATGGAAGTCAAACGTGGACGATAAATAGTTTGGACAAGAAGGGAATAGAAGCTTTCGAAATGTGGTGCTACAGAAGAATGCTGAAGATTAGATGGGTAGATCACATAACTAATGATGGTTAAAACGGCTCTGAGCACTATGGGACTCAACTGCTGTGGTCATAAGTCCCCTAGAACTTAGAACTACTTAAACCTAACTAACCTAAGGACATCACACACATCCATGCCCGAGGCAGGATTCGAACCTGCGACCGTAGCGGTCGCATGGTTCCGGACTGCGCGCCTTGAACCGCGAGACCACCGCGGCCGGCCATAACTAATGAGGAGGTATTGAATAGAATTGGGGAGAAGAGGAGTTTGAGGCACAACTTGATAAGAAGAAGGGACCGGTTGGTAGGACCTGTTCTGAGGCATCAAGGGATCACAAATTTAGCATTGGAGGGCAGCGTGGAGGGTAAAAATCGTAGAGGGAGACCAAGAGATGAATACAGTAAGTAGATTCAGAAGGATGTAGGTTTCAGTAAGTACTGGGAGATGAAGAAGCTTGCACATGATAGAGTAGCATGGAGAGCTGCATCAAACCAGTCTCAAGACTGAAGACAACAACAACAACAAAGTTGTTCCTAGAAGCTTACCCACAGTCTTATTTTCTTATTATTATACACTCTCTTACACTGCCCCTTCGTGATTTTATTTTTGTTGCTCTGTACTCACCTAACAAAAATTCTTGTTCTTCCTAAATTTAACCTATCCACTTCCATTTTTAAATTCTCTAACCAATCTAGTGGATTAAGGATTCTAACATTCCATGCTCAGACTTGTAGAATACTTGTTTTGAATTTTTCTGAAGGCTTTATCATCTTGAGTAGTCCCCCTTGGAGATCCAAATAGGGAACCATTTTTACCTCTGAAATATTTTGCCAAGTGGGTGCCATTTGTAGTTTGGATTGGACAATATTATTAGGTCAGATCCGTTATACGGTGTGCTGTGCTTACAATCACTGGAATGACTGCTGCCATCTTCAGGGACTGCACGTCAGCTTGGCCTCCAATGTGGTTGGTCCTACAGAATGGCTTCCTGTATTCATTAACGCACGTACTTTTTTTTTTTTTTGGGGGGGGGGGGGGGAAGGGGGGGGGGTGTTGCATATTACAAGCAGTTACTGAGGTTATAGCTATGGCTTGCGACCAACAAGAGTACAGCCTAAAATGACTGTCATTGATGTTTCAGCGAGTCAAGTCATGAAGGGCTGCCACTGAACATGTATTTGTCATGTGCCACTGAACATGTATTTGTCATGTGCCACATACTTGTAGTGCCTGTTTCACTGGTAAAATGCAGAACGTTGTTAAATGTGACAGGCTACATACTGACAATGCTGTAGGTCCCACCCACCACCCAACTTCTGCCAGTTTAACTGTTAATCACAAAGTTACTTTATGCAAGTTATATCAGCAGCTCTTTGCCGACTTAAAGAGTCAAACCACGGTTGAAGTTTGGTGAGAGGGAAGAGCGCCTGTTTGACAAGTACATCTGTTGATACATAGTTTCTTGCGGTGCTGGAATATTACATTCCCAAGAGCTAGTGCTAAACTGCCCCAGAATCAATACCAATTCTACAGACTATTATATTTTATCAAAATGTTCAAAGTGTTCATGGTATGAAGAAATAAATATGTAATTCAATGTTAACTTAATTTGTACACACACGTTTCTGTAGCAAATGAAGGTAACTGGATGGAATACCAATGTATTCTTTCTTTCTGTCCATGGTTATCCATTGTGATACGTGTCATATCACTGAGCAACACTTGGCATTCAGTGACTTCTTCCCCTTTCCTCAAATGAAGACACCATTGCATGGCAGGCATTTCCAGAATGACGATGAGATGATTTTTGAGATGCAACATTTCCTGAGCAGCCAAAATGTGCAAACTTGTACAATGAAGGCCTGCACCAAATCTTCCATCACAGAGGAAAATGTGTCATATTAAGAGTGACTGTGTAGAACAAAACTAACACCATCACACAATTTCATGGTTACAGCTTGATTTTCTGAGGTGATAACTAAAACTTAATGATTACCCCTCGTATTTAAACTGTTTATATCCCACAATTACAGTATTTTTAACAGTAAACATGTCGTTCATTTATCAGACATGCTTATGAAGATGTTAAACATAGTAGTACATTCAGTATGAATGAACAGGTGTAATACATCAGGAATCTGCTAAAATAATATAAATACAGCATCAATGACAGCTGGTCTCTGACAAAACATACATTGTCTTCAAAGGAGATTCTCAAAGCAACCTCCCTATATCTCTAAAAATTTAGAGACTCTCTGGCTCGTGCTTCTCTGAAATCCTTGTAATACACTGCAATGCAGCGTGAGACACTGCATTGATGATCAACAGCTGCATTCAATTAAGAATGAACATAAAAAAACTGTGATTATGGTTCTGCACCAGCTGTAGAATATTTCAGGCAACGGCAAGAGAAAAACAGTGCCTCCTGCTGTGCTGGAATCACAGCATTATAGTATGAGCACAAGGGAGAGAAGGCACCAGTACAAATGGAGGTTTGGGCCACTCCTGGAAGTGTGCCTAGGTAGCCAAAGTTGTTCAAAAAGAAAAGGTGACCACTTGCTCCAAGTGGCAAATACAGGTTTAAGTCTCAGTCTAGCACAAATTTTCTTTGGTTCTTAAATATTCCACAACCTATGTGGAACTGTAATCATAATTTGTGAGTCCCTTCTTAACTTCATGACACAGTTACATCTTTTCATATTGTTGTTGAACACTCAAAAAACTATCTGCAGAAGGTGGTCTTCAGGATGCTAGTGGTATGTTAACAAATAATGATAGGTACACAGCCCTTCATCGTGCAACATAGCCTTGCTATGTTATTTGTACCTTGTTGTGGTTCTTGGTGTATAGTTTGAAGAATGGCTTTTTCTTTAGCTGGAGTACAGTTGTTTTCATTGATGGAGAAAGGAGTGAATCTATTTCTAAGGTGAACCTCCAGATGAAGAAACAAATTTTTGTCCACATGATTTTGACCGAGATACTTAGCAGCATATTTGCAAGCAGCAACTCCAGCCCTGTTATCAGATGCACTGAAGGACATAAACATATCAAAATGCCTGGTTTTTGTGTATTCCATACAACTGATCACACTGTTTTATGAGACATACAAGGAGAAAGTATAACTGTATGGTGGGGATTATTGTCTGTGGATTACTGTGCTTTTGCAACTAATTATTATCTATTGAGCAGTGCACACAAACATTTTGTGTCAGTGTGTGATGTCATTCGTAATATGCATCAACCCTCTTACAATTCATTTTTGATAGTGTTTAGAGGAGATTTTTCTATGTTTCCATTGATGTAATTATTACTGTTAAATTATTACTAATAATTGTGTATGGAAAATATATTAAAATGTCTGCATTTATCAGATTGAGTGCTGAAAGGTATAATTAGTCATTAGACGATTTTCGTGATAAAAACTGTAGCAAGACTTTGGTAATTGCATGTGAAGTGGGTCGCTAGCCCTACTGCTAATGTTGTGTCCTAACAAAATGAAATGGTCAAGACTGTGTTGAGTATAATAGTTGATCCTAACTGATGAAACCAATGGCAGCACGGTATACTGGAAACTGGATTCAAATGTAGTTGGTAGTACTGCAAAACAATACACTTACGACAATGTGACTGTGTGATTTGCTTGGTTGAAGGGAAACTACCTATGATAAAGGAAGCACTAGGATTCTTAATGCAATCTCTCAACAGATTTTACAGATCAACATTCAGATCTTTTTGGGCTTTAAGCATGAACTCTTCTCAGAAATCATAGTTTTTTATTACATTAAATACATTCTGATTCTTTAAATGCTTAGCCAAACTCCTGGGAGTGTTTTTAAGCAAACTGATGGGATAAACCTCACTCTTTTAGCTAAGGTAAAATATGCTATATCCAAGCACACTGCTAAATGTATGGTGCAGGAGGTACCTCAGTTGCCTGCTAGTGGCTATTTTGCATCAAGAGCTGACTCACATAACACCTCATAGCTGCAGCTTATTTAAGCACAGAGATACAGGCAGTTCACACAGATCCCTGTTCCCTACAATGCACTGTATTCCACTTCCACACCAAACTGTAGTTCTTGAGTTGTGCCAGGCCTTGTGGTTACTGTGAATTGATGGCCCTTTCATGCCCACAGAATCGGATATTCAGATTCACTTAACACATACTGAGCTATCAATGACTGGGCTCCTTAAGGTGCTCATTATTTAATTCCTCAAAGTGTGCATGCGTAACTTAGGAATGCTTTGGATGTTATGAATATTACCCCCTCACAATGTGAGCTATACATTAAAGCAGGTTGTGGGCAGCAGGGTTACCATGGGGCACCAGTTGGTAGGGCTGATCAAACAAATTATGTGCAGGTAGTCAAAGGCAGCTGACCCGTAACCTATGTGATCATACTGCTCTGGACGATCATCTAGAGATTGGTGGCAAAGTGGTTCATTTACATACAGAAAGTGTGCAAATGGGTTGCCTGGTGGGTACTCGATATTACCTCTGCTTAGGCGTAGCTTTGGAACAGCCTTTATTAGATGCAGTATTGTACATAATCTTCTGTACATTGCTCATTTTTTCTATTAACTCTGTCCAGCTTTTTATATTTGGGTTTGCCAGGTGGCACTGCTTTCCAAGTAGTGCAGAATTACAAAATGGATGAGAAGTCTTCTGACAATATTTTAGCAGCTGTTCACACATTTATTGAGCAGATTTTTAAGGACTCTACTGCAACCATCTCTGACAGTGATATAGAATTCTGCTACTATCACAAATCAACCAACACTCATGGTCCTCATTCCTAGTGGCACTTGTAATCAATGTGAGTTCACTGTAAGTAGCATTATCAGCATACGCCAAACCCCGCACCACAAGTCATGTCATGTAGCAGGACCACACAATTGCCAGCCATGTTTAAGGGCTCTGCCAAGCCCAAAGCAGTCACTCCTACTGGGACTGTGCCTGTGGAACATCTGGTCCATTAGCCTGCTATAACACAACAACAATTTCTTATATTCCTAGACTTCCACATACTTTGTTTCAGCCGGCTGTGTTCTCATAATGTCAAGTCAACCCTGCATGTGCTTGGTTCAACTGTGTGTATACTTTGCATGTGCATACATTCATTCATGCATGTGCATACATTCATTCAATAAATTGTGTTCATAAGTGCAACTAAGATAGCGATGATCACTATTATTGACTAATGAGGCAAAATGGAGCTGGAATTTATGAAACAGTGGCTACTACAACAGCAGGAACAATGACAGCTTGATCAATAACTACTGGAACAGTATCAACAGCAACTTACAGCATTGTCTGTCAAAAACTAGAAACCTGTGGCAGTTTTGCCATTTCCATCATTTATCAACAGCATTGACGAGTGGGAAAAACATTCATGTCATCTCAACCATCACTTCACTGCTTCACGTAGCTGATTCACATCTAAAAAGATCATTTTCTTTCCTTTCATAGTCATCACAGTGTGTTTGCTTGCTCTGTAAATTGTCTACCACGCAGAATCATGATAGTTTGTGTTTTGCTGAATTTTGTAAAATGCTTCTGTATCACTATGGTTGCCAATCCCGAGAAGTGTGGAATAGATTAGAATTTTACTGATGTGCAAACAGCAGTCTACGTCCTGTAACGACCAGATCACTGATCTTCAGGATCAGTGTCACTGTCATAAACTTTTGCATGCCAATGGAACATGGCAAAACTCGTATGCAGACTCCATGATGGGGGATTTACTCATCAGATATTTGCCACATAAGCAAATGGGCGCTGAAGCTTCATGGAATTCTGATTCTTCTTTGGATGTGGTGCTTAGAATGGCTTAGACTTTCGAATTCACACAGGAAACAGAAAGCACAGGAAACAGAAAGCCAATGGGAGGCTCAATCCACACATAGTGTCTGCAGTCACCAAAAGGGTGATAGTAAACGCAACTCATAACCTTACAGGGAAAAATGAGGCACAGTAAGATTATTTTGGTTAACATCTTAGTCCCCCAAAACTTCCTTTCCCTAAGCACGACAGGAAGCTGGTCAGAGTAGTGCAACTTCAAGCACATCCAAATACTCTTTCCCTAGTCTTAGTTCCACTTCAGAGAACTTATCTAGCAATCAACCCAAATAAAAAAAATTTAGTCGTCACTTGCCTTCTTGCCCAAATTGTTTCAGACAACATTCTGTCTCCTGCTGCCCACACTGCTTGGCTACCTATTTTACTTGAGGCACTGATAGTCACATTAATAGGAGGGTGCTTAAGTTGTCCACTACTTGGTGGAATAGAAAGAGAGGTGAGCCCAAGACTGAACCACCTCCTCTTGCAAAACAAACCATGTAAACAGACTGAAGCAGCGCACAACATAAAAGCTTTAACAAATCTGGAAGCAGATAAATATGTAAAACTATTATTAATGTTACAAATGTGTGGCACTGCCATCACTTTTGAAGTCTATACTAGTGTTTCATTGTCTATTACAAATAATAATATCTATTTTGTGCTAGGTTCCCCAACTCTAAAATTGTTTCACACAAAAGTAACTAATTATGATGGCCGTGAACTACACGTGAAAAGAATCTTTACAAATGAAATTCATTATTAAAACTTGCTTTCTTTGTCGTTAATTTCAGTAATGCAGAAAACATATTTGGTTTAGATGCATTCAAACAGTTTGGTTTCTCAATTACGCAACATGTTTGCCTGGTGTCCTCTGAGATTCTATTCTCAGGCATAGAAGATTTAACTACCATGTATTCAGACCTATTCACTCCAGGGTTAGGCAAAGCCAATGACATGAAAGAGAAAAGTCATTTACAATGGGGGGCTTTACCTCACTTAGTGCGTGTGCATCCAATCCCACACATCCCACTGGATGCTGTTAAAGTGAATTAGACAAACTGGTGGAACTATACCTGTCTCACCCAGCCAATAGGCTTCTCTCCTAGTCATTATAAAGAAAACATGGTTCTCTCTGACTGCATGGTGACTTTAATGCCATAAATGCCCAGGTAGTTATAGATACTTGCCCGTTTCTACATCTGGAAGCCCTGTTTCCAAAAGTGAAAAATAGTGAATGCTGCACTAATCTCAATCTATCTGATGCATACTTGCAGTTACCTTTATAACTGGAATCTCAGGAACTTTTAAGTGCTAAATACTCCTTTTCGCGTCTGCTAATATAACTGCTGTCTTGCGGCATTTCAAGTGCCCTGGCAGTTTTCCAGTGATATTTTGAACAGTTAATACAGGACATTCCTTCAGGCTGCAATTATCTTGATGACATCATTGTGACAGGCAGACCACAGTGTTCATCTTAGAAACTTGCTGTCACTGTTCGCTAAACTAAACACTGCATGCTAAAAACATTAACTCTGGAAGTGCAAACTCTAACAACAACCTTGGTGTCATAGTCAGCAAAAGGGGTATTCATCCTACCACACAGCACATCCATGCCATACAGAACATGCCCTAACTCCAGTGCCTTAAGTGACTTCCATCTTTTATGGGAAAAATCAGCTCCTACTGCTATTTTATTACCAATATTGCCAAAATTTCACATCCACTAAACATACTGTAGAAAAAAAGAGGCAACATTCAAGTAGTCTCCAGACTGAGATGCAGCTTTTTGTTCTCCAAAATGAGCCCTACAGTCAGCACTGTGCCTCCTCCTGTTTTCACCAGGTAAGTCACTACTAATCGTCATGGACGCTTACAGTATAGGGTAGCTGCAGTGCTGTTCCACAAAGAAGATGGTGATTCCAAATACTCCTCTATGATCATTTGAAAGATACTCAACAATGCACAATGAAATTACCACCAAAACGAAGGAGAGGCTTTGGCTACAGTTTATATGACCAAGGTATTCCACACCTACCTATACAGTGTGAAGTTTCATCTGCTAACACACTACAAACTGTTTGGTCCTCATAACACCATCACACACTGGACAGCACAAAGACGGCAGTGGTAGATATCATTCTCATCAGCTTGTAAATACATCACCTACAAGTCGACAAGTCACCTTGGTATTGTCAATGCCCCATCCCAACTCCCATTAGGTCCAGATCCTGATTTCAACACCCAGAAAACCATTATTTTTCAACTGGATTCCAAGGCTTTTTTGTTACTGACAGATTTCCTTTTAATACAGCAGTGGTCACAACTCAGACTAGAGTGGACCCAATCTCTGCAAGATTGCAAATGAATTCAGAAAGGGTTGCCTCTCTTTCCACAACACCAGATTGTTTCCTCAAAAAGGTCTTTGCCTTCCCTCCAAGATGGTGTTCTCCTCATACAAACAAAACAGTAACGAACTAGGATAGTAATTCCTCTGGCTCCCTGCCCTAGAGTATCCACATGCACACTTGTCATTGGAACACCTTCTGTACGAAACAGCTGACACAACATCATGTATATTTGCCAGCCATAGAAAGGACATCAAGGCCATGATAAGTTCTTGGACTGAGTGTGCTCAATGGCAAACTGCACCACCTGATGTACTTTCCCCCTAGTCACCACTGGGCCCTCAGGAGCATCTCCACCTTGACTTTGCAAGCCCTTTTTTGAATAAGACATGGGTCGCAGTGGTGGATGCATAGTCTAAATTCCCATACATTAGATCCAGATCCATGTGATCAATGGCAACAGAGACCATGTTCAAGGTCCTTTTGCAAATTAATGTCACAGACGAAGGCTATTGTCTTGCATAACTGAAACCATTGGCACCCATCCAATTTTCAAAATTCTACGAGCACCTTCTCATGGCATCATTCTAACCCCCATTGCAACAGAAGAAGGAACACATGATGTGTACTTTCTAAGAGCAAACAAGGGCAATAACAAAATCCACACCATCAAAAGAGGTCCTTACATTGCTTTTAGCCACTTAGAGAGGTCTGGATTTGCAAAGGCGTTTCACGGCAGACAGTCTCATACTCTCCTAACTCTGCTATAACCACTGGACCACCACCAAGCTCAGACTACAACCCGCTACCAGTCCAGGCAGGCTCCCCAGTGTGAGTGCAATCATTCGGGTACCAACCATCCTCATACATCTGGCTATCTTGTACTGTTTGGATGATGGCTGGAAACCACCATCCAAGGAGTAGAAGATAGCCAGATGTATGAGGACACTGCCAACAGACACTACTGAAGGTGGTGCCAGAACCAGTTACATTAGACATCATCTACTGCAGTCCCAACCACACTATACAACTGCATCTGCAACAGCTGCCGCCCCCCCAGCCTCCATCACCAGCGGCAGACCTCTCACTATCAGTGCAGCATGGACATGCCTCTAGCAGCCCAGAACCAGCAGTGGCTGACCAGCCCCCACAAGCGACTTCGACCTCATCTTATCTGACACTGTCCTGGCTCCAAGAGAGTTGCCCAAAATCATCGAAGTTGAGGTGCAGACCTCCCACACCCTGTAGTAGCACCTCCATGCCTGAGGCAGAGCTGACATAAACCAGGTCAATTCTGGCCTTACATATTAGGGGGGGGGGGGGTCGCTGTTCTGTAAACAGCACACTCATGGATCTCACCCCAGGTGGTACCGCAATCAACACCAGTTGACCACAAGCAGAGCTATCAGCACACACCACTGGGCCACACATCATGTCACATGATGGGAGCCTGTGATCGCTGGCTGTGTTTCAGGGAGCTCCCCAGCCCAGAGTAGTCATTTCCTTTGGTATACCTCCCATCAAAACATCAGCCTCTTGTACCACAACAACAATTTGCTACATTCCTAGACTTCCATGGAGATTGTTTCAATTGGCTAGATTACCAAAACGTCAAGTCAATCCTCATTGGTTTAACCATGTGTATATAGAGGCTGTTGGGGAAGTAAGGATGACTATTAAAGTGCTATAGAACATACAAAATTTATTGAAAATGTACTTTTTTTCCCCCAACACATTAGGTAATGTCTCCCATCTATGTATGAAAAATTATGTCCTTCATCTGACCAACCATGGCCGTGCGATAACAAGCAATGCGTTCATTGAATTTTCAATGACACATTCACAAACATCTGGTGGGATGCCGTTAATAACCCTTTTAATTTCATCCTTCAATTGATGGACTGTTTGTGGTTTGTTCACATACACTTTTGATTTCACAAATTCCCACACAAAAATGTCAGAAGGCATAAGATTGCATAATCAGGCACGCCATTTCTGGTTTCCACAAAAAGAGTGAATTTTGCGAAGAAACTTTTCATTCAGCAGAGCAATCGTTTCATGGGATGTGTAACATTTGCACATCTTGCTGAAAACAAAAATTGTGATGGGAAAATCAACCATAAAACATGTTATGGTAACGGTCGCTGTTCACAGTGATGGCAGCTCCCTTATCACATTCCATGAAGTACAGGCCGATCACTCCTCCTGCCCAGAACCCACGCCACACAGTCATGCATTGTGGATGCATCTCATCTTCCACAGTCACTCGTGGATTTTCATTGCCCCAAATTCTGCAGTGTTGCTTATTGACATACCCACTGTGTGGAGGTGCACATCATTTGAGAAAATTGAAATCTTTTCATGAATTGAAGGCTTTGACTCTTGTTAAGTTGAATCTTGTACACATGCATTTTCTGATCTTTGGACAGAATTTAATGCAGTGAACTTGGTGATAAATACAATTGTTGGGCTCATCGGCGAACCAACTTTCTTGGGCTTATGCTTACATCGTCAAGCAGTTTGAACAGAACACAATCATCCTGTTTTGTTAATACTTGAAACAGAATCCATGGTCTCAAACTTCCAGATCAACTTGCAAAGCGATGATTCGGTTGGAGAAGCATTATATCTGAGTATCACACACAATTCACAAATGGTTACCGTGGGACTTTCACAGTTTTTGTAATAACTTTTTATCACTTGGATACATTGCACAGTTATCAACTGCTCCATGACAAAAATAAACATCAAACAACAATGATCCCCACACAAAAGCTACCAGGCTACTAATGGGAAGGATCACAGATAAAAAAAGAAAAAACTAAGGCTGCCAACCATCATATGACAAAATGGCACAAAATTCAAATTTGTCCTTGCTTTCCAGACGCACTTTATTTGTATGTGTGGTGCATTCAATAAACTATGTTTGTAAGTGCAGCCTACAACAGAATCCATATTCTCCAGTAGGTCATTACTGACAAGGAGAGAACGTCTACTTGCCATCGCCAAATTTGGCCTAATTCATGGTGCATGTAGGGTGTGGTGAGACATGACAGTGTCCCAAGTGGGACTATGTATGTTTACTTCTTTCTATATGTAGAAAGAGTCTTGAGAAATTCCTGTTCCCAGCAATATACTGCGGAGAAGAAGAGAAAGGGAGTTTGCAGCAGCAGGCTAACCAGCTAGGAAAGTCAGCTGACCATCTCAAGTAAGTCGTATCATTAAAGAAGTTGAAGTTTGCACACATACTTCACCCCTTCAAGTCGTCCAAAATGTTAGACCGGGGTGATATTCATCAAAGAAACAGGGGAAGCAATAATTTTGGCCACATCTTCTGCCGCCTTTTTGCAGTGACGTTTTGCAGTGGTTTTCTTAATGTCTCCATAGAAAAACAAACTTTATTGACATCCTGAAAACGGCTTCTTTCATCGCACAGTCCAGCAGCAAACCACGTGTAATGCAGCTGAATACATGCGAGGATAACTGGTGATGTATAATGGATGCAAGCTTCTCAGGAAGAGATTTCTTCTTCTTTCTCAATGAAGTAAGCGCAGTTTTGACATTTCTTATTACGTTTTTTACCTGACGATAAAAGTATACATTGCAGGATTGCACTAGTGGCATACATTTGGGGGGAATTACTTTGATACTGCACGTTGGCAATCTGTCTGTATCTTGGAACAGTTCATTGTATATTTGCCAAGGAGCACAAAAATTATTGTCGCTGAATGGAGTCGAACATGTGACCCTTTCAATATGAATCCTTTCTCTTATTGCTGAGCCAAATATCGCTTCCTAAACATATTGTCACATGGACAATTCATAAGGTGCACATGGTGACAGATCTGTATCAAAATTCCTTTTATTTTCTAAACGCTTGGTCATCTGGAGTTTCCACTTGGGGCACTTTGTTGTCTCACCACGCCCTACATGTACCATAAATTTGGACGAATTCGGCAATGATGAGTAGGCGCCCTCTGCTTGTCAGTAACCAAAATGGTTACAACACATTTCCTGAACAAGTTCTCTTGCAGTTACAAGAATGTTGCTTCAACATGGCATGAACAAATTTTTCATGTAATTTCGGAGACTTCCCTGACGTACAACTTGGCCAATGATTTAGCCCTAATCCATAGTCAGTGCAATGATTAAATATGATGCTGATTGCTCCTTAAATCAGTTCTCTGGAAAGCTCAATTGTCTGGGATATGAAGGATCATGAGTCTGTCCCGTTGAGCCAGCACCAACACTCTGAAGAGATAGCTTGGTGTCAGACTGCCAATAAAAAGATCCAGGGTGCTGCCCTCAATCAGTCCTATGATTTTTTGGTTACTTTTTCACCTCTGGAAATAATTTATTAATGGAAACTGTGCCAACTTATGCCATGGTTCAAAGACCACATTGAGCTGTAGGTCCCACTATAACAGGCTGGAAAAGTTACTTCAAAGGTCAGAAAAAGTCATGGGCATAACCATACAATTATGCCTCGTAAAACACTGGAGCATTCAAAGTAAATTTTGCCTTGAGAGCCTTGTGTACATAAAATAGTTCTGTACACTAACAGAACAGATAATGAATATTGTCACATTGTAACCAGAAACAAAACCAAATCTGAAACCACTAAAGTACAACACTTAGCACTGAAACACATATATTATGAACACGACATACAGCTTGAACAGAACCGATGGCAAGAGAATGCAGCTATTGACAAAAATATCAAATATTCCAGAATATACAAACATCACAAACATAGGCATTTAAAGAACCTTCCAGAAATGATACATACTAAATGACAAATAAATGCAGGTGGTGACCCGCAGCATGCCAATCAGCAATGACAACTGGTATGTCACATTGTGTTCAGCACAGCCAGTGGCACTGCCCCCTCTCCTCTACAAACAGCAACCTGCTGATCCAAAGTATCTAGATGTCGCCAGTGGTCCCCTGTATGACAGCACTGATGGATCCTTGCATTCTGGACATGTTGTCACATCCTCTTCATTATGGTGCGCATCAAAGGCGCCTCATTTAATCAAAGCTTCGCAATCACTCAGCAGTTCTTCAGCTGCCTTAAATGAGAAGCCTCCATCATTTATTTTCACTTCAGGATTGTATTAGGGCTCCATATGAAGGATATGGATGATGTGTGTGTTATTTTGTCTCCTTGATAAAGGATTATAATCCCGGAATTCTTGAGCGATGTCCGACAATTGAAAAAGAATATAATTTGGTTCAAAGTAGTTATGTGGTAATTTTTCTGATAGTCTCACTTTCCGCACAGGTTTAAAAATCCATATCAAACCTCCAGGCTGGTGCTTGGCATTATAGCACACTTGGCATTTCTGGGCATCCAGGATATGTGACCAGTCTTCTTGTTTCTTTGGTCCAGGATACGATGTGTTTCATGTAATCATCCTGAATCCAGTGTCTTTCTGGCCTCGCGACTGTGGACTGGAAAGAACAATGTGAAGCTTATACTGTTTTGCTTTTCTGTGTTGTATGTGAATGTTATTCTCTCTGTCTGACACCAAAACGCATTGAGAGCATATCTGCGAATGCCTTATTACAGTGTTCTGCGAAAACTTTTCATCTGTGGGTGGTAGGCAGTTGCCATCCTGGGGGTGATGTCACAACACAAAATCATCTTCGTTACCTAGTCTTAACACTTTGCCGTCTGCATGTCTCATACAAATGTATTCGCTTGGCTCCTACAGCGCTAGTTCAGATTACTTGGCTTGTCACCGGCCGTTCTTGACATTATCGGGAGATTATAAATTGTTAAGTTTTACTAATCTTGTCTCGTCGTTAGTTCTCATTAAGTTCACAGCCCTGTTCCCTTACCTTCATAAAATTTCGAAGATATACATACGAAAATAAATACAAGATTTGTTTGTTTCATATATTTGTTTGTTTGCATTGTCTTTGGTACTTAGTACTTCTCTTTCATATGATATGCAGCAAACAGTCTCCAAGATGTAACGCAACTCCACAAGACTTGCACATTAAGCTTGTTGTTGAACATACATGGAAGTTCCTTCGCTTTCGTTTAATCATTTCGGAAATAAGTATTAGCTGGTGTTGCTTTATGTGACCAAAAAGTCTGTCAACCAGATCATGATGAGATGTACTTGATGTAGTGACAACCCCCAAGTTTTGCTCAGAAGCAGGTACATGGTCTTTTATCCATGAATCAGACACTTTCAATAAAAATCGTGAAATTGGAGACTCTTGTGCTCTGTATTGAAATACTGCCATGTACGGAACACATTAAATAATGTGCAATTAAAGAGGTACATGCAAACCTTTTTTGACCATTTTATAGTTTTTCTGTATATGGGGTAATAATTAATATATTCATCTACACGATCCACTCCTTTCATGTATTTGTTGTAGTCTAATACACTTTCAGGTTTTTTTTTTTTTATTGTGTAATTGGTTTCCCTATATTTTCTTTGAGTGTCAGTTAAAGTGGCATTATGTATTGTAGAGATCATTCATATAGTTTTAGTTTATGAAGCTCTCCATACCTGTGCGAGTACTTCACCTTTCAGTTGATGACAAGCTTCAAACACATTGACTTCTCTGCGCTTTAATTTTTCCAGAAATACTATATTTTGCCGTATCGTTCCACAAACTCGAATTTTCTTTTCAAGTAACTTCCCTGTAAGTTCTACATGTTATAATAATTATCTTTGTAGAAGTGATGCCACTTTCCAAAAGAAGGTGTCAATAGTTCCATCACTGTTTTTGCTAAGGACTGTCCAGCACCGCTATATATCCTGAAGGAAGAAATGTATCCCATACTCGAATAATCACAAAGCACCCGAATGAGTATGCCATATTTCGTAATTTTCGACGGATTGTAAACTTTAAAATTTAACCATCCATTCCTTCATCAATTGAGATGTTTTGGCTTGGATTAAAGGTTTCTTTAAACTTTCTGGAAAAATAATCAATTACGAATGGCACATTGAAAAGCCGGTTGACATTATCTGGTTTATTGTTGTCAGAAAAATGTAAAAATGATAATATTTGTCTGAATTGCTTGCGGGACATCGTTTTGCGAAATATCTGTGTGTCTATCAATGGATTCGTTGATCAATAATTATCGATCCTTGCTTTTTTTACAATTCCCATAAGGATAGCATGCCCAAACCATTTTCTAAGTTCGGGTCCTGTAACGCGGGCAAAGTTGGCATTTTTAAATTCAGTTTCCTTCTATTGCAATTTTGACTGTAGTACTTGTTGGTTTCATTGCTAATATATTCAAATAGATCGTTCCCAATATACAATTCTATGGTATCCTCAACACTCTGTATATCTTTGGGAAATATATTTGGACCAGGAGATCCTTCAAATTTATTATTGGTCCTTGGTAAATCAAAGTCTGACCACTGTGCACTGTCGTCGTCTTCTGATTCATCCGAATCAGTTGGCAACCTTGCCGAATTCTTCTTGGACGTATTTCACTATTTCCGATGATTCTGCTTCACTTTCATTTTTTTTATATTCAATGTCTTCTTCCCACTCAGCCAAGTCATCCGAAACGTCAGACAACACATCCGCGCATTCATCATAAATAATCGTATTGTCTCTTTCATCTGCCGTGATGAAAGGGCACATACTTGTTGACAGCTGTAACTTATTGTTACCTAAATGAAACACCAGCAGAATGCAAAAGATAATGAAGTGCTGTCGCTGGCCACTGAGCGATACTATGCACACAACACCACTGTGTGTGTCGCCGGCCATTGACAGCTATTTTGCGCATGAAACCACTGTGGTGTCACCAGACGGCATAGTGTTAAATGAAAAACTTATCCATGATCAGAGATCATTATGCAGGGAGCCTCAAAATGATGTCTTCTACAAGGAGCCTTGTAAAATCTAGAGCTTTCACAGTTGGCACAGTTTTGATGACAGCGTAGTAGGTGAGATAGTCAGTCAAGTGGAGCTGCACGTGAAATTGTTGCTCTGGAGGTAATAGTGGCAAGCAATTTCCTACACTGGCTTTCCTTCCCTGAATGTCATAGTGTCCACAGTTTTCACAAATCCTACGCAATTTAATGATGAAGTGTCATGGAATAACTGCAGGATAGCTGACAGATGAGATGGGATGACGAAAAACCATTTCTGCCCATCAGATCATAATTCCTCTCGTAAAATGTTCTGTTTATTAACTGAAATTTCTTCAAGGCTTCTACAGTATTCAACAATGGTGTCTCTTCCCTCAGTTCAGCAGCAAAGTCATTTAATGCAGTGACGCAAGATTCTGTTCATGCTGTTCTGTTCTGCCACAGGATTCCCTAAAAGACAGCTAGCATCCTTGTGTTTACGTTAATTTCTGTATACCATACTGTGACATACTCCTGAAGCCTCAGCAATCATCTTGCTAATCGACCTGACAGGTCCTTCAAGCTAGTCGGCCAGCATAGAGAATGATGGTCCAGCACAACAGTGAGTGATTTGTCAAATAAATATGGCCAGAACTTGATGACCCAAACAATTGCAAGGCACTCTATCTCGGGAAACAAAGTATCACCTTTCCATCAGCTTCCTATATCTGCACTAGAATTGCACCTATACCATTACAATGCAAGTCAATGTGAAGTTCTGTCTAGGCATTTTCATCATGAAATCTCAGGACTGGAGATGATATTGCCCCCTCCTTAATGTTCAGGGAAGATCATACCAAGAACATGTTGGTGTTTACCTGCAGCTGTTCTTGCAAGGACCATGCCTTGATGCAGGATTCCTTTATAAATCACCATTTATATGAGAAATTCCACATCACGAATGTGCTGATGAGTCAGAAAATCTGACAGCTTTTATTGTGTTGTGGGGTCGGGGGGTCGAACCTGAGACTCCAGATGGCCAAGCTGAAGCCGGGACACACCACGCTGTATTTTTTCAGGAGGCCGAGCAAGTTCAAGAGCATCAAGGGGCAGTGAAGAGTAATACAGTGGTATTCGGTAACATTTCTTTATTCAGCTAATTTACAGTACTCGATGGTGAAGCGTAGTGTGGGTGTGTCGCGAGTCCAGCTGCCCGCCGATGCGTTTTGACTTGCAACGTGCTGCTGCTCGCGATTCTGGAGACTGCTACAGTCCCTGGTCCTCGGTGCCCTCCACCCCGTTTGGCCTGTTCATCCAACCATGGGACAAAGGGGGATATATTGGTCACCCGTGGCCTTCGGGCCGCCAGTGCTCCCAGGAAAGGACCAGACTCGAACCCACACCCTCCTGGATGCTGTGCTGCAACTTGCTGCTAGTGGTGCTTGCCGGATGACAACACCCGCCGCCGTCTCTGTCGCAGCGCTGCTGTGCCTCCCGCAGCGTGTGCCTCGCCCGGACCCCGGTACGCCAGGTGAAAAGCAAATGTGGCCCGTAGACTCGAGTGGAACCAAGCCCCTCCTGGACCCGCTGTAGATCGCTGTCACTGCCCTCATTCAGGCAGACCGTGCAATCTCCAATTTCCAGGCTACCGTTCCATACCATACCGATGTTGTGTCCTCAGAGGTGGAATATAGCCCAAATAAGTACAGAGAAATAAAGTACAAGTTTATGCAGAATACTTATAACATTGCTGCCAGACTGGCCCCTATAAGTGCAGACCAGCACAGGTCCGTCCCGCTCGACTGACCTGGCACATTCCGTCAAGCTAAAATTGCCCGTCTATTCATATTGGTTTCTCCCTCACTTCTGACGTAGTGTCAGAGAGAAACAGAAACTATGGCAGGGATTCCCACAAGTAAGCCATTTACAAATTGCCACTCTTGGCTCTGACATAGCACCCCACCTCATACATCACAATAACATAAAGCAATGCTGCAGTTTACTGCCTCTTTGTTGTTCCACTCGAAACAAATTGTGTGTGCAATACCGCTGTCACAGCTCCGCGTCCACGAGTGCCATGTTTACCTTGCCTGGCCTGGTCCGCCAGCAGCCCTAGATTTCTTTGTCCAACCATGCCTTCATTGAATTTTGATAAAATTTCCCTTTCCCTCGACTAGGACGGACACTACTGCAGCACACCTCCCTCCTTTCAACAAGATTCATCCTGAATCAAGATAAAACAGACGTGGCCTGTGGTTGCGCAAACATACCTTGTTCACAAAACTTACATTATACAGACTAAAACTGATGAGAACATCAAAACATTAACTCTACACCTATACACTGTTTACTCTGGTTACCCATACCGAAGGCAACTGATGTGTTGGCACGTCCTCCACTGGTGTATGTTTCCACATTCTCCACAAAGCTATACTCAAGAAAAATAGAAAAACAGCACACCCTGTGGCTGAAATGCTCACTGTCATTATCCTGTTGCTCCGATGCTGTTGTAACATTTGAACGTGTTCCAATACTTTATTAACCTTGATAGATCCTCCTCGTGAATTAATAAAGGAATGCAATGTTTCCAAAAACTCTGAGTTTAACATGGAGTTCAAATATGTCAGATTCTGCAATGGTAATATCTCCAGACCCCCTTCTGGATAAAACAACGTTCCCTGTGACAAAGTTAAAGCTGTTTCACCCGTATGTGATGCTGGATGATAGAAATCCTCCCCCACAGTCTCACAAACCGTACCGTTGATAATTATTCCACTCCCCCGCAGTTGCAACTAGCTTATTTTATCCATTCTCTGATTGGTATAACAAGTGACCATCACCCATATCGGCGTAAATACTGAATATAACCAATGCCTCCCTACCTTCTGGAAGTAGGAGTGTGTCGATAACACCTCTTTCTCACAATCTGAGCCATTCGTAGTTCCCAGGAACAATTCAACTTCGCATGTACTACTATCCAAAAAAAACTGGTCGATTAGGGCAAATCATCACTCGTCCCTGCGAAGAAAAGGAACGAAACATGCCTGTACCACCCCTTTCCACTACAAGTTACTATAACATCGTATGACATCCTCAAAAATTCCCAATAGTTCACTCTGACCCTATCGATTTCTCTGAATCTCCCCCATACAATGACAAAAAAACTAAGATAATAAACAAGAAAAAAGCAACAATTATTGGACCCACCAAAATGCGAGAAAAAGAGAAAAAGCAACACACACAAAAACAAAATGCAAATTATCCCCCGATACAAAAACACAAAATGTAAACATGCCATATAATATTACACATACAATAATTTACTCCCTCCGTGACCATAATGCATACGGAATGTTGTGTGTCCGCTGTTTTCCTTCCCCCGAGACCACCTACTTCCATTTTCTTTGACTAGCCTCTGCAATCGGGTCACTTCCTTGTAATTGAGGTAATCTGTCCACCATTCCTTTAAAAGGCTTTACTCTACTCACGTGGATAATGGATGTTTTTGTTGGCAGCTTCACTTTAACATTCACAGGTAAAGTCATGTCCATGACCTGGTATGGTACGTGCTACTTCGTTTTTCCCTTAGGTGTATATGGATTTGTGAGTAATACCCATTGACCTACCCTGTGCTGTGGTAAAGGCCCCAACCACTTATTTGGATCTTCCTGCCTCTCAAACACTTTCGCATTACCCTTCCGTACCCTCTTCCAGACTTCCCACATTGTTCGTGCAGATTCCCTCACTGCGTCTCCTTTAGCTCCCGATTTCGGACAAAGAACATCAAATGGCGATGTCGTCTTTCTTCCATAGACCACCTCGAACAGTGACATTCCGACCCCCGAATGTATTTCTGTTATAAGTTGATACCACGTATGGAAGATAAACATCCCAGTTATCATGGTTTCCATTCATATAATAACTTAGCATTTTTGAAATTGTCCTATGTACTCGCTCCATTCTCCCATTCGCATGTGGATGAAATGGACTGGTCTGCAATTTTTTTAATTCTCAATAAACGACATAACTGTGACATTAATTCAGACATGAAGTTCGTTCCTTGATCTGTAATTATGGTATCAGGCACCCCAAACTTCAATAACCAGGTACTGACTAAAGCTTGTGCTACCGTACTTGCATGTTGGCCTGGTATCGTGACCATGGATAGAAACCATGAAAAGTGATCAATTACTGTTAAAACATAATGATTCCCTGCTGGTGTTTTGTTGTATGGGCCACAAATATCTAGCCTGATAAACTCGAATGGTTTTGAAGCCTCTGGTACCCGTTGCAATAGAATTCTTGTGCGCATCACATCCACTCGCTGCACACACGGAGCACCACAATTTGCTACGTATTGTTTCACATCCCTTCTCCAAGTGCGCGACCAAAATCTTACTGCTACTCGTCTTCCCATTGCTCGATGACCACCATGCCCTGAGAGCATATGATCATGGGCATCCTTTAAGACTTCCTCTCTCAAACTCCTTGGTACCACTACCCGTGGTCTGCACCTGGTAACTCTACACAACAAATTTCCCTCCACAATGAAATGTGGTTTTGCCCTCTGCCATTCCACAACACTCTTACCCATTACTTCTAATGTGTCTAATTTGCGACTTAATGCATCTGCATTCTCGTATTTCTTCCCTGGCTTATGAATTACTTCAAAGTCACATTCACTTAATTTTAGAGCACACCGTGTTAATCGACTAGAAGGATCCTTGAGTCCCAGTAACCATCTCAACGCTGCATGATCCGTCACAACCTTAAACTTCCTACCATAAAGGTAACTTTACTCCATATATTACAGCCAACATCTCCTTTTTCGTTGTGGAATAACTCCGCTCTGCCCTATTTAACTGTCCAGAAGCATGCGCCACTGGATGCTTCTGTCCATTCACCATTTGCCTCAAAACACATCTTACTGCATCACTTGAAGTGTCACATGATAATATGAAGTTTTCTTCAAAATTCGGAAATACCAACACCAGACCAGAAACTAATCTCATCTTTAATTAATTGAAAGCTTCCTGACATTCCTCTGTCCATTGAAATTTAACCCCTTTCTTTAAAAGCTTTCTTATTGGCTCAGCTATTTTAGAAAAATCTTTTACAAATTTACGATAATATGAAAATAACCCAATATATGATTGTAATTGCTTTGTTGTATGTGGTGTCAGAAAATTCTGAACTGCCTCTGTTAGCCGAGGATTGGTTTGAACCCCTTGTTTACTGATTACATGACCTAAATATTTGACATGCATCTGTGCAAAATTACATTTTTCTAAATTTAATGTCAACCTTGCCAACTGCAATCTTCAAAAGACTTCTCTTAAATGTGATACATATTCTGGTGTATCCTTCGAAAATACTGTAATGTCATCTAGGTAAACCATACATGTCTTTGGTTTCAATCCCCTTAAAATCCCATCTAATAATCTCTGAAAACTTGCTGGTGCATTCTTCAACCCGTATATACTGACAGTGTCCCCCAGGAACAGTAAAAGCTGTCTTTGCCCTATTCTCTGGCACTACTTCAAACTGATTGTACCCATTCCGTAAATCCATTGTCGTAAAATACTTATATTGTCCCAGATTGTCCAATGTGTGTGCGATATTCAGAATCGGATATGCGTCCGAAATGGTTTTCGCATCCAGAAACCTATAATCACAAGAAAACCTGTATTTCCTTGTAGCATCCACTGACTTCTTACGTACAAGAACTAGAATGCTTGAATATGGACTATCACTATGCTCTATGATTCCATCCTGTAGTAGTTGTTGTATAAACTACTCTAGTAGCAGTTGCATATGACATGATATCCTATATGGTTTCCTAAACACTGGTGTATTATCCTTCTTTGGTATGTGATGGTTCGTAATCAGTGTTGCTGGTAACCTACCCTCTGTTCTGAATAAATCGCTAAATCTCAATAATAATTCCTCCAACGCGATCCTGTCGTCTCCCCGCAAATGCTGTAATTTTCCCCTTAATTGCGCTGCATCGACGTTTTGCTTATGGCTTGCCTCTAAATCCTACCTATCGAGGTCATCTTAATCAAAAACCCCCAACGTGGCAAATAACAACCCTTTTGATAAGCTAAATTCCACTCTGCTGAAGTTATCTATACTTACAGGAACTCTATAATCTCCTTCCACTTAACTTGCATGAGCTAAACTCCTCTGCACAAAACAGTGCGCATTATCAAACTCCTGATTACTCGAGAGTGGCTCCACCATGTACAAAGTATCCTTTGGTAAGACAGTATTTATTGAAACCCAAACTATCTTCCCTGTACCCACCGGTATGTATCCTGGTGATCGATCTTTAATGAATCCGTTCGCAGCTTAGCTGGTGTCACCTTCATGTTAAGTGCGCCTTGCGACATTTACCTATTTGCAAACGTTTCCCCCATGTGAAACACTGTTCCACCGAGTTCCACTGTTTGTTGCCAAAGATCTATCTTCGCACTGTCGTCTTTCAAGGAAGTCCAGTCCGAGAATCACCAAATACCCCTCACCCACACATGGTAACACCTCTACCTGCTTACTAAACTTAGTTCCTGCGATCATGAATTGAAATACCATCGTACCCAATGACTCCACTTTTTTATCTCCCACCCCACGCAACCTATAATGTGGTGGCTCAAGCCTTCTCCTGCTAACTAGGTCCAGACTAATAACAGACACGTGTGCCCCAGTGTCAACCAGAAACCTTTGTTCCCTTCCATTCACCAAGCCTAATAACCAGCATTCTGTCTGTGCACCTACAAGTGCCTTACCTAATTTCACTGGGACTGCTCTCCTATGGTTGAAGCAATCGCATTCTTGTTTAACGGCTGCTACCGCCGAAGTTCTCCTCTATTTTTACTCATGCAGTTCGCTTTCCGGTGACCCATTTTCCCCTTATGAGTAACACCGCTGATGCTGACATTGCCTCTTGTGCCCTACCTGGTCACAACCAAAACACTTAATTTACACTGCCAGGACTCTATACTCCACCCTTTGCTTCATCGTATAATCTACCTCCTCTAAGTATGTGGCAATCCTTAGAGCTGCCGCATGATCACTGGGCTTCTCCATTCTCACCCAACGTGACATCTCCAGCGGTGCTCCCCGCAAAAACACACGTAACGCCCTGTTCTCGGCCTCTTGTAACATCACTTTATTAGTCTCCCCATTCTGTGACAGTTCGAATGTTTGTGCATTCAGTTTTTGAATCCTGTCTGAGAAAACCCCCACAGTCTCATTTCTCCTCATAACTAACGCACTAAATCTTTCACAAAAAAACATGGTACTATTCTGTTTTTGGTACCTCTGGCGTAACCCAGCCTCAAGCTCTGAAAACATCCCACATTGTTCAACATTTCGCGGTGCAATATGTACGACTTGGCCTTCCTTATTAAGCGTAACTTTGCCACTCTCAAAATTACAATATCCAACCACCCATTGGCCTCAGCCATTGTGATAATGTCATTAAGGAATACCGACAAATCCTCCGTAGGCTTTACCTGGAAAGGGGTTAATCAATGCCGCGATTGCCAGGTCAATCGGTCTATGACACTCCACGACTTGTAATTTACTTTCACCCGATGTCCCTTCCCCTACTCGCAATGCCTCAAATCTCCCTGCTAATTCTTCATATTTTTCATTGCCACTTATCCTCGCCTCTGACAATACCCGAATTTGCTCTG
Source organism: Schistocerca nitens (assembly GCF_023898315.1). Taxonomy (NCBI): domain Eukaryota; kingdom Metazoa; phylum Arthropoda; class Insecta; order Orthoptera; family Acrididae; genus Schistocerca; species Schistocerca nitens. Next base: position 498,093,548 of record NC_064614.1, on the reverse strand, counting down.
TTAGAGTGGCTACAGCTTCTGCTGTAGTCACTGCCACAGCCTCCGCTGCTTGCCGTGTTTCCACCATCCTTGCTTATAGCTTCACTGTTGCCATCAATTTCACTCTGCTACTCCTTAAACTTAGTTCTTGTGGCAAATCATCGCCCATCTACATTCGAAACAATTGCGAGCCAAATGACCAAATCTCTTACAAATAAAACAATTCTTTGGCACCCACTTTGTACATGGTAACCCGTGGCCTGACAGGTTACAAAAATTACATTGCTTAGGCGCTATGTTGTCATGCCCCCCATTTCCCCTGAATCCAAATAAATCTACAGGCCCCTCTGACCTTACAAAAGACACCTGTAGAAAGTCCATCCTAATTAACAAAAGAATGACACATAAGCCATAAATCAAACGTCACTCACCCATCCACATCCTGCTCACGCGCAGGTGAACAGTCCTGCTTTTCTCCCTATACTGGTATGGACGAACATCTCCCAAATGACAAATGACAAAAGAAGTGCACGACCACCCATCACGAATGCAACCAAACACCTCAACTACACCTCTACACACCACAATGCTACTTGCTCGACGTAAGATGGGAGTGGAAATCTGGTACTAGCGTTGTAGCCGGCACCACTTTCGACACCAATGTTGCGGGGTCGAACCCGAGACTCCAGATGGCTGAGCTGAAGCCGGGACCCACCGCGCCATATTTTGTCAGGAGGTCAAGCAAGTTCAAGAGCGTCAAGGGGCAGTGCAGAATGATACAGCGGTATTCAGTAATTTTTTCTTTATTCAGCTAATTTACAGTACTCGATGGTGAAGCATAGTGTCGGCGTGCAGCCTGCACGTTGTGCCCCGAGTCCAGCTGGCTCAGCAGACTCCCGGTATGTCGACGCCGGTCGCTGCCCGCCAATGCGTTGAGACTTGCAACGCACTGCTGCCCGCGATTCCGGACACTGCTACAGTCTCTGGTACTCGCCGCCCTCTGGCCCGTCTGGCCTGCTCTGTTCAACCATAGGACAAAGGTGAATGTAATGGTCACCGGCGACCTTTGGGCCGCCACTGCTTCCATGACAGGACCAGACTTGAACCCACACCCTCTTGGATGCTGTGCTGCAACTTGCTGCTAGTGGTGCTTGCCAAATGGCAACACCCGCCGTCTCTGGTGCTGTCGCAGTGCTGCTGCGCCTCCCGCAGCATACGCCTCGCCCGGACCCTGGTATGCAAGGTGAAAAGCAAATGTGGCCCGTAGGCTCGAGCTGAACCAAGCCCCTCCTGGACCCGCTGTAGATCACTGTCACTACCATCTTTCAGGCAGACCGTGTAATCTCCAATTTCCAGGCTACCGTTCCGTCCCATCCCGGTGTTGTGTCCTCAGAGGTGGAATATAGCCCAAACAAGTACAGAGAAATAAAGTACAAGTTTATGCAGAATACTTATAACATTGCTGCCAGACTGGCCCCTATAAGCGCAGACCAGCACAGGTCCGTCCCGCTCGACTGACCTGGCACACTCCGTCAAGCTAAAATTGCCCGTCTATTTATATTGGTTTCTCCCTCACTTCTGACGTAGTGTCAGAGAGAAACAGAAACTATGGCAGGGATTCCTACAAGTAAGCCATTTACAAATTGCCACTCTCGGCTCTGACATAGCGCCCCACCTCATACATCACAATAACTTAAAGCAATGCTGCAGTTTCCTGCCTCTTTGTTGTTCCACTCGAAACAAATTGTGCGTGCAATACCGCTGTCGCAGCTCCGCGTCCACAAGTGCCATGTTTACCTTGCCTGGCCTGGTCCGCCAGCAGCCCCAGATTTCTTTACCCAACCGTGCCTTCATTGAATTTTGATAAAATTTCCCTTTCCCTCGACTAGGAATTACACTAGCGCAGCAATTTTCTCTGGATCAGCACAAGCTCCTTCACCATTCACTAGGCTCCATAAGATTTTTTATTTCTTGGATGGCGATGAGGAAATTTTTTGGACACGGGAGGAGATATGCAATCTGAACACAGTTCATCATCACTGCTTTCATGTGGCTTAGATGTTGTTCTAGTTATCTTTGAAAAAATGCCAGATCGTCCATACAGCGAAGACATATCACCCATTTAAGCTGTCAAAGCAGTTTGTCCATCATACACTAAGGTGGCTGGAATGTTACAGTGTCGAAACAGTGAAACTTTATACTCGCAGAGGCTGCCAGGAGTTATGAAGGCCATCTCTTCCCAGTCAACCTCATCAACCTCGATTTTCCAGTAGCCTGTGTGCATGTCCAATGTTGAGAAACACTCTGCTCCTCTAAGACAGTCTAGGATGTCAACAATGCGCAACAGTGGGCAAACATTTTTCTTCATTATTTTGTTCAGTCATCTGTAGTCAATGCAGAAATGTCATGTGCCATCCTTTTCCTTTACAAGGACCACAGGAGAGGGCCAAGGACACTCTGAAGATTCAATGATGTCATCTTGCACCATCTCTCCACCTTCTTCCAGTTTATATGCCACTCAGATGGTGACACCCTGTACAAATGCTGGATAAATAGTGTATGATTATCAGTGTTGGTACAGTATTTTACCTTTTTTACCATTTCCCACTTAGCATGTCACTTCTCCATTCCGGATTTAATGGCATCTGCAAATTGGCACAGACCAGCTAACAGTTGCCAACGTTGTTCTTCAGTCAGGCCACATCCTATTGGCAGTTCGATAGTAGCTTCCTTTCCTGCGTTGCCTGTGGTGGTAGTGGAGCACAATTCTTTGCTGATGGCATTAATCTGCCTATCTTGGATTGGTTCAGCCGAACCTATGCACACACCTTTGTTGATGAGTTGTGCTTTCTCATGACAATTAGTGATCTAGGGTTTTCCTGGACCACCTAAAATGTTTATCATCATTGCTGGTAAGTGATTTTTTATGAGCCTCAGTAGCTTTTGGCAACTGACAAAATATTCACAGTTTAACTGAACATCTGGACTGACGACCGCAACTGATCTCGTTGATAATGGCGGAACAACAAAGTCTTCAATGGCACACAATTGCACTGACCAGTGTTTGTTATATATGGTACAGCTTCATCACTCTGGAGCTCTCATCTTCCAGAACATACGACTAGTGACGAATGCAACAAGTCCCGCCTGAGAATAACCTTATGACTACATTATGAGAAAATGACAAATTCAAAGGGCAGTGTTCTGTCATACATAGTTATTCTTACAATACATGTTCCTGTTGACTGAAATTACTTCCCATTTGCATCTTTCAGCACAACCACTTTTATATCACAGAACACAGTCTTCTTTAGCTGGTGATGATAAGCATTTGACATTACAGAAAATCAAGTCCGAGTCGACTAATGTCAGGACAGGTTAGCTGTCAATGACCATGTCACTGAGATTTCATGACATCTTAGTGACTCATCCATGGAGGAATTTCATCTGTGGTGACCTCACATTGACAGATCATCACCTCACTTAGTTTTCTTGAATTCAGTAGTAAAGCAAGCTACTGGTACCTTTGTGGAGGACCTTTGTGGAGGAATGGCTGTGGTGTGTTGGGGAGTGATCTCATCCATGGTATGGTGATAGGCTTTGTCTCACAGGTTGACTGTAATTGTCTGTGCTTGACTGCGTTACTGGAACTGCTGTGATTGTTGGCATCTGGCAGCATAGTAGTTCCCAAAAACCCTTTTCTTTCTCTGCAATAGTATACAATGTGTCCAGGGCATCCATAGTAGAAACATCGCCTTTGCTATGCAAACCATTGAAAGTTGTACCTCCCAGCAGCTCACCACAATACCACAGCGCAGAAAATGTGTTTCCTAAGAATATTGTTGCATTACTGATCACAAGTCTTGTAACTTCTATAATCCAGCATGCAGGTAAATTGTACCTTACAAAAGGTGTGAATTTTACAGACTTTTAGTACGTTGTATGTAGAGGTGTGTAGTGTAAAATTCTAGATTGCAACCTCAAGAACCCTCTGCTAACTTGAGGAGAGCCAAAAAAAACTGGGAAAGTATGACACTCTCATTTTTATGTGTAATTTTTTCCCCTTACACCCTACAACAAAACGCACCCTTTCTTTTACAGTGTAAAATTTTCCTGAATTTGCACTGATTGAACATAATTTTACACCTCATACTTACCAAGAGAAAGAGCTTCAGAGGAATGGCAAAATTCTCAAATTAACAAAAAGAACTGCAAAAAGGACAGGTTAGTGGTTTATAATTCGAACTGTATAATTTTTTTTACAGGTTTAATGGTAGTTGCATCCAACAGTCAAAGCTCAACATCCAGAACCCCCTCTCTACCCTCAATGAGGTATAGGTATGTAACAACATAGACAACCAATTTCTGATTTAAAAAAAAAAATCCCCCATTATATCTAATAAAATGTCATTTCGTAATAGCTAAATGTATATTTAAAGAATGAAAGTTACTACAAGTGAAAAAAACATTTAACAGGATACAGAATTGCACAACAAAATTAATGCCTTAAACTTCTTAGTCCATATTGCAAGTCAAATAGGATATCAACTTCTTCCTCCTCAAGCAATGGCAATGGCAGTTACGGTTTTGCTATTGCTGTAATCCCCTTTCAGCATCCTCCTCGTCTATGTTCAACTGGGGAAAGGCCACAACAAGGTTTGAAAATGACATAGCACCAGAGCCCTAATGTTTTGCAGCTGCAGGCCCTGTGCTACATCCCTTCACACATTTGCAAAAATCATTTTCACAATGAATTGGCAGCTACATTTTTCATTGTTACAGGAATCGGCCGTCCTCTTTTTGCGTTCAGCCAAAACTGATGGAATCTTTTTGTTTACCCAGCCATGCCTGTGCTTTTAGGTTTGAAAAGAATGGCACTGGGTGACTTGGTGAGTAGGTGGCAATCTCACAAGTTGGAATTCGAGTTCTGCCACTGATTGACCATTGTGGCTGTTCATGTGTAAACATACAATGTCACAAGAAATCTTTCCCCTCCTTCATAAATTTGGCAAGCAGTTGTGGTTGTCTACTTGTAAATACCAAGTCAGACAGGAACGGTTTTTCTCACAAATGGCACTAACTTTCTTTCCTTGTTCTAATAGGATTGAAGTAGTATGAAGGGGAAGAATATTCTGTGGATTGAACCTGCATGGTGCTGATGAATACAAAACACTGAGGGAATTATTAAATCACATCAGTACCTTTTATTGCCTGCTTAACCACAATGTCCTTTAGCAGCCATTTCAGTCACCAACATCAAAATGAAGCTGCTTCTGTTGGTGTGTTGGATAAAAAGTTTTCTTGTGATACTGTAACAACTGTTGTGGATGAGTTAAAAAACTAAAAAATAAAAAAGGTAACCATCAACTGCTGCATATCTGTACACCCGAAGGTTCATTTCTTCTCGTATTAGAGTTAATGCTGCACGCAGTGTGGACTTTGTGTCCCTGCTGATATGAGCTTCAAAGAAGATATGCACTGGAAAGGGTGCAAGGCCAAATTTGAACAATTTTGTCAGATTACATCAGAATGCCTGGCAATGCGCACTCTTTGGAGGAGTTCAGATCTACAAATTTTCCCCCACCATTTTCTTCATGCAGTTGATGCCAATTTCTCGAGCTAAATGACAATTCACTTCTTCATGACCATTTGCTCCTGTGTTGACACCATTTACTTAGTCTCAAAGAATAACAGATGTTCAAAGAACCATGCACTCAATTTATCAGTATAAAGATATCTCTGGTTGCACAAGAAGACATTACATCTAGGAGTCATTCAGACGTTCCTGAATGTACCTCGGGGAACATCTTGCATTTGTTCACAGATGAGCTCATCGAGACAGCACACTATCTGTTATGCTGCTACTATCAGTCAGCCCTCCGAAACTCTTCAATGCTGTCAATAGGACCTGTCCTGTTGTCGTGCACGATCAGACATCTGGTCAGAATTTTCCAAAACAACGAATAATGAATTAATCCTAAGCCATGAATTTGTCAAATTTCTAAGAATCTATTTTGTCTTTTAGGCTGATCATGTCATGGCAGTACAGACACACACACTCATCATAGTTTAAATAATCTGCATCAAAGGAAACAGGGAATTATTTTTACAAAAAACTCAATATGGAGAGGCAAGTCACCCCTCTGTTGAGCTTTATAGCATTTTTGGTAGGGCACACACGCAGAAGTATCAAGTCCATGGCCTAGCAATAGGACCGCAGTACTTTGTGAAGAAGCCTCATTTTCGACAATGGTTCAAGCAGTGATGGGAGATGGTGGTGGATCGTTGGAGGGTACCAACTACTTTGGGTGTGCAAAGAACACCAGCCCACTGAGTCACCAAAATCTCATATAAAAGCAGAAATGAAAATCTCATTGCTTGGTGGAGCCTTTGAGGTTGATAAACATTGACTGTTCAGGCAACTCCATTTTGCTTCTAAAAATGTTGCAAAATTAAGGTTATAATGCTAACTATGCACATTTTGCTTTTTTAATAATCTGAGAAATTTTATCTTTCTTTCAAGCTCTGTGTCTTGTTTAGTCTGATGCAAAAAGACTTCTCCAATGAAAATTTTAGGAAATTTAAATCTGCACAAGAAATGCATGACTGCTTTTTGTCATGGAATTCATTGGAGGAGAGTTATAAAATTCTGACAATTTGTAAGATACCACCCACACTATCCACCTTTTTAAGTACCTGCTGATTAGACTATTGGTATTCTGTTTCAATTCACAAATGTTAAGTTATATTCATTGGATATAAGCTACATAGCTTCCACATTTTTAATAGACTGTTTTTATGTATAGTTGTTATCTTGTAAAGTAATATGTGGTGACCTAATAGCTACAACTAACCCAAAGGGATAAAACATTCGGTCAGTTGCCACTACAATCATGTGCAATAAAACCATCTCTGATTCTGGTGCACAAAGATTTGCAAACTGAACTAGAGGAAAGAGGAACCCTTAGCCTACACACCAACCCAATCACCTAACGGAATATACATTTGACTGTGTCTTGAAAATGAAGAGATCTGAAAGGGTTGTAAAATATGAAAGACTTTTCCACAAGAAATTTACATTATTCTGCTGTAAAGTAACTACAAAACAGATTTGTAACAATGTTCAGCAACTTTATGGGAGCAAGCACAGTGACTGAAGTAGAAAGTTATGACAAAAAGTTGCGAAATCAGTCAAGGTGACTCATCCCAGGGAAATTGTAGAATATAATCAATTCATGGGAGTTGTAGGTTGATTCAGTGACAGCCTTGTACATAATCACGTTCAAAAAAATTACATATACTTGATCTGATAATAGTGAATGCTTGATGTCTTGACAGAGTAGCAAGTGGAATGCATCAGAAAAGCACATTCGACTTAGCTGAGTTAAGGAAAGCCATATGTAGGGGCTTATTGTTCCACAGAAAAATCAAGCAGCAAAGCAAAGATGATCTAGTAGTAGTTCTATTGAGAGCTCCTTTAATTCAAATGAGAAAAAAAAGGACCAGCTGCTGTACTGGCCAAAAAAGACATGCAACTGGATGGCACAGGACATTTGTCTACTATGGATATGAAAAGATGGTCCAAGGTTCTATCATGCTACTCGCTAGTCAGAATGAAGTTTGTAAAAAGCAAAGTGAATTTATGTTTCATTGCAAATAAGAACTGATTTTGAACGGTGTGATACCTCATATCATCATTCATGTTGAAATTTCAAAAGTACAACTGAAACATGGTGAAAAGCTTTAAATTTAAAAAAATTCCTTACACAAAACTTTTCAGTGGCATATGGGGTCTGTTCAAAAATTCCAAACTTGTCCACAAAATTTTTCTATGCTTACCTTTTACTTGTTGTGCATGGTCTCCACTGAAATACTCTCCTCAACTTGGTACACTGCTCGCAATGCATTTTCCACTTCCAGAAGCAGTCTTGGTATACCCCTTACTGGATTGTGTGAAGTGCCATCTGCAAATTTTCTTTTATCTCATCTATCGGTGAAAATCTTTGTCCTTTCAACAGAGTTTTCAACTTTGGAAATAAAATGAAGTCCACAGGAGTCAGGTCTGGAGAGTACGGATGATGAGCAAGCACAGTGATTTTGTTTTTTGTGGAATAGTCATGGACCAACAGGGATGAATGTGCAGGTGCATTATCATGATGCAAGAGCCATGAATTGTTTCGCCACATTTCAGGTTGTTACCTTCTCACATTTTATTGAAGGTGTCACATGCCCTGATAGTACCATCGATTAACAGTTTGTCCCTGTGGCACAAAGTGATCCTTCAAAGCCAAAGAAAACTATCAAAACTAGACATGATTGTCTTAAATGGGATTGCCGCAATCTTTCTTTAAATAAAAATATGGCATTAACTATCAAAACTAGACATGATTGTCTTAAATGGGACTGCCGCAATCTTTCTTTAAATAAAAATATGGCATTTCAGTCTTTGATCGCTATTTTTTATTTTCTGCAACTCTGAGATCGCTCTGAGATTGCCACTAAAGGAAGAATAGTTGCAGAAAGAACTAGGTATTATTAAGCAAGTAGCAACAGCTAATGGATACAGGACACAAAATGTTACACGTATGTTTAACAAGATCAAAAACAAATCCGCGGGTATCAGTAATGGTTCTAGGAAAATTAAAGTTAAGAAGTAGTTTGTCACCCTAACATACAAAAGGCATGTGTCGGAAAGAAACATCGCTGTGGCGTTCCAGAATGAAGGGCAAATGGCACATAGACTAAGACATAAACCAGCAACGGAAAAAAAAAAAAAAACAATTCTGGAGCATACAAGATCAAATGTGCTCAATGTGACAGTTATTGTATAAGACAGACAGGGCGGAATTTTGAAATTCAATACAGGGAACATTGCAGTCATAGCAATCGGACAGCATTTGGAGCTCATGTAAAAGATAGTAAACATGAAGTGAGTAATATAAATGAACAAATGGAGGTGCTACATAAAGCTCCAAAAAGTCTCTATCTTAACATGCTCGAAGAGATTGAAATATATGCTCATCAAAGAAAAAACCCAGACCTACTACTTGATGAGCAAAGTGATTTTATTCACAGGGGTTATTATGAGATTTTTAAAGACCTGTTTTAGGCTTACTCTTGAATGCAACAGCACGCTCCAGTAAGAACAAGATGCAGCAGAGCGGCCCCCAACGTACTGGCGGCGAGGTGAATTGGGCGCGGTGGAAGAGGTCTTGGCGTGGCATTGTATACATTCCTCTCCACCACCAATCAATACAAAGAAAATGAAACGCACATTTTGGTCCCTGGTCCACTCAAAAAAGATTATTCGTATGTTATTACTATAGAAATTGTTTTATTAAAAAGTATTTTCGCCATTAATATGTACGATGAAAAAATAACATATGCACAACTCTTATAGGTAGATGGCACTTTTTACTGTTACCACTCAGGTTTCTCCAAAACTGCGATATAAAGTTTTAACAGATTAATATTTACTTTAGTTATGACAGTGAACCAATAGTTCTGTACTGACAAGTTACTCTGTAACTGCAATATATGGTATGTTGGCATTTAATACATTCCAAAATTTCTTTTGTAAACTAAGATATTTCTATCAGTAACTGTATCTCTCTTGTTAATTATATTTTTAACTTTGTGTAACAGATCTGAAGATGGGCAGCTAGCCTGAAACCAGTCACTGAAAGTAAAAAATAGCGATCAAAGACTGAAATGCCGTATTTTTATTTAATGAAAACTATCACCATGGTTTTGACATTTGATCTGACCTGACAAGCTTTTTTTGGTCTTGGAGAACCTTTCCTGCCCCAATGTGAAGATTGAACCTTGGTCTCAACATCATAACTGTAGACCCATGTCTCATCACCAGTTGTGATTCTCTTATGGAACATCTCATTCTCATTTGTAAGATCAAGGTTTTTCTGCTCTTTGCTCATGAGCTCTGGGACAAACTTGGTGGCGACATGATGCATTCCAGGATGCTGTGTCAGGATTTCATGACATGATCCAACTGAAATGTTACATTCTTCTGCAATCTCTTGGACAGTCAGTCTTCGATTGGTACACACAATTTCACTGACATTCCTGACATTAGTGTCGTCAGTAGAGATCAAAGGGCGTCCTGAATTAGGGTTATCCTTAACTTCCATCTGGCCATTTTTAAACCATGTAAATAATTTGTAGCACTGAATATGGCTTAAATACTCTTCACCGTAGGCTTCCTGCATAATTTTGTGTGTATCTGTAAAAGTTTTCTCGAGTTTCACACAAAACTTAAATCAGACGCATTGCTTTCTCTAACTCTGCCATTTCGGAATTCGCAAACTATGCGACAACATTCTACTCAATACAGCACTGAACAATAACTAACAGGCATACAACGATGAGACTTCCACCAGTTAGACATTAAGCACAGGTGTGTGCAGGGATACCAACTACATTTCGCTTCAACACACCATTGGCGAGAATGTGAATGTTCCAGAATTTTTTGAACAGGCCTTATACTTAGAAGCATATTTATATCTTTCATTAAACTGGTTGCACGTAGAATTAAATAAAAACATCGAGTGTCTTCCAGGAAGTATTACACTGTCCATGTGGTATTGCCACATAGGAACAAAGCTAAATTTTAAATAGATCAAAATTTGCATAAGTTTAAAGTGTTGCATAGTAATTTACACATCAGAATCTACCCAACGATTTTTTATTGAAACTAGTTTCCTAAACAAAAGGGTTAAAAATGCATTAACTTCTATCAATTTCCTACTTCTTGAATGTATGTTAGAACTTACCAGTAGCATCAACAAAGCCAGCCAATATCCGACCAACACGTCCCAGTGAAGTCATGCTTTGTAGGCTCAAAGCATCATGCTCTATAATACGAAAAGGATGAAGGGTTTTGGGGGGAACAGCAAAAACTCCTTCAATTGATGATGTCTGGCTGTCTGGTGGAGAAGTATTGCTCGGCCCAATATCTTCATCTTCAGTTTGCATTCTCTGGCGGAGTTCTCTAAAGCGTTTTCGTCCTTGGTGGCTTTCAAGCACTTTCCTTTCAACATCCTGATAAAATATGCAAATAAAAGGCAATAGTTACTGTACCTAACATTAGAGTCAGTAACAATTACTTCATTATTGATTTTAACCATGAAATAATACACAGGAATTCTTACTGGAACTACTCTTAGGTAGTGTCAGGCATTAGTTTCTCAAGTAATATGTACAGAAACTAACATTAAACAATGCATATAGTTAATTAGTCATTAAAGCTTTCTATCTATCAAAAATTTTATATGGTTCCAGAAAAAACACAAACTGACCACAGGACTTTGCCTACATCAGCTTTCCACCACACGAACAAAAAAAATCTGACCTGCCATAGCCCAACGAAGTAGCCCAACGAAGTAGCCCAACGAAGTAGCCCAACGAAGTAGCCCAACGAAGTAGCCCAACGAAGTAGCCCAACGAAGTAGCCCAACGAAGTAGCCCAACGAAGTAGCCCAACGAAGTAGCCCAACGAAGTAGCCCAACGAAGTAGCCCAACGAAGTAGCCCAACGAAGTAGCCCAACGAAGTAGCCCAACGAAGTAGTTGTTTTCTCAGATACAGTAGTAAGTGGACAATGTTTTAAAATTAACCATCTTTGTTGATAAATGTGGTTGCCTATCTGCTAACCTACCAGCTGTCCTCTTTCATTTCTGCTACCGGGCACGCATTTCCCCACCAGTGACTCACACACGGGCACAGGCACGGGGACGGATAATGATGTTCTCACCAGCTTCAGCTCAGTCACTCAGTTGAACTCACTGTGCTGTCAGAGCAGGTCACGTTTAAAATACCAAAAGAAAACTCAAAACTTTAACAAAACTAAGTTTTAAGATAGCAGAAGCTATTGCCCAAGAAGGAAAATTTTGTCTGATGGGGAATTCATCAAATAATTTTGGGAAATATTTGCATCAGCAGCAGTTCAAGAACAAACATCATCAGTGAAAACTACAAGCTTGTCACATCAAACCACAGCATAATCATTTGACAACATGGTAAATGAAATTGAAATTACACTCAAAGCACAATTAAAGGACTATGTATGTTAAAGTTCAGTGCTTGATGAAAGTGTTGATGTTTCAGATACAGTCCAGCTGGCAGTCAGTCTTGAATCCTGCTGAAGGAATGATCACCTGTCCACTCACAGAACGAATAGACAAGGCAGATGGCTAGCCTCCATATCGGCCCTCCATCTCAAGTGACTAGAACGCTACACCAAATGCCACTCACCCTGCGGTGAGGGCAGATGCACCACATCAGGTACAATGGAAGGTGCCTCAGCAGCAGAACTCGTGGGTGAAACAGAGGACAACTGAGGTGTTCCATGCAATGCACCATGTTCTTCACCACTACTACACCCCAAAGCAGCAGCCAGAAGACAGCTGACCATAGCAAAATGCACATTCAGCTGTTCTCGAACTGTAGCCAGCTGCTCTTGCGTCCACACACACATCCTACACACGTTACCAGGGCTAAATGAGAAAGTAAACTATAAGCTCTGACAGAAACCTAGATATGCAACTTGCTATATGAAACTTGCTGCCCTCCTGATTTATCACCAATGCAGACTGATGCATCAATGAGTTGCGTAATTAGCTGTTCATAAGAGATGACGACTGTGCTACAGATTGCCCAACTACATTTTAGTTACAAAAAATGTGAGATTACAGCTCTTAAATAGAAAAATATGAATGAAAGTTTAGAAATATACAATTAAGTTTAGAAATATACATGAATCTACAGAGAAAAAGATAAGTATGTATCTTGCCACTCTCCAGCTGTGTACCGAGTGACAGCTAGAGCCTGGCTGACGCTTACTAGGCTGAAATGAAATGTTCCTGGCTCTTCAGAAATTCCCAACTAAGTTTGTAGTAACCATGTCACAAATTCTGATCTTGGCGTAATGTAATCAGCTGTCTACTAATTGTGTGACCTCCTTTCCCCTCTACAGAACCAATCAAATGTGACACTGTTGTAAGAAGATGTGAATAGCAGCGTACTTTGGAATAGGCATATTATGCTTGCAATGACTTCATTGTCAATGCAGAGAGAGATGACTGGAGTAATGTGTTTTACCACCTAAACATGCCTGATGCTACACAACTCCTCCCATTAGTACTGTGGGCATGAAGGTGATATAGTTCTATGTAGTCAACCCTTAACACCCACTCACATGTACTTAATTTAATGACGAATTTAGAACCATGACTTCTACGATTAACATATCTTAACTCAAGGATCACATCAGCAACTATTTGGCATGATTAGAATATTATCCAAGATACAAAACTTCCTGGATGTGACCAAAGCTGCATACCAAAACAGAGCTTTAATGCAGATTCTCTGAGTTCAGGAAAACGGAGGAAAAGTACTGACAGTGTGCCTGGATGCTTAGTTGGTAAGAGTACTGCCTGAAAAAGTCAAGGGTCTGGCTTGGAGTTCCAGTGCAACACAACAGTTTTAGTCACTCTGCTGTAATGTTACGACAGTGTACACTCTGTTGAAGACAGAAAGATTCATTCTGCACCACTCATGAATCTACATTAATGTGATGAAGTCGGCATTTGTGAAAATTTACAATACTTCTAAAGGTATGATGGGGAGAAGAAATCAAAAGAACAAGGTGAAATAGTATATAAAAAAGATTAAGAAAACAGTAGTAAAAATAATGGTTATATTGAATGTGTTCATCCAAAACTCTCACTCATCAGATTGCAGTGTACCAAAACATCCTTGAACCAACACTTATAAATTGGCCGACAGTATGAGAGCCACTCATGATAAAGATTAGCATGACAAAAATGGCACTACGATACTCTCACATCAGGGGCAACCCATGGGCACACATGATGTCTGATGTATCATTCTGCCATCAGAGTTCCCTCAACCATAACCACCTATGATCGTAAGTCATACCTGATGGCTCATCATACCATGACAACAGGAGTACAACTGCTGTCCCTCTCCAAAATATTGGGAGAATACGGTCTCTTGTCAGGTTGTCGTCATGTGGTCCATCCAGGTAGTAAAACACCACAGTTCACTACTGAGGATTATGTGACACCATTCATCAGTAGTCCATGATTCCTGGTCACAGCATCATTCTGAATGCAGCCACTGTGTCATGGTTTTAACAGCTGCCTATGCACAGCATGATAATTCCCTAGTCCAGCTGTTGCTAGTCTCCAACAGATGGGATGGTGTGGTGTGATACAGAATGCTGCAGGGAGTCAATTCTTTTTCTCAGATGGTAGGCAGAGATGTGAAAGGATTCCAATGCCCTTAGGGCACAATTACTCGCAAACAAGGGCCCACCAAGTCGAATGGATGCAAGGTGCGATACTGCGGACCTTAACCTACATCACCACATAGATGGTTTCAAAAAAATTGATCCCACCATTGGGGACCTCTTCTTGTGAGAACTTGTTATTCTTGAGACCCTTGATGATATCCTGTATTTCTTCTCTGGTGGGCGGTTGATAATCAGGGTTCCTGGTGGACTGTTGATAGAAGGTAAGTCTGTCTTTAGATTCCTCTGTGTTGAGGAACTCCTAGAAATAGTCAACAAGTATGTGCAGTCCTTTTGTTCAGTTAGAGCTTCCTATCTGGCCCATGGAGAAGTAGGGCAGGAGATGTGAACTAGATCTTCTGCTTCTTCAGCGTCCTTTGCACAGGTCTCTTTAACTGTTTCTCTTCTGTCTCTTGCAGCAAGATCCTGAGGTAATTCCTCTTTGCTCTGCAGATGGTGTTGGCTGTAATTTTTCTTTGTATGATGGTTTCATGATTGGATTCATTCTTACACTTGTTCCTCACAATGAAACTGTTATGCCTTTCTTCTATGGCCTAACTGCACTCTGTAGTCCACCAGAGGTGTCTGCCTTTATTGGCTCAGGCAGGGATAGTTTTTTGGGCAGAATCCAATAAAGCCTTTTTTAGGGAAGACCACCCTTCTTTCTGTGTATTCTTCCTTAGAGTAACATGGAAGTCACAAACTTCATTGCACAGTCAAACAGTGTTGACTCTGGGTATCTTACGGCTACCTTGGGGGTTTGGTGTTCTTCTCAAGAGTTGCATGTTAGTCTTGACAAGCGAGAGGTAATGCTCAGAATCTAAGCTGACTCCTCCAGTTCGATATGAATCTCAGAGTCAAAGAAACTGAAAGAGGGAGAGGAGAAAACCACAAGAATGATAGAAGGGCAACAAACACCACAATGGACAAAAGCAGAAAACAAAACCACAGAAACGCAAGAAACATGTAGAAGAGATCAAAACAAGAGAGCAGATTTCCATGGCTCGCTGACCATGAGAATAAAAGGGAGAAGTCAGCCACTTTGCAACACATTAAAACCTCCACCCTAAAAGCACTAGGGTGGAGGACACAGAGGAACAAAGGATATGCACTAAAACTTAGATCAAATGATAAAACCCATCCTCACAAATAAAATGTAAATCTAAAGCTGCTGTTGAGGCATTGTTGCCTAACACCGAAGGTAGAGTGCTGGGAAAGTTAAAAGTCTGCTGCACAGCGGCTAAAAGTGGGCAGTCCAGCAAGAGGTGGACGACAGTCATTTGTGAGCCAAAGCGACACCAAGGTGGGTCCTCGCGACGGAGGAGGTAACCATGCATTAGCCATGTATGGCCAATTCCCTGCAAGAGGACTGCATGGAAGACTTCCACATATTCGTAGTCTCCTTAATGACACGCAGTTTGTTGTGCATACTGTTCTGCCATACTGTCTCCCAAAGCTGAAAAACCCTGCAACGTAAGACAGAATGCAGGTCAGTTTCAGAGATGCCCATCTCCAGAAGCAGTTCCCGTGTAACCTGTTTGGCCAGCCTGTCGCCAAGTTTGTTGTCTGGGATTCCAACGTGTCCTGGGGTCCACACAAACACCACTGAACGATGGGACCATTCCAGGGCATAGATGGACTCCTGAATGGACACTACGTACACAGTAGAAATGACTCACCAGGGCCTGAGCAGATGTGCCGCCAGCCCTGCAGAGAGAACACTGCAGCCATCTGGGAAGGAGTGCTGTCCAATATGTCCTCCATGCACATATGCAAAGCCTACGTGACAATCAGCCATCGAGCCGGCAGTGTAAACCACTTCATGGCCCACATACATGTCGAGAATCGAGAGGAAGTGATAGCAGAGAGCCGCAGGGTTAACAGAGTCTTTAGGTCCATGCAAAAGGTCCGGTAGAATCTGCAGCCTAGGTGTACACCATGGAGGTGTACATGAATGGACCTAGTTTTCTGTATGGTAGTTACTGCACCACTAAGTGGACTACGCCTGTCAGTATGGATAAACTGTTTTGCGTCCGCCAACATATCACATGTGCAGCCTTGTGGCCATCCGTCTACATTTGTGGAATTCACCTGGAGGACTGTGTTAGCGTAAGCTGTCGCCAGCACACCAGTCGCCAAAGATGTAGCTCGAAGATCGATAGTAGGTGCCGGATCAAGTGCGCCTCACGAGAGAGGCCAGAGACACACCGACGAACAACACGCAGCCAATGCCCTCTCGACAGCATATATTTAGCCTGCCACCGCTGACAGGAGATTCAAGTCACTAACTCACACACCAGTCTGGCATCTGCCAGTTCCTGCCAGTTCAATTGCGGAGTGGGTATGATTCACATCACAAGCTACGACGGTATATAGTGACCAGAATTGAGACTATAGTAAGATCACCAATACTGTTTGCAAGAGGACTATTATTGATGATCTTGTACCACAACTTGTGGACTCTATTCAAGTTAAGTAGGAGCTATCTGTTCATGCACATAAAGAACTGCGTTAATCCATGTGTGCATTTGTGTAGTAAAAAGAGGATACAGGCCACCCATAACATCCTCTCCCTTGCCTCCTACAGTACAAGACTCTACAGTGGTGATGAGGATACTACAGTGGCAAGGAGGATAATTCATGGGCAATCAAAGATAATCAACTTGGCTGAAGATTTTGCTTGCTTCTCTTGTGTTTTAGATTGGAGAGGTGATCGTGTTCTTCTATTTGCTAATTCCAGGAGGGGAACCAGAGAACTAACCAAATTTCTCTTTTCAGAGGCTTTACTTGCTTCTTACTATAACATATTTATGTAAACCATGAATTCCCTGCTCCCTCCACCCCCTGACCCTCGCCTCAGCCGCAGATGGCCAATGTGATGGATCTAACGCAAGTTTCTCAGTTTCATAAGCAATAAATTGCTACCCTTCTGATAGTGGCTGCATAAGCTGCATCAGCTGCACAACCGACGAAACAACCAGCCCAACAATTCCCGCCGAGCAGTACACCTATGTTCCGGCAATTTAAGGATACAGAAGAGAAATGGATTGAATACCTGACTCAGTTCCAAGTACATTGTTAATTTCATCATGTTCAAGGTACTGTAAAGTTACAATACTTCCTTTCGATTGTGGGGTCCCCAGTGTTCAGGTTAATACAAAAACTATTACCATCCACATCTCCTGCCGAACTAAGCTATGGCCGAGTAATTGATGCATTAACTCAATACTACGGCCACCAAGTCCAAGTAGCTGCAGCTATATAACAGTTCTTTTGCTAGCAGAAAAAGCCAGAACAGATGCACCACCAATGGTACAAAAAACTAACGGGCATCACTAGGAAGTATAAATTTAAGTGTAGTTGTGGCAACTTATACATTGATCTCATGATACGCAATGCAATAACATTCAGTGTCCCAGATAGTAGAATCCGGGAACGGATCCTTACGTACTCTGATCCATCACTTCTCCAAGTATTGCATATCTTTTAGAGCAATACGATTTGAGTGCCATAGTGGACGATAAGTTTGGCCGGGCCCCGATTTGTCGGGTTGAGTCACCCCCTGCTCGCGAGCACCACGAGCGGCTACAACAACGAGCACGTACACAGCCGCGTGGACAGCCAAGTAGACATGTAAATGGGCCTGTGAATTTAGTGATGTCTTGCCCGAGATGTTTTGCACACCACAAGAGACTGGATTACCCATCATGTAAAGCAACATGTAGTAAGTGTGGGGAAAAAAAGGCCACGTCCAAGCACTTTGTTTGCAAGGGCACAAAACCGCCAATTTTGTCCACTCCCAGAAACAACAGGCTCATGCATATGCAGTGAACATTGTGTTTTCACAACTGAGAACAGGTTCTGACAAAAGTGCGATTAAGGTTGTGCCTCCTCCTCGCCCTAGTGCTATGCAACTACATTCTAACAAATTATTTGTCTCATTACGAATTGCTGGCCGTCGTGTGAACTTTCAGTTAGACACAGGTGTCTCAGTAACTTTGCTTAATCATGCCATGTACAAACAGTTAGACTCACCATGCCATTCTAAATCTAGCACGCACCTCACTGCTTACAACGGACAGGAAATTCCAGTGGTTGGACAGTGTAGTTTGCCTGACACTTACAAATTTGACACTAGGGCAGTGACTTTTACTGTGTTGAAATCAAGAGACAGTGAGAACATATTCAGTTTAGATGCTTTTGATTTGTTTGAACTCAGCATCCAAGACAATGTACTTTCAGTATCGGTTTTTACTCCAAAACACAGGGCAGCTAGCTTGCTTCAAGAACTTCCTGAGCTATTTTCAGAATGAATGGGAAAAGCTAATAACTTTGTAGCACATGTTACATTGAAAGACAATGCACAGACTAAGTTAGCAAGATAATGGCTCCCATTCAAGCTAGTCAATGGGCAAGTCCTCTCGTTTTGTTGCCTATGCCTTCTGGTCGCATTCACATTTGTGTTGACTTCAAATCTACAGTCAACCCACAGACAGTAGTTGACACTTATCCATTGCCATGCCCTGAGGAACTCACGGACGGGCTTGGCGCAGGATGTTACTTTCCTAAGATAGATTTGGGTGATGCCTACTTGTAAATTCCATTGGATGAAGTATTACAAAAAGTATTTGTTATAAATACACATTTAGCACTGTTCAAGTATTTGCATCTGCCCTTCGGCTGTGCTTCTGCACCCGCCATTTTTCAACATTACTTGGAACAGCTGACTGCAAAAGTGCCGTTCTGCTCAATCTACCTTGACGATATTATCATCTCAGGTTGTACACCAGAGGAACATGTTGCCTATTTACATACTGTTTTTCAAGTGTTGTCAGAAGCATTACACAAGTCTCGTCTCGAAAAATGTGACTTTTTTCAAATTGAACTACAGTACTTAGGGCATGTGTGAAACTGTCAGGGTGTGCACCCCCTCCAATATAATTTGTCTGCAATTCATGACCTGCCTGTTCCTTGCAATGTATCTGAACTGCAGTCAATACTAAGCAAGATGACATACGACATTTGGTTCTTACCAGATGCTGCTCAGATTGCAGCTCCATTGCATTGCTTGCATTGCAAAAATGTACCTTTTGTGTGGACTAAAGACTGTCAAGACGTATTTCAGAAACTCAAAAATGCCTTGCTCAATGACAGATGTTTAATGCATTTTGACCCTGCCAAGCCAGTAGTTTTGCAAGTCGACCCTTCTTTCTACAGATTTGTCATTGTGATTTCTCACAGAATTGGAGCACAAGACAGACACTGCTTTTGGCTCAAAGTTGCTCACTCAAACTCAGTGGAATTATTCTCGAATAGAAAAAGAGGTTCTCGATATAGTGTGTGATGTGACAAAATTCCATCACTCTCTGTTTGGTCACAAGTACATTTTAGTGACAGATTACAAGCCTTTTCAGCCCTTGTTTCATCCATCCAAGCCAGTTCCTACATGCACTGCTAAAAAAATGGCAACTTTGGGTTTTGTTGCTTTTGCAGTATCAAAATGAAATCCTGTACAAATCTACGGCAAAGCATGGCAATGCAGAAGCCCTATCTCACCTTCCAATTGGCCCAGACTCTGATTTTGATGCATCTGTTGCATCTTGTTGCCAAATCGATGTGCAGGACTCGGAACTGCTGTAATCTTTTTCCTTGCACTACAGACAATCTGCTCTGTCACAGCTTGGCTTAAGACTCAATCGCCATGGCAATGAGTACACACTGACTTTGCAGGACCATTTTGGAACTCATGTTGGCTCATAGTGGTAGACTCTAAGCAAGTTCCCATTTGAGGTGCCTATGGCTTCTACCACATTGCGGAGCACCACTCAAGCATTGTCCTCCCCATATTTTGCGTAGAAGTTTGCCAGAGCCACAGTTCACTTCACATGATTTTGAACAGTTCTGTGAATGAAATGGCATTCGTCATCTAACAAGTGCTTTTGTTTCAAACCTAGTACAATGGAGAAACACAGAGGAACAGGCATTCAGACGCTGCTACACTTGCTACACTCAGCACAGCATCCAGTGCCATCAATGGTCCGCAAGTATTGCTTAGCGTTATGTGATCTTGTTTACGACAACAGTAGGCACTGGAAAAGAAGTGTGATCCAGGAATGCATTGGCTCTTTTATCTACTTAATTGCAGGTCCTGATGGTTTGCAGTGCTGCCACCAGAACCAAATTTGTGGGAGTCCTTTGCCCAATGATTCTGGTGTTTTTCTTCCCACAGATTCACAGCCTCACGGGACTGTGCAGTCTTTGCAGCCAACCTCTGATGCCACCATGGGACCTAAGGATGAGCAGATGCACCTTTTCCCCCACCATCCTCACTCGCCGACCTGATGGCCATGGACCTGTTGTCTCTGCTGCCATCATCGCCCCAGGACATGCCCTCAGGCCTCAACATGTGTCCTGGCAGCAGTTTTCCGGAGGATGTTCCTGTTACCTCATAAGCGGTGGGGTACGGTTGAGAGTACACTATCCTCTACAGCTCATCTCTACATCCAGTGTCCTGCCTTCTCCCCCTCCCCGCTGTCATTTGCATCCTCCCTATATATCAACTGTGCAGCATATCAGGGGGAGGAATGTGCTGGTGCAAGCTGTCGCAAGCACCCTGGTTGGCAAACATGTAGTGCGAAGATTGATAGTAGGTGCTGGATCAAATGCGCCGCAAAGATCTAGCACGAATATCGATAGTAGGTGCCTGGTCCAGTGCATCTATCACGAGAGAGATAATACACCAATACACACCAATAAACAATATGCTGCCAACGTCTTCTCAAAAGCATGTATTTAGGCCGCCACCACTGACCGGAGACTCAGTCCCTAAGTTACACTCCAGTTTAGCGTTGTCAATTCAATCATGTAGAGGGTATGGTTCACATCACAGGCTACGACAGTACATACCGACCAGAACTGCGATTATAGCAAGATTACCAATACAGTAGAGTCCCGGTAATCCGAACTAATTGGGACCGGACCTTGTTCGGATTAGCCGGAATTGCGGCAACAAGTTTCTAGAATGAAGTATACCAAGCAAATAAGTAGGTACATCATGGTAACAAATGGGAACAATGGCTCACTCTCACTCCCTGCCCTTGTCGTTGTGCATTGTCGAGACCTTTGTAGTGTCTGAGGTCAGTGCACTGCAAGTTGGCTCACAAAGCACTTGGTTATGTTAGTTATCAATTGCTGGCATGCATAACAGTTGTATTGTATTCGTTTAGGTGTAGTGATGTACGTATTTTCGTCTTGAGTAAACAGAAACATACAACTTTAACTCTGAAAGAAAAACTGAATGCTTTGAAGCAGATAAACAATGGTGAGAATGTGTCTAAACTGGCAATGGAACTTGGTGTTGGTAAAGCAACCATTCATGATTGGAAGAAGAACCGAGTGAAGCTTGAACAGTCCTGTGCAATATCTTCGGGAAAAACACTCAAAATTCAGCAGACTTTGAAACAGTCCCAGTACGATAAAGCGGATGAAGCTCTTTTCCTTTGGTTTATGCAGGAAACAGAAAGGGGAACTCCTCTGAGTCGAGCACAGGTTCAGGAGAAGGCGGTTTACCTGCACAAGTCAATGAATGGTGGTGAGTTTTAGTGCGAGTAGAGATTGGCTGGACAGATTCAAAAAACATCATGGAATCCATCAGCTAACAATTACTGGAGAGAAGAGTTCTTCTGACCATGATGCAGTGAAGGAATACTTGGGCGTGTTTGAAAAAAATGATAAGAGAGGGAAGGTATTCTCCCCAACAAATTTATAATGCTGATGAGACTGGCCTTAATTTTAGGGCATTGTAAACAAAAAGCCTGACATCAAAAGCAGAAGACCATGCTCCTGGTTTTAAAATGTGCGAAGATCATGTGACTTTATTAGCGTTCAGCAACGCTGCTGGTAATCACTAGCTGCCTTTAATGCTGATTGGCAAATCTGCTAGGTCCAGAGCTTTTAAAAACTGCAACATAAATTCCCTGCCTGTATATTATCGCAACCAGAAAAAAGCATGGATGGTAAGCTGTTTAAAGAATGGTTTCACAGTCAGTTTCTTCCCTCTGTTTGACAGTTTTCTAAGGAAAATCATTTGTCTCCCCGTGCAATCCTTTTGATTGATAAAGCGCCATCTCGCCCCAGCACTGAAGAATTATGTGATGGAGAAATTGTGGTGAATTTTTTGCCACTGAATGTTACACCACTTCTACAGCTGATGGACCAGGGCGTACTGCAAACATTAAAACAAGTTTTAAGAATGCTGATCCAAAATGATAGCATTCCTTTAGTGGACAAAATAAAAAAGACCAATGTGAAGGATGTTGTTTATTGGGCCGCAGAGGAATGGCAGAATATTTCAGAAAATACTCTGAGAAAATTGTGGAGAAAACTGTGGACATCTCTTGAATTTCAGGACAACCTAGTTGGAAAAATCTACTACAAATGATACAGACAATCCCTGGATGTAAAGAAGCTAGTGAAGGAGACGTGGATGAGTGGATGGGATGTGTGTGTGGAGAACCTTACTGATGCTGATTTAGTTGCTGCTGTGACTTAAGACCAGGAAGAAGTGGACTGCTGTGACGGAAGTGACAATGACCCTGAAAGTGACAAAAAGGAGAGATGGTGCCACACAGTGGCGCAGCAGAAGCCCTTGACCTCATGCTACGTTATTTGGAGCAACAACCCACTGCTACACCTGCTGATTTGATGTTTACGAGACGATGGCGCAACTATATGTCATATAACACACTGTCTTCATTACACCAAAAAACAATGACTGAATTTTTGTCATCTAAAAAGTACGGATAAAATGTCCGCTGTATTTTAGTAAGTTTGGCAGCTTTTCTTTCATTGTTATGGATTGTTTAAACCAAATGTTTTCTTGCCAATTTTTCTAATACATGTTTACTGTATTGTGTAAATTAAAATTGTGTGTGTGAGTGTGTACAGCAGTTTACCGCACAGCTTGCCAAACTTGGACTAACATTTTTCATGTTCGGATTAACCGAATGTTCGCATTACCAGGACTTTGCTGTATTGTCTGCAAGAGGACTATTAACGATGAGCTTGTGGTACAACTCATGGACTCTATTCAAGTTAAGTATCAGCTCTCTGTTCATGTAAATAAAGAACCGTGTTAATACACATGTGCATTTGCGTTTATACCATCCATAACAACATCCTCTCCCTTGCTACCTACAGTAAAATGGCAACTTTGGAGGTGATGTGTTCCACACACATTTGGCGAGTGTCAAAAATAACCTTCTGCACTCACTTGACCATGTTGTCAGACTGGCTGCTGTGAGGCTGAGACAGTCTTAGTTTGTTGTCACATGACACTCTGCCTTCTCTGAACTATCACATCCATCAATGCACATTAGACACATCTGTTAACCATCCATCATATTGTCTCACTCAAGTGGTAGTGAATTGCAGTCAGTGTGACTCTGCATAAATGCAGAACCCTAAAAATTACGCACTGTTTTTTAAATGAAAATGTCACCATTTTAAATATTAAAAATAGTCTTCACTCTCACTTCTGCCACTAGAGTTCTGTGTGCTGTAGAGTGTTGCCATCTACCACGCAGTCATAAAAAATGCACGAGTATTTTAAAACAAAATGCATATTTCTGTGTGCGAGTCCAGTTCTGAGAATAAAACCTGGTGGTGTTATAACTTGAATGCATCTCTTATTTTATGAAGAACTGCAAAACAAGTAAATAAATACAATAAAATCGATCGTTTGTTATTATCAGAATATTTAAATGTGTGAACAGGAAAGTACCAATACTAAATACAGTAGGCACAATTGATGAAATAATTTTAAAAGAAACGAAATTCTAGGATATAATGTAACAATATTATGAAAAGGATAGTTGCTGCTCACCATATAGCAGAGATGCTGAGTCGCAGATAGGCACAACAAGAATGCCAGAAATTTGGCCAAGAAGGCCTTCGTCAGAGATGGGGGGGGGGGGGGGGGGGGGGGGGGAAACACACACACACACACACACACACACACACACACACACACACGACCACAGTATATAAACATTCTCAAGTATTTACAGGCTCTGATCACTTCCTAGTTACTTTAAATGTTTCAGTATGGGCAAGTTGGAGAGAATAAATGAATGTAAAGAAAATACAAAGTCAAATTCTGAGATCTAACACTCATTTTCTACAGGAAGAAAGCATAACGAAATTATATCAACAGAGACTCCTACGCAAACCGCAAATGGAAGACAGTATTGAAGAAGAACAGGAAAAATTCAAATCAGTAATGTTGAAAATGGCTAATGAAGTACTGGGGAAAAGTGAAGTATCAAACCAGAAAAGGGGTCCCAATAATGGAATCCAGAAATAGCCAACAAAGTGACAGAAAAACAAAATTATTATTTTCCTCCTCCTCCTCCTGTTTCTTCTTCTTCTGCACTTCAAGGCTTAGGCACTTGTGCCTGTTCCGTCTTCACTTTTCACTGCCACCTTATTCTGGCTCTTCTTCCTCTTGGCTGGTACAGAATGGCCAGGTGTGCGATTCTCTCGGCACTCATCTTTGTAGCTAATGTTTTCATAAACTTTTATTTTGTTCAATCTTTTCATTAATATTATAAATATCTAGGCCATTTTTAACATCTTCATTTCTTATACAGTCTTCCCTGGCAACACCTCTCAGTTTTCTAAGAAATCTCATTACTGTTTGTAGTTTGCTTTTATCTTTTAAGGAATGCATGACTCGCTCCCATACAACAATACAGGTGTAACAATGGGTTTACAAAATATTAATTTAGTTTTCCTCCCATATTTTGTTCTGTAATGTTTTGTTTATCATTCTGCATATTAACTGATATTAGTTTATTTTATTTCCTGTGTCCTTGACCATATCTTAGTTTACGTTGCAACCCAAAAATTAAAGTTGCAGACCTGTTAAAGTGGTGTATTATCTCTTACTGTTTTTGAGAGGGTAGGGCAATTCACATGGTGAGCCATGTTTTTATTTCTTTGTTGATATTTGGAGGTTATATTCTCTTTTTCCCCAATTGATGTCATTTATATACAGGGTGTCTCACCTAACTCTGCCACCTCAAATATCTCTGGAACAACAATATATATTCAAAAACAGTTTTCACCAGCATGAACATACGGCAGGGGCTTAGGAAACCAAATACTATGCGAAATTTAAAATGTAAACAAATACTATTTTGAACACAAACTTGCGTATTTTTAAATGGACACCCCCCATTATTTTGTATGCAATCAATAGCATGAAAAATCACAAAAATAATGGCGTTGGTTGCATCGCAACACATCAATTACATCCCAAGAAATTTCTAAGCAAAGTTGACACTTGAAATAAATGAAGCGTGCAGCTAGCGCACATCCTGATACTCAATCGCGCACCTCACGCTGCTGGTAATCATGACGTGATTGATGTACTATGTCAATGGAGTGTTAATGTATGGTGTGGTATTGTATGACAACACATCACTGGCCCATATTTCATTGATGGCACTCCTGAGGGGGATAGTTTAGCCCCTTCTTGAGCTGTACCTTACTTGAAACGGTCCACCTCTTATAATGTGTCAAATAATGCAGTATCAGAATGATGGATGTCCTGGCCATAATGTTTCTAAACCTCATAAGTTCTGAAATATGTGGCTTGTAAAGGATAGCAACGGCGTCACAGTTTATGATGTCATGCATCGCATGTAGTACTGTGCTCAGAGCAAGGTTGCCTGCACTGGCACCTGTATCCTGCCGTAAACATACCAGTATCACCATGGCACGCTCTAGCACGCACAAGTGTCTCCTAATCTGGTCTGCTGAGCTGCTCTCATACAGTAATGTAATTCACACATGTTGCCACATTAAAACCTGTTTTCTTGTGGCTTGTTATATATGCTGTCATCTAGTCGATATGTTGGCCTTCAGTAATGAAGAAAAACAAGGTATTATTTTAATTTATGGTGAATGTTGCAGCTGTGACACTGTATGCTGAACGCTACCCAGAGTGGCAGTGTCTGACACATCGAACCATTGGCAACATCTGCAAGACACTTGGCAACATCTGCAAGACACTCACAGAAACAGGAAGCTGGGCTCCCACAAAACATCAACGTACAATGCCAGCGATTGGCAATGGAAACGAAATTGCTGTTCTGGCTGCTGCAACGCACGATCCTCAGGTGGGTGTACGAGAAATCACATGAGATGTAGCAATAAGCCACAGTAGCGTGTGCAGAATCTTGCATCGGCATCAGCATTCCATATCTCACTGCACCAAGAACTGTACGGGAATGACTTTGAATCCCACATTGCATTCTGTCATTTTCCACTTCAGCAGTTGCAAGGTAATCCAGTATTTCTAAGCAATACATTGTTTCCGGATGAGGCTTCATTTACAAATCATGATAATGTGAATCTGCAGAACATGCACTACTGGTCCGTGCAAAATCCCCACTGGATTCACCGCTCATCAATAACAGTGGAGTGTCAATGTCTGGTACGGTATTACTGCTAACTGTATTGTAGGTCCCTATTTTTAAAATGGAACATTGAATGGATAGTGACATGCATTATTTCTTCAACACACACTAGCACTCCACATGAAGGATCTAGGATTGGAAACTCATCTATCAATGTGGTTCCAACATAATGGATGTCCCGCTCACAATGCAAAACTTGCAAGAGACGTTCTAGATGTGACATTTCCATATAAGTGGCTGGGGCAGGGAGGTACCGTGCGATGGCCAACACGATCCCCTGACTTGACACCATTAGACTTCTTTCTCTGGGGTGCAGTGAGAGACAGAGTTTATCAAGAACCCCCAACAACAGTAGAGGATATGGAACATTGTATTACTGCGGTGTGTACGGCAATATCTGTAGAAACTCTACAATCTGTGCAACACTCTCTCATAACCTGTCTGCAAACGTGTATTGATGCAAATGAAGGGCACTTCCAACATATGTTGACGAGACACAGTTTCATTGGTCAAGATGTGGGTGTATTTTCTATGCTGGATGTAATGCACAACAATAAAGTTTCTGTGGGCGGCAGGGCACTAGTATATGTGTTTAGCAAAGTGAATTCAAGTTTGTTATCTCTAACTGTAGCTCTAGTTGTTATTTCCCTAGAATAAACATACATTTACAATTTGAAAAACTTAACTTTGCGTTGGACATGTTACTTGTTAATTTTTGTGGATTGTGCATACCTTCCCACTGTGTGAGCCCCTGACATAGGCAGCGTGAGGTGCACGCTTGAGTCTCAGGACTTGCGCTAGCTGTGCGCTTCATTTATTTCAAGCATCAACTTCGCTTTGCAATTTCTCAAGATGTAATTGAGGTATTGCGATGCAACCAACACCATTATTTTTGTGATTTTTCATGCTATTGATTGCATACAAAATAATAGGAGGTGTCTATTTAAAAATACACAAGTTTGTGTTGAAAATAGTATTTGTTTACATTTTAAAATTTCGCATAGTATTTGGTTTCCTAAGCCCCTGCTGTTCATGCTGGTGAAAACCGTTTTTGAATATCTATTGTTGTTCCAGAGATATTTGAGATGGTAGAGTCAGGTGAGACACCCCTCTATATTGCTTTTTATAGCTCATCTTTACATTCTTCGAAAATGGTATCATCATCTGCATACATAAGGAATCAACATATTTATTTTTATTAATCTATATACCTGGATTTACTTCCTGTCTCAAGTTTTTAATCAACTCATTTATACATATACATTAAATAATGTCGGTAACAGGCTAAAGCCTTATTTGAGTCCCTTATTGGTAGTGATTTCTTCGGTTATGTTATTATCATCAGCAACCTTTATTATGACTTTTGTGGTCATGTATAAGCTTTTTATAGCTACAGTGAGATGTCTAGGATACCTAGCTTTAATCATTACGTCTCATAATTTCTTTTTATTCACACTGTCAAAAGCTTTTTCAAAGTCAATAAAAGCTATACGTGTCTCTAAATTAAATTCTCATAATATCGCTAAAATTCTTTTTATGGTAAATATATTACCACTGTATGAAGGTTCTTTTGGAATCCACACTGCCTGTCTAATAGGAGAGTCTCTGTTATGGTTCTTAATGATTATTATTTATTTTTGCAAATACACAGACGGAACAGAAATCGTGACACCAAAAACTAATGACTGCGAAGAAATGAAATTTCAGGAATACATTTGTTCAGATAACATATATGGTTGATTATCACTGCAAGACCACCATCCCCATTTAAGGACAAAGACAGTTATAGAATAAAGAATGCCTTCCAGCTGGGAGATTCGTAACAGTAAAACAGAGAAGTCAACGATACCGCCAACATCAGTTGGACCGACAACAGTAAAACAAGATGAGAGAAATAATCAGGTTAGCACATGTGTGGGACCAAGTGAGTGTCCCTAAAAGCTTGCATTTGATGGGGGTCATCCCTCCCATAGCTGTCTCATTGCCTGATCAATTACAGTCAAAAGTGCAGTATGCATTACCCATCAGTGCTACCCTTAAAATGGAAATAAGGTGTGGCAGAGAAGGAGTTAACAACATGTAAAAGCAATTAAAACAGAGTAAAAGATGGACGACTGAGGCAGCTGCCAAAGCAGGATGGGTCAAAGATCCTAAAGACCAAGCATTTGGCAGGAGACATCCCAACCCAAACCACCCTGAAAGTACCATAAACTGGGGTGGCTTTGTGCCACTTTTAAAGGTTTTCTTGAAGTAACATTTTTTTTAAAAAAAGAAGTCTTTACAATAGAATCGGAAAGGATAGTGTAGTTTAACATTTGCCTCGTTCAATACACATAGTACAAATTCCCTGGAGTTCACCACTGGACTACAAACAAGTCAAAGTTTGCACAAAGTCACCCAATAGGGTTGGGTGACTTTGTGCCAGTACATTTTTCTTTGATTTTTCAATGCTTATGACATCTTACCTTCAGGGTAGCTCTGTGACAAGAAAAGAACGAAAGTGCAATTTCACCAGTTTTATTGACTTTTTTCAATTATTATTACAGGCTTAATGTTATAAAATTTGTGGCCCCAAATTCCGTTTAATTAAGGAATACAAAATAGACCTCTTTTTGACTTCAGCTCTGGTTGTTTTTAAATTTTTTGGAGGATGTCAGTGTAAGGGTAAACTATTTCATCCCCCTCTTTCAGCCATTTCCAAAAACCACCACTTTTTTGGAAAACATTCACTCTTGTCAAATCAATGTCAATAGCTGTGACTTACCCAGGGAACAACTCTCTCTCATCTCACCTCTCTTATTACGTAAATTCTCTTTAAAGCTCTCTTCTACCAAACTACGAATGTTATCAGGCTCCAAGTTACAAGGTAATCAGGACAGTACAACACTTCTGTCAAGTGGATAAATACCAGTCTTTTTAAATCAATATTCCCAGCCTCTCCTATCTTCTAAATAAGTTTTTTTAGAAGAGAAGGAAAGGTCTTTTTTTGGTATGGTGGTGCATCTTGATCCTCTTGCTGTTCCTTTCCACTAGTCTAAAATTTTTCTCCACTGAAGCTTTAATGGTCTAAACAAAGCAACATCAAGTGGTTGCAAAAAGCAAGTGGAATTCAAAAGTAGGGCAATGAAAGCTATATTGTTCTCTCTACACAGCTTTAAGACTTGTGTGTTCAACTGTGAGCTGAGGTTATCACCAGTTAGACCCTACCTACTCTCTTGTTTCCTTAGGAGTGGCAACAAGAGGTGTGACAACCAATCCTCAAAACATTCATAATCAAACCAACCTGATTTTGTACGATCAAATCTGGCTTGAGAAGGGCCATTTTCTGTCCAAGTGGGCCATAGTTTCTCAGATTTACATACAACGTAGGGAGCTGCTAGTGTCACTTCCACATTACCACACATCATTAGTGATGTAGAAGCCTTTGATTAGTTGTATATTCTTTCTGGATATTTAGCACCATGCTTGGTAATGACCATTTTCATTCCTGGATCATCTACCACGTTTGTCCCACCATAATTCCAGATATTTGACAGAGGGATACCTACCAGTTCATGCGACACATGATCAAAATATTCATTTACTGTATCTGCATCAACAGCTGATCTGGCCCTTTTGATATCTTGAGCAAATCTATTGCTAGTCTGTACACTGTGATGCACCAGTAATGATTTAGCCCTGTCCTTACCTGGCAAGTTATTTCTGAAAGAGGACACTTTGCGACCACTCCGCTCTAGATATGCTTTTAGAACGAATGCAGATCCAGCAATGATATTGGAAAACCAAAATTGGACACTGATACAGCATGAGCTGCAAACATATCCTCTTTCTCCTGACTAAATACTGTCTGTCCACCAACTGACAAATTTGTGCTTCTCATGCAAATTGTCCGTGAATGTATTATGATGAACACCATATTTTTCAGTTGCTGCACGAATTGAAATCTTCTTTCCCTCGATTTCTTCTAATGCCTTTTGCATCAAATCCTCAGTATAATTAGCATAGGGATGCGATCACGGGACATTTTTGTATATATCTGGCATCTCCTGCAAGAGGGCCAAAATTAGATAAAAAGTCAATATTTTGAACAAGGTATGAAATGATCTGACATTTTTAAAGGTAATTGCAACACTGCTACTATTTTCTCTCAGTACTACATTTAGCTGCATATCAGTTTTCTCTCTCATGCAAAAATTCCGAGAAGTAGCGTTCCGACATCACATTACAGGCAAATGAGAATGTAGCACAAAGTCACCTCCCCCAATCTTTCCATTTTCGATTTATCTCAATAATGAGCCAAACCAAACTGTGAGAGAATGCTGTCACTGCAGCATAAGACTAATTAATAATATACTAATATGATATACTCAGTTGATTCTGGTAAAAGCCTTTTTTCGCCAAATGACAATAGAAATTGTCCAACAAACACGTTATCAGAACCAAATACTAACTCAACTACAGACGATTTGGCATGAATACCCGAAGTAGAATGTAAATGATGTGTGTACCTACAGATGGCAGCACTATCAAGCTACATTTTAGGCATTTCAGCACTTCTGGTGGAGAGAAAAACTGTCAGGAGGCATTCATTTGGATAAAAGTGTGAGTGGCATAAAGTGACCCCCCCCCCTGGCACAAAGTAACCCTGTTTTATGGTAGTTTAAAATGTTATAAATGAAAATAAAAACTTCATTCATTCAGAAAACAGAGAGCCAGAATTAGGAGGCATTCCGCCAGGATGTGGACTACTGCCTGTAAGGCCCCACAACCACATTGTAGGGGTGGCTCATAACATGAAATAAAATTATCGGTTAATCTTTTATGAGTGACGCAGAGGTGACACAGGATGATAAATTCCTTGCAGGAGCAAGTGCCAGACAGCAGTACTCTCCTTGATAGTGTGGAGTTTATTAAAGGGGGCAGCAGCCCACCAGATGACGTTCTATATGAAGTGTGGTGAAGTGAGGTCTTATTTGCATCTGCAAATCTGCACCTGGGATCATTCAACTGAATGTTGGGCAACTAATTTCTCCTTGAGAGAAATTGTCGACCAGTTCATTCCCTGGGCTACGCACATGATTTAGAACCCACAGAAAGACAACTGAGCAGGCAGAATGACTAAGGTTAGACAGGAGGGTCATGAATAGCAGATATCACATGATGGCAAGAGTAAAGTAGATCAATAACCTGGAGATGGCTCACCAAGTTACTAAAAATTGAATTGTATTTGAGTGAGGTCTGTTTCATAAAGTATGTTAATGGTTAACAGCTCCACTGTACAAACACTGCACATTGCCATAAATGATGGCTGCACACTGATACTCCTGAAAGACAGAGAGGAACAAACACAGAATGATCACCTGGGCAACTGAAGATTAGGTTGTTCGAATTGATTGATCATAATTCCTGGTCTAGGTAAAAATCAAGGGGATGGAGGAAGGGAGAGGGAGTGTGTGTGTGTGTGTGTGTGTGTGTGTGTGTGTGTGTGTGTGTGTGTGTGTGTGTGTGTGTTTTTATTTTACTCTTGTATAATTTTATTTATTTTTACACAAGAAGCGTTCTGGTTGAGCACGGACTGTGGCACATCAACAAAATGTATGACACATTTTTACAGAAGAGAACTGGAAGCCAAGGGAAAGAGCCCGAACAGACGCCTTTCAGATGGCACCTTGGAGCTGGTGTTCAGCTAAGGTGCAGAGTTACACAAAATTCAAAAGTTGTCATCATACAGTTCCGGCATGACTAGTGATGAAACGGATGTCACTAACCCATTGATGGTGATGAGGAAGAGAGCAACAATCACTAGGGAGCCCTGTGGGACACCGTTCTCCTGGACCCTTATGGAGAAGGGTGATTTATACATTTGAAGACATGTGCAGAAAAATGGGCTACCCCTCAAATGTAACAGTTTAGAGATAAGTGTTGCCATCTGTTTCTGGGTATGGGTACTATCAAAACTGACACTGGTCTCACTCCTAAATACCACATAAGGATATTAGGAGTGAGACCAATGTCCACTTGATAATTCCCATATCCAGCAATACAAGGCAGCACTATCTATAAACTTTTCTACTTGAGAGTTAGCCAGTTTTTCCATGCATTTCTTCATTTGAACTTGAAACAACTGGTGTGATAAAAACTAATGAATAAAAAATCATAAAGAAGTCTCAAAACACCAGTCATAAACGGTGAGCTTCAAACAGGAGTGACTTCTTTTCAGTTAACTTTGTAGTTACTAGTATATTTTTGTAATTTCTTGCGTGTTTGCATGCTTACTAAGAGCAACATTTCATTTCATTTTAAAAACAGTGTAGCGTACAGCACTGCCCTTGCTATCGACTGTTGTATCGACCCTCGTATCGTACAAGCTTTCGTTTGTTTTGCTTCGAACAGCTTAGTGTCGGTTAGACCGTCAGTGAGAGAGCACTGAGTTCCTGCTGCTAATAAAGCAAGTACACCATTTGTTTATGACGTATCTTTTTGAGTTTCAGACAGAAGCAAGTTCAGAAATGGATAGGCACTGTGATTGCTGTGTACAGATGCGAGCTGAGTTGGTGAGCATTCGCTCACAGCTGCAGGCAGTGTTGGCTTCTGTTACACAGCTTGAGGCTGCTGCCAAGGAGCATCACCATGGGAGGTCGGACGCAGGGATACGAGGGACGTGATGCATGACTCACGTGTTCCCCGATCGATCCACTGCTGTGGCCACCCCGGGTACTGCCTGCACTGTGGTTGACCCCTCACCTGTGATCGAGTGGGAGATCATTCCAAGGTCTGGCAGGCAGCAAAAGACTTTCTGTGGGGCCGATGGTAGAGCCTCCCCAGTTTGTTTGATGAACAGGTTTCGGGCATTATCTATGGCTGACGAAGTCTCTGAGCCAGATACAGTTGTCCACCTTGTTCCAGAGGAAGCTCCTCGGTCCGCAAGGTCTGGGCATTCACAGAGGGTGTGTTTGCTGGTAGTTGGGAGCTCCTATGTTCGGCACGTAATAGGGCCCCTTAGGGAACATGGCTGCCAAGGAGGGGAAGGAAGCTAGCGTGCACTCCGTGTGCATACTGGGGGGAGTCATTCCGGATGTGGAAATGGTGCTTCCGGATGCCATGAGGTGTACAGGGTGCAGCCCACTGCAGGCGGTAGCCCATGTCAGTACCAATGATGTGTGTCACTTTGGATCGAAGCAGATTGTCTCTGGTTTTGGGCAGCTAGCGGAAATAGTAAAGACTGCCAGTCTTATTTCCAAGATTAGCGCACAGCTCACCATCTCCGACTGTGGTCCTTTGGTGCAGAGCTGAATGAAGGCTCTGAATCAAGAGGCGCAGGCGGCTCAGTTTTTTTTTTTTTTTTTTTTTTTTTTTTTTTTTTTTTTTAAGGGGTGCACACTGCTAAGGTCATTAGCACCCGTTCTGTGGCTTAGGGGGAGGGGGGAACCAAATTGGAAATCAGCAGCAATGGGAGCGAAACTCAGAAAGTGGGGAAACTAAAAAAACAGAAGGAAAGCTTAGAAAACCACTATAAAAGGGGGTGAGGGTTGTTTACCCCTAAAAGAGCTTCAAATGACCGATGTCATCTCACTGACACTGATAAACTCCAGGACGCGATCGGCTGAGCACGTGTAATCTGCTAAAATGGAAGATATATCAGGCAATAGCTGAAAACGGTGCGTAGCAGAGTAAAATAGGGGCACTGAAGTAAAAGGTGTCTCACCGTCCACAGTTGAGAGCAGTGGGGACAAAGCAAGGGAGGATTGCCATTTAAAAGATGTCTATTGCTAAAATGACAGTGCCCTATCCGGAGTCTAGTTAAAATTACCTCCTCCCGACGACAAGTTCGGGAGGAAGATGTCCAAGCACAGGAAAGAGCTTTCATGTCCCGCAATTTATTATTGGGAAGTGTAGACCAATGTGCGTGCCATAAAAGAGCAACACGACAACAGAAAACACTCTTTAGATAGGGGAAGGGAACCATGCCAACAGGAGGCTGAGGAAGAGAGACTGCAGCCTTGGCCGCTATGTCGGCTGCCTCATTTCCATGGATACCAATGTGTTCTGGGATCCAGAGTAATGCCACAGAGACGCCCCCCAAGTGGAGCAAGTGGAGGCAGTCCTGAATCCGGTGGACCAGAGAGTGGACAGGGTAAAGAGCTTTGAGACTAAGGAGAGAGCTGAGCAAATCTGAGCCAATAATATACTGTATCTGCTGATGGCGACGGATGTATTGGACAGCCTGGAGAACAGCATAAAGCTCCGCAGTAAAAACCGAATGCTAGTCGGGAAGCCGAAATCTATTAGGGGTTGTGCCAACAATATAGGCACTCCCAACACCAAATGATGTTTTCGAGCAGTCAGTGCAAATAAATGTGGCATCCTTCATTTGTGCGCATAGAGCAGCAAATGCCCGATGATAAACGAGAGAAGGGGTACCATCCTTGGGAAGCTGACAAAGGTCACAGAGCAGGCAGGTCCGGGGCAGAGCCAAGGCAGTGCTGTACCCCCAGTTGTCACGAAAGTTATAGGAAAGTGGAAGGAAAGAGAACATAGCAGTTGACGCAAGCAGACTCTTGGTGGTAGTGGAGAGGAAGGACAGCCTGCATACCCTAAATCCAAGGAGGCATCAAAAAAAAGGTCATGGGCCGAATTAGCAGGCATGGAAGACAGACGGCTAGCATAACGACTCAGAAGGACAGCTCGCCGATTGGACAGCGGAGGCACAGCAGCCTCAGCATAAAGGCTTTCCACAGGGCTGGTGAAAATGCTCCAGATGCTAAACGCAATCCATGATGGTGGACAGAGTCGAGACGCCGAAGAATAGACGGCCGAGCAGAGGAGTATGCTTCCATAGTCCAACTTCGAGCGCACTAAGGCGCGATATAGGCGGAGAAGGACCACTAGGTCCGCTCCCCAGTAGGTACCATTCAGAACACGGAGGGTGTTGGATTGCAGACAGCGAGCAGAAAGATAGGAAATGTGGAAGGACCAGCACAGTTTTCTGTCAAACATAAGTCCCAAGAATTTAGCGATGTCCGTGAACAGAAGGTCGACAGGGCCTAGATGAAGGGAAGGCGGAAGAAACTCCGTACGACGCTAAAAATTTACACAAACATTCTTAATGGGAGAAAAGCAGAAGCCAATTTCGATGCTCCAAGAATGGAGGCAATCGAGACATCCTTGAAGACATCGTTCAAGAAGGCTGGTCCGTTGAGAGCTGTAGAAGATCACAAAATCGTCCACAAAGAGGGAGCCCAAAACAACAGGAAGGAGACAATCCAGAATTGGATTTATGGCGATGGCAAACAGTACGACAGTTAGCACGGAGCCCTGCGGAACCCCGTTTTCTTGGGAGAAAGTACGGGAAAGAGTAGCATTCACCTGCACTTTAAACGTGTGTTCCGTCATAAATTCACGAATAAAAAGAGGTAGCTGACCTCGAAAGCCCCAAGAGAACAGTGTGTGGAGGATGCCTCTCTTCCAACAGGTATCGTATGCTCTCTCCACATCGAAAAATATTGCTACCATTTGGTGTTTCCTGAGAAAATTGTTCACAATATATGTGGAGAGAGCAACGAGATGGTCAACTGCAGAAAGATGCTTTAGGAAACCGCATTGGGCAGGTGTTAAAAGGCAGGCGGTTCTGTGACCGTGTAGGCTGCAGATTCCTTGACTTGCACCATGGGGTGGTGGGTTTCCGGATTCTGCTTACTACGTCAGGAGTCCACAACACACAGAAAGTGGCTACACGGGTAGCGGGGGCCATATGTCAGAAGTAGTTTGCCTTGTAGTGAAATTGAAGTAGATAGTTCCTGTGAAATAGTATGGGTAGAGGTTGTACATGACAATCGGACTAAACTATTAATTGGATCGTTTTACTGACCCCCGACTCAGGAGATATAGTTGCTGAACAGTTCAAAGAAAACTTGACTCATTTCAAATAGGTACCCACTCATTCAACTATAATCGGTGACAACATCAATCTATCCTCAATATGCTGAAAAAATTATATGTTTAAAGCCGGCGTCAGGCACAAAACGTCATCCAAAATTGTACTGAAAGCTTTCTCAGAAAATTATTTTGAACAATTAGTTCATGAGCCCACTCGAAGCGTAAATGGTTGCAAAAGCATACTTGACCTTTTAGCAACAAATAACCCTGGACAAATAGTGAGTGTTGTGACGAATACAGGGATTAGCGATCACAAGACAGTTGCTGCTAGGCTGAATACTGTAACACCCACAACCTTCAAAAAGAAATGCAAAGGACATCTATTTTAAAAAGCCGATAAAAAGACTCTTAACGCCTTTTTAAGAGACAGTCTCCACTCCTTCCAATCTGATCATGTAAGCGTAGAAAAGATGCAGAATGATTTCAAAGAGATAGTATCAATGGCAACTGAGAGATATGTAACATATAAATTAATAAGTGGTGGTTCTGATCCCCTATGGTACACAAAACGTGTCAGATCACTGTTGCAGAAGCAACGAAAAAAGTGTGCCAATTTTAAAAGAATGGAAAATCCTGGAAATTGGCAATGTTTGCACAAGTTTGAAATGTAGTGTGTGCTTCAATGCAAGATGCTTTTAATAATTTCCACAACGAAACTGTCTCAGAATATGGCAGGAAATCCAAAGAGATTCTGGTCTTATGTAAAGCACAACAGTGGCAAGACGAAATCAATACCTTCACTGCGCGATAACAACGATGAAGTCACTGATGACAGGGTCACCAAAGCAGAGTTTTCCGAAACTCCTTCACCAAAGAAGAAAAAGTAAATAGTCCTGAATTCCAATGAAGAACAACTGCGAAGATGAGAAACATAGAAGTAGATATCCTCAGTGTAGCAAAGCACCTTAAATCACTTAATAAAGGCAAGGCTTCCCGTCCAGATGGTATACCAGACAGTTTCTCTTCAGAGTATGCAGATGCAATAGCTCCATATTTAGCAATTATATACAACTGCTCGCTCACGGGAAGTTCCATACCTAAAGACTGGAAAGTCGCTCAAGTTACACCAATACCCAAAAAGGTAAATAGGAGTCATCCGCTGAATTACAGGCCCATCTCACTAATGTCGATTTGCAGTAGCGTTTTGGAACATATACTGTATTCTAACATTATGAAGTACCTCGAAGAAAACGATTTACTGACATGTAGCCAGCATGGATTCAGAAAATATTGTTCTTGTGGAGCACAACTAGCTCTTTATACACATGAGGTAGTGAGTGCTATTGACAGGGATGTCAAATTGACTCCATATTTTTAGATTTTAGAAGGCTTTCAACGCTGTTCCTCACAAGCATCTTCTAACCAAACTGTGTGCCTGTGGAATATCGCTTCAGTTGTGCGACTGGATTCGTAATTTCCTGTCAGAAAAGTCACAGTTCGTAGTAATAGACGGAAAGTCATCTAGTAAAACAGAAGTAATATCTGGCGTTCCCCAAGGAAGTGTTATAGGCCCTCTATTGTTCCTGATCTACATTAACAACATAGGAGACAATCTGAGTAGCCCTCTTAGATTATTTGCAGATGATGTTGTCATTTACTGTCTTGTAAAGTCAACAGATGACCAAAATGAACTGCAAAGTGATTTAGGTAAGATATCTGTGTGGTGCAAAAAGTGGCAATTGATCCTGAATAAAGAAAAGTGTGAAGTTACTCACATGAGTACTAAAAGAAATCCACTAAATTTAGATTATGCAATACATTACACAAATATGGAGGATGTAAATTCAACTAAATACTTAGGGATTACAATTACAAATAACCTAAGTTGGAACGATCACATAGATAATGTAATGGGCAAAGCAAACCTAAGACTGTGATTCAATGGCAGAACACTTAGAAGGTGCAACAGATCTACTAAAGAGACTGCTTACACTACTCTTGTCCAGCCTATTCTGGAGTACTGCTGTGTGGTGTGGGATCCGTATCAGGTGGGACTGACGGATAATATTGAAAAAGTTCAAAGAAGGGTGGCTCATTTTGTATTATCGTGAAATAGGGGAGGTAGTGCCACAGACATGGTACATCAATTGGAGTGGAAGCTCATTTTGTATTATTGCGAAATAGGGAAGGTAGTGCCACAGACATGGTATGACAATTGGAGTGGCAATCACTAAAACAAAGACTTTTTCATTGCGACAGGTTCTTCTCATGAAGTTTCAATCACCAGTTTTCTTCTCCGATTGCGCAAACATTCTGTTGGCACCCACCTACATAGGGAGAAATGATCATCATGATAAAATAAGGGAAACCAGGGCTCGCACAGAAAAATTTAAGTGCTCGTTTTTCCATTGCACCGTTCGAGAGTAGAACGGTAGAGAGAGACAGCTTGAAGGTGGTTCATTGAACCTTCTGCCAGGCACTTAATTGTGAATAGCAGAGTAATCACGTAGATGTAAATGTGAATAAAGCGTGATGGAGCCAATCAGTCTCATATGCCTTCTGTAGATCAGAAAAGACTGCAAAATGAGGTCTTGGCATTGAGGAAATGCCTGTCAGATAATTGTTTCAAATCTAATTAGATGGTTGCTTCTGGATAATTTCTCCTGGAAACCACACTGACAAGAGAACAGGAGCCACTGCGATTTGAGAACCCAGCATAATCACTGGGCTACCATCCTTTCAAGTAGTTTGCAGAGCATATTGGTGAAGCTTACTGGTCAGTAGTTGTTGGGTTGTTGCACAGCTTAAGTATTGGGACGAAGATAATATCTCACTACTGAAAGGGGAAACCATCTTCTAGCCAAATAAAGTTGAAGATCCTGAGCAGGTGGAGTCTCTGAGTAACATTCAGATGTTGTATCATCCGATTATGAATTGAATCAAGGCATGA
Source organism: Schistocerca nitens (assembly GCF_023898315.1). Taxonomy (NCBI): domain Eukaryota; kingdom Metazoa; phylum Arthropoda; class Insecta; order Orthoptera; family Acrididae; genus Schistocerca; species Schistocerca nitens. The sequence goes on along the minus strand of NC_064614.1, from coordinate 498,053,933 downwards.
CACTATATGGTGTGATGAATCAAGAGCCTGAGGCAAATTCCAGCCAACAATGTGTGCTACAGAAGAATGCTGAAGATTAGATGGGTTGATCACATAACTAATGAGGAGGTATTGAATAGAATTTGGGAGAAGAGGAGTTTGTGACACAACCTGACAAGAAGAAGGGATTGGTTGGTAGGACATGTTCTGAGGCATCAAGGGATCACCAATTTAGTATTGGAGGGCAGCGTGGAGGGTAAAAATTGTAGAGGGAGACCAAGAGATGAATACACTGAGCAGATTCAAAAGGATGTAGGTTGCAGTAGGTACTGGGAGATGAAGAAGCTTGCACAGTATAGAGTAGCACGGAGAGCTGCATCGAACCAGTCTCAGGACTGAAGACAACAACAACAACAACAACAACGTTCATTACATAATTTGGTATGGTGGGAGGTTGAAGGATACAGAAATGAATTATCGAACTGCAAACAGGGCAAATACATGAGCAGAAAATCCAAATGATAATAGATTCTTCAAGTTGTCATTTAAGTTTTCAATAGGCAGCCAGGTAAGAAGAGGGAGCTGATGATGTAACAAAGTTAGTTTCAAGGTGTTCAGCAAGAACCAATACATAGGACAAATAGCACAATGAAGGAAGAGATCTTTGGTGACCCAGAATACTATGGAACTTAGTCTATACTTGGGATTAAGAGACATACATTCCCAATGAGGAGACCCAGTACAGTTAGAATTTCTTCTTATTGTGTTTCGTTCGACAACAATCTTCAGTGCACAGCCATTTTGAACTGAGGATGATGATCTGTGAAGGATGTCACCTGAGACAACGCACTGTCCTTTGACAATCTTGAAAAGCTGTTGTAGTGTAGTCTACTGTGGTGCTGGCTGGCGACAGGGAAGGGGCGGGGGCTGAAAAAAGGGGAATAGCAGTTTCACTGGAACAGGTGATGCACTGGAGATGGTCTCTCACATCCTCGTCGATGCAACCTAACAGAGAGGTTATGAAGGTGACAACATAGGTATACAACTGTCAGCCGGTTTGTAACAAAGCACGGTCAGAGTATTATACTTGTTCTTACACCACTTCTGACATGAATATTACTGTTTTTTCCTTGTTTGATCTCATTTTCTTAATAGTGCATGTACAATAGTTACCTGAAATAACCAGTTTCTTATTTAAGCATATATTTTCAAAACTTGGTTGCTCATTGCATTAGTTCTCAATTCCTGATGATGATAAAATATAGCTAGCTCATAGTCTTTTAATAAAATATTTATGATTTACTATACATGAAAACAAGATGAAGGTGAAATTTTCAATGAGCAAATACTTGTTTGTTTCTAAATTGATATAGCCCATTTGAAAGCCTGCACTATACCCTTCCCAATAAGTGTTTTACTTTTTTCCAAAAACATTACATTGCATAAGTTATTCGTATTTAAGATTTTGTCAATTTAGGATTAACCAGCCAACCAGTTGTGTTTTAGAATGTTCCAGTCTTTAAATTATTTCCAAAATTCAGTACCAACAGCTCTATAGGACTGATTTATCTGTTTCCAGAACCGCAAATTTTCACTAAATTAACTTGCTAGTTTGTTAATTACAGTAGAACCTCACAAATATGACTTTGGATGGACCAAGTCCTCACTTAGTCCAACCATTCCACTTCTGTGTTTATTTACCTACCCAGGTCACTGCTACAATCAGGACTACACTTGTCGATGGCTCATCATCTGCGATACGTATATATAGACAGCTGACCGTTGCTAGGTACGATAGTTTGATCACAGCTGATGTTGACTGCACAACAAAAGCAGAAGTAAGCGATGACTAACTTATTGTCACTGCAACTTGAACAACCAATGATAATGGGAAAGATGAAAACAACAAAGACAATTAACCTACAGTTCGAGTATCCCAAATGTATACTAAAAATGCATTTGATGCAGCTTTTTAATGCATTGAGAAAAGCTCTAGGTCTATCCCAAGAACATTTTGTGGATTAGAAAATGGCCGAACATAGCTGAAAAATTAAAATTGTCTGCTAAGCAAAAGGATATTACAAGACTATTTCGTCCTGCTTAAGACAAGAAGTTTTTTTGTTTTTGTGATTTCTCGTGTTTTAAATAGTTTAGGTACAAATCAGTTGTGTGTCAATGCAGTACTGTAATGAGGTATGCACAGACATTACACTTTCACCACAATAATATTATACTATTTATTGTACAATAAAGATGTATTTTGGAGTACATGCGCTATGGCACATTGCACTTTCATGTAAGATCATTTAGTGTTGAATGTTTTCTTCTTGTTTTGTTGCTATTTTAGTATGGAACAATATTTTAAGACAGTATTTACAGTTGAATATTACAGTTGTGCTGCACTGTATTGTGATGTTATGGGTCAATAGAAGTGTTCATCTAATAATCTGACTTGTTCATCTAATAATCTGACTTTATTTGCATTCCAACCAGCTCCATTCCCATAGGGAATAGATTAGTGAGGTTCTACTGTTTCTAATTAGAAAAAATTCACTTTCTTGAAACTTTCAGACATGCTTTGGAAATCAGTGTGTACGTTAAAATCGCAGTAACAGTAATTCCTATTATTTATGCCATTTTCTATTTATAGTGGTTTTAGTTAAACAAACTTACCTCACTGCCTACTGTATCTTTACTCCATTTAATTTTTCTGATTTTTATATTACTATTCTACACAATAAAATCTACTCAGCAGATCAGCTGAGTACATGTTGGAAGAGTTTGTGTCTTTACTGACACGTCCCTTGAATAGCGCTAAGGAATTTTCCAATGGCACCTGGGTGAAAAGTGATGTGACATCGAAGCTGATTAGTAGGTCCTCCTCATCCAAACCTAATCCACGGAGTACCTTCACAAATTCTGTCGCATTCTTGACACGGTGTGTACACTGACCCACGAGAGATTCGAACAGCTGTGCCAGATGTTTGGCTATCCTGTATGTCAGCAAGTTTATGGTGTTCAATACAGGCTGCAGTGGAACTCTCTCCTGATGTATTTTTGGGAGGCTACATAGCCATGGTGGTGCCAGTGCCCTGGGGTATAGCCTTTCGTGGTGTTCCAATTCAGTCCTGAGCTATAGCGTACATCAAATGTCTTACATGTCACAGATGTTGTCGTACCCTTCTCCCCTTGTTTGTATGCTGGATCTTGCAGTAACATTTCTATCTTCTGTCATTAATCTCCTGGGTTTGGTAGCACTGTCCCACTGACTTTATTTGCTCCTGAGACCACTATGTCCATATCATCATGTAGGGCCAGTAGTACTCTCTGTTCTGTTGTCAATATGTTGCTCTCCAGCATTCTTCTCTTTTACAGGACCCCCTCACTTCTTAAGCTGCCTCTGCCAGGAGCCCATGTAGGGCATGCTCTACGCTGCTGATGAAGCTATGTTTCAGAAACGTTCTTGGAACTGCAGCAAAGTTTAGGTCTTTCGACAGCATTCAGGTCTCTCAGTCAGGTTGTTATTGATCTTTTGTCTTCCTGCTGTAGAGCTCTCAGAAGTCAGAGAAATGTGTCACATATTTTCTTAGTGGCTTTCTTCCTGCAGAGTTCACTGACTGTGCAAGTGGTGCCATCCATCCACTTTCAGCTATGTCTGGGAGACTGGAAGCCAGGCCCACATGGTGAGTTAGCAAAGTACTTGCATTCTTGTCAAGTGCCAGTCTGGTAACAAGGATGTGCTCCTGTACCAAGCCCAGACTAGCCAGTCGTGATATGTGTCTCATCCTGGTCTGTCACATGACAGAGAGAACCTACAGGAGTTCCTACATTATCTCAGTGGCATTCATAACAACATCAAGTTCACCACTGAGACAGAGGAGATGGGAAATCTATCCTTCTTAGAAATTTTGATCACGAGAAGTTTCAACAGCATGCAGGGACACACTGCTTCTACCTTAATGCTTGGACTTGCCAACATCCAGTGCAACTCAACTCATTACTAACTACTAACTACCAAAGTACACAGAGTGAGGCACCTCTGCTACAGGAATTGCTTGCTGAGTAAGTTATAGTACCTGCAGGAAACATTCTGCAAAAATGGTTACAACAAAATGCAAATTAGTTGTGACCTAAAGATAGATAGGAGAAGGGAGGACAAACCAGATAAAGAAGAAGCCAAATGTGTAGTTTTCATGCTGTATGTAATGTCACTGATAGCAAAGATCACAAAAATAATGGAGAAACATAATATAATGACTGTTACCCATGCAACAAGAAAAATTGAGGACATGCTTGGCCTGAACAAAGACCCGCTAGGATCACGGTCACCAGGCATTAACAATAGTGAGTGCGAATATGGGATGCAATAAATCAGATAGACACAGCAATGCCTTTCACAGCACCATGCAGAACACATCAGCAATACTTGACTGCGGCAGACAGACTAGTCCAGGGTAACAGAGCATGTCATCAATGAGGAAAACACCTTCAGTTTCTAATGAACGATGAGGTTGTGCTGTGTCAACAGGTTCTAGGACTTGATTGTTAAAGAGGTGGTAAAAACACATCTGTACAACAACCTAATAAATTGTGATAGCAGCACATCGTTGGATTCCACAGTTACAAAAATGGAACAGGAATGGACAGATGCCACACAGGCAGGGACTCAATGCTGACACCAGGGCCGCACTGCATTCCTCCACCACCAGTTTGGCACCTGCTTCCAGAGGCCTGTTATTGGCCCACCCACAGATGAGGTCAGTGGTCAAGCAGCTATGTAGATTAGCAGAACATTTTGCCTGTAGATGATGGGTACAAGACTCACTGAAACATTATGACAAGACTATGCCACCACTTAGAAGATCACTAGAGAAGATTTTATCATTGGAATGTGTCAAGAAAACCTGCAATCACAACTACCTAACATGTAATAAGTTTATAGTTCAGTAAATAGTAATTCTGGGCATTATGTGCACCTATAACTAGGTGTGGCACACAAAGCCTCAGCCAGTCTGTCATTCAGTGTCCGGAAGAGAGAAGGTAACAACATGTTACCAGTCAGGCCTCAGTACTGAAATCATTAACAACCTATATGTGTCAATATATAATTTGTAGTCTGTGCCCAGTTACTGACATGTTAACCACAATGTAAATCTGCATATAAAGGATATGTTCTCCTTAGTCAGTTAGCACCAACTGTTCCAATATGAAGCTTTCAGTTATTTAGTCATCTGTGAACTTTGTTACTATTTCTTTATTAGTTTAACTTACTGACCTGAATTTTGAGACTCCTGCGTGTTAGAAATCTGATCACCATTAGTGAACATTTTTTGTTGGTAAACATGAAGAAAGGCAATATTTTGAAGAATTGCTCAATGTAGGTGAAAATACGATCAGTAATGTTCCAGATTTCGAGGTAGAATGGGATAGGAATGATGATGGAAATAGGATCACATTTGAGGAAGTGGAGAAAATGGTCAATAGATTGCAGTGCATTAAAGCAGCTGGGGTGGATGAAATTAAGTCGGAACTCATCAAATACAGTGGAATGTCAGGTCTTAAATGGCTACACAGGATAATTGAAATGGCCTAGGAGTCGGGACAGGTTCCATCAGACTGGACAAAAGCAGTAATCACACCAATCTTTACACATGGAAACAGAAAAGATTGTAACAACTACAGAGGTATCTCTTTAATCAGCGTTGTGGGTAAAATCTTCTCGGGTATTGTTGAAAGGAAAGTGCGAGTATTAGTTGAGGACCAATTGGATGAAAATCAGTGCGGGTTTAGGCCTCTTAGAGGTTGTCAGGACCAGATCTTTAGCTTACGGCAAATAATGGAGAAGTGTTATGAGTGGAACAGGAAATTGTATCTATGCTTTATAGATCTAGAAAAGGCATATGACCGGGTTCCTAGGAGGAAGTTATTGTCTGTTTTACGAGATTATGGAATAGGAGGCAAACTTCTGCAGGCAATTAAAGGTCTTTACATAGATAGTCAGGCAGCAGTTAGAGTTGACAGTAAATTGAGTTCATGGTTCAGAGTAGTTTCAGGGGTAAGACAAGGCTGCAACGTGTCTCCACTGTTGTTCATATTATTTATGGATCATATGTTGAAAACAATAGATTGGCTGGGTGAGATTAAGATATGTGAACACAAAATAAGCAGTCTTGCATATGTGGATGACTTAGTTGTGATGGCAGATTCGATTGAAAGTTTGCAAAGTAATATTTTAGAGCCAGATAAAAAATGTAAGGACTATGGTATGAAGATTAGCATCTCCAAAACGAAAGTAATGTCAGTGGAAAAGAAATATAAATGGATTGAGTGCCAAATAGGAGGAACAAAGTTAGAACAAGTGTACGGTTTCAAGTACTTAGGATGCATATTCTCACAGGATGGCAACATAGTGAAAGAACTGGAAGCGAGGTGTAGCAAAGCTAATGCAGTGAGTGCTCAGCTACGATCTACTCTTCTGCAAGAAGGAATCTTTCGACCAACTTTGTTGTATGGGAGCGAAAGCTGGGTGGATTCAGGTTACCTTATCAACAAGGTTGAGGTTACGGATAAGAAAGTAGCTAGGATGATTGCAGGTACTAGTAGATGGGAACAATGGCAGGAGGGTGTCCACAATGAGGAAATCAAAGAAAAACTGGGAATGAACTCTATAGATGTAGCAGTCAGGGTGAACAGGCTTAGATGGTGGGGTCATGTTACACGCATGGGAGAAGCAAGGTTACCCAAGAGACTCATGGGTACAGCAGTAGAGGGTAGGAGGAGTCGGGGCAGACCAAGGAGAAGGAACCTGGATTCGGTTAAGAATGATTTTGAAGTAATGGGTTTAACATCAGAAGAGGCACCTATGTTAGCACTGAACAGGGGATCATGGGGGAATTTTATAAGGGGGCTATGCTCCAGACTGAACGCTTAACGGCATAATCAGTCTTAAATGATGATGATGATGATGGTGATGACATGAAGAAACTGAAAATAATTTGCTGCAGTGCTGGGTAACTTCTTAAAAAAAGAAGTCTATCAAGCCCACTAATAACAGGAAGATGATTCACAAAGACAGGCTGTGAGACTTCCAAGATGGTGTTCTAGGCGCTTCAAAGCACCTTATGTTTTGTGCCCCGGGATTCTGGAAAGTGATCATAAGACTGACGGCCGAAAAGGTACCATGGGTGGCACTGAAGTGGGTAGGAGTACTATCATTGAGGAGACAGGTCCAGATCACAAATAAGCTTTTTTCACTAATTTGCCAAGTACTGACTAGCAAATGAACACACACACTACTGGTACTACGGACAAACAGCATTATTATGTACTGTTGAATTAGTTTCAAACAACTGCTTTCAACAACAGGTCCATCAGCCTAAATGTGGAGAAATACTTCAGATCCTGGGTATACTGGCAAGAGACAAAGACTAGTGACCATAATGTTATTCCCGGGCAATGGTTACCAAACTTTGCATTAACAAAACTAAGAGACTATTTGCATTTTGTGGAACTGCCAGTCAGTCACTAATAACTTATTCAAAAAACAAACAGAGCACTTGGTTCAAATCCAACAAATGCAAGAGAGTTGTAGCTGAAACATATCATAGGTTACATTCAAGTACTAGGTACCTCTCTGGACTTATGTGAAGTCAAGGAACTGCTCCAAACCTTCAATTGTACCTCTTGTGGATCAATGTGGTGAGGCAACTGAAGACAGTGTACTCATACACCGAGATCTACACACACACACACACACACACACACACACACACACACACACACTAGAAAGTCCAATATGGTTGACATCAGTGTGAGAACATTAAAATTATGTCAAATGAAAACACTGATGCAACATGTGTAGTAAAAATAGTGGGAAATTTGAAAGTATGACGTCTAAGTAGACTTAGATGATTAACTTACACTAAGCACAGACCTCAGATTACATTAGGCTATGTATCAATCTGTTACCAATCACTTTTATGTGTTTACATTTATTGGCCTTTGCCAAATCATAATCAATTCATCACATTCTAACCTAACCTAGGTCTAGGGTTTCTTTACAGCTCAACGTGTAATCACAACCAAAGCTCCAGGGAGGGTGGGAGGAGGTAGCTATCATATCCTAGCTGATAATTATGACATTAAATGTGATTGGTGCTTGATTCACTCACTGCAATTTAATCTGCGCTATCAGATCTCAACCTAACCACACAACCTAGGAAATCATGACATTCAAAAAAACATAATTGTGAATATAAACATGTTGACATAAATCAATAATAGCCATCAATTAATCTTGCTGTCTCCACATGGAAAACGAAGTAATCAATCTGTATCCTCTGCAGAAAGAAATCATTACATTCAGTGATTCTCACTGGTTGTCCTATGCTATCACTTCACTGGCTACAGCCAATGATAACAAATTGCCAACAGCAATATGCAATGGAAAACTTGTAGATTCTTAAGTGCACTTTAACTAGCGTGATTTCTTAACAGGAAATCAAAAGTGAACATTTGAATTAAGTGATGAAAAGTGATATGGTTAATATAATTGAAATGATTGACATGTAAAAGGAGATGGATAACTAACAGAACCAGTATCATTAATTTATTTGTCCAAGCATCATTTTACAATGGTGTAGGATGTCAACTTAATATAGACAGTATATGAATGCAAACATTTGTTTAATGAGGAGAGGGAAAAAGTTCACCACAAGAAGGTATTATTGTTACATGACTAAGGAAATGCACAACAACTTGTACTGAATTTGCAATCGGTGTAATGAACGAGATGTCCCTTATAAATGTGGATAAATGGAAAATAATGCCCATAACAAGAAAAAAGATCTGGAATATATGTGATGATAAGATTAGTGGTAAACTAGCAAAGCCCATCACAGAACTTCAGTGTGTAATGGTAATTCTAAAAAACAAAATGCAATGAGACAAACACACAAAATCGGTTGTAGGAATGGTGAATAGAAGGTTTAGATAAACAAAGAACACAGACTACAGCTATTAGGAGGGCGCATCATACATCATCTACAGGGTGAAGTGGAATTAGAGCACTCGGGCTTTGCAGCGTGACTCCTCACGTGCCAGCGATAAAAAAGAGTCTCTCTCAAAATTTCGTCTAGTGAGTACATCCAGCAGAAAAAGGACTTTAAAGAGTGGCAATCTGGCAACACTGTAACCACATGTATGGTAACTACCTCTGTCTGTACAGATTAGTTGTGCTGTACAGTTGGTGCATGGATATAGTTTTGGGTCAGTATGCAGGAGGTCGATGGTTCGATCCTGGGTTGAGGCATATGTTTTTTATTTGGTAGGCTAAATGTAGTCCAGGTGGTATGGTATCTGGCATCTTAATCGTCAACAGCGATTGCAGCAGGTCCTCTAGAAAACATTTGCCCTTACATACTACAATCGTAGAAATGGAAGAATGGTCAGCTTTGAAAGAAGACCTTTCCAAGTCACGGACGTGAATTTATTCACACCACTACATCTACTAGACGTGAAACCTGTTTTCCTTGTACCCTCCTCAAATGATCCCATAGATTAGTACCAACTTTTATTCTTGCCTCATTCAGGTCCATTACATTTCGTTAGGGCCTTATGTTACCAGTAGGACTAGCAACGTGCTTTGCGAACAATGTCCAAACTCGGTTACTAATTGTATGTCTTATCACCATGGTCTCACTAATTATGTCTTTCAACATTGAGTCTGGTAACCACATGCTGTTTAGTATGTAGCTCAATGCATTATTATTATTATTATTATTATTATTATCATTATCGTATCGATGGGACTGTGTAAACATCACGTCTGTTATCATTAGGGAAACAGTGTAATCAGAAACCGAACATTTTACAATTAGCGGTGTTGGGACGAATCATGCAGAACAATATCTGTCAGAGGGATAATGCGTGTTAGGTGGAACTGCATGCAGGACTGATGGTGTGTTTATACTGTATGCACTGTCCACCGGACAGGAACTAGTTGCGAGCACAGTAATGCGCTCATGACAGACTCCAATGAACATGCATACACGTATTGAATTTTCTCATTGTAAACCTATAAACTAGTGTGGCCCGGCACACGTGTAGCATACACAAATGATGAATATGTGGATATGCTTCTGGTCTTTGGCGCACCTGATAACCAGGCTGGTGTTACCACTCGTGAATATGCTGATAGATGTCCTCGCCGACGCCATCTACATAAAAATGCATTTCGCCATCTGGAGCTGCACCTTTGGGAGTCAGGTTCTCTCCTTCCACCTTTGTGTGAAACAGGTCGTCCATGGACTTGCTGTACTCCAGCTACTGAGGAAGCTATTCTGGAGGTCATACATCAGGAACCTCAGCGAAGTATACATAGCATAGCAAGGCAGCTGCGTGTCTCGCAGCTCAAGGTCATTCACATGCTCCACAAGCATGGGCTGCACCCCTATCAATGCTTTCTCGCAACACTTCCATCCTGCGGATCGCCATCAGCGGTTGCAATTCTGTGAATGGTTCCAACAACAACAGGAAATCAATGATGACTTTGTTAACACCGTAATATGGTCAGATGAAGCAGTATTCATTCATGATGGTGTCTTCAATTTGCACAATGCCCTCTATTGTTCTGAGGTTAATCCGCAGGTCACCCGTGACCGTGGATATCAAGTTCGCTTTCGTATCAACGTCTGGGCCGGAATATTGGGTGATAGGTGTTTGGGCCCTTACATGTTGCCTGACCGGTCGACTGCACAAAGGTACCATGCATTCCTCTCAAACTCTCTGCCTGATGAGCTGGAAGATGTTACACTAGATGTTAGGCAGAGGATATGATTCCAAGCTGATGGTGCACCTCCACATTCTGGAATTGTGTGACAGTATTTGGACAGAACATTTCCATTGAAATGGCTCTGACATGGAGGTCCAGTTGTATGGCCATTACATTCACCTGACCTAAATCCCCTGGATATCTTCCAGTGGGGACACCTGAAGGAGCAGATGTCCTCTACTCCGCCGATAAATGTGGAAGAATTGGTAGTGTGTGTTCATGTTGCTCTTGTTACTGTGAATGCAGATTTCTTTTTTTCATGGTTTGTTGTTGTTGTGGTCTTCAGTCCTGAGACTGGTTTGATGCAGCTCACCATGCTACTCTATCCTGTGCAAGCTGCTTCATCTCCCAGTACCTACTGCAGCCTACATCCTTCTGAATCTGCTTAGTGTATTCATCTCTTGGTCTCCCTCTACGATTTTTACCCTCCACGCTGCCCTCCAATACTAAATTGGTGATCCCTCCATGTCTCAGAACATGTCCTACCAACCGATCCCTTCTTCTAGTCAAGTTGTGCCACAAGCTCCTCTTCTCCCCAATTCTATTCAATACCACCTCATTAGTTATGTGATCAACCCATCTAATCTTCAGCATTCTTCTGTAGCACCACATTTCAAAAGCTTCTATTCTCTTCTTGTCTAAACTATTTATTGTCCACGTTTCACTTCCATACATGGCTACAATCCATACAAATACTTTCAGAAATGACTTCCTGACATTTAAATCTATACTCGATGTTAACAAATTTTTCTTCTTCAGAAACGATTTCCTTGCCATTGCCAGTCTACATTTTATATCTTCTCTACTTCGACCATCATCAGTTATTTTGCTCCAAAATAGCAAAACTCCTTTACTACTTTAAGTGTCTCATTTCCTAATCTAATTCCCTCAGCATCACCCAACTTAATTCGACTACATTCCATTATCCTCGTTTTGCTTTTGTCGATGTTCATCTTATGTCCTCCTTTCAAGACACTATCCATTCCGTTCAACTGCTCTTCCAAGTCCTTTGCTGTCTCTGACAGAATTACAATGTCATCGGTGAACCTCAAACTTTTTATTTCTTCTCCATGGATTTTAATACCTACTCTGAATTTTTCTTTTGTTTCCTTTACTGCTTGCTCAATATACAGGTTGAATAGTATCGGGGAGAGGCTACAACCCTGTCTCACTCCCTTCCCAACTGCTGCTTCCCTTTCATGTCCCTCGACTCTTATAACTGCCATCTGCTTTCTGTACAAATTGTAAATAGCCTTTCGCTCTCTGTATTTTACCCCTGCCACCTTTAGAATTTGAAAGAGAGTATTCCAATCAACATTGTCAAAAGCTTTCTCTAAGTCTACAAATGCTAGAAACGTAGGTTTGCCTTTCCTTAATCTTTCTTCTAAGATAAGTCGCAGGGTCAGTATTGCCTCACGTGTTCCAACATTTCTACGGAATCCAATCTGATCTTCCCCGAGGTCAGCTTCTATCAGTTTTTTCATTCGTCTGTAAAGAATTCGCGTTAGTATTTTGCAGCTGTGACTTATTAAACTGATAGTTTGGTAATTTTCACATCTGTCAACACCTGCTTTCTTTGGGATTGGGATTATTATATTCTTCTTGAAGTCTGCGGGTATTTCGCCTGTCTCATACATCTTGCTCACCAGATGGTAGAGTTTTGTCAAGACTGGTTTTCCCAAGGTTGTCAGTAGTTTCATGGTTAACATGCAATATATGAACAAAGCATGCACCAAAATAATTCATGTGGATTTTGCTATTATGTAATCCAGATTATCTGAATAAATCTTGCAGTGTTAGTTTTTATAATGAACAATGTGTTAAGTATGTCATAATAATAGACTTCAGACTATATTAAAAATCAATCTGCTACTACAACTTTTATTTTATATTTGTATTTGTTGGCTTCAACTCATAACCAAATCGTCTCATTTCAACCTAACCTAGACCTCAGGCTATCCTACAAATCAGTTTGCAATCACAACAAGCTATGGCCTTTGACAAAACCACAGCAAAAAGGGTAGTTAGAAATAACCACAAAAACAAGCGAAGTAATTGCAACTGCTACACTACGTACTTTCCTTGATTTTCGTCAATTTGAATGTGAAGGATGGAGTACATTACTGCATCCAAAACTAAATAATAACAGCCAATTTTCTTTATTACTTCTGATTTGTGAATAGTGCTCTGCAAACAAATATTATGTTGCAGTCAGAATCAACCTTCATGTAGGCCTAATGCTGGAGTTGAAACTGCCTCTTTAATTCATTACTGCACTCCCCCTATGTATTGAAAATGATGACTACAGCATATAATGGGTCTTGGGAGTTTTTCTTTGCAATTACAGCACATAAATCTGTTACTCATAAATTCCAACTTTGAATTGAAATATTTGTTTATTCAGGTCCTATAACCTTATGACAGCACTGTATGAGAATAACTTGTGAGTCTTACTGATATAGTCTGATTCTTTTGCGTGTACAGCTGTGTTTTCTCAGTTACATTGACCACCTAATAAAGCTATGACAAGACAAAAATAGGTGCCTACGTTAATCTGCGAAGGCAAGTATGATGCTACCGTAATCAGATGTCTACGAAAAAAATATTGGAAAAGATACCTATAAAACAGCTAAATTGCAGTTTCAACATGTCCAACAACGTTACAATAAATCAAATTACAAAACTTCACTATATAGTTATTATGCTTTCATCCTTACATCTTTTTCTGGGATTTGTTGACATTCGTCATTGGGTACTGATCTTGGGAGTTGACGAGATGAAGCTGTTTCTTCTGTCGTAGAATTTCTTTTGGCTTCTGCAGCAAAAACACTACCTTCAGAATCACTTCTCGGGATAACATCATCTTCCTTGGTAGATTTGATTTTCCTGTTCCAAACGAGGATACGATATTGCTATGAAATTATAATCAGCTTGCCAAAATTCGATGTGGAATATTATACACGGTGGGGAATGACACCAGCAATGACATACAGGTTATAAAGTTGATACATTTCCGACAAAACAATTTCATGACAATTGCTATTTTTACCTCGATTGTCGACTGGGTGTTAAGTCTTCAGCGTCGTAAAATTCTTCGGAATCACTACTAACAGACATTCTATAATTACTTTATTAACAATCATATGATACACTCAACCATTCCAAAAATGTCATAACACACGCGAAACATATACACTGTCTACTGTCTGAGCAAGGAAATTCTGCAGTTATCTTTGGAACAGTGTGACTGACCAATAGGGAAGAATCTTTATTCTCTTATTTAAGTAGGATTGGCCAATGTCGATATAGCCTCAAACCCAAGGTTTCTATGGTACAAAAGTAAGATGGAGGATCTTGCAGTTGAAGTATGCGGCGAGAATGGGGCCTATTATAAGGTTTGTACTGTATAAAGTATGTCGTTTGTAGGGAGAAGCACCATTGCAGGTCATTCAGTTAAATTTCAAATATGTTCCCAAAAACTATTTTACCGGTATGTCTTTTACTTTCGGAGAATATTCGTTTTAAGAGTGGTACGAGAACGCGGCTAGGACGCCATGTCCCATTTGACAGGGCGTGATTTTACACGCGCGTGTCTTATAGGGAATAATTTAAGCATTATGAAATGCTAATGCACCTTAAAGTCATGGTAAATAAGGTCAGTTTTATCAAAGAGACGTATATTGGTTTGTGTGTGCTATGTAGTTCAGACGTGCGCTTACTTCAGCATTTGCTGTTTCTTCTAACCTAACAAGTTAGTCTTGGTGAAGTACTGGTTATAAGCTGTTTTACGGTGTCAAGAACGTGCCTCTTACTGTCATCTTCAGAAATGAATCAGCTCTGAATTGCACGAATAATCCCATGACCCGGAAAACAGCTCGCAAGCGATATTAGCAGGACGCGTGTTCGTTAAGTAGACTACTGGAAACTAAACTTTTGTCACTTTTCTGTTTCAGGCCTTCGTTACAGACATTTTCGATGAGGAAGTATCCGTTGCGTTTGAGAAAGAGTGAGTATAATTCTACATATGTGAAGGTAGCTTTATACACAAGCAAATACCAGTGTTTGGATTCTGTGACTGGGCACAAATTGTAGTGGTTGTGCTAGGGTTAGCAGTTGGGATCAATATTAATTGTGGCATTAATTACGCAATAGGAATCAAAATTAAAATTTATCGCATGTAAGTAATTTTTGTTTTTTTTTTTGTTTGTGTTGGCAGTGAAACTGTTTTGTGTTAAGCGGAAAAAAGGTAGATCTATAACAGTACCCCCGTTACAGTTAGTACGTGGAAGTCGCCTACCTTGTTTACATTTAGACTTTGAGTTGTGTTTACCACCATTATTATTGTTGTTATTATTGCCTTGTTGACTGAGTTAATGTGTACCTTCGTCGTGGTGTATAATAGTTATGCAGGTTCACTTTTAGATTCATAAGTGGAATAATTAAGGGAAATTTTTTTCTTTGTTATGCATTACAGGGAATCCTTTTCGACTTTTGTAAATAACTGAGTATGCTGGGTGTTTTATATTTGAGTGTAATTACTGTGTTTTTGTATGTGAGGGAGGGGGGGGGGCAGGGTAGTGCACTGTGGTTGCTTGCTTTTCTCAGTCCTTGCCAATGGAGTTGTCGTGGTGCCTCTGCATGATGAAGTTATTTCTGCATTGCATGGCTGTTTATCTTATGAGAGAGGACTTTGTCAATGTATTTTCAAGCTGTAAATGAGCTTTGTTATGTAGAGGTGTACTGTATAATCATGTGCACAAGAAAATCAAAGGATGACATACTGTCTCTTGACAGAAGGAAGCTCATCCAATTGAAGACGTTAACAACTGTTAGACAGCATTTTATTCTTCCTAGCTTAGCCACCATCTGCTTTTTACCTCTGTGGTTGTATTTACTGTTCATACAGATGTGCAATGTCTAGTGAGAACTTCCTTATCCCATAATCATTGCATGAAACAGCTTTACACATTTCTTAGCTTCAGTTTGTTGCCATAAACAGCTAAACATTACCATTTGGTATCTCTTTTTATATACTATATAGGTTAACAAAATGTTGCAGCCACGTGCAGCTGCAGGTTGAGAGAGGTGCACAGTTACTGAAGATGTCATTTGTGATAGTGTTGTAACAAGCTGGGCACTGGCTTGGCTGGTAACTAATGTTGTTTTGCTCAGTGTAAGTCAGTCTTACTTCTCAGCGTAATTTTATCAGTTCCAGCATTTGCTAGAGAATCTATCAGTTGTACTCCATATTAAAGCAATTGGACCTTGTGCCTATGCTTGTTTTCAAACTTTTATAGATTGTTTATATTAGAAGTTAAATATTGTGTGTGTGTGTGTGTGTGTGTGTGTGTGTGTGTGTGTGTGTGTGTGTGTGTGTGTGTGTGTGTTTGTGTGTGTTTGTTTTAAATTTGTAGGAAGAAACATTTAAAAGTATTCATTTATTTTATTGGTAGTAAGTTGTGGTAATTATCTTTTTTGCAGAACACCCCAAAGATTTTGAATTGAGTGATTACTAGCTTTTATTGTTTATTGATAACAAAAATATCATATTACAGTTGGCAGCCAGAATCAAAATTTCCATTCTCGCAAGTACGGCTTCCACCTGATGACTCCACAAGCAAATCAGATTTCACTGAAAACCAGGAAATTGAAGTATTTTCGAGGGCCAATGATCAGGAAGCGTGTGGTTGGTGGAAAGCAATTATAAAGGTAAGTTAGCTATACTTCTTGCAAAACAAGTGTAAACAGTTAAGAAAATGTGTGGTTTCCCTGTCCCACTCCCTATTGAACAGTGTTAACGTTCTGCATTGTGTAAACTAAGCAGCAGTCCCATTTTAAGAAACAGATATAATGTCAAGTTTTCAGCAAGTATTGACTTTCCTGCAATTCTTACGTAAGTTGTAAGAAAGTACTTACTTTTTCTATTCCCAGATAATGCATTTAGCATTTGGCACTTGGCTCCACCAATTAAGCTGAGCCATCTTTCAACTGCTAATCCTCCTTAGGCTGGTTCTCATTGTATGTCATTACATTTTTTAGTTAAACTGCTGTCTCTGTTCATAATAATTAGGCTAGAGACTTGAATTGCCATGAAGGTATTAAATTTTGACATTGTTGGCTGCTGGAGGTGCCCTGTTATATTGATAACTTGGAAGTACACTGATCTTTGCATTATTAAATTGCCAAGTATGTTAAAGGCAGCCATCCCATTGATGATGAAGTGTTATATGGAATGAATAGATGGGTTACCTTAAGAAATACTGGTAGAAGTTGTGTGAATTTAGGAATTTTACGTTGGATGTGTTGTTAATGTCTTGGAACATAATTTAATTGGATAGATAAGAAAATCTACCCACCAAATGGCGGCAGAAGCCCCACAGAAAGGTTATAATTAGCCAAGCTTTCGGAGCCAGTGTTCCCTTCAGGTGGAAGGGTTTAAGGGGAAGGACTGGAGAGGTCTAGGCAGAGTAGAAGATTTCAGGAAAGTCACCCAGAATTGCGTGTCAGGAGAAACTTACTGATAAGGATGAAAAAGAAAGATTGATTCTTGGGGACTGCACTGGATGAGATTTGAAAACCTGAGAGCTTAAAGATAAAAGAGTAATATGCAAGACAAAGATCACTGCTTAAACATTGTGCAAGAGCCAAATAGAGTGAAAAACTAAGTGAATTTTACGTAATAGTTGTGGGAGGTGGGTGGTGAAAAATGGATGGATAAGACAATGAAAGATGTAGAAAACTAAAACAAAGTGAAGAAGAGTAGTTACTGTGAAGATATGCTGACAAGGGAACCTCCCCATCGCACCCCCCTCAGATTTAGTTATAAGTTGGCACAGTGGATAGGCCTTGAGAAACTGAACACACATTAATAGAGAAAACAGGAAGAAGTTGTGTGGAACTATGAAAAAATGAGCAAAATATATAAACTGAGTAGTCCATGCGGAAGATATGCAACATCAAAGATAGTACCCGCACCGCAGCGTCGTGGTCCCCTGGTTAGCGTGAGCAGCTGCGAAACGAGAGGTCCTTGGTTCAAGTCTTCCCTTGAGTGAAAACTTTAATTTTTTATTTTCAGTTTATGTGACAAACTATTATGTTTTCATCAGTTTTTTGGGAGTCATTATCACATCCACAAGAAAACCTAAATCGGGCAAGGTAGAAGAATCTTTTTACCCATTCGCCAAGTGTACAAGTTAGGTGGGTCGACAACAAATTCCTGTCATGTGACGCACATGCCGTCACCAGTGTCGTATAGAATATATCAGACATGTTTTTCTGTGGAGGAATCGGTTGATCTATGACCTTACGATCAAATGTTTTCGGTTCCCATTGGAGAGGCACGTCCTTTCGTCTACTAATCGCACGGTTTTGCGGTGCGGTTGCAAAACACAGACACTAAACTTATTACAGTAAACAGTGACGTCAATGAACGAACGGACAGATCATAAATTCGCGAAAATAAAGAAATTAAAATTTGCACTCGAGGGAAGACTTGAACCAAGGACCTCTCGCTCCGTAGCTGCTCACGCTAATCACGGGACCACGGCGATACTCGACTAACGCTCTCCTTGATGTTATATATGTTGCGCATGGACTACTCAGTTTCTATATTTTGCTTCTTTTTTCGTAGTTCCACATAACTTCTTCCTGTTTTCTCGATTGATCTTTGTTCAGTTTTTCAAGGCCTATCCACTGTGACAACTTATAACTAAATCTGAGGGGGGTGCGATGGGGAGGTTCCCTTGTGAGAAGGAAGAAATTAACATAAATTAAGGCCAGTTGGGTGGTGAGTGCCGAAGACATGTTGTAACACTAGTTCCCACCTGAGAGTTCTGATAAACTGGTGTCTGGGAGAAGAATGCAGGTGGCGCATGTGGTGAAACAGGCACAGAGGTCACAATTGTCATGTTCTAGAGCATGCTCTACAACAGGATATTGCATGTTGGCAATATAAACCCTCTGCCTGTGCCCATTCATCCTAATTGATAATTTGGTGGTGGTCGTGCCGATGTAAAAGGCCAAACAGTGTTCACATAACAGCTGGTATAACCTGTTTGTTTCACAGGTGTGCCAGTTACAAGGCTCGTATAGGCGGTGGTAGGAAGGTACATAGGGCATGTCTTGCAGTGGGGACATTCACAGTGATAGGAGCCACAGGGTAGGGAGATGGGTGCTTGAAGGGGATCATAGGGTCTGCCAAGAATATTGCAGAGATTGGTAGGGCAACAAAAAGCTATTCTAGGTGCGGTGGGTAAAATGTCAGGGGAGGATTTCAGGAATTGATAGCGTTGTCAAAGTAGCTGATTAATACATTCCAGGCCAGAATAATACTAAGTGACCTGTGGTGTGCTAGGAAGCTTTTTTTGGAGGGTTGTTTTTTGAATGAACAGATTAACGCATGAGGTAGAAAAGAGATGACGGTCTGAACAAGAGACGATTACAAAGACTGACAAGAGGGTTACATAAGAAGGAATGATGGCCACATGGGATAATATAACAACGAAAACAATCAGTGTTTGACAAATTGATTGTTTTCATTGGAAAATACTAACACATACATAAAATCACATAAGTGTTTCCAGTGGGACACAACTATGGTGTGCGTAATATATAAAAAGTCCTGACTTTCTCATTGGCTTTGCCAAATTCCTACCTAACTTAACCTTTTCGGCCAACTTTAGGTTACACTATAGATTAATCAGAACTTGTGTTCAGTAAAATAGCTAATCTTGGCACTTAAATCAAGTTACCACCTAATCTGGTCTGGACCTTGGGCTGCACTAAATTTAACATGTTGCCACTTTCATTTTAAAAAATAGTAGTGATAGTGACGTTACGACCTAATTTTTCATTTTGTCACAGTTCACAGCAGAATGACAGTGTTCTGAGCTTCAATGCACCCTTCAACAGATTTCATTTGACTGGGTGGGAGGTTTAAAATTGGATAGGATTTCCTGTTGTGTGGTGAAAGATTGTAATCACTGATCACAAAGCAATCAAAGCACTGAAATTAAGTGTATGCTTGAAGTCTGATGAAAGGTAACGTTTATAGTTACTGTCACATAGCCTAACACTTAAACACACAGCAAATCATCCTAAAACTAATGCATGTTAGAGATACATTTCATGCTGGCTATCAAGTAAATTGCGTACTTATGTGGTAAAATATGTAAATATCGAAATCACCAGATACAGCATTTTAACTTACCTTAACATGGCAGTAGCTGCTCCCCTTCCATCAGCCAATAACAGTATGTGGCACTTGAACTCACTGTTTCATGTGAACTCATAAATGTAAGACATTGTGTGTTAACATCCAAGCTGCCCAAAGCGTAGCAGTGTACGTTACTACTTCTCCAAACACACACACACACACACACACACACACACACACACACACACACATGCACTACAATCTTCATCATACTGTGTTTGCATCTAGGCACAAAGTAACAATTTGCAATTGTATTGTTGACAGGGATTATCTTACAGTTACGAACAGTGTTCTGAAATTGCCCCTTCCTCCTGGTGCATTAGTGACAGTTCGAATTGGTCAGCTGTAGTATTTTACACAGACTCAGTGCATCCATTGTTTGTTATGCCATCAGCTTTAATAGTCTCACTTTCACCATACAGTGTTACTATCCCAGTCATAATTAAGCTAAATCAAATTTTGTTCTGTCTGTGATCATTTGGTTACATATTCCATGGATCATTTTGCATGATAGATCATAATGTGGGATGAGTCTTCAACATTCACATTGCAAATTAATTTGTACATGTGGTTAGTCTGAACATTTCTAAGTTTGTTTTTTATTACACAAAAGAAAAAAGATACATAGATGTTAGTAATTCCAACCCACCACCTTCTACACATTATGGTAATAGAAATTCTTCTGCACAGTAATTGTCAAGGAGAAGCTCTTTAGATTTGTTTTCATTTCTGATATTAAGATGAAATAGTAATTTATTGATAGCATATCATTTTGATTATTGCCCATGTTAATGGTGAAAACTGGTTTAGTGTCCAGTCTTAAACAAAATAAATATTTCTGGTAAGTGCTCTTTTCTGTATTATCAAATGGAAGTGTTCAGAGTGTGTTTCTGTCATTGTTGAAATATTTTCTTACACATATCTTACACAATATTGCTATTGACAGCAGGTGTCTACAGTTAAATTTTGAGTAGTCACGGGATTCTACAATATCCATATGGATAAGCTTAATCTTTTATGAACCTGTAATTTTTTAATGGTGTTAGACTGGAATATTGTGAAGTACAGTTAGTTTTCCTTCAACTCAGTGTTATAGAAGTGAGTGTGGCAACACCTTTTAGAATACTCAGTTCAGATTATCATTCATAATATTTGTGTAGTTTGTAATAGATCATTCTGTTACGCGTGTGTAATAATGTAACTTTTCCAAGATGTCATGCTGCATGCTGTGATTTGATAATAGCAAAATGAAGTCGCCATGTTGAAGTAAATGTTGTTGATGTTTAAATCCCAATTTTTGTTATCTGTACATTTATATGTGCATACCACGGAAGTATATAATTTAATTGATGCATCCTGTTAAAAGATCTCTACAAAATGCTTGATACCTAGTGGCTAGACAAATTGCCACCAAAAACCTGTCAACAAATTTTCAAGTCCTGATTCAAATGTGATAGTCTCGGAAAAGATTAGGGTTTCTTTTTTGGAATTCTCTTAGCCAAACAAAATACACTAGTTTCACACATAATATGTATGGATACTGTAGTCTAGGCTTAATTAAAGTTAAGATACTAATAGAAATGCATACCAAATTTCTGTGACTTTGTGGTTGTTAGTACTGTTACTTTCGTTTTAGAAGCCTCAGCAGGTATCTCACTCAACTTTAATTAACATTGGCAGTGAAGTATCTGCTACCTTCAGTGATTATCAATCAAATTTTTAATTTCTTTTTTGTGTATTTGAATTTCAGATGATTAAAGGTGACTTCCATGTAGTGGAGTATCTTGGCTGGGAGAGTACCTATACGGAAATAGTGGGCAGTGAAAGACTAAGGCCGAAAAACCCAAATCCTCCTATCAGTAAAAGTACTTTCCATAAGTTCGAAATTGAAGTACCTGAAGAACTAAGGGAGTAGTAAGTTAACTTAAGTTTCTTTGATTTTTAAATTCCTGAGTAAATATTATTGTCAGAAAGATACCTTACGTCTTATCGTTATTGAAGATCTCTCTCTCTCTCTCTCTCTCTCTCTCTCTCTCTCTCTCATTTTTGATAGTCACTTATTTGACCCCACTTCTCTTCACTTTCTTTTCACTTCTGTTTGGTTTCAAAGTTCATATTTTTCGTTAACTGTTTAACAAAAGTTTCTCGTATGTAATTTGTTAGTTATAAAATGAATTTCTTATGGGTCATGGTTGGTTGATGTTGTTGTGGTCTTCAGTCCTGAGACTGGTTTGATGCAGCTCTCCATGCTACTCTATCCTGTGCAAGCTTCATCATCTCCCAGTACCTACTGCAACCTACATCCTTCTGAATCTGCTTAGTGTATTCATCTCTTGGTCTCCCTCTACGATTTTTACCCTCCACGCTGCCCTCCAATACTAAATTGGTGATCCCTTGATGCCTCAGAACATGTCCTACCAACCGATCCCTTCTTCTGGTCAAGTTGTGTCACAAACTTCTCTTCTCCCCAATCCTATTCAGTACTTCATTAGTTATGTGATCTACCCATCTAATCTTCAGCATTCTTCTGTAGCACCACATTTCGAAAGCTTCTATTCTCTTCCTGTCCAAACTATTAACCGTCCATGTTTCACTTCTATACATGGCTACGCTCCATACAAATACTTTCAGAAATGACTTCCTGACACTTAAATCTATACTCAATGTTAACAAATTTCTCTTCTTCAGAAACGATTTCCTTGCCATTGCCAGTAAACATTTTATATCCTCTCTACTTCGACCATCATCAGTTATTTTGCTCCCCATATAGCAAAACTCCTTTACTACTTTAAGTGTCTCATTTCCTAATCTAATTCCCTCAGCATCACCTCGACTACATTCCATTATCCTCGTTTTGCTTTTGTTGATGTTCATCGTATATCCTCCTTTCAAGACACTGTCCATTCCATTCAACTGCTCTTCCAAGTCCTTTGCTGTCTCTGACAGAATTACAATGTCATCGGCGAACCTCAAAGTTTTTATTTCTTCTCCATGGATTTTAATACCTACTCTGAATTTTTCTTTTGTTTCCTTTACTGCTTGCTCAATATACAGATTGAATAACATCGGGGAGAGGCTACAACCCTGTCTTACTCCCTTCCCAACCACTGCTTCCCTTTCATGCCCCTCGACTCTTATAACTGCCATCTGGTTTCCGTACAAATTGTAAATAGCCTTTCGCTCCCTGTATTTTACCCCTGCCACCTTTAGAATTTGAAAGAGAGTATTCCAGTCAACATCGTCAAAAGCTTTCTCTAAGTCTACAAATGCTAGAAACGTAGGTTTGCCTTTCCTTAATCTTTCTTCTAAGATAAGTCGTACGGTCAGTATTGCCTCACGTGTTCCAGTGTTTCTACGGAATCCAAACTGATCTTCCCCGAGGTTGGCTTCTATTAGTTTTTCCATTCGTCTGTAAAGAATTCGTGCTAGTATTTTGCAGCTGTGACTTATTAAACTGATGGTTCGGTAATTTTCACGTCTGTCAACACCTGCTTTCTTTGGGATTGGAATTATTATATTCTTCTTGAAGTCTGAGGGTATTTCGCCTGTTTCATACACCTTGCTCACCAGATGGTAGAGTTTTGTCGGGACTGGCTCTCCTAAGGCCGTCAGTAGTTCCAATGGAATGTTGTCTACTCCGGGGGCCTTGTTTAGACTCGGGTCTTTCAGTGCTCTGTCAAACTCTTCACGCAGTATCGTACCTCCCATTTCATCTTCATCTACATCCTCTTCCATTTCCATAATATTGTCCTCAAGTACATCGCCCTTGTATAGACCCTCTATATACTCCTTCCACCTTTCTGCTTTCCCTTCTAAACTTAGAACTGGGTTTCCATCTGAGCTCTTGATATTCATACAAGTCGTTCTCTTATCTCCAAAGGTCTCTTTAATTTTCCTGTAGGCAGTATCTATCTTACCCGTAGTGAGATAAGCCTCTACATCCTTACATTTGTCCTCTAGCCATTCCTGCTTAGCTATTTTGCACTTCCGGTCGATCTCATTTTTGAGACGTTTGTATTCCTTTTTGCCTGCTACATTTACTGCCTTTTTATATTTTCTCCTTCCATCAATTAAATTCAGTATTTCTTCTGTTACCCAAGGATTTCTACTAGACCTCGTCTTTTTACCTACTTGATCCTCTGCTGCCTTCACTACTTCATCCCTCAAAGCTACCCATTCTTCTTCTACTGCATTTCTTTCCCCCATTCCTGTCAATTGTTCCCTTATGCTCTCCCTGAAACTCTGTACAACCTCTGGTTCTTTCAGTTTATCCAGGTCCCATCTCCTTGAATTCCCACCTTTTTGCAGTTTCTTCAGTTTTAATCTACAGGTCATAACCAATAGATTGTGGTCAGAATCCACATCTGCCCCTGGAAATGTCTTACAATTTAAAACCTGGTTCCTAAATCTGTCTTACCATTATATAATCTATGTGATACCTTTTAGTATCTCCAGGGTTCTTCCATGTATACAACCTTCTTTCATGATTCTTAAACCAAGTGTAGCTATGATTTAGTTATGCTCTGTGCAAAATTCTACCAGGCGGCTTCCTCTTCCATTTCTTAGCCCCAATCCATATTCACCTACTGCGTTTCCTTCTCTTCCTTTTCCTACTGTCGAATTCCAGTCACCCATGACTATTAAATTTTCGTCTTCCTTCACTACTTGAATAATTTCTTTTATCTCGTCAAACATTTTATCAATTTCTTCATCTGCAGAGCTAGTTGGCATATAAACTTGTACTACTGTAGTAGGCGCGGGCTTCGTGTCTATCTTGGCCACAATAATGCGTTCACTATGCTGTTTGTAGTAGCTAACCCGCACTCCTATTTTTTTTATTCATTATTAAACCTACTCCTGCATTACCCCTATTTGATTTTGTATTTATAACCCTGTAATCACCTGACCAAAAGTCTTGTTCCTCCTGCCACCGAACTTCACTAATTCCCACTATATCTAACTTTAACCTATCCATTTCCCTTTTTAAATTTTCTAACCTACCTGCCCGATTAAGGGATCTGACATTCCACGCTCCGATTCGTAGAATGCCAGTTTTCTTTCTCCTGATAACGACGTCCTCTTGAGTAGTCCCCGCCCGGAGATCCGAATGGGGGACTATTTTACCTCCGGAATATTTTACCCAAGAGGACGCCATCATCATTTAATCATACAGTAAAACTGCATGTCCTCGGGAAAAATTACGGCTGTACTTTCCCCTTGCTTTCAGCCTTGGCAGTACCAGCACAGCAAGGCCGTTTTGGTTGATGTATGTACACGAATTTGCCAGGTTACAGATGTTCACTTGCACATTCGCTCTTCAGTTTTGTTAAGTTTAATGGATTGAATTAATCTTTGGTGTTTTATTGCAATTAATACCTTAGTTGGTGAAGAGATATGTTTCGATTAGTAAATTATACATGCCTAGTTTTTAAACACTCTAAGCATTGTGTACTCTACTGAAGTTATTGATCTGGTATTTTGTTTGCCTGGCAAATATATAGAACAGAGTAGTAATGAAAATCAAACAAAAGTAGTAAAAGTACAAATTGTTATTTATTAAAACAATTTCATAATACTTTACTTTCATAGCAGTTCAGATAGCGGTTGTTATTGAAAATTATTTAAATTGTTCAAGAAATGTGTCCATAATTTTTTTTATTTGTTGTCAGTGTAAGACTTCTTGTCAGCAATTTTCTTAATTGCTCAATAGTCCCAGAATGATGTGTACAGGCAGCTCTTTAACTGTCTCCAGGTCAAATCAGATAATCAGAAATAATTTCTTTATAAATAATGAAGCAATGATAACATTAACAGTAGTCCGTAATATTGAAATCTTAAATCTGTCTTGTTGAAGCCAGAGTTGGAACCAATTTTGGATAAACTCCTAATATTCATTAGAAATGAGTTACTAGTATAATATTTCCTCCCAAGCTTTTCATTAGTGTTCACCAGATTCTCTGTTTGTTAACTCAAAATAGAGGAAAGACTGAAGAGTTCTTAAGTGATGCCAAGTACAAGCAATTTAATTGTTCTCACCACTTACTGTACCGAAATTGAGTGGATTGTGATTTTATAAAATTTGATTATTGTATTTTAATGTGGAAAGGTCACTTATTTTTTAATTAAAATGGTTTGTGTTATTTAGTAATCTAGTGGTATACACACGTTTGCTGTGCAGTTTGCACTTGGGGTTTGGGAGAGGGTTAATAAAACTGCTTTGACTATTTCCCAGTCATTCCTTCATGAATAGTGTGTCGGGGGGGGGGGGGGGGAGGAAATCATTAAAGTAACAGTGAAAGGCATTTTTCCACTTGCTTCTGATGGAAGGTTCCCAATTACAAATAGAGACTTTGTTAGGAACTCATGGGCCACCAATTTTTGCCATGCTTTGTAGTTGCTGCAGAAGTACTACTAATAAATTCGGTATCATAAGGAAGAACATCTCATTGCCAAGTTTTGCAAAAGCAGATCATGTGAAAATTGCACAGGTAAAAGCTCTGACACATTTCTTCAGTCTAGTGTGTAAATGCACAACCCTTAGGAGGAAATATATTGATGAAAAATCTTTTCCTATAACATGATCACTTAGAGTGAATGCAATTACGTGCATAGTTGACTATACCGTTCTGTAATATTTTAATCCATGAATCATCTGCATTATTGAAATATTGTCCATGGTAACAGATGATCTTCTTACTAGTAGACTTCATTCTCAAAAGATTCACATTCTTATCAGATACCAGCATACGAATGAAATTGCATATCGAGTGTCTTTCTAAATGAAGAGACTGCAGGATGTATAGGGTGAAGAAAAATTTGCGCTCTCAGGCTTTGCAGCGTGATTCCTCACGTACTTAAAATGTCACAAAAATTTGCCCTGCACATATTTCCAGCAGTAAATGGACATTAAAGCTTGGCCAATCGGGCAACACAGGAATCACATGTACGGTAACTACCTCTGTCAGCATATAGGAGTAGTATTGCACAGCTGCTGCAGTGGATAACGTATTAGGTTAGCATCGATGACGTCAACTGGGTCTAGGCGTACTTGTTTTTATTTGCCAGTTCGTGGTTAACACGCCTTTAGTCGCAGCAGGCTGTTGCATCTATTGTGCATCACCTCTTTTAGCTTCAGTTCTACTTGATTTATCCCCATACTGCTAGCTATGAAATGTTAGCTTTTGAATTGTACTTTTCCCTATTGACAGTGGACATGATGTTTCCAAATTTACATTGACAATGATGATGTAGTATTGGTGGTGGTGGTGGTGGTGGTGGTGGTGGTGGTGGTGGTGGTGGTGGTAGAAGCAGCAGCAGCAGCTGTAGCAGCACGTGAAGGTACTTACTAAACAGCATGCGCTTGTCAGACTCGGTGTTGGAAGGCATAATTATTGGGTCCATGGTGATAATACTTACAAAATGGTAATAAAGTTTGGAAATCATTTGCAAAGCTTGTTACGAACCCTCCTGAAGATGTAAGGCCCTAATGAAATACGGTGGACCTGTACGCAGTAAGAATAATAGATGGTAGTAATTGATGGGGCCATTGGGAGGGGGGGGGGGGAGTACACAGATAACTAGATTGGAATCTAGTAGATAAAGTAGTATGGAACAGTTTGCATCCACGATGTGCAAAAGGCTTCTTTTAAAGCCGAACAATGAAAACTATTGTATTTCCATTTCAGTGTTTGAAGTGCATAAGTGCAAGTGTTTCGTAGACGACTCGCTGTAAGATAATTAAGATGCCAGATACTGTACCACGCAGACTATGTTTAACAAATAAAAACAAGTACACCTTGACCCAGAATTGAACCCTTGACTTCCTGCATACTAACCCAAAATGTTATCCACTGCACCAGCTTCACAGTGCTAATAATATATACTGGCAGTGTTTATGTAATCAGTGTTGCCAGATTGTCAATCTTTAATGTCTATTTACTGTTGTAAATGTGTGCGGGACAAAATTTTGTGACAGGCATTTTTGTATTGCTAGTATGTAAGGAATCGTGGTGCAAAGCCAGTGTGTGTGAATTTTTTTTCACTTAGTATTTCTCATTGTTAAAGTGGTTTGTGTAACCAGACTCAGTAATAATCTTTTCCTAAAGAGGGCAGACTGCAATTCTGTCTAAAACAGTAGCTGTCATATATCCTTAGCTGGCAAACTTCATCTGTATTCAGAGGATGTGCCTGCTAAAATTAATGTACAGTAATTTGTCAAAGTTCACTTAATCCTGATGGTGCTAGAGCAGGTGAAGTTTGATCAGGTGCCAAAAATTGTCCTAAATTTGTCAGTAACTCCATTCAGGAGCTTTACTCAACAGACAAATTAGTCCAGAGTATTAATGACACACTTTTATCTTGTGCAAAGAGAAGATACTGTCATTGTGCTGGGCTCTGAGCCAAGAAAAATCTGGAAATAAAAAATATTGCAGCCAGGGTGCGTGCTTATGGTTAAAATTGGATAACTTATTGTGCCATCACCCTTGCTGTTTAGGAAATCGTGTGCACCAAAGGGAGTGTGAATGGCTGGAGATCGACAATTTTATGAGGCAGTAATATTTCTCCAGCTAAAAAGAAGTGATAAGATAGTGCTTCACGTGTTGAGATTAAGTTCATGTTTAAATTACTTTTGTGGCAAGAGGATAACCCAATAATCTATATGTGATGTAGATTGTATAACCACTTTTTTTTTTACAAGAGGCCATAATTTCAAATAGCTATGGACTTGTCCAAAGTTTAGATGAAGATTAGACCAGTCAATGTACCTGTCAATTTCCTAATATTTGTGTCTGTGGTAGGCCTGCTACAGACGTTTTAGAAATAGTTGGAGTTTCCTTTGTTAATTAGTCTGTTGAAATAGTGGGGAGGCACTCTCTCTGCCATTTTTTTTTTTTTGTGTGTGTGTGTGTGTGTGTGTGTGTGTGTGTGTGTGTGTGTGTGTGTGTGTGTAAGATAGTGATTTTTTTATATAGTTTTAAAGTCTGTTATTGAATTATTGAAGGAATTGATTAATGCTTACAGTGCAAAAATGGACTCTGCACATAAAGAGTTCCAGAGGGCTATTGAGGCTGCTATTTGTCGGTATGTTCCTGAGCGAGGGGTTCTTAGTGTTATTTCTCGAAGTGAACAATCAAAGAAAAGATCTCAGATGCTTCAAGAAATGCATTTTCGGAACCTCACACAGAAGGTTCTCTTGCTCAAACGCACCGAAGAAGCAGCTAGGCAACTAGAGTCTACGAAGCTGCAGAATGTTGGGGGGTGAGTAAAAGCAAATTTCTTGTTGGTCCTATGGTATTACCCTATTTCAGAAATTGGTGTACAGCTCTTCATGCTAAAGGTAAATAACTAAACAGTTGAATGCAGAAGTGTGTAAATAATTACGTCATTTGTGTGTTTGAAAGAAGTAGATGATCCTACATTTACTTCTGTTACTAGTGTTATCAAATCCATATTACGTTCTACTACATATAAATTTATTACTGACCTAATACGTTTATTTTCATGTTAAAGTGTAAATTTTCCTGGTCTGACAGTACGTAGACCATGTGGTTATTTATGTAATAATAAAACTTCACTGTTGAGTTGTGTGCAGATGAATATTGTGTATCTTCTTAATCAGAAGATTTTTTGGTGTCCTTTTGTTAGCATACAGTATGAAGCATATTGAGGGAAGACTTCAGAGTTTCGGCTGTGTAACAATTGTTTTTTAATGTGTTAGTGGTATGAACATTCCAGCTACCGCAACACAAAATTTCAGTAGTACAGTGGGTAACTGCTATCTCATCTGCAGCCAACAATTCACTGTAGAAGATACAGGATAAAATGCCAATTCTTGTCTTAGTATAAATCTGTAAAGCTTGATGCTTACACAAAGTGGAGTTAACTGTCTGTCTGTTGCTTTTTCATTTAAATAAGACCTGAAACTCGGTTTTCTGATAAGATGGTTAATAAGCCTTAAAGATTAACTGCAAAGTAGTGATTGCCGTACACTTAATGGGTGAAGCAGAACACTCTAAAGCACTTTCTCTAGGTATTCATGTATTGTCCCCACTCATTCTATATGTAAAGCAAAAGAAATATATTAAGATCAGCAGTCTAGTGCACAGAACTTAATGGAGTCAGTTTCTTTGCGAAGTCTTCAAATTGCTATAGTATTGTTAAAAAGTCTGTACCTTTTCCAGCAACAAAGTAATCCTTATCCAGTTCGAAGTGCAGCAATGGGCTGACAGATGTCGGCAGAAATTTATCAGGGAGGAGACAAAATCCTAACATTGGCATTTTTGATACAGCTGATGGTCCAGCGAGTTCCAACATTGCCATGCCCCAAGTATTAATTTTGGTAGAAAGTATACAAAACTAATATAAGGATTCATAATTCTTCATTTAGTACGTTACGTTACTGCGAAAGCCAAACGTGTTGCATATATAGTGGCGAATGCAATCTTCTGATATTAATATAAATATCAGTGCTACTGTTTTTTCAGTAATCTGAAATTGTATTGTAACGTAATTACATCCAGGATAACAAGCAAGTTAAGATGTATGTAGAAAATATTGACAAAGAAATTATTATATTCCAGTAATGTTAGGCTGACACTGACATTACAAATCTGTAATGTAAAAATTCTGAACAATTAAGAAAATTTTGTTGGACACAACAAAAATAAGCAACAAAAAACATTTAAATGGAGGAATCAACTTTATTAAAAACTTGTTTCTCTTTGTTGACATTTTGTTTGCTTACCATACTTAATACCTGACTGTGTTAACGGTTTCCTTGCAATATTCCCATCCTTTCTATTTTTATTATTGATTATTGTAACTAAAGTCGAATAAAATATTTTGAAAGCTAAATTTTTTGGTTCTGTGTCTACAGTGATACTTAAAAAAAAAAAAACTTGGCGGAGGGTACCCAGTACAACTACTAGACATTTTTCTTTCCTATTTGACTTGCAAATAGAACCAGGTAAAAATGACTGTCTATATGGCTTTTTATGAGCCCAGATTTTTCATATGTTAACCTTCAAAGTTCTTATGCACAGTGTATGTTGTAGGCAACAGAATTATTCTGCAGTCAGCTTCAAATGATGGTTGTGTTAATTCTGTCAATAGTGTTCCTAAAAAAGAATGTCACCCTCCCTCCATGGATTCCCATTTAGTTCCCTGAGGATCTCCTTGGCACTTGAATTTTCGTTAAAAGCTGCCAGTAACAAATCTAGCAGTCCGCCTCTGAATTGTTTATATGCCTTCCTTCAATCTGATCTTGTACAGGTTCCAAATATAGCAGTAATCAAGGATAGCTCGCAGTAGTGTCCTATATATGGCCTTCTTTACAGATGAACCACACTTTCCTATAACTCTCCCAATGAACCAAAGTCGACCATTTTCCTTCCCTACCACAGTTCTTGCATGCTTGTTCCACTTCATATTGCTTTGCAGCGTGTTGTCCAGATATTGAAGTGGCAGGACTGTGGCAAGCAGGACACCAGTAATGCTGTATCTGAATATTACCGGTTTGTTTTTCCTACTCATCTATATTTTTTAACATTTAGAGTTAGCTGCCATTCCTCACATCAACTAAAAATTTTGTCAAACTCATATTGCATCTTCCTACAGTCACTTAACTTTGACACCTTACCGTGTACCACAGCATCATCAGCAAACAACTACAGATCGCTGCCAATTCCGCCCATCAAATCATTTATGTGTATGGAGGAATAATTGGAAAAAGGTACTGTGTCAAACGCTTTCCAGAAATCTAAAAATATGGAATCTGACGGTTGCCCTTCACCCGTAGTTCACATTGTATCGTGATAAAAGGGCAAGCAGAGTTTTGCACGAGCAGTGCTTTCTAAAACCATGTTGATTAGTGGATGTAGGCTTCTCAGACTCAAAAAAAAAAAAATTATTATACTCGAACTGAGAATATATTCTCAGCAAACCAGAGTTAGGGTTTCTTGTTCTTTTGCCCTTCATATACACAGTAGTCACTTGCACTTTTTACAGTGGACATTGTGCTGGGCTAGTGATTAATGATACATCAAAGCTAAAAAGACGGCCAGTGCCGTTGAGTATTGTTTCTCCATGCAAGGGATGCTTATTACTATGTTGTCCATAAAGGAGTCTGTTTAATGGTCAAATGACGGTATGTTTGTACAGCTCTCCTGTGTGAACAATTACTTGGAAAAAGTCTAACCCAGAACCAGTTTTAGACCAAATGAGGGAAATCTCCCAAATCTGCCCTCAAATTGGCTGGTGGAACACTTTTTAACAGTCCAGGAATGAACTGAGGTGGTCCTCACTTCTTCAGTTTGTCCTCTTATTATGCAGTCACACCAACTGGACTGAAGAATTCTTAGCAAGGCTGACTTTGGAACTGTGTTGCACCCAATAGGGTTAGTTTGCAATCTCTGGGAAGACATCTTTTACAGTATTTTTCCTATCCTCTACCACAGAAAACACTGTTACCCTTCTTTAATTGATGTGTTTAGCTCCCAAGATAAAGTATAAATGTACACAGTTATACTATAGCATGGTTGTGTTCTCGAGTAGGTGCTACAACTCTGCTGTATAAAACTGAATGTGTATTTAGCAAGTCATCACAAGTCATCACAAGTCATCTTCATCCACAGAAAATGGTAAATTACTGTTAGATTGCATTATGCGATCTGTTGTTTGATAAGGGCTGTACGAGGAAATGGCTGAAAAAATTGAAGACACTATTTTGGCATGGTTCTGAGAAGTTTTGCATTCATCTTAATGGCAGAACAGTGCCAAAACTGCCTCCTCAGCGAGGAACTGGCATAATTTCCTGTGGACAGTGAAATGACCAAAAGACTGAAGATGCAAAGTGATTGCTGAAGTCACAGTATTTCCCGATGGGATCAGCAGTGTTAAACCTGCATTTCAGTATTCAGTGCTAGAAGAACGGGAGATTACTGTGGTGAATAGTCTGTAGTCAGATTCCATGAGGATGGAAGGCTCCCCCCACCCCTCGTCCCTTGTGGATGCCTTAGGTCAATCAGCATTCTTTTTGCAGGCAAGTAGAAAAGCCCAAGTTAATTTCTTATTGGATCACTAGGGGCCAGTTACTGAAACAGGTAACTAAAATTATTGAATAAAATTACACCTGTTGATATTTTTTACTTCTTCTCCTCCTCCTTCAAGTCTTAGGCCAGCTGCAGACCCATTTCATTTCCACAAGGTAGAATTACAGGAATTTCTTAACTGATGGTCTTGTAATTGCACTAAACATTTTTGTTTGAATGATGGACTAAAGAGGCATTAACTGGATAATCTTGTTCCTTGGTGATTATAAGTGCATTTGAGGCACACAGAGAAAGTTATATTTTAAAGGAAATGTAAAACGTATACTGGTTTTGCACTAAAAACAGATTTGCAAAATTAGCAGTATAGAATGAGAAAATGAAAACATTATCTGTAGAGACAAGTATCTTAATCAGTCAATTCTGTTCAAAGATTGAAAAAACAGTTTCTTCTTAAAAGTTATCAGCAGATATTTTTGCAAAAAAATCAGAAATTTTTGGTACTATAACAAAAGCATCCAGAAGAAAGTGTTTTAACCTCTGGGTTGTAAGTGTGTGTTCTGTAAGTGTTAAGTGGCTTCTCATCGTGAAATAATTTATTTTGTTACAATTTTTTGCGAGCTGTATCGTGTGTGTCCACTAGGACCATCGTAAAATGATTGTTGGCTCGAGAGTGCAGTTCCTGAACATAAAAGAATCTGGCAGTCAGGAAATTTAGGAAATAGTTATTCAATAGATGTCGAATTTTTGCATTATGACAAAATCATAGATGTTATTAATCGACACTAAAATACACATTTGAAGATCAAAGAATCTCAAAACTCTCAAAGTAACAAATTTTCTTCTAGACACAATGACAATGTTTTTAATCATGATCAGCCATACACTGGCCACCTTCAGAATTTTCAATAGAAAAGAAGAAAGTCTACATTTAAATCTTTAATATTTTAGTCAGTTCTGCTTCAAACTGACATTTAAGTAAAAAACCTCTTAGCACATTTAGTGTATGCTTAAATGAAATGTAACATTTCAGCTAACAGTTCGAGGTAATTGGTTAACAGTTTGATGAACTTTGACTGATATGCTTCCATGATGTACCTATCACACTATTGGAAATGTTAAAATAAAAGTTTGGCAATGCTATATTCTCCTATTCAATCTGAATTTTTCTTATCACTGTTGAAATTAATGAATGTTACTTGGTGTGAGTAAAATTACAAAAGCATTGAACACATCTTTTTTTAGTGGTAATGCAGTGCAAGTACAAAATTAGCGATTTGTGAAAACCTGTTAAAAGCTAATTTCTTATAATATTGGTGAACCACTTCTAACAGTATAGGCTTAGTTGTGAGACTTTTGGGTGTGGTAATTCAGGAGGTATGAAAATTTGAAATGCACTCCATTTTGTGGGTTGTTCATAAAAATATGCTGTTTCTGTTAATTTGCCATAGGTGTGTAAAACAGTGCAGTGTGTGTGTGTCAGTACCGATTAAAGTGGAGACAGAAGAAATTCCACATGTTTTATGGGAATCTTTGAATATCTGAAGATTAGAGTAATATGCATATTAAGAAACTGGCTGAACTTGTCATTTGATGTGGCTTCACCATGGGATGAGACATGTTAGAATTTAAACTGTATGATCAGTATGAAAAAGTACTTTCTTTAATCTTTTGTTTTCAGAGTAGATACAGAGCACAAGTTTGATAAAATGTAAAATATTGATTTCCAAAATATAATATACTGACGAGAATAGTGAATTGTTTCCTTCTTTCCAGTTCAAAGTATAGTGATGTGTTAACAGTTTCTTTCCTCAAAAGTTTCATGATGTGTAACTCATTCTATACCACATTCCAAAATTACTGGATAAGGTTTCCAATTTTTGATTCAAATAATTCTGTATGTTCTGTATCAGGGTGTGCTGAATTGAGATAATTGTTCAACAGTTACTGTTTTCCAAGTTAATGTTTATACAGTTGATATGACACATCTTGAGACATCAAGAATAAGTTTATGAAAAGGAAAGTCACTACTCACCATATAGCATAGAAGCTGAGTCGCAAATAGGCACAACAAAAATTCTGTCACAAATAATGCTTCTGACCATTAAGGCCTATGTCAACAATAGACTGCAGTCTCAGGCACACTGCAGTGTGGTTTCAGTTGCTTGAGACTGCGGTCGTTTTTGTGAGGTGTGCGTGTGTGTCATCTATTGTTGAGAAAGGCCTTAATGGAAAAAAGCTTTATTTATGACAATTTTTTTGTTGTGTGTCTCTGCAACTCAGCATCTCCACTATATAGTGAGTAGCAACTTTCCTTTTCATAATATTTTTACATTCCGTCCAGAATTTTCCATTGTTTGAAGAATTAGTTTATAATAGAGCAAAGTGTGGAAGGGTATGTTACAGACAAATGTTTGACTATAGGAAGCAGATTCAATTGGATATACTTTTAAGCCCTTATGCAGACAGGAGGCTTGCATGGAGAAGTGCAACAAATTTCTGTGGACTGAATACTGAAAAAACGTCAGTTCATTTATGTGGTCAAACTCGCCTCAAAGAATCTTCCAACGTCAAACAGTGTTTGACGAGAAATAGTCATTTTTTTTTATACAGCAGTACTCGGTTGCTAGGCAGTTGACCATAAACCATAGGAATGTACTATGTTTAGCACTCATGGAAGTTTGCAATCATTGTTAGTAATTCAGCATAAAAGAATTCATTTTTTAGTGAATTCCATTATGGTGTAGTGTGGGCATTCAAAATGAGTTAACGATACTTTATTTACAAAGTAGCCCTGTAGTGTATTACCGAGTGAGGTAGTGCAGCGTTCTGCAAGCTGAACTCATATTAGGGAGGAGAGAAGTCCAAATCTGTATCTGACTGTCCAGATTTGGTTTTACTGCAGTTTCCTTAACTTGCTAGAGCAAAATGCCGTGATGTTCCCTGAGGAAAGGTCATGGCAGATTTCCATCCCCATATTTTTGTAGTACAAGCTTATACTCTGTTTCTAATGATCTCACTGTCAATGCAGTGTTAAAACTCCTATCTTCCTCCCTCCCTCCCTCCCTCCCTCCCTCCACTTCAGAACATGCCCAGCTTTTGAGAAGCATGGTTTCTGGGCAGAATCATCCCATCTTACCAATGAGAAGGTGAAATATTGCAGTCTAACACTAGGTTCAGAAATTAATATGGGGTATCAGCTCAGTGATGTGATTAAGAGCAATCACATGGTAAAATATTTAAAAGGTATGTTCCAGTTATTGGAAATTAAGCCTTTACAAGTTTATCTGTGTTGCGAACAAGATCTTAGCATGCACTTACATAATCAGCATATTTAAATTTGAAATGGTACTTTTGATTTAGCCTTAAAGGTATGTAAAAATTGACATTAACCTTCATTTTGTCTGTCTTAAAACTGGAGCTCTTTTTAATTAGTGAACCTGTAGAGGCTTGAAAATGTGGCATAAATTTTGGTGAAATTAGCACCTAATTTTTGTTTATGAACAATCAATATAAAAATTTAAAAAGATGTCATGCTAAGTGCCTGAAGACCAAACCGTATCAAAAGTCGAAACATTAATACTTTGAAATTGACTGTTTAAAAAAAAATTGATGGTTGAGGAGCTTTCTGACTGGTATATTCACTTTTGTAAAATCTTAAGAGAAATTTTCTATGGATTTGTCTGTTTCTTTCTTTTGCCTGTATTTAAGCTTTCAACAAAAGGTAGATTATGTTGAAGCAGCAGCATTTTCCTGCTGGTGAAGTGAGTGCTTCCTCGATATGAAGTGTTTCTCGACATTATTTTTTTCCCCACTGAGGTCAACAATTAAAATCCTGCAGAATTGTAATTTTGACCTTTTGTTAGCATTCATAGTCTTGTGACCCATACTCAACAATGCTACAGTTAGAATTGACAATGCTCAAAGTGTACAAGTAGAACTGAAAATAACTCTGTTAGAGGAAGAATTTCAGAACAGTCAAAATATGTTGACAGGTTTTGTTTTTCAA
Source organism: Schistocerca nitens (assembly GCF_023898315.1). Lineage (NCBI taxonomy): Eukaryota > Metazoa > Arthropoda > Insecta > Orthoptera > Acrididae > Schistocerca > Schistocerca nitens. The sequence continues at coordinate 498,016,854 of NC_064614.1, read as the reverse complement.
TCACTGTAGTGCAAAATACAGGCACGTGCAGTTGGTCACAACTGTAAACAAACCAGAACTAAAACAGCCAAAAGAGGGGACTGGTGTGAAGAAACAACACCCGCCTCCCCCTTACAGGGTGACAACCTATTCCTGTCATCTGTCACGCATGGTTGTGGGTTTCATTGATCCATTTTGATGATGGGAGTCATAATTGAACGCTGTTGTAGGCAAAGATTTGCATCTTCATTCATTTGTTTCAAAACAAGAGAAGGAATAACTAGCAATGCACAACACAGAGCATTCAGTAATGGGTATGACAGAATTGCTTACTGATTTTGGCGGTGTTGCAAATGAGTTATTTCATGCCAATCTTCAGCCAGTATATGATGAAACTGCAATTCAAAACACTCACCATCTAAAACTATCATGTTAAGTGTCAATATTATATCAACTCTTGAACTGCAGTTAGCAAGGTTAATGTATGTATTTTTTTGTTCTAAGAGGCTAAGTGTCACGACTCAGTCCTATGTTATATTACACTGGGTGCATCTTATACAGAACATTCAACTGCCCACAACTGGCATGATACCATAGCATCACATGCACTGATAAGTTGTTGATTTCATGTTTTATATTTTGTAAACATGTTCTTATGTGTACTATCTTTGCAAATTGGGTTTCAAAGGATATGGTGCATTACTAGTAACCAAAATTGGTTAAATTTTTTCATTTTGTGCAGAAAATAAAGCTACTTCAGTTTCTCTGATAAAACAGTCTGGGTACAGTTTGCTACAAAATACCATATCTTAGGTAATTTTGCACTTTGAGACAGAATTTACATCTTTAGTCTGATTTATTCCAAAATATGAATTTCTTGGGTCCCTACTAATATATAAAGAATTGAAAGCTAACACGTTGCAGTGCATGGAGCCTTACATTGTTCGAACACAAATTTTATAAACATGAATTGTATACTATTACTACGGATGTCTACAAAGGAGCTTCACTAAAAGATAGTGAAATGATACGTAATATCAAAGCTGCCAGATAAGTTAGATCATCAGTTGATTCAATGAAAAAAATTGAACACCAACTCCTAATCCAGGTGACTTCAAAAGAAAATTTAAATGATGTAGTTCTGATAAGGTACATCCAGCTATGTTTGTGTAGAGGGAAGTTGAAATTTGAAGGACTTGGAAATAATTGCTACTAGTATAAGGTCCTGGGTCGAATGCAGATAATTGAAATGTGTAAAAGTAACAACTAGCCATGTAGTTAAGGTGTTGGAACAGTCAAGGGGCACATAAACAGGATTGGAAACATTGCTGAGCTGATGTAGAGCTAATTGCAGTGACACTCTCTTATGAGTACATCATTCTGGCTGGCTGTATTTACCTGGTGTGGCAGCTTGGTAATAAATTCATAACTGCACAATGACAAACTAAGGTAGTACAGTGGAAAAATAAATTCCAGAAGGGAAAAAGTTGAAGTGCCTTAGCAACAGCATTGGCACAATCTCCCATCATCCCACCCCACCCTACTCCAGTCAAACTACTCTAGATAAATTGTGTGATTGTTTTTACAGTAAGGTCATGCCTCTTTACATTTCTCATCCTTGTCAGTGAGTTTGGGTTAATCATCCGTTGCCTGGATTTCAGTAACATTACCACCATTCTTTTCTTGTTAACTTTTGTGCAGCCAACTATAAAATATGCAAACAAATTTGCATCTGTCACGTGTCACTTTAATGTACTGTATTTGCCATATTAATATTGTAAAAGTTTTACAGTCACCTCATGTAATGCATGAATGTTGAAACTCGGCATTGCCTGCCCCTAGCAATAGGGGTTGACAGTTTTATATGCAAATATTTTGAATTCTGAAACATTCATATATCCTTAACAGTAATCATTTCTTGGAAGCTGTTCTTTGCTCTAAAAGTTTGGTAACGATTTCATAGCTGTTTAATCTGCCATAAGAAAGTACAGTTTGCCCAAAAAAAGGGGAAATGAGCATATGGCATTGTTGGCTGGGAACCCCATCTGGGGAAGTTCGGCTGCCAAGTGCAAGTCTTATTTCATTCGATGCCACATTGGGTGACTTGTGCACCGGTGATGAGGATGAAATGATAAAACAACATCCAGTCCACAAGCAGAGAAAATCTCCAACCCGGCTGGGAATCAAACCTGGGCCCACTTGCATTATAAGTGTGTCCTCAAAGTCTGAATGTGCAACTTAATGTTTCAGTGTCTGTTGCGTGCATAACATTGTTTTTTATCTTGCTTGTTTAATCATTAAAATTCCTTTTTCCTGCAAAGGCAAAACCATCTTTTTTCAGCATCATGTGTTGTAAAATATTTTGAACACTGGATTACAATCATATTAATCAACTCAGTTATCTTCTCCTTAACAAGTCTGCTATCAACAACAACTGAATTTATTTAATTATATATAAATGCATTTACATTTTTGTGCATACCTGTGATAGCTTTACATGGCCTTACGTATGGTAAATGATTTGGAGAAGGGAAAAAAGTGGGATTTCTCTAGTGACTTGAGGGAGCTGAGTTCCAGTGTGTTTCTAATAGGAGATGAAGCCTTTGGATCCACCCGCTTCTCATTCATAAACAGCAGATAAAAGTACTTTGTTTTATAATAGGAAGCCCCGCATTGAATTAGACAATGCAGTGTCCTGTTTCAAAGGTTACTTCAAAAACATGTTTGAAACTAGCGCCTTGAATGATTTCAATAATTTCCATTTATTTATGTACTCAACACATCCCTTCTAATTGAATACCATGTTCTTTCAGAGCACCAATTTTAAACAAGCCACATTGTGTTGAATTTACTGTGTCAGAAATCTCTATACTTCTATTATCAGCTCTGTAAGTAGTGCAGCAGTACACATTTACTGTCAGTGGTCTCATATTTAAAAAGTCATTGATCGTTAAATGCTTCATTAAGACGTGTGTTTCTGAGTCCTTAAAATGAACACCTACAGTTAGTTGTTTGATAGTACAGTTTATTACTGCATTCAGTATGTAGTTTAAACTCAAAACATAAACCTTGACTCTGATGCATCAAAACACAGCTCACATTCAAAGAATTGGTTCGTCCATTGCCAAAAATCTTAAGTACTCATTTTCTTCAGTTTATCCCCCTTCCTCCTTGAAACACATTACCACTCATTCAGTTCAGCCATTTTTATTTTTTTAGCCTCTTCAAACTTGCTACTTTTTTGGCACGCTAGATAGCTTCATCCCATTTCCCTTATATCTTAGATCATATAAAATCATCATGTTTCTTTATTTGCAAAATATTGATTCAACCGAAGCATATAATCATTTGGCATCTTAGCAGTTGTGAATTCTATTAAATTCTATTGAACATACTTCTTAATACTTGAATGCAATAAACATAGACAATGCATCTGCGTTCTCTGGCCTTCTGTCTGAAACAGCTTCACTAATGATCGGTGATCATACAGAGACATTGTGGAACAATGCTGAGAGTGCAAAAACTCTTCCAAGCACATTTGAAAGTATTCTCCACAAAATTCAGTTATTTAGGAATGTGAGATGAATATAGACTCAAAAAATTAGTTCCTGTTGGTTTAGTTCAGGTGAATTCCTGTTCAGAGCCGTTAGCTGAATGTTCAAATGCTGAACAATGAACATGAATACTACTACTACTACTACTACTACTACTACTACGACACATGGTGGTAAATAATGCTGAAATGCTTCATACAATTAAAATTGAAAATGCATTATTTGACACATTCAGTAAGAATACTTCTACTACAAAGCTATGTATGGGTGAGAGTGGAACCTGGCATTTGATTACTATTACAATGCACATAGTATTGCTTATGATTAAAGTCAGTAATGACAATATGCATCAGTGGCCAGACATCGGCTGACTTTTACTGTTTTAGATGTAAGTAGTCAAGATGCATAGAAATGTGTGCGGACTTGCAATTACTGAAATACGTACACGTTAGTAGTTATTTGCACAAAGATATTTATAGCCTAAAAATAGAAATGTTCGTCTTTATCAAATCGGATAGAAAACTTGTTGAATGTTCACACTCGGGATGAGAAATTGGGGCACAGGCCTAGACACCTAAGAACTTAGTGGTATATTTCTTGTAAAACTGTTTTGTGAGGATTGCAGAAACATAATCACCTTCCCGTTGCATTCAGTCCGAGGTCAACATGACCAGACTCCCGTGGTGTGCCAGTAGGCTCTCATAAATTGAAATGTTGCCTTCTTTTCACAGCAAATATAGTGTATGTTGCAATGTAGTAGTCTGCATTGCCAAACAAATGAGAAAAATTGGGTGATTCACTTACAGATGCCCATTTTGGTTGGTAGATGTATGAAAGAGTTGTATTAAATATGTCAAGAGAAAGCAATATTGATGCCAACTAAGAGAAAACCATGGGCATGAGAATATTTCACAGAAAATAACATGCTCCATCTCTTATTTGTTCCAGGTATTTTAGTTTCGAAAATCAAAATTCGTTGGGTAGAACTCGCCATTCAAAGAGCCGTGAAATACTTAGTCAGGTATCAATTAATAGTACTTCCTGTAGGTTGTAAATGTGCAGGTATGACTAAGAATAGCAACATGTTACTCATTTTTTAAAGGGTACAGGTGGAATTTTTTTTTATTGTCGTGTTAGGGTTAAACTCTTCTTAACTGTGTCATAAGAACATTGCATGTTAGATTTTCTTTGCAGTAGCTCAGCTGCTGTTATGTTCTTTTACACAGTCTAAAATGTTTTCGGACACGAATATTTTGGCGTTTGAGCTTGCATGGAAGACAAATTACTGTGATGAAAAATGGGTGTCACAGTTTGTAGTTGCTGTAGTACTTATTTTACACTTAAATTATAGAAAACAAATGAAACATTCCATTAAATAAAATAAAACTGTAATCAGTTGCTTACCTCAGAGGTACAAGTATTCGGAGACCTTTAATACTTTTGTGGGCAAAGTCTTGTGCTACATCCATTGAGAATGTACAGTGAAATCTCATTTGCATGTTTTTAAAAGGACCAGAGATTTTGAATATTATAAGCAGGAAAATGTATTAGCAAAATTATCTGATTTGGTAATTATTCGATTTGTTCAATGGTGGAAAATGCGGAATTAGAGGTTACCATATTTATGGTAATAAGAGACATCAAAATGCTATGCATGTTGACATGCTGTCTCAATAAATTGTGATTGAAAAGACAACTTTTCAAGACGATGTCACATCCAAAAATCTCAAAATTGTGCATTGATATATAAGAAGCAAAAATGTATTAAACACGGCAACATTGGCTATATCAAATATATTGTGTGTGTACACTTACGCCATCAGCCAGTTGGAATGCAGAAAAGACAAGAGAACACAACCTCGAGCAACTAAAATCCATGTCTAGCATGTGATGTAGAAAAAATGTGCTAAAATAGTAATTTATATTACTTCTCAGAACAAATGAACATCATTATTAACATATCCATTAGTGAATAACTGCTGGTAACTGAATAGGGGTTGTCATTTCAACACACCACCATTATATTGCACATCATGTTAGCCTACATAACACAGTGACATACCATGTGTAGTCCCATCTTCACAAAGGTTTGAAAACACATCTAATTGTTTCTTTCATCCTAATTTTAATATTGTATTGTCCAGATTAGTTAAAGTGTTAGTCACTACTTTGTTGACTTCAGAACTGAAAACATAACTCAACTGTATCCATTACTTGAGTAGCTTTTGGTGTTGTAGGAACCAGAGTAGGTTCCAGTTCATTCTTGTCTTCTTTGTTGTTGTTTCTCTGCCATCTGTTTCTGCAAGACTTAATCAGTTGTCATGGACTGACTGATGGCAACATCACACTCAACATATTCATCAAAGCTAAGGTATCCACTGTTTTCTTCTTGACTCCATTACTAGCTACCATTGTGTAGCTGCAATTACTTTATTTCCTGGTGTGATGTCTCCTATAAGTATCAGGTGGAAAACAGTCTTCTTGAAGCCTTTCGAGATAGTGCTTTCGTGCACAGAATCCCAGACACTTCTTAAACAATGTGTAGCATCAAAGATTGTATTTCACATCATCTTCTGTACAAGAATCCTCTGGTATTCTTGTTTCAGGCATTTTATAATGCCTTTGTCAAGTGGCTTGTACAGTTGGGAGAAACTAAAACACTACATTTATACTACATAGATTCAACAAATCTTAGGGGTGCACTGCGTATTGATCAATAAACAGTATGATTTTCCTATTTCTAATACCCAACCTTACATCTCAGGAATGCAATAATTGTTCAAATACGGTTGTTCTCACCCCCATGCATTTACAGTAATGCCTTACATTGCAATGTCCTTACGTTGCAATGTCCTTACATTGCAATGACTGCGCATTTTTTGAAACATGGTGAACTCTTTGCCTTCCCAACTATTTGTGGCACAAACTTTTCTGTTCTACTTTCATTTCAACACAGTAAAGATGTCTTTCTAGAAAATTTTCCACTGTGGCATTTTTCTCGTCAGATCATGAGAGTTTGTCTGCATTGAAAATGTCATTGGAACTATACTTTTCTATGATTGATGGAAGAATAATTCTGTGACTGAGCAGTGTCAGTGTTCGTGCTTCTAGAATCACCCGTAGACACGACCACACGCACGCGTACACACACACACACACACACACACACACACACACACACACACACACAAAATGATGTTGGTACTTGAACTCATTGATTCAACCATTGCTTCCTTTGAAATCTATGAAGCCCAACTATTTTACCAAATGATCTGCTGTAGCATTTAATGTTGATGGAGAATGTTCAGTTTATGCAATGTCAACATGCTTCATATGTGGATTTTTGTCCACTTCATGAATAATGTTCCACTTTGCTCAGATTGTCTTTCTATCCATAAAGTACCGGTGTTCTGTTCAACACAGAAAAAAAATCAGACTTAAGAGTCAGTCAAATGTTAAAACAGGAATAAAGAAAAATCAGAGGCTGATTTACTTGCTATTGATGTATTGTTCGGCTTCTACAGAAGTAATTGGAGCAAGTGACAATGTATACAAACTACTTCTGCACGTCATTCCTACCATAGCAAACGATATATGGTTTTCAGAGTTGCCAGCACTAAATAGCACTGTCTCCCTGCACATTACTGTACCACATGGTTGCAAACATCCTACTCCCACCACCCTCAGTACTCTGTGGCCAAAGTTGCAGTGGCCCCAAAAACAGTACCAGTACTGCCAAATTTGAAGAAGCTAAGTGTAAAGGGAAAATGCACAAACAAGTCATTTTAACATGGGTTTTAGTGCAGTTGGGACTGATATTTCCAAAAATGGATGTACTGTATTGGGGAAGAGATGTACTAACAATATTCCACTTTCTGAAAACTTTAAAATGTGTTCCGATACAAAGGTAATTTCGCATTGAGAGTTCATGCTGGGGAGGGGGATGAAATTTATTGGATCTTACTGACAATATAGTAGGTTTTGTTAATTTTTCTGTACTTGTGTTTTGACTAGGTGTTTGAAAACAAAGTTCAAAACAAATACAAAAGCTAATTAAATGGACTAGCAAATAAAATGCATTCACTGGAAAACTATGAAATTGTTGGTTTCTGAATATTATCTCAACTGGTTGTGGTTCCACGTTGTTTCTTTTCATAAGTACAGTCTTACCTTAAGGTAAGTCTTTCCGCTCCCGGGATTGGAATGACTCCTTACCCTCTCCCTTAAAACCCACATCCTTTCATCTTTCCCTCTCCTTCCCTCTTTCCTGATGAGGCAACCGTTGGTTGCGAAAGCTAGAATTTTGTGTGTATGTTTGTGTTTGTTTGTGTGTCTATCGACCTGCCAGCGCCTTCGTTCGGTAAGTCACCTCATCTTTGTTTTTATATATTTTTTCCCCAACTGTTTTGAGCAAGACAAGATTCCATCTCTAGTTAAGATACTGACATCTTTATAACCCACCTTTTTCCCATTGTCCTGACACCATGTAGGCTGTCACATGGAAGGGCCCAGTTCTTGATGAGGGATATTAACATGTACTTAAATGTTGTGACATCATGGAAAGGTAGAGGTAGACAGTAAATAATTGTCGGTTACAAATATTAGCCAACTGCTGCATTGTGACTTTTGGTAGCAGAAGTTGTTTTAGTATATCATTAGAAACTACCTGTTGTACTCTATTGGGTGTTTCACGATGGAAAGTGGTGTAGCAGTGCATGGTCGGAGATGCTTTTCTGGCACTGTAGCAGTTACACACAAAGCAAAGGAAGGACACGAACAGAGTGAGAACAAATGTTTATTATGCTTAATACAGATAAAACACTCACAGTTTTGGCTGGCGTACACAGTCGGTGGTGCCACATACACCTGCAATTTCAGATTATGCAGCATGTCCACAGTTGTTGTGGACACAGTCACTGTGAAGCTTCATTTTGCCTACCAACAGGGTGGAAGTAGGATGGCATGTTGCTGATATGCATCTGGCATCTGGGGCCGGTGATCGCAGTGACCTGCCACACAGTGGTTGTACTCCCAACTTTACCCCACAAGGCAAACCCTCTGCCACACCTTCGTCTGCCTCCACAGGAGGTTGTCTGAAAGGGGGTCCTTCAGTGAGAAGAGGCAACAATGTGAGAGGACAGCATCAATGTTAACCAGCAAAGAGACTGCTGGGGGTGGTATAGAACATCCCTGTGCCAGTATCTGGGCTATTGCTAGTCATATTGGGATTTCCCACAGCAGTATCAGGTGGAGCCTGCATGACAACTCCATGCATCCGTTTCACATTCAGCACATGCAATTAGTGCTTGAAGACAATTTTGTTCCACAAGTGGCCTTTGCATAGTGGTATTTACAGATGCATGCAAGAGATCTGTGTTTCTCAGCCACCAGTCTGCTCGCAATGAAGCGACATCCTTGTGAGAGGGAATGTTCAACCCACGTAACACTCACGTGTGGTTGGAGGAGAACTCACATGCAACAAGAAGCCATGCAGCCCAGAAATGGTTTTCAGTTAATGTATGACACGACATAACTGGGGACCACCTCATCGGACTACTTGTTGCTCCAGTGTTTGACATGTGCAAGCTATCTCAACTTTCTTCAGTAGTATTGCTGCAGTTGTTGAAAGATGCACATAATCACAATGTGATGCTTTTGGCATATGATTTCAGCCAGATGGGGCCCCGTCACATTACAGCCTTGATGTGTCGCCACATGAATGCAACATATCGTCAACATTAGATCAGTCAGGGTGGTCCACTGCATTGGCCAGTGAGATTGCAACACCTCAGTTGCCTGTACTCTGGGGATACAAAATGACACTGGTGTGTGAAATCCTATTGCCAGTGCTGAGGAACTTCCTGCATGCATCATCGCAGCATTTGTAGTAGTCCAGGACATGCCGGTATTTTCCAGGACACCAAATCTTCCATGCATCAGAGGTGTGAGGCCTGTTTCATCCTCGGAAGTCATATTGTCGAACCCCTTCTTTGATGCCTGTCATTGTCTGTTTTTGTTTTTATTTCCTTGTTTCTGCTGTGCTAACAAGGTGAGGTCCCCCAGCAGTGGAATCAACTTTTGAAACTATCTATGTGGTTATATAAGTTAAGATCCTTGGTATCGCATACTGCAACCATTCACACTTGTGGACTGTCATTTAGAAGTAATTGATGAAAAAAAATTTCGGAATTTTGTGTGACACTTAGAGCTTTAAAAAGGCTTGAAACAGATAGTTTGGTTGTCTTTTAATGAATGGGATACTAGCTTCACATGCAGGAGGTTGTAGCTTTGAAGCTTGCTAGTTGCAGAATTTTTTTTTTTTTTTTTATTTTTAAATCTTTATTGAAATGACTTTGATCATAATTTTTATCTATTGATTGGTTGGAAATGAAATTAATTTTCATTTCTTAGTCACATCATTTGAATTGTATCAAGTAGTTAATTTGCTCTAATTTTTCAATTTTTCTTACTGTCATTCTTTTTCCACTTGAAATCTTTGTTCATGTGTTTCTCTTTAATTTTATGTATTGATTTCAGTTTAATTTCTTTTATCATTCTGTTGTTTTGTCTGCATTATTGTATTAATTATACATATCTCTCATTTTGTTTGAATTTCATCTTCGGCGTTATTTTGCCCATAGTGTGTTAGGTATTTAGATTATGTTTTAAATGTTTTTGTCATGATTACCATGCAAAAAAGTTGCATGTCTGGTTACGAAAATTAATTTTTATACCACTGCACAGTCAATATAAATACACACATCAAAAAAAGTTTTGAATCCCCTCGGTTCTGAGAGTTCCGAAACTTGTACAGAAAATTGGAAGAGATCAACATAAAGATCATTTCCGCTCTTTTTTATTGCTCATGAAAACCACATATTGTATATTGTACCACCATACAGAGACCTTCAGGAGTGGTGGTCCAGATTGCTGTACACACCAATACCTCTAATACCCAGTAGCACATCCTCTTGTATTGATGCATGCCTGTATTCATTGTGGCATACTATCCACAACTTCATCAAGGCGCTGTTGGTCCAGATTGCCCCACTCCTCAACGGCGATTAGGTGTACGTACCTCAGAATGGTTGGTGGGTCACGTCGTTCATAAACAGCCCTTTTCATTCTATCCCAGGCATGTTCGATAGGGTTCATGTCTGGAGAACATACTGGCCACACTAGCAATATCATTACCCTGAAGGAAGTCATCCACAAGATGTGCATGACGGGGGTGCAAATTGTCATCCATGAAGACAAATGCCTCGCTAATATGGTTGCACTATCGATCGGAGGATGGCATTCACGTATCGTACAGCCATTACGGCGCCTTCCATGACAACCAGCGGTGTACGTTTGCCCTACATAATGCCACCCCAAAACATCAGGGAACCTCCACCTTGCTGCACTCGCTGGACAGTGTGCCTATGGCATTCAGACTGACCAGGTTGCCTCCAAACAAGTCTCTAATAATTGTCAGGTTGAAGGCATATGCGACTCATCGTTGAAGAGAATGTGATACCAATCCTGAGTGGTCCATTCGCCATGTTGTTGGGCCAATATGTACCGCACTGCATGGTGTCGTTACAGAGATGGACGGGCCAATATGTACCGCACTGCATGGTGTCGTGGTTACAGAGATGGACCTCACCATGGACGTCGGGAATGAAGTTGCTGATCATGCAGCCTATTGCGCACAGTTTGAGTCATAACACAACGTCCTGTGGCTGCACAGAAGTCATTATTCAACATGGTGGTGTTGCTGTCGGGGTTCCTCAGAGCCATAATCCGTAGGTAGTGGTCATCCACTGCAGTCGTAGCCCTTAGGTAGCCTGAGCAAGGCATGTCATTGACAGTTCCTGTCTCTCTTTGTCTCCTCCATGTCTGAACAACATTACTTTGGTTCACTCAGAGACGCCTGGACACTTCCTTTTTGAGAGCCCTTCCTGGCACAAAGTAGCAATGCGGATGTGATTGAACCGCGTTAGTGACCATCTAGGCGTGGTTGAACTTCAGACAACACGAGCCATGTACCTCTTTCCTGGTGGAATGACTGCAACTGATCGGCTAATAGTCACTGCTCATGCCTGGTTGTTTACATCCTTGGGCAGGTTTAGTGACATCTCTGAAAAGTCTAAGTGACTGTATCTGCGATACAATATCCATATTCAACATCTGCAGGAGTTTTGGGAACCGGGGTGATGCAAAACTTTTTTTTCGTGTGTATATAAAATTTGGTCATTTGTTCTTTAACTGGTAGATTGAAATTGTATATTATAATGAATTCATGAAGGTTCCTGGTAGATTAAAACTATGTGCTGGACAGAGACCCGAACTTGGGACCCGGTAGAGCACTTGCCAGTGAAAAGCGAAGGTCCCAAGTTCGAGTCTCGGTCCGGCACACAGGTTTGATCTGCCAGGAAGTTTCAGATCAGCGCACACTCTGCTGAGGGTAAAAATTTTATTCAAGGTAATTGAATTAATGTTTACAAAAATTCCGATTGGAAAAAGAAAACATAAAGAAAATAAAACTAATGAAAAAACTTGATATGGTGATCAAAATAATGTGACAAAGGAATAGAAATTAAAAATTACATTGAAACTAATTAGCTGATTAAACATAGTGATGAGTCATTTTGATAAAGGTTTAAAAAAAATACACTGCACCTGTGAAGCATAGAACCCACAACCTTTTGCATGTGGAGCTATTATACTCTCCACTCCACCACACAACCAGACTACATAATTTTACTTTTCTAATGTTATTGAGGATCACAGAATTAAGAAACTTTTATTGTCAATTACTTGTAAATGAGGGCCTACCATAGTGAGTGGCTGCAGGTTGTAATACCCATACGGTTACATAGGTTAAGATCCTAGGTATCGCACACTGCAGCTTTTCACTCTGATAGGCGCTCATTTACAAGTAATTGTCAAAAAAAAAATTGGAATTTTGTGTAACACTCAGTAGCATTAAAAAAGTTGAAGCAAATAGTCTGGTTAACCTAAAGAACTGTATATCTGGTTTCAAAAAGTCGGTTGCACTACCGGCGACGTCTCCTGGCAAGCATAATCATTTTATTAACCTGTTGGTGTCGTTCCTTTCTTCTCTCTCTCTCTCTCTCTCTCTCTCTCTCTCTCTCTCTCTTCCCCCCCCCCTCTCTCTCTCTCTTCCCCCCCCCCTCTCTCTCTCTTCACCCCCCTCTCTCTCTCTCTTCCCCCCCCCCTCTCTCTCTTCCCCACCCCCCCTCTCTCTCTCTCTCTCTCTCTCTCTCTCTCTCTCTCTCTCTTCCCCCCCCCCTCTCTCTCTCTCTCTCTCTCTCTCTCTCTCTCTCTCTCTCTTCCCCCCCCCCCCCCTCTCTCTCTCTCTCTCTCTCTCTCTCTCTCTCTCTCTCTCTCTCTCTTCCCCCCCCCACCCCCCTCTCTCTCTCTCTCTCTCTCTCTCTCTCTCTCTCTCTGTGTGTGTGTGTGTGTGTGTGTGTGTGTGTGTGTGTGTGTGTGTGTGTGTGTGTGTGTGCGCGCGCGCTTCTACTCCTCCCAACCCTAAAAGTTTTCAACTGCCATGTTGAAACACACTGTATTTGAAATTCTGACTTGTAAATGCAATTTTTGTGACCCTGTTTAAGATGAGTGAATCTATTTGAGGATTGCATATTACCCTCTGTGAAGACTTTATTTTGAATGAGAAAAAGGGGTGGTTAGAGCAAAGCAAAGGAATGAAGGGATAGTTGGGTTAAATTACTAGAGTATATAGTTTTTCCTGTGACAGTTACATATGTGTTTGATTTGTGAAACTCCATGAAATTTTCCTATGAACACACAGTAGTGAGAGGTGTATCAAGGCAGTTCAGCATTTTTTAAAAGAAAATGCAAAAGATATGTAATTGAGGTGATGCAAGAATTCAGTTTGATCTGAAGTAGTGGGCTCCTTTTTGTGTAGTTGTAGTAGTAGTAGTAGTAGTAGTAAATGATTTGGCACCTGAAATTATAAATTATGTATGTTTTTGTACAGACAGAAAATCTCATTATTTCTGAAAATATATTGTGAAGCATACAAAGTATGTATACAGTTAAATAGGCATCACAATTCCGGTTTCTACACCCCCCCCCCTCCCCCTCCACCCACTCAGCTGCATTATGCCACAAAGAATTGTCATACTGTTAGATTCCAGAGGCTGTTGCAGGTCCACAGAAGAATATTTGTCACCCATATGGAAAAGGCACGCAGTTTCTCCTCATGCTTTCATAAGATCTGTGCGGGATCACACCTTCCAGAAAGTCTCTTCTGTCTACAGAAGAGGGCTTCCTTCGTATTCCGGATGAGATCTTCAAATTCTATCTCCAACTATTTACATTTTCCTCATTGACATAGGAATAAATTGTTGTTCTCACCGCATCCTTGATTCTTGTGTTCCTCTCCTTGGCTCATATTAAAACAGAAATCATATAAACTGCCTTGACAGTGACACTTTCTTACCAGTGAAAGTCTTTAATTGTTCTCTGGTACTATATTCTGTTTGTGAATAGACCATTTGCGTCATTAGTACCTCAGTCCCCAATGAGTTTAACACATGATGCTCACTTTTTCGACAGTTGTAATTCATAGGCTGTCCAAAAGGCTATTGAAATTTTATGCTTTGAAATTTTTCAGAATCCTGTCTGAAAACTAGCCTTTTCAACACACTGCTACATAGTTCCTGACAATTGTCCTAGATTATCATGAGCTGTTGTACTTAAACTCAGTTAATGACTGAATTTGTGTGAGAGAGAAAATTTGCTATCCTGTTAGCAAAATTGGAACAGCTGCCAGAAGTTAAATGTTTATACACACTGTATTATTAGATGTTCACATCTCTGCGAAGTACTTATAATACTGGTATTTTTTTTCTGTGGTCAGTCAGTGAATACTTTTGTGGTGCAGTACCTTTTGGTTGAACTCATTTTATATTAAATTAGTGATAGTCTTGAATTCTCTGTTGAGAGTTGCCAGTTGTCATTCTAAAGTACTGATTGATGATGTTTTGTTCCGTCACTGGTAATATTGCTTCACTGAACCTCTTCCATCACACAATAGCTATTTTAGCCTAGTTAATTACTTTCCTGTTCCGTATATCATTTTGCACGATCAATCGTCATAATGTGGAACCTTTCTTTTTTCACCCAAAATTCTTGTGTACAAACTTTCAGCAGTATTTTCTCACACCAGTCTGTCTTTCCTAAAGATTTGTAGTACATATACTGTTGTTATTAAAGATACCATTTTTAAAACTAGTTCAAAGTCTTTAGTACATTTTATCAAAAATATTGTTACTGTTATGTTTGTATCCTACTTCAGTTAAAAATTTCTATTGCTAGTTGTGCATCACATTACATTGATCTTTTTCATATCACCAGTGACATTCTCATCCTGTTTTTGTTATTTATTATTTGTAAAGTCTCCATTGAATTTGCTTTCAGCACACCATATTCTTAATACTCACTGCTCCTATGCCACAACCTTGTCAGTTATCACATACCTTTAAATATGGAAATTGATTATATTCTTGAGAATATAAAATGATAGTGGTACTGTGTGTTTTTCAAAGCTTTTATCTGAAGCAAAATTAACCATCTGTTGTATGAGCCATATGTCTGTTCCCAAATTGCTCAGGTGGGATTATGTATCATCTCGAAAAAATACTGAGAGTAAAAGCCAGAAGTTCTGTATTAAAGTTCTGTTTGTCAAATGGCAGTAGTGGTTTTAAGTACCTTTAAAGGTTACTGTAAAATGCTGATTTATATATATATATATATATATATATATATATATATATGCTTTTCAAGAAAGCTGCTTAAATGATTCCTGGGATGTAATGTCTAATGTAGTAACTGTAACTACTACATCAGTCAATACAACCATTACATAGTATTTTGTGTCTTTGCAAATTTGTTAAAATTTCACAGCAGCTAAATGGGATACATATTTGAAAGTATAATTGTCCATTAAAGGCAGCATGTGTCATGACACAGCATGGCAGTGGTTATTTTTAATCTTCATTGCAACAAATTATTTGTGGTGGTGCTAAAACAAGTTTCCCACCAACAATCTCTCTTCTAGTTGAATTTTGAAATATTGCACTCAACGTGTTTTGTGTGTGTGTGTGTGTGTGTGTGTGTGTGTGTGTGTGTGTGTAGGGGGGGAGAGAGAGAGAGAGAGAGAGAGAGAGAGAGAGAGAGACCTGAAACTTGCAATAGTTATGAATAAGCATTTTAGGCAAAATTATTAGTACTTGGTAATGGTAATATATGTGGTTACTCGTAATCAGACATTATATTAAGAATGCATAGTTTGTGAATGCCACATTTTGTAGGCTTTGCAAATTTTTCAAATTGTTTAGCTGGGAGTATTAAGATAGTAATCATTTTTTACAGTTATTTGCAGTAGATGGTATGGCAGAAATGGTGCAAAATGTGCCTGTGAGCGGAGAATTGGCGTAGTTTTCTCATGTAGCCATGTTTGTTACAAGAGAAAAATGTAATATTTGCTTCAAAGTGAAATAAATGACTCACATAATCATCACATAACATTTCGCTGCATTCATTATTGACTTCTAGTAGTCTCTTGCTTACATTGTGGCAGATCACGAGCTTCTGTCATTTGTGTTAGGTTTCTCATAATTTATTACTAGTGTTAATGCTGTCGCTTCATCAGAGGTTTCTTTTTCTTTTCAGCAGATTTAGGTCTTCAAACTTTAATTATCAGCGTGTCTCAAACTATGAGGCAGGGCTGAGAGCAAATTCAAGGTGAGGCGCGACATTTGACAATTTGGCCTTCTTACTGTCTGTTAAAAACAATGCATGCCTCTTCTGGAACAAGAAAAGCTCATAGAATAATTTGTCATAAATCAGAAAATTTATCTTTTTGTAGTTTGCGGTAGAATGCTGTCTGAAATTTAAAAGGTTAGTGATAATGGCAAACATTATAGAATAGCCTGCCACAAGTTTGAGAAACACTGATACTGAGAACGGTATGATTTCTAACTTAAGATGACATTCATTCCATTTTTGTGTAATGTATGACAGTTCAGAGGTTGAATGTGGCTTTAGAATAATGTTTCTGGCACAAGTATATTATTTATTTAAAGAGATGATTAGGTTTTTGTCATTGTTATTTAATTTTTGTGTACTACAATCTGAACTCTGATCGTGAGAAACTGAAACTTACTGAAACACAGTTTTGGAACGGCTTCGTAAGTGTTGCTAGTGTGTGTAATAATACAACATAACTCACATCTCTTGTCTTTCAGGTATTTATCAAGGGCCAATATTTTCTTTTTATTTGAGTATGTATATTGCACCTTTTGTGTTATGTAACCATGCCATTTACCTTGGCCAAAATAATGTTTGAGCTAAATGGTCAGGCTACAGCATGGCTGAACCATGTTTTCAGTCCTTCAGATTGGCTGTTGCAGATGTGGCTACTGTAACCATTTAGGCCAGAAACATACAGTAGTTGGCAAAATATGATCTTTGACAGGTGGCAACACTGTTGGCACCTTTAAACTGATAAGTGCAAACAGCTGCAGACAAAATGTCATCTGTAGAGCTCCAGCAACACAGAAATTGCCGTAGAGATGTGTACAAAATGTGTTACATGATGGTTGAGGTAAACACTCAACACAACCATTTTGCCCACGACTGTCGGGGGATCTTCTTCTGCAGACTCAATTACAGTGTGAACCAGATGTTATGTTAGCAAAACATTTCTTGAGTGAGACTTCCAATAGTTTCATTGGTGGAAGACACGGCTAAGGAACTTTTATGTACAAATTTGGTTGTTAATTTAATGTCCTTTTTCAGTAAAGAATCATAACTGGCCTCGTCTTTTAGTTGTAGGAAACATTAAAGTTCTTAATCTGAAGTGACACCACAAATGTTCATAAAGCAGTCTGCTGGCACAATAGCCAGTGTGGCATTACTTGGTACTTAATGTTCTATACTAACACGCTGCCATATTTTACGCTCTCAAAAGATTTTAGTGTGTCATAATCATTAAAGCTCAGAAACTTGAATGGTATCTTAATACCTTATACATATGATTCAGTGCTTCAGTAAAGACTTGAGAGGCCATGTGCGACAACATTGCCTTTTAGTCTTTCAGATTTTTAACCAAATAGTTTTGTACTGTATCAACTGTTTATGAAAGTTAAGGCTTTTCTTATCAGTAACTAAAAACATCATGGTTGTGTTAAGTGGAGAGATCAAGAAAATGAAATAAACCGCAGAAAAAACGCAACTGTTCTGCTGCCACTACCAACAGCAAAGGTGATTAAAACTGCACTTGACACTATGCATGAGGCCTTAAAGCTACCTTCTCACTGTTACTAAAAGTCTGCAGATCGCTGAATAATGAAGTTTTACTCCAGCAGTGCTCACTCATTGCACTTAAATAGGGCTGTGTTTACCAAAATGTTTGCTTTTGCACTTATTTAGTAAGAGCTTAAGTATACTTATAAAAGGATGACTTGGACCATTTGGAAATATTTGGTAACATCTTTTTGCTAGAATATTTCCTACCCCTCTTTTGAAGTTCAGTATTTGGAACCATTAGTGAAACCAGTCTACTGTGTAGTTTTCCAACAGTGGATTCAGTTTTTCTTTGAAAAGGTGTACACTCCTTATGTATTATTTTTTCAAGATTCAGTATCAGGGTTCATTTAAACTGGTTCCAAAAAGTTGGTGAAGGTCATTATGAAAGTTTTCAGATTCCTTGCCTCCCTAAATCTTAATAGACAGTTGAGTAAATCTGGCCACTCATTTGATCAGATTGTATGAGCTGACAGACCAGACTTCGTTTGAATTCAGTGACATGCTGTCCATTGTAAGATGCTCTACAATGTTAGAACAAATTTTTCAGAATTTGTCATGTGTTCCAGCAGTAGTGAACTAAGTAACAAAACAATGAATTGCTGACTTATTATATCTATATCACAGAGGGCGACCACTTGTAGTTGGTTTGCATTAGAGATGGGTCGAACTCGTTCATTCCCGTGAACTACTTCATTCATTTCACTCTTTGCCGTGAAGCGTTCAAATGAAGTAGTTCATTCATGAAGTACGGAAGCCTGGCGAAGTTGCCCAGTTCGCTGCTCAGCTGCGGCTACGCTCGCTTCGCCTAGCTCGTGCAATAAAGCTTCGTAATACTTCATAATTTTGCCGAACTATGCAGTAACGTGCACGCAACGTTTTGCGCTCTTATAGCGTCTGAGTTAAATAGGGCATGGTCGAAGGGGACAAAGGAAAGAAACAGAGAAGCCTGTCACATATAAAGAAGGCATTACATTTAATCTTGCTCGACATTTTCTCATGAAGCGCCCAAAAAGCTTTTATCTGCCAAATGAAACATTATTTGTCGTATTCATGGACTGAAAACTAGAACTATCAACGAAAGGCAGTCCGATTTTATGTTCCTTTTAAAATTTAATCCAAAATAGAATGAGTGTGTTTACCACTGTCACAAAGCCTATATACCTACGTTAAGTAATTATTCAGAAGTTTTCCTGTAGATTTTATTTTTGTTGAGAATATAACCCTCCAGATTCAAAACGTAAACTGTCACCTGTAGTCATTGGTACGATATCATGTAAAATCCCTCTATCAGTGTTATTAACAAACATTTATGTTCATGTTGGCTGTGCGTGCTCACACAGCCAGCCTCTCGTTTGTATCTTTAGTATTCATTTGTCTGCAAGCGCTGCCAACGGTAGGCTACCCGTAGACGCGAAGTTTAACTGAACAAATAGTCACGGGTGATGATGTCAGCACTGCAGGAAGCAACTGACGCTGCTTTCCCCTCACCCCTCATTTCCACAAGCCTTCATAACCCATCGTTCCCAACAAACACCGCGAGATTCGTCGACAGGCAGTAGAGGGAGGACTGAAGTGAAGGGAGGATGAGTGACGTAGCGCCGATGCAGTGGGAGACGGAGAGGGGAAGAGAGTGAGTGAACTAGAAAAAAGTGTGGAGTGTGCTATCTGCGAAGAGTTTGAAGTACCAGTTCATTGAAATTGAGTGGTTAGTTCACACTTCACTGGAGTGAAGCGTTCATTTGAACGACTCATTCACGAGCTCCCCATCACTAGTTTGCATGCAGTGATTTACAGACTGGCTTTGTTATTTGGGCACCAGGTAACTGATGAAGATAGAAGTAAAGAGGATAGAAAATACTGCTTTCAAATAAGAAGCTTCCCTGAGGCAGTGAAATATGTAAAAGTTGAAAATCAATTTGTTAGAATGTCTGTTACAGAAATATTTATTAGTAGTGCAGCCATACAGCATAGTGAAAAGTTAACTATACAGAAGAAAATGTTTCGAAATATGCTGGAGGTTGGTAGAGTAAGTACCGAAAAAATAGTGAAATAAAATGAGAATAGTTTATGGCACAACCAGACTAAAAGGATGGGGATATATTGATAAGTCACATCTGAGATGACAAGACATAGTTAAACTGCTAAAGAAGGAAAGTGAAGACAAATTCGTGGCCACAATAAACAGATTAATGTGGATGTAGAATGCAGTAGTTGTGCAAAGATGAGGCTTGTACGGGGCAGATGTGTGTTGAGAACTGTATCAAGCCAGTCTTTGAACTGAAGCCAGCAACCATCACCATTACGTAAAATAGATACAGTACATACATGTATTTTTTACTTTGCATAGTGAACTGAAGACATGACCAGATGGTAAAACTGTCATTTATGTCCAAGAAGCTTACATTCCAGTGTTACAAGCAGATTGCTATCACAATCTTTGTTTGAGAATACTCCTTGCACACTTCGACAACACGTATTCAGAATGCAGTTTCTTCGAATCTACATTCCGTCTGGTTGTTCTAATTGTGATGCCTCAGTTTTTCATATAATTTTAAAGTGGTACGAATTTTTTAACACTTTCCCTTACCACATCAGATTCATTTCTTCTGACACCTTCTAAAACCAAATTCTATAGACAGAACAATTTTTCTCAGTTTCTTTACTAGTTTAAGTAAAGCTCTGTTTGATTAAAGCTGTGAAGTTTTCACAATCTGCTATACCTTAGTGTTGTATACTCCTGACATGGTTAGTCTGGGAAAAGTTCAAAAGCATAAGATCAGTTCATAGCATGGCTCTCTCGAAACCAGTCATGCAATAAAATGCTATTTTAGCGAACATAACTTATGAAGTTTTCTTCAGTTACCGTATCTTTGTATTGTTCGTAATTTTGCAGTAACTGCTGTCAATAAGGTATTTATCCATATTGTTAATTATATATGTATTATGAATTTTTTGCTGCTGCTGCTTCTTTATGTTAAATACTTGGCTCTCACTCCACACATCATATTCTTTCTGCAGTTAATTTACACATCATCTCACCCAACTTTAACATTTTACTTGCACATTCCATCACATCTGTCAGCATTGTCACTCTTTTACCTTTTTCATCATAAATAAATCTAATGACTTTAACAGCAAGCTATTGCAACTGTCATGAAGGCATTTTACATTAGACTAGAATATGTCTTTCCTTAGTCTGTCAGATTAGTTCATGCTACATCCAGGTACACTTGGAGTACTATAATATTAGATTGCAGTCATTGGCATTCATCTGGGCACAAGATTGTACTATAGTATTATGCTTGGCAAGACCCTTTCATTATTGGTGATAGCTCTCGCATTTTCCTAATGTTCTAGGCCCACCTGCAATTAGATTATTGTCTGCCATGCCTCTTGTAATCTGCTAAAGAAATGTCTCAGTTCACCCACCCTGTACCACCTTACAGGATTTCATTTTCATTAATCAAAATTAAGTCTTCCATTCCACTCTATTGTCTTGTCCATTTATTTGTTTCCTAGTAATTCCTGATATACATTTCTCCATTGTTAAAGGGTTTATACAGAGTTCTTAAATGTTAAAGTTTTGTCTCATTGCTGTAAGTTGAAACTGGTAATACAAACTGATTGCATACTTCACTTTTCTGACACAGCAGTGTAGTTTTAGAAACCAAATTCAGTTTACCAGAATCACATGAAGCCATGTTTAATCTTCTGGTATCCATACAGGTTTTTTCATCTACTCTAAACATAAAAACGCAACTGGTTCTAAGATGTAATTGTAAACATGTATAAGTTTTCTCTTTCAGTTATTCATAATTCTAGTCTTACAGCCAGGCCCACTTTCAAACTTAAGTTCTTCCATTTATTGTTGAAATTTATCTACACCAAAGGCAATTGCAAAGTGTCAGGAAAATTAATGTTTCAGTTGTGTTTAACATGTAGTTCGTCTTCCTTACCCTAGTTATGGGGATCAGAAAATAAAAATGCCCTCTTTCATATGTGATCATAGTTTTGATTATATGAAATCTATGTTGATTCCTCTTTCTATTCTAAATTTCTTACTGTCCTATTGAAGTTTAATGGAAGGTGTGTGTGTGTGTGTGTGTGTGTGTGTGTAACATGCTCTTCAGATACTAACAGAAGTTGATTTGTTGCTAAACAGAATTTTAATTTTCTCCTGATCTGTGAGTACAATAGAGTGATAATTCATACTTGTTACTCGGTTGTATTGTTTTTTTAGATGAGTTGCAAATTGTTTGTTTTATTAATCCACTTACAGTCCACTTGTTTAAAATCATTTACCTTAAGAGAATTCATTCAAATTTGAATTCACAGAATCGACAAAACTCTGTCTGCAGCTCATGGTCTAGTAGCTAGCATTACTGCTTCTGGATCACAGGGTCCTGGGTTCGATTCCCGGCCGAGGACATAGTGTTTGTGTTGTCCTTATTTCATCATCATTTGTGACTGTGGCTACATTGGATTATGAAAAAAAATGTACTGTGTAAAAATTGGACTTTGTACGGGCACTTAACGACCGCGCAGTTGAGCACCCCACAAACCAGACAGCAGCAAAACTCCATGACAGTGAAATAGTAATCTGCAAATAAGTGGCATAACAAAGGGTGTCGATACCCTCTTAAAATTAGATGAAATTGTAATAAATGGCACGTAAAGGCTTATTTGAATTCTATATCTAACAGTTATATTGTCGGGAGAATGACATTGGAAGTCTTCTTACTGCTTTCAATTGTCGGTGTTGGAAAAAAAATTTCTTACATTGAATGTTAAAGGATTACTCAACTAACTGTAAAATTATCTTTGTGCTTACTTTCCCCCTTATGTTTGGCATGAAAATTTATTATAAAACAAGTGCATCTGACAACATTGTTAAAATGTTTAGTGTAGGAAAGAGGCAAAATCATTCCTATTTCCTTGTGAAGTTCAGTTGCTGTAAATGTAATGTTATATTTCTGCATGTTGTAAGTTGAATATTCTTCACATGCTACCTTTTGGTACCACTGTATTTAAAGCTGTGGGTGTGCATTGTCTGTGAAAGTGCTAAATCCTTTTTTACATGGATGGATTTAAGGAAGTGTTCGGAGCATCAATAGCAAGCAACCTTGCCGCAGTGGTAACACTGGTTCCTGTCAGGTCACCGAAGTTAAGCGCTGTCAGACTGGGCTAGCACTTATATGGGTGACCATCTAGTCTGCTGAGTTCTGTTGGCAAGCAGGGTGCACTCAGCTCTTGAGAGGCAAAGTGAGGAGCTACTTCATTGAGAAGTAGCAGCTCCGGTCTCTGAAACTGACATACAGCTGTGACAGTGGTGTGCTGAGCACATGCCCCTCCGTATCTGCATCCATTGTCACCTGTGCGCTGAGGATGACATGGCGGCCAGTCAGTACCATTGGGCCTTCATGGCCTGTTCCGGAGGAGTTTAGTTTGTGTCTAGTTTTGCAGCTTCAGTGGGGTGTTCACAATTGGTAATTGTAATTAATGTACATTTCTGTATTACGTAGTTTCCATGCTCAAACTGAGTGAGATGGTGCTGTTGTTGGAGCATGGGAATCATATTTAGCAGAATGGGGATTAAAGTCTCTTCTTGCCATTCAGATTATTTTATTCGGTTCATAAGATGACTAACTTCATTCCTTCCTGCCAATTGCAGACTGGGTGAAAATGCATTGACAACTAATATGGAGCAAAACTGGAGTGCACACTCAAGACATAGAAGTGCCATTTGGTGTAATAGCACCTGAATAACTAGAAAACTGCAGTTCCTAGTGAAAATGTTACCCAGTACAAAATACTTCCTACAAGAAAGGTCCTATTCTGTTTTTGTCTTGGGGTAAAAGTTTCCATGTTGCAAGGAATGGAGAAATGCAGATTATTAAAAATAGTGGTTTAATGGTATAAAACATTCATTTTTAAATGAAGTGGGCTAAGAACAAAAATATATGTACCATATGCAAGTGCAGTGGATCTGTATTAAGTGATAAATTGTGTTCCAAAATTGTAACAGGGTGAGGGAGGGGCAGTGGAAGGTAAAAGACATTCTATGTAAATATCTGCACACTATTTCACACTGATAGAGGGGGAAGTCTGTCACTCTGCACGCAGGTGTTCTTCTGATAAAGGTGACTTCCACCACCACAAATACTGCTCTTTCCAGCTTACATACGATTTATATCCCCAGTATTTCCTATCTAATTATTTTATGTGACAAAATAACTTAACTAAGCTCATGTTTATAGAGCAGGGTCAGTTTCAGTTTATTAACTGAGTAGTTACTTCCAGTTACTGATTGAGCTTTTATGCAAATTATGTTCCTATCAACAATGGCTGAGAAGTGTCGATATATCTGATGTTGGTGGGAAAGGAATTGTATTGATAATTGTGACATCTTGATGGTGTCTGCTCAGACAGTGTTTTGTAAAGCTGTTTAATATTGTAGTAGCCACTTGGTGATGAATTAATAAATAGCCAGAAAATTACTACATTTCTTTCACCCTAGAGTTATTACTAGATGGCACAAATCTCCTCCATTGAAGAACTGCTGAAAATTGTAAAGTGGGCTGCACTGAGTGGAGCCCTTACCCCACATGCACGGGATATCTTCCATGCTGGGTGTGAATATGTCTGATGGAACGGGATTGATCATGTTACAGTCTAGAACGGTAATCTACAGTAATGGACTACTTGACTTATGTTTAAAAGTGTGAAGTTCCAAAACTTCTAAGTGACATACTTCCGTTCCAGAGGGAGCTGATCTAAAACTCTGAGCCTCGTCAAATATCTGGAGAGCTGAAAGCGAGTGTGATTCACTTGATAGCTACCCTGTACTGTGAAGTGTTCCACACATTGATAGTTAAGGCAATAAAATTGACACTGTTGAAAAGGTACTGATAGGACAGTAAACTTGAGGCAGGCTCTTCAATTTAGTAAACAGTTCACAGCTCCAGTTGTATAACTTCTTCACATAATATCTCACTAACTGGAATTAAGTACACATGCAGTATACTGAAAATAATTCCTCTACACAAGCACAGGTTGAGTGAAGTTATTTCATCTGCTTATAGAACAGCACTGGACAGGAAAATCTTGGGGATGTATAGTTTGCCTGTAACCAGAAAACTGAGTGGCACTGGGGCTGGAGGAGTTGCCTTTCCCAGAGCAATAAAATTATTTTACTTCATGACTAGAATAAATTTCGCTTCTAGCATTGTAGAACAGTCTGCGAAATTTACGTTTATTCTGTCCACATGTGTTTCTTGTGTTAGCACTGTTAGTAATTCATAGCATGTAGTGCTAACTTGAACACCCCCGTCCCCTCCCACTCGGGCATGTCTGCGTACTACATTGTCAGCGATTCATGTGGTGCACTGTGGAAGGGTTAGTATAGGCGGGAGAGAGAGAGAGAGGGGGGGGGGGGAGATGTATATATTTGCTTACTCCTTCAGTTTGCAGACCCAGGAAGGAAGGAAGTGCGTGAACACAATCTGACGACCTGCTTTCCCTCACACTTTTATCTTTGAACTCGTTACACACTGTTTCTGAATCCAGTTCATTTAAAAAGAAATGTCAATTTTGTATCATTAAAACACTACTTCTAATATTTTAAAAAAATATAAAAAGAACTTTAAATGTCCCCCCCAAAAAAAAAAAACCGCACACGCGCTCACGCACTCTCTCTCTCTACCTGTCAGGATTTATAGTATGTTGCTCATTCATGTTTTTATGGGTAAGAAATAGGTCTCAAAGGCTCTGTTGTAAATAAATTAGTTAGCTGTCTTTTCTTCATTGGGAAGATACTGGGAAATGCAGTTGCTCTACAAAGATGACTGCTTACAAAATACATTCATTTCCTGTGGTAAAGTGTGTGACACTTACCACTGTACAAAAATTTGTGAGTACATAATTTTTTCCTTAAATATTGGTCTATATTCAATTCTATAGCTTGTAAGAAACTGGAAAAAAAATCAAATGTAGACAAGCTGATGACTCATGAATATGCTGAATATCATTTGATGGCGTCTGAAACTATCCATAATTTTCTTTTCCTTTTGTCGTATCAGAGAAATCTACAGTACTGATGTTACAGACAATTTAATATTTTAATGTTGCTGTTCTGACCTGTCCGAATTTCAGAACTAGCTTTTATCGTAAGATAAAAAGTACTGCTATTACACTGGAAGTATGAATTAAAAACCACCTTTAGTCACAAATTTTTGTCTTTTATTAAATACACAATGCATTTTGGACCCTGTGGTTTTGATGTTAGATTATGAACTTCATAAGTCATATGCGGAAAATATGTGCGAACGGTGGAAAAAATGAACCGTGTAAACTCACCACATAACCCAAGAAAAGCATTTTTAACTTCCTAACACCATAATGCAATGGTTTCTCCATCCCATTCATGCAGATCACTTCACTCAAGGGGCACATTTGCATACACATTTGCGTAAACACAGATGATGATGGGATTGAAAAACTAAGAAACATTGAAGTCTAAGAAGTGCACAAAAAGAAGAAACCTTGCAGTTTGCACAAAGTGACCCATGAATCAGTTTTCTCAACACCAAACACAATGCCTACATATTGGATACCACCATCCATAAATCTATCATAGTGTTTACTTACTTGCTTATTAAGGTTCCTCGCTGATGATAAACAGGATTGGACACATCATCCTTAGTGTATAAATTTGCAAGAAGTAAATGTTACTTCTTCACCAACTGATTTACCAGTCCCCAAGCTTCACCAGTATCACTTTCTATGGAGTTCCTGATTTTGACTCTCCCTCCCCCAAACATCTCATACTTTGTCTACATTTGTTCCTCTTGAAGTGGAAATTCATAAACCATGGAGTTAGTTGCGTGTCTGTGTAATTACCAATCCACTTAAACTTTCCACTAGCATTATCTCGGTTACATAGGACTTCTTGAAGTAAATATCGAAATCACATTTTTGAAGTTTCTTCTGTTGTGATTATACAAAGGAACAGATTTGTAGATTTGCTTGTATTTTCATAATATTGCAAGGGAGAAATTCTCCACGTATATTGATCAACTCGGACATTATGACCAGTTGCTTAATAGCATGTGAGTCAACCTTTGAAATGCAATACAGCAGAGATGTTGCAGGACAAGGTTTTGACAAGTCGTCGGTGGGTTTCCCAAGGTACGTGGCACCAGATGATACACACAGGTTACACAATGCCTGTAATTGTGGGCCGGTGGTTTTTGGGCACAGGGCTGGTGCCCAATAGCATTTCAAATGTATTCCATTGAATTCAGGGCAGGTGAATTTGATGCCTGGTTGATGGCATAATTGGACAGGACCATTGACCTGGTGTAACAAAAATTGGTTCATCCAGTAAGGTGACACGGTCCCATTGATTCACAATCCAATCTTGATCATCCTATGACTGATGCAATCATAATTGATGTCACTACGTGAATGTGGGAAAATGTGAGGGTCGTATGCTGTGGAACACAACGTTCAGCAGTGTTTGTTGAACAGTGCACTCCCAAACACTTCTGTCCGCACCAACATGTACTCTGTTGTCATCTATGTTCTGTTGCGTATATAAAGCAGTGTGCAGTTCTGGTGTCTCTTCTCAAAGCCCTGGATAGGTTTCAACCAGATTTGTCTTAGAGTATCAGCACTATGCACTATGGGATTTATAACCCCCTAGCTCCATCAGGAAAGGAGATATATGAGCAGAAACCTACCCCCCCCCTCCCCGGTCTCTCTCTCTCTCTCTCTCTCTCTCTCTCTCTCTCTCTCTCTCTCTCTCTCTCTCTCTCAGCTGCCCTGCATGACAGGTGTGTTGTGTGGTAATGGTATCAACCTGCTTTGAAGGGCAGCCTGCATGTCAGGGACAAGATAGTTTTCTGGCTCCAACATATATCTGCTCTGCATGATAGGCATGTTGTGCAAGTAATATTGCACTGCTTTATTGTGTTGCAGGGATGACACAGACCAACAAGCATATGGCTTGGGACATGATGAGATTGATAGGAGGTAGGGGATGGACAGTGTGAGGGGGAGGTGTAAGAGGCGCGTGCAATGTGTAGAGGTGGTTGGTAGCTGGATAAGTAAGAGGTGAAATGGAGATCAGAATAGAGGTGGGAGTAGGATATAGTCAGGAAGATACGTTGCAGGAAATGGACAGACAGCTGGAGAAGGAGATAAAACAGTGAGACGATTAGGTGGACAGAGACAGACAAAGGGAGGAAGAAGTGAATACAGGAGATGTGTACAGTTTGTGTCGAATGCACATGTAGTATCTCGTTTACATACCAGCATGTTAAAAATTTACCAACCTGTACGATGAAATAAAATTGTGTGATAAGCAATGTGTTATATGATGAAATACATCAGTATTGTATATTTCTCTCAACTACTGTATTGTATATTAGTCCAAAGCTGAGTCAGTTAAATTTGGGGCTATATAATGTGTATGTTGTGTTAAAAACAAATAAATTTGAAAGGGCAACAAGTAATGCATTAAACAACTGCCACAAGAGAATCTTATCAAAACATCTATTGCAGAAAATGAGGAAATACTGGTCACACATAAAGGCTGTCAGTGGCATTAAAGTTATTGTACCACCACTCATTGATGACACAGGAACTGAAATTGAGGAGAGCAAAACAAAAGCAGAAATCCTTAATTCAGTTGTCATGTATCCCACTACAAAGGAAAATGCAGAAGTATCACTCCAGTTTAGTTCTAACGCTGCTACAAGGAAGACTGAGACAGATATGTGTCAGTAGGTCTCAGAAAGAACAGAAATGGGAAAGATTAAACAAGCCCCCCTGGAATCTGTCTACTTCTATACAGAATACCCAGCAGTCAGCTCGCTTTTTTATAATACCCTGTGGTAGATCTCAAGACGACACAAAATAATGACCAGTGCTGGAACAAAGTAAAAATCACACCCATCTTCAAGAAGGGGAGCGGCTACTGCCCAATCTCACTTATATCCATCTGTGTTCTGGTACATGCTCAGAGTTCAAATGCAATGAGGTATCTTTTAACAATGAATTCCCTTCCCAGGCCAACCAGTATGTGTTTTGAAAATAGTGCTATGAGAGATACATGATGTACATAAGTCCGTGGATCAAGGCAGTCTGGTAGATGCAACATTTCTTTTTCTGAAAAGAATTTAGCTGAAACCATGCCAATATTTACAAACAAAGCCATGATGATATTGAATATCGGACAAAACTGACCGAATTGAAGATTTCTGGATATGGTTTTATCTTGATTGGTCAGTCTACAAAAATATGAGGGTTGTCCAGAAAATAAGGTTCCCATGGCACTGCAGTCCTGAAAAGCGCTGTTACAATGGACCCTGCGATTCTGTGGAGTACCTTGGTTCCCCCACTCCAAATCCCCTCCCTAGCGAGCTGCCTGCGGAGCTCAGTCTTGGCTTGGCAGCCGTACGTGATGGATCTTCCCCTCACTTCGCCTGCTGGGTGTAAGCTGTGCTCTGATCAGTTTCCGGTCTGCAAAAAAACATGGCGCCAGCAGAAATCCATTCCCAGCCATGCCAAATCTATGGAGACGAGTGTATGAGCGTACAACACGTGTGCGAATGGGGCAGAGTGTTCAAGAACGGGCGTACTGACATCCATGATGAGGAGCATTCCAGACGGCAATCTGTTTCTGATGAAACAATCAACAGTGAAGGCAGCGGTGCTCTTAGAGCGAAGAGTGACTGTTCGTGAGCTCTCCGAAATGATCCCTGATGTCGGCAAAACTTCTATTGACAAGATTTTGATGGAACATCCAGGGTATGCTAAGGTTTGTGCGAGGTGGGTGCCAAGAATGTTGACCGAAGACCGCAAATGTCAACGCGTTGAAGCGGCCCAAGAACTTAAAGATCATGGAACTCATGGCGAGGAATAGCTTGACTTGATTGCCACTGGAGAAGAGACTTGGGTGCACTACCGCACGCCCGAAACCAAAGACCAGTCCAAACAATGGAAGCACCCAGAGTCGCACAGATCACAAAAATTCAAACAAACACAAAGTGTTTTGGGACAGGAACGGGGTATTGTTGTGTGAGTTCTTGCCCACCGGTACAACAACCAACACTGTGAGGTACTGCAAGACACTGCTAAAATTGCGCCATGCAATTCAAAAACAAGAGGTGGGGTATGCTGTCCAAGGGGGTGCGTTTGCATCAGCATAACACTCGACTGCACACCGCTAAAGCCACCAACGAGCTCATCGCAAAATGTGGATGGGGTATTGTCAAACACCCACACTGTAGCCCGGACTTAGCCCCAAGTGATTGAAATGAAGAAACACCTGGGTGGAACGCATTTTGGCGACAGAAAAGAACTGGAAGAAGCGGTTCTGAGGTATCTGCATTGCTTGGCGGCAGATATTTTTGGCTCGAGCATTCAAAAACTCGTACACCGCTTGCAAAAATGTATTGACCTCAGTGGCGACTATATAGAAAAATAGATTAAAGTGTGAACTTTCCACAAATGTGCGCGTTCATGAAATAAACATGTTTTACTCTGTGAAAAAAAAGAACCTTATTTTACGGGCATTCCTCGTAAGTTCAGGGATGTTTGGGAAGTGGTAAGACTCTGGCTGTTCATGTTGTATATTAATGAACTGGGAAACAATATCGATAGTGAAATGAGACTGTCTGCAGCTGATGCTGTTATCCATAATGAAGTACAGTCTGGGAAAACAGCATAAGTACCCAGTCAGATCTTGATAAGATTTCGGTGTAGTGCAGAGATTGCAAACTTGGTTTAAATATACAGAACTTTAAGTCCGTGTGCTTCACAAAATTGCGGAAAATGCACTGAAGCATCAAAGAAACTTTGTATAGGCCTGCTTATTCAAATACAGAGACATGTAAACAGACAGGCAATACGGCGCTGCGTCCAGCAATGCCTATATAAGACAAGTGTCTTGGGCAGTTGTTTAACCAGTTAGTGCTTCTACAATGGCAGGTTATTAAGATTTCAATGAGTTTCCGTGTGGTGTTATAGTCAGCACATGAGCGATGGTACACAGCATCTCCGAAATAGCAATGAAGTGGGGATTTTACCATATGACCATTTCACGAGTGTACCATGTCTATAATGAATCCAGTGAAACATCAGATTTCTGACACTGCTGTGGCTGGAAAAAGATCCTTCAAGAACGGTACCGATGACGACTGAAAGAATTGTTCAACGCGACAGAAGTGCGACTCTTTTGGAAATTGCTGCAGAACTCAATGCTGGGAAATCAACAAGTCTCAGCGAGCAAACTGTTCAACGAAACATCATTGATATGGGCTTTCGGAACCAAAGGCTCACTCGTATACACTTGATGACTCCACAATACAAAGCTTTATGCCTCACCTCGGCCCATCAACACTGACATGGGACTGTTGATGACTGGTAACATGTTGCCAAGTCGGATGAGTCTCATTTCAAATTGTACCAAGGAGATGTACCTGTATTCAACTCCCCAGACATGAACATTATTAAGCATATCTGGGATGTCTTGCAGCATGCTATTCAGAAGTGATCCCCCACCCCCCCAATACTCTTACGGATTTATGGACAGTCCTGCAGGATTCATGGTGCCAGTCCCTCGAATATTACTTCAGACATTAGTCAGGTCCATGCCACATCGTGTTACGGCATTTCTGCATGCTCGTGGGGGCCCTACATGATATTAGGCAGGTGTACCAGTTTCTTTGGATCTTCAGTGTAGTATCAAATGACTACAGTATCAGTGAGTCACAAATGGAATTTGCTGACTCAGATATACCTTATTGTAACAATTTTTATGGGTAAGAAATAGGTCTCGAAGGCTCTGTTGTAAATAAATTAGTTAGCTGTCTTTTCTTCATTGGGAAGATACTGGGAAATGCAGTTGCTCTACAAAGATGACTGCTTACAAAATACATTCATTTCCTGTGGTAAAGTGTGTGACAGTTACCAGATATATCTAAAAGGGTACGAGGTGTCCCACTCAAACATCCCTGATTTCAAAGACCCAGGAAAAAAACCGCAGTAGACACAAAGAAAAATGCACCACATTGTAGAGCATCTCAAAGAATTTATTTATCATCAATACACTTATACCTGTGAACCATTTGTAGCATGAAGAATATAGTCTATATTCAATTTCTTGCCAATCTCTTTGTTACATTTCCTCTGTTATTGTTGCAGTCCTATTAGTGATACAATGTCACAATGTAGGAATATCGTCCACTTGGTCACATACACGAGATCCTTGACGAATCCCCACACGAAGAAATGTAGCGGTGTAATGTCGGGTGAACATAGTGGCCAGGCCAGGCCTCCATGTCTGATCCAACGATTGGGAAATTTCCTATCCAGGAACTTGCGAACAGCCGTTGACCAATGCGGTGGAGATCCATCTTGTTGAAAAATGATGTTGGGTTGGAAGTCTTTTATCTGAGGGTACACAAGCTGCTCCAACATGTCCACATACACTGACTCATTCACTGTTTATTCCACAAATAAGAACGGTCCAACAATATTGCCGTGCATTAGCCCACACCAGACATTTAGTTTAGGGCTATCACGAACTTGTTCAATGACAATGTGCAGATTTTGCGAACCCAAAATCTGAACATTATGCCTATTAACCCTTCCTGATATATCAAAGGTTGCCTCGTCTGAGAATAAACATCTTTCCAGGAAGCTGGCGTCCATAACAATACACTGCAGCATATCTGTAGCAAATTGTTGTCAGTGTGGTTTGTTGTTCGGTGTCAGATGTTGCAGAATTTACACTTTGTAAGCACACATAGGAAGATGCTGGTGAACTACACGATGCAATGTTGATTGCGGTACATAAAGTTGCCTAGGTGCTTGACAAATTGACTTATGTGGGTTTCTGAGAAACGTTTGTCTGATGTCTTCCACTGTCTCTTCTGAAAGGCCGTAGTGTGCACCGCCAGATTGTTTCAGAACACCTCCCATTGCCAGAAACTTCCTATACCATTCCTTAATTGTTTTCACATCAGGTGGATCACATTCATACTCATGATGATAATTTCTTTGCACAGTAATTGGCGATTTTGTTTCTGCAAACTA
This sequence comes from Schistocerca nitens, assembly GCF_023898315.1. Taxonomy (NCBI): domain Eukaryota; kingdom Metazoa; phylum Arthropoda; class Insecta; order Orthoptera; family Acrididae; genus Schistocerca; species Schistocerca nitens. The sequence continues at coordinate 497,983,873 of NC_064614.1, read as the reverse complement.
CACTGCTGCTTCCGTGCGCTGCTGTGGGGTTGCCATTTTCACTTCATGCGACCATGCTGAACTCTAGTGATGATACTTGGCACTTCTGACATGGGAATATATATTCTTTGAGATGCTCTACAATGTGGTGCATTTTTCATTCTCGTATCTACTGTGGTTTTTCTCTCCTGGGCCCTTGAACTCGAGGTGGTTTGAGTGGGACTCCCTGTATTTTGAATGTATACAGACAGGGGCAGCAGGAGTGGTGACTGGTTAGTGTGACCAACAGGAGAGTGTCAGGGATGTGCTGACACACCTACAGTGGCAAACAGGTTGAGATACAGACAGGTTGTTATGTAAAGGCCTTATTTACGAAGTTAAATGTCATTAAGTAAAGTAATTAGAAATATTCTTCAGACCCCTATATTAACACATCATAAAGACAGCAAGAAAAGATGACTAAGTGCTGTGCACACGCAGGCATTTAAGCATTGATTCATCTTGAGCTGCAGTTAAGATTGGAGGGATTAAATGCAATGTTAAGTACCATCTCCTGTTCACTTCAATGGTTTAGAGTATGTATATTGATGTGGAACAGTGTGTACTAATTTGGAATTGAGTTCGTACTGTCTTGTGTATTTGACAATGGTTGTGTGTTAGGGTATACATAGATGCGAGCTGGTAAATTGCAAACTAAAAATACTGAATCAAAGGCAAATGGTATTAATAGGAATTTTGCATGTTTCTGTATTAGTTTGATTTGTATTTTTTGGAAATAACTTTAATTAGAAAATTTCCACAAATATTCTAAACTCTGAAACTTCTGAAGAACGAGATGGCAAGACACTTGTATAGAACTGATCTTACTTCGCCGCAGATCAGCATAAACGATTTGTTTCAGTATGTTCTTGTCAAAAGTGTAAGTTTTCTCTAAAAAAAAAAAGCCCACTTAAAATTGAGACAGCCATAACTCCAAGTAGTTAACGTGAACATGAAATTAAGATTCTCATTAACAGTGGGAAGTCCAGGATGGAATAATGACGATAGTATGAAAAGGATAGTCAATACTCACCACATAGCAGAGATGCTTAGTCACAGGTAGCCACAACAAAACGATTGCCAAACAAAGCTTTTGGCCAGACAGGCATGGAAACTTAGACTTTTTTATTTATTTTTTATCTGTTGTGATAGGATACCAAAAACGTCATTATGATCTAAGTGTGTGTGTGTGTGTGTGTGTGTGTGTGTGTGTGTGTGTGTGTGTGTGTGTGTGTGTAAAATATAAAAACTTCTAAGAGATAGTTGCAAGGAAAATTGAAATAAATATCCCAGTGTTAATTTTCACATTTATTGGTTCAAACATACCAAAAAGTTTCCAGCTGCAGAAGTTTTTTTTTTTTCCTGTATAGAGTGGGAAGATTTTCAGTTGGTGACACAAAAGCACTTGGACGGCTTGTGAAGTGAAACCACAGTAAACTGCTGGAAATAGACATCTATAAACCTATAAACAATTTTCTCTAGACAACCCATTGGTTTTGTAAGGATCAACTTAATGGTCATAATGGCTGCGGTGGTGGCCTATTGTAACCATTAATCACCCTGTGATTGGTCACCATATTTAATGTCATGTGGCAAGAAATACTAGTCTTCAAAGGAACCACCACTCCCAGTGCAATTTAAACAAGCATTGAAATTTCTTTTTTGTCTAAATATCAAAAGCTCTGCTGACATGCATTGCCAGGATTATCAGAGTTATCACAATTTAAATCTCTTTTTCCACCTTTTGATATCTGCAGCCTCTCTGATTATGGTTCCAGTAGTTAGTTTGGACTAATTTTGTTTCATCAAATAATTTTGTGTTAGTGAAACTGTACTTGGCAACCACTAATTTTTGAAATGTATGTTCTTAAAATGTATTGTTTGGCACAACAATCAGAAACTGTCTGGATGATGGAATTCACAAGAAATATCATAAATTTTAAAATTTTAGACTGGATATTGACTCTAATTTTATTTAATAGAAGCAGGCTCGTCGTGGAGTAAAGTCAAAGTAAGAGGGTGTTGAATAAAAAGTAATGCCTCCAACTTCATTAATTGGGTTTGGATGGGAATATTTTATTAAATCAAACGCAGAAATAATTCATAGATCACCAATATTCACTTTTCCACATAATCAATAGCCAATTGGATACATTCCTGCCAACGATTAACAAGTTTTCTGAAGCCGTCACAGTAGTAGTAGACACTCTGGTTCCGCAACTGCAGTCTCATGGTTATCTCAGCATCTTCATCAGAAGCATATTGATGTTCCTGCAGATCATCTTTCATTATCAGTCACAGATGGAAGTCACATAGTGCTAAATCTGGACTGTATGGTGGTGGGATTCAGTCTCTGAAGTTCTGCTGTGGTGGCACGTGAAGTGTGTGGTTTTACATTGTCATGCTGCAGGAAAACATTTACCTTTTCCTTTTGGACCCTAGTTTGCCAGCATTTCAGAGTTCGCAGCATTGTGATGTAACACTCTGAATTCCTTGTTGTCCCATGATAAAGGAAATCAGCATGTATAACATCATCTGCGTCCCAGACTACAGTGGCCATGATTTTTACAGCTGAGGGCTGCATCTTGAATTTCTTGTTTTGGGGGTGAGTCTTTGTGTTGATATTCCATAGATTGACATTTCGTCTCCGGGTCGTAATGGTGTACCCACGTTTAGTCTCCTGTCACAATTGAATAGAGAAAGGAGTCACCTTCATTCTCATAATGCAAGAGGAGTTTCTGGCAAATTTCAAATCTGTGCGCTATCATTTAAAGAGTCAGCATCCGGGGTACCCATCGTGCACAGATCTTCAGATAGCCAAGCAAAGCAATAAGGTGACCCACACGTTCTTGTGAAATGCCGATTGTGCTTGCACTTTCTCTCTGGGTGATACGACGACTGTCCTGAATCAGTCTGTCAACATTTGGTTTGTGAAACTTGTGGTTGCAGTCACAGGATGTCAAACTCTGTCACACACGTCAGATGTTCCCACATCGACATCTTTAAACTTCCTCGCCCAAAGATGCACAGTACTCACATCAACAGTGTCACCATAAACTGCTTTCATTCTCTGATGAATCTCCTTTGGGGTGATGCCTTTTGCTGTCAAAAATTCAATGACCTTACGTTATTTAAATCGCATTGACCGACTGTCTATGCAGGGTTCCATACTTAACACTTTAAGAACACAACTGTTCAATGCTAAGGCTTCCTGTCAACTGGAGCTGTAGAGAAGAGGCTACAGAACAAGCCAATACCTGCCACATACCAATGCTGCAAACTGTTGAAGAGTTACGAAAGTTGAGGCATTAATTTTCAGTCAACCCTCATAATAGCCTCTGTTGCAGGGCCAGAGTAAGTTTGCTACTTGTGGCATGTAGATAATGTACTGCCTGCAAGTGCTGTTTACATAAATGGAAATATACTTTGAATTCTTGATCAAATTGGGGGGGGGGGGAGGGGTTGTAATTTCAGCCCACAGGAAATTTTGTGTAGTGGAGCCGTTATGGGTCTTGTATACTCTTTTATTTCACAGCTTACTGCAAGGGCTTCAGATTGTTGTTGGGGGCGAAATTTTGACTTGTACAGGTAGCTATGAAATTTATGTAAGCTATAGAGTGCGATAAATGCTTGCCACACAATTTGAGAAATAACATTGCACTGGATTTTATGTCTTAAGAGATGAATGTACAGAATGGCCCTCACAGATTTTCTTCATAGTTACAGTAGTGCAACACCCAGCTCAAAATAGAAGAAGAAGAAAAAAAAGTCGCTGAAGATTTCTGTGTGCTGTTAAATAAAAAACTTTGAGTATTTTTGACTTAGCCACTGGTAGTATAATTTTTACTATAGGTTAGGTTAGGTTATATATATATGCAAATACTAGTTTAAAAATATTGAATCTGTTTGTAATGAAAATAAATTAAAATTTGATACATAAATGCAAAGTATGTAAGTTGTTAAGTATTTGTTAATATTTCCAATAAATAGTGAACATAGAATTCAAGTAAATGTAAAAGATACATTGTTACTAGTGACACCACAATAGCAAAACTCGTCCATTATGCACTCAACTATTGGCAGTTTTGTTAAAATGCGCGAAGTGTTTTATGCTTAGCAGTGCCCAGAAATCTTCAAAGAAGATTTTTTAAAAATTCCCTCCCCCCCCCCCTCCATCTAGAGGTATTTTGAGAACTACATCATACTTATTTAGCTGTGCACTGACCTTCAAATCTTACAAATATGAAGAAAATCAGATGGTAAATCCATAAGATCCTCATGTTAGATGAATACGTTACTTGCTTCTCTGCACTATTGTAATTCTTTTGTGGTAGGAGCGCTGCTAATCCGTAGCAGAGCGAGGCACTTCCAGTCTGATAAGCGGGTGCTCTGGATTGTAGTTTGAGAGTAGTGCAGGTGTCTTCAAAAATTGTATATTAAATGCTACTTCAAATCCATGAGTCCACTCATATTTCCAACCCCCACTCCCTTCATGGGTTTAAACTGATGCTTACGCATGGATGAGTGCTTGCCCTTTTTTCCCAAATGGCTGTATGTTGGTATGGTAATGGATAGAGGTGTATTTGTGGTTGTGCATTTACTTTTGCCCATAGGTAATGAGGTTTTGCCTTTTATTACTATTGGGTTATGAGACATGACTTTTGAAGCTGCTGCATGTAAAATACCTTCTTTTAACTGTGATCTTCCAGCCCAAATAATTTGGGCATGCCTGAAGAAAATGTAGAAGCTACTGTTTATTTCAGTCTTACATGAACTGTAAAATCTGAAGCTTTGCACAGCTCAGGTCAACAAATCACTACAAACGTCACACAGTTTTTAAATACAGATACAAATTTAGAACTCAAATTCACCAAATTGTTAATCCAGAGGCTCGAATGCATGCATTCCAAATATGTTATGTGCATCCTCTTAATTGGCTGCTAGGATCTGGATTGATTTTGCAAATTATTTTTAAAATGTGCAAGTCAACAATATCCCATTAATGGGTGTCATACTATCAGTTATTCCAAAAGTCTTCCTGTTGGCAAGGGCTAAAAGCAATTGATTTTAGATGCTAATGTCTGTTGATGTCCAGAAAGTAGTTTTGCCAAGATAATGTAGATCCAGAACGTTTGTTCTGTGTGTATTTGTTCTGCAATCTGGTATAGTAACTGTAAGCTGTTTATTCATCCAAAGCTATTCCTCTAGAGCATGTTTTTCTATAGTGGAATTGTGCTCCCACCCGGATACTACTACTGTGTCCAATCTGACCAAATGTTGCACATTGGCTATGTATGTGCAGACGGGGTTTCAGGATGTTTGGTAACATTATAGGCAGACCATAAATGGCAGTTCATGCTACCGGCATAGAGTTTTCTCTTTCGTGTCAGGTATTATTGTAAGAGATATGCTATCACTTTTCATCCATAGATTATTGTGGAGTTCAGTGAATAGAAGTGTTAAATAATTGCTTTACTGTAGATAGTGTGTGGAGTAAATGGAACAATTTCGATTCAGCCTGTTTGTTAAACACTATATATTTTTTTCCCAGGTTCAGTTACAATGAATGTTTGTTTTCCTGCAGGCATTGGTAAAATGCTGACCAACGCTATTTATCTTCATTAAATATGTGTAACGGGGAGGTGGCAGCAGTTACACTATTAGAATTGTCAGTTTGACCGTTGCATGAGATAGTGATGTGGCAACTGTATATGCAGTGAGCCCAGCAGCAAATTTAACTGCTACACCACTTTTAATTGTGATTTCTGTGTGTTGTGCATCGGTACCAGTGCAAATTTTCTACAGCTAGTAAATGTAGCATAATTATAGCATTAGCAGGAGAGAAACGTCAAAGCTTTCACCAGTACACTCGCAGTGCTGAAGGTATTACCAGGAAATGCATACAATGTATAGTCAGAGTGGTAGCCAGTGCAAGCAGTCCCTCCTAAGAGACTCCATATCTGTACCAGAAGATTTAACAAAGAATTCCAGTTGATTGTTGCACAGTGGAGAGAAAATTGGAGCCACTCAACATAGTATCAGCTACTAGTTGGGCCACGTAGAGCATCCACTTAAATTCTAGTCCACCGGCTAAATCTAAGATCAAACGTGATGCTGTTATAATCTTCACACATAAACTTGTGCTCAGTCAAGCTTGGTTGACAATGCACTGTTTATTTCTGTGTAGGTTACTGCAGGTTTCTGATCTTCCTAACAAATTGTGCTTGCACTTCTACCTTCCCTTTGCACTCTTCATCAACTTGCATGATAAATTTAAACGGCCGGACACTTTATGTGCACACATTGGCATGCTAAGAGTGAGAACATTTCCTCTTCAGAATTCATACCCTATCTTACATTATTAATTGGCATTTCAACCACATTGAAAGCAGCAATTATAGAACTGAGGTTAGAGCAACATTTGTGTGGTGTGTTGATATTTGTCACTAACAGTTGCTCTTAAATTTAAATTCTTGTCATTTCTAAGTACTGTGCACCAAATTGGAACAATCTATGTAAGGTGTCAGCAGATGTTAGAGAGCAGACTGCAGCAGCACAGCAATGAACCAAAATAAAAATCTGCTGGAGTTGTTGTGGACACCTTGAGGGCACAAACTTCAGTTTATTTTGGTAACTGGTAACAACAAATGTTCCATATATGCTATGAAGTGATACTTTGGCCCGTTATTAAATGTGATGGGTGGGGGCTACAGCAAAGGAACTTCTCTGAAGTGTAAGTTACGAAAAGGTATCCCATGTTTTAATGTATTGACTAACTCTAGCCTTTAGTTCATTGTTAATACAATATATTCACAGTTTGACAACTACCAGACTCACTCATACCCAAGTTGCAAATTGTAAAAGAGGAACTGGTTTATCATTTCAATCTGATTAAAAATGACTTTGTTGAAACAGTTCTGCTGTTTCCTTATGTTGCAGTGGTGCAGTTATTACTGTGTCAGGGTAAAGCCAGTTACAGTCACTATAAACTACATTATACCATTGGTCATGTTGCACATGGTATTTAATCTTTCTCCAGTAAATTTGTTTCGGGGTATGGTTTTCTTGATGGCAGTCAGTTTATTTGCAGATACACTCTTTTTTAAGTTTTATGTGCTCCACAGTATTCAATCTGACAATATAGGGACCAGGCTACAAAAGAATTTATCTTCATTCTCCTTTAATCACTTCAGTGTGATTTTCATAGGAACACAAAGTGTGATAGGTAGAAAAGTAATCATTTTAATCCCTCTCCCCTCCACCCTCTACTACCCATTATTACCCTTTTATTGTTTGTTGGATGTTAAGGTTCCTTAGTGGCTCCCTGCTACTTAACCATTTTAAAAGTGAAGTCTCAGTTAACTTTTTATGCTGGGACCAAGGGCCTTATGTTTCATAGAACTTGTATTAAAAAGTATTTTTGTTGTGTGTAATACACAAATAATTCAAAACGTAATGTGCTCTATAAGGCAAAGAGTGAATAAACAATTTTGTGGCCAAATGTGAACTGTCACCTCATTTCTGCTTTTGACCATGGAATTAATTTTTTGCTATGGCCTAACACTGCAGACAGGCGAAGAACCATGCAAACACTTGGAGAGACAATATGTTCCACGGATTGAGGACCACCAGGCAACAAGGTAAACACCAGTGCATTCATCCATACTTTTAACTTGGATGTTATTCTGAGTCCTGATTTTTACGACTTGCCCATGATAGAAAGCTCACATGGTTGCCCCATACTCGACTAGAGACTAACTGCATGTGAAGTTTTAATGCACTCTACTTTGTTGCCTACAAGCCTTAGGGGTTCAGGTCCCACTACTCTCCACATATTTGCTTGTCCCTGGTCTCATCCCAATTGGTTGCCGGGTTTGTGGCTCAGTGGCACTTTCACAATTGAAATTGTTTGGCCCAGTCCATCATGTGGAGTAAGACTGGCCACTAGCACCTATCGGATTAGTCTTGTAGATAGTCTCCTTGCCAGAATAGGATACTTCCTCTTCATTTCAAATGGTACTAGCTCTTGCTCACTTTTGCAATCATCATCTGACAACCTCCATTCTAAGCATGGTCTTTTGGTTTCTTAGTCATCCAAAAGGCAGACAACCCATGGATAGTTAAACTGTTTCTCAGTTTTCTCCATGAAAATAGTTTTTACTCTCTCGTATAAAATTGAAAACTAATGGAACTATATAATTTTGAATGAAAGGCCAGCCTTGGTACAAATGTTAATTTTTCACTTAAATTTGTGTATATGCATCATCTTAAGTTACTTTTAGGGTGGTTGGGATTGGGGCATCTCCTGCTAGATACTGGAGCTCTGGGGGCCATAGACTAAACCCATTTTGCCAGCTGCCTCAGTCCTCCATCTTTTACTCTGTTTTAATTTCTTTCAGATGTGGATGACCCTTTCCTGCTACACCCTATTTCTCATTTTAAGGGTAGCACTCTGATGAATAGTGGGTTTTGTTCCCCTCTTCAGTGTTTTGACTGTAAAGTATCGAGACTGAGACAGAGATGGGGTGACAATTGTCTGCCTTTTCACTTTTACTATATAAATCTCCTGGCTGGAATGCATTATTTTCAGGTGGATTGGCAGGTGAGTCAGATGCAGGTGGGATTCCCCTCCGCCACATATGAGCCCTGGGAGTCCCCTCATCTGCTGTCCTATATACTGGTGTGGCCCAAATACTTTTCTTCTCCTTAAATTCTTTCTTGGCTCATTCTTTCTTGGCTCTGTCATCAACATTGTTTTCAGTCCATTGATTTTACTACTCAGGCATCTGTCAGTCATTCAGTCAAATTTCTGGCTGAATTACCCATTTACAGGGGGACTGATGCTCGCACTGTTCAGTCCATTCACCTACAACCAACCAACCCTTTGGCCTTCCTAAAGTGACTTCTCTTGGCTGCTTTTGTATCATCATCTACTACCGTAGATGTGTTTATTCATGGGTAAGTGTAGTCCAGCTTGCTGATGCCATCTCAGCACCAAAACATTGTTTGCATGCCCCAAGTTTAATTATTGTTTATCTTGTCTTACGCACCTTATACATGTGCATTTTATATTCAGAAGTTTGTTACGTAAAGGTTTATTTGACGAGGTAAGGACTAATTATATCTGCAGCAATGAGAAAATGAAAAAAAAGTCTCTCTAGGCTTGAATCTGTTAGATATTTGTAGAGATCATTTGAGAGAAAGTGCCTGTCAAGAACATTCAAGCATCTTAATTTGCTACCAGTGGAACAGTTGCATCAACAGTACATTTTAAATTTTAAGTTTCCAAATAACTTTACAGCTATCTAAACAAGGCGTAATTAACCTTTTTCGCATACTGCCCACTTTTCTATGTCTTAGTAGTAAAATTTTCTAACTGCCCAAAAATGTCATGATGATGGTGATTTATAAAGTAGGAAAGTAACTTTACATTGTAACATTATAAGGCAGAGTTACAGCAAGTTAAAGCATATAACAACTGCTTTGTCAAAAATGTAATGAAAATGTTTTTAAAACCCCTATCATGTACGGTCCACCACAAAAGCTGGAATGCCCACTAGTGGATGATACGGACCACTGATTAGATATTCAAAAGTGAATATAAATAGTGTTGCCACATGGTAGCATTACTTTCATGTAGTGAACTGAGAAAATGTCCCAAAATGAACTTAGCATAACCATGTGGAAATTAATGCAAGTGTTCATTTGGCACATTACTTCTACTACAGCTATGTCTACATCTATACTTCGTAGACCACTGTGGAGTGCACAACAGGGGTTGGTCCCATTGTACCAATTATTTGAACTTTCTCTTATTCCATTCAAATATGGAGTGTGGAGAAAAATTATTGTTTAAATATGTTTGTGTTTGTTCACTGTATTTAATGCAATTTTGTCCACATGATCCCAATGGAAGCAATGGGAAGGGGGTTGTCATGTATTCATCATTTAAAGCTGATTCTGAAACTTTGTGAGTAGACTTTCTCAGGGTCGTTCCTGTTTATCCTCAAGTGTCTGTCTGTCAGTTCTCTTTTTGCAGCACCTTCGTGACACACTCACGTAGGTCAAATCTGTGTTCATTTGTGACATTCAATAACCCTTGTTGATCCTATATGGTAAACATCCCACACACTTAGGCGATGTTCTAGGATGTGTTATGCGAGTGATGTGTAAGCAGTCTCCTTAATAGACTGGTGGCCTTTTTGTGGTATTCTACCAATAAACCAAAGTTTACTGTCTGCTTTATCTGTGATTTAAGCCTATGTGATTGCAATGTATGATTTCCCTACAGAGCGTTAAACCCAGGTATGTCAGAATTGAAAAATTACAGCTGTGACTCATTGTATTTTGGTTTGTGAAGTGAAGTGCACAGTTTTAAATTTCTGAACACTCAAAGCAAGTGCCAATCTTTGCACAACGTTGAAATCTTACCAGGATCTGGACTGACTGACTGACTGGCTGACTGACTGACTGTGCAGTTTCTTTCAGGCAGTACTCCATTATAGATAACTGCATCATCTGCAAATAGTCTATAGTTACTATTTTCTGTGAAGTCATTGTTGCACAACGTGAACAGTAATGGTCCCAACACACTTCTCTGGGGCATGCCCAAAGTGTCTTTTACATTTGTCAACAGTTCCCCATCCTAGATAACTTGCTTTGTTATGTTCAGCAAGACTTGTCTTTCTGCACACTATGTATATAATTTGTTCTTGTAAACTGTTAGCAATCTTTTGTGATTGTCAAAATTGACATACTGTTAATGGAGATTTCGTAGTTACCGTGTAAAATTTCCTTGTAACACTTCAAAACTGCATTTAAAAGTCTAGCTGCTTTATTCCATTGTTGAAAGAAAGTATTCTTTCATGGGATATTAGTTATGAGACTCTGTTAATGTTCGTTGTTTTTAGGGATAGGCCAACTCTTTCATATTTGGGAACTACAGTCCTTCATAGGACCAGTTTGTTTTTACGTATTATTTTCGTATTTGCTTGTAATTTTGCAATAGTATGTGGATTTAGAAAAATCCAAATGCTAGGAACAATATTTTATTCACACCAAACTCAAAGGAGATTAGAAGTTTCAGAAATTTGAAATGTGAAAGAACTGTTTACTTGAGCAGATGCATATGTGTTTAGAATGGATTCTGAGACAGTCGGACTGCCTTCGTAGTTGTTTGAATCTCTTCAGTGGGAAAGTTAATCACTTAAATTGCTTTCAGAGTGTCTCGGAACCTGAAGAACAGAAATGTTTCTGAGAACTGTTTGATAAATTCCACAACTTTGATAAAAATAAAATTGTAAATAGTAGTTCATGGGACATACATACATACATACATACACACACATACACATACATACACACACACACACACACACATACATACATACATACATACAAACTTACATTGCTTTTGTTAAATATTATTTGTGAAAGTTTTTGTACCACAAACCTTTTTTTTTTTCCTCAGACAGTTTGTCATGCTTTTGTAAATGTTCTTTCTGCAGGCACTGAACTTGTAGGTATACAATTTTTTTATACCTGTGGCTCAGTGTTCCTTGGCTAACAATATCTGACACATTATATTCTTGTCAGGTCTGCAGCAGGATCATCCAATCATCTAGACAGTAGAGAGCAACATTTTTAAATGTAGAAATCCATTTTTAATTTTTTGAAAATCAGAATGATCAGTTTCGTGTATTGATATAGTATTCTCCGTGCTCTCGTCTTTAGTTACCTCACCAGAGTGCAGAGTGAAGTGACATTCTGAGATTTCCCAACTGCTGTGGTGTCAGTTTAAGTTCATGGTTTCTAAAAACAACTAAAGTGGAAATTATAGGCACCCTCATCAAGATAAGATGAAGGGTATAAGATGAACATCAACAAAAGCAAAACAAGGATAATGGAATGTAGTCGAATTAAGTCGGGTGATTCTGAGGGAAGTAGATTAGGAAATCAGACACTTAAAGTAGTAAAGGAGTTTTGCTATTTGGGGAGCAAAATAACTGATGATGGTCAAAGTAGAGAAGATATAAAATGTAGACTAGCAATGGCAAGGAAAGCGTTTCTGAAGAAGAGAAATTTGTTAATGTAGGGTATTGATTTAAGTGTCAGGAAGTTGTTTCTGAAAGTATTTTTATGGAGTGTAGCCATGTATGGAAGTGAAACGTGGACAATAAATAGTTGGCTGTTCACTTTTTTGTTACTGAATACTGCAAATAATTCAGTCCAAACATCTATGGTAACAGAAAACTTGTTTTCTGCTATAGTTCATTAAAATGGTGGCACTTTTCTCACTAGTACTGTCATACACTTCCATCATAGGGCATCACTAGATTAGAAATATAGCAACACATTAAGAAGTAATAAATATCTTTTACTAATAATGAGAACAAACAATTTATTTAACTTTGATGCATGGCACGTCATGTCCTGTGCCTAATACAATATAATTGTAAATATCTTTGCTGTCTCTTGGTAGTCTATGATGCTGTCTGTAAGAGTGAAAGTAATTATACAGACACTTATGATTGAGAGAGGAAATGTTATCACTTGTTGGAATGGCTGGTCTGCAGGCTGGCTGGGCACTGAACAGTTTTCTGATTGTGGGATCAGAACTGAGAGCGTGCCCATTGTGTATCATCTTTCCTGCCTGTTGAGTCATGTCCATCTCCACCATTACTAGATGGAAGCAAAGTAGTCCCCTGTTGACAGTGCACACTCAGTGGCTGGCGGCGCTATTAGCGGACAAATAAGACGTGCTGATGTATATGATGCAGAAGCAGAAAGTGATTCTGTTTTGTAATGAGCATGGGGAGGTTGCTGCCATGCCCATCTGATTGCAGCTTCTCATACTACTCATTCTTTATATCTTGAGCTGTCCCTACGATAATTTCTAATTTTCATTTAAAAATTAAACTAAACACCACTATCGAGCCAGTGTAGATATAGGCAAATTCATTTGTGCCCGCTTCATATTGCGCAAACAAATGAACTTAAAGATATTTAACATGGAATTTACTGAATTGGATATATTAACATGGAATTTAAATTTTTCAACTGGCAGTGGGGTTATGTGTGTGTCTCCACAATTAAATTGATAGTGTCAGCATAGCAAGAGATGTAAAAGGATTCACTAATTTTGAATGCATCAAAGACATTTGCTGCATTTCTAGTGTCGATTGCCAATATTTTCACTAGTTCTGATGGCCACTTCTTTCTAAGAAGTCCGATACATTTTCAGCATTGTGCCATTGCGAAAATTCTGTGCAATATTTGCATTTCCCTTGACAAACCTCTTTTATGATAGAGGCACCACACTTTACTGCCAGATTCACATTAACATTTCATTATTAATGGGCCTTTGAGTTATATTAGAATAGTTTTCATTGGTATAAGTATTATGCAAATAACAAAACAGTTCAAAATTGTACAGTTGTCAATCAATTTCAAAAGTTACTCAGAAATCAAAAAGGTCAGGAGAAATACGAAAATTGCATCCCTTTTCATAAACATTGCAATACTAAAACTTCAAAGTGTAATAATGTCAGTTAACTTAAAAAGTAGTGCTTAAATCGCAGCTACCATCTGTAACGCGTCTTATTGCATATGTTTGCACCATGCACATCAAGGTGCACATAGGCAATTTTGTTCAAATTTTTGTTAGCTTAGGTTTGGTGAAGATACTGAGCCAGTGTAGTGTTCCTTATGGGTGACAAAGCAGTGAAGTATTACGTTAACAAAGTAATAAGCATATAAATATTTCTAAGTGGAGTCAGAAGCAGAAATTTATGAAGTAATTTGACAGCAGATTCAACCTTCAGTTATCCCATTTCATGTTGAGTGAAAAAATACAAGAAACTCTACACTTAAGTCATGCACAAGATACAAATATACACTTGACACTTCATTAGGAGGCCAGAAAAATGCAGTGGCAAACAAGCCTCCACTTTGATCTTATGTAGAGGGCAGAGTGGTAGCGTGATGTTCTCCTTCCTGCAGCTTTCTGTTGTCCATTGAGGCAGGTATATTTTGTGCCCTGGTCATACATCGGTATCTCACAGTAACCAGAAATTGCATGAAACTATCCTTCAGGTCTTTTGTTGAAGACATCTTGAAAGAATAGGTAATATCTCTCTCTCTCTCTCTCTCTCTCTCTCTCTCTCTCTCTCTCTCTCTCTCTCTCTCTCTCTGTGTGTGTGTGTGTGTGTGTGTGTGTGTGTGTGTGTGTGTGTGTGTGTGTGTAACCCCTGATTCAACTCATAAAATATTAAAAATAACATGTTCTTAAAATTTTTATTACTAGAGCATTTTTCAGAAAAGCTGGAACCTTAATAGTAAACTCATTTGGTAGAATAAGTATCCAATGTTGTAAAAAGTAAATAAATAAAATAAAATAATTTAAAGGCCAATCATTATGACAGTATGTGTGAGACTTTGAAATGCTAGAAACTGATCAAAAATGTAACCAAGGAACATTTTTATCACTCTCTGTAATACACTGAATGTTCAGAAATTTGTTCTGAAGTAAGCATTAGTATATACAGGTTGGGTAAAATAAAAATGGCCCAGAAAGTACGTAGAAAAAATTGTACCCAGAAAATCACATTTATGCCAGTATGTAAGATGTTTCTAGCATTTTAAAAGGCAACACACTTAAACAGACAAAACTTAAAGATTTGTTTTCATCTTTATGTTAGTTCTGTGGTAGATTAAAAATTTTACAGTCTTGATGGTAGAAAGTATTTACTATTGTACAAAACAAGTGAGTGAATTCATGAGTCAATTTTACATGTAATTAGCTTTTGCACGGTAAGGTCTAACATTTTGGCATGCAGAAAAGTATTGCAATCATAACAATACTGGTTTGTTTCTTTCCTGCTTGCTCTTCTAATAGATTGTTTTGTCTTGGCGGAACCAATCTTTCAGACCCCTGTTGAATGCTGTTTATTCTCAGTTGCAGGAATATCAGGAAAGTGTTATCTCCAAGCCCAATAGTTGCACTATGAACTACAAACAATTTCTTGAGCCAGAGTTTCACCTTTCGGGAAGAGTGCTTCACCAAATATCTTCAGACTGTTCCTACTCAGATTTCTCCCTCTAATCCAGAATCATTCAGTTTTTCCTTTGGTTTCCAGAATATCGTATTTACTCAAAAATATGTGTAGTAGAATTACAGAAAACATCAAAGCCTAATGAGTACTCATAAAACTTGAAATGCAAGCACACAGAGGCCCAATCAGTAAAGACAACAGTTCTTCAGTTCACTACATCTTCTATTGAAGTAGTTCTATAAACTGAAACCTGTCAAATGACAGGTAGGGCGACATCCATACGTTGTCCTCAACCAAAATCAATCCAATTTTAGAGCAAAAGGTGCCTTGCATGTCATGAAACATTGTGGTCAAAATTTTACCACTCTTCCATTGTGTGAGTGCTACTCGAGTACACTTGATCCTTGAATTTAGCCCACTGTTAAAAACCATAGGGGAAGACATGAGAGGTGGCCAGGAGATTGCACTCCCTCTGCTGATTGCCCTCTCCTCACTGAACACTTTATGCACTCATGAAGTGGTGTGTGTGGTGTTGCCGCCATTTTGCTGAAAATTTTCGCACAGTTGTTCATCCTTTGTGATTTGACCCACATACAGATTTCAGTTCCTGGACATAGCAGTTGGCATTAACAGTTAGGTGAAAGAATTATGTTATGATGTGGGCACCAAACTTTGTGCATAATCAAACATCAATCTTGAGATTATGCACCAAGTCTTGAAGTGCTGATGAGGATTTCAGATGTGTAATGGTCTATGATCTGTGAGAGTTCATATACCCTGATGTTCTGAATCTTAAATAATAGTAAAACTAGTATCCAAAATGAGAATGAGATTTTCACTCAGCAGTGGAGAATGTGCTGATGTGAAACTTCCTAGCAGATTAAAAACTGTGTGCCAGACTGAGACTCTACCAACTGAGCTACCCAAGCACGACTCGCAGCCCTTCCTCACAGGTTCAATTCTGCCAGTATCTTGTCACCTACCTCTAGTATCCAAAAATCGTGATTCCACTTTAATCAGACTTCTCACTCACTAAAATCTAATGAAACAGCGAAATGCGTCGAACAAAGCATGCAGGAGATGCGCAACTGCTGCATACCTATGACAGCAACTCATTGGTGAATTGATATTGTGGTTCCATCATTTTCTGGGATGGCAAGTTCTCTGGTTCATAAACATGGTTTGGTTTAAAAGGACATCCACAACAAGGTTTCATGGTAGAATCAGATAATTAACTGCTTCAGTTTTAAGTAGTTTCATTGGTTCAAACAAGAAACATGCAACACATAGCCGCCAACACTGAACACCAGGCTGTGGGCAGATGACAGCTGCATGTGAAGCCTAGATACAAAGTGGATTTTGAACCAATAAAACTATTTACAACTGAAGTGGGGGGTCTTCTCATTGTAAGTCTTATAAATATTTTCAGACCTGGTTTTATTTTGCCCACCCTGTATAGTTGTGTAGGCGATAAACAAATTGTTACTCACAGTATTTCATTTCTTAATGTCTCAATCTGCTTGCCAAGTAGTGTATAATGACAAGAAAGTGGGGTACAGAATTCAGTTGGATGTTAGACAAGTAATTCAGGCAGAAAGATTCATTTTAATGTACCAATTTCGTATACAACTAATGAAGATATTTCCAGTAAAGTTAATGGAAATTCCAGGAAAGAAAAACAGCATTTCTGAATTGCGCAGGTTGTAACTCTCCCTGCAACATATCCTTCATTACCATAACCCCCTGGCCTCATCCTTTGCTAGTCCTTGTCCTCCACCTGCCTATTCCCTTTCCTGCACCCACTCCAGTATGACACATGCTTCACATGCTTAGTATTCTGGCAACAGTCTACGTAGTCCCCCCGCTCCCGTGTGTGCACTATTAGAGTTTTGCCAAAAAGTTACTTCAGGCTTGCAAAAGTCAATTTTTTTTCCATTACGACAAAATAGATATTTTTAATCGGTACAAGTTTTATAATTTTCATGAAGGTATATTTGAAAACTAAATAAAACTTTTTCAGTTCTCATGAACCACACTGAATTTTATTAAATACTAGCTACAACTAGTCAATTCAATATTTAAATGTAAAAACATTGTGCACAGTAACTCTAGTGCAAACAGCCATCTTTTTTGTATTAGCAGTTGTGTGTAGTGTCAGTGCCAGTGCAAACGATTGTCAGCCGCAACCCCACACATTACCAACTCATCCCGTCCTCCTTCTTAACTTCGGTCAATAGTCCGCTATAAACTGCCACAATGAAAGAATTATTGTTCAGAGGTGATTTACCAGTAGAATGCATTAGGCTGTGTTCATAATTCCATCCTGAAACATTTGAAATTATTTGTGAAAACCACTTGCATGACAAGATTGCTACATAAATGACACACAGTTTCTTATCCTTAACAGTAGCTATACAAAGAAAAAGTGTCTAATCTCCATTGCCATTTATGAATGGTATACTCTGTTGCAGAAGTGTGAGCAATTCTGATTGTACCTCATTACCATTGCTACCTTTCTTTTCGTAGGAAAACATGGAAACATTAGGGACTATCTCATGAACCAGTTCTTTTTTTGTTTTTGGTTTTTAGTGCCAGTTCATTTTCATCCACATATTGTATGTAATTAAGCACGGCCACATAGCGTTGTATTTCACATGCACATTTTGTGAAAAACCATGTTATATGAATAACCTGTAAGACTATAAAATGAAATAGAAAGAGTACGTAAAAAAGTAAATTAGTGCTATATTTATTTGCCACTTTTATAACTCCAATTTGAATGTTTTACGCCTTGGACAAAATTGGTTATCTTAAAGAGTTATTTTCTGTCTCACATTAACTTCTACAGTGTTTTGAGGCATGTACATAAATGACTGCTTCTTTTTGAGCACATGTGGTTAATAAAGGTTAGATTCTGTCAAATTTTAAGTTGAATTGAAAATATCAGTTTGTTTCTGCTGCAATCATGTAGTCTGCATGGCAGGTGTAGTATCTTCTTTTTAGTTGAATGCTACTATTAGAAAAACTTACTTTGTGACTTTCAGGGTGATGTATCGTGAGAAAACGAAGCAAGTTCCTCCCTGCAAGATATTCCTGTGGGAAAAGTGTGTGTTAGTGGGGTCTGCCTATGGTGCTGTTAATAGTTGAAATACATCAGAAACATAGAATACATTTATTGAATTGACGCGTAGGGGAATGGGGATGTTGCTAAACAAAACGGTGTTTTCTTTAAAGAACTGAATCAATTGGCTTCTGTGATTGTCCAGAGGTTGCTCAAGTCGAAAGTTCATTGAAAATACTTGAAAAAAAGCATAGTTAATTCAATATACACTACCATTTATGCTTGAACAGTAGTCCTGTTCTACACGGGTGATCGTAGATACACCATTTGCTCAAGGTCTTCAAAGAAAAATCATACAGATAATATTTATTATAGCTTGCGAAACTCTATTTGTTCTTCTTTCTCTTTTTTTCAGGTACACAGATGAATTCAGTGTGCGGGAGGATTTGATGGGCTTAGCAATTGGTGCACATGGGGCTAATATTCAGCAGGCACGGAAAGTTGAAGGCATAACGAATATTGAACTTGAAGAAAATTCCTGTACGTTCAAAATACATGGCGAGGTAAGTGATTTTACTTTGTTCAAAAAAGGTATGCTTTTACAGTCAGTGTGTTGTATTTAACTTTGAAAGGAACTGTGTTCACTTAGCCATAAAAGTGCCTAAAGTGTTTGGTTGTGTCACTTAGTTCTCTACGTGAAGTCATTCAGTGAGTGATAGTTTGTGTGCACAATTAAGATTTCTGTATTTTATTTAGTGTGTAAGTGTTGCATGGAGCCATACAGCAATAATATTTTGTATATGGAACGTGTAACTATAAAACAATGGAAAAGCCAAGATGGAATGTAAGAGCAGTATGAAAAAGGTAATTGCTACTCACCATACAATGATGAGTTGCAACTATCCTTCTCCTAATATTTTTACTTATTATTATTATTATTACAAAAATTTATCTGTGCAACTTGCCAGTATAATCCTTGAAAGGATATTGGATGTACATTTTCAACACGCGCATAGTATTGTCACTAACATTAAAAAATTCTACTGTCAGTATTATATACACAAACTAAACAGTAATGATGGAAATTGCAGGGCAGGAAAGTACATAAACATTACGAAACAAACTGTCCACCAATAGTGCAATTATTTCAAAGTTATGGGCATCAAAACTGCACTACAGTATGCATGTCAGGCTTAGACTTTATACAGATCTGGTAACGAAAGTTTAGGTAGGATTTTAATATTTTAGGAGTAAAGAAGACTCACTCACTGCATAGTAGAAGCCTTGAGCTGACAGGCACACAAAAAAGAAAGAATCTTTCAACAAGTTAGATGTGTGTGGTTTTTCTAGCAGGATTGTCTGAAGATGAAAGCTAGCAAAGGGAGGGGGTGTGTTCATTGTATTTGAGAAAAATATTGTCTATACTGAAGTCAAATTTGACAAGTTAATTGTTGGATGTTTTTACGGGTCACCTGATTTCACTGTGATGGTTTTATGATGACAGAAATTCTACAGTTGGTTGTGCAGAAATACTCAGATCATGCAATATGAGTTGGAGGCAACTTCAACCTACTATGTACAGACTGGGACGGCTATAGATCCATTGCAGGACTTACAGCAAACGGTCTAGTGAAGTTCTTTAGAACACATTTTCTGAAAACTGTGTTGAGGAATTAGACAGCCGACATGCAATGGAATTATCTTGGACCTCATAGCTACAAACAGGCCAGACCTAATAATAATAATCATCATCATCAGTATAGAGACAGGGAGTACTGACCACTATATCATTTAGTTCCAGTATTATGAATGTAGAGGAATTGTGGCTGATGTTTAAATGTATTGTAAATCATGCTTTGGAGAGGTATGTGCAGAGGAAGTGGATTAAGGAAGGAAAAGACCTGCCATGGTTTAGCAGCAAAACTTGAAAAATGCTGAAAAGCAATGGCTGTTGTATTCTATGTTCAAAAGGTTTTGAAGGTCCTGGTTTTTTCTGCACACTTCTAGTATCGCAGGCGCGATGTTGAATTGTTTCCTGAACGCACGCTACGTTCTGATGACCGAATGTCCATTCGAAAAGTAGGCCGCAGTGGTAAATGTGTGCTCCTCTCTTGTCTACAGCATGATCGATACTAAACTAACCTTTAAAAAAAATCTCACTTTCGATTGCACTGAAACTCACGCGACAATGAGTAACAGCCGCTGCGTGCCGTACCTTCGAAATAAGGAAGTTTCCGTGCCGCACTGTGTAAACTGTGTGCGCGTGTGTTCTCAATGAAGCGTTGTTGAGCGAAGACTCGCTTTGTGACAGTCTTTTTGTTGTGCGTATCAGTGGCTTGGCATCTCTGCTATGTGGTGAGTAGCAACTATCCTTTTCATAATATTGTTACATTCCATCCTGGATGTTCCAGTGTTAAATTCAGTATCTCAGGAATTTCCTTATATCACTGTCCCACTGTTCCCATGTTCTAAGTGTGTGCAGTTAGCCAGTACAGTAAAACTTCAAATACTAATTCTAAATTTTTAAAAATTATTAATTTTAAATTCAACCTGCGTTTGGCTCAAGGGTCACAAGCACAATACCTTCTAGGAATTAATTAGGGCAAAATGTAGTATTACAGGATACTCATCCCAATGACTCACCCACTAGTACCAAGGTCATGCGGGTTAAGAGCTAAAATTAACATTAAACTGATTCCCTGAATTGAAATCACATTATTAATTATTCAGAATTCAGGCAGATCAATGTTTTTTCTTAACCAGATCAGTGTATGGATATAAATGGTGAGTTTAATCAATCATTCCAGAAAATTTTATGTTGACTGGTATCTAAGAAATATACGTAAGTATCTAGTGATATAACTATCGCTCTCTTGACAAGGATTGTGATTATTCACTGGTCTACACGTAATGAAAAATCAGCTACTCATAATCTTTAGAATGAAGTCTTTCACGTAGCATCTATTTTTGGATCAGCTCCACATCATAGATACATATAAATAATCCACACAGGTTGGAAAACAGTGACACATCTACACTTATCTAATTTCCATAGTGATACATTTGTCACATTAACTACCCTTCAGTCTAGTGGTCACATTTCTTTGTCCTTGTGGGGGTGAAGTCTCTTTTTTTCTTTGTCCTTGTGGGGGTGAAGTCTCTTTTTTTCTTTGTCCTTGTGGGGGTGAAGTCTCTTTTTTTTTTTTTTGTCCTTGGGGGGTGGGGGGTGTAGTCTCTTGAGTAGCTATCTGTATAAGCACCTTAATTAGGCATGTGTAACATTTTGAAAAGTTCCTCATAAAATAGTTCCCACTTGTTCCTTTTAGGAAGCAATGATGATTCAGGTGCTTTTTTTTTTTTTTTTTTTTTTTTTTTTTTTTTTTTTTTTTTTTTTTTTTTTTTTTTAAACAAAAGGTAATACCTTTATCTCAACCCCAGCTTTGAGTCTTCTCATTTTTACAGTTGTAATGTCCCTTTCTTTGATTACCTTTCTTGTCAAGGTGACCATTGCTTCACAGATTTGTTGTTCCCCAGTGTATTCAATTGACATCATCTGCAGTTTATCCACCCACTCATTTCTTCCAGTTTTTTTTAACATCAGTTCGGAAGGAGTATGATTAGTTCAAGAATGGCTTAAACTATTGTGTATTTCCCTCTGGAGCAGCCGTTTAATGTCGTAGTCGGCAGCAGATTTCCTTGCCCATGTCACTGACTTAGACCATGACAGTATTTACAGTGGAGTGCAACATGAAGTGCTATACGTATCCTCATATCACTCCTGGTTTTTCTTTAAAGACCTAAGCATATTGTTGAAGTATGTTAAATAACTCAGCCTGTTATGCTTGTGAAAATGCATTTGATTCAGAGATGTTAAATTGGATTTTTTCATGTAGAGACAGAATGTATATTAGTGGTAGCAGTTTTCCTGATGGTATTTTCCGTGGACACTGTTGACTCAATAAATTTACTGTGACTGGAATGCAGTCACTTGTAAGATGGAACTTGCCCAAAGAACACTTGGCTATTGCCTCTGTTCCACATAAGGTCAAACCCCATAATGCAATACACAATCAGAATTGGATTGACTAGGAAGGTTTTTCCAATTGCTAAGTTTCCTAGCTTGACATTGAGATGTGTCTGCAGTCATACATTGAGTGATGGTCATTGTATGCTCCTATAATGTGACAGTTTGTTACCGGAATTGTTGGCAAATGGGCTCTGTCCGATGTTTATTTGAACAATGCTGCCGAAATGGCATTTACTGATATATCTAGAATTTCCCAATTTCAGCATGTACTGGGGATCATGACATGGACAAATTATTAAATTTTCAAGGATTAGGATCTTGTGCTGACTCCTTATATCCATTTTATCATTATTGAACCTTAAGATTTTGATTTTTTGGTCACGCCCATTGCTCTATCTGTTACCAACCCTCTGGGGCAGTAGGTAGTCACATTTAGTTTACTGAATATTGAGGTACAGCGCAGTTGTCATATATCACCTCTTTAATTACTGGGGCTAGATTTCTTGAATCAGTGTTGTTCAACAGAGCTTGGATGGCGTGTACAGGTACAGCTGCCCATGCAGCTTCAACACGATACCACAGTTCATCAAGAATAGTGACTGGCGTGTTGTGACGAGCCAGTTGCTCGGCCACCATTGACCAGACGTTTTCAATTGGTTAGAGCTCTGGAGAATGTGCTGGCCAGGGCAGCAGTCGGTCATGTTCTGTATCCAGAAAGGCCCGTACAGGACCTGCAACATGCAGTCGTGCATTATCCTGCTGAAATGTAGGGTTTTGCAGAGATCGAATGAAGGATAGAGCCACGGGTTGTAACACATCTGAAATGTTATGTCCACTGTTCAAAGTGCCTGAAATGTTATGTCCACTGTTCAAAGTGCCGTCAATGCGAACAAGAGGTGACAGGCGTGTAACCAATGTCACCCCTTACCATCACGCCGGGTGATACGCCAGTATGCCGATGACGAATACACGCTTCCAATGTGCGTTCACCGCAATGTCGCCAAACACGGATGCGACCATCATGATGCTGTAAACAGAACCTGGATTCATCCAAAAAATAATGTTTTGCTATTCGTGCACCCACGTTTGTCATTGCGTACACCATCGCAGGCCGTCCGTCTGTGATGCAGCGTCAAGGGTAACCACAACCATGATCTCAGAGCTGATGTTCCATGCTGCTGCAAACGTCGTCGAACTGTTCGTGTAGATGGTTGTTGTCTTGCAAACATCCCCATCTGTTGATGCAGGGATCGAGACGTGGCTGCACGATCCGTTACAGCCATGCGGATAAGATGCCTGTCATCTAGACTGCTAGTGATACGAGGCCGTTGGGATCCAGCACGGCGTTCCGTATTACCCTCCTGAACCCACTGATTCCATATTCTGCTAATAGTCGTTGGATCTCGACCAACGCGAGCAGCAATGTCGCGATACGAAAAAGCGCAATCGCGATAGGCTACAATCCGACCTTTATCAAAGTTGGAAACGTGATGGTACGCATTTCTCCTCCTTACACGAGGCATCGCAACGACGTTTCACCAGGCAATGCCGGTCAACTGCTGTTTGTGTATGAGAAAGCGGTTGGAAACCTTCCTCATGTCAGCACGTTGAAGGTGTTGCCACCAGCGCCAACCTTGTGTGAATGCTCTGAAAAGCTAATCATTTGCATATCACAGCATCTTCTTCCTGTCTGTTAAATTTTGCGTCTGTAGCATGTCATCTTCGTGGTGTAGAAATTTTAATGGCCAGTAGTGTATTTACACAGACTGTCTGAAATTGAACTGTGCAGGATAAAAGACCTCTATCCTTAATCTTTCTTGAACTCTGCTGCACCAGTATTTTGCCAAAAATGCTGCTTCAAATTTTCGATATGTGGTACAAAACTCAGCAGCCTTAAGACCATAGAGCTGCATCCATGTGACACCCTGCAGGTCCGGGGTTTAGAATAGGCCCGAGGTATTCCTGCCAGTCGTAAGAGGCGACTAAAAGGAGTTTCTCTCATTTCAGCCTTTATGTGATGGTCCTCTGTAGGGTTTGACCTCCGTTTTCCAAAATTTTCCTAAAGAGTAAGCTTTACATGGTGCTTCGTGTCCACATGCTGAGACTTCTCGCATCCTTCATAAACGTGGATCTGCATTTCTGCTCATTCTCCAGCTGTTGGACGAGGTCACCCACCCTTCCATCAACTGTGCAGTATCGTTTTCTACGCTGACGATGATAATGAACTTGTTTGCTTGGTTGCACCTGATATCCAGCTCGGTAGCCAGTCCATTGCAGTGGTGCCGCCATGTACCCTGTTGGTTGTAGCCCCCTGACCACACAGGGATCGCTCTGCTGATGCCTGCGCCGTTAACTCCCCACGTATGCCAAGGGGTAGATGCCCGTCTCCCTGGGGAATCGTGACTCCCGGCAATGGCCATCCTGCCAGGTGGCCTTTGCTGCGGCTATGTGGCACCCGTTGGGAGGGCCCCTTTTCGAAGTGGGTGACATCAGGGCGGATGACACGTGATGAAGCGTAGTACATCCTCTCTTGCTGGTGGTCAAACACCAGCAGTTTCTAAGCATTCACAGGCTCAATTCAACTCACAGAAGTACGACCTCAAATCGTTCCCCTCCCTGGTCACACCATGGGAGGAATGTCATACTAAGGATGGCAGCAGCTCTTACTCACCCCGGTACCTTGTACATTCGAGAGCTGATGGGGATTCTTTAATGACAAGAAGCTTCGGTTTTTTGTTGAGCATTTAGAGGACAAGTTTGGGGAGGTGGAGGGCTTTTCCAAAATGAGATCTGGGTCAGTCTTGATCAAAACAGCATCCTCTGCCCAGTCACAGGCATTACTTGACTGTGACAAGCTGGGAAATGTTTTTGTAATCATCACACCCCATAAGAGCTTAAATATGGTACAGAGTATCATATTTCACAGGGACCTTCTTTTGCAGTCTAACGATGAGCTGAGCGCCAATTCAGAGCTGCGAAGTGTACATTTTGTTCATAGTGTCCACCGGGCTCCAAGGAATAATCAGGTTGCCACCGGTGCCTTCTTCTGGGCCTTCAAGGGTGGTACATTACTCGAGAATGTCAAGGTGATGGTCTACCTCTGTGATGTCAAGCCCTATATCCCTCCCCCAGTGTGGTGCTTTAAATGCTGGAACGAGCGTCACATATAAAGATTGTGGACACCCATTACATCCCAATACTCCATGTGCCCCTTCTCCCATCTGTGTCAACTGCAGACTACAAGATTCTCTAGAAAGAAAGGAAAATCATGGAGTAAAAGACTCTGGGCGGACTGACTGACCTACACTGAGGCTAAGAGGAAATTTGAACTCCTACATCTTGTATGTAAAACATCGTCTTACACTGCTGCTACAACAGTTGTAGCCCCATCACCTCTGCCAACCCCATTCACCTCACAGAGCTGGAAGACTGCACCTGCCCTCTTGATGGTGGGGGGCCCTTCCCTCCCTGTCGTGCCTACACCACCTACTTCGGGAACACCCCCCCCCCCCCCCCCCCCCAAACCATTGCGCTAGGAAGGGGTCCCTTGGATCACTCATTCCCAGTTTTCTGCTAATGGGAAAGATGACACTCGCCAGTGGCTGTCAAGCCCAAAAGCAGCTGGTTGTAGGGCTTCACATTCATCCTCAGTCCCGGAGACACTCTCTCTCTCTCTCTCTCTCTCTCTCTCTCTCTCTCGCTCTCTCTCTCTCTCCCCCTCCCCCTCTCCCCCCCTCTCCCCCCCTCTCCCCCCCTCTCTCCCCCTCTCCCCCCCTCCCTCCCCCTCCCTCCCCCTCCCTCCCCCTCCTGCCCCCCTCCTCCTTCCTCCTCCTTTTTTTCCTCCCTCAGTACTCTCTTGAAACCCTATACAGAATGTTTTTCTTTTCTTTGCAGCTCTCTCCCTTTCTCTTATCATCCACAAGGTTGTTTCTTTCAACTTTGCTTGCCACAGGTTCTTCCACAATTTTTTTCTGCTACTTCCACCATCAGTGTTTTGAAACTTCCTGATTTCTCTTCTGACTTCATTTCATCCATTGATATGCTACTCATTACTTTTTTAAATTCTTCTTTGTGTTTCTTTTCTTTCAACTTTCACATTATCCGTGTTTCTTGTCTTTTATTCCCCATTTCCTCTTTAATCTCTGTCGCTGATTAAATCTCTGTTGCTGTTCTTTTTGTATACTGGTCACATATTATGGAGTCTACCACAGATTCTCGACAAATCATGGCTCTACCATGTTACCTTATGACCAGGTGTTGCTACTGCTAGTCCATTCCTTTTACAGAAGTCATTACAATTGTCTTGTCCACGTATCCATTTAGCGTGCTCATTATTGTGCTCTTCTGTCATGTTACATGTCTCCACATTTCCTCTTCAAAGTCCTGCTCCTCTTTAGGAGAACATCCAACTTGTGGTGTATATACTCCTAGAATTTCCAAACAATCTTCTCCACTATCACTCTGACCATCTTCCTGTCACTTACTCCCTTCACCACCTCTTTAAACCCTCATCTGTGGATCTCTACCAGAAATTGGGCAAACCTGTGACTATTTGTGCCACTTTTCTTTGGATGTACTAAATATCTGCGAACAATATTCTAAAATGTAGTCTTTAAAAGTATACATAAGCAATCTCGTCTCTGTAGACTGATAGCATTTCCATAGTATTCTACCAAAAATCCAAAGTCTGGCGTTTGCAACAATATTCTGAAGAGAATAGGTTGCTACTCGCCATATAGAAGAAAAGTTGAGTCACAGACAGGCATAACGAAAAGACTGCTAAACATCTAAGCTTTAAGCGAAAAGGCCTTGTCCTGAATTAGAAAACATGCATGCAGGAGCCTGCGACAGCTTTCTCTAGGTGCTGAAGCCAGATGAAATATCAGAGAAAGCTATTTTCGAAACACATGCTGGTTGGTGTGGATGGGAGGTCATTCTGTTAAAAGGTACCTCATTGTGTTTTAACTAAGAGCATCTACTAGACCTGATGGATGTAAATGGTATTGGGCAGTAATTGCTACCCACCTTGAAGATGGGTGTGACCTGTATTTTGTTTGTCACTGAACATAGTTTTGTATTCATGCAGTCTATTGTAGTTTGTTAAAATGGGAGCTTACTCTGCTCAGTATATTGGGTTTTAGCCATCTTTCTGGCATTCCTGCGGCCTTGCTTAATCCTCATGATTTCAGTTATTTCTCAACACTACTGACACTAATATTTGTGTTAGTCATCCTTGCAGTGGTGACTGAATTAAACTGGAGTTGTATTTCTGCATCTTCCTTTGCAGAGGGACATTTGTAAACTGAATTATGGGTTTCTGCTGTTGCTTTGCTAGCCTCAGTTTCAGTTCCTGTGCTAACAAGAGTGGCTGTACACTAACTTAAGTGCCACTGGCAACCTAAAAATGTATGACTAATTTCCTTAATATTTATGAGAGATCTTTTGATAAGATTCCACTAGGTGCTCATTGAAGGTTTCACATTCTCCCCTTTTGACAGCCGTATATGTTTGTTGTATCTCTATATCTGTAGACCACAGTACTTTCACACCTAGTTATGCAGTAGCCTCTCTCCCGAAGTTTCTTTACAGAGACTGTGTGCTATAGTGTGTCCCTCATATGATGAGCCGTTCTTCTGTGTACACATCTACTTAGTGCATGTTTAACTAGTCTTATTGCACTACATGCTCCTACACTGAAGTAAATGTTTCAAGCTTCCCTCTGAGATGTGATATGCCACTTTAACTTTCTGGACATGTAAATCAATCTCCTTGTTATAGTTGCTCTGTTTACTTCAAAAAGCATTGTTGTTACAGTTGTCACTGATACCAGTTTCAATGTGGACAATCCTTAAAAAAGTCAGTTCTGTATGTTGCCATCAAGACAAAAGTTTTGGAAGTACTCATGATGAATGTATTAAATCAAAATAATTTTGAGGGAAAGCATGTAGTGTTTCAATGGATGTCGTCGCTATGCGCACCACTAACAACTGTAATTATCTCAATCAAGTCTTAGGTAATTTAAATCTCCTCCACTGATGACAGAATGGTCTCACTGCTGTCAATTTTGGGTTTTAGCCATCTTTCTGCACATTGAGATTTTAATGGTTTCATATGTGTGATACTTTCTTTTGATCTGTCACTAATACTTTGGGGCATTTTGCAGCTCTCATTGCCTGGATTGGGTGAGGAGTCAATTAAGCTAGAAAATATTTGTGTGAACCCCCTGACACATTTAGGGGGACCCTACAGTTCATAACCTAATGGTGAGAGTCCAGGAAGTCACAGCTTAGCTTGTTGCAGAATCAGCAATGTCACTGGTCCAAGCCTTCTACTTGGCTGAGGAAGGGATCACAAATCCGTTATGGGGACATTGCTGCAGCTTGTGAGCGCCATTGAAACTGCGCCAGTGAGGCTGCTCTTCTCTACCAGTGATGGGAATGGACGAAGTATGACGTTGGAGTGCAGATGATTTGAATTGTTCATTACACTGTGCCATAATTTGCAGTTGATTGCACCCTATGTTCTCTGTGATAGCCAGAACACCTTCAGCATGTTGAATGAGGCCATCAGGCATACACAGTCCATGAGGTGGTCCTTTTGAATTCCCAGTCATTAATAAACCCCTACTATTTTGCTATTGCTCCTGTCACATTGGAACAATTCATCGTAATTTCTTTCCAAAAACTGTAGTGAAAACACGTTTCGAAGTCAGTAAATTTTTTTCTGGATTTGTGATTGCATTGTCAAAATGTAAAACTACCGATGTTTCGGTCACTGTTGCAGGTGACCTCCTTCAGGGTGTTTTTCTTTATTGCTGAATGAGAAAACTTTTTTCCTTATATACCTGCAGACATGGCTGTTATCTAATTTTGGTAGGCTGTTACGGACGACTGGAAGGGATGTTAGAAGTTCCTTATTGGTGTTATTTCTTTTCATTGATGGAAACCTGACATTTTGATTGGTGTTTGTATTACTGCTTGTCATTAGTGGAAATTGGCAAATGGAAAACCAGACAGCAGTTGTGACGTGGCATTGTTTTCCTGCTCTCTAGTGCCGGCTGAGGTGCGCCAGCACTTTTATATACCTGCGGTCGCTGCAGTCTCCCATGCGCCTCTGTGTGTTGCTTCATGTGAGCTGTTGTCTAGTAAAGCTGTTATTGCTGGCAGCCAAGATGTTGGAAGTCTGTACCCGTATTCTCTCTTAATGTTAGTGGATCACTTTCCTATTTCTATTGGCACTCTAAATTTTCTCCTGAAAGTAAGAGGCTGTTTTGTCAGTACCTGAGCTTCAACTAAACCAATGTGTTTGACGCACTCATCCTGGTGTTCTGCCACCACTGGCTTGGTGTGTTGTCGTAGTCAGATATATCTGTAGTCTTCAGGTATCTGTGTGGTGATAAGTTACCCCGTCTCACCTACATACACTAATCCACATTTGCAACTAATTTTGTAAAACTCCAGCAGCATGTAGTTTGTAAACCAAATCTTTTGTTGTGTGAAGAACATCTTTTATTCTGTTGCTGTTTTAGAAAATTGGCTTGATGCCTGCTATACATGCGTCCTCTCATCACCACACTATGCAGAATAAATTAGACGTGCACACTTTAACAAAGAGGGCTCACAGGATCAGCAATGAAGAACATCCAAAGGGTGGACTAGAAAATGTAAAGTCCATTTTTGGTGCCAATGGTTATGGGATGAAACTATGGCGACAATCGAGGCAATAGAGGAGAGCAGGAGGAGGTACCAAACATCTCTCTATTACCCTATGTTCAAAGGTGTCACTGAATGGGTGGGCAAAATTTTCCACTGAACAGGCATCAAGCCCATTTCAGAAGCAGCAACAGAATTAAAGATGTTCTTCGCACAACAAAAGATGCAGTTGACAAACTGCATGCTGCTGGAGTTTACAAAACCAGGTGCGAATGTGGATTAGTGTATGTAGGCGAAACTGGGCGACCCATCAGCACACAGATATCTGAACACACAAGATATATCTGAGTAATACAACACACCAAGTCAGTGGTGGCAGAACATCAGGATGAGTATGGTAAACAGATTGATTTTGATGAAGTTCGCATACTGGAGAAACAGCCTCTTACTTTCAGGAGGAAGATTAGAGAGGCAATAGAAATAGCCAAGCAACCTGCCAACATGAACAGAGAAGATGGTTACAGATGTAAGACGTCTTGGCTGCCAGCAGTAACAGAATAGCGGGACGACAGCTCACATGAAGCAATACACACAAGTGTGCAGGAGACCGCAGGGGTCGCAGGTACATAGAGTACTGGTGCACCTCAACCAGTGCCAGAAAGCAGGAAAACCACCCCACATCATAACTGCTGCCTGGTTTTCCATTTGCCAATTTCCACTGATCATAAGTAGTAACGCAAACACCAATCAAAACGTCGGGTTTCCACCAATGGAAAGAAATAATAACACGAATAAAGAACTTCTAACATCCCTCCCCTTCATCATTAACAGCCTATCAGAATTAGATAGCAGCCACCTTGCAGGTATATAAGGAAAAAGTTTTCTCATTCAGCAGTAAACAAAAACAACCTGAAGGAGGTCATTTGCAAAAGTGACCAAAATGTCTGTAGTTTCACGTATTGACAATGTAGTCACAAACCCAGAAAATTTTTTTTGCCTGTGACAATGGCCACGGAAGCCTACGTTTGTGTGTTTCAAAGTGTCCATTGGTGTTTAGTCTGAAAGGATTTTTAGTTTAGTCTGCAGTTACTCTGTAATTGCTAAATAACAGTACATCATTGATGGCTATAGTGAAACTGAATTGGGTTAGACTTGTTGAAGTTCACAGAAAGGGAACTGACAGTAAACCCCGTGAGAATTTCGAAAAGTATCAAATGCATTCTTGAATATCATCCTTACCAGTCAAAAGTGCAAATGTCATCAACAAATATTGCTCATTTATGCTCACTGATTACTCCTATAGGCAGGCTGTTAGCTTGGTTCTGAATTAAAAATGGACTTGGGGAAGAAACCTGAGGAACTAGTCAGTTACATAACAATTATGCCCATCTGCAGTCCATTGTTTACAAAATTACTTCCTCTTTGAAGTTAGATTTCAGTAGGTTACATATTGAGCAACTGACAGTGCCGAGCTTTCTTCAATAAAACATTTTGATCAACACAATCATAGACTTTAGTCAGATCACTGACAAATAGTTGTTTAGGAATGTGCAAGATGTAATTTACAAATGTGGAAAGATCCTTTGAGTTGACACATTTTTAAAAGCAAAATGGTTTTCTGTAAATGTTCCCATGTGGTAAAGATATTTGACTATCTTTGCAGGGAATAATTGTAAAGTACTTGCGAAAATGAGACTACATGAAATTGGTCTCTCTCTGTGGGAAGTGTTTCCAAAGAGCTATTCAACCATAAATAAAAACGTTAATTGTCACAAATCTGAGTGCTTATTCTGAGGATTCATCTTGTAGTATTTACATTGAGATACATTTACAAGTAGCTTAAATGGAAAATTTACAATAAAGGTGTGGAATAAAATCTGTACTAAAGAGAACATTGGAGGTTAAGAGACCAATTAGTCAAGAGATTTTAATTTCACGCTCCATTGTCATAAGAAAAAATAAGTAGTGTGCTTTACACGAGAACAAAGCAATGTAAAATAATACTGTGAAAATAGCATACTAATCATTTGTCTGAATGTCATAAAGTAAAAAATAAATTTTTGAACATTTTGTTTTCAGACCGCTGAATCGGTAAAAAAGGCTCGAAGCATGTTGGAGTACAGTGAAGAATCTATTCAAGTTCCTCGAGTGTTGGTGGGGAAAGTCATTGGAAAGAATGGCAGGATCATTCAGGAAATTGTGGACAAAAGTGGTGTGGTAAGTTTGTTTTTAACCATTTAAACACAAGTCATAACATGCCACAAGAAAAGTGAATTTTTTAACATTGAATACCTAACTTGATTATATCAAAATGTATTCTTTAAATCTTTGATCATTCACAGCAAATAAATGAAAAGATAGATCGGGCTTTAGAGTTCTATAATTCATCGGGTAGAAAATAATTGTCCAGTAAGTTTGACACTTTTTGTATTAGCAAGCCCCCAATTTTTTAAAGAATGAAACTCACATGTGTCAAACAACTTCAACCATCTGATTACTTTACAAATGGCTTAATGTGTTAAATATTTGACATTAAGCATGTGAGTGAACAGTAGCTCAGAAAAGATGGGAAATTGTTTAAACTATATTAGAAGTCACTAAATGCTCTCATAATAAAACACTGGATGAATATAGTCTGTGTAATTTTGCATTCCATTTTAAACAAAAACAGTTTATTCGTACATGACGATGTTTGATGTCGTCTCATGGTCTATTTCTCTTACATTGATTGTTTTGCAGGTACATTCAGAGATACATATAGATACTGTCTGCAAAGGGTACTGCAAATAGTTAGTTGTAAGAAAGTTATAAATTAAAACGTGATGCTGAAGTTTTACTGTGTGAACAAGGAAAATGTAGTAAGCGATAAACTGTGTGTACTGATTCAGATTACGAGGACTTGTATGAGGCATGTTTGCAAGGTTGGTTTGACTACACTTCAGAAATTTCTCTGGGGAGCTCATACACTCCCTCCACACAGTCCTGCTCTCTCCCCACGCAATTCTGAAGGAAGGCACTTGTGGCCATTTATTTAGACACCTGGGTACAATCATGGTTATGTAGGCAACTGCAAACATTCTGCCGTGAAGGCACTGACCACCTTATCTCAAACTAAGTGTATTAACAGTTATGATGATTACCTTTGAAATAATCAGCAGTTTACTTGCTTGCCTTCCATCTGTCTCAATTACATTTGACTGCTCCTTATAACAAGTATGGTGCATTTATAACGAAACAGCATAAACTGTCAAGCCAAAGATCAACAACAAACTCTAACCGGCTTCCGTTTCTCTCCCAGTAAGACCGTTTGTGTTAATTTTTGGCGACGTAAGGAGTTTCTTCCGCCCTCCTTACATCTAGGACCTGTCAACCTTCCGTTTTCAGACGTCGCTAAATTCTTGGGTCTTATGTTTGACAGAAAACTGTGCTGGTCCTCCCACGTTTCCTATCTTTCGGCTCGCTGTCTGCGATCGCTTAACACCCTCCGTGTCCTGAATGGTACCTCCTGGGGAGCGGACCGAGTGGTCCTTCTCCGCCTCTATCGCGCCTTAGTGCGCTCGAAATTGGATTATGGAAGCATAGTCTACTCCTCTGCTCGGCCGTCTATTCTTCGGTGTCTCGACTCTATCCACCACCGTGGATTACGTTTAGTGTCTGGAGCTTTTTACGCTAGCCCTGTGGAGAGCCTTTATGCTGAGACTGCTGAACCTCCGTTGTCCAATCGGCGAGCAGTCCTTCTGAGTCGTTATGCTAGCCATCTGTCTTCCATGCCTGCTAATCCAGCCCATGCCCTTTTTTTCGACGCCTCATTTGATGTAGGGTATGCAGGCCGCTCCTCCTCCCTACTACCCCCGGGAGTCCGCTTCCGTCAACTGCTCCATTCTCTTTCCTTCCGCTTTCCTAAAACCTTCTTGACAACTTGGGGTACAGCACCGCCTTGGCTCCGTCCCCGGATCTGCCTGCTCCGTGACCTTTGTCGATTTCCCAAGGTTGGTACCCCTACACTTGCTTATCGTCGGGCATTTGCTGCTCTACGTGCACAAATGACGGACGCCACATTTATTTACACCGACGGCTCGAAAACATCGTTAGGTGTAGGGAGTGCCTATATTGTTGGCGACACCCCAAATGAATTTCGGCTTCCCGACCAGTGTTCGGTGTATACTGCGGAGCTTTACGCTGTTCTCCAGGCTGTCCACTATATCCGCCGCCATCGGCGGATACAGTACGTTATCTGCTCGGATTCTCTCAGCTCTCTCCTCAGTCTCCAAGCTCTTTACCCTGTGCACCCTCTGGTCCACCGGATTCAGGACTGTCTGCGCTTGCTCCACCTGGGGGGCGTCTCGGTGGCGTTCCTCTGGCTCCCGGGACACGCTGGTATCTGTGGGAATGAGGCGGCCGATATAGCGGCCAAGGCTGCAGTCTCTCTTCCTCGGCCAGCTATTCAGTCGCTTCCCTTCACCGATCTACGGAGCGGTTTATGTCGCAAAGCTGCTCATTTATGGCATGCGCATTGGTCCACGCTTCCCCATAATAAATTGTGGGAAGTGAAAGCCCTTCCTTGCGCTTGGACCTCTTCCTCCCGAACGCGTCGTCGGGAGGAGGTAATTTTAACTAGACTCCGGATAGGGCACTGTCTTTTTAGCCATCGACATATTTTAAGCGGCGATCCTCCCCCAATCTGTCCCCACTGCTCTCAGCTGTGGACGGTAAGACACCTTTTAATTGAATGCCCCTATTTTAATCCGTTACGCGCCCGTCTACAGCTATCGCCTGATCTATCGTCGATTTTAGCCGATGACACGCACTCAGCCGACCGCATTCTCCAGTTTATTAGTGACAGTGAAATGACGTCAGTTATTTGAAGCTTTTTTTGGGGATAACAAACCCCTTTCTGTAGTGGATTTTTAAGCCTTCCTTCTGCTTTTAGTTTCTCCAATTTTATGACTGTGTTCCCATTGCTGCTTGTTTTCAATTTCGGTTTTTTTACTGTTTCCTAAGTTACGGGCTGGGCGCTAATGACCATAGCAGTTTTGCGCCCTAAAACCAAACAAAAAAAAAGAAAAAAGTAAAACAACAAACTCTCAGAAATAGGTGAGGCTGCTGCCGGAGGTGATCACAAATGACCAGTAAACACTCTCAAGCTGAACTGCTTTATATTTCCCCTAAACAACAAATTGGGAATAGTTCAAAATTCCCTTAGATTTTATGTATTTCCGATGTAAAATAAATTTCCTTAGAATGATAAAAAGTGAAGTTTAGGTTTTCATATCCCCAGAAGGGATTGTGGGATAAACCTGAAACTTTTCACACAACAACTCGTTAATACGAGGTCTTTGAATATAAATTTTCAGGCTGCTCCTGCTTTCCAGTAGTTTACAGGTTAAGTGCAAAGTTGACCATTTTTTGTGCATGGCCAAAAATTGGTATTTTTAGCCCACTTTTACAAAAACTTTCCTGTGAACTCTTACACCATTTTCATTTTAAGGACCCTGTTCTAGACCACCTAAAAAACTAGTTATGGTTTTGCAATATGAGCACATAAGAGCTTAAAAAGCAATGACAGGGTGGAGTTGCATTAAAAATATGCCCGTATTCCATCGGTACTCAAATCTGACATTTTATTATCTTCTAAGATTGTTTAGTACACTCAGGGGATGGCAGTATTATAAATCCTGATTGCTAGGAAGTGAGATTGAGTCAGAAGAAATGAAAACATAAAAAAATGGGCTGTCTCTTGTCGAAAGTAATCATGATGTATTTCAGCCTGTTTTTCTGCTAAAGGTAGTACAGAATCATACAGGTTATAAGCTTGATGTTCAACTGTGTGATACCAAGGCACTGGAGATTATGGTAGTAAAATCGTTGTGTAACAGCTGCAACACACTCGCTTGGTTTGTGGTTTATGTGGAACATCAAGGTGCTTTATGTGGAACATAAAGGTGCTGATTTAAATCGTATAAATGTGTTGTTGTGGTCCATGGTGGTTCAACCACTAATGGTTTCTTTTAAAGTGAGAAAACCAGCAGCCACAGGTGTGTTATTTTATTACAGATTACCATGCCTGTTCATACACTCTGTGCCAGAGGCCAAAGCTAGAAAATATCTTTCTCAGTATCATAAGCATATGTTTACTTGAAGCTACTTGCATTTTTTACGTGTTTCATTAATATGCTGTTCAATGCCACGAGGAAAACTATATTGCTGGCCAGATGACGTTACTGATGACTGTGGAATAATTGCAGTATTGTACTGTTCTGAAACCCAGCTCTTCCCACTCCTTGATGGCCTGAAAAATTGAATTTACTGGGCCATGATGGGTGCGTAAAGCTTATTAAAGCATGCTCAGTGGAAGTATCAGATACTTCCAGCCAACTAGTCTTTTTCATAATTGCATGCAGCATATTGTCCTGGCTGGAGGTCCACTATAAATATATCTCTTTCAATCTACCACTAATTTTGTCCAGAAAAGATGGTGCATCACCTGAAGCCCCACTGGTTTGAATTAGTGTTTCATCAGTTTTCTCCAGTTCCTGCTAGGGTATGCAAATGTTTAAACCACTCTTCTCATAAAGCGTTCTTTTGTTCAATTTCTTATTTGCTGATGAAATCAAATTTAATGCCATTAATGCTTGGTTAAAAGTGAAACAGAGCTACATGTGTAAGAATCTGCTTATTAGTTAGTCATTGTGAGCTTGCTGTGTCTACTAATTGCTTTGTTGTATCTCCAATCCCATCACAAGGTTATTTTCCATGACCTGTAGCAAAAAATTCCATTCTGTTCTCATTCCAAAGTGTATTTTATTACAGGACAAATATAGAATTTTTGAAACTTTTGTATTGGGCACTGGAGGCATCACTGAAATCATAGATGTAGGGATATCTGAGGAAACTGTGCTAAATTTTTAAGGAGCTCTTGATAAAATGTGTACATTAGTTACATCAGGTCCCAGACAATCACTGGCAATGCCAAATCCAAAGGATTCTACATTCTGATTTTGGTGAAAACAAATGGTAATAGTTGGAGTGTTGCTTGACTACACTGATGGGAAAAAATCGCAACACCAAAAAGTAATTAATGTAGGTAATGAAATTTCATTTGTCTAGCTAAAATTCAAAGATGGAAAATGCAGAAGGGGATGTAACATTATGAGAAGGATAGCTGTTACTCATCATATAGCAGAGACCGTAAGTCACAGATAGGCACAACAAAAAGATTGTCAGAAAATGAGTGTTCGGCCATTAAGACCTTTGTCGGAGATAATGAGCGCGCGCCACAGTCTCTGCCTGCTGAGGCCACACTGTGAGCAGCAGTGCATGATGGGAGATGCAACCTAGTGGTGGACGTTTGGAGGAGGCTGTGTCAGGGAGTGATAGCAGGTTAGGGGTGGGAGTCAGTAAGATGTTGCTTGGGGGGGAGCATACAGGGACAAGGTGGAAGAGTATAGGGCAGTTTGGTGCAGTCAGGAGGTTAGATGGGAGGC
This sequence comes from Schistocerca nitens, assembly GCF_023898315.1. Lineage (NCBI taxonomy): Eukaryota > Metazoa > Arthropoda > Insecta > Orthoptera > Acrididae > Schistocerca > Schistocerca nitens. The sequence goes on along the minus strand of NC_064614.1, from coordinate 497,946,578 downwards.
AGGGGAGGGTTAGTGGAAAAGGAGAGTCGTAAAGAGACTGTGGGTGCATTGGTGGAATAGAGGACTGTGTAGTGCTGGAATGAGAACAGGGAAGGGACCAGAGGGTACAGACAAAGACTAACGAAGGCTGAGATCAGGAAGATTACAGGAACGTAGAATACATTGCAGAGAGAGTTCCCATCTGTGCAGTTCTGAAAATCTGGTGTTGGTGGGAAGCATACAGATGGCACAGGCTGTGAAGCAGTCGTATAAATGTGGAACATAGTGTTGGAGGGCATGCTCAGCAATGGGGTGGTCCAACTGTTTCTTAGCCGCAGTGTCCGCCCCTGGTAGCTGAGTGGTCAGCATGACTGAATGTCATACCTAATGGCCCAAGTATGATCCCCGGCTGGGTCGGAGATTTTCTCCGCTCAGGAACTGGGTGTTGTGTTGTGTTGTTTGTATCATCATTTCATCCCCATCGACACGTAAGTCACTGAAGTGGCATCAGCTTGAAAGACTTGCACCTGATGGGAGGCCCTAGCCGCACGGCATTTCCATTTTAGCCACAGTTGGTCGGTGGCCATTCATGTGGACACACTTCTTGTTGGTCGTCACATCCACATAGAATGCAGCACAGTGGTTGCAACTTAGCTAGTAGATCACTTGACCGTTGCCAGAAATCGTTTACAATGGCTAAATTTCTGCCAATTCTTTCTGCAGTATCACACAAGGAACATCCAGCTTATCATAGCCCTTTTGCATAATCTCTTTCGAACACAGTGAGGTGATAATAATGGAGTCTTTGTCATCTTACACATTCTTGATTAACATAAACTCACCACATCCAATCTCAGTGGTAACTAATGCCCACAACTGGTACTGCATGTATTTTAAGCAAACTTGATCTGCATCCTCATAATTGCGCTACTAGCACCACTTAAGCGACTGGGGCGAAATTTATACGCAATAATTTCCTGAGGATCATGCTCTATGCAATAGCTGGTGACTGCAGATGCTACTGCTTCTGATCCAGGATGTTTTTACAGTGATGTGTAGCACACATTCTTTAGATTGTAGTCTCAAAAGTGCCTTGCTGAGAAGCTTCTCATCATTTTCACTTGCTGCTGCTCCACTAAACATAAGCTCAACGTTCTGAAGTAGTACACAAATTCAAACTGCCTGCATTGCAACTATACTCTGTTCATCATAAAAATAAACTTGATGAAAACATTACACCATATATTATTCTGTGTTTTCTTGAATGTCATTGGATTTTGTTCCACGTGCAGCAGAAGCAAAGCTGTGTCCATTACAGTCAAGTATGATCATAAGAATAAGTTTTATGCTGTATTAAGCACACAGGCTTAACAATAATACAGGACAGCTTTAGTGCAGCATTTAACTTGGACAGCACTGGCCGGCCAGCTGGTCCAACTAACCTGCAATGATGTGAGCAGTGCAGTTCAGACATAAAGAGACAAGCAGAAAAACAGTACTTCTTCGAATGTCATTTAACTTTTAAAGACAATGAAATAATATTTGGCAAAACTACAGCACTAACGCATCCTTCTTAGGTGACCAGGCAGAAAGCATAAATGCTCTCGTTCTCACCTAACATAGGACTTTTTCACCAATCCTATTTGTAATTAGAATACTAATGTAAACACATGGGAATTTTTCTGAGCAAGCTTTGTGTGATGCAAAAGCATACTGCGGAGATTTCACTGTATTGTTGAATACTGAAGCCACTGAAAGTATTAACTACAGTCAGTCATCTGGTAATCTCTTAGCTCTTTACTTGTCCTAATCTGAGAAAGACAGATAACGAGTCAGTCAACAACAGAATCTATGAAGCCACACAGGCACCGCAGTTTCTCCTCTTCTTTTATGATGTACCATTGTATATCCCACCAGCTTGCAGCAGTTGCGTATGAAAATGCTGTGTGCATTAGTTCCAGTGCATCTGGCAGCTTAACAGTCTTGTTATTTCTCCGACATCCTCTAACCTGGCTCCAGATCAGTTCTGTTGGGTTCATATTGTTAACGGTACGGAGGCAGATGTAAAAATGTGGCATTTGTATGGTGTGGTAATGATTGTTTCTCATGTTTCTATGACACGTATCACTCTGGTTCTTGTGAGGCTTCATCTGTGGTATAAAACGTAGTCCAAATAAAGTGTCTTTGGTTTTCTCACTTTTTTACTAAAAATTAAATTCTTATACTTTCTTAATGTAAACAACCTTTATTAAGTCTTTAATTACATAGTGATAATTAACAATTTATATAAGTAATGAAAACAGGCAATTTCCATGTAATATGTAATTAGAAACAAGACGACGTGTGTTATTCATAAGAAAATGTGATTAATTTTACAATTATGATATGTAGGGATTTCAAATTGAATGAAAAGAAAGATATCAAAGGCAGGACTTGAACTTGAACCAGCAATCCATGAATTGCACCTGATTATTAATCTACTATGCTACCGATTCTGCTATATATCCAATATGCATTTGTATCTCAACTGTATCAAATACAATCCCTCGGAAAATTTCAAAGCCAGAATTTTTTGCCTCCCCCCCCCCCCTCGAAAATTTTTGAAAAACCTTTACAACAACCTATTTCTTGGTACTTCTTAATCGTGTTCACTATGAAGCAGGAAGCACTCTCAGCCACTCTCACATTGCATATTATCAGCATGACAATCAGAGCACAACAGTACAGACTGTGACTCTACTGATATTTTGGATAAAAGCTACATAGCTAAAGCATGATTAAGAAAAACCTTGATGCCTGTTAATCATTAGAATGTCTTAGTTTCATCACCACTGCCCACAAACTCTACAACAGTCTCCAAACCTCCCTCATGTCCCCACATAGCTGACAAACCATGTCTCGATCTACTGCACCTACTCCATGCTCCAAAACTCCGTCCCACCACCACACAGAATCCAGAACCTTAACAGACCTGCAGCACAGTCACGAAACTTTCCTCCAGAAGCATTAATCCCACAGAAATATCAGTCCTTTCCAAAGGCCTCACCTTTTCCCCCACTCCAAAATTCAATTGTGCAGGACTTCTCTCCTTCTCCCAGTCCCTACAGTGGATACACTTTTTCGCCACCAATCCTACCAAGCAGACTCAACCGAAGACCAAGATTGAACTTGGCCTAACACAGTTCACTCCTCCATCCAACTGTGATCATCCTCCCCCACTGCCCCCCTAACCACCCCCTGTTAACTTTCCAGAATTTCTTAACCTCAAACCTTGCCTTACCATCATTCCCCAAATCCTTCAACATGCAAACTAACCTTACATCCACAGAAAGAACTGCAGTCCACCATCTAAAAACTGATCCTGACCTTATAATCCTACGTGCGGACAAAGGCTCCACCATTGTTGTTTGAACCGCAAGGATTACTTAGTGGAAGGACTCCCGCCAGCTGTCAGATACCTACATACCTTGCCACAGTGATCCCATTCCAGTAATCCAGCAGGATGTCCAGCCACTACCTAAAATCATTAGGGCCATCCCAGAACCTCTCCCCAGAGTCCCTCTCTCTACTCACCCCTAACACGACCCTGCACTACCACCTTCTACATGCTTCTTAAAGTCCATAAACCTAACCACTCAGGATGCCCCATTGTGGCCAGTTACTGTGTCCCCTCTGGGAGAACCTCTCCTCTCGTAGACCAACACATTCAACCTATTACTCGGAACCTATTGTCCTACATAAACTGTACCAACCATTTCCTCGACCGACTCTCCAGTTCCTCTCCCTTTACCACACGGTGCCCTGCTTGTCACTATTGATGCCACCTCCCTGTACAGTAACATTCCTAATGCTGATGGCCTTACTGCTATCGAACACTACCTTTCCAGATGCCCTATTGATTCCAAACCAACAACTTCGTTTCTAGTCTCCATGACCAACTATATCCTCACCCACAATTACTTCTCCTTTGAAGGCATTACCTACAAACAAATCCACAGTACAGCTATGGGCACCCACATGGCACCATCCTATGCTAACTCACGGGCTATCTAGAGGAATCCTTCCTAAAAACCCAGAATCCTAAACCCCTCACCTGGTTCAGATTCATTGATGACATCTTTGCTATCTGGATTGAGGGTGAGGACACCTTATTCACATTCCTCCAGAACCTCAACTACTTTTCCCCCATTTGCTTCACCTGGTCCTACTCAACCCAACAAGCCACCTTCCTAGATGTTTACTTCCACCTCAGAGATGGCTACATCAGTACCTCCGTCTATATCAAACCTACTAACCACCAGCAATACCTCTACTTCAACAGCTGCCACCTGTTTCATACCAAGAAGTCCCTTCCGTACAGCCTAGCCACCTGTGGTCGTCACATCTGCAGTGACGAGCAGTCCCTCTCTAAATATACCGAGGGTCTCACTGAAGCCTTCACTGACTGTAATTATCCTCCCAGCCATGTACAAAAACAAATCTCCTGTGCCTTATCTTTCCAGTCTCCCAACACCTCCCAAAGTCCCACAATCCGGCCACAGAGGAGCATTCCCTTCGTAACTCAGTATCATCTGGGACTGGAGCAACTGAATTACATTCTCCGCCAGGGTTTTGATTACCTCTTGCCATGCCCTGAAATGAGAAATGTCCTGCCCACTATCCTTCCCACCCTTCCTACGGTGGTATTCTGCCGTCCAATGAACCTACACAATATACTCGTCCATCCTTATGCAACCCCTGCACCCAATTCCTTACCTCATGGCTCATACCCCTGTAATAGACCTAGATGCAAGACCTGTCCCATACATCCTCCTACCACCACCTACTCCAGTCTGGTCCCTAACATCACATATCACATCAGAGGCAGGGCTACCTGTGAAACCAGTCGTAATTTACAAGCTAAGCTGCAACCACTGTGCTGCATTCTATGTAGGCAAGACAACCAACAAGCTGTCTGTCCATGAATGGCCATGGACAAACTGGCCAAGAAACAAGTGGAGTACCCTGTTGCTGAACACGCTGCCAAAAATGATATCCTACATTTCAATGACTGCTTCACAGCCTGTGCCATATGGATCCTTTCCACCAACACCAGCTTTTCTGAATTGTGCAGGTGGGAACTTTCCCTGCAATACATCCTACATTCCCGTAACCCTCCTGGTCTCAATCTTCATTAGTTATTGCCCTCACCCATCCAGCCCCCTCCTGGTTCCATTCCAGCACTATACAGCCGTCATTTCACTACCACACCACCAAGTCTTTCTACTTCTTTCCTTTTCCGCTACTCCCCCGCCCCCCTCCTCTCACCTGCCCTCTGTGTAAACTGCAGCACTGCACTGTCCACCACCCCCACCATACTATCCCTCCCCCTCCCTGCCCCTGCCATCTCCTACCCCCACCCAGTCACTGCTCCCATCACGCACTGTTGCTGCTGCTCGCAGTGTGGTTTCAATTGCCTGAGACTGCAGTCGTGTGTGCGAGTTGCGTGTGTGCGCATGAGTGTGTTTTATTGACAAAGACCTTAATGGCCGGAAGCTATAATTGTGAGAATCTTCTTCTTGTGCCTATCTGTGACTCAGTATCTCTGCTATATGGTGAGTAGCAACTTTCCTTCTCTAATATTCTTACATTCCTTCCTGGATTTTCCATTGTTTGATTAAAGTTTCATTTAATGTAACTGAGTAACAACATGACTAATGCATAAGTAAGACATACTTTCAAGAGTGTAACCGTATCAATGTACGTGTGTTTCGGCTTCTGACCAATCGTAGCATGTGTGTTTGTTTACATCAGGTTCATTCTTATCATTGGTGAAGAAATAATACCACGGAGCTGACATAGTATAGATTTGGTGTTTTTCAGTCCTTTTTTATCTACACATGAAATGAACTAAAACAATACCATTTATCTGACACTGCAGAGAAATAGATGGAAATACTCCATAAGTGCAAAAGAATGAGATACTGCGTAACTAGACTGTTTTGGATGCAGTAAAAAATACCATGTAATTGCAAAAGTGCACGCAGCTGCAGAACATTGTTTTTGCTTACTACATATCTTCCAGTGTTCGAAAGCTGTTCCTCGCTTCTGCCTTCAGTTCATGAAAATGGACAGCATTTTACAAGACTTTCTCTTTACTGAGAGAGAATTTGTTGCTCCACTTAACTGACCATATCAAAGTGGAGAGTCATTTTCGAGAGTGATTGACAGTGGTAAGAAAAATTTTTTGTTGTTTACTGCTCATTAACAGCAGTCTGCTAAAACTCTTAAAATTCAGTAGTAACACAGCTGCTTTATTGTAGCATCACACTTCACTTGTGCGCTTCAGCCCTTACTGCTAAAGATGTTTTGAATACCCACTTTATTATAGGTTCTTATGTAAACTTGAAACTACTAACGGTAAGAATGAGATTCTATATTCCTTAGACAAAATTATTTCTAAAATAAAATATTTGACACTAGTTCATTTAAGAAATCGATATCTGTTGTACATATGACGATTGTGCGTGTGCAATAGTAATAGAATCAAACTGTGGGTCAGAAAACTGCTAAGTTGTTCTCCAATTCTGGTTTTGGATATTGTTTTCTGAAGTTCTGCGTATTCTGCCACACGAACACTAATTGTTACCTAAACAGTAAATGCTTTGCTTGTTTTACTGCTCATCGACCACTTCCTCTGATTTTTGTTGACATTGGATCTGACCTCGGGACAGTCCACAGCTTAGAGCAGTGCTGTGCGGTCTCCCTCCATCCCTCCATCCATCCATCTGCCAACACTAGCGACATACGATCGTATACGGGGTGCTGAACTGCACTGCCTTGAGCTCGTGGGGCACATTTCTTGGATGAGGTTGGTCTACACCATGGACTTACAGGCTGTGAAAGTAGCACTACTTTTACAGAACAGTGCAGTTTATTATTTAAAAAAAAAAGCCTATCGATAACTTCATAATGTATAGTTTAGAAAGATATGAGAGCAGTGTGTTACTGGTTAAATGAAACACAAAGCGAATTGGTTGCATAAAGTTTGGCATCATGTATGAGGCGTGCGCACAACCCAAAACGATTAAGGAAAATCCTTTCCCAGTCATTTTGTATTCTGGCAGCTGCACATGGCAGAACAGAAATGTGATATTATAAAACGCCCTTTTAAATCAAATGGTTCTGAGCACTATGGGACTCGACTGCTGAGGTCATTAGTCCCCTAGAACTTAGAACTAGTTAAACCTAACTAACCTAATGACATCACAAACATCCATGCCCGAGGCAGGATTCGAACCTGCGACCGTAGCGGTCTCGCGGTTCCAGGCTGCAGCGCCTTTAACCGCACGGCCACTTCGGCCACGCCCTTTTAAGATTATAAATTGATTCAGGAGCAATGATTATGTAAAAGATTTTGGGAAAAGGTCATACTTGGATGGAATGTGACTCAGTTTAAGTTCCATTGAGTGCAAGCTCGAAGAAGGACGTGAAATTACGCTTCCTAGCCAATATGCCTTGACACCTACAGAGCTGAGAAGAAAGCAACGACCTTACAAAACCCATTACCTGGATTACTCCTTTTTTCACTAACTATGCAGAGAAAAGTTTGTGGCTGTATTGCTTAATTAGGCCGAGAAAAGCTGCAAAGAATGAGCGACATACGGATGATACAGTACCGTGCAAATGGTTTTATTTATTGAAAGTGCACTTTCAACGATGTGTGGCAAGAAATACCAAGACGTCAGAAAAATTTCTGGAAAAGTTTGCTTCCCAAAACTATACGAAGAAAGACTGAAAATCAGGAAAGACAACTTGGATCATTTACAAGAGATTAAAGCCGTTGTTCCTAAGTATTGTCATTGCTGTTACGACAAAATTTCTTACGAATGATCATCTTCTTGGACTTCACTGTTTCAGGATTGACAGTATTGTGTAGTTATTTGTTCGGCAGTAACACACACATTATCAGATCCATGTGAACCGTGTGTATATTTGAAGTTTTTCCATGGATTCTGGTGATAAATCTTTCCAGAATGATGTTACTGTTTTTTCAGCACCAAAAACTATGTAAAAGTGGGCAGTCATACAGGAGACTGATAAACCAATGCTGTGTAAATAACATCTCTCTTCCGTAAATAGCAAGACAGTTCCTTGTATCTACAGTAATCGAGCTTTCAGAACAGTGTTTTCTTTTTTCACTTTTAAGATCTGGAATGTCATTATAGTGCAACAATGCAAATTTTATATCGTTATGAAACGAATCAGCTATTCTAGACAGCTTTTTGTCTGTCCTATAACATTGTTTCTTCACCGACGGTTGATATCTGTTAATACATTACAATATCTTAATTTCATTTAACATAACTTAATAACAAAATATATAATACATAAGTAGGACCTACTTCCAAGAACATAACAGTACCAGTGTAAGAATTCTATGGTTTCTGACCAATCACCACATTTGCATTTATTTACGTCAGGTTTATTCTTATGATGAACAGAGTATAATCCAGCTGTTACACACCAGTTTGGCCTAAGTTCACAAAATTTTTAGACCCTGTTTCTGGTCCATTTAGATTTCTGCAGCATACATAAATTTCCCGTAAACTGCAAAGCAACAATCTTTCCTGCACATGTGTCCTTGTGCCTGAAAGTCTAATAAACAGCTTTTTTCCATGACACACATTAATATTTTTTTTTTTTTTTTTTTTTTTTTTTTTTTTTTTTTTTTTTTTTTTTTTTGTGCTCTACTAGTGGCTTCGGCTGGTAACTGTCATCCTTGTTGATTTTCAGGAAGTGCTGGAATGTTCTTCTCTGCCTTAAGCTTTCAAACAGATTTCATTATCCTTTCTGATATTTGAAAATTTATTGCTGTTTCTCTAATTGTCCAGCTTATAGATGGCAAGTTTAAAATGTGTGTCTGTCTGTTTATGATGAGAGTCCGTCATTTTGCCCTGAATGTGTCAGCACAGTTTCCATATTGCTTGATTCTACTGACTTGTTTGCTTTACTGATTTACACACATAGCATTTGCAATTCTCCATTTGCATTCTGTGTCCTTTGAATTTTCTGCTTCACATAGTGAGTCTTACCTCCAGTGCTTACGGTTTCTTTCAGGGGTGAAATACATTTGATGATAAGCTAGTTTGTAACTCTCTATTTGATGTGAAGTCCTCACCAGACTGTTATGATAAGGGTAATAAAACTTCCTCCAGATATTTATTTAATGCAGTCTTCCATGCCGTATAAAGTTTCTGGCTTGGCTTTAAAATATGAACCTTCTTCTTCTTCTTCTTCTTCTTCCTCCGAGCAAGAGCCTAATCTGCTGTTTCAGTATGAACTGTCTAAATTCATGTCTTCTTGTTAAGATTCTTTTTGCCAGTGGGATTAAAGCATTCTTCTTGTAAACACTCATATTCAGTCAGCAACAGAGCTTCATAGCATAGAAAACTTGGGATGTATTGTTCAGATCTGCTTCAGAACATCGGACTAGCACCTTTTGTTGCATGGAAAGGTCTTTAAATATGTCTGCTTGTGTCTGTATATGTGTGGATGGATATGTGTGTGTGTGTGTGTGTGTGTGTGTGTGTGTGTGTGTGTGTGTGTGAGTGTATACCCGTCCTTTTTTCCCCCTAAGGTAAGTCTTTCCGCTCCCGGGATTGGAATGACTCCTTACCCTCTCCCTTAAAACCCACATCCTTTCGTCTTTCCCTCTCCTTCCCTCTTTCCTGATGAGGCAACAGTTTGTTGTGAAAGCTTGAATTTTGTGTGTATGTTTGTGTTTGTTTGTGTGTCTGTCGACCTGCCAGCACTTTCATTTGGCAAGTCACATCATCTTTGTTTTTAGATATATTTTTCCTACGTGGAATGTTTCCCTCTATTATAACTATGACAATCTTTAGGAAGGACAGATTTAAGTTATTGTACATGATCCCATTTGAATTTCTTGATTTTTTCCCGTCTTTCCTTGTATACTTTCGGGAAGCAAACACCTCCAAGAATTTTCCTCGGATGCCTCAGTAATTCTTGCCACACCTCGTTGAAAGAGCACTTGTAGTAAATAATACCATTTGGGCAGTACTGTAGTGCCCTCAGATCGGTAACTGTAGGCTCATTTTTTACAGCTCTTCCAGGCCTAATTGAGTCATACAGCCACAAACTTTTCTCTGCGTAGTTGATGAAAAAGGAACAATCTAGGTAATGGACTTCGTATAGCTGTGGCTTGTTTTCCTCGCTTCTTTAGATATCGTAGCGTATTGGCTAGGAAGTGTAACTTCATGTCCTTTAAGCTTGCACTTAATGGAACTGTGAACTGTGTCACATTTCATCTGAGTATGGCCTTTCTCCAAAAACTTTTGTATAATCGATACTCCAGTATCAATTGCTAATCTTAAAAGAGCATTTGATAATATCACATTTCTGTTCTGATACGTGCAGCTGTCAGAATACAGAATGACTCGAATGGGATTTTCCTTAATCATTCTGGATAGGGTGTCCACGATGCACGAGGCAAAACATTATGCAACTAAATCACCTTGCGTTTCATCAAACCAGTAACATACTGCATCACCACTTTCTAAATTATACATTGTAAAGTTATGAACAGCTAAATTTGTTTTATACTAAACTGCACTTGCACTTAAAAACGGAGCTACTTTCATGGCCTGTAAGTCCATGGTGTACACTGAACAGAGCTTCTGCTGGGCTTCTTTCTTATCAGCATCTTTTTGCATCCTTCCCTGCTCTTTCCATTCTATGTGTTGCTTCCACACATCTTCACTCAAGTTACCAAGCCTGTAACTACAACACAAGTCACACTGGTCTTTCTTGGGGGAAAATAAAGGTAGCCCGACTTAATGGTGAAATCTCTGCATGACATTTTTCCACATAGTCCATACAGCTGTTGTTTGGATTGTAGAATAGGCTCAAGGTACAACTTCGAGGAGGATTTCCTGCAGTAATGCGGAAGAGATTCCAGGAATTCTTTCATGAAGGTTCTCTCATCTTTCTTCTTCGTCTGTTTGATTCGAGGTCGTGACGATTCTGTGTCAGGACTCATCCCGTGTGTGGAATTACCCAGCCAATATCGGACTGTCCATTCTTTAATCCCAAGAGTATTGAGAAACATCTTTTTGCATACTTTGTTTCCCCAGCTCATTTTTCAAATGATAAATGAGCGTCCCTTTTCTCCTGGATTTGCCAATGTTCTTCCCTGGACATTTGGTTGGAATTACGTCTACAAAGTTGATGACATAAACCTTTCTCTGATCCCATGACATCGTTTCCCAAAATGTGTTAAATACTGCCTGCCAACACCAGCAGAAAACTGATGGCACTTCCGTTGAATGGATTTCTGGCACATCTTCGAAGTACATGTTGGACCTAATTTTCGTGCCTCTCGTGGAGTATCATGAGTGACTTTACCAATTGACTTCTTTTGTATCCAATATACGCCTGTCAATGCGTTCTCAGAATTTTATTGGTATTTTTCTTCCAATCTTCAGGATGTGGTTTAGACTTAAGTTTCCTGTCAGTGTTTACGTCACCATAAAATTCTTGGCCTTCACTGTCAGCATCATTATTACTCCCGTGATCTTCCAATAATTTATCCCGAGTGTTTGGCAAACAATGAGCACCATCGCATAGCAATGAGTGTGAAGTACTGTTGTCTCTAGTGGGAACAGTGACTGTGGTGTCATTTTGAGCATTGTTGGATACAACTACTGAAGTTTCTAGATTGCAAAATATTTATATATTAATTTAAGCAGACAAAGATGCTCAGATTCATGTATTTATGAGAGCAATGGCATCAGTAATACTATTAACAATAATCATTAGATGTTGCAGGAACAGTAACCGAGAACCCCATATATGAAATTAATTCTTCTTCGGTACATGTAACTTCAGCGGTACGACTTTTCTCGCCTGTTGTTTGTTCTGCATTTACGAGAGATCCTACAAGAAAGTGGTCAGTCTAGAAATCTTTGGCAGAAATGAATAAAGCACAGAATGAGTGCAGTGGGGGCGTTCTGATTTATATCACAATAAGACACTTGCGGTGCTATTAACATTCAAAGGTGAATAATAAAACAATTTACTTATTGCTCTCTGTCACTATCAAGAACGATTCTCAGCTTTCATAAGCTGATTTCAGCTGAGAAACAATTTCTTCTTCAGTAAAATATCATCTATATCGCTGTCCATTATCACGAATGAAGCTACAAGCATGGAACCACTTTAGAGCACTGTTAAGTACAATGTGCTGTGGCTGCGCGCGCTTTTGTATTTATGTGGTATTGTTTATAGTATCCATAGATTGTAGATACGTGGTATTGCCATCTATTTGCTGTGTCACATACGTGGAATTGTTTTAGATAATTTTTTTATGGTAAATAATTAAAAATTCGTCATTATGATCTGCGTACGGTCAAAGACATCTTCTGACTGAAAAACGAAAAATCGCCAATTTGTCAGTTACGCGGTATTGTTTCTTCATTGACAAAATATAGATCAGGTTATAAACCATGTATGGTTTGATGAAGCACATAAGAGCTACATTTGGCCAAAAGACCCCACTCGCTATGTTGCCAACACACTAATAAAATTCAGATAGTGTGAACAAGGCACCACAAGAATGAAATGAACAGAAGTATATGCAATGGTTAAAATAATTGATATGTCATTTTCTACACATTGTGTATCTTGTGGTATTTTGCACTTGAAATTAGTCGGTTAAATAGTTACAGGTGTATGTTTGCATAAGTGTGGAAAGACAACCTTGCATTTAAACTCATAACTGTTTAACACTAATTTCACAAAAGTAAATCACAAGGTACACATTTGACAGAGAATTTAATACTGTATTATATTGATTATGAACATTTTTATTAAACAAGGTTGATTCAACACACAGTGCTCATTTTTTTTTGGGGAGAATTTTTAATAAAGCAGAACCCAGAAAATTACGCCTCTGTTGGGTTTGCCTCAAATTATTACACACACGATAAAAAGGAAGTTGTCACTTTTGTAGTATTCTTTACTCTATTTATTTTTATAAAAATAATATTGTGGAACCGAATGCTTTAAAGATTTAAAAAAAAAGACTACTTATTTGGAGTTTTTCTGAACCAAGCTCATTTCCCAGTTATCAGGGCTTAAGATATTACCTCAGTAAGTGGTAAACAATTGTAGATCAAGATTTCAGATTTGAGAACCAGCAGAATATGGGCATATTTTTAATGCACCTAAGACCTTGTATTGGTGAGTTATGTGCAAAATTTCAGGTTTATTCCGCAGTTGCTTACGTAAATACAAGAAGCTTAAGTTCACATTCTATTTTTTGTCTGTATCGCTCAAATTATTCCTATTAAAATTGATGATAAAATCTTTTTTAGGTACTTTCGTAAAGGGAGTGCAAAAAGCTGTTTCTTTCAAGAAAATATTGCCATTGATATTGTGTGCCTCAAAGTTTCTGAAAACTGAGGGGGTGCACTGTCGATAGATGAGCTAAGAGGTCAAACGAATAACTATCTGTCTCGAAGTATCATATTGGTGAAAGTAAAACTTGACCAATATTCATTTGGAACATGTGCAACTGTTATCACAAAATTTTGCAAAATCTGTTGTGGTCATTTAGGAACTTTTTCCGAAATTAGACCACTTGGCATGCAATGTCCCGTATTCATCGTGACATTATAGGCTCTCACAGCCTTGAACTTTTGCTGTGTAGCCGATCATACTAAATAATTTTCATGGATTTTTTTCCTTTCATATAGAAACAACTGGAACAATTGCAACCACATTTGGTATGCATGACACCTCTGGAAACAGTACCGTGGGGATGAGAACAGCCTAGCTCCCATTGGGGTAGGGGTGACATAAAGGGGGGGGGGGGGTTGGAATGGAGGAGCTGGACAGGTAAAGGGGAGGAGAGGAAGTCTAGAAGCTGAAGTGGAAATTAATAATTTTTTTTTTATTCGATCAATATCTTAAGCTACAAATTGTGGAGAACCTTTTTGTTTGATAAATTGTTTACTATGGAGATTCTAAGCTGTTTTGTTGGTTGCCACCTCAGAGAGACATATTTGTGTATTGTATCATTATATTTGGAGGAAAGATAACCACCTGTACGAATATAAAGATCTCAGGTGGAAAACCAGTGCTAAGCAAAAATGGGGGAGTAGTACATAGAGGGTCTGTACAAGGGAGATGCAATGAAGGCAATATTATGGAAATGGAAGAGGATGTAGAGGAAGATGAGAAGGGAAGTATGATAATGTGTGAAGAATTTGACAAAGCACTAAAAGACCAGAGTTGATACAAGATCCCAGGAGTAGACAACATTCTGTTAGAGCTACTGATAGCCTTTGGAAAGCCAGCCATGACAAACTCTTGCATCTGGTGAGCAAGATGTAAGAGACAGGCGAAATACCATCAGAGTTCATGAAGAATATAATGATTCCAATCCCAAAAAAAACAGGTGTTGACAGGTGTGAAAATTACCGAACTATGAGTTTAATAAGTCATGGTTGCAAAATACGAACACGAGTCATTTACAGAAGAATGGAAAAACTTGTAGAAGCCAACCTTGGGGAGGATCACTTTGGATTCCGGAGAAATGGAGGAACACATGAGGCAATACTGATCCTACGACTTTTCATAGAAGATATGTTAAGGAAAGGGAAACCTGTGTTTGTCAAAAGCTTTCTCTAAGTCTACAGATGCTACATGTTGACTGGAGCACTCTTTCTAAAATACTAGAGGTGGTAGAAGTAAAATACCAGGAGCAAAAGACTATTTACAATTTGTACAGAAACTGGAGGGCAATTATAAGTCGAGGGAGCACGAAAGGGAAGCAGTGGTTGAGAAGGGAGTGAGACAGGGTTGTAGCCTATCCCCGATGTTATTCAATCTGTATATTGAGCAAGGAGTAAAGGAAACAAAAGAAAAATTTAGAGTAGGAATTAAAATCCATAGAGAAGAAATAAAAACTTTGTGATTTGCCAGTGACATTGCAATTTTGGCAGAGACAGCAAAGGGCTTGGAAGGGCAGTTGAACGGAATGGACAGTCTTGAAAGAAGGCTTTAAGATGATCATCAACAAAAGCAAAATGAGGTTAATGGAAACACAAAGTAATGCTGAGGGAATTAGATTAGGAAATGAGACACTTGAAGTAGTAAATGATATTTTGCTGTTTGGGAAGCAAAATAACTGATGATGGTCGAAGTAAGAAGGATATAAAGTGTTTCTGAAGAAGGGAAATTTTTTAATGTAGATTATGGATTTAAGTGTCAGGAAGTCCTTTCTGAAAGTATTTGTATCGAGTGCAGCCATGCATGGAAGTGAAACATTTACAATATATAATTTACAAGAAGAGAATAGAGACTTTTGAAATGTGGTGCTGCAGAAGAATGCAGAAGATTAGATAGGTGGATCACGCAGCAAATGAAGTACTGAATAGAATTGGAAGAAGATAAATTTGTGGTACAACCTGACCAAAAGAAGGGATCTGTTTGTGGGACACATTCTGAAACATCAAGGGATTGTCGATTTAGTACTGGAGGGAAGTGTATGGGGTAAAAATTGTAGATAGAGACCAAGAAATGAACACAGTAAGCAGATTCAAAGGGATGTAGCTTGCAGTAGTTACTCGGAGATGAAGAGGCTTTCATAGCATAGCATAGCATAGCATAGCATAGAGAGATGCACCAAACCAGTCTTCGGACTGAAGACCACATTAACAAAAATCATTATATTTGGTGACAGTCTGAAAGTGTAGCAAAATCAGCAACAGGAGTCAGACTATTTATTTGGAATCTTTGCATTCTTTTTCCCCAGAATTATTGGTTAAGTTTTATGTGACAGCTAATTTTTCTTCTAGTTTCTTTAAATTTACTCCTGAACACTGTTATAAAGGATTGGAGGTTGCCCGTTGCCTTGTCTCATTCCTGTGTTAGTTTTGAAGGGTTTTAATATTTCATCCATAAATTATATTCTTGAGACTGTATATTGGAGAGATGCGAAGATGATTTACAAATTAAGTTTCAGTTCCAAAATTTTCATATTTGATATATGCCTCCCTTTCAAAAGTTAATACCACTTTTAAAATCAATGAAAGTTAAAATTATGTCCTTAAATGGTAGAAATCTGTGCAATTTATGGATTTTATAGTTCATGGTCTCAGAGCCAAGAACTTCCCCTTTCAAATCCATTATCATAGTCGCACGAAGAAGTGTTGATTTTTGGGTCTAGCATGAGATTTTAAATTAACTTTAAAGTTAGTGACAAAAGGTGGTCATCTCGTCACATTTCTTGTATAAGTAAATAAATGCCACTTTCCATTCTTCTGGGATCATTTCAGTTTTCTAGATTTCTTCAAAAATCGCATGTCTTTTATAATAGTTGGTTAGGTCCAATTTAAAAGTACAATAATTAGTGTTCTCCACTAGCTACATTTCTTCTTCTTCTTAAGCTCTAGACGTGACATTGCAGCGTGGAAGGAAGCTTCTGACGTGCAGTTGTACCATCTCCCTATATCTTTCAGCCATGAGTTCCTTAGTCTTCCAACATACCTTATCCCCTGTATATCCCTTCATTGATTAGTTGTAATAACTGGTATCTTTTACCTCCCGCATCATCCCCTACGCTCCTCAGAGTATGGGTCATCATCATCATCATCGTTCTTAGTTTCACTTTGTTTTATATTGAGCAATAGTTTTTTTGCTTTTTCATCTGATGGACTACTTCATTTCAAATTTCCAGCACCCAAGGTGTGTGTAAGAGGCAGTGATACAGATAAATTTCAGAAGAATCATTATTTTCTGTAGATATTGGCCAAGGTCCAGCTTTTGCATCCTTGGAGAAAAATTGAGAATACGAATCATTTACATTCAGAGAAGTAAAACCTACCCAAGAATACACTTAAGTTTTAAATGTCTTCGAATATGTTGTAGTGCAGTATGTGCCCATACAGCTATTAAAGGGAGTGAAAAACCTATTAAAAAAATTTGGGTGTAGTACTTCAGATTGAATACTGTTGAAATGGTAACAGATATTAAAAACATCCAAACGTGAGTTTATGGCTTTAATCTTTGTTAAAGAGTGCACCCAGATTTTTCTAAAGTCCCCCCCCCCCACCCCCTCTCCTGTCAATGCAGATACATCATCCCTTGTGGCAAGGCTGTATGGGAGGAATTTTTTGGTGTGATGGCAGCTCTTAAAATGCAGGTACAGTTTGTGGTTCGGAGGTTTAACATGGACAGAGACGTGGATGGATCTGTCCATAATCATCCTGGCCTCACCCTACTTTAATATCTGCCTTTTCACCCTTCACCAGACAGTTTCCACTCCCGCTGTCCTATAATCTCCTCTACATTCTTGCCTCACTGTTTGCTGCCCTCTGCCAATTGTTTTTGCCATCCGTCATGATAGTTGCATTCTGGACTGAGCTGCCGGCATTGGCAGTCATGTGTGTGTTAGGTTTGCTTGCTTGTATGAATGGTGTGTGTTTCTCTTTTGTTGATGAAAGCTGTGGCCGAATACCAAATTCAGTCATATGTGATGGAGTGGTATTCCAGAGATGCACTTGTCAGAAATATATCTATATCACTTCACATGCATCTGTTGTGTGTCCACGTCAATGCCATTGGTCGTGTGGGTTGTTTAATAAGTCTTTCCTAGGTAAATTTCTTCTAAATATGTTTACATGTATGCAGTTTTAATTTTATGAAATATAGAATATCTTGTGTTGTGGGTGTACATAAATTCAGGTAACACTTTCAATTATTTATTGCTGTGCAGGGAGGAGACCCCCAAGAGGGATCATTGCCGACATTGCACAAGAACTAAACAGTGTACAGATGTCATACATACTGCATTTTGAAGAGAGATTCTGAGAGTTTGTAAAAATAACATTCGATAAGCAAACTATGAGTGACCCAGCAGACATCAGTACAGTAATTGAATTCTTGCCATACCTGTCCCAGCATGCCATCGTCGACGGTGGCAGTCTCTTCCCATATTCTCTCCCGGAGCTCTGCTACATCACTTGGTAGAGGCGGTACATACACCAGATCTTTAATGTGTCCCCACAGTAAGATCACATGGAGTGAGGTCTGGTTATCGGGGAGACCATTTCATTAAACAGCTGTCCCCTTCTGTAGCACGGCCGATCTATCGATGCGGCAGCTCCGTGTTCAGGTACCCCCAAACTTCACAATGAAAATGGGGTGGAGCCTCATCTTGCTGAAAGATGAACGGAGAGTGCGATTGCATTTGAGGCATCAGCCATTGCTGCAACATGTCCAAGTAGGAATATCCAATGACAGTGCTCTTGGCAAAGAAGAATGGCCTGTATAGTTTTCGACCTGATATTACACAAAACACATTTACCTTTGGGGAATTGCGCTCAAATTCAATGCATTCATGTGGATGCTTCGTATCTCAGATTCGACAGTTATGCCTGTTCACTTTCCCATTAGAGTGAAAAGTGGCTTCCTCGCTATAAATTAAGCGATCAACAATGACATCCCCATCCTCATTCAATTGTTGCAACTTCGAACAAAACGCGAAACACTTGTCTTTGTCATCATCATTGAGCTTCTGCACTAGCCCTAATTTGAATGGTTTCATAGAAAGCTTCTATCACAGGACTTTCCACACTGTCATTGGAGCCATTTCGAGTTCACAGGATGCACGACACACTGATTTCTTTGGACTCCTTATGAATGTCTCTCGTACGCGCTCCACATTCACTTCACTCGAACTGGAATGCCTGTTTCTCTTTGCCAGGCACAAGCAGCCTGTTGTAACAAATTGGTTGTGCCAGTGGAAAATGGCCTCCCTTGTTGGTGGCTTCTTACCGTACTTGGTTTTAAACATCTGTCTAACAGCAGTAGCACACTTGTGTTTGTCAAACTCAGACACACAGAAAGCCCAATCTGCACCTTAACTTGCGATGTTTGTGCCTAGTGCTGACTATCGGCAAATTACCAAACTATGCTGTGGAGGTGTACATGTAAGAAAAAAAGTCTTTAAGAGTTTCTCTTCAAAATGACATGTGTATGATAGCTGTGCAATGTTTGGTTCTTCTGCAATAATTAATTGAAAGTATTCCCAGGCTTCATGTACACCCTGTTTATTTGATGGGTTTTTGTTCCCAAGTGTAACCTTCTCAGATTTAATTGTTATCCACTCTAAGGGGAAAAAAACACCACGAAGGAATTATCCAAATGGGACGGAAATTGGTTGACGTGGTGTACATGTTCGGACAAACTATTAAAATTTCAGAAAAGTTGGAGAATTTATTTTAAGAGAGAGAGAGAGAGAGAGAGAGAGCTTCGCAAATCGAGCAAGTCAATAATGTGTTGGTCCATCTCCGGCCCTTATGCAAATAGTTATTCAGCTTTGCGTTGATTGATAGTTATCAGAAGCCCTCTTGAGCAATATGGTGCCAAATTCTGTCCAGTTGGCAAGCTAGATCATCAGAATCCCAAGATGGTAGGAGGACCCTGCACATAACACTCCAAACATTCTCAGTTTGGGCAGAGATCCAGCGACCTCACTGGATGAGGTAGGGTTTAGCAAGGAATAGAATGTCTTCCTGGGTGCCGGCAGGCATTGTCCTGCTGAAGTGTAAGCCCAGATGGCTTGCCATTAAGGAAATAAAAAGTAGAAATTCAAACAAAATCCCTGATTGCGTTTACTTAGTTATATAATACTGCCCATTATGTATATCTGCAAGTGAAAATTTAATGTCCCCCTTCCTCACAGTTTTAAAAGGAAAAGATGGCAAGTTGGGACCAAAAGTTGAAAAAGATTTATACAAAGCAGATAATATCCTTGTTCGATTTGGATTCTGATATACTTACAGGCACATGTTGATTATGACAGTGATCTGTGAACATTTTATAAAGCATGTATTGCAATTTTGATGTTTGTTATTAAAAGCAGACACTTTTAGTGTAACCTCAGTGTTCCAGGCTTGAGAATGAGTCATCGGGTTTGAAACTAGTCGTCAAACAGATGTATTGCAACAGTGACAGATTATTATTCTTATGGTGAAGAGAATATTGCATGTGATTCACGATTCATAAAAGTTCCTATTACCTGCCATCTCTTGCCACAGGTAGGAAAAAATTCAGAACGTAGAGTTGGCCATATTGACATACATCCCGAACAGTCTTACCAGTTGGATTTTCGTAATAGATTTTTTGTGATGACTCCAAATGCAGTGTGTGTTGTTGTTGTCCTCAGTCTGTAGACTGGTTTGATGCAGCTCTCCACACTTTTCTATACTGTGCAGTGCAGAGTAGCAACACTTGTAAAATAAGAATGAAAATAACTTAGAAATTAAACGCTGAAATTTAAAACAAAATTTATCAGGTTTGTAATACCTCTTGTAAGTAATGTTTAAAATATCAGTCATGATTCTGAATCAGTATCACTAGATTCTTTGTTACTCATTTCTTCATGCAGAGCATCGTCCTCCGTACCATTTAGTGCATTGAATATCGTGCATTTTTTAAATGCTTGTTGCACAATCTGATTTGAAACACACTTCCATGCATCATAAAAATCCATTGGCACACTTGCGACAAACTTGAGCGTTTTACACGTCCTGTTGGTGTCAGTTGTCTGTCGCTTTTCGAAAGCCAGTCTGTGTACATGCATTTAAGCTTGTTGTTAAATGGTTTATTCAAACAGACGTCAAGTGGTTGCAGAATTGACGTCATCCCACCTGGAATTACTGCCAAGTCCGTTTTGCTATCCTCTAATTCTCGTTTTACTGCAGGTGTTGTATGACCTGCATACGCATCTAGTACCAAAGGTTTGCGCAAACCAGAAATCACTTGTGTAAACCAAGCAGTGCGCCAGGACAACGATTCCACACACTCCTAATCCATTCCAGTGCCATGTCCTCCAAAAACCACCCAGTTTTGTTTGCTCGTACAATTACAGTTTTTGGAAACACTTAAGATTTCGGTAAAGTCTTTAGTTTGAAAGCTGTGAATGGGGATAATTTATGTCCATCATGCTGTGCAAGCAAGCATGATGTACATCTGTTTTTTTTTTTTTTTTTTTTTTTTTTTTGTTTTTTTTGTTTTTTTTTCCACCCCCTGATGTAAGAACACTTACGTCTTTCCTTCCTTTGGCGTCAATCGTATAATTTGACGGCATGTCAAAATATACGGGACTTTGGTCAGCATTTCCTATCTGACCAAGAAGGTATTGCTTTTCTGTGCGCCGCCTAATTATGAAGCGCTGAAATTCAACAAGTTTTTGTTAATAATTTTTTGGCAGCTTCTGTGCAACTGAAATTCTCCTCCGAAGTGAAAAACCCCATGGCTTCATAAACAGATCAATCCAGCTGCAACTAGACTTAAAATTTTCGATTTTTTGCTCTCTAGCAGTTTCATGTGCCTTAATTTTTAAAATTTCGGCATTCGCAGGCAGGAATTTCTGATGCTGTTCCTTAACAAATTCATTTAAAATCACTTCTAGTGCATGATATCGGCCACACTTTGGCCCACTAAATGCTTTCCTGCTACTTGAACATTCAAATAATCTCTCTCTCTCTGCAGTTGACCTTGCCTCACATGCCTCTCTAAATTTATTTACTGATGCAGAGGTTTTGGCGCCAGTATTTATCTTGGTGCCTGCAAAGCATGCCTGTGGTGCTACGTATTTTCGACGGGAGAAAGTAGTTGTGGCGGCACCTACCAACATTTTTCAGAACTTCCGCTTACTTTAAACTCGATTCTAAGCCGCAGGCAGCTTTTTGGATTACAAAAACGAGAAAAAAGTGCAGCTTAGATTCGAGTAAATACGGTATGATTTGCATCCATTATGGATTGCTACAATTAACAGTTCGAGAAGGGCCGACAATATAAACAAACTGAATGACAAAAATACGCTGTCCTCTTTGTTCCTTACAGCTGAATTGGCAGAAATTGTACCACTTTGGGTTAATGCTGTAGCCAACCTTGAAAATAGACATTGCTATAGAGCAGAAGCAGCTGCATTGCCATTGTTGAAGCTCACTTCATTTGTTGTGCCATCTTTACAATATTCTATGTGAACTTATTTTTATGGGCATAAACTTGTCTTCTGTAGAAAAGTATACTATTACTGAATACTTGTTCAGTTTAAAGCTGGTTCAGTTACAGTTAAAAATGGATTCAGGTGAACTGCAGTTACACCAGAGCAGACATTCATAAGAAGCAGAGGTACATGGTATACATTCCCAAGATAGGCAGCACTGAGAACTTTGCTGCCCACTCACCACTCCCCTCCCCACATCCGTTTATATGCTTGGCCAAGCGTGTCACGGTTGTCTCTACAACCCTTCAAGTTTCTTCAAATTAATTTATTGTGTGACCTCAGTTGGCCAAATTTCATCTGTAAATGCAGGATGAGCCCTAAGTTAATCTGCTAGACAACATAAAAAGCAATAATTTAATTATGTGGAGTCTGTTCTTTTGGATATGTCCACTTTGATCCTGCGGACACTATGAATCAAGACACAGAAGGTTAGCTGCCAGCTGGCATTGATTTATATCAATGGGCAAGTTGAAAATTTGTGTCAGACTGGGTTTTGAACCTGGTTCTTCTGCTTATTAGGCAGATGTGCTGACAACTACACTATAGATATGCAGTTGTCACCACAACCACTCCTCCCATTGGACCCAGATTCTCGACTTACATCACATACTGCATCCTACATGTCCGAAAGAACAGACACCATCTTCATGTAATTAAGATGACGGTAAATTGTCTCTTCTGTGCAAATGCACACCAAGCTCAAACTCTTACAGGAGTCGGTGAGATGCCACGAGTAATGAGGCTAATGAGCAGGAGCATTATATCGGTAGTGTGCGGTGTGAGTTCAGAATTTGGATCCGACGAGAGGTGTGTTAGGTTTGGGTGTGAACTGCATCTGGGTGGCATAGGGGTCAGCACATCTGCCTAGCAAGTAGGAGACCCAGTTTAGAATTCTAGCTGGAAACAAATTAAAACTTCCCCCTCAATATAAATCAATGCCCACTGGTAGCTGATGACTTTATTCCTTTGTGTCTTGAATAATTTAATTTGTGAATGTAAGACAACCCTGTAGTTTTCAAATGACAAAAATACTCAAGTAAATACAGTATGTTTAAGGTCTGATTGTATTTACATAGAAGTATGTGATGTAACTTGCTCAGATCAAATTGGTTAATTGATAAATATTATCCTGGGTATGTAAATGCCATTCAAAATGGTGTGTGTGGTAGATTACATAATCTCCACAATGCTAAAGTATTTGAGGGCTTAATGTTCTGTTGCTGAAAATCTTCTTTGAGCTTTGCAGTTAACTTAAGATTCAGTTGTAATAATAGTTAATTCAATCAAGTCATTGTGAGATGTTTAGTGTGTCATTGACTACTAATTATTTAGCTGTAATAAGTTTGATCTTGCCACTCTGCCAGTAATGGAAAGACAATTTCATATATTTTTGGCCCTCTACTGTAACAGTTAGCTATCATAAGAGTTGGTGGCGTCTCCGGACAACACTTGTGCTCTTTTTTCCTCTCTTTTATGTATAAGGGACTGACAAATATACTGTTGTGGCGGATTTTTTGAAATACATGAACTTTTGCTTTGATGTGGCATTTGCTCAATAAAGAAAAGCATTATGAGCACAAGCTGCAAGAACATGTGGAAGATTAGTCAAAAGCATTTATTTTTATAGGCAAAAGGGCTCTTGTAACACAGCTATTCAAATCCAATTAAAAAATTACTTTCATTTGTGAAAAGGAAATAAGTAGCAGCCAACTGTCAGTAGCAAGTTTCTCAGGACTACTTCCAGAGTTTTAAATCATGGTTGTTATGAGACAGACAGAACTGGCAGGCGGACTGGGGTGATGCAGCTGTAATGCATTTCACTGGACAGTGGGTAGTGATTATGAAGGGGTGTGTGACAAGTCTTTCAACATATCTTAGTGGTGTGAAAGTAATATGTGGGTGTGCTGGGGTAGACTGTTGCAATCCTTTGGCAGCAGTGCACCTCTTTCAGCAGCAGCCCGGCTTCAACATCCTGCATTTGCGGCAGTGATACTCAGAAGCAAACTACCCCCTCTTGACTTCAGCCAGGAAATGTCTCCTGTGCCATCTCTACAAGTCATCTTTCCTGTCTTGACAGATGTCCTCATTCCTGTTCCTCCGGGGCAATCTTGTTCTCCACAGCTAGCTCATATTCTTCTTCTGACTGATCGAATTGTTGTTCAGCATGTTGTTAAATATTTTTCATAGCCCAAAACTCACATGCAGAAAGGAAGACCACATGCACTCTTTACTTTAGCTGGTATCACTTCACTGTGCAAACTGTATTTCACCAGTTACAAATGAGTGTCTTGTTTCCTGTCAACCTATCCATCACCTTCCCTTGCAAGTGTTAACATCTCATTTCACTTCATCTTGACAATAGATTGCATCCATTATTAGTTGGCCGTACTATTGTATTTTAGCAATGGGCTATGGATATTTCTGATGATTGTTGAAGGGCTGCAATACCCAAGTGGTATTAATGGAGAAACAACCTTCAGAATGTTATCTGCAATTCTCAGAACCAGTGATCTAGCCTCTTAGATGGGTGCACATATGTGGATTTTTGCTGCAGGCAGTCAATGAGCTTTCGGTGAGTCACTGGCTGACTCATTCATTACTCTTGTAGAACATAGCACTCACATCGGCTACACTGCAATCTTTCTCATGCAATTTTTAAAGAAACAAATCTGTAAAAAAAAAATTTACTTTAGTTATAGCTTTGTCAGCTTCATGATGAACTTACTATCATTTTATGAATAGTCATAATTAGTGTGATATTTCTCATTTAAGTAAGACACTGTGTGAAATTCGAAAAATTTGCAATGAAAAATAGGAGTTGCTATGAACTGGCATTTGGTACTCTATTAGAGTATATATTACTGCATATAAAATGTAGCTTTAAACTTGGGAGGAGATAAATATCTAATTCAGATGTTGAGAAAATTGGCTGTATGTAGCTCGTTTTTCTGTTTGCGTGCATTTGAGAATGAAATATTCACAACGTCCCTTGTATGTCACAAGCTTTGAGGTATTGATATAAGATTTTGGCAAATGATAACATGCAAAGAGGAGAGTGTACTTTGCCATATGGTAAACATGCAGACCTCTATTATGTACTGTGACATGGGAGTAACAGCAGACTTTTGTAATGGAGTGTCATTATTAATAGCTGGTGAAATGAAATTTAATGTGGTGTTGCAGCAAGATGAGTAAAGAAACTACACATTTATTTTGATACTGGGAATGTGCTTTTTCACAAGCTTTTGACCTGAATTGTCCTTCGTTCCACATTTAATAAACCACCGTTTCAGGATTGTCACATTGCATTAGGATGTTACCAAGGTGACATCATGTAAACTCCGCTTTGTATTCCCAGAAGCAGCCAATTTTAACACAACAACTAGAGGAATGTTGATGTTACTTAAAATTAACCATTGATGAATTAGTGACAAGTTTTAGTTGCTGCAAGAATATTAAAGGGGGTGGACCAATGACCACATTGAAAAACTTAGGCAAATCTACCATGAAATAACTTGTTAATGAAAACGCACATAAACATTGCACAAACAAGAATAGAAAATTCTCCTCTGGCCTATGACCTGTCTAGCATGCACCCACACAAATGGGCCCATCTTGTAGACATTATCATAGCCATTGTATAGATGTCCTTCTAGCCATGGGCAAGTTTTATTTTTTAAAATAATAATACAAATAGTATGTACTTTTGAATACATTATGGGAGAGGCAGTGATCAATGTCTTACAAATATTTACTATTAAAAACAGTCTTGATCAGGATTTATTTATCAAGGTGACCGGTTTCGACCACTACTGTGATCATCTCCATCACTACTAGTGATTCTCCGAAAGAAAGAGGTTCCTACTCAATGGTCTGAAGATGACCACAGTAGTGGTCGAAACCGGTCACCTTGATAAATAAATCGTGATCAAGACTGTTTTTAATAGTAAACAAATAGTATGCTTTTATCCACGCTTTTATCCATACCAATACATACTGTACTGGCCCATTTAACAACCAAAAACAAAGAAATAGTGGTTGCTGATGATTTCAATGTAGATTTCCTTAAATACTCTCCCAATAAGAACTTATTTGAGTTAGTAACACTATCATTCAACCTAATTCCCACTGTAAAGTTCCCCACTAGGGTAGCCAATTGCTCACAAACAGCCATTGATAATATCTTTATAGAAAAGTCCAATGAACTGTTACTGAAAAGATGAGGTTGTCAGGTTCCGTAGATGCTGCTATGGAATACCTCAGACCAGACATTTCAAGTAACTTCCATAATATGAATTAGACCCTCACTACCCCAGCAGAAATAATGTCCCATCATAAAATCTTTAAAATCAGAAACGTCTGTTGTTGTTGTTGTTGTTATTATTGTTGTTGTAGTCTTCAGTCCTGAGACTGGTTTGATGCAGCTCTCCATGCTACTCTATCCTATGCAAGCTTCTTCATCTCCCAGTACCTACTGCAACCTACATCCTTCTGAATCTGCTTAGTGTATTGATCTCTTGGTCTCCCTCTACGATTTTTACCCTCCACGCTGCTCTCCAATGCTAAATTTGTGATCCCTTGATGCCTCAAAACATGTCCTACCAACCGATCCCTTCTTCTAGTCAAGTTGTGCCGCAAACTTCTCTTCTCCCCAATCCTATTCAATACCTCCTCATTAGTTACGTGATCTACCCACCTTATCTTCAGCATTCTTCTGTAGCACCACATTTCGAAAGCTTCTATTCTCTTCTTGTCCAAACTGGTTATCGTCCATGTTTCACTTCCATACATGGCTACACTCCATACAAATACTTTCAGAAACGATTTCCTGACACTAAATCTATACTCGATGTTAACAAATTTCTCTTCTTCAGAAACGCTTTCCTTGCCATTGCCAGTCTACATTTTATATCCTCTCTACTTCGACCATCATCAGTTATTATGCTTCCCAAATAGCAAAACTCCTTTAGTATTTTAAGTGTCTCATTTCCTAATCTAATTCCCTCAGCATCACCCGACTTAATTCGACTACATTCCATTATCCTTGTTTTTCTTTTGTTGATGTTCATCTTATATCCTCCTTTCAAGACACTGTCCATTCCGTTCAACTGCTCTTCCAACCCTTTTGCTGTCTCTGACAGAATTACAATGTCATCGGCGAACCTCAAAGTTTTTATTTCTTCTCCATGGATTTTAATACCTACTCCGAACTTTTCTTTTGTTTCCTTTACTGCTTGCTCGATATACAGGTTGAGTAGTATCGGGGAGAGGCTACAACCCTGTCTCACTCCCTTCCCAACCACTGCTTCCCTTTCATGTCCCTAGACTCTTATAACTGCCATCTGCTTTCTGTACAATTTGTAAATAGCCTTTCGCTCCCTGTATTTTACCTCTGCCACCTTCAGAATTTGAAAGAGAGTATTCCAGTCAACATTATCAAAAGCTTTCTCTAAGTCTACAAATGCTAGAAACATAGGTTTGCCTTTCCGTAATCTTTCTTCTAAGATAAGTTGTAGGGTCAGTATTGCCTCATGTGTTCCAACATTTCTACGGAATCCAAACTGATCTCCCCGAGGGCGGCTTCTACCAGTTTTTCCATTTGCCTGTAAAGAATTCGCGTTAGTATTTTGCTGCTGTGGCTTATTAAACTGATAGTTTGGTAAATTTCGCATCTGTCAACACCTGCTTTCTTTGGGATTGGAATTATTATATTCTTCTTGAAGTCTGAGGGAATTTCTCCTGTCTCACACATCTTGCTGACCAGATGGTAGAGTTTTGTCAGGACTGGCTCTCCCAAGGCTGTCAGTAGTTCTAATGGAATGTTGTCTACTCCCAGGGCCTTTTTTCGACTTAGGTCTTTCAGTGCTCTGTCAAACTCTTCACGCAGTATCATATCTCCCATTTCATCTTCATCTACATCCTCTTTCATTTCATAATATTGTCCTCAAGAACATCGCCCCTGTATAGACCCTCTATATACTCCTTCCACCTTTCTGCTTTCCCTTCTTTGCTTAGAACTGGGTTCCCATTGGAGCTCTTGATATTCATGCAAGTGGTTCTCTTCTCTCCAAAGGTCTCTTTTAATTTTCCTGTAGGCTGTATCTATCTTACCCCTAGTGAGATAAGCCTCTACATCCTTACATTTGTCCTCTAGCCATGCCTGCTTAGCCATTTTGCACTTCGTGTTGATCTCTTTTATCAGACGTTTGTATTCCTTTTTGCCTGCTTCATTTACTGCATTTTTATATTTTCTCCTTTCATCGATTAAATTCAATATTTCTTCTGTTACCCAAGGATTTCTACTAGCCCTCGTCTTTTTACCTACTTGATCCTCTGCTGCCTTCACTATTTCATCCATCAAAGCTACCCATTCTTCTTCTAATGTATTTCTTTCCCCCATTCCTGTCAATTGTTCTAGTATCTCCAGGGTTCTTCCATGTATACAACCTTCTTTCATGATTCTTAAACCAAGTGTTAGCTATGATTTAGTTATGCTCTGTGCAAAATTCTACCAGGCGGCTTCCTCTTCCTTTTCTTAGCCGCAATCCATATTCACCTACTGCGTTTCCTTCTCTTCCTTTTCCTACTGTCGAATTCCAGTCACCCATGACTATTAAATTTTCGTCTTCCTTCACTACTTGAATAATTTCTTTTATCTCGTCAAACATTTTATCAATTTCTTCATCTGCAGAGCTAGTTGGCATATAAACTTGTACTACTGTAGTAGGTGTGGGCTTCGTTTCTATCTTGGCCACAGTAATGCGTTCACTATGCTGTTTGTAGTAGCTTACCCGCACTTCTATTTTCCTATTCATTATTAAAGCTAATCCTACATTAGCGCTATTTGATTTTGTATTTATAACCCTGTAATCACCTGACCAAAAGTCTTGTTTGTCCTGCCACCAAACTTCACTAATTCCCACTATATCTAACTTCAACCTATCCATTTCCCTTTTTAAATTTTCTAACCTACCTGGCCGATTAAGGGATCTGACATTCCACGCTCCAATCCGTGGAATGCCAGTTTTCTTTCTCCTGATAACGACATCCTCTTGAGTAGTCTCCGCCCGGAGATCCAAATGGGGGACTATTTTACCTCCGGAATATTTTACCCAAGAGGACACCATCGTCATTTAACCATACAGTAAAGCTGCATGCCCTCTGGAATAATTACGGCTGTAGTTTCTCCTTGCTTTCAGCCATTCACAGTACCAGCACAGCAAGGCCGTTTTGGTTAGTGTTAAAAGGCCAGATCAGTCAATCATCCAGACTGTTGCCCCTGCAACTACTGAAAAGGCTGCTGCCCCTCTTCAGGAACCACACGTTTGTCTGGCCTCTCAACTGATACCCCTCCGTTGTGATTTCACTTACGGTACGGCTATCTGTATCGTTGAGGCACGCAAGATCGTTTGTAAAAATAAATAAGGAAATTAGTTGTAAACATTTATTTTTACAAACTAAAGTGATTTTGGGCAATAGCTATACAGATAAAATTTACAAATTACCTTTACTTGTGAGAAGGAAGTAATTATTTGTCAATTATCAGTAGCAAGATTATCAATTGTTTCCAGGGTTTTAAATCATAATTGCTATGAGACAAATAGAACTGGCAGGCACACTGGGATGAGACAGCTGTAGTACATTTTACTGGATGATGGGTGGACGTCCGGTGGTGGTGTAAACAGAGTGTGCAGGCACACTGGGGTCTGTTGTCTGTCAGGTGGATGCACCGGCAGTGCATATTTTTCAGCAGCAGCCAGAGCAGAATGTCCCGTGTTAATGCGGCAGTAGCACTCAAAAGCAAAGTGTTCCCTCTCAGCTCATGGTTGGATGTGCCTCTTGCTGATTAGGTGGCTCGTTTTCTCCTGGCCAATCATATTGTTGTTCATGTTGCTTGTTTAATATTTGTCATTGTGCAAATTCTCAAGGGCAGAAAGGAAGATGACAGGCAGGCTTTAACTGGAATTTCTTCACTGTGCAGACTGCACGTCGCCAGTTAAGAGTAGATGCCCTGTCTCCTGTTGACTCGTCTGTCATCTTCCCTTGCATCTGCTAACAACTGATTTCACTCATACCTTGACAAGACATTTGGTCTGCTATTGGGCCTAGTATTTTTGTAGTAATAGGAGGCACAGAGCTGTTGAAAAGGATATTAGTAACAAGTATCTCTCCACTTGGCGAATTGTCACCCATTTCATATTGGTGTTCCATGTCCTGTGGAGACATAAAGTTGTCACCTCCCCCCCCTCCCCCCCACCTTCTGATAATGTTTCTTTTTCTCTGCTTTGTTGTTGTAAATCCATACCCCTTCAATACTTCTAAACAGTGGAGAGACCGCTTGCCAGGCACCAATAACCTGCGTGTGGATGCTGTGGGAGGGCCCTCACTTGTGGGTGGGAATGGGGGTTGCGCAATGCAGGTGCCCGTACCCTTTTTTTATGCCCATTGTGTGTCTTTGATGTGACATCTAAAGTGGAACACATCATAGTAATATCTTCAAAAGTTTGCTTTCTGTCTTTGCTGGTGTTAGTTTTACATCATGTCACGTGCTGATGGCGCTTGAAAAATTAGTTTGTCTAACGTCAGTTTCCATTTGCTCACCCTTAATGAATTCTACTGTAAGAAAAAAGTTGTACAAATACTTCTACTTACTGCAGTAAATCCCTCATTCCCCTATATATTACTGTAAATCATTAAAATTTTTGAAGCATTCATATGTAACGGACTAAATTTATTATATTAGTCATTCTGAGTACAAAAATTTCTGCTCTTCATCAAACTGCATGTCTGGATTAAATAGTGATCATTAGCATAACTTGATCATTGAAGATTTTTTGTGTGCGTTATTGTAATATGTTGGGGGTGGAGGGTAGGTCAGACAAGTACCTTCTTCCAAGAAGTGCAATTGCTGATGCTGATAGTAGTATGTAAAGTAGAAAACACTAATCTGAACTTCCAGAACTTCATTTGCCTTCATGTAGGAAAGAGAAATTAGTTGAGGAAAATTAGGAGAAAGGGCTACAAGCCGTTGAGAGGTCTTAATGTAAAAAATTTCTTCAACACAGTAGCATTTTCCCAAGTTGTTCATTACTTAGTCCTTGTATTCTTTTTCTCTGTCATTGGAAGGTTTACAGTCTATGGTCATAGTAGTAATATTAACCTGCTTTAATTTATGCTTCATGTTTGTAGTAGTTACAAGATTATTTATTTTGGTTATGTGCAAATATCCATAAGCTTTCTCTATTCCAGGTTAGAGTCAAAATAGAGGGAGATAACGAACCACAGCCAACAATCCCTCGTGAAGAAGGTCAAGTTCCTTTCGTTTTTGTAGGAACTGTAGAAAGTATAGCCAATGCAAAGGTGCTGTTGGA
The DNA here is from genome assembly GCF_023898315.1 of Schistocerca nitens. Classification (NCBI taxonomy): domain Eukaryota; kingdom Metazoa; phylum Arthropoda; class Insecta; order Orthoptera; family Acrididae; genus Schistocerca; species Schistocerca nitens. The sequence continues at coordinate 497,915,144 of NC_064614.1, read as the reverse complement.
ATATCACTTAGCACACCTAAAGGTAATGTTTGGAGATGTATTTGGTTCAGGTATTAAGAATTTTGAATTTCATTACTTCATAAAAGGTGTAATTTCATTTATCTGATTCTGTGTCACAGGAAGTGGAAGCATTAAGGCAAGAAAAGTTGGAAATTGATCAACAGCTACGAAGTATACATGGTACTACAATGGGCTCAATGCAGAACTTCCCTATTCAGAGGCGCAACGACAGGTACTGTTATAATATAATTAGACAATGGAAAGCCATGATGGAATAACACTATGAAAAGATTAGAAACCTACTTGTGACATAGAGGAGGCATTGAGTCACAGGCAGGCACCATAATAGAGTGAGTTAGATATTGAACCTTTCAGACAAAAAGTCCTCCTTCCAGATTAGAAAACACACAATACATTCACATAAACACAACTCATACACACATGCCAATTTTATCTTTGGGGGGGGGGGGGGGGGGGCAATTGGAGACTGTGACTCCATCTGACGTGAGCAACAATGTGCTGGGGTAGGTGGGGCAATAAAGAGGCGACATGGTGTGAGGAATGGGATGGACAGGAGGGTGAGGGAAAACAATGTACTGCCTGTGGGAGCAAGCAGAGACAGGTCGGGCTGCCAGGTGCAGTCTGTAGGCAGTGCCGGTGGGCGGGAGGGCTGGGGAGAAAAAAAATGGGAAAAGAATAGTGGATGAAGTGGTGGGATAGAAGGTGTGTTTAGTGCTGGAGTGGGAGTTGGGAAGAGGATAGGCAGGTTGGGGGCAGAGAGTTACAGGTACGAAGAAAACACCATAGGGCGATTTCCCACCTGTGTTGTTCATAAAAGGTACTGTTGGGTGGAAGAATTCAGATGATGCAGGCTGTGAAGCAATTATTGAAGTGATGCACATTGTGTTGGGCAGCATGTTCAGAAACTAGATGGTCCAGCTCCCTTGACCACAGTTTTGCAGTGGCCATTCATGCAGACAGGCAGCTCGTGAGTTGTCATGCTCACACAGGAAGTGGTGCAGTGTATTTTGTAGATCACATGGCTGCTTTCACAGGTAGCCCTGCCTTTGGTGGGGTATAGGACTAGAGTATGTGGTAATTGGAGGATACATGGGGAAAACTCTTGCATCAAGGTTTATTGCAGGGATATGAGCCATGAGGCAAGGGGTTGGGAGCAGGGGGCAAAGGGTTGGGAGCAGGGGTAGAGTAGTGTTGGGCAAGGATATTACATAGGTTCAGAGGGTGGTGGAAAGCCACTGTCAAGCAATGGGGCAGGGGCGGATATTCATTTCATAGCAGGGTGTGACAAGAGTGTTGAAACCCTGGTAGAGAACGTGGTATTTTTTCCAGCGTTGGGTGGGGCTGAATCAAGAGAGGAAGTGCTCCTTTACGGCCAGACAATAGGTATGTGGGAGGTAATGATGACAGGAGAGAAAAGGCACGAGAGATTTGTTTCTGGACAGGGCTGGGTTGGCAGTTTTAGCATGTGAAGGAGTCAGTAAAACCCTTGGCACCACTCACCAATGCACCTACTAGTTTTCCCCCCCCTTTTCCCCCGTTCTCTCTCCTCCTCTCTCCCTTGCCTGTCACCCCCCAACACAGCCTCTCGATCCTGCACTTGGCAGCTGATCTGTCTCCACCAAGTCCCTGCACACTCCTTCAAGCAGCACAGTATTATCCTACATCTCTACCCTCCTATCCTCCCTCCCTGCCCCATGGTTCATCCGTACCACCACCCACCCACCCACCCACCCACCCACCCACCAACCAACCAACCAACCCTTTCAGGTGACTGATAGTCAGATGTAGTCACAGTCTGCAGTCAGACCATGATGCCCAGTGACAGTGACCATGTGTGTGTGAATTGTGCTTTTGTGAATGTGTGTACGTATACTATTTTGGAAGGAAGAAATTTTTCTCTGCACTCTAAAATATTTAACAGTCTTTCTCATTGTGCCTCCCTGAAACTCCATGCGTCTGTGGTGAGTAGCTATCTATCCTTTTCACATTGTTAAAATTAGTTATGTTGATATTTCTGCATGCCTTCTTTATTCTCATAAAATTTGACATCGCGGGAAATTGCACTTCAATTATTTTTGTTTTAGGGGCTACAATTCAGACATGGATGGTGGGAGCAGTCGGGGCCGTGGTGGGCCAGCAAGAGGTCGTGGCAGAGGACGCGGAGGTGGTGGTGGTGCTCGACACAATGATGCAAGATTTAATTCGGGTAATACTATAAATGATTACATCAATAATATGGATGGCAAAAAAGGTCCAGGACCATCATCAAGCCGGGGAAGGGGTGGTAGGGGTGGCGGTGAACGAGGAAGAGGCAGCAAGGGTGGTGGAGGAGGTGGAACGATAGATAAAGATCGTAAGTGATGTCACATGCTGTCAGCCCACCACCTGCTGATCTTTGCTTGAAATTAAGTCCTTAAAAAGCAGATTAACATGTCAATCTGCTAACACACCATTTCAGTAAATTTCAGCAAGACCGAATGTTTACTATAGTTTAAGGAATGTGATTGTGCAGTCATTGGTCAGTCACAATGGTGGGTAAACTTAACATCCCTGGCTTTGGACAAAACGGTTATTTGACTTGTGGAATTAATGGCACTGCAGTAATATTTGCTTGCTGTGCAATTGGATTTAAAATGATTAAAGTTTTTGTCAAGTAATTCTTCTCAATGTTAAGATTCTTAGGATGTGACAGAAGTAGAAGGCAAAAATATTCCCTACAGAGTAATATTGCTGTTGAATATATTATACAACAGACCCTTGCATAAACAAATCACTTGATGTATGAAACAAATTGTCTTGAGTTATGTAATATTGTAACTTCCATTTACAGGAACAGTTTTCCCCTTTCTGAGTTTTCTTGTCCTTTTTTGCTAACATTGGAAGTGTTTATGATGGCTGTTTTTGCTGACAGGCATTAGTAAGCTGGTCAGATAGGTATGAAGATATGCAACCTAATAATTTCCAATAGACATTCTCTAATTGAACCTCTCCTCATTCCTTTTATTGATTCCAGTTATTTCTCACCCACCCACCTTCCTTATAACAGTCTAAGGTGATGTTGGCTGCAGTAGTTACTTTGTTTTCAATTTTTTTTTTTTTTTTTGTGTCCCTTAGTCTTCTGTGCAGCATCTGTAATGCTAAGTGTACTACTTTGAAATTCTAGGAGCAGTTTTCAAATGTCATTTTATGGGGAAAATGCAATTGGACATTTGTATAAAATTAGTTTACTTTTTTTTTTCAAAATTGAAAAGCTCTTTTGATTTTAATTATTAGTATGTTACAAGAATTGTTCTGAGTTGAAATGTTGTGAATGTTTCTTTTGTTTAAACTTCTTCTTTGTCAGTACGAGATAATGACTTTACTGTGTACTAGGTATTAATGGCATTGAAATGTGCAGTATATTTTCTTGTAAGCAGTGTGCATTAATCTTCAGATTCCATATTGTGTGTGTCAGGAAATTTTCCCAGTGAGTTTCTAAGATAGTGTTCACATTTGACCAGTTATAACAAAGATTGATAATTTGAGAGATGAATTCACAGCTCATAGTATATTTGCTGCTTGAATATTCATTATGCAGTAACAGCAGCTTTGGATTAGAACAGGAATTATATAATTCTAAGGTGTAATGATCATCAAAATTGACTTTTGATTTAAAAAACTAGAAAATATCCTGCACTTATTAGGTACAGATTTTAAATAGTTCTCAATTATAGGCTTAATAATTATATTATAATGATGTAGGGACAGAAACAAATGTGGTGTATGTCATGTTATATGTGGACCAGATAAGACAGTCCCCTCTTCAAGATAGTATCATAAATTACATAACATCTTAATAAGACAGAAAAAGTGAATTTTAAAGGATTATAGTATCCTTTTTAAGGCTTGTGACACTGCAGCATGATATTGATATCATAAAGATATGATCGGAAGTGACATTGTATGCTGTTTTTGCACATTTCTTGAGTGCAAAAATAATGGCATTAATTTCAAAATTGGCAACTGTTCTTCAAAGAGGGAGAAACAGAGGCTTATCATGCAGACATGGATACACTGCATTTAGTTGGAGGTTGGAAATGCAGCTTTCAATTTGTCAACACTGGTCTCCTTATGAAGTAGACGCTTTCAATTGCATTAAAAATGTTTACTTTTATCTAAGTGTTTCATCTCCTATGGAGATCTTGTATATTTCAAACAATGCAAGAAATATTTCTTTTTCTTTGTATATTACTTTGTCTACTTGTGTATTGGGGACGCAAAATGTTGACATTGCTTGAAGCTACTGTTTCTAATTTCCACTCATGTTGCACTGGCTGAACTCTTTGCTCCCTAAATGTGAAATGAAACCAAGCTGGAAGGGTAAGCCAAGGTTAATGATGGCTTTTAGTTAATAAATTGACAAATCAAATTGTTTGATGAGATGGCCAAATGTGATGTAGTTTTACGGAAGCTATTGTTGTTTGGCCAGGCTTATCAATGTTCTAATTCAGAACTGGTAAATACAAATAAAACAAAATGTTGCCAATTTACTGACTCTTGGGCATTTCGTATTGTCGTACCTCTTTATTATTTACAGAAATTTTTTAAGAAATAAAATATTATATAATTATGAAAGAAACAGTGTTTTATTGATGTTATCTAAGCCTATGTTGCAGAAGTTGCAGAGTTCAGGCTTGAAACTTGTGCAACCCTTTCAGCTAGGGGCTGAGAGATTCATCTGATATGATGCATTTTAAGATAAAGCCAGTAGACATGTTACAGTGTTCTCACATTTTGCTGCAAATTGAGTGCACATACTAACAAAGATTGCCTGCATGATTTATAACTAGAATAACGTAGTTACTATTATGTATTAGCTTCAGTGTTTCTTTTTACAAAATTGGGGAACTTGAGCCTGAAAGGGTGTGCCCAAATATTCGAGTCAAACTCTCAACTAACTAGCAATATACACAAACAATATTCTGCAGTCTTTTTCAGGTGGGTTTTCATGCAACTGTAATAATAAAGAAGATGGAAATTGAAGCAGCAGAGACCACCTACATGGGTTTATAGGCAAAACTGCATAGCATTTCAAATTGTATAATACAGATCTCGCAATGTTAGGCATTAAATGGGATTTATGTTTACCATTTTAATAGCACTTGCCTGGAAAGTGTTCCTGTTGTGTCCATCGTTTGCACAATTATACATAAAACTAAGAAATTATTCTCAGCTAGTCTGGGGTCAATATTTTAAATTCATAACCAGAAGTTCGGCATAGGGACTGCTCTCTTGTATTAGAGTAAACAAAAAATATTCTTTCAAATGATAGATAAGTTGATTGTAAAAACTGAATTTTGAAGACAGCTGAAAAGCCTCTTTCCATCAATTATTCCTTGGACACACCTTAATATCTCCTACTCGTCAAATCTTAGTATAACATAACACCCACAGTTTTAAAAACATCCAGATCTTACCGCCTTGCAGCTTGTAAACATTATTTGTAGTTTCACTTGTGTCTGTTGCCATGGTTTGTTGAAATTACCACTAGAATTCTATCACTTAGAGGCATGGTTAATATCCACAAACACTTTTCTAAAGAAGAAAAAAAAAAAAAAAAAAACTAAGATTTGCATGTTACTCTGCTTAACATTTCATAGCAAGTGATTTACATTTTGTGATCTGGTGGAGTAAGATAGAAATCTTCTTTTCTTCCTCTGTAACTGTTAAATTGCTTACTCTAACAATTTGTCAACAAAAAGACAAGCAATCAGAATGAGATACTCAGTATTTTACTTCCAGAAGGATGGATCATCTCTGGACCAGATGAGAGGGAAGAGAAGAAAATGATCATTTTAGAGGGGGATTTTGCAAGGCAGCTTAGGAAACTTGAGAGAATAATTTACTATGAAATCAAAAAAGTAATTACAGCAGCATTTGGGATACTTACAACTGGTGTTATTGATATGATGTAGGAGAAAAAAGTCAGTATGTTAAGTAAGGTGATTTGTAATAAAAGTGTTGTAATTCAATGTGATTTAAGACAATCAAAAAGAAGTTAGTAAGGGTAGGCAAGTTCAGTAGAATAGTTTAAGCATGTCGATATAATAGTCCCAAAGAGGGGATGTTAAATATCACACACCAGAATTCTGTTGTCTGATACCTAAAGTATTTAGTTGCTATGCCCTACTCCAGCCTCAGTGTAGATTTTGAGATCTCTTTAGCCGTGTCATTATTGTAAAGGATTATTACTCACTATTTGTCTGAAGTTAAATGTTCGATTCCAGTAATTTTGATCAGTTGCAGCCTGGGCTTCACTGTTCTTGTGCCAAAGTTACACGGGCTCAGTTTCTTGAAAACCGTACCAAAAGCAGTAGAATCTAGTGGGTAAACTCTGAATAAGCTATGATTTTCTTTCCTGTTATATTTCTGCATACATTGTGGACTGCTTCAAAGCAGTGAGCTGGAGTTCAGAATCATTGGAAGTCGCACAGGTTTTGAAAATTTGCCGAGCAGAATCTCAACAGAAATGAAGTTTTCAAAAATGGACTTTTTATCAAGAGAGAAATTGTTACGAAATGTTGTATCATCAGGCAAACATACTGTTCTGCAACTTCATGTTTCCATTGGGCAATAACTTATCCATTACATTTTCTGAATGCAGCTGCATAAATAATTATTATTATTATTATTATTATTATTATTATTATTATTATTCTAACAATGCAGCTGTATACTTTTTGGCCATCTTTAGAGTGAGCTGACAGATTGAAGATAAAGTACTTATTCTGTCACTTTAAATGATGGAACAGGTGCCATAGCTTCAATCTCTGAGCTTACCCTGAAGGTGACTGAAGGATATACATCGTAGTAGTAGTAGTATTGTCTGGTTTATAATACCACTGATCCTATAAGCAATCTGCTGTAATATTTTATATGCCCATTCATAATTTTTTGTCAGGTTCAAAAAACTGATGTAACTGATGATGATGATGATGATGATGATGATGATGATGATGATGATGATCGTAACTGATGATGATGATGATGATGATGATGATGATGATGATGATGATGATGATGATGATGATCGTAAATGATGATGATGATGATGATGATGATGATCGTAACATGATCTGGGTATACACATGCCACTGTGGCCCCCCCTCTCCTACACACACACACACACACACACACACACACACACACACACACAGAGTTTTAAAATGAGTGGCTCACCATTATGTGGAAATAGAGCTTACCAGGCTAGAATAGCTTGTTATTTATTGGCACACAGTTTCTTCAATCTGTTTGGAAACTAATGGATTACCACTCTTCAACAAACAGCGTAAATTGACAGTAGGACAAGAGATAGTGTATTTTAAAATTTTTTGAGTTATTAGGACTTGTGTGCCATAAATGGTAGGTGGTACAAAATTCAATGTTATCAGAGTACTTGTATTTCTCACTTTTTACGAGTAATCTGTCAATGAGTTAAGTGATATTTAGGGGCCAGTCAAAGGCTTATTTGATATTTAGAATCTCACATGGTATGTTATATTTGATTGCGGACACCAACCAAATTGTTGAGTATTTCAGGCGATGAGTTGACAAAATCCTTAGCTTACTTTAATGTATTAATGCAAATTATACGACTGCAAAGATATAAATCTGATTCTATGGATCATAAGTGGCACACTGCTGAAGTATCAGTACTACTGAGATCTTTTCTGCAAGGGAGACTAATATATAACATTGTTCCCACTAACGCTGTTCGGTAAGTTTAAATAACTGGAATTTGAAACAACATGCATTTGACGCATGCAAACCACATCCACTAGGACCTTGCCTAGTCGGCGGTGTGGGACTTCAGCATCGTCCCCTATGCTCCTCAGAGTGAGACATCATCATCATCATCATCATCATCGCCCCACATAAGGACCATAACAAGATAGGTTGGCATACACGTGAGGCATAAGTAATTTTCTCTTCCTATGCCATAGTCTGCTCTCCATAGTGGTCAGCATAATAATATACTGGAAAAACTATTTAGTATTTCAGATTGTAATAAGACATGTTTATTACGGCGGTAAGATACCCATATTAGTCAGCCATAAATACCATATCCAAACAGCATTTCAATTCTCAGTATTTTTAGCCATTGTCCATTTTCTCTCTCTCTCTCTCTCTCTCTCTCTCTCTCTGTGTGTGTGTGTGTGTGTGTGTGTGTGTGTGTGTGTGTGTGTGTGTGTTCCCTATGCCCTTCAAACTACTGATTGGATATGTAGAGCCAATGTTTGGAGTTGATTTCTGTGGTTTTGATAAAGGATGTTGATACTCCTTCATCCACTACTTGTACCATCACCAGTCTGCACATGATTCACCAGAATGAGACTTCTGTGAAAGTGAAGGTGTGTTACAGGATCCTAGATTAGGCACAGCTTGTTGGAATTTGAAATAGTCCATCAAATCTTGATAGTTACATTGAAATGTCCCTGTGCTAGTTTCTCATCTAGCTGGTGGAATGACAACACTTGAGGAAACCTTATCTTTTAGTTTTCATGGCATCAACAGTTTGTTTATTTTTTTAATTTCCCTCCAGCATATGAATAATTACCCTCACAATGCGGCACAAGTTCGTAGACCAGGTGATCAGTCTTCAAAAATATTGGCCGTTAGTTCAGACTTTATCCTCACTCTTACTGATTGTTAACAATTATTTAACTAAATGTCAGCCTTGTAAGTGTGATTGCCATTGGACCAAGCTTGAGTGCTGCAGAAACAATCCCTGATAAATCTATACTCAAAGCAATTTAACTTTGAAATGAATTTCATCACAGAAACAAATGAAGCTAGTATGTAAATTTTCACTGTTTATTATGTAAGGTGTGGTGAACTGATGACTCGTCAAATCCAAGCTTTCACATCTTGTTGGTGAGCCAGTCACATTTTGATAGTTTTAATGGCTTTGTAGAACATTCTTGCATTATTAATGATGTCACCATCTAGGACTTATTCTCACTTGTCCTATTTCAGTGCTTTATTTGTACTAAGGTGAAAAAAAAAACATTTATCCAAATTTTTCAGTCCCTTTTGTAACTTTTCTTTTTATTGTTATATCCTCTCTTAATGTGTCTGGCGTCGTCGTCGCTGCTGCTGCTGCAGTATACAGGTTCTCTGTGCCTAGTGTCTGAGCCTTCCCAAACAGCTTATGAAAGGTTGCTTGTTTAATTTATCATTGGTAGTAGAGCATTTGTATGGATGTCCATGTTTTATTAAGTATTGAACTTCCCCCATTGTGAGATATTGCTATAATGGTTGGGTTACTGATAAATGCAAAATTCCTGTTAAATTCTTCGCTGCCCCTTTTCTCTCATAAACATCTGGATCAGAATGTTAGCAGTTGGCTCTTATGATTTGCTTTATGTAGTAGGTATTAATTCCTTGGGGTTTGATTTATTGAAAAATCAGCCCTATACTTCTTGAAGAATGCAGTCTTCAAAAATGTGTGGCTTTTTCTTTAAAAAAAATCTCTAAATAATTAGTATCATCACATCCACTTCAACAAATAGTAAGCTACAGCTCATTGACTTTGTAAAAGATTGTATATGACCAGCAAACTCTTTTTGTTCTTTGTCCAAAGATAATGTATTAACCTAAAAGCAAGAGTCTTCATTGTTTATGGAGTTGTAATTCTATTCATGAAAATTGAGATACTGTATTAAATGTGAATTGGCATGGTGAAATAAGAATGGCATGAAGTGAACCTGAGACTACAGGAGTCTGACTCTTAGAAAGGGAGCAAGTAGTAACTTACGATGAAAATTTTATTTTTGTACTTTCCATGGGTCCAACTGAGGTACAGCTACAGCTACTTGGTTGTGAAACGTGTTACTAATTATGCAGTTTACAGAAAGCATTATATAAGAAAAATGGAAAGTACCGTAACTGTTGACTGGTGCAAAAATTGTCACTATTAGACTCTAGTCACTAACTGTAATCAACTTTTCTTGTGTTAATCATGTTACCAGTAGTGATTATCATAAAGGTGGATCTGCTCTTAGCAAATTCCAGGGTAGTGTCTCATACTTCAGTGAACGATTCCCACTGTGTTTAATTTGATGGTGAAGTTGTTGTTCGAACAGGTTTTAAAGGGTTTTATCTTTAGTTAATTGGATTATGAATCCTGAAGTGACAGTTGGGCAACTGTTGCCCACCTTAGCAGCAATTGGAAAGGAAAGGACTCTTTTATTTTAAATATAATTGTGATCCCTAACTAATAGTATGTATCTAAAATGTTAATGCTCCACTTTTGTCATGGAGTGTTGTCCTGAAGCTGTTTGTACCTGTTTCCTGTGTTATATGTGATAGAAAATAAATACCTGCTGTCAGATTAGCCGAGCAGCCTAAGACACTGTAGTCATGGACGGTGCGTCTCGTCCCGGCGGAGGTTCGAGTCCTCCCTCGGGCATGGGTGTGTATGCGTGTGTTTGTCCTTGGATGATTTAGGTTAAGTAGTGTGTAAGCTTAGGGACTGATGACCTTAGCAGTTAGGTCCCACAAGATCTCTCTCTCTCTCTCTCTCTCTCTCTCGCGCGCACACACACGCACACGCACACACACACACACGCGCGCACACACACGAAAGCACACACACGCGCGCACACACACACGCGCGCACACACGCGCGCACACACGCGCGCACACACGCGCGCACACACGCGCGCACACACGCGCGCACACACGCGCGCACACACGCGCGCACACACGCGCGCACACACGCGCGCACACACGCGCGCACACACGCGCGCACACACGCGCGCACACACGCGCGCACACACGCGCGCACACACGCGCGCACACACGCGCGCACACACGCGCGCGCGCACACACGCGCGCGCGCACACACGCGCGCGCGCACACACGCGCGCGCGCACACACACGCGCGCGCGCACACACACACACGCGCGCGCACACACACACACGCGCGCGCACACACACACACGCGCGCGCACACACACACACGCGCGCGCACACACACACACGCGCGCGCACACACACACACGCGCGCGCGCGCACACGCGCGCGCGCGCACACGCGCGCGCGCGCGCGCACACGCGCGCGCGCGCACACGCGCGCGCGCGCACACGCGCGCGCGCGCGCACGCGCGCGCGCACACACACACGCGCGCGCGCGCACACACACGCGCGCGCGCGCACACACACGCGCGCGCGCGCACACACACGCGCGCGCGCGCACACACACGCGCGCGCGCGCACACACACGCGCGCGCGCGCACACACACGCGCGCGCGCGCACACACACGCGCGCGCGCGCACACACACGCGCGCGCGCGTACACACACGCGCGCGCGCGCACACACGCGCGCGCGCGCACACACGCGCGCACACACGCGCGCGCGCGCGCACACACGCGCGCGCGCGCGCACACACGCGCGCGCGCGCGCACACACGCGCGCGCGCGCGCACACACGCGCGCGCGCGCGCACACACGCGCGCGCGCGCGCACACACGCGCGCGCGCGCGCACACACGCGCGCGCGCGCGCACACACGCGCGCGCGCGCGCACACACGCGCGCGCGCGCGCACACACGCGCGCGCGCGCGCACACACGCGCGCGCGCGCGCACACACGCGCGCGCGCGCGCGCACACGCGCGCGCGCGCGCGCACACGCGCGCGCGCGCGCGCACACGCGCGCGCGCGCGCGCACACGCGCGCGCGCGCGCACACACGCGCGCGCGCGCGCGCACACGCGCGCGCGCGCGCGCACACGCGCGCGCGCGCGCGCACACGCGCGCGCGCGCGCGCACACGCGCGCGCGCGCGCACACACACACGCGCGCGCGCGCGCACACACACACGCGCGCGCGCGCACATGCGCGCGCACACGCGCGCGAGCGCGCGCGCACGCGCGAGCGCGCGCGCACGCGCGAGCGCGCGCGCACGCGCGAGCGCGCGCGCACGCGCGCGCGCGCGCACACACACGCGCGCACACACACACCTGCTATCAGTTACCTCAGCTGTGTCAAGAAAGAGCAATTACTTATTGGTGTCTAGATACATTGAATTGTCATTAAGAACCAGTCACAAAAAAATTGTTTTCCCTCTTTCTGTACTATGCAATTGTTAAAATTTTGATCATGCTTTATTCGCAGAAGTAAGACAAACATTTTGTAATTGCAAATAATTCTGGAGAAGAGGAAGAGGAGGAAAAGATAGTGATACTATCAGAATTTGGGGAATGAGCACTGCGCACATTACTGGATGCTTTTTTAAGCATTCTTTTTTTATGTTTGGTTTCATGTCATTAAATTTTTCTTACCTTGTCATCTACCTATCTATTTCTTATATACATTTAATGGTTGCTCACAGACAGCTAGTACAGTTCCCATTTGCATATTTGGAAAAGTGTAAAAGTCATTGATTTTTCAAAGTTTCGCAGCAGCATTTGGTTGTTGTTGTTTTTGTTGTTGTTATTATTATTATTATTATTATTATTATTATTATTGTATTATTTCAGTACAGGCACCACATGATACTTAAATTTAATTTGATTGCATTCAGGGCATATTTTATTGTGGAATTAGAAACGTCCTCCACCTAGAAGTCCTCGATGGAATTAAGATCTGCCACTTCATGTGTGTTAACATGTTACCTCCAATATTAGGTGGAGGATAAATTGTTACTCAGTGTGAAGGTGAGCTGTTGAGTTGCAGGCAGGCACAACAAAAACAGTTACATGCTATAGCTTTTGACAAAAGCCTTCAACGAAGTGTGCGCGCGCCCACACACACACACACACACACACACACACACACACACACACACACAAAGCAAGAACACCCCATGCACACACAACTGCTGCCACTGGCAGCTCCGACCAAATCAGTGTCGCGTGAATGGCAATCTGGAGTGGGAGAGGGATAGCAGGTCACGGGCGTTGGTGAGAAGAGCACTTTCTGGTGGATGTGCAGGGCCTAGGTGGCGGCCTGACAGACCGCCAGGTGTAGAAGTAGCATGGGGTAAAAAGGAGAGGAGCAGGGAGGGGGAACGAATGGTTGAGTGCATTGGCAGAAGGTGGCACACAATGAGGCTGAGGGGACTTGAGAAGTGAGGCAGTGATAGGACAGAGGGAGTGGAAACTGTTGGATGGGGGATATGGGATCAGGGTTGGGGCCGGAATAATTTTGGGAGTGGAGAATGTGTTGCAAGAATAACTCCCATCTGTACAATTCAGAAAAGCTTATTGGAGGGGAGGATCCAGATGGTTCAAGCTACTCAAATCTAGCATGCTATGCTCAGCTGCATGTTTTGTCACAGGGTCGTCTACTTTGCTCTTGGCCACAGTTTCGTGATGGCTATTCATCCTGATGGACAGCTGGCTGGTAGTCATACCACTATAAAAAGCTGTGCAATGGTTGCAGCAGAGCTATCTAAATTTTAACAGTAAATTGTCAGAAGTCTTGATAACAAAAGTTTCTAAATTAGCTGCCCTCCAGGAAAGATGTGCAATCAAATTATTCCTCGAACTCGGAGCTGGATGAAACCCGAAGTAGAAAGGCCTAAAATATTTAGCAAGGTAGGGAATGAATATCACTCGCACAGTCTCTGGCTAATCACAGCAGCCACACACAGTGGTTGGGGGGGGGGGGGGGTGGCTGTTTCAGAAAACCGTTTGGCTGAAAGCTTACTTGTTTTGCAGTATCTTCTATCTTTTTGGTTCTGCATATATACAACTCAGCATCTCCACTATGTGGTGAGTAACAACATATCCTTCATCCTTCTCATAAATTTGTCATTACTTAAAAGAGAGATGCTGTAGGACAGGGAGTGTTCATTGCAGCTGACAAAATTATTCTCTCTATCAAGATCAAAATTGAGTCTGTGAAGTTATCTGGGCCTGAGTAACAGGCCTAGATGAACTAAAGTTAATTATTGAATGTTTTTAAGGCCACCCAGTTCTGCTGTGACTGTTTTACAATAATTCAACTTCACACTCAATGTCGTAGAAGTACCTAGATCACGCAATATTAGTTGGAGATGATGTTAACCTACCGGATGTAGTCTGGGACCTACAATGATTCATTGAAGGTGGTATGTACAGTCAGTATTGTGAAATAGTCTCGAACAGTTTTCAGAATGATCTTGTGCAGCCCACACACTATGGAAATATTTAAGGCCTGGGCTAATCGGCAGTGTCAGTATAGGGACGGGATGAGTGATGATCGTATCATAGTGGTGATTGATACTAAATTAAATTAATTCACCAAGAAGGCTATGAGAGTATTTTTGTTGGAAAGAACAGATAAGCAGTTGCTAGTATCTCACCGGGACAATGAATGGATATCTTTAAGTTCCAATATAATAGATATGTAGTAATTATGGGCTAAGTTTTAAACAGTTCATAAATTGTGCTCTGGAGAAGTAAGTGGACTAAGAACGGAAGACATCTTTCATGGTTTTACAACAAAATTCAGATGATGCTGAGGAAGCAGATACTCTCGCACTCCAATTTCAAAAAAGAACGTGCAAATGACAGCCGGCAAAAGTCAGGAGAAATTTGTGCATCTATAAACAGATTTGCAAAGCATAGAACTACCGCTGTCGTACCTTGGCAAAAGATCCTGACAAGAACATGAGAAAATTACAGTCTCACAAAAGTGCTAAGTGGGTTGAAGTAACTTCTTGACCAGTCTGGTGTAGTAGTAAGAGAAATTAAATACATCTGAAGTCTTAAATTTTATTTTTAAGGAATTGTTGAAGAGGAGAATAATTAAAACATACCATTATTCGACCATTGCACAGCGAACATAGTAATAGGTATATCTTGCATAGAGAAGCAACTCGGAGTTGAAAACAAAGTAGTCGCCAGATCCGCATGGAATACCAATTTGGTTTTACTCAGAGTACTGTAGGGCATTTTTCCCTTACTTACCTTGTATATATCATGAAATCTCCCGCCCAGTGTAAAATTCCAAGTAATGGTAAGAAGAGTAGGTAATGCCCATATATAACAAGGGTAAAAGAACAGCCCTGCAAAATGACAGACCAATATCCTTAACTTCAGTCTGCTGCAGAATTCTTACACATATTCTCACTTCTAAGGCAATAAATTTCCTTTAGACAGAAAAATCAGCATGGACTTGAGACAGCATCGCGTGAATGAAATTCAGCTTGCTCTTTTCATATGTGATATCCTGTGAACCATGAAGGGCAACAGGCAGATTCCGTATTCCTAGATTTTTGGAAATCATTTGACACACAGCTCAACTGCAACCATATCACTGCTGTGGGTGTTTATACACATCCTACTACACAGTTCCCCAGGTATTGGGGACATGTAAATGCATGCCGCTTGGTTTTTCCTACGGTGCTATGGACGTCTGTATGTGTCCTGAGCCGCCAACCTCTCACTGCTACAGACAAGTGACGTCCATAGCTCTGTGAATAAAAAAAAGTTAGAGTATTTATCAGGCAACATGGGTACTATCATTTGCTAAAAAAAATATCTTTTGATATCTTGAATCGTTTGAGATATGAGAATTGTTATGACCATATGATTCGCGATTGGCAAGGATGTGAATGGGCACATCGCATGCAGCTGTCCTTCGCATATAAACCCCAACAACTCGAGAATGAAATAATATCCTTCTGCTTTCAATTTTAAGTAAAATTTTGATATCTTACCTGCTTTTCATTCACTGCAGTGTGTGAGCTAAAGTACAGTGTTTTACTTAATTTGATGCAGCTCAGTAACTGTGACATATAATCGAAATAAATTCAGTCCTTGATCAAGCGAAGATACTTGACTGTAAGAAAAATAGGTGATAAGTATTTCATAGCAGCTGGCAAGTCCGTGTGGATGGAACTGTGCATGTCGCATCCAGTAGTCTGCCAGACATAAAACCCAATGACTTGAGAACGAAAGGAGCTATTGTGTTCTCAGTTTTATATAAAATTTAGATTTGTTACCAACATTTCTTTCACTTCAATATATGAGCTAAAATCAGCCATATGCAAACGCTTTTTACCTCTGCAAACACTTTACAATTTTGTTCATTGTTTAACTTAATTTGATGCAATGCAGTAAGATGGTGAATAATGAAAATAAAGTTCTTTCTTGAGTGAAGATGTCAGATTGTATGAACTGCAAAAACCAATACTGCCTAATAGTTTCGAAAAATTGGATGATAATTATTTCATATCGACCAGAACGGTCTTTCAGCACAGGCACCAGCACGAATGCAAAGAGCATGTCTGTAGCAGCGAAAGTGTTGAGGAAGCTCCAGGCATAAGGATTAGCTTCCCAAATATGCGAGTGGCTCAAAGACTTTTTAAGTAATAGAACCCAATACATTGTCCCCAGGAGCAAAAGTTCATCTGAGACCAGAGTATTGTCAGGCGTGCCCCAGGGAAATGTTATGCAACCACTCCTATTCTCTGTACACACAAATGATCTGTTTGCTGACAATGCTGTGGTGTACTGCAGTGTATCATCCTTGAGTGACTATAGTATGGTAAATGATGACTTAGACAAAATTTCTAGTTGGTGTGATGAATGGCAGCTTGCTCTAAATGTAGAAAAATTTAAGTTAATACAAATGAAAAGGAAAAACAGTCTCATAATGTTCGAAAACAACAATGGTACTGTGTTGCTTGCACAGTTGTGTCGGTTAAATATCTAGGCACGATGGTGTAAAATGATAAGAAATGAAACAAGCATGTAAGGGTGGCAGAAGGAAAGGCAAATTGTTAACTTCAGTTTATTTGAAGAATTTTAGGAAAGTGCAGCTCACCTATAAAGGAGACAGTGTTTAGAACAAGTGTTGTTAGTTCCCACCTGGTCAGGTTATAGGAAGATTTAGAAGCAATTCAGAGGCAAACCACTTGATTTGTTAGAGGTAGGTTTGATTAACATGCAAGTATTACGGAGGTGATTTATGAACTGAAGTGGGAATTCTCGGAGGGAAGTCGATGTTCTTTTTGTGAAACACTATATGGAAAATTTACGGAATTAGATATATTGAGGCTGACTGCACCACAATTCTGCTGCTGTCAACATAAGTTTCACATATGGACCATGAGCATAAAAGGAATTTTGGCTCATATGGAGGCATATAGTCAGTCACTTTTCCCTCAGTCTGCTGGCAAGTGGTAAAGAAAATGAAACTTGAAGTGGTACAAGGTATCCTCTGTCATGCACCATATGGTGGCTTGCAGAGTGTGTAGATTAGGGACATTGATATGTCAACATAATAGTTTTCAGTTTTGCAGTAGCATCTACAGGCATCAGGTCTTTTATTATTCCAATTTTGAAGACTGGTCAGTCCATGCTCTTTGAACTCATTTGCTTGAAACTTCAGTGAAGGTTGAAGTTGAATGTATTCATCATATTTTCTGGAAAGCTCTCATGGAAGAATTTTACAGAACTCCCACATTTACTGACATTGAAAATGTTTGTTTACAGTGTTCATTTTCACAACTGCTGAAAAGTTGTTTCACACATACCGTAAAATGAATCGGTCGAAGTGCAGTGCCTTAGTATTTGTGCTGCTCTTTTAAAAGTTCCTAAAAATATTCCCCTCTGTATCACTGTGCATCTTCTCAATTTTCTGAATTTCATTTAACTGTTTGAGGATAGGGCAGCTAAGTTGTTCAGTTGACTGACACTGTGCTGTATCATAGTTTTTCTGAATTTTGTGGCTCAGGTTCTACTGTGCAGAACTTGTCAGGATAACATTCCCCCATACCACGCCATACTAAAATGAAAATATGCCACTTTCATAACAAAAAAAATTTTTCTTTGTCTTTAGTTTTCAAAGTGGAAATAAAATTAGTTGTTGGCACTGAAAATAAAACTGTTTGAAAATTTAATATTTTTTTACTTAAAATTACTTCGTTAAATTTTCCTTACTGTAAAAAATTTCAAAGCATTTTGGAAAACTAAATTCTGCAACACATTCTTTACAATAGTACCTAGTAGCGCATCTTTCCACTTTCCCAGATCTTGCCTAGCTTCATCCTGTGCAAACATTACATCTCCTCTGAGGCAGTTTTGACATTTCCGTCATCAGTTTAGGGAAACGTCCTCAGCCGAGTCTGTTTAAAGGTACTGCCAGTTCAATAACAAATTTGACAAGATATTACTAATAGGCCTCTACTCTTGATGTTTATATTAATTTTACAGTCATTGTCATGAAAATGTGGAAAAAGCTATCTTTCAGTACTTCATTTGCTTCCTCTCGAAAGTGCAGTAGCATCTGAGCTGGTCACTGTGGTTCACACCAACCTTCTTACAATAATCTAAAATACAGGCAGGTTTCATCTTCTCTATCAGTCCTAATTTGTTCTGGCAATGCGACTGGATGAAGTCAGTTTGTGTTCTGTCATCAACACTTACATTCCTAGCGTGTGTACATTTCAAACAGCAAATGGTCTCATCTGTGAAATGAAAGTTCACTTTCTTTTAATTTTTTTCTGATTCCTAGCAACTAGATTTTAGCTAGTCCTTTCCTATTTTTAAGTGCTACAAACTAATATAAAACTATCTGCAAAATAAATGCAAAGCTTGTAGGAGACAACAATCAATAACTTTTGCTCTGTGAGTGACCCTGTGAGGCACAGTGCATGGCAAGAAGGGAACGAAAACACTGCAAAGGAAGTGAGTACAAGCATCATATTGTAATCTTTATATACATATGACAATATGGAATACATTTACAAAGCTGAGAAACAGCCAACATAGATCCTAAGTTACTCGTCTTTTTAGTCAGGCATGTGATGTAGGAGTTACATCACTTGTCTCCATACTGTTAATACTTTCAAATCCAATTTTTCTACTCACTGTATTCTCCCCAATTCTGATTTATTTTACACTAATGGAAACATGTTGCACCTTGGAGCTGGAGCTGAAAATTGTGTATTGTCGAACATAATCAGTGAATCTGAAAAGGTTAATTATACTTGTGACAGCAATACTTGTAAATTTGTTTATATTTGGGGGAGGGGGGGTGTCAGATGAAAATGTTCAGTAACATTCATCACACATGGAAAAAGAAAATTTCGTGTAGGGATGCGTCCAGAAACACTGTTTTTATGTTAGGTCTCATTCAATATTTATGTTGAAGCCTGTGAAGGTTCCTGCTGCCCTTCTATGTATACATTCGGTATCTCCGATTAGTCTTCTTTGGTATGGGTCCCACTCATGGGAACAGTATGCTAGGATTGGTTGCACAAGTGTTTTTTGTGCAGTCTTGTTTGTAGACTGATTGAATTTCCTAACATTCTACCAGTGAACCTGATTATGCCATCTTCTTTGCCTACAACTAATTCTATATTATATCCCTACAAAATACTGCATTCAGGTATTTGTTTGAGTTGACAGATTCCAGAGAGAGAGAGAGAGAGAGAGAGAGAGAGAGAGAGAGAGAGAGAGAGAGAGAACATTCAAAGTGAGTTTCCAGTCTTTGCATCACTTTTAAATCTTAACAAGATCTGAGTGAATATTTGTGCAGCTTTTTTTCAAACACTACCACATTATATGTAACTGCACCATCTGTGAAAAGTCCGAGGCTACTATTAATATTGCCTGCAAGGTCTTTAATATACGACAAGCAGCAAGAGTCCCAACACAATTCCCTGGGGGCACGCCTGTAGTGTTCCATAAATTGAAAGAATGGAAAGAAGCACACTGATACAGAGCACAAATGAAGGCCATGGCAGGCCATCTCACTTTGGCTCAAGTGCTTGGAGAATGAAGAGTAGGTCTAATTGAAAAATAAGCTGTAGACTGTGACCTGAGGTGGGATCTCCATAAGTTCATTTTTCTTTTACAGAGATGGCATGAAGTCACATTTCTACAGCTCCCCTCCCCCACGTATTTACATTGTGGGAGAACTCACCTGCTGGTGATGCTGGTGGCAATTGCATTGCAGTGTCTCACATTGTAATGAGGTGTGTTTTATTTTCTAAAGAGAGAAGCAGTAAATTATTAAAATGGTCACATGCTTTCCATTTTAGTAACAATATAGTACACACACTAAAATTTTATGCCTTGTCTGGATTCCTGTGTTAACTTTTTGGTTGGAAATTGAAGCGTGTTTTGCATAATGGCTGCACGATCCCATCTCGGTTTATCATTCAACTATGTATATATCTTGTATGAGAGTCTATCTAAACTGAACATAGTCTTCAGGGCAGATGTCATGGTGGTTGCTGAATAAATATGAAATTCCAAAGTACTGATCATATTTTATAGTGAGGTATTCGTAAATTTGCTCAGATACATTATCACACTTTTTGTGTGATGGTACGTAGTAGTTACACTGTAATATTCCATATGTTGTTCACACCTGTGCTATTATGGAAATACTTCGCGATTAAAACTTTTTACCGTAATAAAACTTGGGCATACATAAGTCTTTGAGATGAATGAGGCAAAATGCATATTTATAAATAGCAAATTGTATTACGCAATGCATTTATTTTAGTATTAAATTTTTTTTTAAATTCATTATGTTCTTCATTCTCACAAAACTGATTTTCCAGGTGTGTCCTTGCTGTGGGGTGTATTCATCAGTAGTATTAATTCTTATATTTTTGTCATCTGTTAGTGTCCACACCTATATAAATTGATAGTTTCAGGCTCAAAGTAAGATGGTTTAGAACTCTAAAGCCTACTGCAGCTAAATAGTCGACAAGACTTGTTGAACTGAGCAAGGTGGCAAAGTGGTTAGCATACTGGACTCGCATTCAGGATGATGATTGGTTCAAACCAACATCCAGCCATCCAGATTTAGGTTTTCTGCAATTTCCCTGAACAGCTCCTGGCAAATGCTGGAATGATTCACTTGAAAGGGGAGGGCCAATTTCCTTCCCCCTTCCATGACACAATCTGAGCCTGTTCTCTCTCTCTCTCTCTCTCTCTCTCTCTCTCTCTAATGACCTCTATGTTGAAGGGACATTAAGCCCAGTCTCCCTTTCTTTTAAGACTTGCTGGTTCACAAGTATGTTGTGGCTGAAGAACAGACTGTAGGGTTTTGTTCTCATCCACTTTGTTTCAAGCATAGCTGAGATTTGAACAGGATTTATTTTACATTCCAGTATTCAGTGGTGGGGTTTAAAATGTGAGAGCCATAGTTCAGAGCAGCTCTATTCTGTTCGTTCTGGTGCAGTTTTTTAATACTGAAATAGTTTCATAGCACACTTCAACAACAAGATAGGGTGGGAGAGATGTGTTCTTAAGTTTTCTCTCTTTATTTTTACATCAAAGTACCATTAGCTAAAATTTTTCACTTCAGACAGTGCTGTTCCTAAAAACACTAATTTCAGTGAGAAATGGAGCTGGTTAATATGATTACAGGGAAACAACGTGGACAGTTTTCTCTGCGCAAGATACTTCCCTGCTGTGATGCTTTATCAGTCATCAAGTAGAGTTGGGTACAAAACTATTTAAAACTATTTGTTTTTAATTTTCTTACACTGTGGCATACCTAGCTGTTAATGAAGCAACGCCTGCTTCAAAACTGATATAAGGAAATAGAGCTGTGTTATGTAGACATATCCAGATTTAAAAATGTACAAAAAAATATTGTGAATCACGTATACTGCAAAGCCTCATTTTGGACCATTATATTGACCATATGAACCATGAACCATGGACCTTGCCGTTGGTGGGGAGGCTTGCATGCCATAGTGATACAGATAGTCATACCGTATGTGCACCACAACGGAGGGGTATTTGTTGAGAGGCCAGACGAACGTGTGGTTCCTGAACAGGGGCAACAGCGTTTTCAGTAGTTGCAGTGGTAACAGTCTGGATGATTGACTGATATGGCCTTGTAACATTAACCAAAATGGCCTTGCTGTGCCAGTAGTGCGAACTGATAAAAGCAAGGGGAAACTACAACTATAGTTTTTCCCGATGGCATGCATCTTTACTAGAGTTGGGTCGTTTGCGAACTAACGGGTCCGAAGGAACGGTTCATCAAGATGAAAGGAATGAGCGATGAACGAATTCTAAGGAATGGTCTTTCTTAATTCACTTCAGTTGCAGCTTTCTACTTATAGTTCCCGGGAACGGGAAACAGTCGGTCCCATTCCCACAACTGCGCGTCAGCCGGTACATTCCAGCCTCGGTCCTATTCCCATCAGCCTCAGTCTTGCTCGGCCAGAATCGTCCTTTGCATGGCCACTCGTCACAGTTCCACTGCCAACTGCTCATAGTTAGTTCAGTATAGAGTTGTTCATTTCGTTCGCTGCGCACGCCCATTCTAGATCTGTTTCCAACCGTTCTTGAACTCTGGACTTCTGGTTCTTCTCATATTCTATTCAGCATCCATGACTGGTAACTAAAATGTATTTTATAATTACGTAAAATTACGTGGTATGTAGTACATACATCTTTTCAAGTAACAAAATTGCATATCAGCTTACTTCACTATTTCGATAAACAGCAGAAGAAATACTTGTAAAAAGGCAAGATTTTTTGTTATTGCACATGCAAAGGAAGTCGGCACAGCACACACGAGTGGCCATTTTCAGTCTTTCCTCGATCCAAGGTAAAAGAGCATGTTTGTCATTGTTATGGAAGGCAGACCAACTTGAAACCAAATGAAGTCCACATTCCATAATTGAGTGTCTGTTGTCACATTTTGTGAAGACAATATGATGACTTCTACAATATTGTTTCAGTTATACAGAGTGGCGCACGAAAAATTGGCCCCGAGTGCTAAACTGCTCATTGTCACCTACGAATAGTCATCTGTTGTTTCGAAGTTGTTGATTGCATTAGCTTATTTGTTATTTCTTCGCTGCCTAAGTATTACATGTTAATCTATTCTGCTCATAGTGGTCAGCACATCCTGCGTAATTGGCGAGCAGTCTGTACTCAGGGCCAGTTTTTCGTGCACCATTATTTCGCTGCGATCAGCCACATAACGCTACAGTTGGCTAAACGAGAGATTTTGCAGAATCACGAAAATTACAAGTGTTTGAGAATGCAGTTATGAATAAAATCTCTCTACTCGAGGGTGGAGGCAAGTGCCATCTCTTGGCGCCTTCCATCTTCAGTCAGCTATGCTACTAATTTTCAATTTTTCATAAGAACTGTATACGAAGCACAAATGAATGGTGAACAGGTAAAAAGGAACGGTTCCCAAAAAAAGAGCGATTGAGCGATCACCAGTGAACTGGTTCCCAAGGATGAACGAGTTTGCCCATCTCTAATCTTTACTGTATGGTTAAATGATGATGGCATCCTCTCGGGTAAAACATTCCGGACGGAAAATATTTCCACGTTGGGATCTCTGGGCAGGGACTAGTAAGGACGACATCGTTATCAGGAGGAAGAAAACTGGAGTTCTACGCTTCGGGGCGTGGAATGTTGGATCCCTTAATGGGGCAGGCAGGCTAGAAAATTCAAAAAGGGAAATGGATAGGTTGAAGTTAGATATAGTGGAAATTAGTGAAGTTTGGGGGCAGGAGGAACACGGCTTCTGATCAGGTGAATACAGGGTTATAAATACAAAATCAAATAGGGGTAACGCAGGAGTAGGTCTAACAATGAATAAAAATAGGAGTGCGGATAAACTACTATGAACAGCATTGTGAAGAAATTATTTTAGCCAAGACAGACATGACGCTCACTACTACCACAGTTATAAAACTTTCTATACCAACTGCCTCAGCAGATGAAGAGATTGAAGAAATGTATGATGTGATAAAAGAAATTATTCAGATAGTTAAGGGAGACAAAAATTTAGTGGTCGTGGGGGACTGAAATTCGATAGTAGTAAAAGGAAGAGAAGAAAAAGTAGTAGGTGAACATGGACTGAGGGTAAGGAATGAAACAGGAAACTGCCTGGTAGAATTTTGTGCAGAGCATAACTTAATCATTGCTAACATTTGGTTCAAGAATCATGAAAGAAGGTTGTACACATGGAAAAGGCCTGGAGACACTGGAAGATTTGACAGATTATATAATGGTAAGACAGAGATTATGGAATCAAGTTTTAAATTTTAAAACATTTCCATGGGCAGATGTGGACTCTGACCACAAATCATTGGTTATGAACTGTATATTAAAACTGAAGAAGCTGCGAAAAATGGGAATTTAAGATGGGGCCTGGATAAACTGAAAAAATAGATGTTGAGAGTTTCTGAGAGAGCATTAGTGGAATTTCAGAGAGATCATTAGTGAAAGATTGGTAAATACAGGGGAAAGAAATACAGTTAAAGAATGGGTAGCTTTGAGAGATGAAATAGTGAAAGCAGCAGAGGATCAAGTAGGTAAAAAGACAAGGGCTAGTAGAAATCCTTGGGTAACAGAAAAGAAATTGGATTTAATTAATGGGAGGAGAAAATATAAAAAGGCCTTAAATGAAGCAGGCGAAAAGGAATACAAGTGTCCCAAAATGGGATCCACAGGAACTGGAAAATGGCTAAGCAAGGATAGCTAGAGGACAAATGTAAGGATGTAGAGGCACATATCAGTAGGGGTACAACAGAGACACCTTTTGAGAACAGAGAACCATCTGTATGAATATCTAAGTCTCAGATGGGAAAGCAGAAAGGTGGTAAGAGACAGACGAAATACCCTCAGAGTTCAAGAAGAATATAGTAATTCCAATCCCAGAGAAACCAGGTGTCGACAGACATGAAAATTACCGAACTATCAGTTTACTAAGTAATGGCTTCAAAATCCTAACACAAATTCTTTACAGATGAATGGAAAAAAAGGGTAGAAGCCGTCCTCGGGGGGGGGGGGGGGGGGGGGGGGAGGAGATCAGTTTGGATTCCGTAGAAATGTTGGAACACGCAAGGCCATACTGATCCTACGACTTACCTTCGAAGATAGATTAAGGAAAGGGAAATCTTCACTTAAAGCATTTGTAGGCTTAGATAAAGCTTTTGACAATCTTGACTGGAATACTCTCTTTCAAATTCTAAAGGTGGCAGGGGTAAAATACAGGGAGCGAAAGGCTATTTACAATTTGTACAGAAACCAGATGGCAGTTATAAGAGTCGAGGGGCATGAAAGGGAAGCAGTGGTTGGGAAGGGAGTGAGACAGGGTGTTAGGCCCCAATGTTATTCAATCTGTATATTCAGCAAGGAGTGAAGGAAACAAAGAAAAATTTGGAGTAGGAATTAAGGTGCATGGAGAAGAAATAAAAACTTTGAGGTTTGACAGTGACATCACAATTTTGGCAGTAACAACAAAGAACCTTGAAGAGCAGTTGAACAGAATGGACAGTATCTTGAAAGGAGGATATAAGATGAACAGCAGCAAAAGCAAAACGAGGGTAATGGAATGGAGCCGAAGTAAATCAGGTGATGCTGAGGGAATTAGATTAGGAAATGAGACACTTGAAGTAGTAAATGATATTTTGCTATTTGGGAAGCAAGATAACATGATAATCGAAGTAGTGTTTCTGAAGAAGAGAAATTTTTTAATGTCGAGTATAGATTTAAGTATCGGGAAGTCCTCTCTGAAAGTATTTGTATGGAGTGTAGCCATGTATGGAAGTGAAACATGGACAGTATATAATTTAAAAGAAGAGAATAGAAACTTTTGGAATGTGGTGCTACAGATGAATGTGGAAGATTAAATGGGAAGATCACGTAACTAATGAGCAGGTACTGAATAGAATTGGGGAGAAAAGGAATTTGTGGCACAACCTGACTAAAAGAAGGGATCGGTTAGTAGGACATGTTCTGAGGCATCAAGGGATCACCAATTAAGTATTGGAGGGAAGTGTGGAGGGTAAAAACCATAGAGGGAGACAGAGATGAATACACTCAGCAGATTCAGAAGGATGTAGGTTGCAGTAATTACTTGGAGATGAAGAACCTTGCACAGGATAGATTAGCATGGAGAGCTGGATCAAATCAGTCTCTGGACTGAAGAAGAAGAAGAAGAAGAAGAAGAAGAAGAAGACAACATCATTGACCATATCATCTCTGAGTAACTTGTTTTAAAAACATGATTTCGCACAAATGGGAGATTAGTGGTTGCCATTAATTGTACCTGAAACTGATGCCTCTCAACAATTTCTTTTCTAAGTATGTAATTAATACAACATGCCACCTTCTTGCACAAAAAGTAAGAGGTCCATGTGTGTACTAGACCAAGTATTACCTGTGCATCACAATATGTACTGTAAAAAGGTACACATTGTTTTTAGATGTGGGAGAGCTAATGCATTTGGTATTTATTGAAATGTCTTCTGGATTTAATGTGAATCATTAAATGTGAAACTGATCTTATGCTTATGAATTACAGAAATGCAAGAATCACTGATAAATTCTCATTTACACATATAAACAAAATTGGAATTGCCTTACATTTGCAGATACTGTGTATGATTCACAGACATTGAGATTGAAATCCCTGTTGAATACTATTCCTAATGACATGAAGTTAGAGCACATAATTTTGTGAGGCTCAAGAAGTTTTCAAGCCTTTCTTCGCAAAGCATACCTCGTGAAGCTTTTCTTAAAAAAAAATCGGTTATGTTACATGCTGAAAACAGATTTTTACATCATGGTTCCTGCTGCCATAGGCTGAGTAACAAATGGAAGTTTTGGGTTAAATTCTCAGTGAGTAGTGTATGTGCAGGCTCTCGGGCTGAAGTTGTGAATAGGGGAGATCAGTTTGTCAGTGAGAACAGCTATTACAGTTTTTGCTGAAGTGTAAGACTAGGGACACTTATTGGTTACCACTTACAATTTTTTAACAATGGAATACTGAATGGAATCCATTTAGCCACGCGGGAACAGCTGAGCAGCAACTTGAGAAAATAACACAAAAATGGTTTGGGAGCTGCTGAAGTGGCATTAATTTGAAAGGCTGCAGTCACACACTACTTTTTTTTTTTATTGAATACAGTAGTTTGTGCATATGGGAGCTGCCAAAAATAAACTGAGAGTCACTGGGTATGTGTCAAAAAATAAACTGCACTGTTTTAACAAACTTTTAATTTATTCTTACTGCAGAAGTAACTTCAGGTAGATTTAATGTGTGTGTGTGTGTGTGTGTGTGTGTGTGTGTGTGTGTGTGTGTGTGTGTGTGTGTGTGTGTGTTTGTGTGAGCTGTTTTCAGAAAAGCTACTTTTGTAGAGTATTTTTCCCACAGACCATGTCTCACTGCCACACTACTGTGCTGCAAGTGTACATTCTCAGAAATTTCTTCCTCGAATGAAATGAAATGTCGTGTGGCTAGGGTCTCCTGTCGGGTTGACCGGTCACCGGGTGCAAGTCTTTTGAGTTGACACCACTTCGGTGACTTGTGCTTCGATGGGGATGAGATTATGCTGATGATGATGATGATGATGATGATGATGATGATGATGATAACGATAACACCCTGTCCCTGAGTGGAGAAAATCTCCAACCCAGTTGGTAATCGAACCTGGACCTCTTTACACGGCATTCCGTCGCGCTGACCACTCAGCTATTGAGGCGGACTATTCCTCGATTTAAGACCTGTGTGTGATGCTAGTAGACCTCTCTTGGCCAGGGATGTAATTTTTGCCAGTGCTAGCTTGGTTTTTATGTCATCATTGCTCCATCCGTCTTGGACTATTTTGCTGCCTATGTAGCAGAAATGCTTGACTTCATGTAGTTTGTAATCACGTCTGATGTTAAATTTCTCATTATTCTCATTTCTGCTACTTAGTGTTTATTTCTTCATTTTACTGCCAATCCATATTCTGTACTCATTAAGACTGTTCATTCCATTCAACAGATCCTGTAATTCTTCTTCACTTTCACTGAGTATAGCAATGTCGTCAGGGAATCCTGTCATTGATATCCTTTCACCTTGAATTTTAATTCCACTCTTGAACCTTTCTTTTATTTATGTCATTGCTTCTTCAGTGTATAGATTGAACATTAGGGCAGAAGGCAACATCCCTGTCTTACACTTTTCTTAAGTCGAGTACTTTTTTCTTCATTTCTATTCTCATGTCTGCTCTTATTGTTCCCTCTTGTACAAATTGTATACTACCTGTCTTTCTCCATAGCTTAACCCTATTTTCGTCAGAATTTCAAACAATGTGCACCATTTTACATTGTCGAATGCTTTTCCCAGGTTGACAAATTCTGTAAATGTGTCTTTACTTTTCTTTACTCTCATTTCTATTATCAGTTGCAATGTCACAGCTGCCTCACTGATGCCTTTACCTTTCCTAAAGCCAAACTGATTGTGTTCTAAATCTTCCTCAGTTTTGTTTTCCATTCTTTTGTGTATTATTCTTGTCAGCAACTGGGATGCATGAGCTGTCAAGCTGATTGTGCGATGATGTTCACACTTGTCAGCTCATGCAATCTTCGGAATTGTGTGAGTGATATTTCTTCAAAAGTCAGATTGTATATCACCAGACTCGTACAGCCTACAAACAAACATGAATGGTCATTTTGTTGCCATTTCCCCCAGTGATATTAGAAATTCCGATGGAGGGTTATCTGTAACTTCTGCCTTATTTGATCTCAAGTCTTCCAAAGCCCTTTTAAATTTTGATTCTAATACCGGATGCCCTATCTCTTCTATATTGACTCCTATTTCTTCCTCTATCACACCATCAGACAAGTCTTCATCCTCGTAGAGGCCTTCAGTGTTCCTATCCTTTTTAAACCCTAGTCGCCACTTTTGTAAAGGCCTTGTTGCTATTGCTGTGGAGGCCCTGTTGCCACTGTTGTTATGGTAGGCTGAGTTTGAGAGTTTGTGAAGTGACTTCTGGTGCAGTATACCACTAAGGCAATTTTTTCCTGCCACTATTATGCAGCTTTGCCCCAGGGTCAGGTAGCAGGATGGGAGAAAAAGTGTTCTACAACACTCCAAAAAAGTAGGAACAGACACACAAATGAATTAAAAAGATTTACTTATCTTGTTGATATGTTGAATAGTGAAGTCTGCAACACTCCTTGTAATATAAACAAACAAAGGCCTTCAGTGACTAAGTGCAAATAATCATAGGTAAACTCCACAGTATGTAGCGCCCTAGGGACCTCACTGCTCTTTGGCGGGTTTGTGCTTGGCTATCATGGGGCACCAGCTTTTGCAGCATCTTTTCCTTTCCATGCTGCATGTTTATCCTCTTGCTCTTCTTTTAACCTGCCCTTGGGGAACATGTCTGGGCTGGTACTGGAAATGTATTCTGCATTTGTGGCAGTCATTAGGAGAATACTCTCCATTGTTTATTGTTCATTTTTTCTGTCTTCTTTCAGCTTCTTCTATCCTTCCTCCGCTTCAGTGTTTGAGCTTCTTCTTCATCATCTTCTTCTTCCCTGTGCACACCTGAAGACCAGTCCACACATCTAATGGGTGACTGGGTAACATGTAATTCCCTGCCCTATGGGTCGGCAGGTAGGTATGCACGTACCTTCTGGTACAGGCCAGGCCCAGGGTGGAATGATTGCCTGAGCTGCTACCTTCCCAAATTGCCAACTGGTCTCTGTCAGGTGTTCGCGAGGTGTGACCTGAGGTGTCAACAATCACCTAAGGCCGGTGAGACCCCCTCCCCGAGGGTGCCTCCCATTTGGAAGGAATGCGCCATCGGAAATGCTGGAATTTTCTCGCAATGAGCCATTCATCTTAACAGTTAGTGGTTATGAAACTTAAATGGTATGAGGCTAACAAGTCAAAGACCCTCCCAGCGGCACCACATTTCCTCGAGGTTTCACGTACTGAAGATGGTCAGTCCTTCGCTGTGGTAAACCTGTTTATTATTCAGAAAGGTGTTGATGCAGTCGCTGGCCATGTGAAATGCTGCTCTCGTTTATGCAATGGTGCTTTACTTTTGGAGACCACTTCTGATTCTCAAGCACAGCTGCTTGCAGCTTTGCTCCCCCATGGCTATCCTGTTCATGTCGAGGCCCATCGAACGCTGAATTTTTCTCATGGTGTTATTTACACTAGACTGCTCGATGGTCTGACAGGGGCAGAAATCCAAATGTATCTCTGTGATCAGGGTGTCATTACAGTACATTGGGTGATGAAAAAAGTAGATGCCTCCTTAGTGCCATCTTGCACTTTCTTTCTCACTTTTGATAGAGTGGGCTTCCGTCAAAGATCATAGAAGGTTATGAAGTTGTTATAGTCAGACTGCATATTCCAAATGCAATACGCTTGTACCAGTGTCATCGTTACAACACACTCAAGAGTCCTGTAGACATACAGCTAAATGTGTAACCTGTGGCAGGGATGGAAATAAGGGTGATTTTCCACCTCCTCCTCCCAACGATTGTCTTGTATACCTCTAGGAGTGGGCTGTTCAGGAGATCTGGTGAAGGAAAAAGTGCCATACCCAGTGGCTCGCAAGTTGTTGGCTAGTCGGAAACCCTGCGTTCTACCATCTGGCAGCTACAGTACTGTTTTTGCTACATCACTCTCCATGAAAGACATTGTCATGCAGACATGTGACCTCAAATGTTGTGAAATCACCCAGCATCATGGAAGCGTCCCCATATCCTCCTCCCTCTGTGGAACATGCTGCCAAACGTGTCCTCACAGGGTGAAGTCACCAGCTACACAACCGGCAGTCTGTATAGGACAGCAGGAATATTCCCTTGAAGACTTCCTACGTCCCTCCAACCAACGAACATGTCTTCCCCTGCCAACTGGAAAGGCTCCAAGCAGTCAAACAAAGGCAAATGGTCTTCTCCTTTGCCAACTTGAAGATCGTCTTTGACAGTGTCTCCATGTAATACCCTCACCCAGCTGACCTATGTGTCACGGGTGTGCACTGCCAACCATTTTCCGGACTGGACTCATTAGACCTACAGAAGGAGAATGCCGACGCTTCTGTCGACCTCATGGAGCAGGAGTCTCCTGTCCTTGTGCCCTGTAGCAGCAACTCGTCAAAGGCTGGCATTCAGCAGCAACTGAGGTGACATCCTTTAATTTTTTCCTCATTATTCCCTCCAATGGGACATTCACAGTCTTCCATCCAACAAAGAGGATTTATGACTGCTCTTAGAATCACAGCCTCCACTTGTGGTCTACCTTCAGGAAACAAAACTGCGTCATCACGACCACTTTGAGCAGTCGCATTTCGTCCCGGTCCGTTATGACCTCTTACACTAGCCCGGTTGAGAGCCTGTTTGCAGAGGCTGCCTAACTACCACTGCCCAACCACCATGACTTTCTCCTCAGCAGATACGCATGCCTTTTGTCTGTCATGTGTGGCCACCCATCCTGTACAACCTCCTTCAGTGACTCCTCTGATCGCCAGTGTGGGGCACATCCCTCTTCTGTTACCTCCTGGTTCGCTTTTGGCTCTCGCTCTGGCATCTTAACACCCAGTTGGTGTGAACCCTTCACCACCTTGACTTTGTGCGGCGGCCTGTGTTCACCTTGACCTTCATTTGCTTCCCAAGGACACTACTCCAGCCTTGCTCTATCGCCTTCAGCCTTCGAATGGAATTTCGCGATAGTACTTTTGTGTACACGGGTGGCTCTCGTACTGACCATGGTGTCGGGTGTGCCTTAGTCATTGGCGCCGATGTTTTTTCAGTATTTACAGCAGAACTCTTCACCCTGTACCAGGCCACGCAGTACATCCAGTGACACAGGCTTTTCAATTGTGTCATCTGCTCAGACTTATCAGTGCCCTTCAAAGCCTCTGTGTACTGTACACTGTCCATCCCTTGGTGCAGTGGGTCCAGGGAACCTGTCACTTGCTCACTCTTGGTAAAGCCACTGTGATGTTTATGTGGGTTCTGGTCATGTCGGTCTGACAGGAAACAAGGCCACTGATGTTGCTGTCAAGACTGCAGTCCTTGCACCTCAGCCTCAACTAGTTCTTACATTCCCTCCAATGATCTCTGTGTTGCTGTCAGTCGGCAGGTGGTGTCGCTTTTGCATCACCACTGGTCCTCCCTTCGTAGGAACAAGCTCTGGGGTATTAATCCTCTCCCAGTGGCTTAGATGACCACCTCTCGGCTCTCTCACTGAGAGATCATTTTAACTAGATTGTGTATTGGGCACTGTCTTTTTAGCCATCACCATTTGTAAAGTGGTGCTCCCCCACCACTTTTTGCCCCTTGCACTAAACTTTCGACAGTCTGCCATTTCTTGACAGAATATCCTTTTTTTATCGCTTACTTTCTCGCTTTGGTTTGCCGTCTGAGTTACCGGTCGTTTTAGCGAAAGGTGTATGGGCTGTCGACAGTGTTTTGCTTTTTTATCTGTTATAGCAATATGGTGAAGGCCATTTAATTTTTAGTTCTGGACCTCTGTTTGTGGTGTATTTTATAGGCCTTCCTCTAAATCCTGGTTTTTAGCTGTCTTCTCTTCTGTCGATTGGGATTCATGTGTAGCCACTTTTAACTCTTCTGTTAGTCTTCGGGTTCTACAGTTTTGACGGGGGCGCATATGGCCCTAGTAGTTCTTGCATGCTAAAACAAAACAAACGAAACAACTGTACATAGCAAATGCAGTTTACAACTGTCAGTTCATCTCTAAGAGTTCACTAAACGAAATTCTCTGTCTAAGTCAGCCATGGACAATGATCTATAACAAAGTGGGCAACAGCTGCTATTCTATCTTCCAAGTAGGCTTCTGTCCATTGTCGTCCGGTCACTGGCGAATTGTACGTAGCACTGCTCATGGCACTGGTGGGACTCCCGCAAGTGGCGAGTCATATTGGCACTGGCACCAGCTCGCATTTTTGCATATGTGGTGCTTTTGCCCTGGCTGTGTCCTGTTCAGACAACACAGCACTATCCACCTGTCTACACTCTCTCCTCTGCATTTAACAGTGGGATTCCCATTTCTCTATTAATGTTACCACCCTTACATTTAATTTCAACTAAGGTTCTTTAGACTTTCCTGTCCTGCTGACAATCTCTTCTTATTTGATTTCTTCACATTTTTCATGCAGCCATTTCACCTTGGCTTCCCTTACTTCAGATTTCTTTCATTTTTAAGTGTGTTTTATTTCTGTGTTCCTGAATTTCCCTGAAAATTTTTGTATTTCCTCCTTTAATCAGCGAGCTGAAGTATTTCTTCTGTTCTACGTGGTTTCTTTGCAGTTACCTTCTTTGCACCCATGTTTTTCTTTTCCGCTTCTGTGATTACCCTTTGTGGAGATGTCCATTCCTCTTGAACTGAACTGCCTGCTGGGGTATTCCTTATCGTAGTATCTATAGTCTCCAAGAATGTCAAGCATCTCTCTTCAGTCCTTAGTACTTCTGTACCCAAATTCGTTGCGCACTTGGTAACTAATCTCTTAAACATTAGCCTACTCTTCATCACTACTAAATTGTGATATGAGTGTATATCTGCTCCTGGGCATGCTTTACAATCCAATATCTGGTTTCAGAATCTCTGCCTGACCATGATGTAACCTAACTAAAATCTTCTTGTATCTCCTGGTCTTTTCAAAGTATCCCACTACCTCTTCTGTGTCTTGAATAGACTATTCATTATTACTAGCTGAAATTTGTTGCAGAATTGAGTCCTTCTCCTCTCTCATTCCTAGTACCAAGCCCATATTCTTCCATAACCCTTTCTTCTACTCCTACTTTTACAACCGCATTCCAGTCCTCTATCACTATTTGATTTTCATCCCCCTTTACATACTGAATCGCCCACTGTCAATTCTGTTGAGAAGTACTCTATTACGGAATTGTTCACAGTAACACTCTATGACCCACCATCCCATTCATAACGAATTATACTCCCATTCTACCATTTTCTGCTGCTGCTGATATTAGTCTTTACTCATCTGACCAGATCTCCTTGTCTTATTCCATTTTGCTTCACTGACACCCCCTCCCCCACTATATCTAGATTGAGCCTTAGCATTCCCCATTTCGGATTTTCTAGTTTCCCTACCATTTTCAAACTTCTGACATTTCATGTCCCACTTGTGGGAAGTTATCCTTTCATTAGTTATTCAGTTCTTATGGTAGTGTGTTCCATTCCTCCATCAGCACAGTTGAAAACTTCTGGATGGTCGTTGGTGCATGTGTACGTGTTGCAGTATGTTTCCCCAGTGCATCCCACACATGCTCAGTGGCATCTGTTTCAGGCAAATGAGCAGGCCAGTCCATTCACCACATAACCTCTCACTCAAAGAGCTCCACCACCTGCACTGTTTGATGTGGTTGCGCATTGTTATCCATAAAAATGAAGATAGTGTAGAATGCATCCCCGGAAAGGCACTCATGGGGAAGGAGTACAATGCCACAATAGCATTGCCCAGTGAGTATATAGTTTTCAAAGATTTGGAAATTGGTACACCCAAGTAACATTATACCTCCCCCCACCATAAGGTCATGTTTGGTAATTCTGGATGTACCCTAATGTGGCAAGACGTGGGAATATGTAATGCACCCAAGAATGATGTCAGACTTGATCGTTTTAATGGGCCAGGTGTTACGATGTGGGGAGGCATAATTTTGCGTACCTCCAAATCTTTGAGTACAGAACACTCACCAGTAAACATATTTGCAACACTGCACTCCTTCCCCATATGCACCGTGTGAGGGGTGCATTCAGCTGTGACTTCATTTTTATAAATGACAGTGGTGACCACATCGAACAATGCAGTTGGAAGAGCTCTTCGAACAAGAGGATATTTGCTGAATGGACTGGTCTTCCTATTCTCCTGACTTAAATCCCATTTGATGAGATTTACTGTAGTACATCTACATGCACCAAGCCAAGGACTTCCAGCAGTTGTCAACCACAGGGGTGGAGGGTTGGAATGCCCTATACCACAAGAACTTCTTGCCAACAGTATGGCGAGCAAGGGAGCACATTGTAGAGCATGCGCTGCTGTCCATGGTTATCGCACATTCCATTAATAACTATGTCCCAGATTTCCTAATAGCCAGGAGACAGTCATGAATCACGGTGACTTATGCGTATTTATTGTCTCATTACGTATTTCAGTTACATTCTGTTCTACAATATAGCAATTCTTGCTACGTACGGTCAAAGTTTCATCGAGGTATGACAGTTAGCAGTGACGCATCATATGAAAATTACTTTTGTCCTCAAGTTTTGCACACCAGTATATATGGAAAAAAGAACTTTTAAGTATGCAACTTGAAAGATGTGGTTCATTAAAATGAGGAGGAGGAAATGATGAGATGTAATTGTGGTGAGCTTTGCAAAAAGTATGGGGAGACAGATTTTGTGTAAATGTAGAAGTTAAGTCATTAAATGCATTACTGATAAAATGTGTGTCCTGAAAATAGTTAGACTTTGCCACGATAGTGGCCGTAACCCTATAAATTTTCTGCTTGGAAAGTTTCACTCTGAATTATATGATGATTATTACAAGAGACCTGTTCATTGTTAGCATTACCATATACCTGTCTGGATGAGAAGAAATAAACAACTGAACTCTACCAACAGAAGTTTTATTAGTGTCTTTCTTGCAGTAACGCCGGTCTCGAACACCAAACACAGCAAAGCGTTACTCTGCACCCCATTAACCCATGTATAAAGTATGCCAGTCATAAAAAACATTCTGTTGTACCATTGCCATGTTTTGCAATTAAGAGCCCATACCTATTCCTCATTACTGCTAACATAGTGATAATTTGTGATGTCATATATACAAGTGACTAGCAGTAATATAAAATAAACAGCAAGATAGTTGGGAAAAAAAATTATCTGTGCAAGAAAATGACTCAGGTTCATGACTAGCAGCACAACCCCACAATGAGACTGTTGTCTACGAGACAGTTTAGTAACCAAATATCCACAGGGATCTGATGCTTTGTTTGCTTCAAGTGGGTCATTACAGTGGGGTAACACTTGTATGTGGCAACAGACTGATATAATGAAAGTTTATATTATTATTGTTGAATCAAACAGTGATTTAGTTTGAATGTTTCTATTTTATCATTGTTTATCGTTGCTTGAGGATTGCTGTTATTGGTTGTACTAGCGAATCCAGGAGTGCTTCGCAATTGTTAAGTATGCGTGGGAATTGGATATATGTCCTCCACCTCCTCCTCCTCCTCCATGCCTCCTCTCTCTGTCCTCCACCTCCTCGATCCCTCCTGTCTCCGTCTCTCCCGTGCCCCACCCTGTCTATCCCTGTCCTCCTCCGGCCTCTGCCTCTCCGTCCTCGTGTGCTCTGCACCCTGTCCCACCCCTCCCTTGTACATTGTTGTTTAAAAAATATGAAGCTATGCCCATATGAATGTTTATTAGTGTCGTGTAGAAATTTGAAGTAAATTGGTCAAGAACTTTTCGAAGTGTCTGTTGACATTGTTCCCTCCTCCTTCTTTCATTTCACCCAACTTGGGAGCATGTTAAATCAATTTTTAAATCAATCAATTTTTTATGTTGTGTGTCTTTCTGTTAGCCCAATATTGTTTCATTCTTTCTGATCTGGCTTTTCTTTCTTCTGGAGAGTTTTTGGATTATTTGTTTGGTTTTCATTTATACAAGGAACCTGCCTTTCCTGCCCTCTCCCCCCTTTTCTTAAAAAAAAAAAAAATACTGTTAATCCATTTGGGTTCAGTCTGAGGTTGTGTCCATACAAATCAATTCTTCTTTTCCTGATTTTGTGTGTGTGTGTGTGTGTGTGTGTGTGTTGTTGTTGTTGTTGTTGTTTTTTCAGTGGTTTGGTAGTGGGCTGCATTTTTTAGGTGAATTAGTTTGTTGGGGAATTTGGGGCCAATGATTTTTCTTAATATCTTCCTTTCTGTGATCTCCAGCATTTCAACTGGACCATGGTTGGTGGTGGACAGTGTTTCAGCTGCATGCAGGGCTTCCAGCTTGATTACTTTTTTTTTTTTTTAAATGTATTGTCTTTGCATTCCATGACAGCGTCATTTTGTTATACTTGTTTTTGGTGATTTGAAGTGCCAGTTCAACATTACTGCTTCTAGACTCCATTGCCCTTTGCTCTAGGGCATTCCAGCTGATCCATTCTCAAATATATTGGAATTTTTGATAATCTGTTTTTTCTCGCTTTAAAATATTTTGGTTGGTTTTTCATGTTTTTGTCACTATTTTGGCTTTACAAAGGAGATTTTGAGAGGTTTTTTCAGCTTGTTTTTGTAGTTGAAGTGTCTGTTCTTTTACTTCTTCCCAGGTTTCAGCTAGTAGAGCCATATCATCTGCAAAGGCTAGACAACTGACTTTGATGCCTTTGGTTTTTGTTCTGAGTTTGATTGCACTATGGTTCTTTGTGTTCCACACTCTACTTTTTGTAGGTTACATTTAACTAGCAATGGAGAGCCCATCTACTTGCCATACACTAGCTTTTATTTCAAAAGGATTGGAGAGTTCTGCCATGAATTTAAAGAAGTATGTGTTTATAAGGGTTTATTTGATTAAGTTAATGGTTTGCTGTCTAGGTTTAATTATTTTAGTGTAGAGACGAGGGATTCTTGGTTTGTAGAGTTGTACACTTTCTGAAAGCCAATGAAAGTGATAACATATGGTTGTGCTCTTGATTTTTGTGGTATGTCATGAGGTTTAGGATTTGTTCTGAACAGGCTCTCTCTTCCCTGAAACCTGCCTGGTAGGACTTCAGAGGATATCTTGTATGCTATGTCAAGTAGTGAATCTTAATTCAGCTGAGGATTCTCTCATTTATCCAGATTTGTTGAAAGATATTTTAGAGTGGTGGGGGGGGGGCATTTTTGTTGACTTTTTCTGTAGTTCAACTGTGATTTAGTTTTGTCACAAGGCTTTATAATTTTTGAGATTTGAAATGACTATATCTTTCCTCAGTGGAGAGTGGTTCAGAGTTAGGATTGGTTATTGTTAAGGTCTTAAAGCCCATTTTTTCTATGTATTCTTCAGAGTTGAGAAGGTTTCTGAAATATTTTGCCAATATTTTGCAATTATCCCTGTTGTGGGCAATATTTCTGTTTTTGTGTTGGAGCTGTAGGATCTTTCTTTCTTTCACTTTTTTTTAATATAATGAAAAATGTCTTATAGAAGTTCCTCATTGTTTTTGAAGAAGTCTTCATTTATCCAAAAGAGAACTTGGTCTTCTTGGTATTTTTTTTATTATTCTTTTGATATTTTTGCTCACAATTTTTCGTTTGTTTAAGAATTTTTGTCTGCTATGTTCATTTGTGTGACTGCCAATGTTGCTTTGCTTTTATCCTTAGTTCAAAGAGACTGTATAATTTTCCTGCCCACCAACCACGTTTTTTGGATTTGGTTATGGGGGCTAACTGTTTGGCTTTACTAATTAGGCTTTCTTTTATTTTATCCCAGTTTTGGTTTTGTGTGTCTTCAGTTTCTTGTGAGGGAAAACTCGTTAGTTTATTACCGTTTCTGGATATCATTTTCTTCTTTTGGGGTTGTTGATTCTATTTTTCCTTTTTGGGATGGTTTTGAGTTTTATTTTTAAAAGATAATGATCAGAATCTTGGTTGGCTCCTCTGAGGACTTTGACATTTTGTATTTCTTTATGGAACGTCAGCTTGGTTGTCACGTGATCAAGTTGGAGTTCACCTAGGTTGGGTTTGGTGAGTCCCATATTATCTGTTTTCAAGGTAACTTTTTAAAGGCTATGGATTTAAAGATCATGTTGTGTGCCTTTCCTATCTGGGCATTGAAATCCCCCAGAAGTAAGACATTGTGTTTTTCTGGGACTTTTTGCACAGTTTAATTGAGTTGGTCTAAAAACATGCCACCTTTCCTTAATCCTTCCTGTTGTCTCCATTTATGGGGGTGTGTGCATTCATTGTGGTGTACACTTAGCAGATTTAAAGATAAGTGTGGAGAGTCATTCAGAAAGTGATTCAAGTTGTTAA
The DNA here is from genome assembly GCF_023898315.1 of Schistocerca nitens. NCBI lineage: Eukaryota > Metazoa > Arthropoda > Insecta > Orthoptera > Acrididae > Schistocerca > Schistocerca nitens. Next base: position 497,876,378 of record NC_064614.1, on the reverse strand, counting down.
TGGAGTGTAAAATATTTTTGTATATTATAAAGGTAGGTTCCAAGGTGTGGTGTGTTTTTCATAATTTTTTATCTACCTTTCCTTTGTACATTCTGAAGCCTCCAGAACCAACATTGTTTTCTTCCAAGAATCTAGTTTCTTGTAGGGCAATTACGAGAATTTTGTGATTCTTGAGGTGTGTCTAAAAGACATTTTAATTTTCCAGTTTCCATCAAAAGAGCTCATATTTGTTGAATCTGTACGCAAATTGTCATTGTGCTGCCAGTCACACCACCTAGTCGGTACTCACTGATCATTGACATATGAGGACACACTTCTTAATGATCAGATCATTTATTTCTGTGTCTGGCTATAATAAGCTTGGACACTTGATAATGGTGATAATTAGCAAGGAACAAATACACAAATAACATAATGAAGCTGTGGAACAACTATTGCTAGAAATATAAGCTATGAAAATGCAAAAAATATCAGTGAAAAAATGGAGAAGATCATGAGGAACTCAATCATAGTACATTCCTTTATTTATGCTTCGGGTTAATTTGCATATGCATTAAATGATTGAAATTTGCAATTGTTGTCAGTACCTTTAACACTATTTAATTACACAATACTAATGAGTTATTCCCTAAGTTGTGGTTGTACAGTAACATTTTTCCTTGCACACAGTGCCCACTTCTAATAGCTACTCTTAGCTCCTGCTAATACTTGTTGCTATCATACTATAAAATTGGCTACACCAAAACTAAGTTGCATACTGGGTGTAACTGCCAAATACAGGGACAAAATACAAAATTTCTCTATTTTGTAAAACATTTGTATGTACCCAACAGGATTTTGGTGGAAACTGTCAGAATGTCTGTCGTCATTTGAGATTAAACTGCTTGTCTCAAGGAAACTTTATTGACACTAGGGATAGTTACCTCTTGGGGTGTGTTCTAGCCCTTAAGGGGAGCCGGAGGTGCCTATGCTGCCCATGTTAAAATCACTAAGTTTGAGGAACATTTATGAATAAACTACCAAATAGAAAAATTTGAATTTTTTTTTTTTTGTTTTTTTGTTTTTGTTTTTTTTTACATATAGAGTGGTTTAGTATTGCAGTTATGACAGAGGGATTTTGGAGTATCTTTTCTAGTTTCCTTCCAATTATTTTTTTTATTAATGACCCAAATTTTTTTACAAGTAATTGCTTTATAATTAAACTGAAATGAAACTACTGAACATATTGCCAAATGGCTGTGTTACAATGTAAGTTTGACCACTAGGAGTGCTGTATAAAAATTTCATCTCTCTAGCTTGAGTGGATTTTGAGAAAATGTTCCTTATATTCGAAAAATTCTAATTTACGGGAAATGGCTATCAAAGTTTCTCAATACATTCCTGCACTATAGGATGGATTAGGGTCTTCTTCTTCATCCTCCAAAAGCTTCCTCTTCTGTCGTCTTTTCTGGCCTGTTGTTCCGTCATACTTCATATGCCTTTCTCTTCTTTCTGCTCCTCTTATCCTTTCTCTGTCAATATTTCTTAGTGCTCGTACAGTGTTCACCCCAGCTGTAAATCCTAATGCCTTCAGAACTTCACACTTCACACTGTTCCCTTGGTTGTAGGTTGCTATTGCATCATAAATGCCAAAGTGCAGTGTTTTTATGCTTACAGACACCCTTTTAGGAATCACTTTCCAAATCAAATTGTTTACGCTCTCATTAGGATTCTGCGTCTTTCCGTGTAGACATTTGTGTAACAATTCTGGCTGTGCTAAGTCATGAAAAATTGGTTTTATTGTTCCCTCCTGATTCTTGTACATACCGTATGTTACCCGCTTTACACAAGAAGTATAATACTACCAACAACAGGCGCAACACTGAACTAATTCGAAACGGTAAACAACAAGGAGATGATGTTCCGCGCTCTTATTCATTGTAGTATCGCAACTTGGTATTAGTGTTAATTTTCTTTTCCCTACGTTCTTCCTCTTCTTATATACACGGTTACTAAAACGTGGCATCGTAACCAGAACAAAAGTGTAAGACAATATTAAATGAAGCAAGATGTTCGAAATTCCGAGGAAAATAGGAGTAAACTGTAAGGAAATACGGGTAATATTTGTCACAGAAAACAATGTAGCCAACCCTTGCACACTCGCTGTATGCGTAACAGGCCGAGAAAATCCCAAGCAGTTCGCCAGGAAGTCACGAGAAGGTGTTAGATGCATTCAGCGGCCGCCCATTTCCTCTGCAGGCGTGGGGGAAAATGGTAATAACTCCACTTCTAAGGCAAGTAGAACAATAATTCAAAGTTTACATTAAAGAGGAATGTTCCAATTAATTTTTGGTAGCAAAAAAAAATCCGTAATTTTTTTGGATTTTTCCACCTCCGGCTCCCCTTAAAAGAGAAATAAGGCACTAACAAAACATAAGTATTACATTATTTTGCTCCCTCTACATACTGCCAAGTTTCATCAAGATTGTTACTGACATTTGTGAATGTTCTCTTGTCAACCAAAGCCCAAAGATGTTCAACTTGTATTCAGAGATTTGTTACCCATTGTTTTGGTATGAGTTTGTAATAGGACATATGAACACAGCCATCTGTCTTCTGTATTGTAGCTTATCATTCACTTGCTCTTCACTACACAAGTAATATCTTTGAGGTGAGGTGGCACTCTGATAAAGAATTGGACTCTTATTCAGGAAGACAGCGTTTTGAATCCCCTTCTGACCATCAAGATTTAAGTTTACTGTGATTTTTCCCTTAATCATTATATCCTTTTGTGGTTACAACTAATTTTGCTCGTGATTGACGAATAAAAGGTGGAAAATGATCTTTGTTCATGATTGATATTGCACTTTCGCAAACTCTCTCTTCCCCCCCCCCCCCCCTACCCCTCCCCCATATTTAATATGGAATGTATTCATGCCAATTTTAAGAGGTGTTATAAGTGCCACACTGTATTTACTCTTGCGATTTTACACGCAGTTCAGCTGAATAGGCTTTTATTTTTTTTAAATTGTATTTTATATCAATGTTTGCTGTTATGTTTTAGGTGTAATGGACAGAATCAGTAGTGCGGAAGAAAATATGTACTCCAATTGAACTGCCCTGTTGAAATGGTTGTATCTTTCAGTCAAACGTTCTCCTTATTTTGGATGTATTATCTTCTTGTGTACCAAAGAGTTCAATTGTGAACTAGTCTGGATGAGGTGAGATGTGATTGGGCTAACCCTCAGTCCCTAGCTAGCCAGGAGTTAAATTTTAAGGTATTTAACCAAAATGGTAATTGAGAGATTAAGAGGGTGTTCCAGACAAGGACCTGAACTTAAATATAAGCCATTTTCAGCTCATCATTACTGAATGAATTATGCTAGCATGCATACAGTTAGCCAATTCTTCTGCTGCCCCACTCCTTGCACCAGAAGTTCTCCTCCATTAAAGAAATCTGACCTCTGTTCTTAAAAAGTATGCAGCAATAATTAAAATGTATCATCTTTTGATCTTGGGTGATCCATTACTTTTGAGCCGTACCAATTCATGATCACTGTGTCTAGTTTTTCTGAAGTAATCCCCTGTTTCTTGAAGAAGCAGATATATTTTAGTGTTCACAGTATCCTCCAACCCTATGGAGCCCAACAATTATTAGTGAGATTTCTAGGTTGACCCTTAAGCTGCAAGTACAGAGTACAAAGTTAATTCAAATGAGAAGCCACAAAGTATAGAATATTTATATAAATGGCACACATCTCTAGTTTTTACTGATGAGTTGGTAGAAGTTGGTCAGGTGCTGGCCAATTGGAGCTTACATATAACTAAAGGCCATGCTCTTATTCTGTTAATGCTACATGGCGCAGGAATATCGTAAATAACACCACAAGATTGTGATTCACTGGAAGGTTTAATAGAAAATGAAATATTTCAAGTACGCATACATACCTTCAAAGTTCACTGCTGTTGCAATTCCATTCTTATTAAAAAATTTGCATTTCTCTTCCATAGAGCCTTTCCTTGATATATTTACAGAATTTAGTAGAAAGAGGTATAGTTTATCTGTAGCACTACATCAAGAAAAAGTTATCACTGCTAACAGTGTTGACAGGTGGAAATACTTCAACAGGAACACATGTATAAATGAGTATGTAAGCTCCTCACTTAAATTTTGCAAAATGTTTATGAAATTTCGTTCAATGGCTCTGTCTTCTTCCTCGGTTAAAGAATTAAGGCCCCCATTTCTTTGTGGTTTTTAGGTTATCATCTCTATTTATCATCTCTTCTTATTGCTATTGCTATCTCCATAGTATATCACTATTACCTTTGCTATGTATGGCATGAATGTACTCCTTTCCATTAAGCACAGAGACCTCCAGTTTCAATAAGATCAGTAACACGTGTGTGCAATTGGCAGCATTGCCTCTATGCAGTTGAGTCTTGCTTCATTTTTCAGTCTTATGTGAGTGATGACACTGCAGATAAGATGCTATAGAGATAAATGTTAAATCCCAGTATTTTATTCAGATTCATACTGGAGGTCTGGTATAATAGCCTGTAGAACTATTGCTGTTTAGGTGGTGTCAACCGTCAGAAGTTGCACAAAATGAAGTGATGAAAGACGATTCTCCAAAGTCCTTGTTTTGTATTCCAACAACAGAGTTAGTACTGTCCATGCAGGCGGAATTGACACTTTGCACTGTAGCTGATGGGAGCGACTGTAAATGAGAAGTGCTTTTACAGTCACTTCCATAAGCCACCTTAGCCAACTTGATTTGCTTGGACACTACTCATGTGATAAGAGAGATGCCAGGAATCACTTTGGTGACCAACTAGCTTGTGACACTCTTCCAGTAACCAGTACTGCTGAACTTTGAATGTATCTAAATTAGTGCTGTGTGAGTTACTGGGTCATTTCATTTTGTGCTAAATAATTGAGTGGCTCTTTTACAGCATGAAATTACTTCACCAGATATTTTATATGTTGCTTCATTATTCTGTAAATTATTTGTTTTTATCAAAGTCTATAATAAGTGAATTCAAACAATGGACACTCCAGGTTGGAACAATGAAGGAAAAGATAGATTGCTACTTACCTTAAAGAAGACACATTAAGTTGCAGACAAGCACCATTCTGGTCCAAGATGACAGAAGTGGTGGTCATTTGTGCACGAGGCGTGCTTGCTTCTGTGAATGAATGGTGTGTGTTTCTCTTTTTCTGATAAAGGCTGTGGTTGAAAGCTTATATGTAAATGTCTTTTAATTGTGCCTGTCTGCAACTTAACATGTCATCTCTATGGTAAGTAGCACTCTGTCTTTTCCTCCATTGTCTGTAAGTGAACTAAATTGCATGTACTTCAGAGGTATGCTTCTGCAAAAACAGCTAAAGTTTGAATAAAATCATTTCGCTTGTTAAGTTCTGTCTAGTTGCCTTGAAGATGGTTGCTGCAAGGACTGTCAATGTCAGCTGCATAGTTGTCTTGTTAATTTGTGATTTGATTTATAATGACACAGTCTAACATCCAAATTGAGCTGGCTATGGAACACTATGAACTTAAGACAGCTAAAGGTGTTTTAAGTGATCCATTATTCGCTTGTAGTCAGTTTCAATTGAAACACTAATGCTCCTCCTGAAGATCATTAGTACTGTAATCGAAACCAGTTCTGGGTGATTAATAATTTAAAGAAGCTAGATTTGTAATATTTGACAGTTTTGGAGCACCTCTGTATTACATATGAATCACAAACCAAGACTCCTCCTTGGTGTTGCAGTTTTTTACATGTAATTTATTCTGCAAAGAATACCAGGAAGAGTTTATCATACAGTTATGTTTGTGAAAGATCAATGCTAGGCATAAATTTGTTTACACTCAATATGTTACATAGATTTTTTTTTTAAATTCACAACACTCGCATTAGGCTTATCTGTGAACCAGCAACTTGTAGCAAGCTTTTGGGATGTTTGCACAATTTACTGAGAAGGAATTACAAATTAAATAATGTTTAAGACAAAGTGGTAGTATATGGAAATCAAAGGAAGTCAGGTCACTTGATAAGTTTCCATTTCAGATAGTTTGGAGTGGCATCCAGTCCTAGATGGGTCCATGTGAATTTTGTATTGATGGACTACACTGCTAAACTGTTGCATTTGTGGCAAACTAATTTGCATCTACAGATATTAGAATTACAGATTATTTGTAATTCTTTTTATTCAATACAAAGTGGAAAATAAGTGGACAAAATTTCCCCTTTTTGTCTTACTGCGCCAAATTGGAGTGGTGGTTTATGTATGATCATTGAAAGGTTTCATTCTCAATCAGATATGAAATGGTGGGAAAATGGAGAAACTTTCAGCAAAGAGTTTCTTTGTGTGTTGCCTATTTTGTGTTTTATAGCTAAGTTCACAGTGTTTGAGGCAGGTTAGGCACAAGTATGAATAACAATGCAATATTGAATTCTGAACAAAAGTAGTGTGTGTGTTTTCCTGCTTTCATTGTCAATGTTTCATTTAAAAAAAAAATTTAAAAAACTGATACAAGATCTGGAATATTTGTTGTTTGTCCCAGTAATTTAATTCTTAGATTTGTGTGGTAAGAACTGTAGCTATCTTTCATCTCTGGTGTGGAGTGAAAGTACTTCAGGGAAGTGAAATAAATGTAACGAATTCAGGCTTTAACAGAATAATAGAGTATGACAGCTAACAGCCCTATATATTTGATCATTTATTCCATTAGTCTTCCTAGTATTGTTCATTGACTACTATTCTTCCTAGCCACCAATTCACCAATTTACTTCCTTCTGATGTCTTTACTGAGAATGAGAAAATCATTAATTTAGGTGATTTGTTGCACAGACAACCTCTCATGCACACAATAAAGATCATTGTGGGAAAATTGTCATTTATACTGGTGGGAAACTGTATTTTGACCTTCAACTGCATCCTTACACTTAGATGAATGTCATGAGCAGTTTTTTTTTTTTTTTTTTTTTTTTTTTTTTGCTTGCGCTCTGCTGCCTGAGGTATGGCACTGAAGGAATAAGACTGATTCTGCAGATTTGTGTACTTACCAAGTACATTCAGTTAATTGTGGTTTTTCATCATTGGATCCATTGCAGCAACGTACATCTTCATTTGTTCCTTATATTGCCTCCTTTTTTTCCCAATAAGCATTAGAACATATCTGTAGTAAACTGCTCGTCCACAGTCACAGAATTGACGGGCTTTGATGAAACTTCTAATAGCAGAACAACTAAATTTCAACATCAAAAAATATTTACACATTAATGTGCCACATCAAACAGTTCCTTAGCAATGTATAAATCTCATTTCTTTTTTGCCCAGGTAGAGCATTGATGTGATAAGTCATGGGATACCACCTAATGTTGTTTTGGTCCTCCTTTTCCCCGGTGTAGTGCAGCAGCTTGATGTGGCATCGACTTGACAAGTCATTGGACCTTCCTTGCATAATTATTAAGCCATTCTGCCTCTATAGTAGTCCATAATTGTGAAAGTGTTGCCAGTGCAGGATTTTGTGCACCAACAGATCTCCTTATTATGTCCCATAAAAGTTGAAGGCGATTCATGTTGGGCAATTGTCTGGTGACGTGTCGCATCATTATCCATAAAAATCCCATTGTTGTTTGAGAAGATGAAGCCAGGAATGGATGCACATAATCTCCAAGTAGTCAAACATAACAATTTCCAGTCAGTGATCTGTTCAGTTGGATCAGAGGACCCAGTCCATTCCATTTAAACACAGCCTGCACCATTATGGAGCCACCACCCGTTTACACAGTGCCTTTGTGATAACTTGGGTCTGTGGCTTCATGAGATTTGCACCACATTCAAACCCAATCATTGGCTCTAACAACTGAAATTGCGACTCACCTGACTAGGCCACTGTTTTCCATTCAGTTAGGATCTAATCGATATGGTCATGGGCTCAGTAGAGGTGCTGCAGTTGATATCGTGTTGTTATCAAAGGTGCTCACATCGATCATCCGTGGCCATAACCCACTAACACATTTCATCACACTGTCCTAACAGATACATTTGACGTATGTAAGACATTGATTTCTGCAATTACTTCATGTAGTGTTGCTTGTGTGTTACCACCGACAACTACATAAACGCCACAGCACTCGTGAAGCAAAGTCCGTCGGCCACAGATTTGTCTGGGTTGAGAAGTAATACACATACTTTGGTATTCTTGGCACATACTTGACACTGCGGATCTCAGAATATTGAATTTCCGACAGTTTTGCAAACGGAATGTCCCATGCCTTTAGCTGTAACTACCATTCCACTTTGAAAGTCTGTTAATTTTCACCGTACAATCGTAATCATGTCAGAGACATTCTCAAATGAATGACGTCATTACAAGTGACAGCTGTGCCAATGCTCTGCCCATTTATCCCTTGTGTACACAATACTACCTCTGACTGTATAAGTGCATAGCACTATCCCACAACTGTTACCTCAGTGTGTATCTAATTGACTACATAGTTTTTGGCCGGTATGATATAATATGCACGCATTGATAGAGAGAACTTCTAATGTCTCCAAATAAGGTTTTCATGCCATGCCACTCCAATAAGGTCTTAGCAGGTATCTTGTCGCATTAATTTCTATATGTAATGTACACACCTAAAATTGTTGCTTCCCGTATTTACATATTTATTGAGGAAGAGGCAATTTTTATGGAAGAGGCATTATGTTGAAGTAAACTGGACAGGAAGTTTTTCAAGTACATTGTAAGATCCACTGGTTGCATTAAACTAACACACAAAATATATGTTAAATAACATTGTCAACCCATATAACCACATTCTTTACCTCTTTCAGCGATACTACAAATATTTTTAATGTAATGACTTCATAAAGACAGGCTGTATTTTGTTTATTGTTCATTAATAAAGTTATTTCAGTGCTAAACTGCAGTGGAAGAGGCCTGGAGACATCAGAAGATTTCAGATATATTATATAATGGTTAGACAGATTTAGGAACCAGGTTTTAAATTGTAACACATATCCAGGGGCAGATGTGAACTCTGACCACAATTTATTTGTTATGAACTGTAGATTAAAACTTAAGAAACCTGCAAAAAGGTGGCAAATTAAGGAGATGGGGCGTGGATAAACTGAAAGAACCAGAGGTTGTAGAGAATTTCAGAGAGAGCATTATGGAACGATTGACAAGAGTGGAGGAAAGAAATCCTGAAGAAGAAGAAGAATGGGTAGCTTTGAGAGATGAAATAGTGAAGGCAGTAGAGGATCAAGTAGGTAAAAAGATGAGGGCTAGTAGAAATCCTTGGGTAATAGAAGATATATGGAATTTAATTGATGAAAGGAGAAAATATAAAAAGGCAGTAAATGAAGCAGGTGCAAAGGAATACAAACGTCTCAAAAATGTGATTGACAAGAAGCGCAAAATGGCTAAGCAGGTATAGTTAGAGGACAAATGTAAGGATGTAGAGGCATATATCACTAGGGGGTAAGATAGATACTGCCTACAGGAAAATTAAATAGACCTTTGGAGAAAAGAGAACTACCTGTATGAATATCAAGAGCTCTTGTGGAAAACCTGTTCTAAGCAAAGAAGGGAAAGCAGAGAGATAGAAGGAGTATATAAAGGGTATATACCAGGGTGAGGTACTTGAGGGTAATATTATGGAAATGCAAGAGGACATAGATGGAGATGAAATGGGAGATCTGATACTGTGTGAAGAATTTGACAGAGCACTGAAAGATCCTAAGTTGAAACACGGCCAAGGGAGTAGACAACATTCCATTAGAACTACTGACAGCCTTGGGAGAGCCAACCATGACAAAACTCTACCATCTGGTGAGCAAGATGTGTGAGACAGGTGAAATACCCTCAGACTTCAAGAAGAATATGATAATTCCAATCCCAAATAAAGCAGGCGTCTACAGGCGTGAAAATTACTGAACTGTCAGTTTAATAAGTCATGGCTGCAAAATATTACCAAGAATTCTTTACAGACGGATGGAAAAACTACAAGCCGACCCCGGGGCAGATCAGTTTGGGTTCTGTAGAAATGTTGGAACATGCTAGGCAATACTTACCCTATGACTTATCTTAGAAAATAGATCAAGGAAAGGCAAACCTACATTTCTAGCATTTGTAGACTTAGAGAAAGCTTTTGACAATGTTGACTGGAATACTCTCTTTCAAATTCTGAAGGTGGCTGGGGTCAAGTACAGGGAGTGAAAGGCCATTTGCAATTTGTACAGAAAGCAGATAGCAGTTATAAGAGTCTAGGGGAATGAAAGGGAAGCAGTGGTTGGGAAGGGAGTGAGACAGGGTTGAAGCCTATCCCCGATGTTATTCAATCTGTATATTGAGCTAGCAGTGAAGGAAACAAAAGAAAAGTTTGGAGTAGTCATTAAAATCCATTAAGAAGAAATAAAAACTTTGAGGTTCGCCGATGACATTGTAATTGTCAGAGACAGCAATGGACCTGGAAGAGCAGTTGAATGGAATGGACAGTGCCTTGAAAGGAGGATATAAGATGAACATCAAAAAAATTTTTAAAAAAAGAGGATAATGAAATGTAGTTGGATTAAATCAGGTGATGCTGAGGGAATTAGATTAGGAATTGAGACACTTGAAGTAGTAAATGATATTTGGTTGTTTGGGAAGCAAAATAACTGATGGTGGTCGAAGTAGGAAGGATATAAAATGTAGACTGGCAATGGCAAGGAAAGCGTTTCTCAAGAGAAATTCGTTAACATAGAGTATAGATTTAAGTGTCAGGAAGTCGTTTCTGAAAGTATTTGTATGGAGTGTAGCCATGTATGGAAGTGAAACATGGACGATAACTAGTTTGGACAAGAAGAGAATAGAAGCTTTCGAAATGTGGTGCTACAGAAGAATGCTGAAGATTAGATGGGTAGATCACATAACTAATGAGGAGGTACTGAATAGAATTGGGAGAAGAGAAATTTGTGGCACAAATTGACTAGAAGGAGGGATCAGTTGGTAGGACACATTCTGAGGCATCAAGGGATCACCAATTCCGTATTGGAGGGTAAAAATCGTAGAGGGAGACCAAGAGATGAATACGCTAAGCAGATCCAGAAGAATGAAGGTTGAAGTAGTTACTCAGAGATGAAGAACCTTGTACAGGATAGGGTAGTATGGAGAGCTGCCTCAAACCAGTCTCTAGACTGAAGACCATAACAGCAACAGCAACAACAACAACAAAACTGCATTTATTGACTTTTGTTCTGCTTGATTTTAACTAAGTATACAGTACATTTGTTTCTTGTATGTATTGCGCTTGTTAGTCAAAAATCAAACAATGGAAAATCCAGGATGGAATGTATCGATACCTGAGAAGGAAAGTTGCTACTCACCATATAGCGGAGATGCTGAGTCGCGATAGGCACAATAAAAAGATTCATACAATTAAAGCTTTCGGCCATTAAGGCCTTTGTCAGCAGTACACACACACACACGCGAGAGGCGTTCAATGAATTCGAAAGTAAAGTTCTATGTACTGACTTGGCAGAAAATCCTAAGAAATTTTGGTCTTATGTCAAAGCGGTAGGTAGATCAAAACAAAATGTCCAGACACTCTGTGACCAAAATGGTACTGAAACAGAGGATGACAGACTAAAGGCCGAAATACTAAATGTCCTTTTCCAAAGCTGTTTCACAGAGGAAGGCTGCACTGTAGTTCCTTCTCTAGATTGTCACACAGATGACAAAATGGTAGATATCGAAATAGACGACAGAGGGATAGAGAAACAATTAAAATCGCTCAAAAGAGGAAAGGCCGCTGGACCTGATGGGATACCAGTTCGATTTTACACAGAGTACGCGAAAAAACTTGCCCCCCTTCTTGCAGCGGTGTACCGTAGGTCTCTAGAAGAGCGTAGCATTCCAAAGGATTGGAAAAGGGCACAGGTCATCCCCCAGAGGGCCATAGACACGGGTTCACAGGTAGATGCCATGTTTCTTGATTTCCCCAAGGCGTTAGATACAGTTCCCCACAGTCATTTAATGAACAAAGCAAGAGCTTATGGACTATCAGACCAATTGTGTGATTGGATTGAAGAGTTCCTAGATAACAGAACGCAGCATGTCATTCTCAATGGAGAGAAGTCTTCCAAAGTAAGAGTGATTTCAGGTGTGCCGCAGGGGAGTGTCATAGGACCGTTGCTATTCACGACATACATAAATGACCTTGTGGATGACATCGGAAGTTCACTGAGGCTTTTTGCAGATGATGCTGTGGTGTATCGAGAGGTTGTAACAATGGAAAATTGTACTGAAATGCAGGAGGATCTGCAGCGAATTGACGCATGGTGCAGGGAATGGCAATTGAATCTCAATGTAGACAAGTGTAATGTGCTGCGAATACATAGAAAGATAGATCCCTTATCATTTAGCTACAAAATAGCAGGTCAGCAACTGGAAGCAGTTAATTCCATAAATTATCTGGGAGTACGCATTAGGAGTGATTTAAAATGGAATGATCATATAAAGTTGATCGTCGGTAAAGCAGATGCCAGACTGAGATTCATTAGAACAATCCTAAGGAAATGCAATCCGAAAACAAAGGAAGTAGGTTACAGTACGCTTGTTCGCCCACTGCTTGAATACTGCTCAGCAGTGTGGTATCCGTACCAGATAGGGTTGATAGAAGAGATAGAGAAGATCCAAAGGAGAGCAGAACGCTTCGTTAAAAGATCATTTAGTAATCGCGAAAGCGTTATGGAGATGATAGGTAAACTGCAGTGGAAGACTCTGCAGGAGAGACGCCCAGTAGCTCAGTACTGGCTTTTGTTAAAGTTTCGAGAACATACCTTCACCGAAGAGTCAAGCAGTATATTGCTCCCTCCTACGTATATCTCACGAAGAGACCATGAGGATGAAATCAGAGAGATTAGAGCCCACACAGAAGCATACCGACAATCCTTCTTTCCACGAGCAATACGAGACTGGAATAGAAGGGAGAACCGATAGAGGTACTCAGGGTACCCTCCGCCACACACCGTCGGGGCTTGCGGAGTATGGATGTAGATGTAGATGTAGATGTAGCTGTGATTGCAAGGTGATGAAACATATGATTCATGCCCGGGTGGTATGGTGGCTCGAGTCTCACAGTTTACTAGCAAATGCACAGTGTGGATTTCAAGCACAGCGTTCTGCAGTTGATCATCTCGTTACTATGTCCACCCATGTCATCAATGGTTTTCTCCGGAAATCCCAGGCTGTGGCCATGTTTTTCAATGTGGAGAAGGCCTACGACACCTGCTGCGGAACTGGTATCCTGTGTACTATTTACACGTGGGTCTTCCGTAGCCGTCTGCTCTGTTCCTTCAGTCATTTTTACAAGATCGAGTTTTCAAGGTGTGTGTGGGTTCTGCCTTGTCAGGCACCTTTATCCAGGAAAACAGTGTGCCTCAGGGTTCCGTCCTGACTTTTGTCCTCCACCCTAGGGCCAGACGCCATCCTCATTGAGATGTTGGAGAACCTTCCGCTTAACATGTACAACTGCCTCTTGGCAGAGTGCACATTTCACGGACGCTGGCATGAAGCCACCGTCATACCCATATCTAAGCCCGGTAAGGACAAAAACCTTCCTTCTAGCTACTGCCCCACCTCTCTTACCAGCTGTGTTTGCAAGGTGATGGAACATATGATTCATGCCAGGCTGGTATGGTGGCTCGAGTCTCGCAATTTACTGACAAACACACAGTGTGGATTTCGAGCACGGCGTTCTGCAGTTCACCATCTTGTTAGTTTGTCCACCCATGTCATGAATGGTTTTCTGTGGGAATCCCAGGCTGTGGCTATGTTTTTTGATGTGGAGAAACCTTACGACACTTGCTGGAGAATTGGTATCCTCCATACTCTTTACACGTGGATCTTCCGTGGCCACCTGCCCTGATCCTTCAGGCATTTTTATAAGATCGAGTTTTCAAGGTGAGTGTGGGTTGCTTTACCCAAGAAAATGGTGTGCCTCAGGGGCCCATCCTGTCTCTCGTCCTCTTTGCTATCGCCATTAACCCTATCATGGCCTGTCTCCCACCGGGCATCTCTGGCTCCCTTTTTGTTTATGATTTTGAATCTATTGCAGTTCTCCACAGATCTGTCTCACTGAGTGACATCTTCAGCGGTGTCTTGGTCGTCTTTACACCTGAAGCACCGCCAATGGCTTTAGCTTTTCCACTTACAAAATTGTCTGTATGAATTTCTGGAGACGCCAGTGGTTTCTGTTTCTCCACCATCTTTACATCTTGGGCTTGTTGCCCATCCATTTGTTAAAACTATGAAATTCCTGGGGCTCAAGCTCGATAGGAGACACTCTTGCTCCTCCCATGTATCTTACCCAGCAGCCCGCTGTACGCAGTTCCTTAATGTCCGACGTGTCCTCAATGGTACTTCCTCGGGTGCCGATCGAACCACCCTCCTCTGTTTGTACCGGTCCCTTCTCCATTCGAAACTCGACTGTCTCTCTCACGTTTCGGCCTTTACGTGATAGTCCCCTGTAGGGTTTTACCTTCATTTTTCAAAATTTTCCCAAAGAGCGAGTCAATTGGGAAATGGTGCATAGTGTCCATCATGCACTGAGACCTCTCGATTCCTTTGTCAACATGGATGTGCACTTCTGCTCATTCCCCAGCTGTTGGGTGAGGTCACCCTCCTGGGTGCATTTTCTTCCATTCTCTGTGCAGAATCGCATTCCATGCTGTCAACGATAATGAACTTTTTAGCTTGTTTGCACATGTTATCCAGTACGGTAGCCAGTCCGTTGTGGTGGGCCCCCCATGTACCCTGTTTGTTGTAGCCCCTTGACCACACAGGGATCGCTCTGCTGATGCCTGCACCATCAACTCCCTACTCATGCAAAGGAGTAGATGCCCGTCTCCCTGGGGCATTGGGACTCCCGGCAATGGCCATCCTGCCAGGTAGCCTTTGCTGCGGCTGGGTGGCGCCCTTGGGGAGGGCCCCTGGTCGGAGTGGGTGGCATCAGGGTGGATGACACGCCATGGAACGTAGTACGTCATATCTTGCTGGTGGTCAAACAACACCAGCAGTCTCTAAGCGGTCAAGGTCTAACTTCAATGCTAAGGAATACGACCACACATCATCCCCCCCTCTGTTCACACCATGGGAGGAACACCAAGCTAAGGATGTCAGTGAAGCTTATTCAGCCCGGTACCTCATATTTACGAGAGTTGATGAGGAATTTTTCTTGTCAATGAAACCTCATTTGGGGACTGATGACCACAGATGTTAAGTCCCATAGTGCTCAGAACCATTTGAACCATTTTTTTTGAAACTTCAGTTTTATGTGGAGCATTTAGAGGACAAGTTTGGGGAGGTGGAGGGCTTGTCCAAAATGCGGTCAGGGTCAGTCTGTAACAAAACAGCATCCTCTGCCCAGTCGTGGGCACTGCTCGCCTGTGACATGCTGGGGATGTTTCTGTTTCCATCATGCCCCATAAGAGCGTAAATATGGTCCAGGGTATCCTATTTCACAGGGACCTTCTCTTGCAGTCTGATGATGAGCTGCACGCCAATTTAGAGTGAAAAGGTGTCCATTTCGTCTGGCGTGTCCACTGGGGTCGGAGGGATAACCAGGTTGCCACCGGTGCATTCATCTTGGCCTTCGAGGGCGACACATTACCTGAGGAGGTCAAGGTGACGGTCTACCGCTGTGACGTAAAGCCGTATATCTCTGTCCTGATGCGGTGCTGAAAGTTCAGCTGTACGTCTTCCTGCTGTACTTTCAGCATCACCTGTCGGGATTGTGGACATCCTTCACTTCCCAATACTCAGTGTGCCCCACCTTCCAACTATGTCAACTGCGGAGAGCACCATGTGCCTTCCTCGCCAGACTGCAGAATTCTCCAGAAAGAAAGAAAAATAATGGAATACAAAACCCTGGACCGGCTGACCCACACTGAGGCTAAGAGAAAATATGAGAGGCTGCATCCTGTGCATCCTGTCAATCTATGCCACTGCTACGACAGTGGTTCTACCATCTTCCGTTCCGCCGCATACAGTTGGCTCTCAGAGCCATCAGACTCCACATACCCCTTGGGAGGGGGGGATGCGGCACTTTCCTCCCTGATGCTCCTGCACAACCTACTTCAGGAGCAACCCCCTCCCCCAACCATCGGGGACATCAATCCCCACTTCTCAGCAGGAGAAGCGTAAGTCTTCTTTGGCTCCTCTCGCCAGGAAGGGATTCCTTGGATCACTCCTTTCCCAGATTCCTTCAGCTTAAGCGGAAGTGCTGGCAGCACCTCAAAGCTCTCCGCTGCCTGAGCGACTACAACTGGGGTGCAGATTGCTCTACGCTGCTGCAGCTCTACAGAGCCTTTCTTCAATCCTGCCTTGACTGTGGGAGTCTGGTTTACGGTTTGGCAGCGCCTTCAGCATTGCGTTTACTCGACCCAGTGCACCACTGTGGCGTTCGCCTAGCGACGGTAGCTTTTAGAAAGAGTCCGGTGACCAGTGTCCTGGTGGAGGCTGGAGGTCCTCCATTGAAGGTTAGGTGGTCACAACCACTCACCAGTTACATTGCACATGTTTGTAGTCCTCCTGCGCATCCAAATTACTGTCTCCTCTTCCCAACCACAGCGGTTCATCTCCCGCTTTGGCGGCCCAGGTCAGAACTTAAGATTGAGGTTCCACCTAGGCCACAGATTCTTCTGGACCTTTCACATGGCCCTAAGGACTCCATTACCCCTGCGGGTTTCCGCTATCACTTCCTCTCGATTCTCGATATGTATGGGGGCCAGGAAGTGGTTTACACCGACGGCTTGATGGCTGATGGTCACATAGGCTCTGTATATGTTCGTGGAGGACATATTGAACAGCACTCCTTGCCAGATGGCTGCAGTGTTCTCACTGCAGAGCTGGCGACCATATCTCGTGCTCTTGAGCACATCTGCTCAGGCCCTGGCGAGTCATTTCTACTGTGTACTGACTCCTTGAGCAGCCTACAAGCTATCAACCAGTGCTACCCTCACCACCCTTTGGTAGCATCCATTCAGGAGTCCATTTATGCCCTGGAATGGTCCCATCGTTAAGTGGTGTTTGTGTGTACCCCAGGACATGTCGGAATCCCAGGCAACAAACTTGGAGACACGCTGGTCAAACAGGCTACACAGAAACTGCTTCTGGATATGGGCATCTCCGAAACTGACTTGCATTCTGTCTTACGCTGCAGGGTTTTTCAGCTTTGGCAGACGGTATGGCATAACAGTACGCACAACAAACGTCATTAAGGAGACTACGAATGTGTGGAAGTCTTCCATGCAGTCCTTTTGCAGGGAATCGGTTGTCCTCTGCTGGCTCCACATTGGTCATACGTGGCTAACGTATGGTGACCTCCTCCGTCGCGAGAACCCACCATGGTGTCGCTGTGGCTCACAAATGACTGTCGTCCACCTCTTGCTGGACTGCCCACTTCTAGCCACTCTGTGGCAGACTTTTAACTTTCCCAGCACTCTACCTTCGGTGTTGGGCGACAATGCCTCAACAGCAGCTTGAGCTTTACATTTTATTTGTGAGGATGGGTTTTATGATTTGATCTAAGTTTTAGTGCTTTTAGGGTAGAGGTTTTAATGTGTTGCAGAATGACTGGCTTCTCCCTTTTATTCTCATGGTCAGCCAGCCACGATAATCTGCTCTCTAGTTTTGATCTCTTCTACATGTTTCTTGTGTGTGTCTGTGGTTTTCTTGTCCGATTTTGTCCATTTTAGTGTTTGTTGCCCTTCTGTCATTCTTGTATTTTTCTCCTTTCTTCCAGCTGTTTTTTGTACGTCTCAGGTATTTTACTCCCACACTTGTGGAACTATTTTAATTGGAACGAGGGACTGATGACCTAGCAGTTTGGTCCCTCCCCCCCTCTTTTAAGCCAGCCAACCAACCAACCGAACTAGACTACGGTTGCTTTGTTTATGCGTCTGAACGCCCATCCCTCTTATGCTGTCAACACACTATCCACCATCATGGCATCCGTTTGACCACAGGCACCTTTTACACCAGCCCGGTTGAGAGTGTGTGTGCTGAAGCTGCTGAACTACCCCTGCCCTATTGCCGTGACTTTCTCCACAGTAGGTATGTATGCCATTTGACTGCCATGCATGGCCACCCGTCCTATACCTCCTTCTTTCATGATTCCATTGATCGTCATTATGGGGCTCGTCCTGCCTCCCTGTTACGTCGTGGAGTCCGCTTTCGGCACTTGCTACAGCAGCTTAATTTCACACTAGCTGTACCTTTCCCGGTGAGTGTGAACCCTTCACCACTTTGGCTTCATGAAGCAGCCCATGTTAACCTTAGCCCTCTATCGCTTCCTAAGGACACTACTCCAGCCTCAGTCTGTCGCTTTCAGTTTCATGACTTTCCCATGGAACTTCGCGATAGTACATTTGTATGCACGGAAGGCTCTCGGACTCACCGTGGGGTCGGGTGTGCCTTCGTCATTGGCAACCATGTCTTTTGATATCGGCTTCTGGCACACTCCTCAGTATTTGCAGCCGAGCTCTTCGCCTTGAATCGGGCAACGGAGAACATCCAGCGACACAGCCTTTTCAATGGTGTCCTCTGTTCAGACTCACTCAGTGCCCTTCAAACTCCATGTGCTCTGTACACTGCCCATCCCTTAGCACAGCAGGTCCAGGAAAACTGTCAACTGCTCATTCTTGATGGAGCCAGTGTGATGTTTCTGTGGGTTCCTGGTCATGTTGGTCTGCCAGGAAATGAGGCTGCTGGCACTGCTGCCAAAGCTGCAGCCCTCATACTTCAGCTCGTGTGTACCTATATTCCCTACAGTGATCTTTGTGTTGCCGTCTGTCAGGAGGTGGTGTTCCTTTGCCTTCACCAATGGTCCTCTCTTCACGGGAATAAGCTCCTGCTTATTAAGCCTCTCCCAGTGGCTTGGACGACATCCTCTCGGCCCTCCCGCCAGGAGGAGGTTATTTTAACTTGCTTGCGTATAGGGCACTGCCTTTTTAGCCACCGGCATTTGCTAAGTGGCGCTACCCCACCACTTTGTTCACATTGCACTCAGGTTTTAACTGTATGCCACTTCCTGATGGAACGTCCCGTTTTGGTTTGCCATCTGATATATCGGCCTTTTTAGCAAATGACGTGCGGGCTGTCAACCACATCTTACTTTTTATCTGGCAAAGCAATATGGTGAAGGCCATTTAATTTTTTAGTTTTGGACCTCCGTTTCTGTATGGTGTCATTTTTAGCCGTTTTTCCACATGCCTGTTTTTAGCTGTCTTTTATTATGTCAATTGGGACTGATGTATAGTGGTTTTTTAACTCCTCTTTGTATTCGTGTTCTGTAGTTTTGACTCGGGCGCGTATGACCCCAGTTGTTTTTAAACCTTAAAGCAAAACGGAACAAACAAACCAGTGGTAACAATGTATCACACTTGGGCGATTGTAAAAGACTCAGGCTGGCCAGGCCAAAAAACGTCTGTGTTGGTGCAGGATAATACAGGGTTCCACATCCTGCTAAGAGGAAAACCATTGTCTGTTTATTAAATTGTCTGTCATCCTAATTTCATCTGCCACTTTATAAGCACTGTTCCAAAAACCAGAAGTGTTGGCAATTATCACAGACTTGTCAAAATTCATTCCATGTCCCTCGCTTAAGATGTGTTCTTCTATCACCGATTTTCTGGCAGTTGTAGCCTTGTATAACAACAATGTTCCACGCATCTGTCCTGAATCATGAAAATTGAGTGGCAGATGTAAGCCCTTCCACCCTGACATGGAATTTTATATATGCCAATCTTCCTAAGCCCCAAATCATCTTTTACAGAGCTGAGTAGTGCCCTAATCTTGGAATGTGGGCAGAACACACTCTTAATATTAAAATTTCTTGAAATTCTTCCAGTCTTAAATGATATGCCCCCAATGTAAGGAATAAAGGGCACAGATCTATGCTCCTCTTTATGCATCACTGGGACTATACCAAACTCTACATGCCGACGGCCAGCCCAAGTGTTTCAAAATAGTCTTTGTTCGATATATCATTGCCATCAGTGTTCCAACTAAAGGCAGTGGCACCAGCCCAGTCTTGAAGGCAGTAGCTGTGATGGGCCAGCACATGTGCCGTATACGTTATGCAGGCCTATATAGGACGACGATTTGCAGCCTCAGCATCAGTTTTCAACAGTACTCAGCAATGGCAGCGATGACAGTGGTGTAGTGTTTTCCTGAAGATGGTGGGCAGTTGGATGCCGAAATATTGAATCACGTTCATTTTAGGATCTGGCAGCAAACCTGTGGAGAATTTCAAAACCAACATTAACACACTAGAAACAAGTAGGTGAGAATGTTGTACATTGGAACACTTGCCAGAGTTTTTATCTCTGGCCAGCCATCTAATTTTCTTTTTACATTTTGAAATAATACCATTCACTTCTTGTGCTGCAGTCTTTGTCTGAAATCACAAAAATTATTCCAGAAAAGTAAGATTTTTTTCCCGAATGTGAGAAACTGCTCCAAGGCACACCTTGGTCATGTACCTAGGAACAAATGTGCTATCCGATTGTAGAAATTGTGCAGTCAAGAAAATCTGGTCAGTACTGTATGTAATAGTCTGTCTGTTGCATTATGAGTGTACTATATACCAACAATCAGTAAGTGAAATCAAATTAAGAGTAAGTATTATCAAAAACCAGTTAAAAGTCCAAAACATTTTGAAATAGGTATTGTTGGCAGCTAACACACATTTCCATTTTCGAGAGAGGGAAAATTGTTCCATTATAGAGAGACCTTCTATTCCAAGGTACAAGATGGTGCACAGCTTACAAACTGTAGCTTAACTTCTTGTATGTTACATAACTAGTTTTAAAAGTATACAGAATTTTACTCACCATACAACTTTGCTACTGAAAATAGCTTTAATATACAAAACGGCACTTAAATATGTAGAACTCGTGATATTTACAAATGTTGCATGAACAAAATTTCGTGTCTCACAACAGAAACAGTTGAAAATGCCAATGGTATCTATTGCATGTTCTTTCATGTGAGCCTAAAATCTGTCACCACTAGATGAAAACATCTTGTGTTCCTCGGTATAGTGCCCTCCAGGTATAACTCGCCCCCCTTCTTAATTTGCTACAGAGAAGTATTAAAGAATGTGATATTCTGCAATCCAGGTTTTATTTGCTATTTGTTTGTGTTCGCAGAATTAGGATTAAATCCTTAAGGAATAACATCTTGCAATTCTCATCCACAATAGTTAATTATATCTTTCTGCTGCTGACTTTTTAATAATAGAATGCAATTTAATTATTACAGTAGTTTCTGCACTGTAATGTACAGGTTCAAGGCATGCAACCCCAGATACAGCTGATGAGCGAGTTCGTGACTTACCACCCCGTCAGCAGCATCAGTACATGTCATCTGCAGCAGGAAGTGGTTCACGTCAACCTGTTTCCAATCAAGTGATTCAGGGACAGCAGTCTGGAGGAGGTGCTCCACTTCCTGTTAGTGGTCGGCAATCCCAGCGCAGGGAGAACCGCCGCGATGAACGTCGACGTACCACTGATGATGAAGAGACAGTTCTTGACAGTCAAGATGTGTCTAGTGTGGATCATGGTAAGAACAATTTTCATGTCATAAAGAAATAATATATAATATAAATTTGGTATTTGACCAATTTTCTAGTCTCTGGACTGGGGATCGCAGCTGAAATGTAAGTCACCCTGTCCTTTTCACCTAATGTTATTGTCTTTTTGTTTTATGGCACAATGTAAGGTGAGTAAATTTTCTAGTTACATATCAACAAAAGGAACTATGTCATAGTTGTTTGTCATGCATTAACAATTCCTTCTCAACTACAGTGCATTAAATAGCATTATTATAATTTACATCAAAGAGCTCTTTGAATCCTGCGCTGGAGTAGTGGCTCTGGAAACACAAATCCCAAGTGACAATATACAGATCACCAGCAGGAATTAATTTGTTTCAAATTGTTGGTGTGTGTATCTTCATGTAAAGCTCACTAGAATCACAGTCTTCAGATTAATTTTCATTGGGATATTAACGACCTTTAACTACTAGTTAATGGCGATTAGTTTTCATTTAATCCCTCAGGCAAATTACTATCATATTTCTTAGGTAACTCTTTAAATAATCACTATTTACTTTTTCTCATTTCTGTTCACATCTTCCTTAAATGCATAGTTTCAAAAGCCTGTACCTATGCACAACATTATTCTGATGGCTTTTCCATTTCCTAATGACACACTTGAAAGTGCTTACATGATTTACATGAAAATATACAAACTTTATTTCCACAAGCTGTGATGCAAAGCGGACAGCGATGTGGTCTTCTGTAACTGAAATAAACGAAAACTGTGGCTAACAAAACAGAAGAGGAGATGCCAAGGTATAAAATTTCGTGTTCTTCAGCTATACCACCATTTCACCAGATGTGAAATAGCACAGAAAAATGCTCAAGAATGAGTGTGTCAAGTTAGAAACATTCAGAACTGGCCAGATTTCTTAGTAAGCAAAAGAGAATGCCAGAGTAGTTGTTCAAAAAGTTCTGAGAGAATAGAGGTCATACGCAGATTCCTGGGTCAAAATACATACTCAAAATACCAAATGGGTTTCAAAAGTAACATTGAAGATGTCCACATCTACTTCTGTGTCTACACTTCAAACTACCGTGAAGTGCACGGTGGAGGGTATGTCCCATTGTACCAGTTATTAGGGTTTCTTCCCATTCCACTCAAGTATGGAGCACCGGAAGAATGATTGTGTGCACACCTCTGTGCACGCAATAATTATTCTAATCTTCCTCATGATCCCTGTGTGTGTGTGATACATAAGAGGTTGTAGTATATTCCTAGAGTCATCATTTAAAGCTAGTTCTTGAAACTTCATTAATAGACTTTCTCTGGATACGTTACAGCTCGTTTATTCAGTATCTCTGTGGCACTCTCCCATAGATCAAACAAACCTGTGACCATTCATACTGTTTATTCAGATTATACTATTACTCACACGTGAGAATATTTTCATTGTCTTCCAGCTGACATTGTATTGAAGAGTAATGTTGTTCAGTCATTGATCGTCCTGTATAGAATCCAGTTCCAGACACCCACATACATCAGTTGAGTTGATGTTGAGTTAGTGTCTTCAATATTGCCAAGGCCATTTCCTTATTTAGCTCTTGTCCAACAGAACTAGTGCTCCATGTGGTATGATTATGGTGACTTCTTAGGTGTATTGAACCCAATCGATCACATCAGCAAAAAGAAACTTTACATTCAGCAATTGGTGCAATAAGAGCCCAAGCTAAAGTTCTAAGCAGAATTGTTTACATTCAAAATGTCTACACTGACATGTGTAAATAAGATATTTCCAAATAGTACAGTGTTATAAACACAAGCCTGCGAAATCAAGTATGTAGCCTATAAAATAGTCGAGTTCACTAATTCAATTAATGATTAATATATTAAGCTACATACCAGTACAAGTCTTCACATAATTTTAGATGTTCTCTATTTAATTTGAATAAATAATTATTTTGTGATCCAGCAACATCCATTGTGCAATACGAAACATGTAAGCGAACAAAAATGTGCATATGTAATTTTATGAGTGGATTGTTTTAATTATAGATTGACTAATCATGTAAATTGCCCTTAATTATTGTCAGAGATGTGATAAACCTTAATTGTGTGGATGTTTCCATTAATAATAAATAATACACGGCTACTGCCCCATGCCAGGAGAAATTGTGGCAGCTCGTAGAATTGTTACCTAGCACCAATACTACAGCTTGAATTGCCAGTATTGACTACTTCCGACACTGTCCGTGAGATCCCAGTAGCATTTGGCTATTCATGTTGGGCTTGCGCATAGGGCACTTTCCTCTTACACTGATCCTCACCTCTCTGACAGTGGACTTCTTGTGGTGCAACCATAGTTTGATGTATATATTAATGTTGAATTAATTAACAGTGAGTTACCATGAAGCATAACTGATTGAAACTCCATTACTGTGTGCTCAATGTTTTTACACTCAGTGAGCCATTTGTGTTAAATTTCATGCAACACCATTAAATTGGGTAAGTAATGCATTTGTGTATCCAACTGTTTTTGTCCTTCATCAAATTAGCTGTATATGACTAAAATGAGTAACCATTTCCTTACCAACTGTTTGAGGTAGACAAGAAACATCTACTTAACCTACAACCAAAACCGGAGTAACTAGACCAGTTCTAATAAATGTGGGTGATAAAGCGTACCAAGCTTTGAGGAACATTCGTTGCTTGATCAGAAGCCAAAATTGCTTTCATCTAAAGGAACTGTTGAGAAAAGTGTTAAAGGTAACAGAAAAATTAGGAACTATTGCTAAGGAGAGAGTCCACAGATGAATAACAAGAGAAGCTTTCCTATCTTCTCTAAACTTGTCCCTACCTCGTCCCTTGCCTTCAGCTCCTAGCAAAGCTGCGTCAGGTTCTGAACGCTTAACGTTTTCCATTATTAAATTTTCCATTAGTTTTTACATTGTCAGCCTTCCTGCCATTTTCCAGTTTGAGCATTTGTCAAGCAGGTGCTTTTCTCTATATTTGAAATTTCCCCCTCCAGAACTTGTGATAACTCCCTTAACATCCTCAGTATATAGAAAAATATGATGTGGTAGGCTTTGAAAATGAAAAGTGTGACACCAGGAAGGATTGTGAGGTATATTGAGATGGCAGTTGTAAAATTCCTCTCACAATTTTGTGATACAGCTTTTGCATGTGGAGCAAAAGGACAGCTTCCCATTTGTGACCATCAGTAACCTAGAATCTTAACAGCGAGAATGCAGCCAACTAATGTAAAATAAAATAAAAGCATTTGCATTCTGCTTGCAATATTTACCTAATCCCTAGTTAGTTTGCCATATTTACTTAACATTAATGTTAAGGCATTAATGCAGTCTTAAAACAATTTATATAAATTTCGTCATAGTAATTGAATGTTAGCAAGTTCTCAGTAAATCTCCTCTTATGCTATGCATTTATATTCTTGATGGAACATATGTCTAAGAAATTTTGTTTACTCCTTACTGATATGTAACAAAAACAGTATTAAAGGGAAAAAACTATTATTGTCAAAAAGTGGCTTAAAGATTTCAGTGAAGATCTTTTTAGTTGATCAGTTATTGCTGGTCACAAAAGGTTGTGTGTCATGTCCCATGTAGAGTCAGTGTCGAGCGTCGAGGGCTCCAGAACTCGCCGCCGCAGAAGACACAGGCGCAGGATACGTCAGCGTAGCCAGACACCTTCTGGAGAGAACATTAACACCAGTAGCACTGAAGGAACTGGTAAGAGTCAATACTGTATCAGAACTGCAGAATACCCAAGTAACTGCTGTTATACTTAGTAGGGCAAAGAACAGAGATAAAGGAAAAGACTGCAGTAAGTTCACTACTTACAGTCATGAGTTGCAAAGCTGTTACAAATTGTAAGTAATTTATTTATAGTTCATCAGTTTAACGTGTGTGTGTGTGTGTGTGTGTGTGTGTGTGTGTGTGTGTGTGTGTGTGTGTCACAAAAATTATTGTATACATGTGATAAGCGAAATGCATCCAGCACAAGCAGTGCTTTATTTGCCTTTCTGAGCACCAATTCATTCCCAGAAACTGTCATGCTTCAGTTGTGCGTGCAACATGAGATATAGTTAGTGCTGGAGGAAAATAAAACAATATGTTACGAGAAGATGGCAAATAATCTAGTGTATGGGAAAAGTGAACAGAACTGATGATGGGGGAAGAAGGTAAGATCATCAGGAGAAAAAATGGAAAAAAAAACCAGTGCACAACACAAAAACCAACTACTAAAATTTCTGAAAATTTTTGCGAGAGATAATAGCTGCCACTTCTTATCACTTTCTGTCTAGCTGTGGCACCAGAGTAAAGTAACACTAAAACTCTATACATATCAAATACAAACACGCAGATTTTTGTATGTTGTAACAATAATATAAAAAGGAGAGATTGTTGCTCACCATATGGAAGGGCCTTAATTAGCAGACAGGTATAATGAAAAAGAATATATGGCTGTCAGAATAAGTCCTTCATTGAATGCAGATGAAACAATAAACACATTCACCCATGCATCTCTCTCTCTCTCTCTCTCTCTCTCTCTCTCTCTCTCTAACACATGTGTGCGTGCACGCGCCCACACACACACTGTTGTCTCTGAGTCTAGATATCCTATACGAGTCAATGGCTGGTGTCTGTGTGTGTGTGTGTGTGTGTGTGTGTGTGTGTGTGTGTGTGTGTGTGTGTGTGTTTCTACTTCTGATGAAGGACTGTATCCAAAAGTTGAATATTTCTAGCATTATTTTTCACTCTGCCTGTCTGCAACTCAGTGCCTCCTCTGTGTGGTGAGTAGCAATCTATCCTTTCCCTATTGTTGTTAATTCTTCCATGATGTGCCTAATGCCTTCCCTTCAATCCCACAATCCAGTACTGTTTGCCTTCTATACAGCTTTACACTACTCAATGTCTTTCATACCCTTTCTCTACTTTCTAATGTTTTATTGTTACCTCCCCAACTACACATGCTGTCCGCTGTATACCACACATCCTGTGAAGCTCTGACTTCCAAGCCACCCTGTTTAAATGCTCATGTACAACAATCTTCGTGCTAATATAATCACTCGATCTTCAAACTGAACTCACTACCTCCCTTCACACACTACTCAGGTTTCCCATCTTTTCATTATACTACACCTGTTTTGCCTTTTTTGCCGGTTTTCCCCTCTTAGTTTTACTCAATTTTCCACATTTTTCTGCGTTTTTTTACCCTCCACTATGGATTATTGCTCCTTCCATCTGTGTCAATACAGAAAATTTCCCTGCCCTAACCAGAACCTAGTCCTACTTATTGTTTATTCATGGTGGCCTAATTCGTGTAATCCCCAAATAGCCTGATTGTCAAATTACCTATCTCCAGGTGCAACCTCGTCCATTTGCCACTGATCTCTAGCTATTCAAATTCCACCAGCTCATTACCCCTCACCATTCTAGTCTTGCAAACCTTGTAAATCATGCCCAAAACACCCTCCTGCATTCCATTTCTCAGATTGAAACCGTTGCCCTCCAGTAATTAAAGCAGCATGCACAGTGCCAACTCAAAAAAACTGTTCAGCCTGTTCCTCATAATCCTACCGTGGATTGCTACTGTCCACCATGACTGCAAGAGCCTCTGTCATACCTTCGCTGCATCCTCTCATATCTGCCAAACACTCCCTTGCAGACATACTGATTTTACCACATCCTGAGGAACTCTCCATCACCACCCAGTAAAACTCAGAGCCTAAATGGATGCACAACACAGTTGCATATCTGTCCTCCAAAAGCCACTGTCCCACACAAGTCTCAGCACTTTCAAAAGGCATTACCTTTTGCCCCACTCTCAAATTCAATTGTGTTTGATTGTTAGACATTCTCCTTATGGCCCTTGCAGTGGCCTTTTTTCTACTAACTCTACCAATCAGACTCAATCCAAAACCAATATTGAACTCTGCCTGGCTCAGTTTACTCCATCTAACCAAAATCCACTCCGACTGCCCCCAGATCATTCTTTTTGTTTCCTAACCTTGAACCATGCCTCACCTTGATTCCTCAAATGAGTCAATATTAAAAAGAATAGAGCCTCACTGCCCAGAGTTGGCAGTGGCCATGTATTTGTAATTTGTTCTTGTGTGAATTGTGTGCGAGTTTTCTAATTCTGAATGTGTACTACTTGTCCAATTGTGATGAAAGCCTTTGTCCGAAAGCTGAATATTTCTAGCATTCTTTTTCATTGTGCACGTTTGCCACTCAATGCTGCATCTTTGTGGTGAGTGGCAATATATCTTTCCATATTGTTGTTTTTCCTCCCTGGATGTTTCATTGTTTGATTTTGTATGTTGTTATCTATACCATGTCATAAGTAGCATTTTGGTTCTTTGAAGAAGAAAAATTCTACTGCTTTCAACTTAGTGTTGTTTCGTGATTGGTGCAAACAATGTCCTGTGTAACACATTAATCTCATGTACTACTACTACTACTTCTACTACTTCTACTACCACTACCACCACTGCAGCTTTAATATGAGGTGTGATAAAAAAATACGGTGAGTGAATTTATTTAGTAGCAACTGCTGACACTACAGCCATTTGATGTGATTTGTCCAATGGCCTGATCTGTTGTGACAGTCAACATCAAGGTGAAACACATTCTACCTTGTCAGTCATTATCCAGAAATGGTAGAATGAGGTTGTGTTTACCGTGTTTGGCATGCATCATGGTTTTCAAACAGTGTGTGAACATTAAGTCTGTTTTGAGTTGCAAAATTGCTAAAGAAACTTATGAAATGCTGAAGTTTGATGTATGATAATGCTGTATCTCTGAGGGCAGTTTACAAGTGGCATGAGCAATTTAAAAGTCGAAATGAGTCAGTAGAAGACAAGCAATATTAGAGATGTCCATTAACCTTAAAAAAAAAAAAAAATTGTGAAAAGCGGCAAAAATTGTTCACTCAAACAAGCAAATACCTATTCAAAAGCTTACCGAAGAATTTAGCATTTCATATGGGTATGTGCAAAGCATCTTAACCAGTAATTTCCAAATTACGTAAGCAAGAGCAAAATTTGTTTCAAGGCTTTTGAGTAATGAACAGAAGGAAAATTTTGTATCAGTGTGCATTTCCAAAATTTTAACTGGAGATGGACCTTAGTGTCTAAGAGTAATACCATGAGATGAAAATTCAGTGTTCCCAATGGCAGTCTGGTCCCAACAACCAGATACTGTTCATGTGTGTATGAGTTGTGTTTACAAGAATTTGAAGGTATGTGTATGTTGTATCTTTCCAACGAAGGCCTTGTTGGTCAAAAGCTCACTTTCTGTGACAGTCTTTTTGTTGTGCCTATCTGCGACTCGGCATTTCCACTGTATGGTGAGTATAACTATCCTTTTTGTAATGTTGTAACATTTCATCCTGAATTTTCCATTTTTTGAATTTTACAAAGGAATACTGCAAGGTATGCAAAACGATGTACAAAGAAAGAAACCATAAAAATGGGCCAGTGGCTTCCTGCGTCATGGCAATGTACTGTGCTACGCCTCGCTTTGGTTTATGAATTTTTTGCCAGAAAAAGTGTACTGTCTGTCCAAATTGACCTTTTTCATCATGTTTATCTTTTACAAAAAATTAAAACCGTGCTTAAAGGAAAACATTTTGACACCATGAGGTCCACAACAGAGCAGCTGAACGCCCTTCCAAAGGAAGCCTTCCAGAAATGTTTCCAGTCATAGAGTCAGTATTGGGATAAGTGCGTTGCTAGCCAAGCACAGTACTTTGAAGGAGATTAAATCAGATTCCACACAAGCTTATTACTTTGTTTCTAATAAATTTATCCACCTCATTTTTGATCACTAATCATAAATATCCTGTCGCCTGGGCATTGGCAATTCTCTCCTTAGAGAGATACTGGCTCATAGATCTATCAGAAAATAATAGGAAGTTGAACCAATCTCACATTGCAACTAAAGACTACAAGCAGAAAGCCAAAATATTAATTTTTCACAATTAAAAATGTATACATGCAGGATGGTACTACCATATCTTGTTTAATCGCTGTACGCACTGAAAGGGACATGTTTTAAGACACACACACACACACACACACACACACACACACACACACACACACACACACACACACCTATTACTAAAAAACTACTTAAGGCCAACAAGGTGTCAGGATCTGAAAGACTTTCTATTATTTTCTATACTGAATGCACTGTGGTATTAGACCATTCCCTATCCCAAATTTGTTTAAAACCTCTTGTGCTGCAAGTAGCCTCACCAGATTAGAAAAGAGCTCCAGTCACGTCTGTTTAAAGAAGGGATAAAAGAAGCCCGGAGGAAAAGGGGCTTTTCTCATAGAATTGACATGTATTCAGAGAAAACCACTTGTGTGAAACGCAGCTTGCTTTATTCCCATACAATGTTTTGCTTACAGTAAGTGGAGGCAAGCTGCTTAGATTTCTGAAAGGCATTTGGCACTGCACTGTATAGTTCACTAATAATCAAGATATTATCTTGCAGGGTATCTTTATAGATAACGCAGTTGGCTCAGTGAATTTTTTACTTAGTACTTATACAGGGCAATGAATATCCAGCAGAAATGGAACAAACATTGGATGTGCCCCTCAGGAAGCTTAAGAATCACTAATGGTCTTAATATAAATAAATTAGGCATCAAATAGGTTCAGCAACACTATATATTGTTAACTGATAATATTTGCAGAAAAATTATGATTGAAAAATTGTAAGGAAATACAGAAAGCTTTGACCTCAATTTTCTCACTTGGTACAACGAATATCACCTCTCCATAAGCAGAATGAATTCAAGAAATGTCATCAATAAAGAGGAAGACCTTAATAGTACACAGTTATGAGATTCAACACATGAAGCACATACAATCATTTAAATACTCCACTAAGAAGTGAGATGAAACGGAATGTACACACAAATCTGTAGCAGGGAAAGCAAATGGGAAACATACCTTTGTTAGATGGAATCTCAGAAAATGCAGTGCATCCAGTTCTAAAGCACTGTATCAACATTCGGACTCCTAAACAAGTAGGAATTACAGTGGGTACCAAAACAATTAGAGTTGCATTGGTAGGTCAATATAGCCCATATGAAGGTATGAGAGAGCTGTAACTTAGTTGTTCTCACAAAACACTGTTGGTAACATTTTAGAAAAGTGGGCTTTGGGAAAAGCTGTGTGACAATTCTACTCCATCATTGTGTATATCTCATAAAGATATTTGAGTAAGATAAGAGATTAGGACCTTTACCAAGGCATAAAGGCAATAATTTTGTCCATTGGTTAATATGCGAATGAAATATGGTAGGTAATCTGAATAAGTGTACAAAATACCCCATGCTACACACTGTACAGTGACGTGAAGTATACACTGATGAGCTAAAACATTATGATCACTGTGACATTTGATGCCACCTGGTGTATTGTGGGCACGTGACACAGTAACAGAAGTATGTAAGCGGAGCAGACACAGATGGGGAATCACCCTAGCGAAGATATGGGCTGCAAATGGGGAAATCCATTGAGATAAGAAACTTTGACAAGAGGCAGATTATTACTACGCAGAGCCTGTGAATAAGTATCTCCACAACAGCAATGGTTGAATGTTCACATGCTACTGTCCTGAGCATTTATGGGAAGAGGTAGCAGGACAGTGAAACTACTACTAGGTGCTGAATGGTTCGACGTCCACGACCCTTCATAGAACATGGGGTTCGGAGGCTGATCTGCTCTGTAAAGTAGAATGGATGGCAAATTGTGGCACCTTTGTCAAAAGAGCACAAAGCTGTTGCATGCACAAGTGTTTAGGAGCACACCATTCATCGTGGACTGTTGAACATAGAGATCCGCAGCAGAGCACGTGTTCACATGTTCACCCAATGACATCATCAGTTAAGGTTGCAGTGGGCACAAGACCATCAATCAATGGAAACGTGTCGGCTCTTCAGGTGAACCACATTGTACTACAGTAGGTTGATGGTTCTCCCCACAAACGCCATCATCGAGGTGAACAGCAGCTTGAAAGCTGCAGCATGCCACGGAAGCAGGCTGGTGGGAACAGTATTATGCTATGGGAGACATTCTCCGGCACTTGAATGAGACTTGTGGTAGTAATCAAAGACACGCTGACATCTGCCTCACTTCATGCGTGATGTCTTCCCCAACAGTGATGTCATCTTTTAGCAGTATAATTGTCCGTGGCTTGGAGCCAGAACAATGCCTCAATGGTTTTAGAAGTATTATATTGAACTCATGTTTATGTCTCTGCTACCAAATTCATCAAATGTAAATCCAAAGGAACCCATTTGGGTCACTCTCAGGTGCCATCACCACATATACAAGTCAGCGGGCCCTTTATTTACACAAATTACGTGATTTGTGCTTAGAAATCCAATGCCACAAACCTACCAACAAACTGTCAGATCCCAGATGCACAGAATCAGTTGGTGTAAGTCATTCAAAAAATGGACAGACAAGCTGTTAAACAGGTGGTCATAATGTTTTGCCTTTTCAGTGTATGTGTAGGTGTAGAACGGATGTGGCTAGTGCTATTTCTTATTCAGCTCTGTAGTAATGATTCTTAAATGTTCCCTAGGTAAGATGATTTTCTGACTACTCCATAGTGACACTATATTGATACTGACATAAGATTTACATTTCAAAATAATTGAAAGAAGTTTGTTGTTTTTATTTTGCAGAGTGTGTATTCCAACTGCATCACCATTCTGCATTTGTTAGTTGTCAGCATCTCATTTGCAGTTGGCCTTTAATATTGTTGTTGTTCCTAGTGTATTCTACCCACAGGACTCTTGGTTGTTTTCTGTTAAATAATAATTCCAGTGTCAAGTCGTTTCATGAATGCTTAATTTAATGTCCTTCATTCTACTCAGTGTGTGTATTGATGTCTATCAAACTGTTTTACATATGAGTGCATGGCTTACATACTTAATTAATGAAGATATTGATTTTCTGTTATGTGCTGGATTTGCTGATTCATTGGGTTTTCATTCTTATTTTGATGACTATCACTGATATTGTTTTTTCTCATGTTGATTGAGTAGTATTCTTTTTCAATTGAATACGACTTCTCTGAGCAGCGATGTGAGCTTTCTGCTTTATCAGCAAGCATCACTGAATCATTTGTGTATCCCAAAGTTAATTACTTTTCTACTACCTTAAATTATTACATTGATGTTGCTTTAAATATTACTGTTTGCAAGTTGAACAAAGATGATCAAATGTCTTCAGATTACTGCATATTCCAAAGTATTGCCATTGGTCTGCACATTAGCTTTTTGTTGGTAGTGAGTGTTTTCAATTTTTCTTAACTCATTACATCAGTTACTGTTCCGTAATGCTGTTGAATGAGCTAATTTTGCTGTACACCATTAGGTACTTACTTATTCATTATGTATGAAACAAGTGGAAACTTTTTGCTGATATTGACAGTCCTAAAGAACACTTGTTAGCCCATAGTGCAAGAAAATCTGTGGCATGAGTATTCAGATGTGCAAAACAGGATGCATTTCACATATCTGCATCAAATGCCCAAGCTCAGATGTCACTCTTCCTTTTTTTTATACAGGAAAAGAAGGAATAGCAACTGCTATTTTTTAGGGCTTGCACTGCATGTGCTCGCGATGCTGGGACGGCGTATTAATAAATCGTGCTTCAGTAGAATTTTAACATTGCTTTCTTGTGTGCCAATGTAAAAGTGTTCCAAAATACTTCAGATTTGCAGGTGTTACATGTTGTGTATTAAGTCTGTGCTTGTCGATCATGTTTAATAAATTTTCCTTTATGATTATTGCAAGACATTGTCAGCTCTATTGGATGGTTCTTCTTCTTATTACAGAAATTTATTCACCCAGATCACACAAAAATATACAATTATTACTAGTTTCAGCAAAATTAAATCACCATCTACAGGTCATTTGTATAAGTCATTTTTTTTAGCAGAGGTGCATTTATGGGAGAGTAACTTCTGTACGCTGAAATGAACTGCTGGTTAGAGAGATTGTGATAGCTAACTTGCTGTCATTGTTGTTCTGCAATGTAGAGTTCGTGAGAGATTTGCAGCACTGTGACCCCCCTATCTGCTGTTACAATCCACAGTAGTTGATGGAAACTCATATCAGTGACACATTGTTGCTGTCAACAGTTGACTCTAGTGATGTAGACAGCACATTTCCCCATATTGACATACTTGCCTTCGACGTAACACGTGAAAATGCCAGTATCTGCATGTTCTTAGGAAGCTGTCCACAATCATATGCAGTGACAATTCCCATTTTACTCTAAGTTTATTTGATTGTCATACTGACAGCTATTAGAAGGTATGGTGGATATCCCAGTAATATAACACAATGGACTGTTTTATTCCCCAAAATGACATGAACACTTTATTTCTTCCACAACAGCTATCTGTAATTCAATTTCTCATGAGTGTTTAATCTCAACAGTGGCAACTTAAATAAGACAATGGAAAGCCCTGGAGGGGATATAAATAATCAAAATAGTAAAGGTAACAACTGACCACATAGTTGGGGCATTGAGTAGCTCAGCAGTGTATTCTGCCACTGAGTGGTCAAATATACTCTCAACCACAGTTTGATCATGGCCATTCATTTGGTTGGACAGCTCTTTGGTGATGGTACCCACATAAAGACTGTGCGAAAGTTTAAACAGAGTTGGCATATGATGTGACAGCTTTCAAAAGTGGCCTTGCCTCCTGATATCTTCTGAGAGAATAAATTTTGGGAGTGGTATCAGAAGATAAAATGTGAATAACATTGTCGAAAAATTTGTCTGTGAAATACTGGTAAAATTGATAGATGCTCTGATGAAGAACAGACCCAGGATCAGTTGTTATTACAGGGCAGTATTTACTATCTGTGGTTTTATCAGATTATTGCAACATTTTTGGCTCACATAGCCCTTGGGTTTTGAGAGGCTTTGTGTGAATGTCATCGATTGCAGGAACCCAGTCATTCTTTTCGAGTAGAACTTGTTGGATACTTCTGTATCAGTAACTGAAATTATAAAGTGTCACTCTTTTAGCTCTTGTGTTCTCAATTCTCGAAGACACCAACCAAGCTTCCATCACCTCCTGTCATTGCAGAATGGAGCAACATGTTAACATGAAGTTTTGCTTCAAATTAAGGCAAACTATGACTGAGACTTGTGGAATGTTAGTGCAAATGTAGTGTTGTAGGAGTGAATGAAATATGTGTGAGTGAGTACTTTAAATGCTTTTGAGACTGAAAGGACCGTGTCGAGGATCGGCTGTATTCGGGTCAACACGCACAGACACAGACAACATTAAACGAGTGAGACAGATGCTTGTGGGTCATCGGCAGGTGTTTTTGAGAATGAGAGCAGCAGATTTTAAGGTAATCAAAGACGGTATAAACCATTTTTCA
The DNA here is from genome assembly GCF_023898315.1 of Schistocerca nitens. Taxonomy (NCBI): domain Eukaryota; kingdom Metazoa; phylum Arthropoda; class Insecta; order Orthoptera; family Acrididae; genus Schistocerca; species Schistocerca nitens. The sequence continues at coordinate 497,841,345 of NC_064614.1, read as the reverse complement.
TGAACATTAACAGACATTGCGGGTATCAAACAATGTGGGACCACAATGCTTAGTGATACTACAAGAAACATTTGCTGAAAGTTTCTAACAGCTTTACAACTGATGTCAGAAGTGTAGTTAATGTTGATTACTTTGAAGGCCATTATTTTGTTTGTAACAATTGTTTCCTTTATTTTTTTGAGACCATTCACCTAACTTTTTAGATGCATATTGTACTTCTTTGCATGGAATTTGTACCTTTGAAGATAATTGTTCCTTCCTCAGTTCCCTTTTAATGTTTGGTGCTTTGTTATAGAATTGTATTGGCCCTCACTGCACTATATCATGAGCCCAATATTGTGGATATTTCCCTGAATTAAACATTTATGGTTTGTTGGTTGGAACAGTTGAACAAAGTTGCTTTATCCCAGATAATCTGGAAGTAACTCCTCTGAACAACACACAGTTTTGCCAAAGCAGTCACTCAAACTTCATAAACAGAATGTTTGGAAGTACTAGATTTAAGATGCCAGGTGAAGTTGTGTGTTATGACACACACAAGTGGCAGCCTCTACACTTAGGAAATGCAATGGATGTGAGAGTTTTAGGTGATATAACTTTTTTATGAGACTGTGTGGCAGTCATTTAGGATCATTCCTGAAGCAGCCACATGAAATTCATATGTGGGAATTGAAACAAACTCATTCTGCTTGTCTTCAGATTAATAAGGGGGGAGGGGGAGGAGAAGATCATGCACTACACCTCATGTGGACATAAATGTGCAAATTTCTTGTAATGGAACTGTACATGTACACAACTGCCTTTTCTAAGTAAGAGATATAGCATGAGCAGTGATAGAAACCGGAGGTAATATAGGTTCGCTTCATCTTTCTTTTCAACAAGTTTACACCACAGAACACTACTCTATCCTTTCAAGAAACAAACTTATTCACTCTTGGCAAAAGCCAAACGTGTTCTATAGTGTAACATGGTAGTAAGAGGTGTAATCGTGAAGCACCTCCTAAAAAAAAAAGATGTATGATTAATTTATTATTTTTTGCAGTTACTTGTCTACAGTTCTAGCACACTGAATCCCTGTACCTCAATACATACAGTAAACAATACAAAGTGGCACATCCCATTCATAAAATACATTATAATGCAGTAATTCATTTTCAACAGCAACAGGGAAATGTTGCAGATATATCAGACCGATCTAAATAGATTCTTCACACAATAAAATTGTGGAATTCTCAAATATATGTGCGCTTCCTTCAGAAAGTAATCCTAATCTGACACTTCACACACAATCTCTTTTCGCTGTTTAATTCTCTAAAGATAAATATCCAGTTACATTTGTAGCACTCATACTGTGAGAGTTAAAACTTTCATCAAAACTTTACAGTTTCTCTTACCCTTAGTTTAGTTGTTTTTTTGAACAATCAGCACACAGCAATCTTTTGTGGGACAGGCTGAAAACTTGAATACACAGGGTGATTCAGCTAAGCTGTTCACCTCTGATATTTCCTATATTATTATTATTATTATTTCATTTCATTTCATTCTCTAAGGAGCACGTGGAACCATTAGTTAGCACTGGTCTTCATCTTTTCTTTCCAAAACTTCCTCATCCTTTCACTATGGGCATGTCTTCTTTCTTGTGTCCATGAGTTTTTCAATTTCAGATTCTTTTCCATTGGGTTTTTGGTTGTGAATTTATGAGTGTTGATTTTCTGTCTGTATACAGTGAGGTTTCTAGTGGGTCAATACTGGGTTCCGTGAGGTCATTATGGGTTTCTGTTAGCCAGCGTACCCTGGTTTGGAGAGTTCCTTCGATGATAAGGAAGATTTTCTTGGTCATTCTAGAGGCATCCATTCTTTCTAAATGTCCGTAGAATTTCAATCGTCTTTTCGGTGCAACTGACGTGAAGCGTTCAGTCCTTGAGTACAGTTCTTCAGAGCTTTTGCGCAGCCAGATACCATCCTGAATCTTGGGTCCAAATATTTTCCTGAGTATTTGCCATTCCATTTTGTGAATGTTCTTGATGTTGATGGTTAATGATGATGTTTCAGTTGCGTAGAGCACTTCTAGAAGAGTGACTGCATGATAGTGGTGAAGTTTGGCTTGGGTGGATAGCGATTTCTTATTGTTTGTGTTCCTGGTCATTGTATAAGCTTTACATAATTTTTCTGCTCATGTTTTGTGAGCTACTTTTTCATTGCCAGTGTTGCAGATCATTTCACCCAAGTACTTGAAGTACTTAACTTGTTTGATGTCACCATATTTTGTTGTAAGTGATTTCAGATTTTAACTTTTGGAAGCCCGTGAATTGTAGTTTCTCATAAGAAATTTGGAGACTGGTTTTGATGGCAACCTCATGAAGTTTATCGATGACATGTTCGGCTTTCTCTGGAGTCTGCATAATTATTGCTAGGTCATCAGCAACAGCATTTTGTATATGATTTATATCCTAACTTTGTTTTCACTCAAATAAATTGTGAGAAAGTCATGACTAAGTAACGTATGCTCTTTTTCCATAGTTATAAAAGATGTGTCCCAAAGTCAAGAAATATACTTTCTGGTACATCTCAACAGGTCACAGCAGATTCAGGCCATTGAAGGTAGGTGGGAGGACACACTGGGTCAGTCTGCTCCGAGCATTGCTGACGTTAGGATTTCTGATATAGTGCACCTGTTTTGAGATCACGTTGTGGAAGATATGTTTAAACAATGATGGGCAATCTAGTTTTGCACAAAACCCGACCAAAAAGTTGCAGAAACTCATGAAATGCTTTTAAAAAGCATACATAAAGTCTATTTTTTCGTATGTTCAAGTTATGAGTTCAAGGGGGACCATGAAAGATTGGCCAACGACGCCTGTTCTGGATGGCCATCTACAAGCCAAACATATGAAAACATGATTCATGTGTGTGGTTTGTTGAATACTGACCATCAAATGAGTGTTCGGGTGTGAACTGACAGTCTGAAGACTCCAAAAACCATTGTGCATCACATCGTTATTGAAAAATTGAATTTGCATAAGGTGTGTACCAAGCTGGTCAACAAACTATTGATAGACAGACAAGCAAAAGATCAGTTGACTATTCATCATGAGTGAACTGAAAGAATGTGTGGAAAATGAATTGGATTATTTGCGAAACGTTATTACTGGTGATGAAACTTAGACATCTCGGTGCAACACAAGGCTGAAGTGCAACGGTGCTGATTGGCGCACACTGGTGTCCCCAAAACAGAAGAATGCAAAGATGAGCAAATCTAAATTGAAGACAACGCTAAGGACATGGCCCACAGAAAATTTTTACCGCAAGGATTAACCATTAATTATGTAAAGATTGTAAAAAAGGGTCATGTGCATTCCACTGGGCATTACCACTTTATACAAAAAAGTATGATCAACAATTTATTTTCCATAGCATTGTACAAATCAGTACAGTAAGTTTTGTTCTCAATTCTGGTTGACACTTGGCATACTTGGTAGTGTCACCCTACAGTATAATTTGTCCCTTTTTTTTCTATTGCACCTGAATATAGATTTTCTAGCACAAAATATTTAGTATATGTACAAGCAATTTTAGTGTTAATATATAAGACTTATCTGTATTCTCACAAAGATTTCTTAGTTCTTAATGGATCGCTCATACGTATTCGTGAATTTTGTAAAAGTGATCTTAGTATTCAGAAGTATAGTAATCACGGTTAGCTATTTTTTTTACAGAAATGATAAGTAATCGAAACCCTCAGGTGCCAGCAGGTGCTGTTGATATACCTCAATGGGGACAGCTAAAAATGTGTCCCCCCCCAGTGGTGACTCAGACCCAGGGTCTCCTGCTTACCTGGCAGATGCTCTTATCCATCTGAGCCACTGAGGGCACAGAGGTTAACGTGACTGCAGGGACTTATCCCTTGCACGCTTCCCATGAGATCTTTAGAACATTACAAATGTAAGTTGTGGACAGTTGGGAATGTGGGTCTCACTGGAAGTGTGCAAGGCATCATTCCCTGCAGTCGCGCTATCCTCTGTGCCCTCGGTGGCTCAGATGGATAGAGCGTCTGCCATGTAAGCAGGAGATTTCGGGTTCAACTCCCATTCGGGGCATACATCTTCAGCTGCCCCCATTGAGGTGTATCAACATCATCTGTTGGCAGCTGAGGGTTTCAATTAATTATTATTTCTTTCTAGAGAAGCTGCGTGGTCATCATTGGTATCTGTTCTTTCGGAACAATTACTGTCTTCAAGCTTTTTTTTTAACATAAATGCTGTTAACAGAAATTAGCTGCCTAACAATATTTTCACAGGCTATATTAACTTTCATTAGCTGTGGCAAGTAACTTGAATGCTTTTAAAACTTAGCACACAACACAATCCATACATCGCACACTAGTACCAGTGTATTAACGAAAATCTTTCCAGTCTTGGGAGTCAAAATTAATATAAGAATGGACATTAAAAGTGAGACCCTTCCCTCATCAACATCAAGTCTATCAGCAGCAAAAACTGCTTTGCAACAGTGTTATTAATAATATTTATATCAAACAAAAATTACACTTGTTTGTGTGGTAAAATTTATCTCAGCCTCACAGAGATTAAGCTCCAAGCCATGTCAGAAATATACATTAGTATCTACACAAACTCAATTCTCTTTTTTGAAAATTAGTCAATTTCCTTTGATTTTTATCTTTGCCAAATGCAGTTAGTATTGTAATACATACAATCCAGTCCAAATATGTGCGTCTTTGATTCTCAAGTAATTGTCTCTAAAAAATCTTATTTGTTTCTATCTTCAAATTAAATAGTTCTAGCATAACTAAACCTCTTTGCTTTAAATTTTCCATAATTATAACTACCTAGAATATATTATATATCTTTGCTTTCATTTGAAAGGCTTTTCATGCTATTTTTGATCAACTTCAGTATTGGTTTAATAAAATGGTCTTTGAAGGGCAACTTATTTTCAGTGATAAGCCTGGAACCCAATTTTATTTTAAGAACTGGAGCTTTATTACATTTCTTTGAATTTCGATACCCAGTACAGCCAATTTATTGCAGGTGTAAGAGTGCCAGCAAAATCCTAAGTCCCTGCCGACAGGCAGTAATCATCAACAAAAAAGACAAACCAAAAACCTAGTTGACATCACCAATTTGCTCCATACAGTTAAACAATCTGAACAAAATCAAAATCTCTTCAGGTGTTGGCAATACGACCCACTAAAGACTCCTGGTTGAAATAATCATTTGAACTTGTCAAGACGGAAGTAACAGCTTTGCTGTACAAATACCTTCAATAATGTTTTCTTAAAAGTTGTGATCTCTCTGACTAAACCAGGCAAATCTTCACAAAGTCACATGCAGATTTTTCACATAGGAACAAGACAATAACTTTCTGCTATCAAGTGCTTGGGTCTGTTACCTTGAACACAATGCACTTTAGTCATTACCACACTCAAGTTCCAGAAATCAACCTATAAACAAGTACTCTACAGCAAGAACTCAATCATTAGCAGTGTGCCTCCCAATAACAAAATCACCCGCAACTCAGTTACCTCCAAGTGTGCTCCCAAAACCACCAGCAAAACTACATGGAACAGTGATTCTAGTACACTATCCCAAACTACCAATTCGCAATTGCAATCATTAATTCTTGTTCTTACAGCCCATAAACATTCTCCTGTAACAGCAACTAACTATGCCAGTCCATTAAACATAAAGATCTCCCTTCATCGTATGAAATGTTAGGTGAACCTAACTTTGTCAACTATGAAATTGAAAAACCAAATCCTCCAAAATTTATTTTGAAAGGATAAGTGAATCAGTATATATTGTTGGTACTACCTTCCAATTACAGCGAACTGCACTCAGTAGCTCACTCCTGACAACTTTCTTACCCAAGACTATCCCTTCATGAACTGAAATGACTTCTTCGTCAGTTGAAATGGTACTGCCTATCTAGACCATGTTAAAGCAGATTGGAACCATTATTTTTTTTAAATTAAAGTTCCACTATTCCTTTTAACAATTTAAATATTGTTGATGAATGCCATCGGCTGCATTCTCGGTGGTCAGGTTCAGTGGTAGACTGTACCCTCTCTGTACTGCAGGGTGACAGACTGTAGTGCACCACTGCAACTCTCAAACATGCATGTACTGCATCTCAACTGTATGAAATGTACAACACTGTTTTTTACATTTCTTTGGATATTAAATTTATTTCCAGATGCCGAATTCAATAAATGAAGGTGACACCAAAAAAGTTGGTGCGTTTTCAGTCTTGACACAACACAGCATGTGAAAAGACAGCCATGCTACATAGCTGATGCATCGCGACATTGTGCCCAGCCACACATCTTTCTGCATTCATGAGTTACTGAGAAAGTGTAGTGTGGCAACACTATCGCAGCCACCCTACAGTCCCAACCTCATTCCAGCTGACTTCTTTTTGTTCCCCAAGGCCAAGAATGTATGTTTTACTTTTTAGTTTACCCCACAGAATAAGTCCAGTGGCATCAAATCAAGTAAATGTGCAGGCCAACTGGTAACCCCTTTATGCGTATGCGGTGACGAGAAAAGAGCTGTGAGAGCTCCATTGTGCTAGTGCCACATAGCTGTACATATTTGAAGTGGTACTTTCTCTACAATGACCAGTAGCACTTCCGTAAAGTATTGTGCACACCTTCTATCCATTTTAGTTCCTGCAGTAAAATAAGAACCAGTCACTTAGTTTCCAATAACCTTGCACTGAACATTCACACTCTACTGCCTCTGATGATCAACCTGCCTCAGCCAGTGTGGATTCTCAGCAGCCCAGTAACGCATACAGGTATTTATTACAGTCCGCTTTCTATGATTTATGAAGATAGCTTCATAGCTAGAGAGAATTGTTTGAAGAAAGTACCAACTGAACTGATACCGCATCAGAATTGAGCAACAGAATTCCAAGTGTTTTCTGCAATCTTCCTGCTTAATCTGCTCATGAAGGGACATATGATGGATGGATGCTGTTTGCGTACAACAGTGCTGGGCTGGTTTGTATTGCAGGCACTAACAATTTCTTTGGAACTAACTTATGGAGTAGAAGCAACAGCTACCAGAACGACTATTTCCTACACTCTGCTTGTTACAAGCTTACCCAATGATCCATTGTCCTTTCACTAAAAATTTTTTGCACATTTATTAAATTGTCATTCTCATTAAGACACCTGACCAGTGGTATCTTAATGACAATTAGAATGACAATGACAGTTTAGCAACTGTACAAAAATTTTTTACTGAAAGGGCAGTGGATGCCTTTGGTATATAAAGGATACCTTTTTGCACACAACGCGGCTGTTCTCTTCGTGTCCCTTTCGCGTGCTCCATAAAGAAGCAGCATATGTAGTTTGTCATTGAGGTAGTGAAAGACAGTTATTGTTCCTAATCAACCAGCATTCAACACACCTGAACTACACAGGCATAATGGAAGCTACACTTCCTCTGTATCCCCTTTCACACCAGTATCGTGACAACTCTATGTTGTTCTCCGTCATCCAATGCAAGATTTTCTTATTTAGGTGTGAATCCAGAAACTTCCACATAAGAAAGCAGTTGTTTTCATATTTAACACACATAAACCTCAAGTTCTAAGTATTTTAATTTATCCACAACTACAAATTGAATTTTGAAGATTAACACCATTGAATTCCTATCATTTAGAACAACAATACTAACAACTTAAATTACTGTTTCATTTGAAAAATTGAACTTGATTCTTCTTTAATAAATATAGCTGTGAAAAGAGATTATACGTCGTTATTGAGGTTTTCTCACGTTTCAACTCGATGAAAACTTAATTATGATATCGTAATGGTTCAGTAAATATGACATGACAGCTTAGTTGGACCACTCTGTTAATCAGGTTTTGCACCAGCAGGTGCTGTGTGCAGATTACTTCAAGTTTTCATTGCCTATTCTGTAACTGTTCTTCTGTGATCTTGTTCTGTTGTATTCTGGCCATGTGATGGTTGTAATGTATAAAAATACTGTTTCTATGAGATAATATAACAAAAAAAAACACACACACACACGTGCGCGAGGGATAGAATTTATAATCTTTTGGAACCAGTGGCTCCTTCTTGTGGCAGAAGAGTTGAATGGGAAGGAAAAGAGGCGAAGGAAACTGAATGGAGAGGTTTAGGCAAAAGGGCACAATTTAGAAAAGTCACCCAGAACCCTGAGTCAGGGGAGACGTACCGAATGCAGTGAGATGTGTGTGTGTTCCCCTGCCTCCGTTTGGTGAATAGATCTTTTATCTGTCCATTTACATTATATTACAAGTAATTGATTAATTTCATTGTTATGTTTCTATCAGACATAATTAAAAATTGTTGAGCTGCTGTATATTATGTCTATTACTGTAAACAGGGTTAGAAACTTGTGTATCAAATCTGGATGACAAGGGATTAGGCATGAGATAATAGACTGAATGCTGGGGAGGTTCAGAGTTACCACCCTGACTCAATCTCTCCTACACTCATGTTCACACTAAACGAGCTTGTCATGAGGATAACTTGCAGTTTTGTGTCTGCCCATTAACCCATTTCTCCAGTTACCAGCTTTCTCAATAAACTGTAATATTTTAACAAAAGGGAGATCATCACATATTGTTAATGTAATGACCAGTTTTTCAAAATAAGGCTATCTTCAGATCCAAAATACAGAGAGGATGACGGCTATCGTATTCAACATATTTTAGATCCGAAGATCAGTACAATAATTACTGTAGTAATTGCTGTGTTACAACACAATGTCTCCTTTTTATAAACTGTAATATGGACTGTAAATTCCATGCTGTCATCATAGGTATAACTTACCCAAAGGGTTTTTAATGTTTCTCTGAATTGTTTATGGTGAACAGAGTCATTTTGAAAGGTGACATTGCATTGTTAGTCTTTATTAAATTTGTCATTGTCACCATTAATTTTGTAGCCTGTTCTCGAATACCACATAGGCGAAACAGCTTGGTTGCATTAAAAGTATTTGTTACCGACTTATATACTCAACTGAGTGTAAATACGGGTGACAAACGTCTGCCCACCCCCCGCCTTCCCCCCCACCTATCACACCCGGCCATCCCCCCCCTCACCCCCGGCCATCCCCCCCCTCACCCCCGGCCATCCCCCCCCTCACCCCCGGCCATCCCCCCCCCCTCACCCCCGGCCATCCCCCCCCCCCTCACCCCCGGCCATCCCCCCCCTCACCCCCGGCCATCCCCCCCCTCACCCCCGGCCATCCCCCCCCTCACCCCCGGCCATCCCCCCCCTCACCCCCGGCCATCCCCCCCCCTCACCCCCGGCCATCCCCCCCCCTCACCCCCGGCCATCCCCCCCCTCACCCCCGGCCATCCCCCCCCTCACCCCCGGCCATCCCCCCCCTCACCCCCGGCCATCCCCCCCCTCACCCCCGGCCATCCCCCCCCTCACCCCCGGCCATCCCCCCCCTCACCCCCGGCCATCCACCCCCTCACCCCCGGCCATCCCCCCCCTCACCCCCGGCCATCCCCCCCCTCACCCCCGGCCATCCCCCCCCTCACCCCCGGCCATCCCCCCCCTCACCCCCGGCCATCCCCCCCCTCACCCCCGGCCATCCCCCCCCTCACCCCCGGCCATCCCCCCCTCACCCACGGCCTTCGCCCCCCCACCCCCGGCCTTCGCCCCCCCCACCCCCGGCCTTCGCCCCCCCCACCCCCGGCCTTCGCCCCCCCCCCACCCCCGGCCTTCGCCCCCCCCACCCCCGGCCTTCGCCCCCCCCCCACCCCCGGCCTTCGCCCCCCTCACACCCGGCCTTCGCCCCCCTCACCCCCGGCCTTCGCCCCCCTCACCCCCGGCCTTCGCCCCCCTCACCCCCGGCCTTCGCCCCCCTCACCCCCGGCCTTCGCCCCCCTCACCCCCGGCCTTCGCCCCCCTCACCCCCGGCCTCCGCCCCCCTCACCCCCCGGCCTCCGCACCCCTCACCCCCGGCCTCCGCCCCCCTCACCCCCGGCCTCCGCACCCCTCACCCCCGGCCTCCGCCCCCCTCACCCCCGGCCTCCACCCCCCCACACCCCCCGCCTTCGCCCCCCCTCACCCCCCGGCCTTCCCTCCCCTCCCACTCACACCCGGCCTTCCCCCCCTCACCCCCCGGCGTTCCCCACCCTCCCACTCAAACCCGGCCTTCCCCCCCTAAGCCCCCGGCCTTCCCCCCCCTCACCCCCCGGCCTTCCCCCCCTCACCCCCCGGCCTTCCCCCCCTCACCCCCCGGCCTTCCCCCCCACAACCCCCGGCCTTCCCCCCCCTCACCCCCGGCCCACCCCCCGTCACTACCCCCTCACCCCCAGGCCATCCCCCCTCACCCCCCGGCCTTCCCCCCTCACCCCCCGGCCTTCCCCCCTCACCCCCCTGGCCTTCCCCCCTCACCCCCCTGGCCTTCCCCCCCTTAAGCCCCCGGCCTTCCCCCCCTCACCCTCACGGACTTACCCCCCTCCTCCCTCCCCCTCGCGGACTTCCCCCTCCTCCCTCCCCCTCGCGGTCTTCCCCCCCTCCTCCCTCCCCCTCGCGGTCTTCCCCCCCTCCTCCCTCCCCCTCGCGGGCTTCCCCCCTCCTCCCTCCACCTCGCGGACTTCCCCCCCTCCTCCCTCCCCCCTCGCGGACTTCCCCCCCTCCTCCCTCCCCCCTCGCGGACTTCCCCCCCTCCTCCCTCCCCCCTCGCGGACTTCCCCCCCTCCTCCCTCCCCCCTCGCGGACTTCCCCCCCTCCTCCCTCCCCCCCTCGCGGACTTCCCCCCCTCCTCCCTCCCCCCTCGCGGACTTCCCCCCCTCCTTCCCCCTCCCCTCGCGGACTTCCCCCCTCCTCCCTCCCCCCTCGCGGACTTCCCCCCCTCCTCCCTCCCCCCTCGCGGACTCCCCCCCCTCCTCCCTCCCCCCTCGCGGACTTCCCCCCTCCTCCCTCCCCCCTCGCGGACTTCCCCCCTCCTCCCTCCCCCCTCGCGGACTTCCCCCCCTCCTCCCTCCCCCTCGCGGACTTCTCCCTCCTCCCTCACCCTCGCGGACTTCTCCCTCCTCCCTCACCCTCGCGGACTTCCCCCCCTCCTCCCTCACCCTCGCGGACTTCCCCCCCTCCTCCCTCACCCTCGCGGACTTCCCCCCCTCCTCCCTCACCCTCGCGGACTTCCCCCCCTCCTCCCTCACCCTCGCGGACTTCCCCCCTCCTCCCTCACCCTCGCGGACTTCCCCCCCTCCTCCCTCCCCCCTCGCGGACTTCCCCCCCTCCTCCCTCCCCCCTCGCGGACTTCCCCCCCTCCCCCCTCGCGGACTTCCCCCCCTCCTCCCTCCCCCCTCGCGGACTCCCCCCCCTCCTCCCTCCCCCCTCGCGGACTTCCCCCCTCCTCCCTCCCCCCTCGCGGACTTCCCCCCTCCTCCCTCCCCCCTCGCGGACTTCCCCCCTCCTCCCTCCCCCCTCGCGGACTTCCCCCCTCCTCCCTCCCCCCTCGCGGACTTCCCCCCTCCTCCCTCCCCCCTCGCGGACTTCCCCCCCTCCTCCCTCCCCCTCGCGGACTTCTCCCTCCTCCCTCACCCTCGCGGACTTCTCCCTCCTCCCTCACCCTCGCGGACTTCCCCCCCTCCTCCCTCACCCTCGCGGACTTCCCCCCCTCCTCCCTCACCCTCGCGGACTTCCCCCCCTCCTCCCTCACCCTCGCGGACTTCCCCCCCTCCTCCCTCACCCTCGCGGACTTCCCCCCCTCCTCCCTCACCCTCGCGGACTTCCCCCCCTCCTCCCTCACCCTCGCGGACTTCCCCCCCTCCTCCCTCACCCTCGCGGACTTCCCCCCCTCCTCCCTCACCCTCGCGGACTTCCCCCCCTCCTCCCTCACCCTCGCGGACTTCCCCCCCCCCTCCTCCCTCACCCTCGCGGACTTCCCCCCCCCTCCTCCCTCACCCTCGCGGACTTCCCTCCCTCCTCCCTCACCCTCGCGGACTTCCCCCCCTCCTCCCTCCTCCCTCACCCTCGCGGACTTCCCCCCCTCCTCCCTCCTCCCTCACCCTCGCGGACTTCCCCCCCCTCCTCCCTCACCCTCGCGGACTTCCCCCCCCTCCTCCCTCACCCTCGCGGACTTCCCCCCCCTCCTCCCTCACCCTCGCGGACTTCCCCCCCCTCCTCCCTCACCCTCGCGGACTTCCCCCCCCTCCACCCTCACCCTCGCGGACTTCCCCCCCCTCCACCCTCACCCTCGCGGACTTCCCCCCCCTCCACCCTCACCCTCGCGGACTTCCCCCCCTCCACCCTCACCCTCGCGGACTTCCCCCCCTCCACCCTCACCCTCGCGGACGTCCCCCCCCCCTCCACCCTCACCCTCGCGGACTTCCCCCCCCTCCTCCCTCACCCTCGCGGACTTCCCCCCCTCCTCCCTCACCCTCGCGGAATTCCCCCCCTCCTCCCTCCTCCCTCACCCTCGCGGAATTCCCCCCCTCCTCCCTCCTCCCTCACCCTCGCGGAATTCCCCCCCTCCTCCCTCCTCCCTCACCCTCGCGGAATTCCCCCCCTCCTCCCTCCTCCCTCACCCTCGCGGAATTCCCCCCCTCCTCCCTCCTCCCTCACCCTCGCGGACTTCCCCCCCCTCCACCCTCACCCTCGCGGACTTCCCCCCCCTCCACCCTCACCCTCGCGGACTTCCCCCCCCTCCTCCCTCACCCTCGCGGACTTCCCCCCTCTCCCCTCGGAGTTCCCTCCGCCCCCTCGGAGTTCCCCCCGCCCCCTCGGAGTTCCCTCCGCCCCCTCGGAGTTCCCCCCGCCCCCTCGGAGTTCCCCCCGCCCCCTCGGAGTTCCCCCCGCCCCCTCGGAGTTCCCCCCGCCCCCTCGGAGTTCCCCCCGCCCCCTCGGAGTTCCCCCCGCCCCCTCGGAGTTCCCCCCGCCGCCTCGGAGTTCCCCCCGCCCCCTCGGAGTTCCCCCCGCCCCCTCGGAGTTCCCCCCGCCCCCTCTCACGCCCTATGACTTCCCCCCCCTCTCCGCCTCACGCCCTATGACTTCCCCCCCCCTCTCCCCCTCACGCCCTATGACTTCCCCCCCCCTCTCCCCCTCACGCCCTATGACTTCCCCCCCCCTCTCCCCCTCACGCCCTATGACTTCCCCCCCCCCTCGGACTCTACCACAACCCTCGGTCTCTCCCCACCCCCCCTCGGACTCCCCCCCCCCCCCGAGTCAGGGGTAAGAATAGGCCAGAGGTATTCCTGCCTGTCGTAAGAGGTGACTAAAAGGAGTCTCAAATGTTTCGGCCTTATATGATGGTCCCCTCTCGGGTTTGACCTTCATCCTTCTAAATTCTTCCGTAGAGCGAGTTAATTGGGGAAGGGCGCCTTACATGGTGCACTGTATCCGTCGTGCATTGAGACCTTTAGCTGGCTTTTTCGTCGTTGCAATGGTGTCCCGCTCGTTTTCCATCTCTTGGGCGAGGATACGTCCCCGGGTGCGATTACCACGCTGCACTCTGCGGTGTTGCTTTTAACTGCGACGACGACCTTGGACATTTTTGCACCTAAGATCCAGCATGGTAGCCAGTCCGTTGTGGTTGTAGCCGCCATGTACCCTGTTGTTTGTAGCCCCCTGACAACACAGGGATCGCTCTACTGATGCCTGCGCCGTTAACTCCCCACGTATGCTAAGGAGTAGATGCCCATCTCCCTGGGCCATCGGGACTCCCGGCAATTGCTGCGGCAGGGTGGCGCCCGTGGGGAGGGCCCTTGGTCGGAGTAGGTGGCATCAGGGTGGATGACACGCAATGAAGTGTGGCACATCTTCTCTTGCTGGTGGCCAGCCACCAGCAGTCTCTATCATTCGAGGGCCCATTTTAAAGGTAACGTTTATGACCCCAAATCGTTCCCCTCCCTCGCCACACCGTGGGAGGAACGAAAGGCATTGAATGAAAGTGAGACGTATTCACCCAGATATCTTGTCTGTACTAGAGCTGATGGGGAATCTTTTATATCCGTGAAGCCTCAGTTCTTTGTAGAGCATTTAGAGGACAAGTTTGGGGAGGTGGAGGGCTTGTCCAAGATGCGGTCCGGATCGGTGTTGATAAAAACGGCATCCTCCGCTCAGTCGCGGGCCTTGCTCGCTTGTACTAAGCTGGGGGATGTCTCCGTCACTATCACGCCCCATAAAAGTCTGAATATGGTCCAGGGCATTATCTCCACAGGGATCTCCTTTTACAGTCCGATGACGAGCTGCGCGCCAACTTGGAGCGCCGCGGTGTCCATTTCGTCCGGCGCGTCCACCGGGGTCCGAGGGATCGTCAAGTTGCCACCGGTGCCTTCATCTTGGCCTTAGAGGGTGACACGTTACCTGAGAAGGTCAAGGTGATGGTGTACCGTTGTGATGTCAAGCCATATATCCCTCCCCCGATGCGGTGCTTCAAGTGTTGGAAGTTCGGCCATATGTCTTCACGCTGTGCTTCCGACCTCGTCTGTCGCGATTGCGGTCGGCCATCCCATCCTGATCATCCCTGTAGCCCACCTCCAGTCTGTGTGAACTGTGGTGCGCACCATCCGCCTTGCTCGCCAGACTGTCCGATTCTGCAGAAGGAGCGGAAGATCATGGAAATCAAGACTCTCAACCGCCTGACGTACACTGAGGCGAAGCGGAAATATGATCGGCTTCATCAAGTGCGCATGACAGCTTCTTATGCCGCAACTGTCACTCCTGCTACAGTTCCATCCGCTCCACTCAGCTCTGAGTCGCAGTCCCACACCTGCCCCCTTGATGGTGGGGGCTACTAAACCCACTGTTGCTCCTGCTCCATCTACTTCAGGAGCAATACCCCCCCAACCATCGGGGACATCAGTTCCCCCTTCCCAGCCAGAGAAGGGTAAGACTTCTTCGGCTACTCTCGCAAGGAAGGGGTCCCTTGGGGACCTCCATTCACAAGTTCCGATCAGCGGCACAGTAGACACCCGCAAGTATCTGAAACAACCACCGGTCGCTGGTCGTAGGGCATCGCGGTCGTCTTCAGTCCCTGAGACTGACCCGGTGCCGCCCTCCCAGCAGGAACCGCCTAAGGCACAGCGCGCAAAGCAAACCAAGAAAAAGGCTCCCAAGCATACTGACATTGCGGTGGCACCTGTCCCACCGCAACCTTCTCACTCTGTGTCCGAAGATGAGGTGGAGATTCTGGCGTCCGCAGAGGACCTGGATCTCACCAGTCCATCGGACGCAATGGATGGCTGTTGTACAGGTGGTGACTCAGTAGCAGCAGGGGCCCCGGAGGCGTAATCTGCCTCCCCCGTCCCTTCACGCCTTTCCCATCCATAACCAATACCATCCTCCAGTGGAACTGCAGCGGTTTCTTCCGCCATCTAGCTGAGCTCCGCCAACTTATCAGCCTTCATCCTTTCCTTTGCATTGCTCTGCAGGAAACTTGGTTTCCAGCAATGCGAACCCCCGCCCTCCGTGGCTATCGGGGTTATTATAGGAACCGAGCAGCTTATGAAAGGGTGTCTGGTGGTGTCTGCCTCTATGTTCTTAACTCTCTTCACAGCGAGTCTGTCCCTCTACAAACAGCTTTAGAGGCTGTCGCTGTTAGGGTGTGGACGCCGCGGGCTATTACCGTCTGCAGTCTTTACCTTCCACCGGATGGTGATGTCGCGTTGCCTGTCCTGGCTGCACTGATAACCCAATTGCCGCCACCTTTCTTGTTGCTGGGCGATTTCAATGCCCACAACCCTCTATGGGGTGGGACTGTCTGATGACCGCGGTCGTACCGTGGAGCATTTGTTGACTCAGCTCGACCTTAGCCTCTTGAACACCGGTGCTCCCACGCATTTCAGTGTGGCCCACGGCTCGTTCTCGGCCATCGATCTCTCTCTTTGCAGCCCCGGACTTGTCCCATCCCTCCACTGGAGGGTGCATCCTGACCTGTTTGGTAGTGACCATTTTCCCATCTATTTGTCACTGCCCCAGTGTCATTTTTCTGGGCGCTTGCCCCGCTGGGCTCTCCACAGGGCTGACTGGCCGGCTTTTACTTCCGCTGCCACCATTGAGTCTCCCCCACAGGGTGACATTGACGCGGTGGTCTGTGTCTTAACCACGTCAATCATTTCGGCAGCCGAGGCTGCCATCCCCCGCTCTTCTGGACTCCCTCGGAGCAAGGCTGTCCCCTGGTGGTCGCCGGAGATTGCTGAGGCTATTCGCGACTGTAGACGGGCTCTCCAGTGTCATAGGCGGCACCCGTCTCTAGCGACCCTCATCGCCTTTAAAAGGCTCCGTGCCTTGGCCCGCCGCCTTATCGCATGGCGTAAGCAGGAGTGGTGGGAGAGGTATGTCTCATCCTTGGGCTCCTGTGTCTCCCCCTCGCTCGTGTGGTCCTGGATCCGGCGGATTTATGGATACCAGACCCCTATGGGTGTCCCTGGGATCTCCTTGGACAGCGCTGTCTGCACGGACGCTGCCGCCATTGCTGAACACCTTGCTGCGCACTTTGCTCAGAGCTCTGCGACTGCAACTTATCCCCCTGCCTTTCGCTCTCTCAAGGAACGAGCCGAGCAGACGCCGTTATCATTCCACACGCGTCGTTCTGAAAAATACAATGCTCCTTTCAGCGAGAGGGAATTCATCGCTGCTCTCGCCAACTGCCCTGATACGGCACCAGGACCAGACTGCATCCACGCACAGATGCTGAAGCATCTCTCCAGGGACTGCCAGAGACATATCCTCACCATCTTTAACCGCATTTGGAGCGAGGGCGTGTTCCCGTCGCAATGGCGAGAGGTTCTTATTGTCCCCATCTTGAAGCCCGGTGCGGACCCGCTGGCGGTGGACAGCTATCGTCCCATTACCCTCACCAACGTTTTGTGCAAATTGCTCAAACGTATGGTGGGGCAGCGTTTGTGTTGGGTCCTTGAGTCGCGCGGTCTCCTCGCTCCATCCCAGGGTGGCTTCCGTCAGGGCCGATCTGCTACGGACAATTTGGTGCGGCTGGAATCTGCTATCCGTACGGCCTTTACCCGACGTCAGCATCTCGTTGCTGTCTTTTTTGATCTGCGGAAGGCGTATGACACCACATGGAGGCATCACATCCTTGCTACATTGCATGAGTGGGGTCTTCGTGGTCAGCTCCCGGCTTTTCTTCAAACCTTTTTATTGCGCCGCTCTTTCCGGGTGGAAGTGGGTGCCGCCTCTAGTTCATCTTATATACAGGAAAATGGGGTCCCGCAGGGCTTGGTGTTGAGCGTCTCCTTATATCTAGTGGCCATTAATGGTCTGGCTACAGCCGTGGGGTTGTCGGTGTCTCCTTCTTTGTATGCCGATGACTTCTGCATCTCATTTAGCTCCACGACTACGGGAGTCGCCGAACGCAGGCTGCAAGTAGCCATTCGCAAGGCAGCATCATGGGCTCTGACTCATGGTTTTCAGTTCTCTGCAGCCAAGACTCGAGTTATGCACTTCTGCAGGCGTCGGACGGTCCACCCTCATCCTGAACTTTACCTCGACGGCCACCTACTTGACGTGGTGGACACTTGCCGCTTCTTAGGACTCGTGTTTGATGCCCGGCTCACATGTGTTCCTCATATTACCCAGCTGAAGCAAAAGTGCTGGCGGCACCTCAACGCCCTCCGCTGCCTGAGCCACACATCTTGGGGTGCGGATCGCTGCACGCTGTTGCGATTGTACAGGGCCCTTGTGCAGTCCAGGCTTGATTATGGGAGCCTGGCCTATGGGTCTGCATCACCCTCAGTGTTGAAGTTGTTAGACCCCATACACCACTGTGGCGTTCGTCTTGCAACTGGCGCTTTTCGTACGAGCCCCGTGGATAGTCTCCTGGTGGAGGCTGGGGTTCCCCCGCTGCGGATTCGCCGCCATCGACTGCTCGCCGACTATGCTGTCCACGTGCATTGCTCGCCTGGCCATCCCAATCGTCGCCTGCTTTTCCCTGCCATGGTCCTCCATCTGCCCGACCGGCGACCAATGTCTGGGCTTTCCAGTCCAGTCCCTGCTGTCGGAACTGGGGTCATTCCCTCTTCTGCCTCCCTTCAGAGTCCGTGCACCTACGCCTCCCTGGTGTTTGCCCCGGCCGTCCGTCCGTCTGGACTTGGCACAGGGACCCAAGGACTCGGTTCCGCCTGTGGCCCTCCGTCGCCGTTTTCTTGCGCTCCTCGCCTCATTTTCGGGCTGTGAGACTGTCTACACTGATGGTTCCCTGGTTGATGGTCGCACTGCCTACGCTTTTGCTCACGCTGCACATGTTGAACAGCGCTCCTTGCCGGCTGGCTGCAGTATTTTTACTGCAGAGCTGGTGGCCATATTGCGCGCTCTTGAGCATATGCGTTCCTTCTCAGGTACGTCCATCGTCATCTGCAGTGACTCCCTGAGCAGCCTCCAGGCCATCGACCGCTGCTATGCCTCTTCTCCTCTGGTATCCTCTATTCAGGAGTCTGTTTTCGCCATTACCCGCTCTGGTCGTTCGGTGGTCTTTATTTGGACGCCAGGTCACGTTGGCATCCCGGGGAACGAACGTGTCGACAGGCTGGCCAAAGGGGCGATCGGCGCCCCAGCTTTGGAAATCGGCCTCACGGCTCGTGATCAGCAGTTGGTGTTGCGCCGCAAGGTGCTTGGGATGTGGGCTGATGAGTGGCGTGGCCTGACATCCCCGAATAAGCTGCGGGCTGTTAAGGAGACGACCGATGTGTGGCGGTCCTCCTTGTGGGTCTCTCGTAAGGAGTCTGTTGTCCTGTGCCGGCTGCGCATTGGGCACACATGGATGACGCACGGCCACCTATTGCGACGTGAGGGCCCACCTTTATGTCGCTGCGGCTCCGTTTTGACAGTGGTCCACATTTTATTAGACTGTCCACTTTTAGTTGTGCTCAGGCAGTCGTTCCCACTGCCTGACTAGCTCCCTGCCCTTTTAACAGATGACTCTGCTATGGCTGACTTAGTTTTAAGTTTTATTCGGGCAGGGGGTTTTTATCATTTAATCTGAGTGTTTCTGTTTTATTTGATTGTTTTGGGTTGATTCTGGCCTTTGGCCTACAGTTTTAAACTCAGTTTTTAATGTGTTTTCGGTGGTTGGCTTTTCCTTTTTTGTTCCTATGGTCGGCCAACCACCGTCGCACTCTGTGTGATTTTATTTTGTTTTGTCTGGTCCTTGTCTACGTTTCTTTTGTTCTGTGTCGTCTGTCTCCTGAACATATTTTATTCTCTGTGGGTATTTTTAGTATTTTGGAAAAAGGGACCGATGACCTCTGCAGTTTGGTCCCTTTCATCCCTAAACCAACCAACCAACCCCCAATCGGGCTCTCCCCCAATCGGGCTCTCCCCCAATCGGGCTCTCCCCCAATCGGGCTCTCCCCCAATCGGGCTCTCCCCCAATCGGGCTCTCCCCCAATCGGGCTCTCCCCCAATCGGGCTCTCCCCCAATCGGGCTCTCCCCCAATCGGGCTCTCCCCCAATCGGGCTCTCCCCCAATCGGGCTCTCCCCCAATCGGGCTCTCCCCCAATCGGGCTCTCCCCCAATCGGGCTCTCCCCCAATCGGGCTCTCCCCCAATCGGGCTCTCCCCCAATCGGGCTCTCCCCCAATCGGGCTCTCCCCCAATCGGGCTCTCCCCCAATCGGGCTCTCCCCCAATCGGGCTCTCCCCCAATCGGGCTCTCCCCCAATCGGGCTCTCCCCCAATCGGGCTCTCCCCCCCCAATCGGGCTCTCCCCCCCCAATCGGGCTCTCCCCCCCAATCGGGCTCTCCCCCCCCAATCGGGCTCTCCCCCCCCAATCGGGCTCTCCCCCCCCAATCGGGCTCTCCCCCCCCAATCGGGCTCTCCCCCCCCAATCGGGCTCTCCCCCCCCAATCGGGCTCTCCCCCCCCAATCGGGCTCTCCCCCCCCAATCGGGCTCTCCCCCCCCAATCGGGCTCTCCCCCCCCCAATCGGGCTCTCCCCCCCCAATCGGGCTCTCCCCCCCCCAATCGGGCCCTCCCCCCCCAATCGGGCCCTCCCCCCCCAATCGGGCCCTCCCCCCCCCCCCCCAATCGGGCCCTCCCCCCCCCCAATCGGGCCCTCCCCCCCCAATCGGGCCCTCCCCCCCCCAATCGGGCCCTCCCCCCCCAATCGGGCCCTCCCCCCCCCAATCGGGCCCTCCCCCCCCAATCGGGCCCTCCCCCCCAATCGGGCCCTCCCCCCCCAATCGGGCCCTCCCCCCCCAATCGGGCCCTCCCCCCCCAATCGGCCCCCCCCCAATCGCCCCCCCCCCAATCGCCCCCCCCCCAATCGGGCCGCCCCCCTCTAGGGCTCTACCCCCCCCTCGGGCTCTACCCCCCCCTCGGGCTCTACCCCCCCCTCGGTCTCTAGCCCCCCCCCCACCCCCACGGGCTCTCCACCCCCCCTCGGGCTCTCCACCCCCCCTCGGGCTCTCCACCCCCCCTCGGGCTCTCCACCCCCCCAATCGGGCCCTCCCCCCCCTAGGGCTCTACCCCCCCTAGGGCTCTACCCCCCCCCTCGGGCTCTACCCGCCCCCCCCTCGGGCTCTACCCCCCCCCCCTCGGGCTCTACCCCCCCCCCCTCGGGCTCTACCACCACACCCCTCGGGCTCTACCACCCCCCCCCTCGGGCTCTACCCCCCCCCCCCGCACACCCTCAGGCTCTGCCCCCCACACCCTCGGGCTCTACCCCCCACCCCCACCCCCTCGGGCTCTCCACCCCCCTCGGGCTCTCCACCCCCCCTCGGGCTCTCCACCCCCCCTCGGTCTCTCCACCCCCCCTCGGTCTCTCCACCCCCCCTCGGTCTCTCCACCCCCCCTCGGGCTCTCCACCCCCCCTCGGGCTCTCCACCCCCCCTCGGGCTCTCCACCCCCCCTCGGGCTCTCCACCCCCCCCCCTCGGGCTCTCCACCCCCCCCCCTCGGGCTCTCCACCCCCCCCCTCGGGCTCTCCACCCCCCCTTCGGGCTCTCCACCCCCCCAATCGGGCTCTCCACCCCCCCAATCGGGCTCTCCACCCCCCCAATCGGGCTCTCCACCCCCCCAATCGGGCTCTCCACCCCCCCAATCGGGCTCTCCACCCCCCCAATCGGGCTCTCCACCCCCCCAATCGGGCTCTCCACCCCCCCAATCGGGCTCTCCACCCCCCCAATCGGGCTCTCCACCCCCCCAATCGGGCTCTCCACCCCCCCAATCGGGCTCTCCACCCCCCAATCGGGCTCTCCACCCCCCCAATCGGGCTCTCCACCCCCCAATCGGGCTCTCCACCCCCCCAATCGGGCTCTCCACCCCCCCAATCGGGCTCTCCACCCCCCCAATCGGGCCCTCACCCCCAATCGGGCCCTCACCCCCAATCGGGCCCTCACCCCCAATCGGGCCCTCACCCCCAATCGGGCCCTCACCCCCAATCGGGCCCTCACCCCCAATCGGGCCCTCACCCCCAATCGGGCCCTCCCTACCCCCTCCGGCCCTCCCTACCCCCTCCGGCCCTCCCTACCCCCAATCGGGCCCTCCACCCCCCAATCGGGCCCTCACCCGCCCCCCCCCACCACCACACCGCCTCTTCGGACTTTCGCCCCCCCTCCACCCGGACTCCCCCCTCCACCCGGGCTTCCCCCTCCACGGACTTTCTTCACCCCGTCGGTCTTTCCCCTCGACCCGTCCCACGACCTTCCTCTCCCCCTGCCCCCCTCCCTCGGCCTATCCCTCCCCCTGCCCCCCTCCCTCGGCCTATCCCTCCCCCTCCCCCCCTCCCTCGGCCTATCCCTCCCCCTCCCTCGGCCTATCCCTCCCCCTCCCCCTCCCTCGGCCTATCCCTCCCCCTCCCCCTCCCTCGGCCTATCCATCCCTCGGCCTATCCCTCCCCCTCCCTCGGCATTCCCCTCCCCCCACCCCACCACCTTTCTCCCCCCGCCTGCCGCCACCCCCTCTGCCCCCACACTGTTTCCCACCGGTTTTCCCCAATCACCAGTCTATCCCATCATCCTCCCCCTCCTCATTTAATGGTTGATCATTGAGTAAAACTTCCAAAAGAGCAAATACTCTGCATTTGCAAATATGCCTGTTTCTACTACCTTCCTCTTCACACTTTGTGTAGAGATGTGCATATATACTGTAAAGAAAACTGTTGTTTAAATTCAAAACTAGGCAAGCAGACTATCTAACCATCAAATGGTGTTGTCTTTATTAGTCTGGTAGGATCATGGTATCTCACTTCTCTGGTCATCAATCGTCTCCTTTTATTTAGTCTCAAAGTCAGCAATTGTGGTTATTGAAAGTATGCTACATGTTAAGTTTTGTTGATATAGTCTTAATATATTTTATTTATAGAGGAAAATTAAATGTATAATTGAAAACTTAATTTTTTTATTTCCAAATTTCAGGCATAGTTCCAGTCACGAATGACCCTCAGTTTACTGCTAAAGAGGAGCCACAAAACAATGAAGGACCTCCAAAGGGACAGCGTGAACCAAAGTCTCGTAATCAGAGACCCCCACCCTCAAAACGCAACGAGGGTAAACCAAAAGAAGCTTTGGTGAATGGTACTTCTGCTTAGAAGTGTGTGTATTGGATATGCCACGCACAATGGCCTCGATGAACCAGCGTTATTCTGAACGTAGTTTTGAAGTATTTACAGGAATGCAAGGCAACGGAATAAGTGATTTAGCTTGCAGGAGTGCCAAGGTGTCAGTTTATTGATGACAATTAAACTGACATTATGCCTACATCTTATACAATGAGCAGCTTGCAGCAACTTTTCGAAAGGATGTACTTACATAACTTCCAGTCAGCTCCACTCCATAAAGTACATTATGGAAAAGTATAATGTTTGAACATATTAAGAATTAAACGATAAATTTGAACTACATGTGGATTGTAGCATTTAAAATTCAAAACATTCTGTTTTCGTAGGATAACTGAGTGCCCTGTTTTGCTTTTTCTTCTTTGTAAGAAGTTAACACATGAGAGGATACATAAATTCACTCCCATGTATGCTACAGTGGAGTGTTTACTGAATCAGAATGTGGCTTACTCAGAGCTTCTCAGCCTCAATTTTCCGTCTTTGTTTTAGCGTTGAGTCCATTTGTCTTTCACATTGAACTTTACCTCTATGTAGAACTATTTCAAATAGGTTTATTCTTTTTCTTTCTTTTTTTTTTAAATAAAATGTGTGAGTTAATACCTATTGGATGGCAGCTGCATTCTTACATGTAGCTGCAGATAATCTACACTATTTATTGTCTCCTTTTGTTGCCTACTGTAACTATAATTTATTTTCTGTCCAACAATGTTTAGTTTTAACTGCACGGCTTAGTACAGTGTTGTCTTGTAGCAAAGAAAAAAAAATGATTTGAATCTGAAAAGCAATAAAATTTAAGAATTTGTGTTCTCAGCTCATGTAATTTGATTTTTTCCTATATTTTTTTGTCATGTGAAAAAAATTTATGAAATTGTTCATAATTTTGATAATTAAGTTAGTTTTGTGCAAAAATATAATAAGAGTGTGTGATTTTTGTGAGATTTGGAAAATATGAGGCAGCTAGCTATCTGCCTTTATTGTAATTTTCCTTCCAGTGGATACTGATGATTATGATTAATCGTTATTATAATACAAATGATGGCAGTTGAGATTTTTTATGGGAGAAGCTGTCATAGTTAACAAAGTGTAAATTTTGTTATTCTTAACAACATACAATATTGGCAGATAGATGACCCTTATGCTGCATAGATATTTTAAACATAAAATTGCCTTGGAATGAATTGTTTTCCTGGCTGATTGCCATACTAACAGCTTAACTGGATCTGAGTAATATAGCAATGAGTTCTGACTCTTACACAAACATTATTGTAGCACTGTTTTTATATTTTTCTATCTTTTTGTTGTATTTGGGGAAAGAAGTCATCGCAAAGTTGGTCGTGTACAGCATAGTATTTAAAAAGAAATGGATCAGATGCCCTAGTACACATGGAAATATACATCATATACATTTAAAATGTTTAATTATTAAAAATGTAAAGTTCTGATTTCTATTACATTGATTATTGTTATTTAGTTTTGGGTCTTCATTTGTAAATATTTCTTTATAGTGTTTGTGTGAAATACACAGCCACTTTGTACCTCGGCATACACGGACTGCATTTTCATATACTGTATATTTGACATTCAAATATAAAAGCAGTGCTTTAGATGGTTATTATATTTGCAGGAAAAATGTCATATTTACATTTTTGTTATTTTATGGCATCTGTCAAACTGTAATCTTCCAGAGAAAGCTTTGCTTGGAACGATTTAATCTGATGTGGAGCAACTTTTTCCCTTATTTTTTTTTTTTTTGTTTGAAAATAATTTTGCAACTTCCTACATTATTAGGCGTATGGCCGTACATAATTTTCATTGCCAAAGTAGAGAGAGAGAGAGAGAGAGAGAGAGAGAGTTCTACATTCTGCTCATGTCATGTGTACTTAATTATTGCTCAAAGAGTGGAACACTTTTTTGTAATATTTGTTCCTAAGCTTCACTACAGCAATGATCACACAGGGATCATTACTTCATTTTGTTAAATAAATTATTTGTAAAATTTGATGAAATGTCTGGAAGTCAGCAGTCTGAAGAAAAGTGTGAATAGTGGTTTCAGATGAATGGACCGTGCTATTTCTAGCCATTGAGAATTGGAATGGACTGTCATTAAAAACTGCTGAAGTAAATATATTAAGTCAGGCTTTTCATTTCACAATAGATGCGTATAATTTTTTTGTACTGAAAGCTTAATTGCTTTTTATGTCCTCATAAATGGCGTGAATGATAAACAATATAGAATTATTTGATGCGCTACTTCTGTGGTAACATGAGTGCATAGAACAATGAAGTCATTTTCTATAATTCCAAAACTAAAGAAGCACCAGCCAAATCGGAATTAATGTCTTAGGATGACTGACAATATGTCTTACAACAAAGGATTGTTACACTGTGCTTGTCTTAATGCTCATATTTGTGTGATCTCCCAGTATGTGTCAGTGCTAGTACACAGATGTAGACAACTTTTGGACTAGAAATGAAAATTTAAGGTTGAACAAACTCAGACAGTTGACATTAATAACATTGCATTTGTCTAAAAAAGCAATATTGTAGTTTCTTCCCTGTTTGCTTGTTGAATAGATTTGTATTCATCTTGCAATGTTCACATAACTTAAAAATAAAATTTTCTGTACATACAATCATTTACTTACAGAAGAGACTTGTTTTTGGCAATGTATGTGTTGTTTCAATAACATCCACGTGACACAATATCACATTATTAAATGTCGAGAATCAGTTAAACAAATCCTATTATGAGATATTGAAGATGTGGATTTATACTCTTTTGTACAGCTGTGTGAGAAACAGTAAATGAGAAAACATGCAGGAATAGATAGTGAAACATAAAGCCAATCAAATCAGAGTCAGTCCACAAACATTTGTGTAATGGAAGCTCAAAAACAATTTGATTTTAAAAAGAATGTTATTTAGATTGTTATGAAGTTATTTAATTTCATTTTGAAATGCTAGTTAAGTTTCAATAAGATTTGTCTTCTTACATGATTCATTTTGAGGTACTGAAAAGTTCAGTTGGGTTTCCTTTCTGTAAACCCTCTTTTTTTTATTGTTAATTGTTTCTTGTCTTTACATGTGAATTAACATCACTCATAAGTCATGAAATTTCATCTGTAATTCTTCATCCTTTGATAATTTTATACAATAATATGGACAAATCGATTCAAAGATGTATGCAATACACCCAGTGAAGTAATATAACGTAGAAACTATTTTTTTTATGTGCAAAGAAGCGAAGAAACACCCTCCCACCACACACACACACACACACACACACACACCACTTCACATACTTCATTTCACTCGTGTAACTGTTGCTTTTTGTCAATCTCATTTCAATAGTTTCTACGTAACTGCCTGCAAAAATTCATGGAACCCATTGTTTGTGTGATTCTCTGTGGATAACACCTTTCATAATTGTTATTGCTTATTTAGGATTTTAAATGAATGTTTTGCAGAACGTTTGTAACTGCAGACCATCACAACTTACCATTATGGGTATAAAAATTTGCACAGTAAGCACATACTAATGTTTCAGTGTTACAGTAGTTCATTCATAATGTGTAGCAGTTTTTACTAACATTTTATGTGACTTTTCAAAAGCATTTAATTGTGCAATTGGCAATATTCTCCCAGAGAAGTGAAATACGCTAATATTCAGAAAAAAACATGTACATTAGTATGTTCTGCAAAAGTGATTAGCATTTTGTCACCTCAGTTCAGACTGTTTTGTTGCCTTGTAGGCAGAGGGTCCACCAATAGGCTCTGATAACTTGTTCCATGGATGATGGCATCAACATATATAAGGTGCTAATGAATTCCTGTGGTATAGCCACCCATGCTGCATTCACCTTGCTCCAAAGTTCATCTGTGGTGGTTGGCAATGGTCACAGCACTGCACCTGTCATTTTACCATATCCCACACATTTTCAATTCACGACATATCTGGTGGGCCAGGGCAAAAGAATGACATCCTGTGACTCCAAGAAGGTACATGTTTGTGCAGCAGCATGTGGACGTGCATTGTGTTGCTGAAAAATTGTGTGTGGGGTGTTGTGCCCAACAGGGTTTGGCTATGGGTTGCAGGATGTCATTTACATTGGTTACAGTGGTCACAGTGCCCCGGACGTGCACCAACTGGGATTTTTTGTTGTATCCAACACCACCCCACACCATAAGAACTTGAGTTAGCATAGTAAGTGTTAAAGCCTGCCTAGTCGTCAAATATAGGGTGTCTAGGAAACCTGCTTTCTCGGATTGCTAGTACACAGATGTAGACAACTTTTGGACTAGAAATGAAAATTTAAGGTTGAACAAACTCAGACAATTGACATTAATAACATTGCATTTGTCTAAAAAAGCAATATTGTAGTTTCTTCCCTGTTTGCTTGTTGAATAGATTTGTATTCATCTTGCAAATTGTTTTAATGAGTTTTATTACAAAAGGAAAAGATTGCAATACTTAATTTTGTCAATTACGCAGATGTGTCGCAAACAAAGGGTGACATGCAAAATAAGCAGTGTTCTTCAGTATAAACAATCCAAAGTCAGCGTTACACAGCAAATACAAGTGAGGTAACTAGTGTTTACATTTCTACCCAATTCGCTGGTCTTGAAGCTACAATGTAACTGGGCCATCACCCATCTGCTACAGCGCTTATGACCTATTCACGTAGGGGCCTCTGCTGTCGCATTGCCATCCTGGAGGGAGGTCCGGTCAGTGTGCGATTGGCTGACATCTCACAGCCAGCTCTTCTCTGTCGTTCCCGACTGACGTGTCAGCACTTGACTTTACACCGTAACATTATGTCATTTGCAAATGCAGTCACTGTAATGCCGCTCACCCTGTTTGCAGTGAACCAAAATGCAGATATCGGTTTCAAACACAGGACCTGGATGCATCTGAAAATGCTGTCTGATGCCACTCGTGTCTCCAGTGACATTCCCCACCCATTGCCACCTAGCAGGTTTCTGCACATTCGTCAAAAACAGATGGAGAAGTGAATGATGTGCACATAACCCATGCTGTAATAAACAGCAACAGACTGTCAACCATGATAGTGTATGAGGTGTTACACTGTTTCACCAGAGCTGAGGATGATGCAGGTCTGTCCTGCAATGCCATCCAGATGAGGTGTCGATCTTCTTGGGGGTGGTCTGTGTGGTGCGACCTGACACCTTGTTGTGGTGTTCTATGGCCTTTCATGAACCATTCCGCACACATCCACTGCACTGCCGAAACACTTTGTCCAATACAAGCAGGTTTCCTGGATGGGTGCATCACATTCTCTCATGCCAATAATCCGCCCTTATTCAAACTCACTAATTTAATTGTATGATTCATGCATACATCAGTGAGGCAGCCTGTACATGTGCTCAAGTCACACTTATCTCTTACCTTCAGTTTCTAGCGAAACAAGAAATACAGGCACATTTCACCAGTAGGTGGTGTTTAACCGTGATATTGATGTTGACCTTGAACCCTTGGGTCGGCATGCTTCAGCTGCTAATCAATTCTGCAGACTATACTAATGTATATGTCCTGTGAATATGAACATCCTATCTCTATTGGTTCACAGTGTAACTAAAACAACACAGTGTAGCATCAAAAAAACGCTAGGAGTGTACACAATGAAACTGCATTTCAGAATGGGGAATAATCATGGTAGGTTTGTTTATTTATTTATTTATTCATCCAGAAATCTTGTTGTGTTATTACACATAGACGTAGGATAAGTTACATTTAACATGCTTTGATACATAAATATACTTATTTTGTAGGTATTCAGTTACATGCATAAGTATAGACATTCTTAAGATATACATTTATATAAATTATATATTTAAAAAAGATGCTGTGACTTACCAAACGGGAAAGTGCTGGTAGATAGACACAATAAAACACACACACACACACAAATATATCAAGCTTTCACAACCCAAGGTTGCTTCTTCAGGAAAGAGGGAAGGAGAGGGAAAGATGAAAGGATGTGGGTTTTAAGGGAGAGGGTAAGGAGTCATTCCAATCCCAGGAGTGGAAAGACTTACCTTAGGGGGAAAAAGGGACAGGTATACACTCGCTCGCTCGCTCGCGCGCGCGCACACACACACACACACACACACACACACACACACACACACACACACACACATATCCATCTGCACTTATACAGACACAGGCAGACATGTAAATTCAAAGAAGTTGGGCAGAGATGTCAGTTGAGACGGAAGTATAGAGGCAAAGATGTTGTTGAATGACAGGTGAGGTACGAGCAGCGGCAACTTGAAATTAATGGAGGTTGAGGCCTGGTGGGTAACGGGAAGAGAGAATATATTGAAGGGCAAGTTCCCATCTCCGGAGTTCCTGATAGGTTGGTGTCAGTGGGAAGTATCCAGATAACCGGGGTAGTGTAACACTGTGCCAAGTGTGCTGGCCATACACCAAGGCATGTTTAGCCACAGGGTGATCCTCATTACCAACAAATACTGTCTGCCTGTGTCCGTTCATGCGAATGGACAGTTTGTTGCTGGTCATTCCCACATAAAAGGCTTCACAGTGTAGGCATGTCAGTTGGTAAATCACATGGGTGCTTTCACACGTGGCTCTGCCTTTGATCGTGTACACCTTCCAGGTTACAGGACTGGAGTAGGTGGTGGTGGGAGGGTTCACGGGACAGGTCTTACACCGGAAGCGGTTACAAAGGTAGGAGCCAGAGGGTAGGGAAGGTGGTTTGGGGATTTCATAGGGATGAACCAAGAGGTTACGAAGGTAAGGTGGACGGTGGAAAGACACTCTTGGTGAAGTGGGGAGGATTTCATGAAGGATGGATCTCATTTCAGAGCAGGATTTGTGGAAGTTGTATCCCTTCTGGAGAGCCACATTCAGAGTCTGATCCAGTCCCGGAAAGTATCCTGTCACAAGTGGGGCACTTTCGGGGTTCTTCTGTGGGAGGTTCTGGGTTTGAGGGGATGACGAAGTGGCTCTGGTTATTTGCTTCTGTACCAGGTTGGGAGGGTAGTTGCGGGATGCGAAAGCTGTTTTCAGGTTGTTGGTGTAATGGTTCAGGGATTCAGGATTGGAGCAGAGTCGTTTGCCACGAAGACCTAAGTTGTAGGGAAGGGACTGTTTGATATGGAATGGGTGGCAGCTGTCATAATGGAGGTACTGTTGCTTGTTGGTGGGTTTGATGTGAACGGATGTGTGAAGCTGGCCATTGGACAGATGGAGGTCAACATCGAGGAAAGTGGCATGGGATTTGGAGTAGGACCAGGTGAATCTGATGGAACCAAAGGATTTGAGGTTGGAGAGGAAACTCTGGAGTTCTTCTTCACTGTGAGTCCAGATCATGAAGATGTCATCAATAAATCTGTACCAAACTTTGGGTTGGCAGGCCTGAGTAACCAAGAAAGCTTCCTCTAAGCGACCCATAAATAGGTTGGCGTACGAGGGGGCCATCCTGGTACCCATGGCTGTTCCCTTTAATTGTAGGTATGTCTGACCTTCAAAAGTGATAAATTATATGCTGTACATAGCGAATCGTAACTTTTTTTGTATGTTACACACAGTCATCAGATAATGATTACAGAGTAACACTATTTAAATTTTATTATCATAAGTGCAGATGAGCCATAACAAGGAACAGTTATATCTGTGAATAGAGTCAAATAAGTCAGTTGAAAGTAATATTTTAACACATGCAGTAAAATACATTACAAAAATTGTTTTAGATTAGTATTCATAAATTCTTCCACTGAATAGAAGCAGTGCTTCTGTAGGATTGACTTTATTTTGGATCTGAATCCTTTCTGGCAAGACCTGACATTTTCAGGTAGCTACTTGTACAGAAGTACTCCACTGTGCCCTTTATGTAGCCGTTGATCAGCTATAAATATGTCATTGGAATGACGAGTATTATGATAGTGAACATTTCCATTTTTTGTAAATATATGGAGATTTTCATGAATAAAACACACTGTTTCATGAATATAGATACAAGGCACTGGCGAAATACTGAGCTCCTTAAAGAGATGTTTAGTGGTGGAAGACAGGGGTACTTGTTTCATTGTCTTAATTATTCGCTTCTGCATAATAAATACATTCTTATGGGAGAAGCCCCAAAAAGGAATGCAGTATGTAATTATTGAGTGTACTAATGCAAAGTAGGCACATCTTAGTGTTTCGATATCACAGATTTTACTTAGAATACTAAAAGCATAGCACAAACTGTTCATTTTACTTAATAATTTATCTTTATGTATGTCCCACTGTAGTGTGTCATCTATCCATACTCCAAGGAATTTTGTGGCTCTTTTTCACTGTATGGGCACATTCTCAATCCTGATATCATCTATCACAAACGATACCTTTTGTGTTGAGTGGAAATTTATATACGCTGTTTTATCTTTATTTAGGAGAAGTTTGTTTTTGTTCAACCAGTACCAGACTACAATTTGTATCAGCAGTTGTGGAGTTGACTTGATGAGGACAGTGATTTGAAAACGGTATATTGGTGTCGTCAGCAAGCATTACCGGTAGACCTTCCTGAATGCTTTGGGGGCAGATCATTGATGAATATTAGAAATAAAAGGGAACCAAGTGTAGAGCCTTGGGGAATACCTTGTCTTACAACTTGCTCCTCTGATTGAGCATTTTCACCAATTTTTGATGTAATCACTACTTTCTGTACTCTGTCTGAGAGATACGACCTAAACCAGTCATTGCAATTTCCCCTAATCCCATAACGTAGTAGTTTCTCCGAAAGTAATTCATGGTTGACAAGATCAAAAGCTTTAGTGAGATCAAGAAACACACCTGTTGTGTGTTTTCCATCATTGAGTGCCTATAGATTTCATTTAAAAATGAGTATAATGCTCCATTTACTGATCTCCCTTTCCTAAACCCAAACTGGTGAGGACTTAATATGCAGTGTACGTGCGCGCTTGTGTGTGTGCTTATGCTTGTGCGTGTGCTCGCTGTCTGATTCTGATATGGGCCTTTTTGGATGAAAGCTTATTTGTGTGACAGTATTTTTGTTGTGCCTATCTGCAACTTGACGTTTCTTCTACATGGTGAGTAACAATCTATCCTTTTCTTAATACTGTCATTATTCCAGTCTGGATTTTCCATTGTTTGAAATGGAAATTTATGTTTCTTAAATTAATAACTGGGTCTCTCTAAATGGATTGTTGCTGAATGTAGATAAGACACTACAAGCTATTCAGTAGTGTGGGAGGCCTGGCGACTGTGCCTGAAACAATTTGAGGATAAATCAGTAAATGAAACACTATTCTGAAGTCACAAGTTGCATATCTTAAATTTCGAAGGTCTGCAAGTACTGCATTGTAGATAAAATTTCTCATCCTGGAGGTGAAACTGTCAAAAAGTAGAATTTCTTTTCCTGTTTTCAGTTACAAATGGCTTCTGGTAACATGTTATGGGGTAACTTGTCAGACTGAGGAAAAAAGTGTTTGTTGCACGAGTGCGTATTTAAGATGAGATGTAGTGCCCACTCTAGAACCTTTTGTAGGCAGCTTTATAAAGAGGTGTACTTACTACCAAAAGCCTCACAATACATTTACTTGGTTATGAACACAGTTTAAAAACAATAACATTCACAAAAATAATACTAGAAGTAACAATTCACACCGTCATGCAGCCTTAATGTGGCACATAAAGGAATGGAGTATTCAACCATAAAAATCTTCAACCACCTACCGAGTGATGTGAACAATGTAATTTACACAAAAATAAACATCAGATGCAGAATAAACTCATATCTGTAATGCCATAGGATCATTTCATTTGATTTGACAACTCATACCACTACTTGAAATAATTTTTGAATATTTGTGTTGTATATTTTCCACTGGGAAAGTGTACCGTAAGTGTGAAACTGGCGCGTTTCCTTTCATAAGCAGAGGCCAGAGGCTGCAATTATGATCCACAAAACATGCAAATAAATAATGTTCAGTAGTTATTTGCATTTTAAATCGTCAACTAATGAAATTCCTAGAAATTTAATGCAAGATATTTGTTGTGTTACTTCTGCTATTGTTTTTACGTACCTAAACTTCAGTCAACCATTTTCTTATCATTAACCAGCATTTAACCCTGTGTAAATAATCTTTCTGCTGGTTATGTTGTTGCAAAGACCCCCCCCCCCCCTCCCCGCTTTAAGTTAGTTTAATTGTCATCTCATACAAAATAGGTATCATGTGAAGAGCTCTGGTTGTGCTGCTGACAAGTGATATGGTAATACAATAAATCATTTTTTTAAGAACTGAGAATAACGGAGGGCCTGCCACACTATAACAAACATTTCTCTGTCATGAAAAGTAACTTTTGTTCTCATGCATAATTCTACTGTAGCTTGCCAGCCAGAAAGTTAAGATTTAGCACAAATATGAATAAATACTGGAAGATGTGTAAGAATTCCAAGATTTTAGGAGAAGCCTATACAAAATTTGCCGTTATATTCTTTACGCAATATTTTAGACATTTCTCTCAGGAGTGGTTGTCAAGCAAGGTTAACAGAAAACTTTGTGATGTTTAGAAAGTAGGAGAGAGGTGCTGGCACATTGAAACTCTGAGGCAAGACCAACAAACAGTTTCAATCTATTAACAGTATGAAAAAGAATCCATTTTTGAAAATATAACGTAATTGGATAGATAAAAAATTTACTCATCAAGTGGCGACAGGAGAAAACACACACAGGATGTTCAAAAATTCCCATTAAAATCTTCTAGTACTTGTAGAGGGAAGTGAGTACATAATATTTTGAATGGGAACCTCTGCCCAGAAATGCATCATTCCCATTCTGCAATGGTTTCAGTTCAGATGTTTATCTCTTCCACTTCTGCTTGAGGAACTGAATCAGGCACGGCATAGTACAATTATTGGGTAACAATTAGAAAGGAAACATAAAGGGACCTCCAGTTTCACTTACGCACAGTTGTTAATAGTAACACATAAACATTATTTTTTTTTACATTATTCCAAAACAAAACAGAACCCAACATACCATACGTACAGAACAGTAATCATGCATTACAACAGTGGCTTGATGCGGCAACCATTGTTGTTACAGATATTGTACCTATGAAGTACGTTATGGTGCACACACTATCCCACCTGGTCTCTATTCAGTTTCTAGTGCTCTGGCCAGAACTTATGCCAGCAGATATTCCCATCTCTACAGGCGTCTTGTACATTATTCTTTGCATTCAACCCCACAAGTAGTTGTCCATATGAGTTAAATCCAACAATTGCAGCTGTCATGCAGTTCAACGATCTCAGCCTATCCAGTTTTGACCATATATTCTGTTGATATGTCTCTGAGCCAAACATTAAAAGTGAGGTGGTGTACCATCTTGTTGAAACTGCATTTCCTGATGGACATTCCGTGGCACAACATCCAAGTACAGTCCAATACATTTTGTGGGAAGATAAAGTATGCAGGGCCAGTTAGCTGGAGTGGCAGGAGATATTGTCCAATTACATGACCTGCCCACACATTAACACACAACCAGTGCTGATATCCCATTAATGCATGGCACAAGCGTTTTTGTCTTTACAGACATTGCTGTTTTGTGAATTCAGAACACAGTCCCTACTGAAATTATAGTCATCTGTGAACAGAACTTGACTTGAAAACACGTGTCAGTGCAACAAGGTAGATCATAAGTGACATCAGATGACTCTGTGACATAGTACAAGTCATTCTGTCTACCCAGTTGCATACCAGGACAAGCAACTCTTAAGACTTTCCTCTACCCCTCAGCAGGCGTGGACATGTTACACATCTGAATTGGAATCGTCATAGAATGGAAACTACATTTTTGGACACCGGTCCCTATTCAAAATATTATGTACTCACTCCCCTCTACAAGTCATAGCAGTATGAAAAGGATAGATTGCTACTCACCATATACAGGAACTCTTGTCACAGACAGGCACATTGAAAAAACTGATAAACTTTCAGCTTGCAGACAAAATGGTCTTCCTTCACAGCCGAATGGCCATAGACAATAACCAATATGTGAGTGTCATGTTTGTGTGACTGTTTTCTGCTTCTGAAAAAGGACCTTTTTGGCCAAAAGCTAGAGGTATCTGTCTGCAACTCAATGACTCCACTATGGTGTATAGCAATCCATGTTGTTGTACCATCCTGGACTTTCCATTGATTAGTTTTAAATCATCACGTAGATTCAAAAGAGTGTACGCTGCAAATTGAGAAGTATTTATTTTGGAAATATTCATATTGCACAGGTTTGCCAAGGGAATATTTTATTTTCTTAAGTTCTGTTGTCCCAGATAATGTCGTCATGGGACAACAAGAATAAAAGTTAGGAACTTTGTCTTCAAATCAACGCAATGAAATGTTTCAAAGTGCAAAAATATGAGAGGCTGGGAGCTTTATTAGTTTATCTGAAAGGACTGTTTTAGTTTCTTATCCATTTGTACACATCTGTCATTCATGGTGTCAAGTTGCTTTTTGTCTGAAATTGCATAGTATGAATCTTAATGAGATCAAGACTTAGACTATAAGCTTTGGACATGACTGTAGATCCATACTTGAATAATTTAGTCTGTCTCTGGTACTGTTAGAGTATGGGCTCTCATTGTAGTTTGCCAAGTACAATATTATGGGAGACACATTCAGAGGCTTTGCCACGGTTGGAGGAAATGCTTCCAAGACTACATTGTGAACTCACATGTACTGATGGTTTAGAAGTCTTGAATGTTCATGTAACATGGTTCTAACTTTACTGTTGCAAATCACAGCTTGTCTGTGGCAGTTCTTTCCATGCTGGACATATCAGTTAAAATTTCTCTTTTGTTACTGTTATGTAGTGTTGGGACACCAAAACTGATCAGTGGTTTTGAAGCAGTGTGTTGCACAAAATTCCACAAGAAAATAATTAATATTCTTCATGTTTATTTCCGTTTATAGTGAAACTGATTATTTTAAAACTCGTTTATTTCACAGTATAAATATTCAGCTAGAGATTCTTATTCAGTAAAATTGATAAATGTGAGATCCCTAAACCTGCTTATGCTGTTTACAAGTCAGTACATGAGAATTATTTATCAAAGACATATACATATGTAGTTTCAGATGGTGCTGCTTGTGTCCGAGTATTTGGTTACTGAAAATTATTTTCTGAAGATTATTTGTACATTTTGTCAAAATATTTGATTAATGATGATTTTTTAAAGACATTTTACTGCCAATTCTTCAGTTTCAGCTGGCTCTAGTACTGAATCAATAGCATACTTAAGTAGAAGTAAAAGATTTTTAATAATAACAGAAATAAAATTGTTCTTGGATCTCCAAAGAATTATTGGTGGAGCACATTTGAACAAAGTTTTGCAATTATCACAGGCTTGTGTTAAGTAGGCAGAAACATTGTCAGTGAACCAAAGCATAACACTGAATTGTACCAAGGTATGCACATTTCATTTTACCAAGGGTTAGTATCAGAGTTCAGTAATGCTCAGTATGAAGTCCTCATTAGAATATCAATTGTCAGTTACTCAATACGTTTGATGCAGTTTCTGACAAGAGTCAGTACCAAAGTCCTGTTGTAGATCTGGTCATCATGCAGACCTGCTATAGTCAATTAAATTGCTGCTGCAACTGAAGCTGTGCTTTTTATTATTGTTACCAACATATAGTTGTAAATCCACCTTCGTTCTGAACATGGAGATAATGATTGCCCAGTCACCTTGAAAAATAAAATAAAAACTCTGACCACTTCTGCTTCAGCAGACAGTTAGTAATGTATTTTATCCAAATCTCATGGAGAATACTTATTCATCATGACTGCCTAAAAACTCTTCTCATTCCACAAAAGACAGTTTGTCCCACAAGATAACAGTCACTGTGTATTGGATGTTGAACTTGTTTTATGAACAATTCTGTGTTGTCCTTCCAGATGCAATGAAGAAGCTATATGATACACAGTCAGTCTTGAGTTCGTTCTGGTAGACATTTTTGCTTTTTGTATCCAGATTTTGAAACAGAGATCCTTACTAACCTCCAACAGAGAATATCACAGGAAGCTGAGATCATAATTAACAACACACATTGGGCAATAACTTAGCTGCAGTGCTGAACTGAATAATGTGGTCCATTTTTAAACACACATATTAAGTAACAAGAAACACCACTGCACAAGTCCTCGAAGAAGTCAGATACCTTATAAAGAGGAAATGAGTTGGAGTGCTAGTTGATGAAATATTTAACATTGTAACAGCTGCTTGGTGCACTTGTTAGATAAAAGTTGTGTATAAATGTGGTGTACATGGGCACCTCATTAGCTATCAGGTTAATTCCTCAGATAATCAATTCTCCACAGAAACTAGGCAGTCATTATGTCTGGAAAAACAGAAAGTAATCGCACATCATCTGTGGGAACATGATGTTTGTGGATCATCGGAAGTCGCCCTGCCAATCCTTCAGTCAATCTAATTTGTGTGTAACACTAGTGTCCCTGGAGGAATAGTCAATATTCAGAGATACGACAGGAACTATCATTCAAAATGAAAAAGGGTAGTAAACATCAGTTCTAACATGGATATCTTGAGAGCTGTGAACACATGTTCATCTTCACTACAGTGAAACACATTTATTCTAAAGAACAAATGGTCACAGCTCTTAAGGTGTGAATTGTAGAGCCCATTTTTATCAGTTGTGTTCTTTTTTCTTCCCCCATACTACCTCCTTCCAAAATATGTAAGGCAAAGAGCTTTCATTAGCAGAGATTTGTTTCAGAGTATTGAAGATGAAGTAGTGCTCATAACTCTTAATCTGTGCATTGCAGAGTCCATGTTTACTAGACTTTTTTTGCTTCAAATGATTGTTCCTATCATATCACTGAATACTAACCATTCCTCCTGCGTCACAACCAAACTTCTGCACTTCAAAACTACATTGCATATAAATTGTAAGACTTCGTCTTTAACAGACAAAAATGTTATTTATTCCTGTCAGCACTTCAACCAGCACCCCTGCTGCTGCTGCTGCTTTTCTTCTTTCATAAATATCATTGTTCCTCAAGCTGCTAAGTATGTTTAATAATTTTAATATCCCAGAGGGAGGAAAAAGTTATCTTTATCTATCTTTGTTGATTGTAATAATTCTATTACTCAATGTTTCCATTTTATGAAATTTACTAATGTTACAGCTGCTATGGTCTGTGCCTAAGAACACTCTCCCTTTTCTTGCTTCTTAACTGAGAGGTATGAGCAGTGATAATAGTAATATAGGTTTAACCATTTTTAAAAGTACAGAATATTCACACAACTCAATCATGTACACAGACTGAGAATACCTTTTCAGAGATTCTTCTTTGCTTCATCACAATTCTGCCGTATGGAGACTCTTTTTTTCCCTTCTAGCCATGGGTGATGTGGCCAAAATCTCCACACTCCCATTGCTCACTCTGAAGGCCTCATCCACGCAACTAATAGTGCTTGGGAAAATATTCTGTTACTATTAATTTTGGGATGGCATTCCACAGTATTGTTATACAGCAAAGATGAAATATATTTACAGTCTCTCAGAAGTGTGTAAATATTCGGCAAGTTTTTGGAATATATAATGTGGCACGTAAGTGGTGCTTTATAGCACAGGTAAAATAACTTAATGATTGAGAGAGCGGCAGTGACGAGAGGCAGTACTGCTGGCTAGTACACATCATGCGATCAACAGTGTGCGCGCAAACCAAATGGGGGTGAGGGCTTTAGTTTTGTGGCCCCAGGTGCAGCAGTTGTGGTCACTGATGTTTACAGCAGTATCATAAATAGTTAGCTATCTAGTTATATCATTAGAATTTGTGTTTGAAATAAGTTTTACTATCCTTTAAATTTTTTATCTTACTAGGTTGGTGGTCAGAGCTTTTTATAGCTGAATACCTCACTTCTTTCTGTGCCACACTAAGGTGGAGTGATGGATAGTTTAAAGCATTTCTCCTTCTAGTGTTATATTTATGTTTACATATTACAATTGTTTGTTGATAATGAACTCCACAAGGAAGTAAATGTACAGTAAAGCTGTTGTCAGCACACCCAAGTGTTTGAAAAGATGGCTGCAAGAGGATTCAGCATGGGCAATAAATAAAGGAAAAACATAAGGCTTTCCCCAATTACAAAGATTTATTTCCAAGAAACTACACTAACTACTGTTATGCAGCTTGTTGGAAATGGTAGCTTAACTCATAAAGTTTTTTTTTTTTTTCCATGCACTTTCACATGTGCTCCATTTAACATCTAGATGATACTATCATTACAGCAACAGTTTGTATAGACATGCTGGAACTTTTGTTGCATCTTATTTACAGACTTTTTAATGGTGGGTAGTGTTTAAACAGGATGGTACACTACCACGTTGTTTAATTTTGCAACCACTGCTTTCATTTCACAAAACTTGCTTTGACTTTTCTTTACACTGCGTCAGTTTTTCTGACAGTCAATTAATTTTTTTATTTTTTCACATTTATCCTGCATCCATTTCACTGTGGCTTCCCTGCACTTTCTGTTTATTTCATTCCTAAGTGATTTATGCTACTGTATTCCTGTCTTGCCCTGAATATTTCTTTACTTCCTTCTTTCCATCCAAAAAACCTGTATAGGTTAAGCTGCAGTTGGCAACAAATCACATAGCTGTGTTCAATATCAGTAGTTCCATATCAATACATTTTTGTAATCAGGGAAAGACTGTTTGCTCACCTTTTATTATTGTGATTACCTGCTACTTTGCATCAAACACTGGTTTTCTTCAGTGATGAATCACACCAGAATATGATAACCATAGAATATTAGTGTATGAAAGGAAAACTAAATCAATGTTCTGAAATTTGTTTCTCCAAATTCTTCTCTTATCTGCAACACAAAAGTTACAGAGATTAGATATGTAAGAGGTTCTGTAACAGGCCTTCCAGTTTAGGCTCTGATCAATATAAACAAAACACCTAATAATTTTATAATAGTCTGTTTGCCTTCATGCAATATTTCTAATGATATGTCCAGGCCTTATGCAGTACAGAACTGCATGTATTGTATTGTACCCAAATTCATTGACAGTCTATTTGAAGGGAACCAGTAACTAATCTTCAAGAAAATTAACTAATATTTTCAAGTGTTGAAGTTATTACATTAGGCTTCATTATAATACTTACATTATCAGTAAAGAAAACTATTTCTGTTTCTCAGATATTTGACAGATCAGATTTATATTAAAAACAAATGGAACCAATGTCAATTCCTATGGTACACTTGTAGCGATTGTTCCCTGTTCAGAAGATGCTGTGTCATTGTATACATTGTCTGAGTTTCTTAATGCAACACTAAGTCTTTTCAAAGGGGATCAAAACCAGTTTCCACGAAGAACTCTTAATCCTTAAGTGGTGCTTTCGTTTTGGGCATATGTCGTCCCGCTGTATGGTGGACCCTCTGCGTGGTGACTGTGGCCACCCAATTCATGAGGGAAGCTCCTGTGTTCCACCACCTGTGTGTGTCAGTTGTGCTGACCGCCACTCCCCTCGCTTCCTGGATTGCCCGGCTTACAAGAGAGAAAAGAAGATCCACGAATACAAGTCCCTGGATTGCCTATCTTATGCTGAGGGTCGCCAAAAGTATGAGAGACTCCATCCATTGTCACTATCTTCAACTTTTGCCTCTATTACTTCATTTCCTCCTCCTACCTCTTACTTACCCCAGCCCTATCCCCCTCTCCACTCCCCCTCCCCTGCAGTTCTCATGACCTCTCATGTGGGAGCCACTCCTCCTCCCTGCTCGAAAAAGTGCCCCCCTTCTCCAACACCTACTGGTGATTGGGCACCCTCCCGGGACCTCTCTCCCCAGCGTCTCTCAGGCGAGAAGACTCTTACCACCACTTGGCAACGAGATGCACCATCAGTGCACCCCTAGGTTGTCTGCTCTCTTTCGGTTCCAGATCTTGCAGAAGCCTGTACTCCCCCTGTGCCCTGCCTTCCTCCACCTCTGAAAGAGAAGAAGAAGAAACATAAGTCCCAAGACAAGCCCACTGCCCCCTGTGCCTCCGGAGGTGCCATCTCTCCCCTCGCAACCTGCATCTGACATCTGTCTATGGATGTCACCCCATCCTTGTTGGAGACTATTGACCTAGTGACATGACCTCCTCTTGGCTTCTTTTTTTATGTCTAACCTGGACTCTCACCACACAATCATCCAGTGGAATTGCAACGGATACTATCGTCACGTCCGTAAATGCAGTGACTTGTCTCCTCCTATTCTGCACTCTGTCTTGTTCAG
The DNA here is from genome assembly GCF_023898315.1 of Schistocerca nitens. Lineage (NCBI taxonomy): Eukaryota > Metazoa > Arthropoda > Insecta > Orthoptera > Acrididae > Schistocerca > Schistocerca nitens. The sequence goes on along the minus strand of NC_064614.1, from coordinate 497,800,492 downwards.
GAAATGCATTTCCGTAATGAGGAGTCTCCAACATTTCGTGGTAATCAGGCAGTCTTTCAGAACTATGCTGGCCCCAGGGTAGCATCTGGTGGGGTGTGCACTTTGGTTCACTCTGATGTCATTAGTGACTGGATCCCCCTATGGACTAACTTGGAAGCCATAGTGGTTCAAGTGCAAACGACTCTGGCAATCACCATTTGCTATGCCTACCTTCCTCCAGGAAGGCCACTTCCTTACATTGTACTGTCTACCTTAATCCAGTAGCTCGTGCCCCTGTTTCTCCTCTTTGGGAACTTCAGTGCCCATCACCCACTGTGGGGGAGCGTCATTTCAATGGGTAGGGCTATCCTAATTGACTAACTTATCATGGACCTCAATTTGTGTCTCCTCAATCGTTGTTCCCCTACCCACTTCAGGGCCACTCATGGCATCTTCTCTGCTGTCAATCACACGATTACCTCCTCTGCCCTCGTAGCTTCCCTACATTGGTCATCCCATGATGACTTTTGTGACAGTAACCACTTTCTGGTAATTTTATCATTCCCCTGCTGCTGCCAGGCAGACAGGCTCCCACGTTGGACATTCTGCAGGGCCAATTGGCATTTATATACATCTGCTTTGCACTTCGACACCTTCCCCTCGAATTCCATTCATGTAATCCTGCAAGTCATCTCTGCCACTATTCTTGATGCTGCTGGCACTGCTGTCCCCCTATCAACAGGTCCCCCTTGTCGTCAACCAGTATCGTGGTAGGCCAAGGACATCGCAGTTGCTGTCCAGAACTGCCGACAGGTGCTGCAGCGGTTTAAGCGACACCCTTCACAGACCAACCCCTTCGCTTTTAAGCATCTCCATGCTAAGATCGTTATCTTATTAAGTGGAGTAAAAAGGAATGCTGGGAGCACTACGTTTCCTCCCTGGGGTTGTATGTCTCTTCATCGCAGGTTTGGTCCAAGCTCTGTAGCCTTCCGGGCTGCCAGCGACAGTCAACTGTCCAGGTTCTTAACCTCTAAGGTGCTCTGTGCACTGATCCATTGGTCCTCGCAGAGCACCTCATGACACACTTTGCGACGGCATCAGCGTCCTCTTCCTACCCTATTACCTTTCTCCAGCAGAAATGCAGAGTTGAACAGACCCCCTTCTGTTTCATACCGCACCAAACTGAGCTCTATAATGAATCTTTCAATGAATGGGAATTATGCGGCCCCAAGCCTGGATTCCATCCACAACCAGATGATGCAACATTTGGACATTCCCCAGAGATAACATCTCCTCAGGGTCTTCAACCGCATTTGGCTCACGGGTGATTTTTCATCGCAATGGTGAGACAGTATAGTTATCCGCATCCTTAAGCACAGGAAGAACCCAACATCTCTAGACAGCTACTGCCCAATTAGCCCGACAAATGTAAACTGCTTGAAAGGATGGTCAGCTTCAGATTATGTTGGGTACTCGAATCTCGGGGCGTTTCGTTGCCGTATCAGTGTGACTTCCGGGCAGGACGATCTCTAACTGACCATCTACTTCGATTGGAATCAGCCACCCGACAGGTTTTACTCAACCCCGTCACCTTGTTGCTGTCTTCTTTGACCCACATAAGGCATACAACATGGCTTGGCGCCATCATGTTTTACTTATCCTCCATGACTGGGGCTTCCGTGGTCCCCTTTCCGATTTTTATCCATGTTTTTATCTCACCAGTTCTTCTGGGTTTGAGTTGGCACTTCACTCAGCATCCGTCAGATTCAGGAGAAGTATCCCACAGGGTTCTGCGCTAAATGTCACACTCTTCCTCATTGCCATCAATGGGCTTGTGACATCTGTTGAGCCTCTGGTTACCCTGGCGTTGTACGTCGATTTTTGCATCTGGTGCAGCTCCCACTCGGTAGCATTTGCTAAGCGCCAGCTCCAAGGTACCATCCGACGGGCCTCTGCTTGGGCCACCTGCCATGGCTTCCAGTTTTGTCCCTCCAAAATGCGGGTTATGCATTTTTGTCATCTATCCAAAGTACACTGCGATCCAGAACTTTATTTAGACAAACAGCTTCTTGATGTTGTAGCACAGCACTGTTTCTTGGGCCTTATTTTTGATAACAGCTAACATGGCTGCCCCCACTTTTGCCACCTAAAGACTACATGTATGCAGAAGCTTAATGCTCTCCGCTTCCTGGCCCATACATCTTGGGGTGCAGACCATTCCACTCTTCTCCATCGTTACCATGCTATGGTCTTGTCCAGACTAGATTGTGGTAGTCAGGTTTATGGCTCAGCAGCTCCTTCCACTTTGAAACTGCTTGACTCTGTTCACCATCGTGGGGTGCGTCTGGCTATTGGTGCCTTTTGCACTAGTCCTGTTGATAGTCTCCCCACAGAAGCGGGGATTCCCCTTCACACGTACTAAGGAGCCAACTCCTGGTTTCTTATGCAATCACCATTTGCCAATTCCCTGACCATCCCATGCACCCTGTGCTCTTTGCCAATGAGGGATCTCTTCCTCCTGACACCCGCCCACGGCTGGAATTGATGGTGCCTAGACCATGGGTTAGGACCGATGTATTCCAGGGACCTAAGATCTCTGTCACTCTTATGGTTTTCCTGTGTCTTGTATGTGGCATCCATGCAGAGTTCCAAGGTGCCACCCTCTTTTACACTGATGGTACTAAGACAATCGATAAGACAGGATACGCTTTTACGTTTCCTACTGGCTTCGTACAGTATTTATTGCCAGGATCATATAGTGTGTTCACAGTGGAGCTTCTAGCCATTCACAGAGCCTCCTTTTTGTTTCTCAGGCCTCCCTCCACAGTGTTTTACTTTGTACAGACTCAATGAGCAGCCTGCAGGCTATCAACCGATGCTACTTTCATTAACCTTTTGTCTCTGCTATCCATGACCTTCTCTCTGCCCTTGGCTGTGTTGCCTGTTCCGTTGTTTTTCTCTGGGTCCCGAGTCATGTTGGCATCCAAGGGAATGGCTGCCTGTTTGGCTAGAGAATCAGATACTTACTGTCCATTTCCTTTCATGATTCCAGCTGTGGATATGCAGCTCTACATCAAATATCTCTTTGCCCAAAAATGGAATGACATCTGGTGTGCTACTCCTCACAGTAATAAACTCTGTACAATCTAGGAGTCTACAGCAGTTTGGTGCTCTTACTTCTGCTCCTGTTGGAAGGAGTCCACCATTTTACGCCATCTACACATTGGTCATGCCAGGATCACCCATTGATTCCTCCTATGTAACGACCCACCCCCACAATGTAATTGTGGAGCCAGACTGATGGTATCCCACATATTGGTGGAATGTCCCCTTCTTTTGGTGTGATAGATTACTTAATTTTGACACATTGTGTTATGGCCAATGAAAAGAAAACAGCCAATTTATTATTAAACTGTGATGTAAGACTGTTAGGTGTGAAATAATTAATTTTTGAACTGAATTATTTATTTAAAACTGCTTGATAAAGACTACATAGAGAAGGTTAGCATAAGAGAAGTAGTAGGTATGGAGGACTGCATCAAACCAGTTAGGAAACTGATGAAAATTAACAAAGGAAAAAGAAAATATTTATATGGACTGGAAATCATTTTCATGAAAACCACCCTTAGAAATTCATGTAGCTTTCACTTTATTTACATAAAAATATGTTTTAGAGAGACAACAGACCACACACATCCCTCAACATTGAAATTTGTGCCTTGTACAGCCTGCCCTACTCAAGGGTTTGCATTTACTTACAAAATAGTGAGCTTGTGATAATTGGGTAAGATTTGCAGTTGGCTGGCAGCAGGCTCATATCACACAATTCAATAATATACCAATCACATAGTTATTAAGAAATACAGTTCAGTCCAAATATCAAAGGTTTAAGTCAGTACTTTGAGCTTGACAGACCAAGTACAGCAAATCCATCTGATTTTTTGGAAATAGTTACACTTGGATTGTGCGCAAAAGCAATCCGTGCAGATACAAAAAGTGGTTAGCTCCTAATTTTCACCAAGACTTGTGAAATTCAGCAGTGTCCACAATTACAGGATAACAAAAGCCACTCCTCAAAATGTCTCAACTGCTCAGAATTTTCCTTTCCTTGATGTTGATGATACATGTTTGTACCTCATGAGAGGAGCAAAATAGTTAGGATATCATTCTATTTCAAAGGCTCTATGTTTTCCAAATGCAACTGGCAGCTACAGTACAGGTATGAGCATTTTTACCAGTTGTAGTTGAAGATTTAAGGTTTAGCTTATCAATTCCTGCACAATGCAATTTGTCAGCTGTGGATTCTTTAAGGTGCCCAGAAGCCATTGGAGGTAAGTATGGTTTCTTAGTGCACAGACTTGATCAAAATGCTGGAATGCTTGTGAGTGTCCCCCACTTTCTTTCTCCCCCCCCCCCCCCCCCCCAAGACTAGCGAAGGTAAGATGAGAGTCTAGCCGGTGCTGAGATGTATTGACAGAAATAAGTAATAGGTCTCATTTCAGTTGTATTTCTTTGAGGCCAACGTAGGCAACTGCATTTTTTACCACAATTTGCAGTGATTTAGAAGTGATAAATGTGGCTTCTGATGTAGCCTCAGAAGTTTAAAATCTTGTCAGGATAGTTGTAAACAAACTGGATCAGATAAGAAAAATTTAAAAAATGAGAATGACCTTTACTGGGACTGCCAAGAAATAATTTCTTCTTTATTGATGTTCCTGTAGACATTACAACCTGGTGTGAAGCACACCTAGGGAGATTTCTTTTAATGAGCGCGATGAATATTCTGATGTCACTGAGAAACTAAATGTTGTTAGTGAGAAATTTGTCCCAAAACTCTTGCAATGGATAGTAGTTAACTGGAAATTTGCTGTGGAAAGGATGGAAAAAGCAGAATTCAAAACAGTTGAACCCTTGAAACAAAACAAATGAAAGATATTCATAGCAAACATAGGATGCTTTTCAAGAAGGAAGAACCAATAAAACTGCTTTACAAGCAATCAGTGAATATAATGCTTGATTTTGGAGAACTAAATCTGAGACAGGGGGAACCATAGTTGAGTTTCTAAAGCAACTATGTGGAAGCCACTTTCACTGAAGCTGAAGCACATGAAATACTAAACATTAACATACTGTGCTACTTCACACCAATTTGTCATGTATTTTACATAAATCAGGCTGTTACAGCTCTAGTGCTCGTGCACAGTCTTCTGGACATCTGAGAGCTGGAGTGAGCAAACCACCCATGCACAGGCATCCAGGCCATAGCCCATGTAACTGTCTATCTCAGCTGAGTGCCCACAGGCGAGGTTGGTAAATGGCTTATGTACATGATAGAACAATGCACAAACACTGTGTAGTATTAAAATGTGATGGGCAGACTATACTAGCTGTACCCAAATACAAGCAAGTTGACAGGTACTTGGGGTACTCTGCACCCCTTGGGGCAGTGCTTTTAACAGGCTGGCATTAGTTTTCCTCATGCAGAAACATTCTTCAAAGACAACAGTATAGCCTACAAGAAGAATTGTATGGAGAGCTTCAAATGGTCCATGAGACATTGTGCCTCAGGGATGTAAGGTTAGGGTTTTTGCACTCTTATTAGTGAAGCTTGCTGTAGTAACATCAATCCATAAAACTGGAGATAAGTATGCCACCTGTAATTAGTTACCAGTATCTCTTTCAATCCTTTCAAATCTGTTTGAGAAAGTCATCTACTGACGCATTTAACTGAGCTGAATTTCGTAACTGCCTCCCAGCCTGGCTTTTATAAAGGGTTCTCCACAGAGAAAGCGATATAAGATTTCTCAAATGAAGTACTAGCACAGCTAAACAAGAAAAAGTACCATGTAGTATATTCTGTGTCATTTCCAAAGGCTTTAATTGTGTGGAATACAAAATTCTACTTGCAAACTAAAGTGTTATGACATATTTCTTGCATGGGTCGAGCCTTACTTTCATAACAGAAAGCAGAGGACCTCATTAACAGACTGCATCACAGGCATGAACCTAACTTCAGAATGAGAGATTATAATGTGCCATGCCACAAAGGTCAGTACTCTTCTTTTTAATCTTCATAAATGATCTTCCAATGATATTAAAGACCAGTTCAAAAACTAATATTTTCTGATGAAACAACACAGCTCAACCTCAGCAGACGCAGATCAGGTGACAGCTGAACAGGCCTACAAGAGATTCATAGCAAACAGCTTAAGCCTTTTTTTTTATTTCATTATCCATTTGAAGACAAATATTGTATAGATATTGTCCAAATGTATATAGAGATTTTATTTGAAATTATTACAAGTAAAATAGAACATAAAAATATATACATAAAAGAAAACATCAAGATCACACACAGTGATCCGTGCATAGCAATAAATATTTACATACATAATGCTTCTGTTTTTATGAATTCATAGTCTGATGAAATTTAAACTCTGACATTAGCCGCAACTGGGCATCAAAATAAATTCAATGGTGACAAGTGAAAATTTGTGCCCGACAGCTTTACATGAGTGGTTGCCTTAACCACCTCAACTATCTGAGCACATTTCCCAACCAACCCAAATTCCCAACTTGTCGCACAGTATATATGTAGTGTCCTCCGACCATTCATTACCTTTATTGCTTGCCGCCTCACTCTGATTCCCACAAGAGGTTGGACAAAGAGTGCATTTGCACTGAATGATAATTAAAATTCATAGTCTGCTCTGCATCAGACTTTTGTCTCCTTCCACCCCTCCCCCTCCCTCCAGCCAGCAAATCCATTTATACACAATTGTGATTCAGTAAAAGTTTTACATAGGACATCAGCTGCCCATTAGATATGTAAACATGATCAAACTATTGAGAGGCAACAGATAGTTTTTTTCAGTTTTGGCTTAATATAAATATATCGGAAAAAATGTTACTGGCCCACATAGTCACTTATCGAGTAAAAACACGGTGTAGAAGTTTTACTGCATGGTCATTTAAATTTAAGTTTTCATCTATGTGAAATCCCGGAAGTTTTGTAAATGTTACTTTGTCTGTGGCTTTGTCACCAAACACCAAATGTATACTGACATTTTGACTTTTTTTCTTATATGGCATGTAATTTGTTTTATTTAAATTTAATGTCAATGTGTGTGCACTGAACCAAAAGTGGACATACCTGAGGACCTGATGAGCAGTTGTATGCAGCAATTGCTTTGCCACTCATATTACACTAGTATCATCTGTGAATAGTATGACATTTGGCTGCACTATCTAAGGTATGCATGTCATTTATGTAAATAAGAAATAGTATGTAACCTAGAATACTGATTTGTAATAAGTACTACACCCACTTCTTTTGCATCTGATACAGTATTTATTTTGTGATTAAGTAATCTGACATCAGTCCTATAATCTGTTTTCATTTTCATAGGTGTGGTTCAAACCATATTTTGCCTGTCCCTTGACTACTAAGTGCTCCAATTTTTCTAAAAGAATGCCATAATTAATAGTATAAAATGCTTTGGAGAGACCTTAATTAACACCTACTATGCTGTTGGTTTGTTCTATATTTCTAATTATGGCTTCAATTTTTTTTTTTTTTTTTTTTTTTTTTTTTTTTTTTTTTTTTTTTTTTTTTTACATGCCTGAAATACATGTTGCTTGTGGTATACTAACTTGAGATTACCTAGATATTTGTTGATTAAGTGCTTCATCGATTTTTCCATTATTTTGGAGAAGAAAGAATGATGTGGTCAATAATTTTCTACCTTGTACTTGTCACTATTTTTAAATAATGGTTTAACTTTTGAGACTTTCAACCTTGTGAGAAACTACTCTTCACTATTTGATAAGTTGGCTATGTATGTCAAGGACCTAGTGATTTGCAGAGCAGTCTTGATTATAACAGGTAGTGGCATGTAATAAAGTCCCACTTTTTGATCAGGCACAGTTAGCAGATGTGTGAGAACCAAGGCAGTCTGGGATGTGCAGCCAGTGATGATGGATGGGTTGCGGTCCCAATGTCAGGCAGCTTATGCTAATGAGAAGAAAATTCCATGTGATTAAGATTTTAATAGTTCAGTGAGTGGAGGAAGCAATTATATAAATGTGGAAGAAGTTTCTTCAAATTATTTGCAAGGAATTGGAAGTTATCTACAGAAGTGAAATGTTGGATACTACATGTGTTTCCATCATTAATGCCACATGGGTGTTTCAACATTAATGAAATGACCATTGATATTATCAGATCTGGGAAGATTGTGTATAATGATTCAGGCAGTCAGTTAATCTCCCAGAAAGTAATTTTCAAGTTAACTTTTACATCGTGAAATGATGGAGGGAAAGTTGTGAAATTGCACATGAGACTGCTTAAGGAACATTTACCTGTATTGAGAGTTAATAAACTTTGTTTCCATAGAGAACTATTATTATTTCAAGAAAATCATTAAGTACAGATCCATATAATCTTAGGGAGCAATGTGTAAGTTGTTTATGGCACATGGTCTAATACAATAACCACCTACAAATTAATTGTCAACCCTGTTTGTCCAGTAACCTAGAAACTTTTTAAATAAATAAGGGGACAGTTACAATGTTCATTTGTTGAATTTATCCTTATGCTTTAAGCAGTTTTGAACATACAGATTTTTCTTGATTTTTGAATTTCAAGTTTAAGCTGTTGCATTTATGAAATAAGTGTTTATACAAATAGGCAAATTTTCTCCTGTAATACTGTCATGAAACTCTCACATGCAGTGTAATTTAGTGGGTACTGTTGCTGTCTGGTTTATTGTTTATTGATTATTTACAACATGCTCTATTACACACTATTTGTAATACTACATGTATGAATTTATGTAGTGTGTAGTGTAGTGTAGTAAGATGACGACGATGATGAGAGAAGAAAATAGAGGATGAAACCCGGTGCTGGCACATAGCCTACTCCTCGTAAATAGTACCAAGGGGGGCGCCAAGCTTAATGTCCCCATCCAACAGACAAACTGTCACATGGCCTCACTTCATGAGACACTGTAGAGAGTTTTAGTATTTAAACCAGAATGTTGATGCAGTCTGGTGATCAGGAACCTTACATCACCACCTCCACTCCCCTTGCCAGCTAAATTCTGGCAGTGACAATTTTTCCCCCACCAGTATTTGAACCAGCCTACCCCCTGGTTGAGCACTACTGCACAAGCACACATTAGTGACCTCTACCACAGAGATGGGTTGTTGCTGTCTGGTGTGCTGTGAGTCGCCAATTCAAACACAAACAACAGTAGTTGTTTGTTATTAAGTATTCATCATTTCTGGAAGGTTCTTGAAATATCCAATATTTGTAATGTTTGTATAATCTGGAATATTCAGTTCCCTGGAATGTTTGCAGATTGTATAAATAGCTGCACTCTCTGTCCAGGAAGTCAGTTCTGGCTGTAAGTCGGTTTCAGTATTAAACATGCTCTCAGTTCTAAGTATTGTACTTCATTGATGGTGCTGCATTTGGATTTGAACTTGATTGTGGTTTCGGTGTGACATTGTTTGGTGGAGAACCTGGGTACTTCTGTACCATGGAATATCTCTCATAAGAACTACTGCAGGAGGACACCAAATTTTCCTGGACCATGACACAAGAAAGATCCTTCCTCGCCCTTAAAGAGGTGGTAGCATCTTCTTCAGTACGAGGACTGCACGATGAGAATGCCAAGACAAACTCCACACTGACATTAGAGGTTTAGGGATAGGGGCAGTTCTAGAACAAATTCAGGAATATGATGAAAAGGTGATAGCTTACGCTTTCATAGTACTCTCCAAATCTACATCTATCCCTGCACTCTGCAAACCACCATGAAGTGAATGGCAGAGAGTATGTCCCATTGTACCACTTATTAGAGAGTCTTTCTGCTCATTCACATATGGAGAACAGGAAGAGTGATTGTTTGAATGCTTCTGTACATACTGTAATAATTCTAATCATGTCCTCACCATTCCTATGTGAGTGATACATAGGGGATTGTAGTATATTACTAAAATCATCACTAAAGCTGGTTCTTGAAACTTTGTTAGTAGACTTTCTTGGGATGGTTTACATCTATCTTCAAAAGTATGCCAGTTCAGTTTCTTCAACTCCCCCATGGGTCAAAACAACTTGTGACAATTTGTGCTGTCCTCCTCTGGATACATTCAATACCCCCTGTTAGTCCTAGCGGTCTGGGTCCCACACACTTGAGCAAAAATCTAGAATGGGTCATACAAGTTATAAGGTTGGGGAGAGAGAATATGTGAATTGTTCTGAGCTGAAGCCACACCAGAAACTATATGCCCAGAAGTAAGTGCAGGTAATGATGTGTGCATGTTAAGAACATTGTGGCAGTTCTGGGACATTTATTCAGTGTTAATTCCTTTGAGTTTTGTTGTATGGCTTAATATTTACCTTGTCTCCCCTATGATATACAACAATGTCGGCTTGGCTGCAGCAGCTATTCTCTTTTCATTTTGTCTTCTTCTCTGAAAGGCTCATTTAAAAATGCAAGTCCTCATTGTATTAGGAGGTGGATATTATGACTTAGCTTGGTAGGAGAATGAAAAATTGTGACTTCCGCATGTTATAACTTTTTATTAAAACAATACTGGGAGAGGACAATCATATACGTCTTTATCGCATCGGCTCAAAAGACCAACAGACACTGAGACCAGTGAAAAAACAAATGAGATACATAAAATAATTGATAGTTTAACCTTCAATTTTCTTTTAGCTTACCCAGATAATGATAACTCCATATGAAATCTTTGTTGCAAGGGGATGGCTTGAATATTCATTTGTATGTGTAGGTCATTTAAAGAAACTACACAGAGTTATTTGTAACCAATCTCCTTTGTAAACTGATTGCACTTCTCGGTATTCTACCAATAAACTGAACACTACCACCTGCTTTACTCAAGACTGAGACTATATGATCATTCCATTTCATGTCCTTATAAAGTGTTACACCCAGGTATTTCTATGAGTTGGCTGATTCCAAACTGACTCACTGATATTATAGTCATTTCATTTTGTGAAGTGCACAGTTGTACATTTCTGAACATTTAAAGTTGCCAATCTTTGCACCACTTTGAAATCTTATTAAGATCGGACTGAACATATGCACAGCTTCTTTCTGACAGTACTTTATTATAGATAACTGCACCATCTGCAGACACTCTGGAGTTACTATTAATATTGTCCAGAAATTCACTAATATACAGGGTTATTACAAATGATTGAAGCGATTTCACAGCTCTACAATAACTTTATTATTTGAGATATTTTCACAATGCTTTGCACACACATACAAAAACTCAAAAAGTTTTTTTAGGTGTTCACAAATGTTCGATATGTGTCCCTTTAGTGATTCGGCAGACATCAAGCCGATAATCAAGTTCCTCCCACACTCGGCGCAGCATCTCCCCATCAATGAGTTCGAAAGCATCGTTGATGCGAGCTCGCAGTTCTGGCACGTTTCGTGGTAGAGGAGGTTTAAACACTGAATCTTTCACATAACCCCACAGAAAGAAATCACATGGGGTTAAGTCGGGAGAGTGTGGAGGCCATGACATGAATTGCTGATCATGATCTCCACCACGACCGATCCATCGGTTTTCCAATCTCCTGTTTAAGAAATGCCGAACATCATGATGGAAGTGCGGTGGAGCACCATTCTGTTGAAAGATGAAGTCAGCACTGTCGGTCTCCAGTTGTGGCATGAGCCAATTTTCCAGCATGTCCAGATACACATGTCCTGTAACGTTTCTTTCGCAGAAGAAAAAGGGGCCATAAACTTTAAACCGTGAGATCACACAAAACACGTTAACTTTTGGTGAATTGCGAATTTGCTGCATGAATGCGTGAGGATTCTCTACCGCCCAGATTCGCACATTGTGTCTGTTCACTTCACCATTAAGAAAAAATGTTGCTTCATCTCTGAAAACAAGTTTCGCACTGAACGTATCCTCTTCCATGAGCTTTTGCAACCGCGCCGAAAATTCAAAGCGTTTGACTTTGTCATCGGGTGTCAGGGCTTGTAGCAATTGTAAACGGTAAGGCTTGTGCTTTAGCCTTTTCCGTAAGATTTTCCAAACCGTCAGCTGCGGTACGTTTAGCTCCCTGCTTGCTTTATTCGTCGACTTCCGCGGGCTACGCGCGAAACATGCCCGCACGCGTTCAACCGTTTCTTCGCTCGCTGCAGGCCGACCCGTTGATTTCCCCTTACAGAGGCATCCAGAAGCTTTAAACTGTGCATACCATCACCGAATGGAGTTAGCAGTTGGTGGATCTTTGTTGAACTTCGTCCTGAAGTGTCGTTGCACTGTTATGACTGACTGATGTGAGTGCATTTCAAGCACGACATACGCTTTCTCGGCTCCTGTCGCCATTTTGTCTCACTGCGCTCTCGAGCGCTCTGGCGGCGGAAACCTGAAGTGCGGCTTCAGCCGAACAAAACTTTAAGAGTTTTTCTACGTATCTGTAGTGTGTCGTGACCATATGTCAATGAATGGAGCTACAGTGAATTTATGAAATCGCTTCAATCATTTGTAATAGCCCTGTACAACATGAACAGCAGAGGTCACAACACACTTCACTGGGTCACACCGAATATTACTCCTCTGACAATGACTCTCCATCCAACATTTTGCATCCTTCCTACCAAAACGTCCAGAATTCAGCCACAAATTTCATTTGGTAAGCCATATGACCATGCTTTTGACAATAAGCATAGTTGCGAGTCAAATTCTTTTTGGAAATCAAGTAATATTTCATCTACCTGACTTCCTTGATCCAAAGCTTTCAGTATGTCTTGTGAGAAAAATTTGAGTTGGGTTTCACATAGTCAATGTTTTTACAATCCATGCTGGTTGGCATAGAAGAATCACACTGTTTGAGATACCTCATTCATGTTCAAGCAATCGTAAAATGCATTTTAGACAGGTATGTGCCAAGTAAAATTGCAAGGGATGGGAAAAACCCACCGTGGTTCAAGAGCAAAGTTAGGAAACTACTGCAAAAGCAAAGAAAGCTTCACTGCAAATTTAAATGCAGCCAAAATCTCTCAGACAAACAGAAGCTAAATTATGTCAAAGTTAGCATAAGGAGGGCTATGCGTGAAGTGTTCAGTGAATTCGAAAGTAAAATTCTATGTACCGACTTGACAGAAAATCCTAGGAAGTTCTGGTCTTACGTTGAATCAGTAAGTGGGTCGAAACAGCATATCCAGACACTCTGAGATGATAATGGCATTGAAACAGAGGATGACACACGTAAAGCTGAAATACTAAACACCTTTTTCCAAAGCTGTTTCACAGAGGAAGACTGCACTGCAGTTCCTTCTCGAAATCCTCACATGAATTAAAAAATGGCTGACATCAAAATAAGTGTCCAAGGAATGGAAAAGCAACTGAAATCACTCAACAGAGGAAAGTCCACTGGACCTGATGGGATACCAATTCGATTCTACACAAAGTACGTGAAAGAACTTACCCCCCTTCTAACAGCTGTGTACCGCAAGTCTCTAGAGCAACGGAAGGTTCCAAATGATTGGAAAAGAGCACAGGTAGTTTCAGTTTTCAAGAAGGGTCGTCGAGCAGATGCTTAACACTTTAAACCTATATCTCTGGCATCGATCTGTTGTAGAATTTTAGAACATGTTTTTTGCTCGCATATCATGTCATTTCTGGAAACCCAGAATCTACTCTGTAGGAATCAACATGGATTCTGGAAACAACGATTGTGTGAGACCCAACTCGCTTTATTTGTTCATGAGACCCAGAAAATATTAGATACAGGCTCCCAGGTAGATGCCATTTTCCTTGACTTCCAGAAGGCATTCGATACAGTTCTGCGCTGTCGCCTGATAAACAAAGTAAGAGCCTACGGAATATCAGACCAGCTGTGTGGTGGATTGAAGAGTTTTTAGCAAACAGAACACAGCATGTTGTTCTCAATGGAGAGACGTATACAGACGTTAAAGTAACCTCTGACATGCCACAGGGGAGTGTTATGGGTCCATTGCTTTTCACAATATATATAAATGACCTAGTAGATAGTGTCAGAAGTTCCATGCAGCTTTTCGTGGATGATGCTGTAGTATACAGAGAAGTTGCAACATTAGAAAATTGCAGTAAATTGCAGGAAGATCTGTAGTGGATAGGCACTTGGTGCAGGGAGTGGCAACTGACCCTTAACATAGACAAATGTAATGTATTGCGAATACATAGAAAGAAAGATTCTTTATTGTATGATTATATGATGGCGGAACAAACACTGGTAGCAGTTACTTCTGTAAAATATCTGGGAGTATGCGTACGGAACAATTTGAAGTGGAATGATCATATAAAATTACTTGTTGGTAAGGCGGGTGCCAGGTTGAGATTCACTGGGAGAGTCCTTAGAAAATGTAGTCCATCAACAAAGGAGGTGGCTTACAAAACACTCGTTCGACCTATACTTGAGTATTGCTCATCAGTGTGGGACCCGTACCAGGTCGGGTTAACAGAGGAGCCAACGGGGCTGCATAGTTGACTGAGTACTGGAACATAGATTTGGGAAATTAGTTTATGTTGTCAAATTGTGTGAAAGTTGCAAAACTAGCACTCCCTTTTAATATACGGTAATTTTTTTAAGATGTTATTGTATGCTTGGTAATATGGTAGTGCTTTTTGTTTTAGAGCTCTAAAACCTAATTGTATAAGTGTCCTGTTTAAATCTGGTGGTACAGCTTGTTGGGACCTACGCCATAAATGAATACATTCATATCAGCTTCTTTACAAAGTTTTTCAGAGTTCGCCCTTCATATTCTTCATGGGTTAATGGCCTTCTGTAAATTGTGATTTGTATTGTAAGTCTTAGTACTGGAATTATATCACTTACTGAGTTTAAATCCAGGGAATGCTTTACTATCTCATTTGATTCGCTCATCAGCTCCCTTAAACTACACTCCTGGAAATGGAAAAAAGAACACATTGACACCGGTGTGTCAGACCCACCATACTTGCTCCGGACACTGCGAGAGGGCTGTACAAGCAATGATCACACGCACGGCACAGCGGACACACCAGGAACCGCGGTGTTGGCCGTCGAATGGCGCTAGCTGCGCAGCATTTGTGCACCGCCGCCGTCAGTGTCAGCCAGTTTGCCGTGGCATACGGAGCTCCATCGCAGTCTTTAACACTGGTAGCATGCCGCGACAGCGTGGACGTGAACCGTATGTGCAGTTGACGGACTTTGAGCGAGGGCGTATAGTGGGCATGCGGGAGGCCGGGTGGACGTACCGCCAAATTGCTCAACACGTGGGGCGTGAGGTCTCCACAGTACTTTGATGTTGTCGCCAGTGGTCGGCGGAAGGTGCACGTGCCCGTCGACCTGGGACTGGACCGCAGCGACGCACGGATGCACGCCAAGACCGTAGGATCCTACACAGTGCCGTAGGGGACCGCACCGCCACTTCCCAGCAAATTAGGGACACTGTTGCTCCTGGGGTATCGGCGAGGACCATTCGCAACCGTCTCCATGAAGCTGGGCTACGGTCCCGCACACCGTTAGGCCGTCTTCCGCTCACGCCCCAACATCGTGCAGCCCGCCTCCAGTGGTGTCGCGACAGGCGTGAATGGAGGGACGAATGGAGACGTGTCGTCTTCAGCGATGAGAGTCGCTTCTGCCTTGGTGCCAATGATGGTCGTATGCGTGTTTGGCGCCATGCAGGTGAGCGCCACAATCAGGACTGCATACGACCGAGGCACACAGGGCCAACACCCGGCATCATGGTGTGGGGAGCGATCTCCTACACTGGCCGTACACCACTGGTGATCGTCGAGGGGACACTGAATAGTGCACGGTACATCCAAACCGTCATCGAACCCATCGTTCTACCATTCCTAGACCGGCAAGGGGACTTGCTGTTCCAACAGGACAATGCACGTCCGCATGTATCCCGTGCCACCCAACGTGCTCTAGAAGGTGTAAGTCAACTACCCTGGCCAGCACGATCTCCGGATCTGTCCCCCATTGAGCATGTTTGGGACTGGATGAAGCGTCGTCTCACGCGGTCTGCACGTCCAGCACGAACGCTGGTCCAACTGAGGCGCCAGGTGGAAATGGCATGGCAAGCCGTTCCACAGGACTACATCCAGCATCTCTACGATCGTCTCCATGGGAGAATAGCAGCCTGCATTGCTGCGAAAGGTGGATATACAGTGTACTAGTGCCGACATTGTGCATGCTCTGTTGCCTGTGTCTATGTGCCTGTGGTTCTGTCAGTGTGATCATGTGATGTATCTGACCCCAGGAATGTGTCAATAAAGTTTCCCCTTCCTGGGACAATGAATTCACGGTGTTCTTATTTCAATTTCCAGGAGTGTATTTTGTTGTGAATTCATTGGCACTTTTAAATATTTTTTTGGTGTTATCTTATTGGCAACATTAAAGTGCATTGATGTCCGATTTACTTTTTGGCACTTTCAGACAATTTAATAATTACCTTACAACCACTTAACTTGGTAATTAAATGTGCTCAGGCTACTGACATATGCCTTATTCAAGCTGTATGGGTGAAATAAATTTGTGAAATGTTTCTGCTGAGTGTGAGCTGAGTCATTTATCACTCCCACGTCCTAACACCCTTACCATTTCAGCATCATCATGGACATACTTCAGGACTGCTGGCCACAGATGAGTTGCGATGGCATACAAACATTTCCGCCTCATTGGATCGTAGTTCCTCCTATACAATGTTCCATTTATTAATTTGAATCTCCTTTTATTTGAGTCCTCATTTTTCAATGCTTCTGAGGTTTTCAGCAGTGCTGTATCTTCCCTCGGTTCAGCACCAATATCATTTAATGCAGCTATGACTGACATTTCAATCATACTGTTGTGTTGTGCCACATGATTCCTTGAAAGCAGTCACCATCTTTGTGCTTTAGTCTATTTCTGTACATCATTGTGACAAACCCCTGAAGCCTCAGAGCTCATCCTACCAGTTGACTGACAGATCAATAAGGCTTGTCAGCCAGCATAAACAATGGTGATCTGTCACAATGGTGAATGGTTTGTCAAATAAATATAATAGCCAAAACAACTGCAACACACTGTTTCTCAGTTGTAAAGTTGTAGTTCTGTAATTCAGAACCCTACTCAGGAGGGAAATATATTGGATCTAATGCAGCAAATACACCTGACCTTTCTAAAGATGTCCACATTGACATTGGTATTAGTGAACGTGACGCAATTGTGGCAACAATGACTTATAAAGTACAAAGAACAACTAAAACACCAAGAAACACAGTATGTGTTCAGTAAACTAGATAAAAGCTCAGTAGTGTCATATCTAAACAAGGAATCTAAAACTTTCAGCACAGGGCAGGAGCATGTAGAGGAACTATGGCTCAAGTTTAAAAGAATAGTTGACCAAGCACTAGACAGATATGTACCCAGTAGAACAGTTCATAATGGGAGGAATCCTTCATGATATACACTCACTGTAAAGAAACTTCCAAAGTAATGGATGCAAAACAAAGTAAATGACTATAGACAAAGAACTGCTGACTGAAATGTGTTCAGCTGTCAGGAGAGTAACACATGAAGTCTTCACTGACTACCATAGCATAATACCAAATGATCTTTCACAAAACCCAAAGCAATTCCGGTCTTACATAAAGGCTGTCAGTGACATCAAAGTTAGGGTCCAGTCCCTATTGAATAAGACAGAATATGAAATTGAGGGTAGAAAGCAAAAGTTGAAATGCTTAACTCTGTTTTCAGATGTTTCTTTAAAGGGAGAATCCAGCAGAATTGCCCCAGCTTAATTCTTGTACGTACCACTGAAATGATGAGTGAAATAATGTCATCTCAGGTGGCTCAATGCAAAGGCAGTTTAGGGCAAGATGCCACCCTGTAAGTACAATATTCAAAGATAAGTTTAAATCACAAGTTACTGCCAGCACTCCATTTGAAATTTTAAATAAAAGGAACACACAGTTTTGACACCTTGTAGCATGGTGGTTGGTACCTAATTTCTCAACAACCAATATAGGAACAGAAACATAAACAGTAGGGCAGCTAAGCTCCTACAAGCACTATCAAGACTGACTCACACAAGTAGTATGTTCACTCACTTTTGACACAGGTAAGACCTGTTAAGATGCAGTACAGCATATGGCAGCCCACCATGAACTTCTGTTGGATGATAATAATGACTGCCACAATGGTCTCACAGCTGGCACACCTCAGTGAAGTACCTTCATGGCATAAATAAAACCTGAATTCACTGCATGGAAATGCTGCAAGCCAGCAGTGAAAATGCCACAAGAGACAGCCAACATTATATGTGACTCCCCATCACATAGCCACCTCCAAACAGAAAAACTCAAGGCACTGCTGCTAGCTTACCAAAATATCAGTATGAACATATCAGTCCTCTTTGCCCCCCCCCCCCCCCCCCCCCAATTTAGACAATGCAGGGGAGGAAGCTTGTATTGAACTATCAATAGGATCTGATCTAAATAAGGAATAATGTCAGTGATTAACAGTCATCCTGAATCAATTTTTTGATGCTTTCAAATCTGGAGCAGAGAAAAGACAGACAAATCAGCCCATGGTGGAACATCGTATCCATTTTGGTATCATCCAGCAATTAGCCAGGGCTCATATAGTGTGTTGCCTGCTGAATTACATAATCCAGAATGAACTGGAGAAAATGCTGCACGATGACATCACTGAAGCTCCAGAGAGTCCTTGTTCCTCTCCAGTGGTACTTGTGAAGAAGACGGTGGGCACATAGATTTTCTGCATTGACTACCAACTGAACAAAAAGATTTAAGGAAGATGTCTATTCATCGCCATGCATTGATGACACCCTCGACTGCTTGAAAGGAGCAAAGTATTGCTCAACTATGGACATATGGAAGGATACTGGCAATTCATCATTGATGAGACTGAACACGAAAAAGATTGCCTTCAGACCTCCTGAAGGCCTCTGTGATTTCAACATGATGCTGTTTTGGACTATACAGTGCTCCTGCCATGTTTGAAAGCATTAAGCGTGTTCAGAATCTGACTCTGAAAAAGTGTCTCTTCTTTGCCCAAAGAATAACAATCTTGGGGCACCTAGTGAATGGCAATATAGAAATCAGAAACTAGAGTGGGCAGCACAGTTTCTTTAATTTACTACATACCAGCTTTTGCTTTGACACTTTCTAATTTCAGCTGAATTAAATGTGCCCAATTTTATTATGCATTTTAAGGTGTTGGAGCAAGAAGCTGACAGGGTACAAGCTCTTAATGATCTTATAATGACCAAGAAATTGAAGCACATTTTCTCTATGATCCCCTGGGCCCCTTTACTTTGTCCTCAGAAATTCTTCACACAAACAATATCCCCCACTATTTCTGAAGGTGATCTCCCCCCGTTGTACCTATGGCCCTCTCTCTGATGTGCAAGAGAAATTTTATTTCTCATAGCTTTCTATTTAGCCCTAATACCCTCAGGGCCAATATACTCAGGTAGCCGGTCATTCAATGAACACAAATTACTCAGTGATGAATTAAGAGAAACACAAACATTAGTTTAGCAGACATCATCTTTTGTTTCATGGCAAGTGTTATTAAGGGCAAGACTAAGCCAATTCATGGAACTGTACCAACATTCCTGCAAATGAAAATGATAAATTATTTAGGCAGATTTCAGATGCCTGTTAATCCATTTCGTGAAAGACAGCTGAGGGTAAAGACGTAGTCATCAAATGAAAAATTCTGTTATTAAAACAATTGTTTCAAAATTCATGTGATGTAAATTTGGGAGCATTGTCACTTACTACGGTCTGTGGAAGCCCAAAACTGTCAAATATAATGCTTCACTGCTGGATATTAATGACAGTCATAATTTCTTTACTAGGCACCAACCACACAAACCTCATAAAGGTATCAACCACCAATAACATATATCTGTTATTATTTTTGGTACATGGGGGGAGCCATAAATAATCAATAAAAAGTTTATCCATAGGCTCAAGTTCCCTGATGGACTGGAAAAAACCTATTCTGGTGATAGTGTTAGCGTTAGTGGTCTAACTGTGCTGACAGTGGCCAACCAATTTCATAACATCCAAGTTCATGTTTTTCCACGTAAGTGTTCCTTAATTTTCATCCTGATTTTATAAAGTGCCAGGTGTCCCCTGTGCAATGAATGATCAAAATAACTAACTATGGCAAGACTAGCTTTTCAGGAAGGTAAATCCTGAGTTACCTATCATAATGGGTACGGTAACATAACACCACCTTCTCCAAGTAATAGCCATCCATCGGGTCACCTGCCTCCAGCCTTCAAATCTCACCAAGTTCACTATTTTTGTTGTTGTCTCTTCTTAAGATCAACAGACAGTGAATGAATCTCAGAGGGAACTGATGCAGCTTCCATGAAATTTGGTGCTTTTGCTTCTTCAATAGATTCTGGCACATTCTCCTGAAACTTGCAACTAAGCGCATCCATGACTTGGTTTTGTGTCTCCCCCCTCCAGATATGTACTACTTTAAACTGGAAGACGAATATTTGGACTGCCCATTGTAAAATTCTTCCAGTATTATGGGGCCTAGCTAGAACCCAACTCAGCATCTGATTATCAGTTTCTAGTCTGAATTTATTATGCTCCAGACAAAATTTTCTGACACAAAGAGGATAACCTAATCTTCCAGCTTGTAACCAGAATAATTTATTTCAGCAGCTGTGAAGGCTCTTGAAGCATAAACCAAAGGTCTCTTCTCTCCGTCATGTTCTTGCAATAAAATGGTAGCTACATCAGAATTGTCTGCACAGCAAACATCAAATTGAAATCTGTAATATCCAGTACTGGAGGATTGCATGGTGCATGTTTTCAGGGATCAAGGCTACCTGTCAAGAATCTCTCCATTGGAATTTCTCACTTTACTGGCACAGCTGATTAACTGGGCTGCAAGTTGTGTGACATTGGGGATACATTTTCTAAAATAATTCACCCTACCTATGAATCAGGCAAAACCCTTCTTGTCTATGGGCAATGTGGAGTTGTAAATACCTTGTGTATGTGCCTAATCTATACTAATCCGCTGGGCTGATACAATATGCCCCAAAACAAGATTTCATTGCAGGCCAAATTCAATTTAGACAGATTAACAGTCAAGACTGCCTCTCTCAGATGTCCCAACACTTACCTAAGTTGCTCTATATGATCAGCAAATGTTGCCTTATAAATGACCGCATCATCTAAGTAATTGCAGACATACTTCAACTCATGGAAGTAACTGCCGAGGGGGGGGGGGGGGGGAAGAAGGCCCCCTCAATATTTTTTTAAAAGCAGTATCAATTTTTTGAGTCTTAGTCAACAACAAATGACACTGTTGAATGAATATATTACGGTTTACAAATACCAAAAGCTCTTGTGTGGTAAGAATTAATGATTTGAAGTATTTACTAAAGTGTCAGGAAATCAAACCCACTTATATTATCCACTAAAAGGATGAATGTTCCAAGTTTTAATTAATTGTATTGGTACAACTATTAGTGAGGAAGGCATGGGTAGATAAGCAAGAATTTGCTTGGTTTTGCTGTAAGTTTGTAGGAGGGATGGCCAGGGGGCAGACAACTAGTGTCATTATAGCAATAAAGTTACAATCAGTCCAGGGCATCAAGAGGAACTGCTATGAACAGTGTTCAAGGCAATTCATCAATATTGTTTTTTTTTTTTTGTTTTTTTTAAGATAAAAGAATGATGGAAAGTACGAGGTGTGTTCAAAAAGTAAGGTGACTATATTTTTATGAAAAAATATTTATTTATTCATCAATATTCATGCCGTCCCCTTCAAAGTAATCCCCCTCAGATATAATACACTTGTGCCAACACATCTTCCAATCCTTGAAGCACTTATCATAAGCATATCAGAGCACCAAGAAGGCTTTGAGTTTGAATGCTAAAATATGGCGGCAAGTGTACATGTAACTTTAAACCGCTCTGCAGTTTTTGAGGACTTAATTTCAATCAAGTGTATTGTTTGTGACGAAACAGTGCTAAATGGAATTAGAATATGCGTGTTTAAACATAAATGGTGCCATTCACACTGCTATGCTCAAGATGATTTACAAATACAGTGTAAATGTAACATAGAGTGTAACGGCCGCGAGATCGCGAGTGAAAAGTGCTACGCGGGAATAGAAGACAGCGTACATGACGAACTTCAAAAAGAACTTGACATTATAAAAAATATATATAAAAACAATGGAAAATTTGGTACTAACCATACGGGGACTATCTGAATCGTCAAGGCAACAAGATCTCATTAATGCTAGCCATAAAATTCGTAGGTCTGCACAACCAAATGTACAAAGTGTAAACAGTACGACTGTAACTAGAAATATGAACGAACTGATCACTCAAAAAGACACAAGTGAATTAAACGCAAGAAAAGAAAGTGCATCTATGGATAAAAATATGGACAAACTATCCACACAAAAATATACAAGTGGATTAAACGGAGAAAAACACAAGGTAAATATTCGTAAAGAAAAAAAAGTAAACAACCACGTTATGCATAAGTAAGGATACAAGCAACAGACATATATTTTTGCAGATAGTCATGGGAGAGGAGTTACGGAAATTATGAGAAGAAATCACCCAGACCTTAATGTAACAGGCATCATCAAACCAGGCGCGCCATTACGCGAAATTCTGAAAAACGGTGACAACATATTAACGACGGGTAACAGCTGCATCATAATAGGAGGCGCAAATGATGTTTACTGTAATGAAACTTGGCGTGCAACGAGAATCCTAAAGGAAACAATCAAAAGGATGCCTCGAGTGCATTTCTACATTGTTAACATCCCCAGGAGACACGATCTGATGGAAAACTCGTGCGTAAACATCGAGATTGTTACAGCAAACAGGCTATTTGAGAAAATATGTCGAGGTTTCCAGAATACGACTTTACTAAGGGTATAAAAGTATCTTGTAACCGGAAAAGGGAAATGTATCTGACAGCAAGAAAGAGTAGTGACCCAGAAACTATCAAACATTATAAAAACTACTGTGTTATATTAAGAAAAGTTATTAAAAAATCCAGGAGTATGTGTATCATGTCTGAAATCAGCAACTCTGATAATAAAATTAAAACAATTTGGAATATTATTAAAAGAGAAACAGGTCAACCAAGAGCAGAGGAAGACAGTATTACCATCAAATTGAATGAAAACTTTACGAACAAAAAGTCAGAAGTTGAAAATATTTTTAATAATCATTTTCTAAATGTTGTGGATATAGTAGGATCCAGGTGTTCATTAGAAGATGCTAGGCTGTTAATGGAAGAGGCCATACCTATGCAATTTGATACAATTGAAGTCTCACCCACTTCTCCCTCTGAAATTAGGAAAATAATAAACTTGCTTAAAAGCAAAAACTCACATGGAATTGATGGCATTTCCAGCAAAATACTAAAAGCTTGTTCTCAACAGATAAGTAAGATTCTCAGCCACCTGTGTAATAGCTCTCTGGAACAGGGCATTTTCCCTGATAGACTGAAATATGCTATTGTTATACCTTTGCATAAAAAGGGGGATAGATCTGATGTCAACAATTACCGTCCAATCTCCCTTCTAACAGCTTTATCCAAAATTTTTTAGAAAGTAATGTATTCAAGAGTAGCTTCACATATCTGTAACAATGAAGTACTAACAAAATGTCAGTTTGGTTTCCAGAAAGGTTTTTCAACGAAAATGCCATATATGCTTTCACCAGTCAAATTATGAATGATCTGAATAACCGAACACCACCCATTGGGATTTTTTGTGATCTCTCAAAGGCTTTTGATTGTGTAAATCATGAAATTCTGCTAGCCAAGCTCAAGTATTGTGGCATGAGTGGGACAGTGCACAAATGGTTTAATTCGTACCTAACTGGAAGAGTGCAGAAAGTTGAAATAAGTAGTTCTCATAACATGCAAAGATCAGCACATTCCTCAAACTGGGGAACTATCAAGAATGGGGTTCCACAAGGGTCAGTCTTGGGTCCTTTGTTGTTCTTATTATACACTCCTGGAAATTGAAATAAGAACACCGCGAATTCATTGTCCCAGGAAGGGGAAACTTTATTGACACATTCCTGGGGTCAGATACATCACATGATCACACTGACAGAACCACAGGCACATAGACACAGGCAACAGAGCATGCACAATGTCGGCACTAGTACACTGTATATCCACCTTTCGCAGCAATGCAGGCTGCTATTCTCCCATGGAGACGATCGTAGAGATGCTGGATGTAGTCCTGTGGAACGGCTTGCCATGCCATTTCCACCTGGCGCCTCAGTTGGACCAGCGTTCGTGCTGGACGTGCAGACCGCGTGAGACGACGCTTCATCCAGTCCCAAACATGCTCAATGGGGGACAGATCCGGAGATCTTGCTGGCCAGGGTAGTTGACTTACACCTTCTAGAGCACGTTGGGTGGCACGGGATGCATGCGGACGTGCATTGTCCTGTTGGAACAGCAAGTTCCCTTGCCGGTCTAGGAATGGTAGAACGATGGGTTCGATGACGGTTTGGATGTACCGTGCACTATTCAGTGTCCCCTCGACGATCACCAGTGGTGTACGGCCAGTGTAGGAGATCGCTCCCCACACCATGATGCCGGGTGTTGGCCCTGTGTGCCTCGGTCATATGCAGTCCTGATTGTGGCGCTCACCTGCACGGCGCCAAACACGCATACGACCATCATTGGCACCAAGGCAGAAGCGACTCTCATCGCTGAAGACGACACGTCTCCATTCGTCCCTCCATTCACGCCTGTCACGACACCACTGGAGGCGGGCTGCACGATGTTGGGGCGTGAGCGGAAGACGGCCTAACGGTGTGCGGGACCGTAGCCCAGCTTCATGGAGACGGTTGCGAATGGTCCTCGCCGATACCCCAGGAGCAACAGTGTCCCTAATTTGCTGGGAAGTGGCGGTGCGGTCCCCTACGGCACTGTGTAGGATCCTACGGTCTTGGCGTGCATCCGTGCGTCGCTGCGGTCCGGTCCCAGGTCGACGGGCACGTGCACCTTCCGCCGACCACTGGCGACAACATCAAAGTACTGTGGAGACCTCACGCCCCACGTGTTGAGCAATTTGGCGGTACGTCCACCCGGCCTCCCGCATGCCCACTATACGCCCTCGCTCAAAGTCCGTCAACTGCACATACGGTTCACGTCCACGCTGTCGCGGCATGCTACCAGTGTTAAAGACTGCGATGGAGCTCCGTATGCCACGGCAAACTGGCTGACACTGACGGCGGCGGTGCACAAATGCTGCGCAGCTAGCGCCATTCGACGGCCAACACCGTGGTTCCTGGTGTGTCCGCTGTGCCGTGCGTGTGATCATTGCTTGTACAGCCCTCTCGCAGTGTCCGGAGCAAGTATGGTGGGTCTGACACACCGGTGTCAATGTGTTCTCTTTTCCATTTCCAGGAATGTATATTAATGACTTGCCATTCTATATTCATGAAGAGGCAAAGTTAGTTCTCTTTGCTGATGATACAAGTATAGTAATCACACCTGACAAACAAGAATTAACTGATGAAATTGTCAATACTGTCTTTCAGAAAATTACTAAGTGGTTCCTTGTAAACGGACTCTCACTGAATTTTGATAAGACACAGTACATACAGTTCCGTACAGTGAATGGTATGACGCCATTAATAAATATAGACCTTAATCAGAAGCACATAGCTAAGGTAGAATATTCCAAATTTTTAGGTGTGTCCATTGATGAGAGATTAAATTGGAAGCAACACATTGATGATCTGCTGAAACGTTTGAGTTCAGCTACTTATGCAATAAGGGTCATTGCAAATTTTGGTGATGAACATCTTAGTAAATTAGCTTACTACGCCTATTTTCACTCATTGCTTTCATATGGCATCATATTTTGGGGTAATTCATCACTGAGGAATAAAGTATTTATTTCACAAAAGCGTGTAATCAGAATAATAGCTGGAGTCCACCCAAGATCATCCTGCAGACATTTATTTAAGGATCTAGGGATATTCACAGTAGCTTCTCAGTATATATACTCTCTTATGAAATTTGTTATTAACAACCAAACCCAATTCAAAAGTAATAGCAGTGTGCATAACTACAATACTAGGAGAAAGGATGATCTTCACTATTCAAGATTAAATCTAACTTTGGCACAGAAAGGGGTGAATTATACTGGCACTTACCAAATAGTATCAAAAGTCTGACAGATAACCAACAAGTATTTAAGAAGAAATTAAAAGAATTTCTGAATGACAACTTCTTCTACTCCATAGAGGAATTTTTAGATATAAATTAAGAAAAAAAGAAAAAAAAACAAAAATATTAAAAAAATTAAAAAATAAAAAAATAAAAATAAAAGAAAAATAAAAAAACACACAAAAAAATAAAGTTGTTATATTAACTTAAGTATGTTGTTAAATTAACCTAATTATGTCATGTATTGGAAAATTCGACTCGTTCCACATCATCACGAAATATCGTATTCATGATCCATGGAACTAGTATTAATCTAATCTAATCTAATCTAAACAGTGTTCACAGAGAGCACTTCACAAGACATGGTCTCCACATGAACATAAAAGGGAAAAATATTATTAGTGCCAAAATACTTAAATTTATTAATGAGTCATCTGTAATGGAAGTGTCTCCAATCCCAATTCCGCCAAAACAAGAGTTGTCTGTAACAGTGGAACCATCATTATCTGCAGTAGAGCTACAACAAACACCAGTAGCAGCAGCAAAGGCTCAGATATTCTCAGCAGCAGTGTCAGATAAACCAATAGCAGCAGAATCACCACAATCATAGCAGAGCTGTCGTCATCAGCAACAGCATCCAGAACAGCAGACCCCATAATACTACCTCAAGGCAATGAAAATGCATGTGAGGAAAATATACAAAGGTCATTAGCCGCAGCAGCTAACAAAGAAGGGCAGTCACCAAGTCGGGGAGCACAGGAGCCACCAGCAACAGCAACCACACAGAAGAGGTACCTGAGGCCTGGGAGATCAACAGCAGAAGCAGCTTCCAATCAAGACAGATGCCTGACGACTAGGAGACCTGCTACGCTAAGTGAGGATTTTTTATGGTACCGAGTAATAGAAAGAGAACATGGAAAAAGATGTAAGTAAAACTGTTCATCTTAAATACCAGTGTGACAATAGTGAGAGGAATATAAACACCGGACAAAGATACAATCCAGGTTTAATGACACAAACTGAAAAAAATCACTGCATAGTACCAGAAGCAAAGGGAGCAAGTGAAGTGCTTAGTATATTACAGGAAGGGGAACTATTACATTTAAAGCCAACTGTTAGTGAACCAACTCAGTGCGTTTTAAAGGAAGACAATCAAGAGTGACCAGTTAAAAATACCACTAAGGCTCATGCACCTAAACATACAGTACCTTAGAAATAAGCTTAATATATTACAGGTTTTTGTAAGTGAACAGTCACCTCATATAGTAGTGCTAACTGAGCATGGATTAAAATCTGATGAAATTATTTACTGTAAACTAGAGGGCTACTCCTTAGCAAATAGTTATTGTAGACAGCAACATAAGGCTGGTGGTGTGGCAGTTTACATTAGTGAGAATCTTGAGTACAAGATATTAAATTATCAAGACCAGTACAACAAAGAAGGCTTGATTGAAGTGACAGGCATCGAAGTCCACACCAAAGAGTGTTGAGAGGTTATGAGAAAACGTAAAGTTATTGGGATTTATCATCCACCAAAGGCTGATGTAGTTAGCTTCATAGACATATTTAGTAGAGTAGTGGGACGTTGTGGTCCCAGTGACCTAACTATACTTGGTGATCTGAATATTGAGGCAAAATCTTCCAGTTTGTGTAATATGAGGTTAATAGATACTCTTAACTCATATAATCTCGTAAATGTAGTAAATAGTGATACCAGGGTAACAAAGTCCACATCTAGCAGAATTGATTACGTTATACTATGTAAACATATTAAAGACAGTGTTAGGTGCTGGAATATGGATTTTCACTACTCTAAACACAAATGCCAGCTTGTAGAGTATGTAAACACAAGCATCCCAAAAATGACAAAAGTTACCGCAAATAAAAGAATCCTAAAAGAGGGTAACATCCTTGCCCTAAGAAATAAATTAGCTATAGAGGACTGGGATCTGGTTTACCAGACTGAAGGATCTGAAAACAAATGGGCCAAATTCTATGATACTATGCTAAGACACTTTGACAGATGCTGCCCTGTTAAAAAAATACAAAGACTGTTCACCCATAACCAAAGTGCAAAAACCAACAGACTGATACGTCCAGCAAATATGATAAAACTCAGTTAAAACATCCAGGACCTGGATGTGTTACACAAGTCAACAAACCTGCAGGTTTTTAAGGCCAAGCACAATGAAGCCAAGAAAATCTTTAAGAAAGAGCTTTCAAATCTAAGAAAACAGATATACAGCAGTGAAATAGCTCAGTCAGACAACATAGCCAAGACCTCATGGAGAATTGTAAATCAATTTCACAAAGCCACACCGAAGCCAGAAACTGAAATTGTAAATATAAGACATGAAGGAAACACAATTAAAGATCCTAATAAAGTCTGCAATGTTTTCAATAAATACTTTATATCTGCAGCTGTTAGTCCAGTTAATAACACAATTGTGAGTAGTGAGGTAAAGCTCTGCCCCTTTGAAGAGCCACCTTTTGAATTCAAACAAGTAAGTGAAAAAGAAATAGGCAGGATAATAAATAACCTAAAGAATAAGTACTCATCTGGATGGGATGATTTGAGTAGTATCATGATTTAAAAAATGTAATAAGGAATTAGTTAAAATAATCACCCACCTGGTAAACTGCAGTATTAGAGAACATACATTTCCAAATGTATTGAAATGGAGCACAGTTAAACCAGTGCATAAAAAAGGATCCAAGGAAGAGGTTTCAAATTTCAGGCCCATATCATTAATACCTGTCTTCAGCAAAGTATTTGAAGTTGTGCTGCTGACACAACTTAGTGACTATTTCTTGAAAAATAAGTTCCTAACAGACACATAACATGGATTCCGAAAGGATGATAGTACTATCACAGCAATTACAGAATTTCTTCACAAAACGTATGGTGCCCTTGATCAAGGAATGCAAACAGCTGGCATATTTCTAGACCTCACTAAAGCCTTTGACTCGGTAAACCATGAGTTACTTTTAAGTAAACTTGAGTCATACAATGTAAATGATGCATCCATGCAATTGCTGGCTACATATTTACTTAACCGCAAGCAGTGTACAAAGCTGACTTACAAAATCAATAATCAGATCATTAATTTCCAGTCCAAATATGAGACAGTCACGCAAGGTGTACCCCAGGGCTCTATTTTGGGCCCTTTCCTTTTCCTAGTGTACATAAATGATATAGAGCAACCTTTCAACTCCCAATTGGTAACCTATGCAGACGATACCTCACTGTTATTTCTTGGTAAACAAAATGATGAGTTTTAACGTTGGTAGCAACTGAGGGCCTACGTCAAATAACTACTTATTTCCAAGATCAAGGTTTGAAAGTTAATATCAGTAAATCTCAGTTATTGCCATTTAAACTTACAAACTCACACCAAACCTCTATCAGTGACATAGGTGGAATTGAAGTAGTGGACACAGAAGGCTACAGATTTCTAGGTATTCACCTAGATGAAAATCTAAGATGGGTAAACCATATCAAATTTTTATGCAATAAAATCAGCAGTTCATTACATCTAATCAGCCAGTTATCAAAAGTAGTCCCACATCAGACATTAAAAACAATTTATTATGGAACCATTTTTGCACAGATTAATTACGGGATAGAGATACTGTATCAGTTTGATTATTAAAACCAGTTTAAAAAAGTGAAAATAATCTGCCAGAAAAAACAATGTATTTTGAAGTTTAAAATATAGACACATGATTCTAAAATATGGAGAACCCTGTAAACCTATTACTTTACAAGAATACCCTCCAAAATTCACAATGTGTAGTTTTCTTTCATTGAATAACATGAGTGAAGGAAAGAATCAAGAAAAAATAGTATGTATAGAACATAACAGACTATGTGCTAATTTAGATCAGTTTAAAAAACAGTCGATAAATTCCTATAAACTAGAAGTTTTACTACATCATAGGAATAAAACTGAATAAATTGTAATCCATTTTATAAAAAATATTTATGAGGGCTGTTCAAAAAGTAAGAGACTTTTCAAACTGCATGGGCAACGTACATTCAATTATTGATCTTGTTTTTGTTATGATGGTACACATGTCCTTGGCATATGTTCACAGTTTCAAGTGTACAGCATACTTTGTTTGATTTTGACAGGAAGAAGGGTTAGACGCGTTTTAGTGTGCTTGGCGATTTTCGATTATTATAAAAATGGAGCAAAGAATTTGCATCAAATTTTGTGTGAAAAATGGAATCAAGTGCTCTAAACCAACACTTGAAATGTTGAAAATGGCATACAGTGAGTCTGCTCTAAGTAAAAAAAATTGTTTATAAGTGGTACAAGCTCTTCCAAGATGGCAAAGAAGATACCAATGACGAACCTCGCTCTGGATGCCCCAGCACATCAACAACAGATGATAACGTCAAAGCTGTGAAGAAAATTGTTTTGAAAAATCATCGAATTACTGTAAGAGAAGTTGCTGAGGATGTTGGGATATTGGTATATTGGTTGGCTCATGTCACGCAATTTTTTCAGATGTTTTGGGCATGAGACGTGTGTCAGTGAAGTCTGTTCCTAAACTTCTAAATTTTGATCAGAAGAACTGTCGCATGAGCTTCACTTACAAGCTCTTGAATGATGTCAATGATGATCCTGATTTGCTCAAAGAGGTTTATGGTTATGACGTAGAAAACAAAGCCCAATTGTCCCAATGGAAGCATCCCGGAAAGCCAAGACCGATAAAAGCATGCCAAGTTCGATCAAATGTCAAAGTTTTACTCATTGTTTATCTCAATTACTATACCATAGTGCATCATGAATTTTTCCCTCAAGGTCAAACGGTCAGTAAAGAGTATTACCTCGATGTTATGTGCCATCCGCGAGAAGCAATATGCAAAAAAAGTCCAGAATTGTGGAAAAACAATTCTTGGCTTTTGCATCATGACAATATGCAAGTGCTCTACCAAATGAGCTACCAAAGCACGACTCACACACCATTCTCACTGCTTTACTTCTGCCAGTACCTCGTCTCCTACCACCAAAACTTTACAAAAGCTCTCCTGCAAACCCTGCAGAACTAGCACTCCTGAAAAAAAGGAAATTTGCAGAGACATGGCTCAGCCACAGCCTGAGAGATGTTTCCAGAATGAGATTTCCACTCTACAGTGGAGTGTGCGGTGATATGAAACAGCCTGCCAGATTAAAACTTTGTGCGGGGCTGAGACGCGAACTCGGGACCTTTCCCTCTACAAAATGAGCTACCCAAGCATGACTCACGCACTCTCCCCACAGCTTTACTTCTGCCAGTACCTCGTCTTCTACCTTTGAAACTGTACAGAAGCTCTCCTGCATACCTTGCAGGACTAGCACTCCTGAAAGAAAGGATATTTGTAGAGCACTTGCCCGCAAAAGTCAATGGTCCCAAGTTCGAGGCTCAGTCCGGCATACAGTTTTAATCTGCCAGGAAGTTTCAGCTCACAATTGGTTCACCCCTTACTCTAGCAACAGGCAGCAAAAGGTCATTTTTCACAATGTTGATAATGACTGTGATGTTGGGTCTGAGCCAGGTACTTGCAAATGGGGGGTGCCCCAGGGATCAGTGTTGGGGCCACTACTGTTCCTTATTTATTTAAATGATATGCCTTCTCGTATTACGGGTAACACTAAAATATTTCTGTTTGCTCTTGACACTAGCTTGGCAGTAAAGGATGTTGCATGCAACATTGGCTTGGTCTGAAATAGTGCAGTACATGACCTAAGTTAATGGCTTGTAGAAAATGAACTAACGCTAAATCACAGTAAGACTCAATTTTCACAGTTTCTAACACACAATTCAACAAAACCTCACGATTTAATTTCACAGAATGGGTATTTCATTAGTGAAACTGAACAGTTTATTTTTCTAGGTGTTCAGATAGATGGTAAGTTGTTCTGGAAAGCCCATTTTCACGATCCTGTTCAAAGACTTAATACTGCCATTTTTATGTTTCGAACGGTATCAGAAGTGATTGAATGTTCGACACGAAAATTAGTCTACTTTGCTTATTTTCATTTGCTTATGTCATATGGTATTATATTTTGGGGTAACTCTTCCCATTCTAATAGGATATGTTTGGCTCAGGAATGGGCAGTTCGGGCCAAAAGTGGTTTGAGTTCACGAACCTCTTGTCACCCCTGTTCACGAGTCTGAGATTTTTGACATTGGCCTCTCAATATATATATTCCTTACTGTCATTTCTTGTTAACAATATCAGCTTATTCCCAAGAATAAGCAGCTTTCACCTGGTTAATATTTGGTAGAAATCAAATCTGCATTTGGATTGGACTTCCTTAACTCTTGTGCAAAAAGGTGTGCAGTATTTTCAATAAGCTACCACTCAAATTCAAAAATCTTAGAGTAATCCACATGCTTTCAAATCAAAACTGAAGAGTTTCCTCATGGGACACTCCTTCTATTCTGTCGAGGATTTCCCTGAAAAATTAAGCTGATTCTTCTTGTATTGTTGACTGCATTTACTTAAACTTATGGACTGACTTTTTTTGGGTCCATGAACATTTATTTTTATCTGTTATTACTTTTATGTTGTAATTTCATGTACTGACACATTCCATGACCTTGGCGATTTGCTCCTCAATTTGGTCCTACGGAACTTGACATGTAAATAAAAATAAATAAGTACGACACTGTCTCTTATTAACTCCCTGAGCAAAGCTTGGTACCCCAGCCAGTACATTATTATTATACACACAGTTGACAAATTTAAGTGGTAATATTATATAACTTTTTTATATTTGGTAATTGCAAAAAATGTTTTAATCCAGACTTAGATTGGCGTGCTTTTGATACTTTAAGTGCTGTTGAAAAATTGGTCTGTGGCATCCAGAAAGCCCTGAAAACTGATTTTATGCTCTAATTCTTCCAACTTTTTTCAAGGGGATCTCCTGTTTAGACATCATTGTGATCTATACCCTTTCTATTGATTCCCCCCCTCCTCCCCAAATAATTTAGTGCTACTGACACCATGCTTAAACTTTCGGTGCCCCAACACAGAATCTAAAAGGTGAGACAAAACTCCTGCACCTGTGGAAAATCAAAAAGGAGCTATGTTAAAATAAAGAAAAAAGTGTTGCAGTCAGTGCAAAATGCTGTTAAAGGTTTGGAATCCTCTGTGAGGGGAATCTGGTAATAAACTTGGTTCAGACCCAGCACTGTAAAAATGTGCACCCCTTCAAGTCACATGAAGCAATTGTATAGGTCAAGAAACAGAACAGATTTTAACAAATCTTCTGATTTAAGGCATGGTAATCAGTATCCTGCATTATTCAGTTTTGGCACCAACAAAATATATTATTTTGTTTGAAGAATTAGAGATAAAACAATTATCTGCAAGATGTGTGCCACAACTCTTGACACTGGATGAAAAACGCATGAGAATGGACATATCAGAACAATGTTTGACCCATTTTAGGAGAAACGAGCAAGATTTTTTGCACCGGTGTGTGATCACAGATGAAACTTGGGTGCACTACTATACCCCAGAGACAAAACAACAGTCAAAGCAGTGGAAACATGCTGATTCTCCACCACCAAAGAAACCAAAGACAATTCCTTCGGCAGGAAAGGTCATGGCATCAGTGTTCTGGGATGCTAAAGAGATTCTGTTTCTACATTATCTCCCCACTGGGAAAACAATTGCTGGAGAATACTACACTAACCTCCTGGACAGATTGCAAGAAAAGATATGCGAAAAAAAGGCCAGGTTTAGCACGGAAGAAAGTCATCTTCCATCAAGGAATGTGCACCTGCACAAATGTGCCATCGCCATGGTAAAATTAAATGAATAAAGATATCAGTTGTTGCTGCCATACCCAACTTATTCACCAGATATGGCTCCATCAGACTTCCATCTCTTCCCAAAACTGAAAATTTTTGATGGTGGATGAAGATTCACTTCAAACAAAGAATTGATAGCCAGAGTTGACAACTATTTTGCAGGCCTGGAGGAAACTCATTTTCGAGATGGGATGAAGGCAATGGAACATTGTTGGCCCAAGTGAATTAATCTACAACTAGACTACATTGAAGAATAAAAAAAGTTTCAGTAATGTAAATACTTTTTTTCTATTCCATTCCGAGAACTTTTAAAACTACCTTCATAGATCACCTGAAACAGAATGGCAGCTTCTGTGAACAGCCAACAAACTAGAAAATTTCCCTACTCAGTGACACCTACAATATAAGCAGTAATCAATCAAAGAAACGTTACTGTCAGAATCAAGCAAAGCGCAAACCGGTTCTGAGTTGAGGGC
Source organism: Schistocerca nitens (assembly GCF_023898315.1). Lineage (NCBI taxonomy): Eukaryota > Metazoa > Arthropoda > Insecta > Orthoptera > Acrididae > Schistocerca > Schistocerca nitens. The sequence continues at coordinate 497,765,986 of NC_064614.1, read as the reverse complement.
AGCACACACAAAAGAGAGACACATTTTATCAAAAGCATAAACCGTATGACGGCTGTTTGGCAGTGTAATGCAGCTACTGACCTCACTGCCACTTGGTGGCATCTACACTTCAGGCATCAGTTCTGTCACTCCTCACAGTCCTTAACGAAATGATCCTGCTTGCCGCAATGAAAACAAGTACACCAGGATGAGCTCCGCATTCTATCTGGGCCAGTGGCACCAGCCTCAATGCGCAACATCCCTTGTGGCTCTGCCCCACAGTACTCTGCTTTTCATCACTAAATCCGATGTTCTCAATGTCAACAACCATTCTATCTAAATCAGAAAATGTGTGTGGCTTGACACCCATGACCAATCTTCTGGTTGCATCCCTCCTACGATATTAAGGATAGCCTCATCTCCGGAACTGTTCAAGCAGAGTGCCATCACTGCTGTATGTACACTACCAATATACTCACCAGAAGACTCATTTACTACCAGATCCCTATAATTATGTTGATCAATGAGTTCCTTTCATGTACAAGTCCCTAGATTTTCTGAGGGAATTTTCTTCCAGAGCTCACCTAGCAACCCATCCCCCTTCAGAACTTCATCTGATGGACTGCTAATGCATAAATAATTTTAAACACCATGCCATGAGGAATCTGTGACACTTCAACTTGTTTTTGTAATCTAACAGTTGACCACAATATTTGCAACATTTGGTTAGTATTTTCTATAGGTAACATCTGAATGTTCCGAAGAATGACAATCAGTGGATTAGGTAGTTTAACAAATTCTTTCAGCATAATACTATTCTTATTTGGCACCTCAGTTATGGTTTTTTTTCACAATCAATGTTACTTGCTATTCCTCTGCCTGGCAACTGAGAAATAAAATTCATTGTTGCAATAACAAAATGTCCTATTGCAATGCCTGATTCATCTGCCAAAAACCTGGGATCCCCATTAACCACACACACATCACAAACCCTATTAGCACGATCTGTGAGCACTTGTAGATGAAAGATTTTCATGCTAGATGGATAGGTGCCAACTAAAAGTGTAACATTTTCCTGCTCAGCAGGAAGCAACATCCTACAAGTGGAGCTGGTGATACTTACCTCTCCAACTGTCTCCATGGTGATATTTACCGGAATACTTAGTGGAGCCTGCAACTACTGAGATACATAGTGATGCTGCTCTCCTCTGATCCGTTATGGATCTTTAATTCATATTGTAGGCAGTTTCTCCTCAAATGAGTAAGCCCCATTATGTATCTTGTTCCAATAGCAATATACACTCCAAAAACACACAAAGCAATAGTTACAAAAAACTATACTTGCTCATTACCAATGTGTGCAACTGTCCACCTGCCAAATAATGACACTTTGCTACCATTGAAATCGTGAGGCTGTGGGGATGTGAGATTGGTAAATGACTGAGCCCACAGTCAGCAAAAAATTTCAAAATTTATTTCACTCACACAGTTTACATAAGGCACAAGTTGGTAACCTGATCCCATTTACTTATTAAGATAATTATCAAATTATCTGGGTGTGCCAAAAATCAAACCATACATGATAAACATTAACCAAGTGGCAGCAGAACATGCACACATAAAAGACTGTTGTGATTGGCAAGCTTTCGGAGCCAATGGCTCCTTCTTCAGGCAGAACAGTTGGAGGGGATGGAAGAAGGGTGAAGGAAAAGGACTGGAGAGGTCTAGGAAAAGGGGTAGATTTTGGTTAAAGTCACCCAGAACTGCGAGTCAGGGGAGACTTACCATATGGGATGAGAAGGTAATTGATTGTTTACTTTCTTATAATAAACATTAAGGCAGTTTAAAGGTGCCAGTAAGGTAATACCAAACAATTATTTAGAAGCGTCAGTGAATAAGAAGCAAAATAGTTTGAAGGTGATGATGAGCATATCAAATCAGACCCAAGCATTCCATAGATTTAAAGCATAAAAATTTCATTAATATGAGTTACTACACAACATACATTTTGCAGAAGGCCATTAACCTATGAAGAACATTGAGACCTCACCCTGACAATTTTTGTTTATAAGCTGGTATGAACATATTCACATTCAGCACAGGTCCCAACAAGTTGCCCTGCCAGATTTAAACAGGACAATAAAATAGTTAGGTTTTAAAGCTGTAAAAGAGCAAAAATTACAATATTACCACACATACTATAACATGTAAAACAATTACATATAATTTAAGAGAAGGTGCCAGTTTTGTACCTTTCCCACAATTTCATAGCATAAACTAATTTATCAAACTATGTTTCAGTATTCATATCAATACAAATATATCAGCTCCAACATCTGGTCACTTGGGATTGTGAAGACACTAGGTCGAATCAGATGCAGTCTGATTGACCAAGTCTCTACCGATCCATTAGACATCATGTGAGCCACTGTGAGGAATACCAGTGATAGAAGCATGTGCCACAATTACCTACTACCAATCCTGCATGCAGTAGTGCCATTTTACTGAATTGGAATCAACCTCTTGGGGAGGTTCATGAAGTTGAGAAATTGGAATCAATGGATAATAGTTTGTATTGACAACTTGACTCACTATGCATCAATTTGCTGAATCTCTGTAAATTGCAGAGTTACTTGTAGAAGACATATTGAAGCATGGAACACCTTATGTGATGACCTCTAATGGTGGAAAAGTTTTCCAATCGTGACTAGTATCAGAGATAATTTTATCTTGCGGCATCACCCAGATGATGATTGCCTGCCATTCACACATGAATGGTCTCATAGAATGTTTCAATACGACATTGGCAGACATGATCTCAATGTATGGTGACATCAAATATTGAGATTGGGATACAATATTGCCCATCATAACATTCGCATACAACACTGCAAAGCAAGGCATTACAGGCTTCACATCATTCTTCTTGCTCCAATGTCATGAGGCAAAAAAGACAATGGATACACTGTTCACACATCAATCTGACAATATTCAGAATGATGCAAAACAATTAATCACCAGAATGAAATAAGCTAGGCAACTGGCTCACATACACATCATGGACACCTACACGAAAGGCAAAGAGCATTATAATGCCAAAGCGCTTGTTAGTGAGAGAGAGCCCAGGATATTTGATGTGGATTTTTTAGCCTGTGTGGAAAATATGGCCATCAGAACAGTTGCTAAATGACTGTTTTGGGCCATATCGTATCATTCATTGCTTGTTGGATGTCACATATGAGGTCAAAGATTATTATGGTTCATCAGGAACACAAAAATGCAGAGACATTGTTCACATCCTTCATATAAAACCCTACTACAGTCCAGAGACGCATAACAACTGTAGGATGTTCAAAGAAACTGAAGACACAATCAATGATTATACAGCTTTGACGATGCTCAGCATAGTAAGGATGATGTAGCAACACAAGTAGAATATGAGGATCCACAAGCACTACCATACTGAGGACCATTGACAAGCTCTAGGTTTTGCTTGCTACAATTGGCCCCAATGAGAACTTCTGAAAGTGAGTGCCATATATGGCTCCAATGAGAATTTCTGGAACTACAGATCGCTATTTCTCCGGCAGAGGTAGTGTGCAGTGTGGTATAGTAGTTAGAATTGCTTGCTAGTGTGCTGAAGGTTCCCAGTTCAGACCCGTTGTTGTTGTTGTTGTGGTCTTCAGTCCTGAGACTGGTTTGATGCAGCTCTCCATGCTACTCTATCCTATGCAAGCTTCTTCATCTCCCAGTACCTACTGCAACCTACATCCTTCTGAATCTGCTTAGTGTATTCATCTCTTGGTCTCCCTCTACGATTTTTACCCTCCACACTGCCTTCCAATGCTAAATTTGTGACCCCTTGATGCCTCAAAACATGTCCTACCAACCAATCCCTTCTTCTAGTCAAGTTGTGTCACAAACTTCTCTTCTCCCCAATCCTATTCAATACCTCCTCATTAGTTACGTGATCTACCCACCTTATCTTCAGCATTCTTCTGTAGCACCACATTTTGAAAGCTTCTATTCTCTTCTTGTCCAAACTGGTTATCGTCCATGTTTCACTTCCATACATGGCTACACTCCATATAAATACTTTCAGAAACGACTTCCTGACACTTAAATCTATACTCGATGTTAACAAATTTCTCTTCTTCAGAAACGATTTCCTTGCCATTGCCAGTCTACATTTTATATCCTCTCTACTTCGACCATCATCAGTTATTTTACTCCCTAAATAGCAAAACTCCTTTACTACTTTAAGTGTCTCATTTCCTAATCTAATCCCCTCAGCATCACCCGATTTAATTTGACTACATTCCATTATCCTTGTTTTGCTTTTGTTGATGTTCATCTTATATCCTCCTTTCAAGTTCAGACCCAACCACCAGAAATTATTTAGTATTTATCATTACTGAAAGGTTCTCGAGATATCATATATTAATATATCCTGGAATATTCAATGTTTGTATAAATAACAGCATTCTGGGATATTCCATGGTTGTTGTTAGTGTCAGTAATAAATATGCTTTCAGCCTAAATGTACTTCATTGTTGACCTTGCCTTAGGATGTGGACTTTATTGTGGTTTTGAAATGGTAGTACTAACATTCTCTGCATTTTTGAGTATGACTGATTTCCTGTACTTTATCCCTCTTGCTGCTTCACTTCTCACAATTCTGCACATAATTTTTGAGTTGTTGTCAGACTTAATCCTACTTTGATTCATATTATACAATTTCAAAACAATCAATAATTACCTGTTATCATCAGAACATCATCAATGTATTGTGAGCTCAAACATAATGAACTATCTTGAACAGAATGACCTCCTCAATGCCAACCAGCATGGATTTCGAAAACATCAGTCATGTGAAACCCATTTCACACTTTTCTCACATGACATATTGAAATCTTTGGATTGAGGCAATAAGGTAGATGCTGTATTTCTTGATCTCCGAAAAACATTCGACTCAGTACCACACCTGCACTTATTGGCAAGAGTACAATCGTTTGGAGTATCAAATGAAACTTGTGACTGGATTGATGACTTTTTGGCAGGGAGGATGCAACACATTATCTCGGATGGAGATTCATAGTCAGGTGTAGAAGTAACTTGAGATGTGACCCAGAGAAGTGTGTTGGGACCCTTGCTGTTCATGTTGTGTATTAATGACCTTGCAGACAACATTAATAATAAAATCAGGCTTTTCGCAGATGCTGCAGTTACCTATAATGAAGCTGCATAAATATTCGGTCAAATCTTGATAAGGTTTCAAAGTGACACAGAGATTGGCAACTTGGTTAAATCTTCATAAATGTAAAATTTTGCACTTCACAAAATAAAAAACATTGTATCCTATGACTATAATATCAGTGAGTCACTGCTAGAATCGGCCAACTCATACAAATACCTGGGTGTAAAACTTTGTAGGGATATGAAATGGAATCACTTTTGTAAACACTCATCACCAGTTTTGTAAAGGCCTTGTTGCCACTGCTGTGCAGGCTGAGTTGTCATTGTTGTTATGGTAGGTCGAGTTTGTGAGTTCGTGAAATGGCTTCTGGTGCAGCTCACTAGTAAGACAATTTCTCCCTGCAACTATTACACAGCTATGCCCCAAGGTCAGATAACAGGACAGGAGAACGAAGGTTCTACAACACTCCAACAAATTAGTAACAAAGTCACACAAATGAATTAAAAGGATTTACTTACCTAGTTGAATGAGGAAGACTGCAACACTGCTTGTAATGTAACAAAAAAAAGGACCCTCAATGGCTAACTGCAAATAACTGTACATAGACTTCACAGTACATAGCAAATGCAATGTACAACAACTGTCTCTTCACTTTTAAGAGTTCACTAAGTGATATTCCCTGTCTAAGTCAGCCCTGGATGATGGTCTATAACCAAGGGAGCGAGAGCTGCTCTTTTATCTTCTGAGTAGGCTTCTGTCCGTTTTCATCTGGTCATTGGTAGATTGTACTCAGCCAGCAATTGGCCAAGGAAAGGTTGATATCTTCATCCTCAATGCCACCCCTGCGCTGGTGGAACTCATTCAAGTGGTGAGTCTCTATGGCACTAGCACCAGCTCGCATCTTTTCGCCTGTGATGCGTCTTGTTCGGATGACACAGCATCCATCAAATAGGTTCAGTCGTGGGTGAAGCAAGTGATAGTCTTTGGTTTATTGGTAAAATACTTGGGAAGTGCAATCCATCTACAAAGGAGATTGCTTACAAATCACTCATGCAACCAGTTCCAAAATATTGCTCAAGTCTGTAAGACCCATACCAGATAGGACTAACAGGGGATACTGAACGTATATAGAAAGGGGCAACATAAATGGTAACAGGTTTGCTTAATCCATGGGACAGTGTCACAGAAATACTGAAGGAACTGAACTGGAAGACTCTTGAAGATAGATGTAAACTATCCTGAGAAAGTCTATTAACAAAATTTCAAGAACCGGCTTTAAATGATTACTGTAGGAGTATTCCTCAACCCCTATATATTGCTCACACAGGGGTCATGGAGATGAGATTAGAATAATTACTGCATGCATAGAGGCATTCAAACTATCATTCTACCCATGCTCCATGCATGACTCAAACAGGAAGAAACCCTAATAACAGGTACAATGGGATATACCCTTTGTTCTGTGCCTCATGGTGGTATTCAGACCATAGATGTACATGTACATATAGGAGAAGACGTTAATGGCCATACACTAAATCAAATGCATTTTGAAAAATTCCTTGTGTCTAATGGATAACAAGTTAAAAATGTGTCAACACATAGATAAACTAATCAAGGAGCTTATTCCTGCATGTTATTTCCTTAGAAACATCTCTCTTACTGAAGTAAAGACCAAAGAGGTGACATATTTGCATGTTTTCTCTCCTTGTTGACTTACGGGGTTATTTTCTGGGGCAGTGCACCTAAAGTAAATTAACTATTTATCCAGCAGAAGTGTGAGCAGCAAGAATATTGTGCAAAGTAGGTAACTGAAGCTTTTCCAGAAGTCTTTCTAATGAACTTGAAATTCTTTCACTCTCTTCTCAATACATTTATTCTTTAATGATTTTTGTTGCTGACAGTAAAAATCAGTTTTGGCTGAACTGTGATTTACACAGTCACACTAAAAGGCATAAAAATCGTTTCCATGTAGAGTTTTCCACTTTGTCTTTGGTTCAGAAAGGGGATATGCACCCTGGCATGAAGTATTCAACCAGCTCTCCTTTAACGTAAGGCAAAAAAATCAGGAATTCCAAACAGTTCAACAGAAAATGAAGACATACATCATTAGCCACTATTTTTGCAAACTACCAGAATATCTATATTCTAAGATTTCTAATTTCATGCCAATGGTGTGTTGGAACAAAATCTGGTCGGCAGCCCTGCACATGCTGCACTTAATGTGTAACTGCTGGAAGTTTTATTGTTAAGTGTTGTATTGAGTAGAATGTTGTGTCACACAGTTTGTGAATTTTGATATGGGAAGTGTAACATGTCTGCATTAAATTTTGCATGAAACTCAAGAAAATCTTTACAGAGACATATCAAATAATGCAGAAAGCCTACAGTGATGAGTGCTTCAGCAGTACTTAGTGTTATGAATGTTTCACACAGCTTAAAACTGGCTGGACAGAAGTTAAAGATGACCCTCATTCACGACACCCTTTGGTATCTTCTGAGAACACTCATGACAGGAATGTCAATGAAATTGCATGTTCCAGTTGAAGACTGACTATCCAAGAGATCACAGAAGAATTTAAAGTTTCAGTTGCAACATATCATGAAATCCTCACACAGCATCTTGGAATGCATCATGTTGCTGCCAAGTTCATCCCATGGCTCATAAGTCAAGGCCAGGAAGATCTTTGCCTTGCAATCTTTGAAGAGCTTCAGGATCATGCAAATGAAAATGAGATGTTCCTCAAGAGAATCATAACTGGTGATGACACGTGGGTCTATGCTTATAATGTTGGGACTGAGGTTCAGTCTTCACAATGAATTGGGAAAGTTTCTCCAAGACGAAAAAAAGTTCTTCAGGTCAGGTCAAATGTCAAAGCCATGTTGGTAGTTTTTTTTTACTTCAAAGGGTTAGTTCATCATGAATTCATGCCACAGGGTCAAACTGTTAATTGAGGATGCTATTGAGATGTGTTGTGAGGCTTCCAAGAAACTGTGATAAGGAAACAGCCTCATAAGTGGCGAGACAATTCATGGCTCATGTATCATGATAATGCACCTGCACATTCATCGCTGTTAGTGTGTGACTGTTGGACAAAAAAGAAATCACTGTGTTGCCTGATTCTCCATACTTTCCAGACCTAGCCCCTGTAAACTTATTTTACTTCTGAAATTGCAAACCCCATTGAAAGGATGAAGATTTGCAATGGTAAACAAGATAAAAGAAAATTCACAGATGGGGCTTTGCACGATCCAGCAAGAGGCATACCAAAACTGTTTCTTAAGGTGGAAATGGCATTGGGAGCAGTGTATTAATTAAGGAAAAGAGTATGTCAAAGGGGACGATGCAAAATGAGTAAAAAGTAAACACTGAATAATTTTGTGGAAAAAGTTCCGGAATTTTTTGAACACATCTCATACATAAGAGTCAGTATTTACAGACTTACGTGCATATTTTCTTTGAAAAATGCCATTGTAATCAAGTAAATTTGAAGATACAAGTAGGAAATAAACAGCGGCAATATACGAGGGTTGGAACTTAAGTAGTGGCAACTATTTATTCACAACTGATACAAAAGAGTTACATGTTTTCACCTGTTACTGTCCTTCAAAGTAGTCACTAGCATTGTGTAGAACCTGTTGCCAGTGATGTGGAAGGTGTAGTATACTGTTAGCAGAGCCTGTTCTATTGATGGTGTGAATGGAGCAGTCTACTGCCTGTCGAATCTCTGTAACAGTTCTGAAGCGAATGCCATGAAGTGGTTCCTTCATCTTCTGAATCAAATCAAAGTACAAGGACTTAAGTCTTGGGAGTATGGTGGATGCTACAATACTTCCCAGTCCCATCAACTGAACAGGGCAGCCACACCGTGCGCTGTACGCGCCTGCGCATTGTTGTGCAAAATAATGGGTGGGTTGCACAGAAAGTGTCGCCGCTTCTTCCGCAAAGCTTGTCGCAGGTGATACTCCAAAAATGAAAAGTAATAATGTGCACTGAAATACTGGGACTCTGACACACTTTCGACTCTCATGGTGTCCTACAATGATGCCATTCATTGGATTGGCGTTTCAGTTTTGGCTCATACAATGTGGCCCATGTCTCATCCAGTGTTATGATACGGTGTAAGAAAGCCTCTCCTTTGTGCTCATAGCACTCCAAGTGCTTCTGAGCAGTGTCATAACACATCCATTTCTGCATTTCCATCAAGTCATGTGGAACCCATCATGATGCAATTTTTCACATGCCCAGGCATACCTTCAGGATGTGAAGCACAGTCGTATGCACTAATCTGGTTTCATTGATGAACTCATGAGTCATATGGCATCAATCACTGTCCACTAATGGGGCAACAGCACGCTCATCTTCTTCAGAGACACTAGGATGACCTGCACGTTGCATGTCTGCCACAGTTTGCCGACCTTCATTGAAGGCTTTCACCCAACGTGCCACTGTTCTGTACGGCAATGCCTATTCCCTGCATGCCTCTTGAAGACCTTGATGACACTGTCGTGCTCCGTTGTTTCTGTTTCAAAAACATAGTGACACTGTTACGTTAGACCACTTGCACACAAGTGACTGTGTTTCCCTCAATTGTGCACATGCCAATGATGTGGGATGGGCGAGTCCATTCGTGCGGAGGTGAGGTAGGTATGTCAACAACGTATGCTATCAGCAACAATAATAGATTCCATTGCAAAGTGTCTCCACAGCAGTGTTGCCACTATTTAAGTTACAACTTACGTAGTATAACTTGGGAGGCAGCAGCCTTTTTCAAAGTAACAGATTTCTTCTTAATTTACTCGATAAAATTTATCTGACACGCACATGAATAGCATTAACTAACATAGTGGTAGTTTATTTTTAATATATATTAAGTTTCCATGATTTTCTTTTCTATGATTTCCTTGTCTTTTGCTGACATAAATACTGATTCATCCCACATCTGAGGAAGTTCTCTTTCCGGGCTGGAGGTATGAAATGACTGAATCAGAATATAAAACAATTCGGCACTTTTCTAATAACATAAAATACTGTGGCAACACCAGTACAAATAACGCCTCTTGACAGATAGCACACACAGCTGAGTGGAATATCTAGGTAGACTCTTAAGTCTATTTGATGAATAACATTGTACAGTGTTGATGTCTTGTATGTTGGTTTATGAGCAATAAAGCACTATTGCCAAGTCAACATGTCATCTCCATTATTAGTATGATTTCTGCACATAGTAAGAAGAGCTACCACATTGGTGACCCATGACAACCACTTAATGTGATGGGAAATGTCTTGTTCCATATAGTGATAATATGCAGTAACAGTGCAGCGATTTTGCATCAATTGCACCTTATCGGCATCCCCTTGAGACCGCAGTTCAAGGATTAATGTGAGTGATGTACATCATTAGTGTAAACAGTTTAATAACCAGGGCTAGGATTTTTAGGTGTGCACCTTCTTTCTTAGGGTATATTAAAGCTGTTCAGAAAAATATCACAATGTGAAGTTTTGTTTCTAGTTGTGAAAAGAGGCATTTTTTCACCCACCTTTTTCCATTTTGGGGGACCTTTATCCGTTTTTCCCCCAACCATGCCCATATTCTCCTTTGCCCCTTTTTTCTTTTAAGTTTCATTCCAATTTATCCTATAATATTTCTAATCAATGTAAAATATTTAACTTTCATTTAACTTCTACCCAGCTTGTTCTGTACGTGTGAATAGTAAGCCTACCTCTTTCAGTAAATGCTGCACTGGAGTTGAATACACACTTGCAACAATGGAAAATAATTGTGTATTCAACAAAACCTCTTTCTCTCACTTTACCACTGTGAAGTAGCCCACAATAATGCAACTGGCAATGAGTAATTCTATCCCACCAGAATCAGTAGCCTGCTGTTTATGAATATGAGTTTGTGAGTGTGAGAGATGTCATCTGTTCAGATGAAAGTGGAGGCTGGTCACACGGAGGCAGCAGTGACCACACCCATGTAGTTTTGTGAATTGAGACTTGGTTCTGCTTGAAGCTACTAGAAAATGCTGAGACTGCAGTTACAGCATGAATGAGAGTATTCTGGTAATTGTCACAGCATTATGAAAGAAAGTGTGGACAGCGGGTGAGTGAGTGGGTGCAATAGCGTTGTGCAACAGTCGCATTGAGTTAGCAAGTGAACTGGTGTTAGCTTCTTGTTACATTACTAAATGGGTGTACTACTAGGTTTTACTATGCCAAAGGTGTACAGTCGCTGATTTATTGTTCTGACTCAGCAACTCAAACAAGATTTCGTAGACACTGACGATTCAGGAATTATTTTAGATTGGAAACACAAACGAGACCACCTCAAATAACAGATTTCCAGCTCTAAGCATCAAATGAATAACTCTTCAAGCAAAAAATTGCAGTAACCTCTATTACAAAATATATTTCAACAGAGTTCTTCAAAAAGCCAAAATTTGAAGGAATTAAACATTGTTCTTGAAAACTACACAAAGATGTTATTACCAGATGAGAATACTTTAAGAAAAAACTACATGGAGCCTGTTTACCTTGAAACCGTACAAAGAATAAAGAAGAAAGCATCTGACTGTGATGTGGGAATCATTGTCGATGAAACCATAGACCCAATGGATCAATATCTTTTGAACATTTTAATTTTTGCCTTAGAAGGGGAGAAAGTTAAGACCATGTTGTTAAAATGTATGAGCTGCAGCAAGCCAATGCCAGTACAGTAATGCAATAAATTATGGACTTCTGCAAAAACTCTGGCCTACTGGTATCAAGTTTTAAAAACTTCTTCTTGTGGTTACGGACCAGGCTCCATGCATGGTTTCAGCTGTTATCCAATTGAAACCTTTATTTCCTAAGTTGAAGCATGTGACATGCTTGGTTCATGTCCTTCACAAGGTTCGTGAATCCATAAGGAACAAGTACAACATCGCAAATCAATTCATCTCCGCCCTGAAGAAGACTCTGCTGAAAGCTCCGTCTTGTTGTTGCCTACAGGGAGACCAATATCCTGCCCTTTCAGATTTCCTGGTCATTATTTGTTGGGGATCTTGGATTGAGCATGCTACTATGTTGTGTGGGAATTTTGACAGAATTAGACAGTTTGTGATTTCTTTGGATCCAGCCAATGCAGGTGCAATTTCCAAGGCACAGCAACTTTTGTTACCAGAGAAAATACAGAATTTGCAAAGAGAGAACTATATTATGTCCATAGTTACAAGTACCTGACTGCAGCTGTTAAATGATTAGAAGAACAAGGTCTAGAAAAGGAAAAACAATGGAATATTGTTACTTCCATGAAGGATCAGTCTGATGGCTTAGCCAAAGAGGAATACAGACATTGAGGATTTCACCACTCTGTAGAGTTGCCACTCGGGGCAAATACAGGGTTTGCCCCACTGATTCCTGTGGTTGTCGAAGGAGGCTTTAGCATCTACAAAGACACCTAATAGAAACCAACTTACTTTTAAAAATGTAAGGATGCTTAATGTCTTGAAGTGCAACAGCTTCAAGTTTCTTCCTTCTTTTGAGGAGCGATAATTTGATGTACTTGTTTGTAATTCAATAAACTAGAATAGAGGAAACAGAAATTGTTGAATTATTTGAATAAACCAGCACCTTTTATCCATTTTTTACCTTATTTGAGCCTTTTCCCTTCCTTTTTTTGTCTGAAATTTGAACCTAAAAATTGTAACCCTGGTAACAACTGTCAACCAGTACTCAAACACAAACTAAATACAACTGTGGGTGTTGCCTCTCAAGACGGGTCATGCTCCAGCATGCCACAACAATGTCTGCTATCAACCAATCTACTGCATCAAATGCATCAGTTCATGACTCAGACAATATCATGACTACTGCACCAACCACATCGGCCACATCACAAACCTTATTAAAAATATGGACACCATGTATGGCGGAATGCAACAGAGCACATACTACCCATATGCACTTATTGGATTTGCAACCACGCTGGGAGAGATACATGGTACTTCATCGGTTTGGATGATAACTCTCAATTTGTGAATTTAATTTTCCACTTAGCAGAGCATAGTGACAATACCAGTAATTTTATTCTCATGCCACCCTAGCACCGGCCGGTGTGGCCAAGCGGTTCTAGGTGCTTCAGTCTGGAACCGTGCGACCGCTACGGTTGCAGGTTCAAATCCTGCCTCGGGCATGGATGTGTGTGATGTCCTTAGGTTGGTTAGGTTTAAGTAGTTCTAAGTTCTAGGGGACTGATGACCTCAGATGTTAAGTCCCATAGTGCTCAGAGCCATTTGAACCATTTGAGCCACCCTACAAAAAACAATTATGAAGTGGCAAAATTTGCCTTTCTCCAACACTTGTCATGCATCCAGAACAACAACTGAAACAGGCAAACTGCTGAGAAGATGCCATCCCACCTGTGGTGCCAGCTAAGGACCCAACTTAACATGAACCTCATACCAAGCACTGCATTATGGCATTATGGACTCTATGGACTGTCAAACTTCCACCGCAGCTACAACTTGCCATGATTGCTCATGAGACAGAACCATTAGAGAAGAAGCCATGCCTGGTGGACAGAATGTTCACTGTGCTACAGTACATCAATGCTGTGAATGCACCATGCAGCTCTACATCTCAGCTGAATGTTGTGTGTGCTGAACCATTATGACCCACACTGAAAAAACCTGACGATGATGTCACTGACCCCAGCCAGAATGCCAACCTTCACGATAGACACACCACTACTCTCCTAGCTGGCACTGAATGCTGCCACTACCCCATGGTCACCAAATTGTTGCTGTCATGTCCATTTTGGCACCACCACACTTAACTGCTGACCTCTTTGCAGCTACCCAAACTACAAATGTGGGCCACAGTACATACACCAGCCTGCACCTATACGTCAAGCTGCCAACGCCCACAATGCATCAGACAAACATTCTCCACACCGCTCCCACCATTGGAGTGGAAGGCTCTATATATTTGATAGAAGCACATGTAAATACTTCCTCATCAGTGCAGGGTCAGCCATCAGTATGGTACTAAAGGACATCAATGCAACACTATCTGGCACGACATCACAACTCAGTGCCACAAATGACTCGGATCTCACCATGTGTGGGACCACTAACTGCCTTAGAGCTATGCCTAGATCAACAGTTTCCATGGACCTTCTTCATTACAGTGTCATGAGTTGATTTTGTATAGTACTTTCACCTTTCACCTGATTTAAAAAATGCAGACTACTACATCATGACACGGGATGGCTCACCCCACGGCTCTTTGTCCCGATGCCTCCTTATCCATCAGAAACTACCTCATGGCCCCCTGCGCATCATAATGACAATGACACATACTCTAATGCACTGAAGGAGTATGTTACGATGATAGGGAACCTAATGATGATACATCAGCTTTAGTTGGACACATGCAAAGCACTGGATGCACTTTGCACAGACAACACAGTGTTACATTGACACATACACAATGTGTCTGTTGCACTCGCATATGTGTACAAGTAGTATGAGAGCCTTTCACACCGCCAATGTTGGCACTACCTTCACTATGCCCACTGTGGCCAACCACACCTCACCGCCACTACAACCCACAGTTATGCAGTCAGTGACCCTGAGCACACTATATTAAATACAGGTCAATAAAGCACAATCTTCCTCATCTCTCAGCAAATTAAACACGTGTCTCATCCTCCCACCCAGAATCATGAGTGAGAGTTAAACAATGTGCCATTTGTAATGATACAGTGCACTGAATTCACATGAGCCCTATTCTGCCAGTCCACAACAAAGCATGCCAGATGGTATGGGCACACTTACAGGACACAAAAGGTGTGGTCGATGTACTATTACAATCAGGGTTAGTTCACCCCTGAGGCAGCCAATCAGCTTCCCCAATATAGCTTGTACCAATAAAGGATGGTTCCATGAGACTCTGTGATGATTACAGAGCTCTCAGTGCTCAAATGACACATGACAGTTACCCAAGTCCAAATATTGAAGACTTTTCACACTCTCTAATGGGTGCCACTATTCGCAGCACCACTGATTGCAGAAAAGCTTATCTCCAAACACATGTGCTAAATGCCACAGAGATCAAACCCACCTCAGAGTGAACAGAATTCATTAAGCAGTTACCACCTCTGCAGAATTACCATGACCTTCAATGCTTTCTAGGCAATATAAATCTGGAGGTTAGGCCAAGACTATACCTCATCACTGAATGTTTCATTTGGCTGAATATTAAACATGACTGTCAAGCCTGGCCACAAGCTTGCTTGGTGTGCCAGTGCATCAAAATTGGCTGTCATACACAAATCCAGCTAGGGCACTTTGATATACCACAAGCACATTTTCAACATGCACACTGATCTCGTCAGCCCTCTTCTGGGGTTGGAAGGTTGTAGATACTTACAATCAATTATTGACATATTTTCTCGTTGGGTGGACATTACAGCAGAGTCAACAGCTCATCCATCCATCGACAATGGAATAGCTCGATTCGTCTGACCTGAAATAATAATGACAGACCAGGGAAGAAAATTTGAGTCCACTCTATGTGAAGCACTCTGCAACCTCTGTGGCATTACATGTAATTATATGACCATATACCATTCTCCGAGCAACGGGCTTGTGGAACAGTGGCACAGAATGCTAAAATCTGCAAACACATGCCACGGAGGACTGTGGGTGGAAGCCTTTCCGTGGGCACTGCTATCTACTCGTATGGCATTCAAGTGAGACCTATGTGGATCACTAGCAGAAATCTTGCATGGAGAATCACTCACACTCCCAGCAGCATTCATTCTTCTGATTCAACCTCTTGAACCAGCAGACTTACCAGCACTGGTCCAGCAGATGAAGAGCCCCATCAGCCATACACAGGTGCTACTGCATATCTCACATACTAATCTGAAAGTCTTCATACACAAGGCACTTGGTAACTGTGAATTTGTAATGTTACAGGATGATATGACCTGGCCAGCTTTACAGCCACTCCGCTCAGGCCCATACAAAGTTTTATAACAAGACACTCACACATTCGAAATTTTGCTTAACTGAAAAGTAACAATGGTCTCATTAAACCACCTGAAACCAGCTTTGATACTGTGCAAACACACAGCTATGTGTGAGATGGATCCAGAAGAAACAGACAATGAACCACGCGGTCAGAGGAGCCAGTTGTCATCGAACTTGACATGACAGAGTTTATTCCAGAGAACATCCATGTGAACTTGTAGGCAATAATCTGATGGTGAACGCCTGCCGTGACAGTGGTGTGACAGATGATGCATCAGTAGCTCAACAACTCTCTCTCTCTCTCTCTCTCTCTCTCTCTCTCTCTCTCTCTCTCACTCTCACACACACACACACACACACACACACACACACACACACACACACACACACGCGTATCAGTTACTGATTATGCTGCTATATCTTTGTGCTTGTCAGCAAATGGTGTACTCACTATCACAGTCCAGAGGGAACCACAACAAAGTCACCACACACTGTATCACAGACACCTTCATCCTCCTACTGATGCACCATCTCAGCGGCACCAGCCTCCATCACTGCCTGCGCATAACAAATCTCAGTATGGTCACCCCTGCTGACCTCTTCAACATTTGGCACTGTATCATCTATACGGCACAAGTGCTGTGGGCCTATCCACAATGAGAAATGGTCCAACCCTGCCCTGCTTCGCAGCCAGCCATCACTCAGTTGGTCACTTTCATTATGTCAGATCAACACCAACAAACAGTCCAGCAATGTCACACTCC
This sequence comes from Schistocerca nitens, assembly GCF_023898315.1. Lineage (NCBI taxonomy): Eukaryota > Metazoa > Arthropoda > Insecta > Orthoptera > Acrididae > Schistocerca > Schistocerca nitens. Next base: position 497,749,027 of record NC_064614.1, on the reverse strand, counting down.
TGCTCAGCTGCCGACCACGACACAGTTGGTCAAGCACGTCTGGGGATGACCCACCTGCTTGACAATGTCTACCAGCCACTGGTCACCGCTCATCCCTCCCAGTGTGGGGAAAGGGGTGATGGGTGGGGATGGGGGGGGGGGAGTGGGAGGGGGCGGGGCTGCACTCTGGGGCACCAGCATGAGTGATGCTTTTGACATCTGACCAGAGAAAACACTCAGCTGGGTGGAATATCTAGGTAGTTTGGTGTTGATGTCTTGTATGTCATGTTATGAGCAATAAAGCATGATCATCATATCAATGTGTTGTCTCCATTATAGTCATTATCCCTGCAAAAAAAGGGTTCAAATGGCTCTGAGCACTATGGGATTTAACTGCTGAGGGCATCAGTCCCCTAGAACTTAGAACTACTTAAACCTAACTAACCTAAGGATGTCACACACATCCATGCCCAAGGCAGGATTCGAACCTGTGACTGTAGTGGTCATGCGGTTCCAGACTGTAGCACCTAGAACCACTTGGCCACACCGGCCGGTATTATCCCTGCATCTAATAAGGGCAGCTACAACAAATCACAGGAGATAAAGATAATTCTCTGTTAAGGTATCCCTGAACATGGGCCAAGTGATACGTATTCAGTGGATTTCTGGTTTTGGTATAAATAATCAATAAACAGGAAAAGAAACTGTGTTCTATGTCCGATTAAATGCAGCCAAGGAGAGAGCCAGTGCCTCAACTTTGCTCTTCATTTTCTCAAAATTCAGTAAAGTGCACTTATCTCTCTCTGCTTCTAGGTCCCTCAGTTGACAGACACAGATGTGCAGCATTTATTTTTTCTTGAGCTCATGTTCTCCTAATATTCACTTGGTATAAGTCTTAAAACTTCCTGTCAGTGCTATTTATTTCCTAAATTCTGACAAATAATACTTCAATACAGTCGTACTTTTGGTGAATGCTGTGATTAATTCCATTTTGTTATACCATATTCTTGGTGGTTGCACCAAAAAGGAAGCTTATAGTGGAGGTTGAGTGAAGAAAAATAGTTGGAACATAGTATAAAAAACTCCTCTCCTCCTTGCCACTGTGTATGGTTGGGTGGGAGAGGAGAGTGTGGATAGTGATATTTCTACTCTCTTTACAACCCATCTAAAGAGGTTCAAACAAATGTAGAATATCAGTGAGATTTTTACTATCATTTCATCATTAAGGCCCAGTACAGCTGCTGAAAATTAATGTTTATCTTTGCAATAAAGAGTTCATTGTAATGTTGCTAAGTGCATCTGTGTCTTTCCTGTTATATAGAGTTAGAGAACAACCAAATAAATGAAAATTATAGAATATTTTAATAGCAGCACTCTGTATCAGAGGAGTCACATGAACATCTTTCATTGACTTTTTTCCTTCTTCAGTATGTAACTAGAGAAAAACTGAAATACCATATTTCTACCACTATTGTTCTTTTCGAAAATGCTGAATACATTTCAGTCTTGTAACATACTACAATTAAGATATGTAAGACTTTGCTACACAAAAAGTAAATATCCTATGGAGTAAATGTGCCCTAACAAACATGGGAAAACAGAGTAATTGATGTTACTGCTAGTAGTTAGTCAGTTAGTTAGTTGGTTGTGTGTTCCATTGAGCAATTGCACGGTATGGTAGCCGTTATGATGTGGAATGTGTCAAGTGCATGTGAAATGCACATATGAAACAAGATTTAAGATTAATATTTCTATTATTTATCCCATTCCCTTAAATGGCACAAAATGCATATACTATGTATATTTAGAGATTTATTTATTCATATTCAAGAATTCATCTATGGTATAGAAGGAGTTATCAAGAAGATATGATTTCAGTTTATTTTTGAAGCTATTACTGCTGTCTGTTAGACATTTTATTTCATCTGGTAATTTGTCAAAAATTTTTATAGCAGCATATTTTACCCCTTTCTGTGTCAAAGATATGTTGAGTAAAGAATAGTGTTGTTGTTGTGGTCTTCAGTCCAGAGACTGGTTTGATGCAGCTCTCCATGCTACTCTATCCTGTGCAAGATTCTTCATCTCCCAGTACCTACTGCAACCTACATCCTTCTGAATCTGTTTAGTGTATTCACCTCTTTGTCTCCCTCTACAATTTTTACTCTCCATGCTGCCCTCCAATACTAAATTGGTGATCCCTAGTGTAAGTCTTTCTTTTTTCTGGTATTATAATCATGGATGTCACTGTTGTTTTTAAACTGGTCCATGTTGTTGAGAACAAATTTCATTAGTAAATGTACTGTGAGGCTGTTATAAGAATTCCCAATCTTTTAAAAAGATGCCTAGAAGGTGTGCAACTATGAACCCCACACATTATTCTAACCACTTTCTTTTGAGCAGTGAATACTTTTAGTCTAAATGTTGGGTTACCCCAAAATATTATTCTGTATGACATCAGAGAGTGAAAGTATGCAAAGTATGTTAGCTTACTAATTTCTATATCCTCAAAATTGGCAATTATTCTGATTGCAAAAGTTGCTGAACCTAGTAGCTTTAGAAGATCCAAAATATGAATTTTTCAATTAAGATTCTCATCTATATGTACACCCAAAAACTTAGTAAGCTCTGCCCTGTCTACTGACTTCTGTTGAGGTGTTAAATTTATTGGAGGCACTGTACTTTTTGAGGCAGAAAATTAGATGTACTGTGTTTTTACAAAGTTTAGAGCAAGCCCATTTGCAGAAAACCAATTAATGACTTTTCCAAAGACCTTATTTGTATCATTTTCAATTGGAGTTTCTTTTACTGCATTAATAATGATACTTGTATCGTCAGCTAACAGTGTCAGTTCAACTTCCTGTTTCAGATAGAATGGGAGGTCATTCATATATATCAAGAACAGAAGGAGACCCATGATTGAACCTGTGGAACATCTAATGTAATTTCACCCCAGTTGGATGAAGTGGCAAATTTATTTAAACCACTTGATCCATATAAGGAAACTTTTTGCTTTCTGTTCTGTAGGTATGACTTAAACCACTGATATGCTATTCCATTTATACCATAGAACTGTAATTTCTGTAGCATAATGTAATGGTTCACACAATCAAATGCTTTGGACAAGTCACAGAAAATTCCTATTGGTGACATTTTACTATTTAAAGACTCTATTATGTGGACAGTGAAATTGTATATTGCTGCAGTGGAACAGCATTTTTGAAATCTGAACTGTGATTTTCTAAGTATCCCATTACTGTTGAGATGGATAACCACTCTTGAGTACATTACTTTCTCAAAGATTTTTGAAAATGCTGTAAGCAAGGATGTTGTTGTTGTTGTGGTCTTCAGTCCAGAGACTGGTTTGATGCAGCTCTCCATGGTACTCTATCCTGTGCAAGCTTCTTCATCACCTAGTACCTACTGCAACCTACATCCTTCTGAATCTGCTTAGTATATTCATCTCTTGGTCTCCCTCTACGATTTTTACCCTCCAAGCTGCCCTCCAATACAAAATTGGTGATCCCTTGATGCCTCAGAATATGCCCTACCAACCAAACCCTTCTTCTAGTCAAGTTGTGCCACAAATTTCTCTTCTCTCCAATTCTATTCAATACCTCCACATTAGTTATGTGATCTACCCATCTAATCTTCAGCATTCTTCTGTAGCACCACATTTCGAAAGCCTCTGTTCTCTTCTTGTCTAAACTATTTATCATCCACATTTCACTTCCATACATGGCTACACTCCATATAAATACTTTCAGAAACGACTTCCTGACACTTAAATTTATACTCGATGTAAACAAATCTCTCTTCTTCAGAACGCTTTCCTTGCCATTGCCAGTCTGTATTTTTTATCCTCTCTGCTTCAACCATCATCAGTTATTTTGCTCCCCAAACAGCAAAACTCATTTACTACTTTAAGCGTCTCATTTCCTAATCTAATTCCCGCAGCATCACCAGATTTAATTCGACTACATTCTGTTATCCTCATTTTTTGTTTTTGTTGATTTTCATCTTATATTCTCCTTTCAAGACACTGTCCATTCTGTTCTGCTGCTCTTCCAGGTCCTTTGCTGTCTCTGACAGAACTACAATGTCATCAGAAAACCTCAAAGTTTTTATTTCTTCTCCATGGATTTTAATTCCTACTCCAAATTTTTCTTTTGTTTCCTTTACTGCTAGCTCAATATAAAGATTGAATAACATCAGGGATAGGCTACAACCCTGTCTCATTCCCTTCTCAATCACTGCTTCCCTTTCATGCCCCTTGACTCTTATAACTGCCATGTGGTTTCTGTACAAATTGTAAATAGCCTTTTGCTCCATTTATTTTACCCCTGCCACCTTCAGAATTTGAAAGAGAGTATTCCAGTCAACATTGTCAAATGCTTTCTCTAAGTCTACAAATGCTTGAAACATAGGTTTGCTTTTCCTTAATCTATTTTCTAAGTTAAGTCGTAAGGTCAGTATTGCCTCACGTGTTCCAACATTTCTATGGAATACAAACTGATCTTCCCCGAGGTCGGCTTCTACCAGTTTTTCCATTCGTCTGTGAAGAATTTGTGTTAGTATTTTGCAGCCGTGGCTCATTAAACTGATAGTTTGGTAATTTCCACATCTGTCATCACCTGCTTTCTTTGGGATTGGAATTACTGTATTCTTCTTGAAGTCTGAGGGTATATTGCCTGTCTCATACATCTTGCTCACTAGATGGTAGAGTTTTGGAATGTTGTCTACTCCCGGGACCTTGTTTTGACATAGGTCTTTCAGTGCTCTGTCAAACTCTTTACGCAGTATTGTATCTCCCATTTCATCTTCATCTACATCCTCTTCCATTTCCATAATATTGTCCTCAAGTACATCGCCCTTGTATAGACCCTCTATATACTCCTTCCACCTTTCTGCTTTCCCTTCTTTGCTTAGAACTGAGTTTCCATCTGAGCTCTTGCTATTCATACAAGTGGTTCTCTTTTCTCCAAAGGTCTCTTTAATTTTCCTGTAGACAGTATCTATCTTACCCCTAGTGAGATAACCCTCTACATGCTTACATTTGTCCTCTAGCCATCCCTGCTTAGCAGTTTTGCACTTCCTGTTGATCTCATTTTTGAGATGTTTGTATTCCTTTTTGCATGCTTCATTTACTGCATTTTTATATTTTCTCCTTTCATCAATTAAATTCAAAATCTCTCCTGTTACCAAAGGATTTCTATTAGCCCCCGTCTTTTTACCCACTTGATCCTCTGCTACCTTCACTATTTCATCTCTCAAAGCTACCCGTTCTTCTTCTACTGTATTTCTTTCCCCCATTCTTGTCAATTGTTCCCTAATGCTCTCCCTGAAACTCTCTACAACCTCTGGTTCTTTCAGTTTATCCAGGTCCCATCTCCTCAAATTACCACCTTCTTGCTTTTTCTTCAGTTCATAACCAATAGATTGTGGTCAGAGTCCACATCTGCCCCTGGAAATGTCTTACAATTTAAAACCTGGTTCCTGAATCTCTGTCTTACCATTATATAATCTATCTGAGACCTTCCAATATCTCCAGGCTTCCTCCATATATACAACCTTCTTTTATGATTCTTGAAGCAAGTGTTAGCTATGATTAAGTTATGCTCTGTGCAAAATTCTGCCAGGCGACCCCCTCTTTCATTCCTTACTCCCACTCCATATTCACCTACTACATTTCCTTCTCTTCCTTTTCCTACTATCAAGTTCCAGTCACCCATGACCATTAAATTTTCGTCTCCCTTCACTATTGAATAATTTCTTTTATCTCATCATACATTTCATCAATCTCTTCATCATCTGTGGAGTTAGTTTGCATCTAAACTTGTACTACTGTGGTAGGCGTGGGCTTCATATCTATCTTGGCCACAATAATGTGTTCACTATGCTGTTTGTAGTAGCTTACCCACATTTCTATTTTCCTATTCTTTATTAAAACTACACCTGCATTACCCCTATTTGATCTTGTATTTATAACCCTGTATTCACCTAACCAGAAGTTTTGTTCCTCCTGCCACCGAACTTCACTAATTCCGAATATATCTAACTTTAACCTATCCATTTCCCTTTTTAAATTTTCTAACCTACCTGCCTGGTTAAGGGCTCTGACATTCCACGTTCTGATCCGTAGAACGCCAGTTTTGTTTCTCCTTATAACGACATCCTCTTGAGTAGTCCCCACCCGGAGATCTGAATGGGGGACTATTTTACCTCCGGAATATTTTACCCAAGAGGATGCCATCATCATTTAACCCTACAGTAAAGCTGCATGCCCTCGGGAAGAATTAAGGCTGTAGTTTCCCCTTGCTTTCAGCCGTTCGCAGTACCAGCACAGCAAGGCCGTTTTGGTTAGTGTTACAAGGCCAGATCAGTCAATCATCCAGACTGTTGCCCCTGCAACTACTGAAAAGGCTGCTGCCCCTCTTCAGGAACCATCCGTTTGTCTGGCCTCTCAACAGATACCCCTCCGTTGTGGTTGCACCCACGGTACGGCTATCTGTATAGCTGAGGCATGCAAGCCTCCCCACCAATGGCGAGGTCCATGGTTCATGGGGGGGGGGGGGGGATACTGGCCAATAATTATTGACATCTGTGGTGTCCCCCTTGTTGTAGAGAGGCCTGACAACAGCATATTTTAACCTGTCTGGGAAAATAGCTTGAGTTAGTGATTCATTACATATGTGACTCAGAACACCAGCTGTAATTGCTCCACATTGTTTTAATATCTTATTAGAGATGTCATCTACTTCAACACAACATTTATTTTTCAAAGATTTAATAATTTTACTTATTTCACAAGAGATTGTTAGGTGAAACTTAATCTGACTAAATTTTTTTCAAAACAGACTCTTACATATACTACCTGGCTTTTTCTTTTGAACTGCTCTCACCAATTTTTTCTCCTACACTTAAGAAATGGTTGTTAAATACATTAGCTACTTGTTTACTGTTGGTTAGGATGGTCTCATTCTCTTTAATAGTAATTCTACCTACCCCAGTGGTTACATTTCCTGCCTCCCTTCTAACAACATTCCATATTGATTTGATTTTATTGCCAGAGTTGTTAATGTCTTCTCTAACATACACATTTCTTGATTTCCTTACAACTTTTCTCAGTATGTTACAATAATTTTTATAGTATAAAACTACTTCTGGATCTTTACTAGTTCTTGCTGTCTCATACAGTTTTCTTTTTCTTCCTGCAGACACTTTAATACCTGTAGTAATCCAAGGTTTCTTTGAGAAGTGTATGGGGTTACATTTAGTAATTTTCTTTGGTAAACAATGTTCAAAAAGGGATACAAATTTATCAAGAAATATTTTGCATTTATCATTAGCATTTGGCTCATTATATACATCTCCCCAATTAACATTTCTTAAGCTTTCTCTGAAGTGCTCTATAGATACCGGGTTGAGCGACCTCACACTTTTACGTAATGGTTTCTGAACTGTACACCCTGTTAGATTTTGTAAGTTAATCAGTTGTGCATCATGGTCTGACAATCGATTTACCACAGGGAAAGCATGTGTTTGTTTTACATCCTCTTTCTGTACATATACATTACCTATTAGCGTGCTACTCTCTTGAGCTATACGTGTAGGGAAATTGACCACTGATTCTAAGTTATATGTTGTTAATAACACTTATAGTTCGTTTTTCCTATCAGGATTACTTAGAGAGCTTACATTGAAATCACCACAGATTAATAACTTCTTCTTTTTGTCTGACAGACAGCATAACAGAGAGTCAAACTTTTTTATGGAGAGCTCCCAGTCTCCAAATGGGACCTGTAAACTGTTGCTAATTCAATACTACATTATCTATCTGAAGTTCACATGCAAAAATGTCAAAGTGCTGATCAACACAGAATTTGCTTACTTCAACAGTTTTGCATCGATACCCTTGTTTTATGAAAATAGCAACTCCTCCTTTATCCATCCTAGATCTACAAGTGTAAGATGCTAAATTATACCCATTTATACCGACACTATCCATGCCCTCATTTACATGGTGTTCAGATAGACAGAGTATATCAATCTCATTCTTATTTTTGAGATCATCTAAACACACTAATAGCTCATCTACTTTATTTTTCATTCCCCTGATATTTTGATGAAGCAGGTTGATACTGCCCTTAGCTTTACTCCTATTTACTGTACATGAAGTTTCTCTTATTTGATTTATCTTGATTATCATCTGTGTGGACTTTGGCTTTAACCTAAAAAATCTGTCTGACTGGACCCATTAACCACAGGGATCATCCCTTGTGTGACTGTTGATCACCTTACAGTTTCTGCTAGTAGAGAAGCTAACTTATTTTTCCCCATCCTATTCAGGTGTAGGCCATGTGTAGTGTATCCCCACCTACCAATAGCATTTACAGGAACAACACTTATGTGAGATTTTTCCAGTGTCTGGAGCATCCTGTTCAGCTCAGTGTTAACATGCCTTACAGCAGTGTTTACCCAGGGCTGATCATGGCACCGAAACGCTTCCACAAACCCCACAATTGTGTGCTCAGTTTCTGCTCCTATTTTGTCCAGGTCACTCCTAATACTGTATCTTGGATTCATAGCCAGGCTGTTTCCTGGTGCCCTCAACTATAATTACCTGATCTTCCTTCTCAAAGACCCTGCATAGCTGACTTAAGTTTTCTGTCACCTGGCTAAGGCTAGCACTTGCTTTCACAAAACTTGTGACCTGGTATCCTGCACCTAATTTCTCCTGAAGTTGCTGGCCCATACCCCTCCCATGACTGCTGCATATAAGCAGAATTCTTCTTTTCCTATTCTGGTTTGATCCCAACCTGTCTTTTTTCTTTAATCTAATGTTCTGCTTCAACCTACTTTCAACCACATCTGGGTGAGGCCATTCCTCCACTTCAGATAGCAAGCCAAACTGACTTACTAATTGAATTTTTGGAGTTTTTTCATGTGTTTCCCTTTTTTGCCCTTTGCTTGCTACCTTTCACCAGTTCCCAGTCTCTTTTTCCTCCCTTAACCTACATAATTCCAAGTTTGCATTTTCTAATTCAACCTTAAGGGCTCAAATTGTTGCCTCCTGTTCAGTGATTTTTCTGTCCTTTCTACATAACCTACACTTCCATGAAAGAGCCTCATTTTCTACCCTCGTTTCCTCACCACTACATTTGCCTCAATGAAACCATAACTTACAGTCTACACAGAACACCCCCTGTTTCAAATTTCTATGGAAACCACCTCATTTGGCACACATGGTTTTATAGACAAAATTAACACAAAAGCAGAGAATAAGTTGGCACAAGACCACATTAGTTTCATAACCTGTGCCTACTAATCCGTAAATAAACACTAATGTAAACAAACTTTTAAACTTACTTTTGAAAGTTTTAACTACCTCAACTCTGCATGACTGACACAAATTAATTTGACTTTGAAGTGATAACTCTAGTCAAAAACGAAAATCTACACTTGCACAAAATTTATGCCTAAAAAATGTAAACAAAACTAGTGGCTACTGGCCTTTTATGAAATACTTCTTATTTGATGCAAATACAGTAAGAAAAGTGAAACCTTCAATAGATAGCCTAGAGAAGAAGTATATACACTAGTCTAAAATATAATATTAACTAAATTTGATCTTATTTCAATATTAATCACGTAACTTAGTAAAAGCTTCATATACCACTTCTGCCTAGCTTCAGGAATAACAAAGTGTTGTTATTTATAGCAATGCTAATCAACAAGGCATGTCTAGTGTAATTATGCTATGATAAAAGAAACATCTCAAAACCATTCCTCATACACTATTACACAAATTTAGTCATTGCATTCAAAACTATGTCACTTAATGTTTTATTTCATTTACTGAAATGTGTGTATCTTACAGATAACTTTTACAAAATAATAAATGGCTGTCTTGGCACAGATACTTTGGTTGTTGAATATGAAAAGATATTCTGCCTCAGTGAACCAACATACTTACTTATTTACTTAATAGGTAGGCCTCACCAATCAGCCTCCTCCATCTTCCTTGATCCATGTAGTCTTCCCAGCTAGTCTCATCTTACACATATCCTCTCTGATCGCATCAATCTTCCCTTCTCACTGCATTACATGCCTGTACCACCTCAGTCTCCTCTCTCTGGTCAGAGCCACTATGTCCAGCAATTTGTACACCTCCTGCAATTCCTGAATCAAACTCTTTAAAATTGAAATCATATTGATAATATAATATAAATGTATCTAAAAACAAAGATGATGTGACTTACCAAATGAAAGTGCTGGCAGGTTGACAGACACACAAATAAACACAAACATACACACAAAATTCAAGCTTTCGCAACAAACTGTTGCCTCATCAGGAAAGAGGGAAGGAGAGGGAAAGACGAAAGGATGTGGGTTTTAAGGGAGAGGGTAAGGAGTCATTCCAATCCCGGGAGCGGAAAGACTTACCTTAGGGGGAAAAAAGGACGGGTATACACTCGCACACACACACATATCCATCCACACATATACAGACCATATATATTGATAGATAGAAAAATCTACTCACTAAGCGGCAGCAGGGTAACAACACACAAAAGGATTTCCCTTTTACAAGCTTTCAGAGCCAGTGGCTCCTTCTTCTGGCAGAAGAGTGGAAGGGGAATGAAGAGGGGTGAAGGAAAAGTCTTTCCTTCTCATCCTGTCCAGTAAGTATCCCCTGGCCTGAGGTTCTGGGTGACTTTTCTGAACTGTACCCCTTTCCTTAAACTTCCTCAGTCCTTTTCCTTCACCCCTCTTCATTCCCTTTCAACTCTTCTGCCAGAAGAAGGAGCCACTGGCTGTGAAAGCTTGTAAAAGTAAATCCTTTTGTGTGTGTGTGTGTGTGTGTGTGTGTGTGTGTGTGTGTGTGTGTGTGTGTGTGTGTGTGTGTCACATACTCAAACTTGAAAGGACAGTTTGAAGGCACAGTTTGGACAGATTGCAAAATTCATCTCTCAGCCCTGTTTTTCATTTTGTTCATGGTAAGGGACAGTTGATTATGGCATGTAATTTTATGCTAACTTGTACCAATCTACATGAGCTGTACCACCTGACTGACTGATAAAGGCAAAATAATTGTTGTGATACACTCATAACAACATGCAATGCAGTCATTTATGTTGTTATGTTTCATTTATTATTATTATTGTCTTTTTTTATTCTTTTTATGTTTCATGCCAATGAGTGTTATAATTGATATCTACAGCTTCATGTGAAGGTAGTCTTTTTGCAACAGGCAGTGCTGTCTAGAAGATGCACAGATGAATTCAGTATATATAAGAGGGTATAAGTCCAATATCCACAGTTGCAGCTTAAGACAAATTTCTGATAACTATGAACTGGTTAATTTGTGAAAGAAAATGGTATCATTCTGCAACACATGGCCAGTTTAGGTGGTGATAAAAGAGTACTAGTCCATTTCTCACTGCCTTAATTAGCCAGGGCACAGTTTCTGCCCTTCTTTTCCACAAATGAATGGTCCAAAGACAAAACATGGGAAATTTGACTTAGACCCCTTTACCTCTCAGATACTGAATTGCTGAAGTCAGCTCCAAAGATTGTTAATTTCCAGATGGCGATTTTTTGTTAAAATTCCTTAGCAAAAAGAGGGTGAATAGTCCAGCTCCGTTTGTTGTGAATGAAACACATATTTTATGTATACAATTTCATTCATTTGTAAAAGTACAGAGCTGGTTTTCAGTTTCTAAAAATCCCTCCCCTCTCACCCTTGGCCACTAATTTCACTTTGACACCACTCTTCTTCATCTGGAACCCCTCCCAGTACTCACATTCATGCCCATACTACTGTACTGGCTCTCTAGTTCCACCTCACACACACAGCCATACATGGGGATGGATTCATGGGGCTGACACTGGTCACCAGGTACATCAAATATTTGAATTAGTGGATGTACGAGAGCATTTCATACATCATAGTAATCAACACCTGCCATGACAACTGAGTGATTTGACATCCTCAATATGGCTTTATTAGGGCCCAAGTAACAACCAAAGCCTATTACCACTACTGCCTCCCAGTTAGCCCAGATGCACACCCTCCCTTCACAGACTTGCGCTCACTATCCACAAAAACACCTTGCCTCCACCCTCAGTGAGACATGGTTATAACTGCCTGTGACATTTGCTCATCAGGATGAGACCACAGGCAGTGGACTATGGGGAGCCTAAGGAAATCAAACCACAGCCTCCAGTAATGAAATTTCCATCCCCACTGGAAGAACACATCTCAGAGGCTCTTCTCATGCATCAGCTGTAACTCAGTGGTTGGTAGAAATGCCTACCTCCGCTGCCTTCATATATCAAAGTTTTGGTCCTTTCCTGGATACTGCTGATTCCAGAAGCCAATTACAGAGGGGAGGGCTCTAATATCCTACCACTCTATAGCGAAGGTTATCACTAGTGCCTAAATAGTGCTAATGTTGATAAAATCCAGGCAACCTACGGGTAATTAATGATTATTACATCATGTTACCACATAACATCCTTGAAAGGGGCTGTAAAGTTAATGTACATGCAACTCTGTGAACGAGACTAGCCTATGTGAAGAAAAATTGGGTGAGATTTGACTGGCTTTGTGAGCATTTTTGGCTGGTACAGACTATGAATTTGATATTGGCAACAGTGCTCATCCAATATACATGATTCCTTTCTGACATGTTTATCCTCAACATTTGTCAACGTGCCTCATGTAATATGATGGTCATTCCAAAACCAATGTCTACTATTTATTTTTATGGAAGCTACAACAGATACAGAACATCTAATAGGACAGTTAAATAGAACAACATTTCAGGTACATGCTGTCATTTTTTAACATGGTCACAGTATTTTAGAATACTGTGCACATAAATCTGCCTGCAGATGGCTGTTTCTCAAATTTATCCTTTTTTTGAAGAATTCACATTTTGCCACTCCATGGACTGTCTTTTGGATTCTGGCTCATAGCGTAACACCATGTCTTATCTCCTGTGATGATAAGGCTATGAAGTCAGAACATAGCTAGGATTACCAGTTGGCACTCGGAATCTTCTGAGGCGAACAGAAGTAGCCCCTGATTGACATTAAGTTTGTGATGCATCAAGAAATAGCTCTATAGTGTTGGTTCTGTAGCTTTGGATTGGTGCTTTGGCCAACCAAGATAAGCATAATTTTCTACTTTCTGGAGCATCACACCTTGACCTATGAGTCTAGCCTCCTCATGAGCTGTCAAAGGGAAATTTTCCAGAGTGTTCTTAAAGTTTTTATGAGTTGGAAACAGAGTGCCTCTTGCTGATGGAACTTGTGATCAAGCCCCATTGCTAGATCTGGCATTGTGTCAATATCGGCATTGGTGTTGGCACATTAGTAGTATATCTGATAATGGTAGTTGCCCAGAAAAATGCCTGTCACTAATTATTGCACCATCTAATCTGGTAGGTTCGCTTGGGAGCAGAGGAGCAAAATTAGCAGTTTGTGATCCATTACCAGGTGGAATTTTGTTACTCATTAGAAAACATGGAATTTATTGGTACTGTAAATAACACCCAGTGCCCCTTTCCTTTTTGGCTATATTTTACTTGTGCCACTGTTTGCAGTGTAGACACATAACTGATCAGATATCTTGTGCTGTTGTGGGACTCATGTGAGAGAACAGCTCTTATTCTGAATTGCAAAGCATCTGTCACCAGGACTAAACATTTTCTTGGTGTAAATGTGGCCAGGCAGGGAGGAGACTTCAAACACTTTTCATGTTAAAGAATTCAGCCTAATAAGCAGCAGATGAGTGAGATTTGACTCCCTTTTTTCAAAATTGACTGAGATGGTAAAGATATCAATACAACATTCAGTATAAATCTGCTATAGTAATTTATCTTGCCCAAGAATAACTGGACCTCCTTCAAATCTTTAGGTACTATCTGTATTACGTTTTACTGAACATTGGCTTGACAAAGAGAAACTTCATATGCTATGCATTCCAAATTTTGTATTGGGTAGTTATTTTTGTCATAAATTCTATAAACATGGTGGTAGTTGCATTTATGTTAAAAATAGCATAAATTTTAAATGTATGCCGTATGTAGAAAAATTATCCATAAAGATATTGAAGTAAATGGAATTGAAATCACAGACGAAAAAATTGCCATAATTTGTCTATACAGGGCACCAACTGGCAATATTAACATTATGTTAAAGAACCTTGAAAATATCTTACACAAGACTACACAAAAAAATAGAAAACTAATTATATGTGGGGATTTCAACATTGACTTTGCAAGTGAGTCTAATCAAAAAACTGCTCTACTGAACCTCTTAGCAACTTTCAATTTTAAGGCTACTTTAGAAACGCCAACACACATCACAAAAACCTCAGCCACAATCCTTGATCAAATATTTACAAATGTGCCTTGAAACATACAACACAAACCCACAATACAGGCTTTGGGGACCACACAGCCCAAGAAATTAGTATAAGATTAGGAAAACCGCTTAGTTCAACTGAATGTCTAACTACTACATCTAGGAAGTATAATGACCAGAATATACAACATTTCCTTAACTATCTGCGTAAAGAAACTTGGGAAGACATCTATGAATGTGAAAGTACAAATGATAAGTTCAATAAATTCCTAAATAGTTTTACCTATTATTTTGAATTTTGCTTTCCACTCCACAAAAAGACAGTCACAAAAAAGGATCTGAAAATAAAATGGGTCACAACAGGGATACAAATATCTGTGAAGAAAAAGAGACTACTTCATGAAATATCTAGACAGCACACCACATTCCCAGAATTTGATTCCTATTTTAAGAATTACAAAAAGATTTTAACTAAAGTCATAAAAGAAGCAAAAAAATGGCAAATAGTTCCTTCATAGCAAATGCACAAAATAAAATGAAAGGCACATGGGAGATTGTAAGGCATGAAACAGGAGTAAAACGGAGAGAATACCATAATATCAAACTGAATGAAAACACTTCTGTAATATCTGATCCCCAGGAGATAGCAAATAATTTTAACTCATATTTCTCAGAGGCAGCTGAGATTCTGGTGAAGCAAAACTTTCAAAATGCTGTCACTGAAAATCAGATTAAAACTATCCCTAGCAACAAGTCTCTCTTCCTACACCCAACAGATGAACAGGAAATGCTAAAAACAATAGGGGAGCTAAAATCAAAATTTTCCTCTGGTACTGACAACATACCAGACCATATCATTAAAAAATGTGCACCCTTAGTAGTGTATGCTCTGAGTTTTAAATGTTCCTTGGTTGTTGTGTTCAATGTATTTTACCTGGAAGTGCAGATATAGTTACTGGCAATAAATGTGTTTTACTCACTATTACTTATTCACCTGTGTCGACTCTAGGTTATGGGCCCAGTGATGCATTTGGAATAAGTGTATACATAATATAATAGTGAGAAAGTATTAGAAAAGTTCCAAGTAGTGCACTTGCGTGAAGTATGAGTTATCCTTATAAGACGAACACAACTCTTTTGTCTTATTCTTCGGTATTATTCTCTCAAGAAAGATCAAAGTTACTGTTAAAATGAGCATGGCATAAATTCTGCAGATTGAATGACTTATGGGTTGCAAAAACTATGCAATGTGGAAATTTGCAGTAGAAATGTATTTACATTTAGACGACTTATGAGATGTGGTGAATGGAACAACGAAATCCACAGATCAGAATTATTTAAGTAATGATAGGAAAGCAAAATCAAAGTTGATATTACTAGTTGACCCAGTGAATTATGTTCACATTTAAAAAGCTGCAATGGCGAAAGAAGTCTGGGACAAATTACGAAGTGCATTTGAGGATGGAGGTCTTACAAAGTAAGTAGGATTATTACGTGAGTTAATTACCACTCAGCTGGACAAATGCAAGAGTGTAGATGAATAAGTCAACAAAATAATAGCCACATCGAACTGACTGAGAAACATTGGGTTTGAGATTGCTGACGAATGGATAGGGACACTACTGTTGGCAGGGCTGCCCGAAAGGTATGTGCCTATGATTATGACTGGAAAGCTCAGGTATACTGATCACAGGTGACAGTGTTAAAGTGAAAATCCTACATGATGTAAAGAGTACTTCAAGCTGTCATGTGTTGGTGAGAGAAACTGCATCAGCTCTTTATTCAAAAAACAAAAAGAATAAATCAGTGAGGTGCTATAGATGTCAAAAGAAGGGACATATTGCATCTCAGTGCACAGAAAAAGTAAACCCAAGGTCAGACACGCAGCATAAGAGATATGTTGCTGATAGCCCAGGGAGAGGGACCAATAATAAAGGTAAGGTACTCTCATGTTTTTATTCTTTTGGAGATGTGGGTAATCGTCAACTGGAATGGATTTTAGACTCAGGTGCATATGTGCGCATTGTTAAAGACAAATCTCTCCTTTATGATGTTAAAGATAAGACTCATATTGGAATATCTACTGTTGCTGGCAGCTTCAGTGTCATAGGCTGGGAAACTAGACCTACGTGTAAGTGTAAACCAATATTGTTACAGCAAATGATGTTCATTATGTAAAAATGTTGCGACTAACATACAGTCTGTAGGGGAAATTGTCAATAAGGGAAATACAGTCATTTTTGACATGCACAGAGCAAGAGTAATCAACAAAAATGGTGAAGTTATAACTGCAGCAAGTAATGAAAGGGGTATTTTTAAATTGGAAATGTTAGTCACTCAGTATACTCAGCGGAAGGTTTTTTACGGCACCGCAGACTTGGACACCTAAACAGAAAAAGTATGTCTTTAATGAGGGATATGGTGAAGGGAATACAGAATTATAGTGTTACCAAGGACACTTGTGAGATATGCATAAAAGAAAAATGAGCAATACTACATTTTAAGACAAGTAAAAGTAAATCTACAGATGTCTTACAGTTAATGCAGACAAATGTATGTGGCCTGATGGAGTGCACATCCATAGGTGGGAGCCATTATTTTCTTACGATTATTGATGATTATTCACAATATAATCATGTCTATTTTCTTAGTTCCAAAACCAAGTGAGTGACATTTTCGAGGAATATTGTAATATGGTCGAAAGGTGGACGGGAAAGAAGATTAAGATCATCAGGTCTGATAATAGGAGAGAATATATTAACCAGAAATTGAAGACACTTCTGGCAAAAATGGGAATCAGGCATCAAACCACCATAAAGTATAGCCCATCTCAAAATGGGGTTGCTGTGAGGGTTAATAGGACCATTGTCGAAAATGCAAGGAGCATGATAACTGATGATGGATTATCAAAAGATTTTTGGGCAGAGGCAGTATCAACAGCCGTATATTTGAACAATAGATCACCTACAAAATCATCAAGGAATAAAAACCCCTGTGAGATATGGGTAGGAAGGAAACCTGACCTACGCAATATAAGGGTTTTTTTGTGTGATGCAATGGCGCACATTCCAAAACAGCTAGGAGGAAAATGGGACCTGAAAGCTGGAAAGTTATTTTTGTAGGCTATTGTGAGAATTCAAAGGGCTACCAATTAATGGATCCATTGAATAAAAGGACTGTTACAAGCAGAGATGTAGTATTCTTTGAAAATAGAAAGGACTCTGAAGAGGGCAAGACTACTAAGTTAACTGCACCTAGTTCCAAGAGTGAAACCTTATGTGAAGAAAGAGAAAGTGAAGAACAGGAAGAGGACAGTCAAAGGCAAATGGATACTATTTATGATGACAGTGAGTTTGAGGCAAACAAAATGAACAGAACACTGTAAGGCTTTCTTATCGCATACCAAAACCGGCTGAATATGCGGATTTTGAAATGAATGCAGCCCAGTCTTTTAATGATGAGCTAGCAACAGCAGAAGAAGCAATAAGTGGTCCAAACTCTCAAGAATGGAAAGAAGTGATGGAGAGAGAATTGGAATCTTTATCTCAGAACGAAAGCTTTGAATGGGTAAATATGCCAGCAGATAAGAAGCCATTACAGGCAAGATGGGTATTCACTTTGAAGAGCTCTAAAAGTTCATCACCAAGATATAAAGCATGACTTGTAATAAAAGGATATTCGCAAAAACAGAGGGTAGATTACAAATAAACATTTTCACCCGTAGACAAGTATGCCTCATTGAGATATCTTTTAGCCTTGGCAGAAAAACGAAATTTCCCATGTATGTAAAAAAAGCATATTTACATGGGAAATTGGAAGAGGAGAGACATGTCATTCCACCAAGAGAAGCTATGAAAACCAGATTGGAAAAGGAAAAGATTTGTCGTTTGCAAAAAAGTATTAATGGATGTAAACAGAGTGGACATTGGTGGAATTGATGTCTACATAAAACTCTAATAAATATGAATATGAAGCAATATAATGCAGATCCCAGTATATACTATAAAAGTGAAAGAGAAGGGATAATAATAATGGCAGTATGCGTGGATGACTTCTTTATCGTGGCTGAAAACAAAAGTCAAATGGGAATTTTTAAGAAACAGCTGCAAAAAAGTTTAAGGTGCATGGTTTGGGAGAAGTTAAACATTATTTAGGTACGCAGATTACTAAGGATGAAGAGAGAGAAGAATTGAGAATAAATCAATCATCATATACAGAAAAAATCTTAAAGAAATTTGACATGAGTGATTGTAAACACATAACTAATCCAATGGAAGTAGAAGTGAAGTTAAATATAAATGAGACAGATGTGCAATGTGATAAGAATGTTCCATGTTTAGAAGCAGTAGGGAGTCTGTTATATTTGTCTCAAACGTCATGACCCGACATTGCTTTTGCAACGCAGTGCGCAGATATTGCAGAGACCCAAAGGAAAAGCACTGGAAAGCTGTGAAATAGATATTCTGATACCTAAGACAACCTTCCAACAATGAATTAAGATACCATAGAGAAGGTAAAGCCAAACTAAAAGGCTACAGAGATGCAGAGTGGAGGAGTGAATTGGGAGATAGGCATTCCACTACTGGCTGCTGCTTTAAATTAATGGGAGGCCTCATTTCATGGCCCTGTCAAAAGCAAAAAACTGTTGCAATGAGTACCGTAAAGGCTGAGTATATGGCACTGTCTTACACCACACAGGAAGCATTGTGGCTAAGAACATTAATATGTGAAATAGGACCCAATTTAATAGTGGAGCCCATAACAATCTTCTGTGACAATAAAGGAGCCATTAATCAAGCTAAAAATGATTTTACTAGTGCTTGAACAAAACATATTGATATAAGGCACCATTTTATTCGGGACTACATAGAGTGACAGAACATCGCCATGGAATACCTGCGCACAGAAGACATGTTGGCTGACCTTCTGACAAAACCCTTGGACAAAGAGAAGTTTGAAAAGATTGTGGGACTACTTGGTTTATCTTGTGAAGGCAAGACACAACGACGCATGACGCACTCCGCTGCTCGACTCGCTGCGGCTCACATCGTTACCGTCGCTCGTGCACGCCAACGCCACTAGCCCAACGCCATGGCTGGATGGAAAGGGAAGCAGATTGCAGCCGCACTGGAAATCCTCATCCATGCGATGGGGAACAACAGCGGCCGCCAATGGCAGCCAAAGCGCAAGTGCACTCAGCAGAAGAACAAGATTCAGCAGTGCTACAAGTGCCAGCAGCTGGGCCATACTGCGCGTGATTGCAAGAACGTCGTCACGTGCTTGAAGTGCGCGGCGGCTCACGATACGCGCTGTTGCACGAAGCCTTGTGGGATGGCCAGCAGCTGCGTGAACTGCGGCGGGCCACACGCCGCCAACTCGCGTAGCTGCAGCTACCTCAGGGAGTCACGTCGTCAGCCCGCGTACCACGCGCTGCGGAAGTGTCAAGCGCCACAACAGCCGCCCTGCCCCCCCGCTCCAGTGAGGGGTGCGAGCCCGCGCTGTCACGAAGCAGAAGCCGCCACTGACGACGCCATGGCCGGTCTCCAAGCCGCCTTTGCGGCAGAATGGGCCGCGCTCAAAGAAGAGTCGCAGTTCATCGTCAGCTGCAGCAGCTGTGCGAGGAGCTGCGGGTTCTGAACAAGAAGATGGTTCCCACCCCCTCGCCCGCCTCCCCTGCGGTGTGGCCGGTGGGGGTGGACGCCGTCACGCAGACGGACCTACCGTCGCAGAAGGACGTGGCCACTCAAACGGACGTCACCCCGGAACCTGTAGCTATACAGGAGACCGGGGAGACGCCCATGGGAGTGGCACCATCCTCTCCTTCCCCAACTCCAGGTGGGAAGGCAACACAGAAGGGGAAGCAAGAAGAGAATGGCAATCTTTGCACGGACATCATATCCTTCCCGGACAGCACAAACATGCCAAATGTGCTGAAGGAGATTGCCACCATGGTACAGGATGGGTGCTTCTACGCCCTAAAGAACCCGTACCTCTTCGCCCAGGCGGAAGGGGTACGGAAGCCGTCACTCCGGCACAGGCCGTTTGAGATACGTGGTGGGCATCAGGCAATTCTGCTCGAGTTCATCACAAAGAAAGATCTCAACACCATCAACGCGAACCCGGTCTTCACGCCACGCGACTGGGAATACATTCTAGATGACACAGTCGTGGGGCTGAGGAACGAGGTTTGCGACGAGACGAGGAAGCTGTCTGCAGACCTGCAGACAGCGCTGCAGAACGTCTCTCGTGAGACAAAGAAGACCTAAAACATCGAAGTCCACTAGTATGCCTGCATGCTAGTAGCCAGGACAGCATAGACACCGGACAACAAGAGGACACACCACACAGTGAGGCCACATCACCATCGCATCACCAGGAACAGGAGGAACGACTGTAATAAGTCTAAACTCCTACACCTCGGGCCAAGGCCAAGGCCCGTTTGTGAAGTGTCAGCGTCAGTGTCAAGACACAAAATACATGTTCAAAGGAGGGTGTTGGAATTGTGTGAACAATATACACTCCTGGAAATTGAAATAAGAACACCGTGAATTCATTGTCCCAGGAAGGGGAAACTTTATTGACACATTCCTGGGGTCAGATACATCACATGATCACACTGACAGAACCACAGGCACATAGACACAGGCAACAGAGCATGCACAATGTTGGCACTAGTACAGTGTATATCCACCTTTCGCAGCAATGCAGGCTGCTATTCTCCCATGGAGACGATCGTAGAGATGCTGGATGTAGTCCTGTGGAACGGCTTGCCATGCCATTTCCACCTGGCGCCTCAGTTGGACCAGCGTTCGTGCTGGACGTGCAGACTGCGTGAGACGATGCTTCATCCAGTCCCAAACATGCTCAATGGGGGACAGATCTGGAGATCTTGCTGGCCAGGGTAGTTGACTTACACCTTCTAGAGCACGTTGGGTGGCACGGGATACATGCGGACGTGCATTGTCCTGTTGGAACAGCAAGTTCCCTTGCCGGTCTAGGAATGGTAGAACGATGGGTTCGATGACGGTTTGGATGTACAGTGCACTATTCAGTGTCCCCTCGACGATCACCAGTGGTGTATGGCCAGTGTAGGAGATCGCTGCCCACACCATGATGCCGGGTGTTGGCCCTGTGTGCCTCGGTCGTATGCAGTGCTGATTGTGGCGCTCACCTGCACGGCGCCAAACACGCATACGACCATCATTGGCACCAAGGCAGAAGCGACTCTCATCGCTGAAGACGACACGTCTCCATTCGTCCCTCCATTCACGCCTGTCGCGACACCACTGGAGGCGGGCTGCACGATGTTGGGGCGTGAGCGGAAGACGGCCTAACGGTGTGCGGGACCGTAGCCCAGCTTCATGGAGACGGTTGCGAATGGTCCTCGCCGATACCCCAGGAGCAACAGTGTCCCTAATTTGCTGGGAAGTGGCAGTGCGGTCCCCTACGGCACTGCGTAGGATCCTACGGTCTTGGCGTGCATCCGTGCGTCGCTGCGGTTCGGTCCCAGGTCGACGGGCACGTGCACCTTCCGCCGACCACTGGCAACAACATTGATGTACTGTGGAGACCTCACGCCCCACGTGTTGAGCAATTCGGCGGTACGTCCACCCGGCCTCCCGCATGCCCACTATACGCCCTCGCTCAAAGTCCGTCAACTGCACATACGGTTCACGTCCACGCTGTCGCGGCATGCTACCAGTGTTAAAGACTGCGATGGAGCTCCGTATGCCACGGCAAACTGGCTGACACTGACGGCGGCGGTGCACAAATGCTGCGCAGCTAGCGCCATTCGACGGCCAACACCGCGGTTCCTGGTGTGTCCGCTGTGCCGTGCGTGTGATCATTGCTTGTACAGCCCTCTCGCAGTGTCCGGAGCAAGTATGGTGGGTCTGACACACCGGTGTCAATGTGTTCTTTTTTCCATTTCCAGGAGTGTATTTCATGTGAAACGGTGGCAAAGTGCATCATGTGGAATATAATAGACCTCTCTGGTGCTATTGTACATTCTGAGTTTTACGTATGTAATTAAATGTTCCTTGGTTGTGGTGTTCAATGTATTTCACCTGGAAGTGCAAATAGAGTTACTGTAAATAAATTTGTTTTACTCATTATTACTTATTCACCTGTGTCAACTCTAACAACATCTATAGGAAAAGGCATGGTCCACCCAAGAAAGAGTGAGTAGTAGTACCAGGTTTTAAATATGTGTGTGCTTAAATCTTTTGCACACAAACTAGATTAGATTTCAATAAATTGTAATATTTGTTACATAAAGCACCCAATCACCAAACAAAATAGTATTATTGATTAGGTTAAGTGAATCTTGTACAAGGTGTACAACTTTGCTTCTGCAGTTTTTTTTCCCCCAACATTTGAGGCTTCAATGAAACAAATTGGTTACACATGTATCATTCAAAGTATTTTCCATCATTGGTCACTACTTTCCCCCATCTTTCGGGCAGTGTACAAATTCCGCATAAAAAAAATTGTTCATCTTTTGAAATGATCCATGAATCAATCCAATTTGTGACTTCTTCTTGAGATCGGAAGTGTTGGTCAGCCAGGCCATGCACCATTGATCTAAACAGGTGATAGTTGGAGGGAGCTATGTCTGAAGAATATGGCAGGTGGGGTAGGATTTCCCATTTTAATGTTTCGAAGTACGTTTTGACCTCTTTTTGCAACAAGGGTTCGAGCATTGTCATGCTGCAAAATCACTTTATCATGCCTCTCACTGTATTGCAGCCATTTGTCTTTTAATGCTCTGCTCAGAAGCATTAATTGTGTTCGCCAACAAGCACCTGTGATTGTTTCACTTGGTTTTAACACCTCACAGTACACGACGCCGAGCTGGTCCCACCAAATGCAGAGCACGATCTTGGAGCCACGAATATTCGGTTTGGTTGTCACCATGGAAGCATGGCCGGGACATCATCATGATTTTTTGCATTTGGTGTTATTGTAATGAACCCATTTTTTATCGCTGGTCACAATGTGATGCAGAAATTCCTTCCATTTTTGCCTCTAAAGCAAATGCTCACAAACACACAAATGCTGTTCGACGTCTCTTGGTTTCAGCTCACACGGGATCCAAGTTCCGTCTTTCTGAATCATGCCCATAGCCTTGAGACATTTTGAAATGGCTTGCTATGTCACTCCCACTAATCATGCCAATTCTTCTTGAGTCTTCACTCAGCAATGTCTCCAATTCTGCATCTTCGAAAACATTCCCTCTTCTACCACTATGCTGGTCTACGACGTTAAAATCACTGTTCTTGAAGCATTGAAACCACTCATGTCACATCCGTTCACTAATAGCATCCTTACCATATGTACTTGAGAGCATTCAGTGAGACTCAGCCGCTGTTTTCTTCCTTTTGAGACAAAACAGTAACACCTCTCGCAAATGATGAGAATTAGGCTCATAAACTGACATTTTCAATCAAGAATAACTTTATGATGCAGACGCAAATTGACTAATGTTTGAATGAGCTTATGTTGACCAAGGTCCAAGCTAACTGTCTGATGTCTGTGATCTGTTTCTTTCGACTGCTACTTACCGTTGTTGCCACCTATCGGCAAACAGAGGAAGCAAAGTTGTACACCTTGTACATCAAATTCCAAACTATCAAAGATATCCAAATGAGATCACTACAAAAATGTTATTGGTATATGTAACATTGAGTTTTACTTGGTCTTTTACGGCAATAGGCTCATTATAATGAATCAACAGACAAGGTGGTAAGCCAATATGGCAGCATATTTCAGCATCAATTAGGAATACAAAGCTCTAGTTCCACTTGAAAACCCATGTTCATTTTGTTGATGACCAATGGTATTACCATTTTGAGTGAAGATTGGTTCTGACCTGACACTGTGCAATGTGGCACTGCAGCATTATGAAGTTCATGGGTGACTTTAACAGATGGCAGCCACATGCTCACATTTATTGCAAGCAATACATATAATACTGGTCTGCATGAAATTGCACTGGCTGTGACTGTAGTAACATTCTGTGCAGTTATCACTATGATAACTACCACTACCACTCAAATTTCTATCTATAAGACATTATGGGAACAGGATACAAATAGCGGTATATGGAATAAACTGTCCCCACTAATATCTTCACATACATATATTTCGACAATTATCACACATGTGCACACAGTATGAGGTGTAAGAACAGACTGAATTAACATGGCGGCTTGGATGAGCGACCTGAGTCCCAAAGATTGAAGTTGTCTATGGTCGATATGACCTATTGATGCAACATAGCACCCCCCCCCCCCCCCCCCCCACCACCACCACCACCACCACCCTCCCACAGTACGGAGTATCGCATGTGAATCTTGAGGGAAGACCATGTGGGCATCGATGCTGTTGGTGGTCGTACGAGTTGGTAGGCGCACAACTGGGACCTCCACCCAGACCAGGATGGGGTGTGGAGGTGGAGCAATGGGAGGCAGGTCCACCTTGAAGACATTCAGCCAGCGAGGATGGACGATGCAGCATCAGTAAGGGGACAGGATATGAATAGCGGTATACAGAATAAACTGTCCCCACTAATATCTGCACATACATATATTTCGACAATTATCATACATGTGCACACAGTACAAGGTATAAAAACAGACTGAATTAACATAGCAGCTCGGATGAGCGACCTGAGTCCCAAAGATTAAAGTTGTCTATGGTCGATATGACCTATCGACGCCACAACATTAAATTTTTTCTTGAGCTGACACAAAAGATAAATCTTAATTAAATTATTTGCATCTTTGGTACTGCAGGCTGTGTTGTAATAAAAAATAAATAAATATTACTAAATATTATTAAATATGCATATGAAAACACTTTTTCTTATTGATATAACACAATTGTGTTATTAGAAATGTTCTGCGCTTATATGAGTTTTTAGGCTATCGGACTTCATTTCTTACTTCTTCAACTGTAGCTGGAGGCAGCGGTCTCCAAATACACCGGCACTTGTCATAGTTAAGAAAATCCTCCTTACTTGGTTTCACTTCACTTGAATAAGAAACACTTAATATTGGTATCAAATTTCTTTCTTGTATCAAACATGTGTGATACAAAATACTCGTAGCCCGTCATCCTCCACACAGCACTTCTTAACCGAACTTCTACATACAAGAGATATATTTTCTCTATCTCTCTCTCTCTCTCTCTCTCTCTCTCTCTTTGCACCTTACCACACATTCATAATTAACGTCTTTGCTAAAGTTTATGATCAGTCGGTGTTTCATGTTGGCATGGTATGGAGACATACAGTGTTTTTTGCTTGTATATGTTTAAATTTGCCAACAGGGGTTGATACCCTTTATTCGTCGGCTTCTCTTTTATTTAATGGAATGGATATGTCAGCTTATCCTATGTATGTTACAGTTCTACAAGAAATTAAAAGATTATATACATAATATGATAGTCCATTACATATTTGAATTTAGCGCACTAACAATGATGTTCAGTTTGCTACATTTTCGTTGCTGGGTTTCACGCTTGCACACAGGCAGATTTGTTTACAAAAAACTAGTCACCAACGGTCAACATGTCAGCTGCTACCATCACACGTGCATGCACTCCATTTCTTAGTGTTGATTTCACACTGATTGTCACACTTTCACTTGTGTGTCACATGTTGAAGAATTGCCATGGCGTTTGTCTTCATTCTGGGTGCAGTGGGTGTGTGCTTATTGTTCAAAATCCGATGCTGTAGCAGAAAATCTCCATTTTTATGGCCTGAGCATCATTATTACCCACAGTATTCACATTTTCAGTGGAGAGAATCCCGACCAACAGCATCCGTCAATGAGATATGTAACTGCTTGAGCAACTATAGTTCACTTTTTAAAGTGTCAAGTGTTGTGATCCACAATACTCAGAAATTATTTCATTGCTCACACATGTTCATGTCACCACATTTGACCATCCACTTGTTGAAAGACACATATAGCCATCCAAAACATAGCATAAATTGTTTGTCTTTAAAGTTCATTCCTCTATATGGAGTTTGGTTTCCAATGAAAATTCTTACAAGTACTGAGTTACAACAACGTATGTAACATGATAGCTTATACCTATGGCTGATATTCCA
The DNA here is from genome assembly GCF_023898315.1 of Schistocerca nitens. Lineage (NCBI taxonomy): Eukaryota > Metazoa > Arthropoda > Insecta > Orthoptera > Acrididae > Schistocerca > Schistocerca nitens. The sequence continues at coordinate 497,722,557 of NC_064614.1, read as the reverse complement.
TCCATCACTTATACTATGAACATAAATTTCTTAAGTTTTAAAACATCATAAAATTTTCATTAACTGGTTCCGTTACTACAGTTTGTTTGTTAGTTTCAACTTCTCTTTATTCACATCACATGTACAAATTAATTACATATCACATTATTATGACACAATACAAGCATATGATACATTTATGCTTCATTATATAGATAACAATATCAGAGAAGGAAAGTTGCTAATCACCATATAGCGGAGATGCTGAGTCGCAATAGGCACAACAAAAGGATTCACACAATTATAGCTTTCGGCCATTAAGGCCTTTGTCAGCAGTATACGCACATACACACACTCATGCAAATGCAACTTGCACAAACGTCTGCAGTCTCAGAGATTTGAAACCACACTGCGAGCAGCAGCACCAGTGCATGATGGGAGTGGCGACTGGGTGGGGGTACGCAGGAGGCTGGGGCAGGAGGGGGAAGGATAGTATGGTGAGAGTGGTGGACAGTGAAGTGTTGCAGCTTAGATGAAGGGCAGGAGAGAAGGTGTGGATAGGGGGGGGGGGGGGGGGGTAAGTAGCAGAAAGGAGAGAAATAAAAAGAAATTAAAAGACTGGGTGTGTGGTGAAATGACAGTCGTGTAGTGCTGGAACGGGGACAGGGAGGGGGCTGGATGGGTGAGGACAGTGACTAACGAAGGTTGAGGCCAGGAGGATTACGGGATCGTAGGATGTATTGCAGGGAAATTTCCCACCTGCGCAATTCAGAAAAGCTGGTGTTGGTGGGAAGGATCCATATGGCACAGGCTGTGAAGCAGTCATTGAGATGAGGGATATCATGTTTGGCAGCGTGTTCAGCAACAGGGTGGTCCACTTGTTTTTTGGCCACAGTTTGTCGGTGGCCGTTCATGCGGACAGACAGCTTGTTGGTTGTCATGCCTACATAGAATGCAGCACTGTGGTTGCAGCTTAGCTTGTAAATCACATGACTGGTTTCACAGGTAGCCCTACCTTTGATGGGATAGGTGATGTTAGTGACTGGACTGGAGTAGGTGGTGGTAGGAGGATGCATGGGACAGGTCTTACATCTAGGTCTATTACAGGGGTATGAGCCATGAGGTAAGGGATTGGGTGCAGGGGTTGCATAAGGATGGACGAGTATATTGTGTAGGTTCGGTGGACGGCAGAATACCACGGTAGGAGCGGCGGGACTGCTCATCACTGCATATGTGATGATCACAGTTGGATAGGCTGTATGGAAGGGACTTCTTGGTATGGAATGGGTGGCAGCTGTTGAAGTGGAGGTATTGCTGGTGGTTAGTAGGTTTGATATGCCGGAGGTACTGATGTAGCCATGTCTGAGGTGAAGGTCAACATCTAGGAAGGTGGGTGGCTTGTTGGGTTGAATAGGACCAGGTGAAGCAAATGGGGGAGAAGTTGTTGAGGTTCTGGAGGAATGTGAATAAGGTGTCCTCACCTTCAATACAGATAGCAAAGATTTCATAGATAGGCTTTTATCACTTATGGGAGCTCATTTCTTACTTAGGGAGAGGAGGGAGAGAAACATTGGAAATAGGACTAAAACAATGCGCATTGCTGGCCTAACTATGCTTGGTGCTGCCTCCTTGTTTGGGAGAGAAGAAAGGAAATACTCATCTACTGGTTCAAGGATTTATGAGGAAATGTTACTCGTACAATGATGAACTAGTTGCCAAGGAACTTTTGTTTCATTGAAATAATATGTACTGACTAATCATACATGTAGTATCATGTTTCTTCATGTGTTAGTGCTCGTTAGTGCTCTTCATGTGTTAGTGCTGTTTACTTCAATTCATATGTAGTTTAGTGTGAAACATGACATTTTAAACTTCGTAGACTTATTTTTCTCGAATACCTGGAAATGTCATTATTCAAGCTTTCATGTGACACGATACAATTACTTGGTTTTTGTAAAATCACACTCTTAAATATTTGTGTGTACTCTGCAGTGAATAGATACTGATAACTATCAGGGAGATACGCTGCAAAGGCGCATATTTCATTTTTCATTTGCCTTATGACCTTTGTATAATTATCCTTATAACTAAATTGTTTACTCGAGGTGCAGCCCATTTCTTCATTTGGTACCTGCTACTCTCGACATAATTCTCTTCTTCTGTGCTGTGACAATGCACTGGTCACTGAAAGAAAAAACTTAAAACTAATTGCATTTCATAGCTCGGTGGCCACTGATACGTTTGGTCATTGCATACACCCACAGATATTTCCATACTTTGTTTAAATTTATAGACATTCATTTATTCTGTTACCCATTATGATCATTTACTCTGCAAAGAAAAGATTTGACGTTTCATGGTACGTTGTCATTAGTCCTTAGCTTGCATGTCTCATATAGTTTTTCATAATGCTTCCTTTTGCCTGTGAATATGCTGTATATAGCTTAGTATTTAATTAAATCTCTGTGTACATACACCAACAGGTTCCTTAGTTCTTAGATAGTAGATATAATTGCATAGTATTTCTGTTTACTTTGTATATACCACATTCCTATTTGGTTGCGCCTTCTGTCAGCGTGTCACGAATGTGCACAGGTCGATGCCTCCTCTCCTACTACTGACATCAGTGCATATTGTCGAGAATGGACAGCTGAGCCATAAGATAATTTTGTTTATACTTTGGCTTCGCATGAAGTGGTGTGTTACTTCTCACTGCTGTTAATTTTATGCCTATGTGTACAAATCTGAAGAATTGGTTATGCCTATACACATCACTTTATCTTAAAATACTCTCCAGAAGAAAAATTAGACTTAATGTTATGTACACTATGCGCAATTATCTTGTGATAAAAAGACAAAATCATACCTAGCTTCATCATTCTATAAAAGCTTTTATGTCTTTGAGGAGGTGGAGACCCTTGTCTCTTCCTGTTATCTCATAAACTAACCTGTACATCCCAGGGTATGGTATTTTGGAAATTACATATGGTCCTGAATAGAGTAATTGCCACTTCTTATTCAGTTTGTCAATTTTAGCTGATTTAGGATGCATCCGTGAGAGGATTTGTTGCCCTTCAAAAAATTGTGTAACACATTTCAGTTTCTTATTATAAATTTTCTTTCTATACTTGGTCCTGTTTTCTAGTGTAACCATGGCTTGTTTGATTTTGTCTTGTAGTGTCATATCTGTAATGGGTATCTTTGGTATGGGCAACTCCCATTCATTCATTTGTTTTGTCCGAAACATCAATTCATTAGATGTGAAACTGGTTGAAGAATGTGGAAGGCTATTGACAACTTGCATGAAGGGAGTTAACTCTACCCATCGGGTGTGTTTGTGAGGGGTGTATGTCCTAATAAACTGGTTAAATCATTTAAAGACTCATTGTACTGGGCATGCTTCTGGGTGAAAAAGGCTTACTAATATATGTTTTATGCCTTGTGAGATCATAAATTTTGTCCACTTTTGCTCAATGAAATATGAAGCATTATCAGTCAGTACTACCTTTGGTTTAGCTGCTCTTCTCAAATAGTCTCTCTCAGTTCTTTTTCCTGATATTTGTGGCTGTTGCATTTTTAATGGCTCCTTTACTTTTTGAATATGGACCACCTAAGTTCAAATGGTTCAAATGGCTCTGAGCACTATGGGACTTAACTTCTGAGGTCATCAGTCCCCTAGAACTTAGAACTACTTAAACCTAACTAACCTAAGGACATCACAAACATCCATGCCCGAGGCAGGATTCGAACCTGCGACCGTAGTGGTCGCGCGGTTCAAGACTGCAGCGCCTAGAACCGCTCGGCCACCCCGGCCAGCTGGACCACCTAAGTCCAGGGATACTATATCTTTAGGGTTTTTGGTGAGCATTAGGTGTAGCTCAGTATATTTTGACACATTGGACTGTTTTGACTTTTGACATATTGCACACTTTCTTAATACCTGTAGGACTCGTCTTCTCAAATTTGGAAAATAACAAAGTGTTGCAATTTTTTCAGTACATTTGCCTACTCCATAATGTCCCCATACTTCATGTGTGTGTATTATAAATTCGTCAATATAATCTTCAGTAATACAAACACACACCATTGATCAGATTTTTCATGTTTCCTATGGAACAAAACAACCTTGTGCTCCTGATACCATTTACTTACCTTTCCACCTTCATCCCGCTTAAGGTTTTGCATTACTTTCCTCCAACTGTGATCTTACAGTTGTATAATTTTTATTTGCTTACAAAACTTACGGTAATCAGACTGTTGTGTTGTACCTCGCATTAATAATGTTTTGATTTCTGCACCTTGCTCTGTTAATTCACCAAATTCCTCTAAATCTTGTGGTAATCTAGACAAGGAATCTGCAATAACATTTTGACTTCCTTTAATATAAATGATTTTGAAACTGAATTCTTGTAAATATAGGCACCACCTAGCTAATCTATGACGCAATAGTTTACATGTTAAAAGAAATGACAGTGACTGATAGTCACAGTAAACTTTGGTACTCTTGCCCCACAAAAAATATCCAAACTTTTTAAATGCCCATATTTCCAATTCTGACACAGAGTAAGATCTTTCTCATTTTGATAATGTGCAACTAGCAAAACTGATGACCTTGGGTACTTCCTTATCTTCTTCCTCTTGCATCTGGAACATGCATGCCACCAGCCCTTGAGATGAGGCATCTGTGCATAGACAAAAATCCTTGGACATGTATGGGTGGCTAAGAATGTTTGCATTGACAAATGCCTGCTTAATGTTATTAAAGTCCTCTTGACACTTAGCATACCATAATCAAAGCCTATTTTTTTGTAACAAGTTGAGCAATACATCACTGTTCATCAGTTGCTGTAGTACGAATTTACAAAAAAAGGATGCTAGTCCTAAAAAAGCTTTTAGTTGTTTTTTATTCCTTGGAGCTGGACAGTTGCATGTGGAATCAAGTTTTTACAGATCAGTTGTGTTCTGACCCAACATGTCCTAAAAATCTGATTTACTCCTTTCCAAAACTAGACTTTTTTTAAACTGCCTGTTACTCTGTAATCTGCAAATCATTGAAGCACATATTCAATGAGCCTGATATGTTCTAAACAAGTGGGCGTGGCTATTAGCAGGTCAGCTACATAAACAGGGACTCTGCTAAGCAATTATGGTCCCAAAACCTTGTCCAATGCAGATATAAACACTCCTGTGCTAGTGTTCAGTCCAAAAAGTAGAACACGGAATTCGTAACTTCTGCCACCACAAACAAATGCTGTACATTTTTTACTTTCTTCATGGAGCTTTATTTGCCAGTAGGACACTTGAGATCATGTACATTGAAATATTTTGTATTGCAAAACTTTAGAAGCTGTTTGTCCAAGTTGTCTGGTCTTATGCGTACTGGCACTATAATCTTATTGATACCTCTAGCATTGAGAACTAATCTTACAGAACTCTCTGGTTTACTTACTGGTAATATTGGACTACAATAGGGTGAAAATGAAGGTTGTATAATTCCCCATTTAATCATATGATTGATCACTTCTCTTACTGCCTCTCATTTTGCCAATGGAATAGGATATGAAATTACACAAAATGTCTCTTGTGGGTGGAATTCAAATTTATATTCATAGTCTTTGATTACCCCTGGCTCTTTACTGAAAACATCTGCATACTTAAATAACAAGTTAGAAAGTTCTTGTCATTGGATATCATTTAGTGTCTGTGATTCACTTAGTTTCTGCTCTACCATTTCGTAACTGACCTCAGTGTTTGCTTCTTGTTCAGTATGAGATTTGTTTGTGTAGTATACAGATGGAAAGGAATACTCAAATTATTACTTTTGAGTCTGTGTGTGTGTGTGTGTGTTTTTTTTTTTTTTTTTTTTTTTTTTTTTTTTTTTTTTTTTTTTTTTTTTTGGTGCTTTCATCATGTGTTTTGACTAAGTTGATAGAAAAAATCTGATCCTATACATAAAAGTGGCACTTACCATTACCTATGTCAATCTGGTCTAAATGTGTCCATGCCAATAAGACAACTAACTATAAGTTTGTCAATTATAAGAAAGTTGCACTTCACTGTAAAATGTTCAATTTGTAATGGAATAAGTGCCTGATACTTAACCAATTTAGTCTTATTGCCTGTTGCAGTATGCACCTTGCAATTTTGTACAGGAAATGTTGGAAATTTGCCTCTCTTCTTCAATTCACAAAAATATTCATTTGACATTAGGTTGGTAGTTGAACCTGTATCTAAAATTAACTGTGTGTCAATATTAAATATTTTCACCTTAATGATTGCTTGTATTTGTTCTTCCTGGACTTTATCTACTGTCCTTAACTCATGCAGATACAAGTCATCCTTCGTACACCTTGTTTGTCAAACCTTATGAAACATGTTTGTGGTTTTGCTTTGTCCCCACTCCCAGAGAGGTCAATAGCCTGGCGCTCAGCTACGACCGATTGGTGTTTCTGACGGCGAAGTGTGACTTAATTCATTACTTGGAGTAATTTCAGTTAAATGTAGTGTGATTGAACTTTGTCAATTTGTGTTGTTGCCTGCTGTGCAGTTACTTTGCTGCCCAAAGGTCAGTTGTGGTACAGCATAAGGCTAAGCACAAATTGAGAAGAGTATAGCATGTGTGACGTGACACAACACTACAGCGTGACACACACATTCCGCACATGTTGCGCTGGTCCCGCACATATTGCGACGCGTACACATATTTCACATGTACCAATTGGCAACGCTCTGCACTGACAGAACTGAAGCACCTGAAGTTTCCTTTTATTTACTTTAGCAATGGAAGGCTTAGCAGCAGTGTTAGGTGGCTGTGCACTGTCTTCATGATGCTTTCCTACTTCATCATCCTCAAGAATAGAGGCATCATTCATATTTCCTGAGGTCCTGAAATTAAAAGAAACATTTTTGGAAAAACCCGCATACCACTTTGTACTGTACAAATGTGTATGATGTGATAAGTATATATTAAGTCAGTACTGAGTAGGTAATTAACTACAATATCCATTGGGAATACATTTAAATGTTACAAAATTACATAAGAAAGATTTTACTTACTGCTTCAATTCCATGGCTTCTTGCATGAAAGATATATGTCTAAATTTTTTTTTTCTTTTTTGTAAGAGTTGCACTGCCACTCTTTATTTATTTATTTTCAATTCTTTCAGGCTGTGATTGTATGCACCACACATATTTTTCCATTGTTTCTGTACTTCTTTTCCTGCAGGATCATTAGAAATAATTATTCTTACACCTGATCACTGAAATTAATTAATTTCCCCCAACCTGATATTATGTTTTATACTCTACTTATTTATAACAGGTATCTTGGAACAGGACGCTCCATGAAGTCTCGGTACGATGAGTTTTTACTAGGATGCCCAACTATTGCATCTATAATTGAAGATACATGCAGAGAAATTTGGAACTGCTTACAACCAAACTACATACCAATGCCAACAAAAAAGGACTTACAAGAAATAGCTTCGAATTTTGAGAAAACTACAAATTTTCCTCACTGCACGTATGCCATTGATGGTAAGAATGTGCGGTTGGTGAAGCCCTGGAATAGTGGAAGTGAATTTTTTTGTTATAAACAGTTTCATTCCACAGTGCTCATGGCATTCCATAGTGCTCATGGTAGTTGCAGATAGTGACTATTGCTTCCAATACAGTGATATAGGAGGATATGGACATGATGGTTATCCAAATATTTTAAAAGAAACTAACTTCGGAAGAGCACTTTTTAATGGAAGGTTACCTTTTCCAGACACCAAACCTTTTGTATTTATAGGTGATGAAGGTTATCTCTTGATAAACACTTGATATGGCCTTTTGCAAGAAAATCACTCACACTTTCGAGGAGAGTGTTTAATTGTAGGCTGAGTAGAGCAAGGCATGTAGTAGAATGTTGATTTGGCATCCTTGCTAATAAGTGGCAAATTTTCCACAGGACCATAGATGTTAATATTAACTTGGCTGAAAGTATTCATGCTGCATAACTTTGTGCGAGAGCATGATGGGTATTGGTTTTAAGATACTTTAACCTGCTCTCTGGATTCTATGGAAAACTTATGACTAAGAGGTAGCAACCTTTGTTATGACATTACAGATACCTTTTGCAGATACTTCTGCTCTGTGGAAGGATCAGTTCCTTAGCAAAATGCATACATTGTCAGCAAAGATAACTAAATGTCTGTACATGAGGATGTCATTGTTGTCATGGACTTTACTTAGCTGTATTAACAGTTGATACATTTCAAGTTCACATTGTCATGTTACACTATTTGGTTTATGACTTAAATACATTCACAAGAATACCGTTCTTTCAAACAACCCTTTGTAGTTTCCCTTTTAACTTTTAAAGTAACTTATTCCATAAAACCTTAAGTTTTAGATTTTTTTTTCAATTATATCCTCATAACTGTTAATTTTTTTACCTTAGGTAATATTGGATAAAGATGTTAGTAAGGAAAGGTTGTACAAATTCAAAGTATTTATTTTTATGACTTTTTTAAAATATTGAAAATACCTCTAAAAACATTATATTAAATCATGAAAAGTGTTTACACAATTAATTAAATTGTTTTGGTGTAACAGGTTTGTATGCATTTCAAACTATTAGAGGGAGAAGGAAAAATAAAACTCAACATCTGCACACACCTTCTTCCATGCTTCTGTCTTCAGCAGACAATCTTTATAATATTGCGATTTTCTGTTGTAGAGACAGGGATATTTCACCACCTCCATTATTATCAGTTGACTGTCCAAATGATCCGTTGGAATGACATTTACAAAGTTTTTGGACATTGCCACACACAGACGAAACAGAGCTGAGTGCAGTATCCTCATGGCTGCTGTGCGGCTGGTGATAAAACAGTCTAGTGTGGGAGGGATGCCAACAATCATTGCCACACCAAAAATAGGCCCAGGCCCATTCAACAGCAACAGTTGCCCACTGGAACTTAATGGAGTGACAAATACAGCCCAGTGTGGCACCTTCCATTTGCAACATAGAGTTCCATTTCTGGTGCTACAAAAATCATTGACCTTCAGCAGATATAATCACCTAGTGTGGCTTTAGCCTTAAAGTAAGCTCTTCTATAGTTGGAGGTACACCTTAATAGTCTCTATTCAGTTTGTTAATGACAGTGGTTACCTTTTTTTTACAATTGAAACCAACTGGTTTTGTATGGCTTCAATGTTTGTGTTTGCGTCTGTGATTTTCTTTATCTGTTGCTCTTCTCGATCATGATCGTCATAAAAAGGACCTACCTTCTGTTTTAACTCCGTAATGTTACTGTTAACTTCAGAAAGTACTTCATGCTTTACCTGTTTTTTCATATCATTCAATTTTTCATCAATTTCAGTGCGAAAATTTCTGTGAGACTGTGTCTTGCAAATCCTTGAATACTTGTTTTTGTTCTTGCTTCATTGCATTTATATCTTGTTGCTGTTTTACCATGTTCATATCTTGTGTAACAGTGTTCAGATTCTGTGTCAAATTATCAATTTTGATATTAATACCTTGTTTCATATCACTGAAATTGGTGTTCATATTGTGTTTCATATAATCAAATTTCGTGTTTATGTTATCAAATTTCACGTTTATGTTCGATAAATAACTGCCATAGTAGTGCTTCAGTTGTACTGCTATGACTACCGTCAGCTGTACTATCTAAGTTAATATTTGTGTTGTGAACAAGTGGTGCTTGTAAAGTATTGTCAAAATTCATGTTGGAATTGCTCCCCAATGTTTCATTCATGAGCGGTATGTCGCTCTGGGAGATGCGTGACGTTGTCTCGCCAATTGTAAACATTGTGTCATCAAGGTAATTCTAGTGTGGAGTGTCGCTATCATTTGTCACACCCGTGACACTCATCTCTGCTCTATTTAAACTTTCTGCAGTAGGCATGCATGGTGCCTGAACTTCAGTTGTTTGATCACGCAATTCTACGCCATCTTGGCTGATTGCATTATCGTTATCGCTATCATATGGTTCAAATGGCTCTGAGCACTATGGGACTCAACTGCTGAGGTCATTAGTCCCCTAGAACTTAGAACTAGTTAAACCTAACTAACCTAAGGACATCACAAACATCCATGCCCGAGGCAGGATTCGAACCTGCGACCGCAGCGGTCTTGCGGTTCCAGACTGCAGCGCCTTTAACCGCACGGCCACTTCGGCCGGCTATCGCTATCATACATACATACATACATACATACATACATACATTAATCCTTGTTCCAGAGATCATGAATACATTTCATAATGATATGGAATGTGTCACTTTGACATAAGTTTTCTTTACACAAAATAATGAATTAATTTTTTTCACAGTTACTACTTCATATCTAAGAATTCATCTATTGAGTAGGAGTTGTCATTCAGAAATTCTTTTAATTTACTTTTAAATGTTGGTTGGCTATCTGTCAGACTTTTAATACTATTTGGCAAATGACCAAAGATTTTTGTGTCAGCGTAATTCACCCCTTTCTGTGCCAACGTGAGATTTAATCCAGAATAGTGAATATCATCCTTTCTTCTAGTGGTGTAGCTATTCACTTCACTGTTATTTTTAATTGGGATGGGTTATTAATGACAAATTTCATAAGTGAATATATGTACTGCGAAGGTACTGTGAGTATCTTGAGTTCCTTAAATAAATGTCTGCAAGGTGATCTTGGGTGGGCTCCAGCTATTATTCTGATAACATGCTTTTGTGCAATGAATACTTTCTCTCTTAATGACGAACCCCAAAATATGATGCCATATGAAAGCAGTGAATCAAAATAGGCATAGTAGGCTAATTTACTGATAAGGTTATCACCAAAATTTGCAATAACCCTACTAGCATAAGTAGCTGAACCTAACCGTTTCAGCAGATCATCAATGTGTTTCTTCCAATTCAATTTCTCATTAGTGCACACACCAAGAAATTTTGAGTACTCTACCTTAGCAACAGACTTTCATTCATAATCTATATTTATCAATGGTGGTATGCCATTTACTGTACAGAATTTTATGAACTGTGTTTTCTCAAAATTTAGTGAGAGTCCATTTGCAGAGAACCACTTAATAATTTTCTGAAAGACATTATTTACAATTTCCTCAGCAGATTCTTGCTTCTTGGGTGTGATTACTATACTTGTATCATCAGCAAAAAGAACTAATTTTGCATCTTCATGAATATAGAGTGGCAAGTCGTTAATATGTATTAACAACAATAAGGGACCCAAGACTGAACCCTGTGGGACACCATTCTTGATATCTTCCCAGTTAAAGGACTCTGCTGGTTTTTGTAGACTATCTGTACTGTTGATTTCAACCTTCTGCATTCTTCCATTTAAGTATGAATTAAACCATTTGTGCACTGTCCCACACAGACCACAATACTTAAGCTTATCTAGAAGAATTTCATGATTCACACAGTCAAAAGCCTTTGAGAGATCACAAAATATCCCAATGGGCGATGCTCAGTTATTCATTGCATTTAATATTTGATCAGTGAAAGCATATACAACATTTTCTGTTGAAAAGCCTTTCTGAAAACCAAATTGACATTTTGTTAGTACTTCATTTTTACAAATATGTGATGCTACTCTTGAATACATTACTTTTTCAAGAATTTTGGATAAAGCTGTCAAAAGTAAGACTGGGTGGTAGTTTTTAGCATCAGATCTATCCCCTTTTTTATGCAATGATTTAACAACAGGTTATTTCAGTCTATCTGGAAAAATTCCCTGTTTCAGTGAGCTACTACATACGTGGCTGAGAATCCTACTTATTGGTTGGGACAAAGCTTTTAGTACTCTGTTGAAAATTCCATAAATTCCATGTGACCTTTTGCTTTTGAGTGAATTTATTATTTTCCTAATTTCAGTAGGAGAGGTGGGTTGAATTTCAATTTTATCAAATTGCGTAGGTACTGCCTCTTCAATATACTGCCTTACATTTTCTAATGAATAGCTGGAGCCTATTTTCTCTACAGCACTTAAAAAAATGATTATTAAAAATGTTTTCTACTTATGACTTCTTGTTAACAAACTTTTCATTGTATTTAATAGAAATACAGTCTTCTGTGCTCTCGGTTGCCCTGTTTCGCTTTTCACAATATTCCAAATTGTTTTAACATTATTATTATCAGATGTGCTAATCTCAGACATAATGCACATACTTCTGGACTTTTTAATAACTTTTCTTAATACAGTGCAGTAGTTTTTATAGTGCTTCATTGTTTTGGGATCATTACTCCTCCTAGCTGTAAGATACATTTCCCTTTTCTGTTTACAAGATATTTTTATCCCTTTAGTAAGCCATGGATTTTTACATGGTTTCTTACAATTATAATTCACTGTTTTCTTAAGGAAACTTTTCAGATATACTCACAAAGGTACCATGAAATAGGTTAAATTTTAAATTAGCATCATGTTCCCTGACACCTCATCGCAGTCTAACTGTTGCAAGCTTTCCCTAAAATTTTGAAGTGTTAAATCATTAGTGGAACGTGCTATTTTGGAGGACTGTTTTGCATTACTGTATGGAGCTATATCATATACTGTAACTAGCTGCACATCGTGATCAGACAGACCATTCTTAACAGGAAAAGTTTTTATTTGATTGAATTTATCTTGGTCTATGAAAACGTTATCTATCAGTGTGCTGCTTTCCTGTACCACCCAAGTAGGAAAATCAATAACTGATGTCAAATTGAAAGAGCCAAGTAATACTTCAAGGTCAAGCTTTCTATCTGACTCCTTCAGAAAATCTACGTTGAAATCCCCACAAACAATAATTTGCTTTCCTTTGTCAGACAGGTAGCACAACAAAGAATCCAAGGTTTTCAAAAATAGTTGAAAATTTCCCAATGGGGATCTATGCATGGCTACAATTACAAAAGTGCCTTTATTTAGTTTAAGCTCATATGCACATGCTTCTAAGTGTTGCTCTATGCAAAATTTTTTAGTTTCCAAATTTTTCACACTATGACTGATTTTAACATACATGGCAACTCCTCCTCTCTTCATAGTGTTTCTACTTACATGTGCTGAAAGCTTATATTTACCTACATTTACCATTTCCATACCTGTGACTATATGATGATCAGACAGGCATAGTACATCTATTCCACCCTCAGTTTCTAAACCTTCTACACAAACAAGAAGCTCATCTACATTGTTTTTTAATCGCCTGATATTCTGATGCAATATATTAACATTATTTTTTACTGTGCTTTTATGTGAACCTTGTGACATACTGACATTATTTTTCACTGTACTGTTATGAGAATCTTCTGATATTTTCACATCACTAGTACTTATCAACAATGGGCATATATTTTTCGGCCAAGTTATATGAATATGCAAAAAATAAAATTTTCACAAAAATGTTAAAATTTCGTACACTAATTATTACACTTGATAAATGTTATTTATGTAATGTCAAAGCCTGTTTTACATCTATTATGATGTGCAAACTATTGTACTGCTGTTCTTTATGTTTTTCTGACAATATGTACCACACTAAAAAATTCCTGTAAATTTCTCACAAATAAAATTCATGGAAGGGAATACTGAGGAAAAGTTTTGTATCTACATCAAAAGAGGTGCTACCAAGCATAACCATGCAAGAAACTTGCATAGCTGTCCTACGTTTGGTGCGTCGAACAAAACAGATTACTATGGAAAATTTTACATGACCTGGGTCCAATTCTTATTTCTTTCAAAAATTTTCTCCTCAGTTTTGCCTTTTTGCATTACCTGCTCCTTGTTGTGATTCATGCAACCAGAAAATACAGACAATTAGTTTTTATGACCGATAACAATGTCATAGAAATTTCTTACTAAATTTTCTAATGAAGCCTAACAGCCATCCCCATGGGACAGTTTATCTTGACTCTTAAAGATGCCACTAATGAACGTGTGACTGTGGACCTCACAAGTAATACCACTGCAACTCTTGGCATCTATCTCCATGACAGGATGCTAAAAGAATGATGAATACAGAATTTCAAAGTTTGCAAATCCACAGAAATAATGAATTCATATTTGGTCATCATAAATTTCTTTATAATTCAAACAAGAGTTAAATAAATGAATTTTTATGTTACTATGTGTATATAATGAAGGCAAGCTGAATAAGCTGTGGAGATGTGTGTGGGAGGAAGCATATGTTGTCCGAATCTTTCCAGAACATACACTCTCAGAATTTTGGTAATAAACTACTCCATAATGCACAACACCTCTCTTACAGTGTTTGCCACTGGAGTTTGTTGCAGTGGCATACAGCAGGGCAGGGTGGGGGCAGAGGGGCAGGTGGCCTGGGCACAGAATTTTTGGGGGTGCAAAAAACTTGTACAATACAATTTCTGTCAGAAAATAAGATATTTCATGGCTTGCATATAGTCCATGTCACTACCGGTGTCATGCTTTAATGCTCTTTCAACAATAATTAATTTACATGCTTGATCGTGGGATTGGAGGTCGTCCCCACCCTCGGAAAGGTGAGTCTGATTGGTTGGAGTGGCCCACTTTCACTCAAGGCACATGCGCAAAACAAGTGCTCTCGCTTGCTTCATGACTCCATTATTATCTTTCTGTTCAGAGGTGAGGGTTCTCCATCCCCCCAATAGCCTACATCAGGACTTAAAAGACATCAGAAACAAGAAGCCTTTAGATACAATTTCACAGGTAAATAATATTTCTATATTACACAATGGTGCATAAGAAAGTTTATTAATTTATAAAAAAGTTACCCAAGAGGTTATCTGAGTTATGCCACACAAGTTTTTTGATAATAGTTTAATTAGTTTTTGCTAATAATGGACTACATTTTTCATATTTGTCTACTGCAATGTCTGTTAAAAGACAAAAAACAGCTTTTGTAATTTAATGAAAAATAAATAATCTAAAGAAAAAAGCTGTGATAGCATGAATATCCCACTCGTTGTCTTTGTAACAGGGATTTCTGATAGCAATGATACTTGTTGTGCATGTCCTATCCAGTTTTCTGTCCCTGTACCATGTATACCACCACCTTTTGTAGCTTTCTTGCCTTCAGTAGAGTCATTATGTTGACCAAACAATTTCTACACTGGCTACCTATTAATTGTGTTTATTTATTATTTGTTTATATGAATTTTTTTACACTTGTTTAATACTTTTTCAGAATAAATAATCTAAAGAAACAAGCTGTGATAGCATGAATATCTCACTCATTGTTCCACAATGTCTTTAAGAAAGGAATCTGGTGTTCAGGTAGCAAAAGATGAAAAACAGAACAGAAGGAGCTTGCTTGGAAGTCTTGGCAGTTTTATTGTGAAAACTGCTGATAGTACCAGCTCTGTAATTCACATGTTCATATAATATAGAGTCCATGAGCTGTTCACTCTCTCCAGCAGACGTGGAGACAACTTTGGCTCAAAATGCCTCATTATCTGCATGGACTGATGTTACTTATTAGTCAGTAAATGTAAGCAAGGCTTCAAAAAATGGACTTGTTAAGAGAGGGACATTTGAACTACAAAATAAAGATGCACTTTTTCAAAAGATAATTCTGAGTTGGTTGACATACGTAAGCACTTCCCTGACTATTGTCAAATGATGGGCAACTACTGTACTGCAAATCAATGTGTTGGAAGAGCTCCAAAGAGTCTTGTACCTGTAGTACTGGTACCAAAGCTGTCTCAAGTACTATCCTTTGCTCTGGATCATGTCTCCTCTGCAGAAAGTACAGGATCTGTCATTACTCATCCACTTGACTGTGTGCAGCATTTCACTGTAGATCTATGTGTCCTGTACAGGGTGGACAGGGACCAGGGAGGACTCAGGCTGTTATACTGATAATCCTGACGAACAAGTTCGAGGCACTATCTTTCACTGAAACTGAAAGTGAGCCAATGGGACTCATTGCACCTGTTTTCGGGAAAGTCCAGTATCAGGAGGTGGCAAAAGCAAGTTAATCATTGGCAGCTCAAACGTATGATGGATGATGGTACAATGTAGAGAACTGGCAGCAAGAGACAGGAAAGGACAACAGGTGCTCTCAGCGTACATGCCTGGGAGACTCCTTCAACATGTTGTAGAGGCTATTCTGGCAGCCATTGAGAGAAGAGTATGCAACCAGATGCAGATTGTGATGCATGTTGAAACAAATTATATCTGTTGACTGGGCTCCGAGGTCATACTTGGATCATTCCAGCTACTGGCAGAGAAGGCTGAGAAGAACAGCTTTGCATGCAGAGTTTCAACCAAGCCCACAATTTGCAGCATTGTCCCCGGAACTAATAACAGCCCCTTGGTTCTGAGTCGAGTGGAAGAACCGAACCAGAGACTTTGGAGATTCTGTGACAAGCTAGGCTGTGACTTCCTGGACTTGCACCATAGGTTTGATCAGGCATCCAACCCAGATAATGATAGTTGCAGGAAACTCAGAAGTACCAGTGTAAGAATGAAAGTATTAAAATCCTAGTGGTTAACTGCTGAAGCATTCACAAACAAGTCCCATAGTTTGAAGTGCTGCTGAAATGCAGTGAAGCTTGCATAAGAAACCTGGTTGAAAGGTGATAGCAGTGAGATTTTTGGGGAAAATTTAATTGTATATCAAAAGGATAGCTAATAGTATATGGAGGCGGTGTATTTGTTGCAGTGGACAAGAAACTCAAATCCATTGAGACAGAAATTGAAACTGCCTGTGAGATTGTTTGGGCAACACTCAGTATCAGGGAAGGGCATAGAATGGTAATTGGATCCTTCTATCACCTACCAGACTCACCTCATGATGTAATCGAAAACTTTAGAGAAAACCTATGTTTGCTTGTATGTAATAATACTGTAATCATAGATGGAGATTTAAATCATCCAAAAATAAATTGGTAAAATTACATTTTTGTTAGTGGTGGGTGTGACAAGACATCTGGAACACACTGTTAGGAACCCAACTCATGATGCAAATATATTGGATCTAACGGTGACAAAAAATCCTGATCTCTTTGAGGATGTATGCACTGAATTGGCAACAATGATTACCAAAGTACAAAGGACAAATAAAACATGCAGAAAAAAGTGTGTGTGTGTGTGTGTGTGTGTGTGTGTGTGTGTGTGTGTCTGTCTGTCTGTCTGTCTTTCTTTGTTCAGTAATCTAGACAAAAAAAATCAGTAGTGTCATATCTCAATTAGAAACCTGAAACTTTCAGCATAGGGCACAAACATGTAGAGGAACTATGGCTCAAGTTTAAAAGATCTCTACCCAGTAGAACAGTTCATAATGGGAGTGAACAACCCTGCATAGTAAACAGTCACCGTAAAGAAACTTCTAAAGAAACAGAGATAACTGCATAACATGTGTAAAACAAAGCATAGGACTACAGATAGAGAGATGCTGAATGAAACATGTTCGGCTGTCAAGAGAGCAATCTGTGAAGCCTTCAGTGACTTCTGTATCAGAATACTGTCAATGCTCTTTCACAAAACCCAAACAAATTCTGGTCATATGTAAAGTCTGTTAGTGGCACCAAAGTTAGTGTCCAGTCCCTAGTGAATGAGACAGGAATCGAAACTGGGGGGTAGCAAAGCAAAAGCTGAGATGCTTAGCTCTGTTTTCAAATGTTCCTGTGCCAGGAAAATTTCTCCAATTTAATACATACCATTGACAAGATGAGTGAAATCAGTATTAGTATCAGTGGTACTGAGAAACAGCTGAACTCATTAAAACTGAACAAAGCTCCAGGACCCAGTGTAATCTGTATCAGATTCTATACTGAATTTGCAGTTGAGTTAGCCCCCCTTCTAACTATAATCTATCATAGATCTCGCAAACAGAACGCGGTGTCCAGTAGTTGCAAGAAAGCGCAGGTCACACTCGTGTACAAAAGGGCAGCAGAAGTGATCCACAAAACTACTGTCCACTATCTTTGACATTGATCTGTTGTAGAATCTTAGAACATATTCTAACTGCAAACATAATGGGGTACCACAAACAGAATGACCTCCTCCATGCCAACTGGCATTGATTCTGAAAACATCGATCATGTGAAACTCAACTAGTACTTTTGTCATATGACATACTGAAAGCTTTGGATCAAAGCAGTCAGATAGATGATGTAGTTCTCGATTTCTGAAAGTCATTTGACTCAGTACCACACCTATGCCTATTGTCAAAAGTTTGACCATATGGGGTATCAAGTGAAATTTGTGACTGGATTCAGGACTTTTTTGTAGGGACACAGCTTGTTATCTTGGTTGGAGAGCAATCATCAGAGAAGTAACTTCTCATGTGTCTCAGGGAAGTATGTTGGGACCCTTGCTATTCATGTCGTATATTAATGACCTTGCAGACAATATTACCAGTAACATCAGGCTTTTTGCAGATGATGCAGTTATCTGTTATGAAGTACTGCCTGAAAGAGGCTGATAATTATTCAGTCACATGTTGATAACATTTAAAGTACTGCAAAATATTTGAAACTTGCTTCAAATGTCATAAATAAAAAATTGTGCATTTCACAAAACAAAAAAAAACCTAGTATCATATGAACATTGCTGTTAATGACTCACAGTTGGAATCGGCCAACTCATACAACTACCTGGCTGTTTGTGAGTAAAGCAGGTGGCAGATTTCAGTTTATTGGAAGAATACTGGGGAAGTGCAATCAGTCTACAAGGGAGATTGCGTACAATCACTTGTGCAAACCACTCTAGAATGTTCCTCAAGTGTGTGGAACCCACATCAAAAGGACTAACAGGGAGTATTGAACATATACAGAGAAGGGCAGCAGGAATGGTCACAGGTTTGTCTGACCCATGGGAAAGTGTCACAGAGGTGCTGAAGAAACTGAACTGACAGACAATTCAAGATAGACATAAATTATCCCAAGAAAGTCTACTAACAATGTTTCAAGAATAAGCTTAATTGATGATTCTATGAATACACTGTAATTCATTATGTATCACGAGGACAAGATTACAGTATTACAACATGCACAGAAGCATTCAAACAATCGTTCTTCCTGCATTCCATATATAAATGGAATGGAAAGAAACCCTAATGGCTGGTGCAACGAGTTGTATCCTCTGCCACACACTTCATGGTGGTTTGCAGAGTATACATGTAGGTGTAGGTGTAGATGTAGGCTGTCAGAACGTTTTTGAAATGTTGTTTTCATATGAAGTTAGAAAATGGGAAGAGTGCCACATGGTTCTAAGACATGGAAAAAGCTTAACCACAGAGTATTAGAGCATGAAAAAGTTACCATTGTGAAGCACTTGAAAATTAGGAAAAGCTTAAATTGCAGCTACATAAATGTGAAACAATCGATGATACTGTTCAATTAAAACATCAAAAGTAATTTGAGAAATGAAAATCTGTATTACCAAGAATTCTTGATTGTGTATTGTATTTAGCCAGAAGATCCTTATCCTTGCATTGTCACTCAGATCTTTGTGGAAGTGATAAATGTGGAAATTTCCTTGAAGCTCTCAACCTACTTGCCAAACCTGATCCAGTTTTGAACCACCATCTTCACGAAGTTCAGCAGACAGACAGCTCTGTTGTATCTTATCTTTCTTCATGAAATCAAAATGAATTCATGTCAGAATAGAGATATTTAAGGTAATTTCTAAGGCTAAGAATTTCTCCTTCAAGTTGAATAGTACACCAGATACAATGAATACCAATCAAATGCTTCAAGTAATTCATTATGTACATATTGAAGGTCCAAGTCACAGGAGAGGGGTCTTTTACAGATGTCATTCTATTACATGGGAAATCAGCTAATAAAATTACAGAACAAATTTGTGACAAATTGCAAGATGATTGACATAACTGAAGTATTTTTATGGACGTGGTTATCACAATTCTGTGACCATGGCTGGACAAAGCAGTGATGTTCAGAGATTTATTTTAGATCTGAACCCCAAAGCAGTGTTTCTGCCATGTAACGATCACTCAATCTCACTGTTGTATATGCAGCTACTGTTGGAAGAAAATCAGTGACTTTTTTGGCACTTTGTAAAAATGTATATATGTTTTTCTCAATTGTTACATATAGATGCGATGTTCTCAAACACCATGTTACAATTACTGTGAAGCGATCCTATGATACTAGGCCCGTACAAAAAGTTCCGGAACATTGGAGTGAAATGCGGTTGGCATCCCTGCAGACGCCTGTGTTTAATGGGTAACTGCAGGAAGTTTCATTGCTGTGTGTTCAGTGTTGTACTGAGTTGAATGAGTTTGCGTATTTTGAGATGGCAGAGTTAGAGGAGCAATGAATCTGCACTAAATTTTTTGTGAAACTCAAGAAAACCTTTACAGAGACACGCCAAATGATGCAGAGAGCTTACAATGATTAATGCCTAAGCCATACTTTATGTCACAAATGTTCACATGGTTTCAAAATGGCCAGATGGAAGTTAAAGATGACCCTCATTCAGGACTCCCTTCGACATCTACTGATGATGCTCATGTCAGGAACGTCAACGAAATTGTGCGTGGAGACTGACTCTCCAAGAGACTACAGTAGAATGTCACATTTCAGTTGGATCATGTCATGAAATATTCACACAGCATTTTGGAATGCATCATCTCACTGTCAAGTTCTTCCCACAGTTCATGAGTCAAGACCAGAAAGACCTTTGCCTCCCAATCTATGAAGAGCTTTTGTATCATGCAAATGAGAATGAGATGTTCCTTAAGAGAATCATAACTGGTGATGAGATGTGGGTCTTCAGTTAAGATGTTGAGACCAAGGTCCAATCTTTGCAGTGGGTCAGGAAAGGTTCTCCAAGACCAAAAACGAGCTCATCAGGTCAGGTCAAATGTCAAAGCCATGTTGATAGTTTTCTTTGACTTTGAAGGATTAGTTCATCATGAATTCATGCCACAGGGACAAACTGTTAATCAATGGTACTATTGGGATATGTTGCAGCCCTGCGAGAAATTGTGATAGGGAAACAGCCTCAAAAGTGGTGAGACAATTCATGGCTTTTGCATCATAATAATGCACCCTCACATTCGTCCCTGTTAGTGTGTGACTATTGGACAAAAAACGAAATCACTGAGTTGCCTCATCCTCCATACTTCCCAGACCTGGCCCCTGTAGACTTCTTTTTACTTCTGAAGTTGAAAACCTCATTGAAAGGATGAATATTTGCAATGACAGACAAGGTAAAAGAATATTCACAGATGGGGCTTTGCATGATCCAGCAAGAGGCATACCAAGACTGCTTCTGGAGGGGTAATGGCATTGGGAGCAGTGTATTAATTGTGGAGAAGAGTACTGAGAAGGACACCATGTACAATAAACAAAACATAAGCATAGAAAAATTTTGTGGACAAAGTCCTGGAATTTTTTTAACAGACCTAACACAAGATGGAGATCAAAGTACAAATCTGTACCTGTGCTTGCTGAGCACACTGAAAGCATAATGAAAGCTTTGGAAGTCTTGAGAGGTGGATCAGAAGAAACCCCAGGAAACAAAGGAAATGCAGGTAGTTTGTTGGTTTGCGTTATGACCTATGCTTGCTTTGCATTCTTTATTATCAGAGCCCAGTGATTACTGAAGTGAGTGATGCTAAGATATGCGTACAACAAATAGAAAGAGGATTTGGACTTCACCAATGTGTCCAAAAAACTCTATTTTGTGAAGAAAAGTGCGATTTTCTAGTCACAAAATCATCTGGGAGAGCCATGGAGATATGCAGTATATTTGATATTTCAGCAAAAAGAAGAAATGGAGGATGAAGGGAAATGCTTGGTGAGAAAAGTATCAACTTTGGCTTTTTTCTTTCTTTTTTTAAAAAAATATCCATCATGTACAGGGTGACAATTATTTATTTATTTACATATTTTACGCCCACATTGTAGCACTTTATTCAATCCATGTACATTTAAGTCTTAATACTAGTTGTAGATTTAGCCTTCCTCTTCTGCTCCCACAAATTCATCCTTTCCGACCTGGCTGCCCTTTCTTCATCAGTTATGGTGTATTTTTTGCATGTAAATGTCTTTTAGTTTAAGTCTCATGTCACTATGTTTCAGGATCTTCTTCTCTTCTCTGCCTTCAATTTGTTGCATTGTCAAGCCTAACTCATCTAAATTATCTTGAACTTCTTTCAACCAGTTGCTCTTGGTCTTACTTTTCCAAAAGTAGGTGAACAGTTGTTTCAGTAGCCTGGTTTCTGGTATTCTGGAGATATGGCAGAAAAAAGCAGCCTTCCTTTTCCGCATCGTGTCAGTTATTGACTCATTTTTTTGGTATACAACTTCATTAGGTAATAGTCACCACTGTCCGTCTACTTAGTGATTTTTGTTTATAAGTGTTATAAGGATTCTTCTGTCTGCCTTCTGTGGTTTATTTGGTGTTCATCTTGAACAGTGTTTCACTAGCATAGGTTGCTTCAGGTTTAATAGCAGAGTGGTAGTGTCTGAGTTTTGCGTTTATCAAGAGACATTTTTTCTTGTATACTCACCAGGTGATGCATTGCAGTTGTTTCGGTTTAGTTATTCTGCTTTCTACTGACATTTTCTCATTTGAATTCCAACTTATAACCTCCCCAAGATTTTTGAATTTATTTACAGTTTTAATTTGTTGTTATCATTCAGTGTAATGGCTGGTGTTTCAACCTTGAAGAATGGCATCATTTCTCCCTTTTCAAATGAGATCCGTAGTCCGACTTTTGCTGCAATTTTTTCAATTTCTTCAATTTGGTGTTTAGCCTCTTCCCCACCATTTGGAAGCAGTACTAGATCATCAGCAAAGGCCTGGCAATTGAGTTTGATATTTCTGCCATCTTAATGTTTGGTTGGCATTTCTTATTCCACTCTCGCATGACTTTCTCCAGTGTACAGTTAAATATTAATGGTGAGAGACCATCCTCCTGTCGAAGGCCCATCTAGATTTCAAATGATTCAGATAGTTCCCCCCTAATTTAACTTTTGATTTAGAGTTCTTAAGGGTGAGTCCAATTAGATTAATGAGTTTCAGGTGCAATCCAAATACAGCGAGGATTTTAAGTAATAACTCACGATGAATGCTGTCAAATACTTTCTTGAAGTCAACAAAAGTGGTGACCAACTTCTTGTTTCTCACTCTTTGATGTTCCATGATCCACTTAAGGGTGATAATTTGATGTGGACAGCTACTTCCAGGACGGAATCCTCCTTGATATTCTCCAAGTTCTTGGTCGAGTTGTTCCTGAATTCTTGTAAAGATAATTCTAGACAAGATCTTATATGTGATATCAAGCAGCGAAATCCCCCGGTAGTTGTTTGGATCCGATATATCAAGCTTTTTGTGTATTGGGTGGATCATTTTTTCAGAATTCCAGATGTCTACTATATGCTTATGGAGGTTCTGAAGTGTTTGTTTATTTGCATTCTTCCACAGCTCTGCAACCAGTTGATTCTCCCCTGCTGCTTTGTAGTTCTTAAGCCACCTAGTTGCTTCGAACACTTCACTGAGACCTGGTGGTGTAATCTTCTCTGGATGTGTTTTGTTTTTTGAATGTGGTTCGAAATATAGGTATTCTTTTGGTTCCTTGGCATTTAGTAATTATTTGAAGTGATCAGATAGCATGTTGGCATTGTCTTGATTATTGTGCATTAGCTTTCCATTTTTATTTTTCATCATGAGTGTGGGTGAAGTATACTTTGATTGACATTTTCTGAATATCCTATAGTAGTCCCTTGTTTTATGTTGTTTGAATGATTCCCTTATGAAGTTTAGGGTTTCTTTTTGATGGTCTCTTTTGATTCTTCTGATTTCCTTAGCCGTTTGTCTTCTGGCAATGGTTAGATCTTCTTGAGATTTTTCAGTTTTCTTTAGCTGGTCATTCAGTCATGCTTTGTGCCTTTTCTGTATTGCTTTGTCACATTCTTCATTCCATCAGGCATGTTTCTTTCTTCTTCTAACAGGGGCAATCCCTTCAGCAATGTTTTTCAGTTTATTAATAATCATTCCCAGTTCATCACTTGGAAGTGTTTTGGATCCCTCTGAATACAACACATTATTTATCAAATAGCTGGGGTCATGTTTTCTCCTCCTGGTGGATTTTGATGGTTTATTTTTCTTTCTTGGAGTTAACTTAATTTTTATCTTTGAAATTTAATGATCTGAATTGATGTCTACCCCACAAAGGACTTTATGGTATAGATTTCCTTGTGGTACTTTTTATCCATTGTGACACGATCTACTTGCCACTCCCCCATTTTAACATTAGGGCATTTCCACATCATTAACTTGTGCAGTCTTCTCTTAAATCTTGTAGTTATGAGAATAAGTCCATGACCTATGCAAAGTTCAATTAGTCTTTGACCATTCTTGTTTGTCAGTTTACGAGCTGGCCATTTACGAACAACACTGCGATATTTTCTTTCTTTCCCAATTTTTCAATTGAAATCTCCATGCCAGATTTTAATATGGGTGTCAGGGATGGTTGATATCAGTTTATCCAGTTATTCCCAAAATACTTCTGTTCCTTCCTTATCTTTCATCTTTTTGTCATTTGTTGGGGCATGGACATTAATCAGTGTATACCGGTATATTTTGTTCTGTACTTTGATTGTTAAGGTAGCCATTCTTGTGGAGTTCGATGAGAAGTCCTCCACTGAGCCTATTATGAACCAGAAATCCCATGACCTATGCAAAGTTCAATTAGTCTTTGACCATTCTTGTTTGTCAGTTTGTAGAGATGGCATCCCCCAGATTCAAATTGGTCCTGATCTACGTTTCGAAGTATTTTGTGTTGCTTCATTCTGTCTGTTAAGTGTTTCAGTTTACCAGTTTTCATTATTGAATTTATATTTAATGTTGCAAGAAAAGAGAATTTTCAGGGTTTGCTGAATTTAAGTCTCTGTCTGCCTTTTGTCTGTTGGGTTGCCAGTTGCTCCAACTCACCACAATCTTCTAAGTGACACCCCACTGTAGCTGAGTGGAGTCTTTTCTTGGACCCATGAAGCTCTGTATCCGAGATGGTGGATTCTTTTGTTAGATGACTCCATGTAGAGGTTGACTGTCTGACCAATGATCAGTGTTCTGACTGTGGTCAGGATTTATGATTCCAGGTGTGATCTGGAAAAGTGATAAATGAAATATGGTGGGATGATGAATGATACTGTGGAGTGTATTTAGTCTGTGAGAGCTATTTTATTTCACTCAAGTCTGTCAGCAAGGCTGGTTAGGACCCCCCTATCCAGCCACGTTGGAGCATCACATCTCCGCCTGCTATGACAATGTAGTAGGTTCGTGGAGGGTGACAATTATTGAACAATAGGAAGAAAACATAAATTAGTTACAAAATATGGCATACACAAACTTTATTCAACTTGTAAACATCACTACAGACCCTCAGATTTAGATTGTGACATGTGCCTGCCATCATTGATGATGATGTGGCACAGATGAATAGCGAAATTGTGCATGACTCACTGAAGTATCAGAACTCTGATGCTGTCGCTGACCTCCTGAATGGCTATTTTCAGTTCAGCAATGTTTTTGAGGTTATTGCTGTACATCTTGTCTTTAATATAGCCCCACAAAAAGGAGTCACATGTGTTCAGATCCGAAAGAATATGGTGGACAATCGTTGCCCATATCAGTGGTCTCTGGGTATCCCAGAGCCAGAATGAGGTCCCCAAGGTGCTCCTCTAGGCCGTGAAACACTCTCCTGCTTCGATGGGCTCGAGCTCCATTTGTATGAACCACATCTTGTCAAAATGAGGGTCACTTTGAATAATGGGGATTAAATTATATTCCAAAACCTTCACATACCATTTGGTAGTCACCATGCCATCAACGGATATCGCACTGATTATTCTGTGACTGGACATTGCACACCACACAGTCACCCTTTGAGGGTGAAGTGACTTCTTTATCATGAAATGCCACTTCTCAGTCCCCCAAATGTGCCAATTTTGCTTATTGATGAATCCATCCAAAGAAATGGCTGACAACAACAAGACACATGCACACACATACTAATTCCCATAATGCCCTGTGCCTAACCATGCAGTTTGAACATCCTAACACAAACTGTTCAGAAGTTATGACAATTTTATTTCATATAGTTCAATAATTGCCATCCTGTACATTACAAATGCATATATGTCATGAGCTATTTGCCTTCCTCTAAATTCAAATACTACTGGAATCAGAAAAAGATGAATTCACTGTTTGAAACATTCAGAATTTATGTGAAAAATATTCCGAATTGAATGCCTCAGCTATGATTGCTGATGTACATCATATTAAATGCCAAATTTCTGTATTTAAAGAAATTCATACTGAAGAGGATATTTTTGGATGGACAACTTTCAAATTATTAAGCTGGATAATTAAGTGGGAGATGCAATAGAGTTTATTTAATTTTGTTATGGAACTAAGAACTTTTTTCCCCACAGTCACTGTGTCAAATGCTTTCCAAATTGAAGTTAATGATGAGGTATCAGAGCTCACTATGAGCCAAGAAAAGTTAAGTTATCTTCAAATTTCAACTGAAAGAAAATAAATGTAAATTTTAAACATGTAATTGAACAATTTTCCATAAATAAATCCCGAGGATCTTAAATAACAGCCATTTATATACTAAAATTTCTACTATTTAATATTTTCTCTTTACCTATTTTGTTATACTTGAATTGGTAAATATAAACTTATACAGTTTTGAAATAAACATTAATAACTTTAGAGAAGTAATTTGAGTTTATAATTGTAGGTTTAGAAAACAAACAGTTTCAAAACTTGGATTTGTAACAGCTTACGAGGGTGCGCAACATTTTAAATTGCCCTGGGTGCTTAAACCCCACAGTACTGCACTGGTTTGTTAAAAATATCTCTGTAACATTCTCGCAGTGGCTAAATGACCCTATGATACAACACACAGTTCTTCACTGGATATCTCTCTCTCTCTGATATATTTCTTCTCCTATATATGCATGGACATTCAAGTTTAGAGACATGGCGTCCTGTAACTGATTTTTGAGAGTACTTGGAAAAAGGATTCTTTATTGAAAAAATACACATTTTTGTGCTGTTGACCAACACCTCCAAACTATTGCCCATAGTCTCCCATCCTACATTCAAGACACTGCTCACATCCTTCATTGCCTCTCCCTAGTTCCGGTCCTGTTACCACTTCTTGTTGATCTCTGTGGATGTGACATCTTTATACGCCAACACCCCCTATGGCCATGTCCTTGCGCCATGAAACACTGCATTACCCAATGTTGTACTGATACTAAACTGACAATCTCTTTTCTAATCCTTCTAACCAATCACATCCTGACCCACAATTATTTCACTTTCAGAAACCAAATCAGCAGTCAGTTCTTCCATCTCCACTATAGTACCGTAATCACAGAATCGAGTGCTATTACTGTGAATGCCAGTGATCCCAATTATCAACTACACGAGAGCTGGAAAACTGGAGTATTTAAACAGAGCTAGAGCAAGGCTATGAGGTGAGGCTTGGTTTGTAATGACCATGTGTGTCCTCCATATTCTGCTGTATTCACTTAACAGGCTGTTAACTACTGTGCCGGTTCCTTGCTATGTACTCTTGTGAAAAAGACAGAATTTCTTGCAACACATCTTACAAACTAACAGATACATCTGTCTTCCTTCCTTTGGATTTCTGTCACAGTCTTCTTTCTCCTGAATGCATAGCCGCACTCAACAGACAGAGTTGTAATGTGTCTATGAACTGACGCACTAGAAACGTACCGGCTCGCTTCCTGTTTCAGCCTCTGTCTGTGCCATGATTTGAGTTTGCCTGTGGCAGTGTGAGTGAATTTTAATAATTTTTTTCCTGATTTCTACTGCTTACTATTCTGTGCTATAACAACACTCTTAAAAAGTATGTGGGGTGCTTAAATTTAGGGAATTGTTTGGGCATAATAGTCGCATTTCCCCACAGCTACTCTTCAGCTCTGCAGACAGTACACTATTTCCACTAAACTTTCTTTTATTTAATTCCTTCCTAGTCTATGTTAATTCATCTCAAATTTTCTGCAATTCATTCTCCATTCTACGTGTTTCTGGATAAGAATGAGGTGTACCTACAGACAATTCAATCTTTTCTAGTACTTTAAATCGACTAAATCAAATACATGCATCTCCACACTAGCAAGTATAGGACTTGAAATAGCAGTTGCGTCTGAATCTTTGCTTTGTTGCAAAGCTCTTAACCTTACTTGTGTGCCTTAGGTTTGTTTGTGCTCAGTGTTGTTGTTGTTTTTATTTCAATTTACTAAGCTAGCACATAATTTCACTATGTCAGTACTTTATTGTGCACTAAACATTTTAAACTAAAGCAGCACTTCACCCCACTTCTTGTCACCACAGGCATACAATATCTAAAATAATGTGTGTTTAATTAAACTCAACTTAATACTGTAACAATGCCAGCCACGATGCTGTAGTACATCCATAATTGCTAGTTGTAAAACCAATGGCTGTTTATGCCACAACACAAACACCAACATAATTTTTTTTCCCAAAACTAATCAACTCAACCACAACAGAGGGGTTCTGTTGAGAGGCCAGACAAATGTGTGGTTCCTGAAGAGGGGCAGCAGCCTTTTCAGTAGTTGCAGGGACAACAGTCTGGATGATTGACTGATTTGGCCTTGTAACAATAACCAAAACGGCCTTGCTGTGCTGGTACTGCAAACGGCTGAAAGCAAGGGGAAACTACAGCCGTAATTTTTCCCGAGGGCATGCAGCTTTACTGTATGGTTAAATGATGATGGCATCCTCTTGGGTAAAATATTCCGGAGGTAAAATAGTCCCCCATTCGGATCCCCGGGCAGGGACTACTCAAGAGGACGTTGTTATCAGGAGAGAGAAAACTGGGGTTCTACGGATCGGAGCATGGAATGTCAGATCCCTTAATCGGGCAGATAGGTTAGAAAATTTAAAAAGGGAAATGGATAGGTTGAAGTTAGATATAGTGGGAATTAGTGAAGTTCAGTGGCAGGACAAACAAGACTTTTGGTCAGCTGAATACAGGGTTATAAATACAAAATCAAATAGGGGTAATGCAGGAGTAGCTTTAATAACGAATAAAAAAAATAGGAGTGCGGGTAAGCTACTACAAACAGCATAGTGCACGCATTATTGTGGCCAAGATAGACACGAAGCCCACACCTACTACAGTAGTACAAGTTTATATGCCAACTAGCTCTGCAGATGATGAAGAAATTGATGAAATGTATGATGAGATAAAAGAAATTATTCAGATAGTGAAGGGAGACGAAAATTTAATAGTCATGGGTGACTGGAATTCGAGTGTAGGAAAAGGGAGAGAAGGAAACATAGTAGGTGAATATGGATTGGGGGTAAGAAATGAAAGATGAAGCCGTCTGTTAGAATTTTGCACAGAGCATAACTTAATCATAGCTAACACTCAGTTTAAGAATCATGGAAGAAGGTTGTATACATGGAAGAATACCGCAGATACTAAAAGGTATCAGATAGATTATATAATGGTAAGACAGAGATTTAGGAACCAGGTTTTAAATTGTAAGACATTTCCAGGGGCGGATGTGGACTCTGACCACAATCTATTGGTTATGAACTGCAGATTAAAACTGAAGAAACTGCAAAAAGGTGGGAATTTAAGGAGATGGGACCTGGATAAACTGACTAAACCAGAGGTTGTGCAGTGTTTCAGGGAGAGCATAAGGGAACAATTGAAAGGAATGGGGAAAAGAAGTACAGTAGAAGAAGAATGGGTAGCTCTAAGGGATGAAGTAGTGAAGGCAGCAGAGGATCAAGTAGGTAAAAAGACGAGGGCTAGTAGAAATCCTTGGGTAACAGAAGAAATATTGATATTAATTGATGAAAGGAGGAAACATAAAAACACAGTAAATGAAGCAGGCAAAAAGGAATACAAATATCTCAAAAATGAGATCGACAGGAAGTGCAAAATGGCTAAGCAGGGATGGCTAGAGGACAAATGTAAGGATGTAGAGGCTTATCTCACTTGAGGTAAAATAGATACTGCCTACAGGAAAATTAAAGAGACCTTTGGAGAAAAGAGAGCCACTTGTATGAATATCAAGAGCTCAGATGGAAACCCAGTCCTAACAAAAGAAGGAAAAGCAGAAAGGTGGAAGGAGTATATAGAGGGTCTATACAAGGGTGATGTACTTGAGGACAGTATTATAGAAATGGAAGAGAATGTAGATGAAGATGAAATGGAAGATACGATACTGCGTGAAGAGTTTGACAGAGAACTGAAAAACCTGAGCCAAAACAAGGCCCCAGGAGTAGACAACATTCCATTAGAACTACTGACGGCCTTGGGAGAGCCAGGCCTAACGAAACTCTACCATTTAGTGAGCAAGATGTATGAGACAGGCGAAATACCCTCAGACTTCAAGACGAATATAATAATTCCAATCCCAAAGAAAGCAGGTGTTGACAGATGTGAAAATTTCCGAACTATCAGTTTAATAAGTCACAGCTGCAAAATACTAACGTGAAGTCTTTACAGACGAATGGAAAAACTGGTAGAAGCCGAGCTCAGGGAAGATCAGTTTGGATTCCGTAGAAATATTGGAACACGTGAGGCAATACTGGCCCTACGACTTATCTTAGAAAATAGATTAAGGAAAGGCAAGGTATTGAATAGAATTGGGGAGAAGAGGAGTTTGTGGCACAACTTGACAAAAAGAAGGGACTGGTTGGTAGGACATGTTCTGAGGCATCAAGGGATCACAAATTTAGCATTGGAGGGCAGAATGGAGGGTAAAACTCGTAGAGGGAGACCAAGATATGAATACACTAAGCAGATTCAGAAGGATGTAGGCTGCAGTAGGTACTGGGAGATGAAGAAACTTGCACAGGATAGGGTAGCATGGAGAGCTGCATCAAACCAGTCTCAGGACTGAAGCCCACAACAACAACAACATAATCAACTCAGATTTTATACAGCTCGAATCTCAATGGTATGAAATGGCATCGGGAAGCTGGATTGTTCAGACTGCATTGTCAGACTACACTGCTGTAGGTTGACAAGCTGCAGCTGCTGCTGTGATCTGCAACAACTGCAATACTCTTGTTGTGAGATTAATACATTTCAAACCCTCAATAGTTGTAATAAAAAATTTTCTAACTCATCGACTAGATAGTTTCTTCCTTCATTGTAATTGTAGTCCAAGGATTTAATAATTGTTCATCAACTATTCAAATGTCCTCAAAATTAAATTGCAATGCCGTCAGTTGCTTTTCCATCACAGGATAATCTTGGCTCTTGACCTACATTGCTAAGGACACCTCCAGCAAACCTCTGAACAAATATTAGCAATCTTCTTAAACCATTCATATTTCTGGTAATTATTATTGTTCACTGTCAATTTTATATGTTCCCGAGCCGTATTTGTTCTGGGCTATTGTCATCAATCACAACATGTGAAGTTCCATTGCTTCTTTATCTGATATTGATTGGCAAGGTAAAGTCCGCTTGGGAGCTACAATTCCTATTATCTAATTCTGCTCACCCTGTTATTTCTTCACACTTGCCAATATCAAGAATACAATCCAACATCCAGATCCTCAAAATAAATAGAATGTTTCTCATAAACAATGTGTCATACACTGTACAAGAGTACCATGACCATGTGTAACAAAGTTGGTTTGTTATTCAGAACATCATAAATTCACCAATATAGATTATGGCCAAGATGGTCCATCCCAGTTAACAGATACCAACTGAATATACAGATAGAAGCTTTTCTCTCGTACCCGTGACATCGCAGGGACTGTCGTAGGCGCCATTCTTCCACAGCTCACATCAATCTCTAAAGCTGGACCCAACGACATGGAATAAACCTCCCAACCCTGGTACTGCGAAAGTAGTAAGATTGCTATCGTCATCCCAGCTTGCACACACTCTGTGTCCATCCGCTTCAGAGTACATGAACATAAATAACACACGCACCTGAACAACAGGCTATACCAGTACATTACTGAAATAAACTTTTCATGGTGGCGACTATCATTCGTTGGTGTGGTAAATGCTTGTGCAACATAGCATTTCACCAACATCGTATGTTACATTACAGAATAAAGAAACACCTACCCAAAATAAAAGCAATAGAGAATGATCCAGTGAAAGACAACAAAAATAAATCAGCAATTCCAGAACTGTGTGGCTTCTACTGAAAAGCTATTGCATGACAAACTTTACATGATTGACATCTAAATGCTACACTACTGGCCATTAAAATTGCTACACCACGAAGATGATATGCTACAGGCGCGAAATTTAACCGACAGGAAGAAGATGCTGTGATACACAAATGATTAGCTTTTCAGAGCATTCACACAAGGTTGACGCCGTTGGCAACACCTACAACGTACTGACATGAGGAAAGTTTCCAAGCGATTTCTCATATACAAACAGCAGTTGACCGGCGTTGCCTGGTGAAACGTTGTTGTGATGCCTCGTGTAAGGAGGAGAAATGCGTACCATCATGTTTCCGACTTTGATAAAGGTTCGATTGCAGCCCATCGCGATTGCGGTTTATCGTATCGTGACATTGCTGCTCGCGTTGGTCGATATCCAATGACTGTTAGCAGAATATGGAATCGGTGGGTTTAGGCAGGTAATACGGAACACTGTGCTGGATGCCAATGGCCTCGTATCACTAACAGTCGAGATGACAGGCATCTTATTCGCATGGCTATAACGGATCGTGCAGCCACGTCTTGATCCCTGAGTCAACAGATGGGGACATTTGCAAGACAACCACCATCTGCACGAACAGTTCGACGACGTTTGCAGCAGCATGGATTATCAGCTCGGAGACCATGGCTGCGGTTACCCTTGACGCTGCATTGCAGACAGGAGCACCTGCGATGGTGTACTCAACGACGAACCTGGTTGCACGAATGGAAAAACATCATTTTTTCGGATGAATCCAGGTTCTGTTTACAGCATCATGATGGTCACATCCATGTTTGGCGACATCGCGATGAACGCACATAAGAAGCGTCTATTCGTCAGCGCCATACTGGTGTATCACCCGGCATGATGGTATGGGGTGCCATTGGTTATACGTCTCGGTCACCTCTTGTTCGCATTGACGGCACTTTGAACAGTGGACGTTACATTTCAGATGTGTTACGACCCTTGGCTCTACCCTTCATTCGATCCCTGCAAAACCCTACATTTCAGCAGGATAATGCACGACCGTATGTTGCAGGTCCTGTACAGGCCTTTCTGGATACAGAAAGTGTTTGACTGCTGCCCTGACAAGCACATTCCCCAGATGTCTCACCAATTGAAAATGTCTGGTCAATAGCGGCCGAGCACCTGGCTCGTCACCATACACCAGTCACTACTCTTGATGAACCGTAGTATCATGTTGAAGCTGCATGGGCAGCTGTGCCTGTACACGCCATCCAAGCTCTGTTTGACTCAATGCACAGGCGTATCAAGGCTATTATTAGGGACAGAGGTGGTTGTTCTGGGTACTGATTTCTCAGGATCTATGCACCAAAATTGCATGAAAATATAATCACATGTCAGTTCTAGTATAATATATTTGCCCAATGAATACCCGTTTATCATCTGCATTTCTTCTTGGTGTAGCAATTTTAAAGGCCAGTAGTGTATATTGGAGAAAAACAATTCTTACATGTGCACAGAGTAGTTTATAAACTTGTTTTTGAAGGTTTGTAATCAGTATTTTTACTATTTTGCTCCATTTGGTTCAACTACATGCAGCAGTGAATAAGGTCTATGTATAAAGTTGATCCAGGAATTGGAAAATGGTCCAGAATGGTTACTTTCATAAGTTGTATATTGACAAAATTTGAGAATAATTACATTGTTGGAACAAGAAGCTTTGGAAATTGTGTGGAGACTCAGAAACTTTAGGAAAGTCCTGTGGGAGTACAAAGCTGTTACAAATGCAGATTGTAAAGCCCTGTCATTTTTGAAGAAGCATAAATTGTAGCAGAGTAAGTTACGTTATATGTTCTTTGT
Source organism: Schistocerca nitens (assembly GCF_023898315.1). Lineage (NCBI taxonomy): Eukaryota > Metazoa > Arthropoda > Insecta > Orthoptera > Acrididae > Schistocerca > Schistocerca nitens. Next base: position 497,688,586 of record NC_064614.1, on the reverse strand, counting down.
ATAATTTACAACTTGAATTCCATTACCCCTCTACACCTACCACTTACTTCAGGTACTCACTCCCTCTTCCATGCCACACTGTGTATTCTCTCCTGTATATCTATCTCAACCTGTCCCCAGCCATGCTTCTCAGTACATGTAGCCCCTGCAATACCGTTCAATAAAACAGGTTGATACTACTCCCACAACACACTTGTCATGTAGGGCAGCATATACACCAGGGGCTTGAAAACCTTTTATTTGTCCCTGACTTTCTGACTGCCATGCAAAGCAGGTTGATAAAGCATGTTGATTACACAAGCCGATACTTCTCCAACACGACATGCCTGCCATGTAGGGCAGCCTACATATCGGGACTCGGAAAACCATTTCTTGCTCGTGACATGTAGGTTGCCCTTTAAAGAAGGTTGATTGGAAGGCTGGTACTGTTCCCATACAACATGCCTTTCAAGCAGGGCAACCTATCCAGGAGCTGGATAAAAACACGTTTTTGCCTGTATCTCCACCCCTATTGGACCTAGGAGGTTATAAAGCACAGCTGACACTGGTGAAGCCTGCTGTTTCAGTCCCAAATTTAGTAGAAGGGGCTTTGGCGGGAGATACCATCCATACACACATACATACACTCTGCTTTATATATACAATTCACAGATAACAGTATCCATCACTGTAGATTCCATACAGCAACATTTTGTTTAGGACATGTCATTTGTGATTTCAAATCTTTATAAATGCTAGAATGATTTTGCTTCAAAATTATCTATGAATATGTTAACACTGATTTACTTTCTTAAAAGTAATTTTGCTTAGAAAATGAAAAAAAGAAACAAGTAGTTTCAGTTTCTTAAAATCTCTAGTTGTTAATTATACAGCACATGGACAACAAATTGAATTGGAAAGAACTACGTGTCAGTACTACATTTTTTTTTCAAAAAAATAAAGTCATGTAACATAGCTCCTGCTGGCACTAGCCTCTCCCCCCTCCCCCTCCTAGTTATATAGTATTATTTGGAAACACACAATTAAGCTACATACAAATTCCATTAATAACAATCAATGGGTGGTTTTTTCCCAGAAGTGCCTTTGCAAATTCACACAATTCATGCCCTCTAAACTGGACAAATACAGGCAAACATATTGAATGGCAGTAGATAAAGTCACCAAGTGGATGGTTTCCCATATCAAGGAAAAAATGAAACTGGACCGAGTGATGTGCATCTTGGCAATTTTGTTGCAACAAAATGTATGCAACCTTGCTTGAATAAGAGAAGGAATGTCCCATGTGACTATTCTTTCACCTACTTTGCTCTCTGTGAAACCTAGAAAGCAAATGCTGCGAGTATTATGGCCTCCAGAAATTGATCTCACAGGGAAAGACTAGTGTCTGTCAAGAAGGCAAAAGAAGAGTTATATAGCACAGCACTGTTGATGAAGGAGGACAGCACAGTGACTGCTTCTCAAGAAAGGAACTGCAAATCTGTCCTAATTCTCAACACTATGGATCCATATGTGAAAATTGAGGCTGGTTTGAAAAACAAGCCACCTACAGTTACAGTTTACACCTGCTCTAAACTTGGAGTGGATGTGCTTGACCGAACTGTACACAAATACTCGGTCAAAGCATCATTCGGACATTAGCCTGTTCACGCATTTTACAACTTACTGGATTTGGCTGGGATAAATGCCTAGGTATCGTACAATGCTCTAAATGAGAAGAAGTTGAAATGCTGGGATTTCGGGCTGCAGCGTGGGGGAGGATCTTGCACCGATGCCAGGGAGCATGGGGAGCGACGCCTCTCCCTCCCTCACTCCCAGCTCTCAGGAAAAGGAAAAAAAAAAGTGTAATCAGGTGTTTTTCTTTCAAGAAAATTATTTAAAAGTTAGTATAACATAAATTTTTAACTGGGTTGCTACTGGAACTTTTTTATGACTATTTACAGACTTGTAAGTTCCATCTTACAAACTATCATATATGTGTTCTTACTGAGAGGTACACAGCAACCAGAAAAACTACCTGCATCACTCTCAAAGATATTCCTGAGAGATAAGACAAGCAAACACATTGACTGTAAAGTCTGATTGCAATGGAACAAATCATTTGTAAAGTGTCATATATGTAAAAAACCTGTCTGCAACAAGCACATATCAAAAGACTATTATTTGTGCTCATTATGTGATGTTATTCAGGCAAAGCACCCAGTAAACGTGTGTAAATTTTCTTAATAATAACTGATAATTTGTGAAAAGATACTTTATTTTTGTTGATTTTATAATAAAACTAGCAAACCCGGCAATGCTTCATAATTGCTAATTATGTATGGGAATTGCATATACATCCTAAAATCTGTCTTCCCCCTTTCTCTGTCTACCTCCTCCTCCCTCTCTCTTTGTCCATATCCTCCAAACCTCCCCCCACCCCCTCTCTCACTGTCCATCTTCTTCTTCTCCTCCTCCTCCCAATCTCTCCTTCTCCCTTTGTTCATTTTATCTTCCTCCCCCTTTCTGTCCTTTTCATCTTCACCTCTCTCTCTGACCTTGAGCATTGTTTATTGTTATTCCAGAATTTGGAAAATAAAGTCATTTAAAGTGAATGGGTAAATCGATTGGCATAATTAATATAAGGTGTGCAGGAGAGACCTTTCCAGCTGCTGTATCTGTAAGGATAGTAGCTTTAATGACAGTATTTCTCATAGATTTAATCTGTGAATGGGTAGGATGATTCACATTCCATAGTGTGATTCTAACAGTCAATAAGCCATAAGCACAAGATTCTTCTTTCCTCTTAACATTGACTGTAACATAGAAAACAAAACAGCTCACTGTTGGGTATACAATTTTCATTCAATGTTATGTACAAGGGTATGCCGAAAAGCAGTGCCTGCAAATCTTTTACATGAAAACTCTTCAAACTTTTATGATAAAACAAATATTATTAACATTCTACATCTTTATTCCTCATGTTCACATATTTATTTATCAACATAAGCAAAGTTGTGATGAGCACATTTCTTCTGAGGAGAGACCAATTTGTTGATATTGTCACTGTAGAACGTTTGACTTTGTTGACAGAGCCACAACCTTACCTCTGCTTCCACTGCTTCATTACTATCAAATGAAGTCCTTGAAGGCATTCTTTAAGTTTGGAAACAGATGAAAATGAGGTGTCATATTGCTGCAGCACTTGAGTGGTCTGGCTTTTTTGTACTGAAGGACAGGGATCCATGTGTGGATGAACTCTTCAAATTCGAAATTTGATTACAGCACTCCGTGTCTCATACACTGACATAGTTAAGTTACACACTGCCTTGTTACACACTACAATTTAGAGTCCTCCAGAGGCAGAGGGCTGCAAATATGTAACCATGAAGAAGAAAGATGAAGAACGTTAAAAGCATTTAGTTTTACTTTAAAAGCTTTAAGAGTGTTCAAATATAAAATCTGGAGGCATTACTATTCAACATGCTCTCCTATAAAGACAAATAATATATGTGTTGCCTAATGGTTTAAATGCCCTGATATATAAGTTAAAACTGGCAGCGAGAAGGAAAATGAAACTGTAAATTTTCACAGCACAGCATTTTCTTCCTCCCAGTCGGTTCTAACAAAAGATCTGCACATTGTTGTTTAACACAATACAAAGCCTTTGTCTGCCTGAATGTTAGTAGCAATTTTATGAGAAGGAAGTTGCTGCTCATCTTATAGTGTATAACACTAACATATATCACTCTGAGAGGTTTTTGAAGATTGACTGCACGTATGTCTAATGGACAAAGTTATCAGACTATAATTTGAATCTAGTGAAATTAACAGAAAAACCAAATGGACTTTAACCTTCGGAGTTAATGAAAGTGGTAAAATCATAAAAGAATGAAAAAAAAAAATTGGTTGCCAGCCCAATTAGGCACTTTAAGTTGGAAATCTATGTATAAGAAAACTGAATATCGGTTATTAAAGTTGCTTTCGTTGAGATTTCCCATTGAATAGCAAACAGGATACAAACTGACACAGTGCACTCTGAACTGTGTGCAGCAGCAGTTACCAGCAATGCACACACCAGTAAATTATAGGAAGTAATTTTCCACCAAGCTCATGCTGACAGCTACACTCAAGAGCATTACTTAAACCAAATACTAAAATGTTACTGCATGTAGTGCAGAACTAAATTTGGACATGAGGAGCTTTTATCTTGACTGACATGAAAATAAATAAATAAAATAAAGATGCATAATATCATAAATGCATTGATTAAGCTCCTCTACATATATCAGTTTTCCTTAGCAACAGTAATAGTTCAATTTTTTTCCTAATATGTGGAGAATATGATGGGGACCCATAAACCAGTATAGTTTCGATAGTCAACACTATTTGATTATTACATTAGAAAAGACTACTTCAAAAAGCTAATCATTCACTTCACTTGGAGTAGTACATAATTTACTTTGCAAGACAGTAAAATACAACACTGGTTGTAACAACACCAACGCTATACTATTGTACATATGAAAATTTTTTCTTCTGATTTTCGATAAATTAGTGTAAGCAATGTTTTGATTTCATTTCTTTTTCTTTTCATGTCATTATGTTAAAGAAACTGTAAACAACTTTCGATGTGAATATTAATATTTATGTCAAATTTCAAGCAATGCTATAACAGAATTGAAGTGTAACCCATGTTGAAACTATTGTAAGATGTTAAAATTGTAATTGTGCGTCTGGTCCATATGTAGGCAATGTATTAGGATATGTAGAATGCAAAACCTCTGGTGAATACCCTGTCTGTAGGGGAGCGGTAAAAGGTGGATGGCAGGCGAGCGCGGGAAAATGCACACGGGCGCTGCACGGCATAACGGGCTCAGCAGTAGTAGTCGGAGTTGGGCATCGGTCTGAGTAACACGTTCTGGATCGAGGAGGCTCTCCTGGAAAACGTGATTTCGTTGAGCCTCGGATGTGCCGTTTCCGACGCCTATGCAGCATGGCAGTATTCCATAGGCACTAAACGGAAAAATATTGCGACGCTATGAAGAAGTAAAGTGCCAATACAGCAAGAGCCATAGCTGTGATTGTATGTGTGCTTTGCGCCTCGCCATCTCGCCGCCCGCCAACCACCGCATCGATACGAACAGGTTGAAACTTTTAGTACTGTATTCGTGTGGACCAGTGTTTTTTTTTTTGTTCCTGACTGTTCAATAACAACTTAACTTTTACCAGAACTGTCCTATCATTTAATTATCCTCATCACTAACCTAGACAGGGTCCTTTCCACATGTTGTGCAATCTGAGTGTCCCGAGATGAAGATTTAAAGTTTATGTTAATAATAATTACCTGCAGACCTATCTACGTTGGAATGATGTTTAAAGAACTTTGTTGTTAAAGAATAGATAAGTAAATATTATAGGTCTGACAAAGTTGGAAGATAATGTTGAAATGGGTTTAGTAATGAAGTTTAATTAATTTGAGACAAAAATAATGGTAGTTAAATGAGCAAGAAATAAGACAAAAAGAGTAGTAAATCATATATTGGAATTCTTGAGTGCTTAATGATTTAAATAACCAAAATTTCAGTACAGTGATCATAACAGTTTCAGGGTCCCCCCCCCCCCTTTTTCTTTTCTATTCAGTTAGATTCTGAAGTGTACTGAACTGATTTGACCAGCAAATTTAATGTCAATATAAAACCAAAATTTATTAGTGTTTTACCTTTTTGAAAATTAACATTGTATGTGTGTTTCGAAAGTGCTATTTCTAGGGTAACCTATGCCCGATTTTAATCAGATCAATAGACAGTACGAAGTTTGTAGTAAACATTATAGTGTATTGTTGTGTATTTATGGCTTGTCCATATTAGTACAGAAAGTGAAATTATTAGTTCAGTAGAATTTTGGTTCTAAAAATTACCATATTATGCAGTGTTATTACGTGTTGTTTTGTATAAAAGTACATCAACTTGTACAGGGGAGAAACTCAGTTAATGCCTAATTAGGCTGGCGACCGTATTATTAACAATTTGGTAGCATCTGCTGTGTTGTTTCTTGTCCGTCCTAACGTGTAGTTGCACTTCAGACTTGCTTGACGTATCACTGTTGTTACTGAGTGGGTGAAAGTCTGATTTTGCCTCCATTCAGGTACACGCGGTCAACATATATACCAAAATCCTTTCTTATAAGCTGAAGTCCGTCAACTTACCATAGTACAGGCTTTAATAAGTATCGTGCGCAGTAGCGTAGGGTTACAAGGTCTTAATTAACTTCAAAAAACGAACCATTCATGATAGAAATCAAAACCACACTATTTTTGAAAATGAGCACAACTTATTTGCCTTTCTATCACCTGTGAAGCAGGTATTCTAGACAATAATATTTACACAATCTTGCACTGTAATCCTACAAAACTATATTTTGTAATGAACTAAGGATACTTTAGCAAAACCCTATCCAACTTCACTTTTGTGGTTTTAGCTTTAATTTTTACTACTCCTTCTACATTAGATAAAAAATTACTTTTAAACACTTGAATACAAGAATTGTTCATTTAAATCAGGCTACTCGGTTTTAGTAGCACTTAGGTGATGACCCTGCATAGGTTCGTGATCAGGATAGAAAATATGGGTCCAGACACGAATTTATGATTCGTGATTATTATTAAAACAACTCACAAATTAACTGGTCCATGCCCGTACACTTTACTGAATGTATGAAGTTAGTGAAGCAGTGGCCAAGGTTGGCGGCAAACGACATGGCGGCTAACTGTACTCGAGGCTCTTCGATGTTCGAATGCTCTATAAAATCTCTTCTTGGCATCGGATTTTCAACATATTAGAGCCATTCCTTTATGCCAATAAAACCAAATAATAGCCAGATCCACATCCGAGGCAAATCCTTTCTAAAGCAGCTTCCAACTGCCTCTCTTAGCACCGTCGAAGTGTATCGTGCAACAGCTAGCCACATACTGTGTGCCTTTCACAGAAAGGGGTGCTCAGTTCGACTGCCAAAACCACCTTTTACATCGCGCCATTCCACTTCCATTGTGGGGAGACTTTCCTACAGCTTTTACATGTTACAAATACAAGTGCCCTAAGCATGAACCAGCTTTCAATAAACATTTTCTTTTTTTGAACATACACATATTATAATAATTTATCATTTTAACATATCCTTTTGCTTTTTTTGTATATACATTACAAAACTCTGATTTTCTTGCCACAGATCAAGGAAGTTAAATAACACAGAATACACACTTCATAATTGCAGATACATAGTTACGAAATATAAACCTACTTCTAATCGATATAAGTGTTACAAGTGAAGATGCTGTTGCAGATAGGCACATCATAAAGTGTCTTACAATTACAGCTTTCGGCCGTTAAGGCCTTCGTCGACAATAAACACACACACACACACACACACACACACACACACACACACACACACACACACACACACACACGAGACTGCAGTCACAAGCAACTCAACCCGTCCTTAACATTTTGAAGTAAAATGTTCAAGAACTTTTTGAGATTTCTGCTAACAATATTTCCCCTTTATACGAGGGTAAGTCATTTATTATCTGCAAAGAAGTTATAAAACTTTATTGTCATCAAATAGGAAACTTACAAGAACATCATTTTTTGACATAGTCTCCTTGCATTTCAATGCACTTGGTCCATCATTGAACAAGCTTCCTGATGCCCTCATAAAAGAAGGTTCTTGGTTGAGCTACAAGCCAGAAATGCACTGCTTCTTTCACTGCTTCATCTGAGGCAAGATCGGGACTATATGGAGGACGATTCAGTACTTCAAATTTGAGTTTCTGGAGCATTTCAGCTGTGTGGGTTGCAGTATGCAAACGGGCATTGTTGTGCAACAACACAACACCTTTTCACAGCAATCCTGGGCGTCTGCTTCCAATTGCAGGCTTTAGCCCGGCAGTAAGCATCTCACTGTAACATACACTGTTTACTGTTGTGCCCCCTTCCCCATAATGTTCGAGTACTGGACCTTGTGCGTCTCAAAAAACTGTAAGCACCAGCTTTCCTGCAGACGGTTGGGTCTTTAACTTTTTCTTGCATGGCGAAATTGGAAGTTTCCATTCCATACTCTGCTGTTTACTCTCCGGCTCATAATGACGGATCCAGTAATGATCCTATCTAAGAAGTTGTCCCCTTCGTTACCATAGCGATCCAAATGTTTTTGCAGATGTCCAAGCGCATTTGTTTATGCAACTGTGTGAATTGTTTTGGGACCCATCTGCAACCAAGTCTGTTGTGGATGATTTCATAGGGAGAACCATGACTAATTTGCAGATGTGCCACTTTGTCAATAGTTAATCATCTGTCAAAGAGAATCATTTCACGTGAATGCTCATTGGTTTCTTCATTTGTAGCAGTAAATGGTTGTCCGGCTCCTTCATCATGTGTAACACTTGTGCGACCATTTCGGAATTTTTCAATCCATTTGTAGACACTCCATTATGGCAAAAACACTGTTTCCGTACTGTACCGAAAGTCTTCGATGAATTTCGGCCCCTGATATGCCTTCTGACCACCAAAAATGGATCAGTGAACGTTGCTCTTGTTCGGTGCAGACAGACAGCGGAGCAGCCATGATTAACAGCATAGCAGCAATAACGAAACTAATCTAATACCTTGAAAATTGCAAATATATAACAACAAATAAACAAAGCATGCGATATCAACGTAAAACGACAGTACTATCAAAATAAACAAAAATATAACTAAACTGCAGATAATAATTGACTTACCCTCATATCTTAAATATGTATTTATATATTAGACTACATATATTTAAAAAAAAATACAGCCAATACCTGTCCTAACGTTTATTAGAGCATCGAGTAAAAATCTGAAATAAATTGCTGACAAATGTTCAGAGATTTTTGTGAACATTTCTGCTTCATTCATATTAGATGTATATTTATTTACCACATATATTTAAAAAACATGTTGCCTATGGCCATCTGCAACTTTATATGAGTATCATGTAAAAATAGAAACTATATTGCCCAAGAACTTAGAAATACGTAACATATGTCCATGCAAAAGTGTATAAGAGTATCATGTATAATTTTGAACTAAATTGGTTAAGAACTTTTCGACATATTTTCCAACTACATTTTCTCCTTAAGTATTATATATACAGGGTGAAGCAAAAGTCACACACTTTGGCTTTGCAGCGTGACTCCTCATGTGCCAGGGATAAAAAAAATGTCTGTCACAAAACTTCGTCCAGCAAGTACATCCGGCGGAAAAAGGACATTAAAGATTAGCAATCTGGCAACACTGTAATCATGTGTATGGTAAGTACCTCGGTCAGCACATTTTAGTCGTGCCATACAGTTGGTGCATTGGATAGAGTTTTAGGTTAGCGTTCAGGTGGTCGATGGTTCGATCCGGGGTTGAGGCACGTTTTTTATTTGGTAAATGTAGCCCAGGAGGTGCAGCATCTGACATCTTAATAGTCAACAGCGATTGCAGCAGTCCTCTAGAAAACATTTGCACTTACATACTACAATCGTAGAAATGGAAGATCGGTTAGCTTTCAAAGAAGCTCTTTCCACATCATGGGCGTGAATTTATTGGCACCACTTCATCTACTAGGTGCGAAACCTGTTTTCTTTGTACCCTCCTCCAATGGTCCCATAAATTAGTACCAACTGTTATTCTTGTCTCATTCGAGTCCATTACATTTTGTTAGGGCCTTACGTTACCAGTATCGCTAGCAACATGCTTTGCAAATAATGTCCAAACTTGGTTACTATTTGTGTGTGTTATCACCATGGTCGCACTAATTATGCCTTTCAACACTGAGTCTGGTAACCGCATGCTGTTTAGCACATATCTCAATGCATTATTATTATTATTATTATTACTACTTCTATACTACTACTACTATTATTCTATCAATGGGATTGTGGAAACATCACGTCTAATAGCGAAAATTTCACAATTAGCGGTGTTGGGATGAATCATGCAGAACAATATCTGTCAGAGGGGTAATGCATGTTAGGTGTAACAGTGCACAGGACTGTCGGCATGTTTATACTGTATGCACTGTCCACCAGACAGGGACTAGTTGCGAGTGGAGTAACGCGCCCGTGACAGACTCCAATGTACATGCGTACACGTATTGAATTTTCTCATTGTAAACATTTAAACCAGTGTGGCAGACATATGGCATGCACAAACGATGAATATGTGGATATGCTTCTAGTTCTTGGTGCATTTGAAAACTGGGCTGGTGTTGCTGTTCGTGAATATGCTGCTAGATATCCTCGTTGACGTCCTTCAGGTAAAAATGTGTTTCGTCATCTGGAGCTACACCTTCAGGAGTCAGGTTATCCTTCCACCATCGTGTGACAGAGGTCATCCACAGACTCGCCATACTCCAGCTACCGAGGAAGCTATTTTGAAAGTCATACACCAAGAACCTCAGCGAAGTACGCGTAGCTTACCAAGGCAGCTGCGTGTCTCGCAACAAACACTCGATAACGTGCTGCACGAGCGTGGGCTGCACTCCTATCATTATGCTTTCATGCAACACTTGCATCATACAGATTGCCATCGGTGGATGCAATTCTGTGAATGGTTCCAACAACAGGAAGCCTATGGTGACTTCGTGAACACTGTAATATGGCCGGATGAAGCAGCATTCACTTGTAAGGGTGTCTTCAATATGCAAAATGCCCACCATTGGTGCGAGGATAACCTGCACGTCACCTGCAATCGTGGATATCAAGTTCGCTTTGGGATCAATGTTTGTGCCGGAATATTGGGTGACAGATGTTTGGGCCCTAGAGGTTGCCTACATGAAGGTATCATGCATTCCTCTCAAACTATATGCCTGATGTGCTGCAAGATGTTCTATTACATGTTCGGCAGAGGATATGGTTCCAACATGATGGTGCACCTCCACACTCTGGAATTAATGTGCGACAATATTTGGACAGAACATTTCAAGGGAAACGGCTCAGACGTGGAGGTCCAGTTGTATGATCACGTGTTTACCTGACCTAAATCCCCTTGTAATGGATCTGGGAGATGTGTTATTTTCTACCGGATTTGTCGATACCAAATTGTAAATGTTTTCTTATATTTTTGTCAGAATATTTTTTTTATTGTAATTTGCCTTATTATATGCTAATTTACTAATATTTTTGAGAGTGACAGCATATTGATTACTATTAGTAAATGTGACGAAGAATATCAAAGAGACTGATTACAAGTGGAAGCTTGTGTGTTGTGTAAAATGTCTTTGACGCTGGAGTTGTCTTTGACTGTAGTCAGTCGGCAGTGAACTCTTGGTGTGTGTTGACGGTAGAACAATGTGCAGATCGCCGTTATAAATATTTGTTAGTGAACAGAAAAAATGAATTATGTTACTACTTGTTTTATATAAGCTTTAAGAAGAAACCACATTCGAAGGAATGGTATTTGAAGCAACAAAAATGAGGCAAACGCATTGAACCAGGTCATTTCTGCAGCCGATGAAACTGCATTGTGGAATCATAATTCCACTAGACAAGTGAAGCCAAGACAAATATCATCTTGTAAACATTTTACGGAAAAGGTACTGTCACGAAATATGCCAAATTTAAGTAAATAAAAATAGTGAGCATATTTCACCCTGGATATCTACCTGTGGGGACACCTTCAGGGGCAAGTGTACTTTAGTCCTCTGATGAATGTGCAAGAAGTGGTAGTGCGTGTTATGCTGCTTTTGTTACTGTGGACACAGCTTTGCTGCGAAGGGTCCAGAGCTGTATGATCCAGCGGGTTGCGCAATGTTTGGATCTGCAGGGAGGGCACTTTGAGCATCTGTTGTTCTGAGGACAACGTATTCTGTTGTGAAGGTCATGTGGTCATTAATATGGACATTAATTTCGAAATTGATATTGTTTTTGTAGTTATTCTGTCCTATGACAGGTCATTTGTTTCAATTGTCTATTTCTTATTTGTCTAACCATATATTCGTTATGTTCAGCGTTACAAAATGTTGTAAATCTAGGATACATGTGACCTAACAAATGGTGCATATTACAGTATGAAATGTCAGAATAAAATTAGCAAATAAAAAGAATGCGCCCCAACCCAGGAGCAAACCCTTGACCTCCTACATGCTAACCAAAAACTCTATCCACTGCACCAACTGTACAGCACAACTAATATGTGCTGACAGAGGTACTTACCATACATGTGGTTAAAGTGGGTTACAGTGTTGCCAGATTGCCACTCTTTAATGTCCTTTTTCTACCAGATGTACTTGCCAGACAAAATTCTGTGACAGACATTTTTTTATCACTGACATGTGAGGAGTAGCACTGCGAAGCCCAAATGCATGAATTTTGCTTCACCCTGTATATTTTTATACACCTTATATACCAAAAAATATCTAGCCAATGTGTCTGAATGTTTACTAGAGCACTGTAAAAAATTTGAAGTAAATACGTCACGTAGTTTTCAAGATTTTTGGTAACAATGTTAATTAATGACTTGTCTTTATGCAGTAAGCGCACGCGCGTGCACGTGTGTGTGTTTTTTTAATATTTATTAGAGCACTTTGTAAAAATTTGTAGTAAATCAATCAAGAATTTTTAGGGAATTTTGATAACTTTAACAATGAGTTGTCTTTATATAGAATAAAATACTATATTTATTTAAAAAAATATGTGGCCTATGTCTGTCCAAAGGTTTATCAGACTATCATGTCAACATTTACTAGAGAACCGTCTAAAAATTTCAAGCAAATCGGTCACAAACTTTTAGAGATTTTTGTTAACAATGTTATAACTATGACTTGTCTTCATACAAAAGTGTGTGTGTGTGTGTGTGTGTGTGTGTGTGTGTGTGTGTGTGTGCGCGCGCGCGCGCGTGTGTGTGTGTGTGTGTGTGTGTGTGTGAGTGAAGCCAATGTCTGTCCTAATGTTTATTAAACTATCGTGTAAAAATCTGAAGTAAATCCATCAAGAACTTTCCAAAATTTTTGCTTAAAACTTTTTCCTTTTTATATATATAAACTGAGATGACAACAGTCATGGGATAACTCCTAATATTGTGTTAGACCACCTTTTGTCCGGCATAGAGCAGCAACTCGACATAGCATAGACTCAACAAGTCGTTGGAAGTCCCATGCAGAAATATTGAGCTATGCTGCCTGTATAGCCATCCATAACTGCAAAAGTGTTGTTCCTTCAAATGTTTGTAATTAGTACACAATTACTGATTTTATCCTATAACAAAAGATACTAACTAGCCATAATGGAAATAAATTAGAAAATCAATTACATACATAAAACTAAGCATGAAAATAGATCTGGTGTTATATTCTTTAAAACTGAGGGCCAACCTTTCTCTCTTATGGAAATGCAGATTATACTCATGTATGTTAATGGTAATTAGTTAAAAGAGAACAAATTTAAGGAGGCAGATGGCAAAACGAGGGGAAGTAAAAATATCCCAACTTGCTTTGTCTCAGGCTACGTGGAGTCTGCACCGCACTCAAACCCTACCAACAGCCTTACTAACTGAAATCAGGATTCATCTGACCAGGCCATGGTTTTCCAATTGTCTAGGGTCCAACTGATATGATCACGAGCCCGAGAGGTGCTGCAAGTGATGTCATACTGTTAGCAAAGGCACTCGCCTGGGTCACCTGTTGCTATAGCCCACTAACATCAGATTTCACCACACTGTCTTGATGGATACATTCGTCAAACGTCCCACACTGATTTCTGCAGTTATTTCATGCAGTGTTGCTTGTCTGTTAGGACACACCTCTACGCAAATGTCACTGCTCTCAGTCATTAAGTGAATACCTTTGGCCACTGCGTCTTCCATGGAGAAAGGTAATGTCTGAAATTTGGTTTTCTCGCCACATTCTTTACATTTTGGCTCTCGGAGTATCGAATTCCCTACTGATTTTCATAATGGAATGTCCTATGTATCTAACACCAACTATCTGACTACCATTTCGCATTCAGAGTTTGTTAATTCCTGTTGTGCGGTCATAATCACATTGGACACCTTTTGACAGAAGCTACTACTTAAGAAAAAAGTTGCTGCTTCCCCAGTTATAGTAAGTTACTCCTGTTTATCAGAAGTAATTGCAAGAAATATCAGTCATTTGTGCCATTATCTTCATCGACTTTGTGTCTTTTTTGGTGTCTTCTCTCAGTTTCAGTGTATACTAACAAATTAACATGAGCGGAAATCATTCACAGTGAAGAAATTCTTGATTTCATTACCATAACAAAAGAACAATTGTCAGTGAATAATTCTCAAGCTTACATGAAACTAACTTACTAGATTACAAAACTTACTGCAAAAAAATAGCAATTAATTGCAAAACTTGCTCTTTGATAATTTTACTTGCCTAGATGTTCTTTTTATTGTGTAGTCACAGCTACATACACTTAAAAATCATATCCCATAAGTCATATTTATGACCATAATCATGGGCCTGGAAAGATTTAATAATCTTAAGCTAAACTTTTTAATAATTTTTAGAGGCTATATATTTCTTACAGCAGTTTCACACTTTATTACATATATATGATACAAATATCAGTTGATCAAACAACCATCACAGTTATATTTATTACAACAAATGTGCTAAATGTTTAATTACAAACATTCTAAATTACACATTTGAAACATAACTAAGTCACCTGACTTAGTTTTCTCCTAATAAGGAAACACAGAGATGCACAGAATGTCCAACACACATGTAAATATTATAGACACAACATATCAAGTTTCCTCAAGAACAGCCATGTCATCAAAGAGACTGTCATATTCAGCGACAATTTGAATATCATCATCACTATCCACTTTTTGATCATTTTGTTTTTCTTCTTCTTCTTCTTTAATGTCTGGGAGTATCATCTGAGACCTCACCAGGACACAATTAAGTTTCATTTTTTGGTACCCCTGCAATGAAAATAATGTAAGTATTATGCCAGATTCATTTAAAATACTAAACATGTCTCATCATATGTTTCATTAACTGCAACTGTACTTCAATCACATGAAGAATCTTACGGTTTAATGGTTAATTTACTGTCCATATAAAAGGGAGTTAGAACGGAAAAAAAAATTTCACATTTTCGGATTTTTATCTCATTATAAAATTTGCAATTTTCTGAATATACACACACACACACACACACACACACACACACACACACACACACACACACACATTGTCTGCTTGTGTCTGTATATGTGTGGATGGATATGTGTGTGTGTGCGAGTGTACACCTGTCCTTTTTTCCCCCTAAGGTAAGTCTTTCCGCTCCCGGGATTGGAATGACTCCTTACCCTCTCCCTTAAAACCCACATCCTTTCGTCTTTCCCTCTCCTTCCCTCTTTCCTGATGAGGCAACAGTTTGTTGCGAAAGCTTGAATTTTGTGTGTATGTTTGTGTTTGTTTGTGTGTCTATCGACCTGCCATCGCTTTCGTTAGGTAAGTCACATCATCTTTGTTTTTAGATATATTTTTCCCACATGGAATGTTTCCCTATATATCGACCTGCCAGCACTTTCATTTGGTAAGTCACATCATCTTTTATATATATATATATATATATATATATATATATATATATATATATATATATATATATATATATATATATAGATATATATAGGGAAACATTCCACGTGGGAAAAATATATCCAAAAACAAAGATGATGTGACTTACCAAACGAAAGCGCTGGCAGGTCGATAGACACACAAACAAACACAAACATACACACAAAATTCAAGCTTTCGCAACAAACTGTTGCCTCATCAGGAAAGAGGGAAGGAGAGGGAAAGACAAAAGGATGTGGGTTTTAAGGGAGAGGGTAAGGAGTCATTCCAATCCCGGGAGCGGAAAGACTTACCTTGGGGGAAAAAAGGACGGGTATACACTCACACACACAAACACATATCCATCCACACATATGTCTGCTTGTGTCTGTATATGTGTGGATGGATATGTGTGTGTGTGCGAGTGTATACCCGTCCTTTTTTCCCCCTAAGGTAAGTCTTTCCGCTCCCGGGATTGGAATGACTCCTTACCCTCTCCCTTAAAACCCACATCCTTTTGTCTTTCCCTCTCCTTCCCTCTTTCCTGATGAGGCAACAGTTTGTTGCGAAAGCTTGAATTTTGTGTGTATGTTTGTATTTGTTTGTATGTCTATCGACGTGCCAGCGCTTTCGTTTGGTAAGTCACATCATCTTTGTTTATATATCTGTGTGTGTGTGTGTGTGTGTGTGTGTGTGTGTGTGTGTGTCACGTGTGAGTCAATGAAGGGTGCTGCAAACCAAGCTGTTGAAATAAATGATGATGTGACTGGCATACCAGTAGCTTTTGATGGCAACGGATGGACAACCCACATCCTTTCGTCTTTCCCTCTCCTTCCCCTCTTTCCTGATAAGGCAACAGTTTGTTACGAAAGCTTGAATTTTGTGTGTGTGTTTGTGTTTGTTTGTGTGTCTATCGACCTGCCAGCGCTTTCGTTCGGTAAGTCACATCATCTTTGTTTTTACATATATTTTTCCCACATGGAATGTTTCCCTCTTGTGTGTGTGTGTGTCACGTGTGAGTCAATGAAGGGTGCTGCAAACCAAGCTGTTGAAATAAATGATGATGTGACTGACATACCAGTAGCTTTTGATGGCAACGGATGGACAAAGTTCACATTGATAAAACAGAAAATGCAGCACAGTTGGCCACTAAGGATCCCAGAAAGAAGAAAAAACTTGGAAAAAGATCAAGAGGACGACATTGCTTCAAGATCAAATAAAATTGATAATTTTCTATATAGAAGGCTGTGGACTACTGTGTTATAAAGGTTAAATACTGTGTTTGTATTGGTAGCACTGTCAAAAACAGTATCTTATTATTTCGTAGTATAAACATGCGTTGTATGTCACAGTGCTAATGTTTTGCCAAGGAAAAGTGACAAAAAGATTGGTAAATCTCTCAAAAAGTAAAGTATGATGCCAATACGAAGTGTTTTTAAGAAACATGGGTTTCATGGTAATAGACTTTCGAATAAAGGGAAACACTGTGTTCAACATGTGGCATGTGAAGTTACAGGCAATGAAATACAGGCAAACTTGTCAGTATCTAGAGAAACAGCCACTAGTGCTTCAAAGATTAAAATAAAACATTCTGATACACAGTTTTCTCAAAATGAAAGTGATGTAAATGTTAGGTTAGGTTACGTTCTGATAGATTTACACATCTTAACAAGAGTGTTAGGCAGATGTGTATGTTGTAAAATATGGAGGGCCAGTAGTTTACATAAATACAGTGAGGTATCAAATGGACTAGCCAGGAAACTTATCATTAATTGTGCCAGTTGTAAATATACTTATTCATTTTGGAATTCTATTAAGTGTAAAGATAATTATTCTGAAGTAAATGTTAGGTGGTTTTGTGGATTGAGAGCTATCGGTAAAGGACACACTGCAGCAGAAACAATGTTTGCTGTGACGAATATGCCATGCCCACCTTACAGGATTTATTGGAGCAGCTGTGGAATCTGTCACGTGTGAGTGAATGAAGGGTGCTGCAAACCAAGCTGTTGAAATAAATGATGATGTGACTGACATACCAGTAGCTTTTGATGGCAATGGCAGAAGAGCAGCTACAGTTCTAAGAATTCTGTTGCTACAGTGACCAGTGTGGATACTGGAAAGGTAATACATTTCCAGATTTTAACCAAACATTGCTATAATTGTAAATCAGGGAATGAAGAAGGGCATATCTGTGACAGAAATTATGAAGGAACAAGTGGTGGTATGGATGCCTCTGCAGCTACTGAAATTTTTAGTCGATCTGTGAAGGAAAGGGGAGTGTGTTACACTAAGTTCTTACATGATGGAGACACAAAAGCATATAACAGTATAGTAGTTGCTCAGCCTTATTGTGAGAAGATTATCACAAAACTGGAATGTGTTGGTCATGTCCAGAACAAGATGGGCACCAGGTTGAGGAAGTTGAAACAAAGTTTGAGAGACAAGAAACTTTCTGATAGTAAACCCATAAGAGGCAGGCTGACAGACAAAATGATTGATGAACTACAGCAGTTTTATGGGATGGCCATTACAAATAATACTGAAGATTTGTTGAAAATGAAGCAGGCAGTATGGGCTACCTTCTTCCACAGACTGTCAACTGATGAAAAACCAGTAACCACCTTTGCCCTCCTGGACCTGATTAATGGTGCAATTACCATAATGCCAAGCACTCAAACAGTTCATACAGCCATAAACATTCCATCCCAGCAGCAGTCATGGATATCATAAAACCTATTTACAGAGACCTGACCAATCCTGAATTAATGAAGAAGTGTCTGCATGGTCAGACTCAAAATCCCAATAAGTTGTTCAATAATCTTATACAGACTTCCTTATCAAAAAATTTTTGTTGTTGGAATGAAGACACTGAAGTGGGGGGTCAGTGGTGCTGTTATTGCTTTTAATGACGGCAACACTAGTAGGGTGAAAGTGCTACAGCATACGGGAATTAATCCTGGAGCAAACTGCATCAGAGAACTTGAACGGATGGACAAAGTTCGCATTGATAAAGCAGAAAATGCAGCACAGTTGGCCACTAAGGATCCCAGAAATAAGAAAAAACTTGGAAAAAGATCAAGAGGATGACACAGAGTATGGTGCAGGGTGCTTCTGAGTGACTAAAAATAAAAAATTAAGCATATACTGAGTTACAGTCTTTTGAAAATTTAGAAGTCATTCCTGAATATTTACATTTTCTGTTGCATTTTTCCCTAACTCTCAGAAACCACTTCGAGTAAAGTATTCAAATTTTCAGGGAGTAATAACATACATATCCTGAGTCTACTGAACTAAAAGAAGAACATAATGTTATGTATAATTAAAATTATTTAGGATAACGTACTGTAATATTGTGCCCTGCCCGTGACGTAATAACATACCGTTTTCTTTTCCTATTGAAATATCAAGAGTTAAAGATGTAATTTAACCACTGAGTCAGTGAACTGCGCTGCAAGTCAGTGAATACGTACGCCTAGGATAATGAGAGTGGCATAGCATTACCATCTGTATTTTGTTCTATATAAGTATGCGTGCTTGTCTTTTCTTTCTCTTCTTTAGTCGTGCACCTTTCCGACAGCATATTACTCTATCAGACTCTTATTTTCTTCAAATGAATTGAAATTGTATTCCTGTTAGGAATTTGTTTAATTGTGCCATTATTACCGCCAATTGCGATTACTGATATGACTTTACTATCAATACTTTTTTCTTTCGCCACAGAGTCAGGCTAAGATTATTGTTATTTCAATGTATTTGGCCGGAGTACAACAAAAATTCTTTGTTACGTTCAAAACTGTGAGATGTCAGTATAAAAAACTTCTTTCATTAAATAATAATTATTTAATTTGGCATTTCTGCTTTCATTTCATAGTAACGATCATCAATCCACAATTTATAAATGTTACAGATTTTGCTTTACTACATTTTTTCTTATGTTGCCAACACAATACCCATGAAATTAAATTAAACTATTCTGAATTTTCTCGCGAGGCGAGAAGACAGTTAGTAATTTCCCTGAGATTATAGAAACCCAAATTAAACGTTTTTCAGTACGCCACGACTCTACCGACCTTCACTTCAGACAATAAAAAAGGTAAAAAAGAGTAGAATTAACTAAGGAGTGAAGTGATTTTTTTTTATGTAGTTCTAATATCATGTGCATTTTCTGACAAAAAAATAATTTTCATTATGGAGACTAAGAAAGTGGCGTGTGTGCGTGTGAAATATTTAGGTTCATTTTACTTTTCATTTTGTAGATTTCCTTTTAATTAATTATTTACTTAATTATTATCAATTGTTATTATTACAGAACAAAACAAAGTACACAAAATTTTAACTGTGTAATTAAAAAATTGTATTTCCAAAATCAGTGGCTGAAATGCAATTATTGTAGTTGGGTAGACTCAGAACATCTAGATTAATGTCCTGTAAAAGTTTCATGTCAATGGCTACAGTGGTTCCTGAAATACAGGGAAGCCAAGTCACTAAATTTAACACTGTTGGGATAGGGCGTTCCAACTCTCCCTAATAATTTATTTTTGAAAAGAAGGGCACATGGGCATGGTCAGATAAACGTAATTGTTCTAATATTTGTTTTCTGCTGTTGAGAAAGAGCTCTTGATTTCAAACACTAGACTGACACAGAGTATTTAAGATATTTCATACTCCTTTACAAATTCTTGTATACAATCACAGGCAACATAATTTCACAATAGCAATAATTACAAAGACTTGAATTTTCCACTTAATTTATAGTTCCAGAGTTATACTACATAATCAGTTATCAAGTATGCTATAATAATCTATTACAGCTTGAGGCTGCGGCCAATTGGCATCACAGCGGGAAGTGGGGCCATGGGCATGGGACATGGGGATCCAAGTAATCCAAGCATTCTATGGTCTAATGTTAAATTCACAAAAATTATTACCTGAAAAGAAAGTATATATACCTGAAAACACAGTATAGAATTTCTTTTTCATGAAACCTAATCAGAGGTGGTGAACATGGCCCCAAATAAATCCTCAAATTAGTTTTTCTTAAATAAGTAAAAACTATGACTTTGAGTGAAAAAAATGCTAAACAAGAAAGTTGTAGGCTTTAAAAAATTCTATTGATTGCTTTTTTGTAACTAACAGTTGCTTTCTTGTGTTTCAATATACATAAAAAAAGTTAAAAATCTGGCTCACTATAACTTGTTAATATCCATGTTCTCATACTCCCTATTTGCTGTTAAGCAGCACACGCGTGAGGGAGAGAGAGAGAGAGAGAGAGAGAGAGAGAGAGAGAGAGAGAGAGAGAGAGAGAGAGAGACAGAGAGAGAGAGAGAGAGAGAGATGCATGTGCTCCTGATGATTGGCTAGATCTGCTCAGGGGATGGCTATACAATAACAGTTTCGGCTTATTTTCTTTGCAAAGAGTTTTGCTTTATCAATTGCAATTATTAAAAAATATCTTTGAAAACCTTGCACTTTTGTTGGGAATGTTATTACTAACTATACGAAATAACTTAAAAAAAAAAGAAATTGCTGACAACTAGATATAAAAAAGTCTAGTGAATGGCATTAACATTTTACAGCAATGCCCTTGATGGAGGTTAATGTTGAATACCTACATTTTCAAAAAAAAATACTAGGATATGTTTCACTGATTTTTAGCATTAATTGAGTATAAAGTGAAGCATGTAAGTGTGGAATGTGTCAGCTGCAGCAGGCAGTGGTGTGGGGGCAACTAGCACATGCTTACTTAATCTTTCATATCTTGGCTTCTGGACAATTTAGAAAAATCCTTTAGTACTTACTCTTTGGTAGCTTGAACAAGATAAACGCGAATGTTACAGAAGCAAAATAGCCCAAGAAATATTTAATTTTTATTTAATTTACATTTTATCTATTTTTATCATCATTTTAACAATTTTGTATCTGTATTTTTCAAGTAATAAATTAAATGTTTTGCTTAATTAATGATACTTATGATATACTTGTTGCTGGTTTCTTTAGCACTTACTTCATTACTTCAGTATTTAATTACTTTTAGTAAAAAAATTAAATGACTGCAACATATCAGGATTAGTTTAAAATATTTTATTTATTTACACATATATTGCTTGTTACGTCTCCATATTGCTTGGACTAAAGTTTCTGAGGGGCCAATTAGAGGCCTCTCAGTTTCATCTCATGAGCAGGTTTCAGGCACTGCCTATGTTTGATAAATATCCCAAGCCTAATGCAATTTCTTACCCTATTTCAGTGGAAGCCTCTCAGCCTGAATGATCTAGGTAGTCCCAGAAGGTGAGATTAGGGAGTTCTACCATTAGGTGCTTAATAGGGCCTCTTGGGGATACGCTGTCAAGGAGGAAAAAATCCAGAGTGCACTCTGAGTGCATACAGGGAGGAGACATCCCAGATGTAGAATAGGTGCTTCTGGATGCCTTGAAGCACACAGAGTGCAGCCAGCTGCAGGTGGTGGCTCTACATCTACATGATTACTCCGCAATTCACACTTAAGTGCCTGGCAGAGGGTTCATCGAACCATTTTCATACTACTTCTCTACCATTCCGCTCTTGAATGGCATGTGGGAAAAAGGAACACCTAAATCTTTCCGTTCGAGTTCTGATTTCTCTTATTTTATTATGATGATCATTTCTTCCTACATAGATGGGTGTCAACAAAATATTTACGCATTCGGATGAGAAAGTTGGTGATTGAAATTTCGTAAATAGATCTCGCCGCAAAGAAAACCGCCTTTGTTTCAGTGACTGCTACTCCAACTCGCGTACCGTATCAGTGACACTCTCACGCCTATTGCGCGATAACACGAAACGAGCTGCCCTTCTCTGCACTTTTTTGATGTTCTCCGTCAATCCTACCTGGTAAGGATCCCATACCGTACAGCAATATTCCAGCAGAGGACGGACAAGCGTAATGTAGGCTGTCTCTTTAGTGGGTCTGTCGCATCTTCTAAGCGTTCTGCCAACAAAGTGCAGTCTTTGTTTCGCCTTTCCCACAATATCATCTATGTAGCCTTTCCAATTTAAGTTGCTTGTAACTGTAATTCCTAGGTATTTAGTCGAACTGACAGCCCTTAGATTTGTGCGATTTTTAGTATACCCAAAATTTATCGGATTTCTTTTAGTACCCATGTGGATGGCCTCGCACTTTTCTTTGTTCAGTGCTAATTGCCACTTTTCGCACCATACAGAAATTCTCTGTAGATCATTTTGTAATGTCGGTACCAATGATATGTGTTGGTTCTGAATGGAAGTGATTCTCTCTGGTTTTGGGCTGCTATTTGAAGGGTATAGAAGGCTAGTCTTGTTGGCAAGATGAAGGCAGAGCTCAACATCTGTAGTATTGTCGAAAGGATTAACTGCAGACCTTTGGTACTGAGCTGAGTGGAGGGTCTAAATGAGAGGCTCAAATGGTGCTGCAACTGTGTGGGCTGCAGATTCCTCGACTTGCGCCGTACAGTGGTGGGTTTTCTGATTCCACTTAATACATCAGGGATCCACTAAACACATGGAGAGCCTACACAGGTAGCAGAGGCTATGTGGAAGGGACTGGGTGGCTTTCTTTTTAGGTCAGAGGGTCTTGGAAAACTATAGGAAGGGCGTTAGTCTAAAAGTATGAAGGGCAAACACATGGAGAGGGTAGACCTAACAACAACTGGTATTGCAGTTTAAACTGTCACAGCAGTGTTGGGAAATAACACAGCTCCAAGCACTGGAGCTCAGATCATTATAGGTACCGAAAGCTGGCCAAAATGTTAACATAGGATCTAAGGTGTTAAAAAAGGACAGATTAAATACATACAGTTGATGATGGAGTGTTTATTGCTGTCACAAGTATTTTACCTTCTAGTGATTTTGAAGTAGACAATTCTGTGAGCCAGTATGGGTTCTGACAACCAGAATAACTGAGTATTAGTGACCAAAAGATAGTTGTACTGGGAGGGGCAAATCAAAGTGGCCCAGATCAGTGGATACCACTTTGGCAGCATTAATGGAGGAGGAAAAGACCTACAGTTACTTCCAACAGGATGGAGCAACTGCCCACACAGCCGGCCAAACCTGGAAACACATTTACACAATATTCTCAGTTGTTAATTGAATATTCTCAGTTGTTAATTGAGGTCAGTCTGGTCACAGCCCTAGCTGGTCACCCAGGTCACCTGATCTGTCAGCATCCAATTAAAACTATGTGCCCGACCGAGACTCGAACTCGGGACCTTTGCCTTTCGCGGGCAAGTGCTCTACCAACTGAGCTACCGAAGCACGACTCACGCCCGGTACTCACAGCTTTACTTCTGCCAGTATCTCGTCTCCTACCTTCCAAACTTTACAGAAGCTCCCCTGCGAACCTTGCAGAACTAGCACTCCTGAAAGAAAGGATATTGTGGAGACATGGCTTAGCCACAGCCTGGGGGATGTTTCCAGTGTGCGCTGATATGAAACTTCCTGGCAGATTAAAACTATGTGCCCGACCGAGTTCGGAGTGAAAATCTCATTCTGGAAACATCCCCCAGGCTGTGGCTAAGCCATGTCTCCACAATATCCTTTCTTTCAGGAGTGCTAGTTCTGCAAGGTTCGCAGGAGAGCTTCTGTAAAGTCTGGAAGGTAGGAGACGAGATACTGGCAGAAGTAAAGCTGTGAGTACCGGGCGTGAGTCGTGCTTCGGTAGCTCAGTTGGTAGAGCACTTGCCCGCGAAAGGCAAAGGTCCTGAGTTCGAGTTTCGGTCGGGCACATAGTTTTAATCTGCCAGGAAGTTTCATATCAGCGCACAGTCGCTTAAGAGATAACTTCCATTCCTTCCAATCTGACAATGCAAGCATACTTCTACATCTACACAGATATTCCACAAGCCATCGTATGGTGCATGGTGGAGGTTACCCTGTTCCATACTAGTTATTTCCTTTCCTGTTCCACTCACAAATAGGGTGAGGCAAAAATGACAGTCTATATGCCTCTGTCTAAGCCCTAATTTCTCATGTCTTATCTTTGTGGTCCTTATGAGCAATGTATGTTGGGGGCAGTAGAATCGTGTGGCAGTCAGCTCCAAATGCTGGTTCTCAAAATTTTCTCAATGGTGTTTCTCGAAAAGAGCTTCACCTTCCCACCAGGGATTCCCATTTGACTTCACAAAGCATCTCCATAACACTTATGTGCTGTTTGAGCCTACCAGTAACAAATTTAGCAGCCTGCCTCTGAATGGCGATTGAGAGATATATACCAAATAAATTAATAAGAGATGGCACTGATCCCGCATGATACACAATGCACCACAGCATTATGCTTACTACCTGAGCCCCCATATTATTCTGTTACTCGCTCCTGTGAATGGGAACGCGTTATGCAGATTTTGGTGTCACTCGCGTCCATCTAGAAAAGTTTTTACTGAGTTTAACGAAGGCGATGTTGGCCTGATATATTTGATGATGCCCTTTGGCTACACTGAATAAAGGATCCTTCTAAGAAATACCAAATGAAGATGTATTTGTTCTCTGTTTTGTATGTATATAACCTGAAGATGCCTAGATTAGGCAAAACGCATAGTTGAAAAATAAATAACTAAAATTGCATACAAGACTGTTTGTAACGAGTACTAAATATACTAGCATTCTGCAGTTGAAGTATCATCCAGATTCAATGACTTCTTTTTTACTTCTATTAGAAGGAACAAAGTAAACAATGGTTGCAGTTTTTTAATTCAGTGTCGGGGCTTCAGAGTTGGTGAATTAAGTCTTGAAATAAGTGAATTTTATGTCTAAATAGTTCCACTTTTTTGTTTTCAAATAGAGATACTAAAATTTTTACTTGCAATGGCAGCGGATTTGGGACAAAAATAAACTGCTATTTTGCTTAAAATGAACATTGAGATACTAAACAAACATGATACAAAATAAAAGTTAAACACAGAAATTTGTAAATATTTAGGCACTGCTAATTTTACACTGTTGATAATGTTTAAACATAGGGAAAAAATTGTAGCAACATTTGAGTAAACCCTATATTTGAGCCAGAGAGAAAATGAATAGAGAATGAGAGAGATCAATGCAAAGACTGCTTTGCTCATTTGATTCAAATAAGCTACCTCTCAGAATGTCCCCTTTATGTTGGAAGGAACTAATGAACTTTAACACGAATGTGTAATAAATTTTCTGAAAATACAGACGAGCTGGAGCATTTCATGAAAAGAAATGACAGAGTTAAAATCAATTTATTGACTCTGGTTATGAGTTATGTAAATTCTACATTGCTTTCAATATTTGAACAATACAACGAGAAATATGTCTTCAACTCTGATCAGCCTGGCGTACTTTACCAAGGTGTACCCAGCAAGACTATAATTTGAGGAACAATCTTTCCCAGGGGAAAAACACCAAGAAAATAATTACAGTATCGGTACAATTAAGTTTACAAACATAATGTTAAAAAAAATGTAAGAAAATTACAAGCTGAATATATGATAGACAAAAAACAGTGGATGGTAGCAGCTATGATCACTGGTTGATTAAAAATCACAATCCTCTCCAATACTTTGTGCAAAATCTGTCTTAAGTGAAAGTGAATGAAACTAAATGTACAATACAATGTTTATACAATAACTTGTAGTGATGGATTTCATCAGTTCTTAAAAATCACAGATGTGTAACAGCAAATAAAAGCTCATCAAAAAAATTGAAATTGGTATCTGGGTACAAGGTAATCGAGCTATTTTCCAACAAGCTATGATCATAAGTTGTTTGTTCAAAACATGCATTTTTGAGATATGATTCTTTGTGCTCACCCAGAAAAAAGCAAAAATTGAAGAATGTGTTGCGTTAAACCAAAAACATCACAGCAGCTATGTGGTTAAACCATAAGCATACATGTGCTCTGCTTAATGATAAATTTTGGGACTATTTCTGTTATTGTTCAACACATTTTTTACGAGCCGCACTTCATATGCTCAGCACTGTTAAAGTGTTATTTTAAACTTGCTGAGAGAGAAACAGAGATGTGATAAAATGAGTTTACTTCCGCAATTGATGTTACAAGCTTATTACAAGTCGGTTCGGTGAATTTCCGTACACAGTGTAAAACATAAATTTGAAAGAAAACTCAGGTGCTACAGTTTTGCTTCATGCCCTCTATCAATGCTGCGCAGTGTGTGTGGTCCAAAGTATATACGTGCTTACTGTATGTAGTTGTTGCAACTGTATCGTGTCAGATTTGAACACGGAAATCTTTAAAATGTGCTGTCGCAAAACTGTTGTTTTATTTCCATGTGACATCTCTGACATAGTACATCATCTGCACAGACAGTATATTTTCAGCACTTCACAAAATGCTTTCACCTCTACCTGCACTCTGGTTGTTGAAGGGTCACTCCCCTCTCCACACATCCAGTAGGTGAACTCATTTTAGTGTGTTAGTGTGGTGTGATGGCTGCACTGGCTATTGGGTGACTGAACAAGTCGCCAGCCAATAAGAGTTCACTACCCAGAAATGGGCAATGTTTCCTTGAATATGACGAGCACATTCTTTGAGACTCAGTGTTCAAACTTAAAAGGTTGTTGATTGACACCGTTGCTGCATACAGAACATTGGAAATATGTGCAAGAAGACGAGACTGAGTTATACATGCACAAGGAAACATGGTGGCTGGTCCCCTTCATCACATATTGGCACGGTCTGGAACACTTGGCGTTGACTGTCTTGTTTTTCCATTACTGCTGCAACCTAGCAGTAGTTGTATCATAATCGCGCAATGAAGCTAAATATGCAAGTTGTGTTGGTAACACTGTTCGGGGATTACGTCGGCATTTCCTCTCTCACGTCTCCCCCCTCTCCACAATGGCATAAAATACCCCCTTAACTCTGCTGCCATCCGTGTAGCAATCCATTTGTCTTTTGTGCGACTTATAACTCATTCAGTCACATTAAATGTCAGTAGGACGGAAACGGGATGAAGTCGAGCAAGATGCCGAGTAAGAACTTAGTATTGAGGTAAACCTTACTAGGAAGAATCAGGGAATTTTTAGCATTATCTTCACGTGTGTTTCACAGAGGCTGAAAATTTATGGTTGTAGAGCTACGGAAAATGAAAAATCGGAGAACATAAAATTGAAGTTGCACTACATTTGCATATGAACAAGACAACTGTTTTACAACCATGAGTCAAGGCAGCAAATAAAATCTGAAATTGCAAGACTGAAAGCAATTACGCCAAAATTATTTACTCAAATTTAAAGAAAAAGAATATTTCACCAGCATTTTATTAGATGCACTGCATATGTGACAGGCTCCGGGTGTATACGTGGATATGGAAAGAAAATTCCCGGATTTTTCCCGGATTTCCCGGTTAAAAATACACTTTCTCCCGGATGAAAACACACTTTTTGCGTGTTATTAAGTGACAGTATATTTTCCTTCGGAACTGTAAAACTTATCAATTCTTTGAATGTTACTCATGGAAGAAAACTTTTTTTTTTTTTTTTCCAGCAATATGTACGCTGTATATTTTCGTATCACGAAAGTATAAATTCGAATCCCACCAAACACCGCATGTTACTTTCTGAACCATGTAATAGAGATTGCGATAAGCTTTTGTAAGCGAGTCATTGCTCATGTCACGTGATCACGCCAGCCGGGACAGCGGATATTCAGAGCGTAGGACACATGATGTAGTCCGCTAATAGCAACATCACTGTTAAGTAGCGCGGATACACAAAGCTGAAAAGTTAATGTTATAAATTAATATACATAGTGTTGCTACAAGAAAAGCAAAGCTTTCACGTATAAAATTGGTCTCTAAGGTTAATAAACTGCAACAGAAGCTAAGCTTTCACATATAATGTTGATTTTTCTTGCCCGTGTTACACTTTAAGATACATCACACAAATGTGCCAGAAAAATTTTTAGCCGAGTCCAGTGAATTCTTATCAAAGTTTTCCACAAATAAATTAGCTACCGCAGAGGAGCGAGAGCTTCCCGTAGCACTACATCAATTTGCTCATAATAACGACACGATTGTCTGATCTGGCCTCGAAATACTTCTAATGGCTCATCATCAAACGCTCTGTGATTTAAGGAATTCATCGTACATTCTCACACACAGTTCCACTTGCGAAAAAGGAAATTTACTTTGAAAGTAACGTTTTTCAAACCACCATTCGCAATTTTTCCCGTGACCTGTTAGAAACATGTTCGTTTCAGCAGTCGTCAGAGAGCGCCAGACAACAGACGCCACCGCGCTTTGGCAGCTACGATGACGCAGGAAGCCCGTACGTTCGTATGTGTAAGACATTAAAAGATCTTACGCTACGTCATAAAAGAAAAGAGGCCGAAAGATCGTTCTCATACTGTGTAAACTGTTAATACAAATAGTACCCATGACTGGTGCGGTTTCTCGATCTGGTTACGTTTGTCACTGTCGGCTAGATAAAACAAAATAGGTCTTTCTAACACTGCAGAAATTGTAACACACACCAAATAAACGAGACTGTTCTGGCACAAATGGTCATTTTTATAACACGACAGAATATAATTCACGAAGACCAACATAAAATGCCTATTAGGCCTACTACAAGCAAATAATTTAATGTTAGAAAATAGTTTCACATTTCATTCATACGCCCCAGTTTCTCGAGCATGAGATAGAAAAGTAGTAGTACGAGATTTTTACTTAAATTTGGAATCGTCATATTCTTCCCTAATTGGTTTGATGTCCCCGTTTCTTCTCCTTCCTCGTTCTAACAAACAATCTTGTCATGACTAATTCTGGAACTATTCCTGCCTTTGTCAAAATTTACTCGCCGGTTAACTTCACTAACCCTGTCAGAATCACCGGTTTAGTTATCCCTGATTATTCTCCGGTTAGGCGTTGTTATGTTCGTACAAACCACTTTCCGCGCTACTTCCAGAATATAAGTTAAGCGACTGCTAGACGGGGACTGTACAACTAGCCCTTACTAGTGTAGCGATATGGCCAAAAGTTTTCTGACAAAATTTCATTTTCTTGGATACACCGAGAAGATAATACGTAATCTTTCTTACCTGTTATTCCTGTTAGTCGTTTATTTCCACTCTGGTAGTCTGACTATGAATTTCGCTAGTAATTATAACAAAGCTGATCATTCCAAACCCAATCAACCACATAATCAGACAGCGGTTGGCGTTCACTCGTTCGGCTTTACTCCGCTCAGCTCGTATAACCCGGTCCCCTTTTGCTTGCAGGAAAGTTTATTTCTAGATGCGACGAGGATTACCCTGACAGACATCACGTACACTAGCACGCATTCAAAAATTAACTTATGATTCATTCATAAATCAACTTACAGAGTGTGTTCAAAAACCAACAGGGATGCATTTCACAATCATGAGTAATCGGTAGACCAACGTGCGCTGGGTGCTAGGCTCTTTGTGAAACATTATTTTCTTCTTCTCAAGAATATGAATTTGGCGCCCCCTCCTCTCCCCGCAATTGTCATTCGGGTCAGATCAGCACCCCCTGTAAAAGTATAGGGGGTGCTGGTCAGATACATCGGTTTGCCCTGCCACTCAACTGCGCATGCGCATGAGCCCGCTCGTAACTGCTATAACGAATCTAGTTAAACAGTTGCGACGTCACGCTCATCGGAGACATTTTGTTCTTATGAAGCATTGCATAGTCTTCCTAACGCCTTTGACACATTTTGCTGTTGGCAAACGTTTGTATGAGCACTGTGTTTTGTTGTTGTATATGGCACATTTCCTTTGCAATTTATGTTTTATTTTCATATTTTTTTTCTCGTTCACGTTTTATTGTTGTTGTATTATTCTGGAGTAGCGGGATAGAGTAATATCCTTTGTTAGAGTATCGATTCTTACCAGTCAAGATAACAAAAATTTAACTGAAACCTAAAATAACGAAAGATTCCCGGAATTCTAAAAAATTCCCGGGTTTTTCCCGGTTGTCCCGGGTAGTATACACCCTGCAGGCTGGCTGGAATGCAGTGATACCAAAGAAGATTGACACTGGCTTTCGTTATGGGGGTTCAAAGTATCAGATTCACTGGCATCTCGATGATCAGCAGACATTAACACTGAGCTGACTTTTACTGAAATGTCTGGGAAAGTTTTTACATCATTAAACCCTCCTACAGCCTCACAAGATGAATTTGTTGCAGTCCATAATGACGTGTGCACAGTGCTAATTATGACTGATGGAGACTTTTGGAGTCCATACAGACGTCAAAACCTAAAAAAGCACATTGCAGTTCGTGTCCACACTACATCAAAATTATGAAACATAATTAAAAGTACATGCAGATATTTAGATGTGCGTTTGAATGGGGAAATGAATATACAACAATTTGTTGTAAAGTTTAATGCAGAAAAAAGCTCAGCAAAGATCTCCCCCCCCCCCAAAAAAAACTGTATATGAGCTTTTAGTGTATTATAAGTCACTACAATTGTAAATTTTAGCAAGAACTCAAATTGTTGTAATGCATTAAAATTTGATGAAACAAAAAGTTCAGTATTTCTTTTTTCATGCATCATTTAACATGAAAAAATATTTAGGTCTCTTCTGTTTCGTGTTTAATATTTATCGCTAAAGCATAAAATTCTGACAAAATCTAAAAAAACAAAAAAGGTATTTCAAACAAGAGTATTACAGTTCACAAAATGGAAAACGCTAAAAGGCAGATCATGATCTATTTCCCTGTACTTTTATTTCATTTCGACTGATGTTATGATTTTTCTCACTAATGACTACTTTTCTTCCTTGCACCAATTTCTTCAGTAATTATCACCTCAAGTTAAATCAGCTATTAAGGGACACGAGAGAGGCAGAATAAATGATGATAACTGACATTTTGATGAAAACAGACATACAATCATATATTTAATTTTAATAAGGTCGTCATTTTTCAGACCTCAAATAGTAGACAGAAGTACACAACTTTATTTTCTTGGTCACTTCAGATTGGTGATGTACATAATAAGAGCTACCAACAGAACACGGCTGGCAACTCTCATTCCAGTAAGCAACGAAGTCAGTGGACGAAGTCAATTGTTACCCTGCTTTGCGGCTGCAAATATAACAATTCATGTTCTATGGTATTCCAAGATATTTTACAGTAGGGAATTATTGTTGACATGCTAACTGCAGAAGTCAGAATGCAAAATGAAATGTAAACCCAAGCAATTTGTAAATGTATTTGATTGTAAGATTCTAGGTATAGCATAGTCATAGAGTACATAAGTTTCATAACTATGGTAAGGAAATTAGTGACATCTTCCCCATGATACTTCCCATACTTCCTGATGTGGTATTCCGGAACCCACACAACCTAAACAATATCCTGGTCCATCCCTATATAATTCCCACTCCTGACCCCTTGGCAAAGCGGTCATATCCCTGTGGAAAACCCGGCTGCAAGACCAACACGATTAACCCACTCAGCATGTCTTACACTAGTCCTGTCACAGGTTTATCCTATTCCATCAGTGGGAGGGCCGCTTGTGAAAACAGCCATGTCATACATGAGCTCTACTGCAATTTCTGTACAAAATTTAATATGACAACCAACCAGCTGTCCACCAAAATGAAAGGCACAGAGTTGACCAGCCAGAGATAGAACTTGCTGCTATGCATAGCATGCTCAAGTTCAATGGCTGCTGCGCAAACTGTACCATCTACATCATTGCCCACAAAACCAGCTTTTCTGAACTACGCAGATGAGAGTTATCCTTGGAAGACATCCTTCATTCCCTTAATCTTCCTGGCCTCAATCTCCACTAACCCACTGCACTCTCCAAATTCACTCCTACACATCAATGTCATCATGCACTGCACAAACTTTGTTGTTGTTTTGAAAGACCTTTGATGTGCAGCAACATGTACGCTGCATATGTTCGTATTACGAAGGTATAAATTCGAATTCCACCAAACTCCGCATGTTACTTTCTGAAGCATTGAAATAAAAATTGCGATGTGCTTTTGTAAGCCAGTCATAGCTCCTGTCACGTGATCTCGCCAGCTGATGACAGCACACAACACGTGATGTAGTCAGCCAACAGCAACATCACTCTTAAGTAGTGCGAACACACAAATAAGAAAAGTTAATGGTTTAAATTAATATACATAGCGTTCACATATAATATTGGTCTCTAAGATTAATAAGCTGCAAGAGAAGCTAAGCTTGCACATATAATGTTGATCTTCTTTGTGCGTGTTACACTTTAAGACACATCACGTAAATGTGCCAGTAAAATTTTTTAATAATGACCTAAATGTCTAATCTTCTGGGCTCTAAAGTCTTCTAAACGGTCCTCCTCAAAGTCAAATGCTTTGTGGCTTAAGAAATTCATCGTACATTCTCGCACACAGTTCATCTTGAGTAAAAGGAAATTTGCTTTGAATGTAATGCTTTTCAAATCACCATTCGCAATATTTTCCCGCAACCTGTTAGAAACAGGTTCATTTCAGCAACTGAAACAGGGCGCCAGAAAAAAAGGCATCAGTGCACTTGTGCAGCTATGATCACGCAGGAAGCCCTTATATTCGTATGTGTAAAACACTAGATCTTATATTATGTCATAAAAGAAACAAGACATCAGAAGATGTCTTCAAGAGTATCGGGATTTCGTGCACCACACTAAAATGCATAATTCAGCTTAAAGTGCACATTCGTATGTCCAGATTCGGATGTAAATTTTCTTGGAGCACCAGTACTGTATTGCCTCGTGTTCGGTTCTTTATTATGGCATAGTGCCATAAGCGTACTTGAAATGCAGCGAACAATTGAAACTAGGCATAGTGTGAAATTAAACACTTCATTTCAGATAAATTGACTGCCTCAGTGGAAAAGATTAATAAAAGCCATATCTCTTTAGCGAACCTTCAAAAATAACTTCATTGGTCTGCAACGTAATTAATGCTTGACTATCAGAAAGGTTGAAATAAAACATGAAACTAATAACATATTTTAGCCTTCCGTAATTATGCGAACGTATTTTCATGCATTTGATAGCTCCTGGTCACAAAAATCCGTTTCGTTTTCATTTAAAGTGAGAGCAATAAACGAAGAGGAAACAATAAAATCACTGACCATATACAAAGGTCACGTCGAGACGACACACCTCCCCACAACAACTCAGACTGCTCCATGCATCAGGCCCGGATTTACTATATTTCCGAACCGGGGCAATATTAGATGGTGGTGCCCAGCCACACTTCTGTAACCAGAAGCGGGCGAAGGTACTACTCGTACGCGACTCAACTACGCATGCGCAAGACCCCACCCGCAACCGCTCAAACGAATCTAATTTAAACAGTTGTCACATCACGCTCATCGGAGGCAATTTGTTGTTACAAAGCATTGCATAGTCTTCATAAAGCCTTGGACATACTTTGCTGTTGGCATACGCTTATATGAGCACTGTGTTTTGTTGTTGTATGTGGCACTTTTCCTTCGCAACTTAAGTTTTATTTTCGTTTTTTCTCTCTCATTCGTGTTTTGTTGCTGCAGTATTATTCTGCAGTAGCGGGATACAGTAATATCTTGTAATACAGTATTAGCTCTTACCAGTCAAAATCAGAAAAATTTAACTGAAAACTAAAACAATGAGAAATTCCTCTAAACAATTCCCGGGTTTTTTCCCGGTTTTCTCCCAGATGAAAAAATTGCCGGGTGTTTCCCGGATCTCCCGGGTCATATACACCCTGACAGAGCATAATTTAATCATCACTAACATTTGGTTTAAGAATTGTAAAAGAATATTGTAGATATATAACAGAGATGGGGAGCTGGAAGGTTTCAGACTGATTATATAATGGTAACGCTAAGACTTTGAAACTACATTTCAAACAGTAAGACATTTCCAGGCATAGATGTGGGCTCTGACCATAATTTATTGCTTATGAAATGCAAACTAATACCAAAGAAATGGCAAAAAGGTATACAATTAAGGAGATGGGACCTAGATAAATGGAAAGACCACATATTGTTGACAGTTTCAAAATGAGCTATAGGCAACAATTGACTCATGCAGGGGAAAGGAACATAACACAGGAAGAGTTGGGTAACCATGAGAGATGAAACAGTGAAGGCAAAAAGGTAAGGCTTTGTAGAAATTCTTGGATAACACAGGAGATACTAAATTAAATGCAGTTAAAGAAGCAGGCAAAAGGAAATAGATGTCTAAAAAATGAGGCTGACAAAAATCGTAAAATGGCTAAGCAGCAACAGCTAGAGGCCAAATGCAAGCCTGCAGAAGCATGCATAACTACAAGAAAGATAGTCGCTGCTTGTAGCAAAATTAAAGAGTCCTTTGGAGAAAAGAGAAGTGATGCATGAATATCAAGATCTCAGACAGCAAGCCATTACTAACAATGTAGGAAAGATGAAAGATGGAATGATTATATAGAAGGGCTTTGTAAGCGGAACCTCATATAGAAAGAGAAGAGGCAACAGGTGAAGATGAGGCAAGAGATATGATACTATGAGAAGTATTTTGACAGAGCACCGAAAGAGAGAGATTAAAATAAGGTCCCAGGAGAAAGTGACATTTTCTCAGAATTATTGAGAGTGTGGCAGTGATATTTTTCATGTCTGGTGCAAAGTGATATCAAAAGTGCGCGAGAGTTTTTTTTTGGTCATGTGTTGTTTTTTATCTTTGCCGTAAGACTATAGGATCTCCTAGTTTTTGTTACTTCTCTGTTGTTTTTTCTAGTTTCTTCTCATTGTGAGTTTTCACGAATAAATATGTTTTCGTTAACTCATGATACCGGACGGCTATGCAATTATTTGTTGTAGGCAAGTCGCCTACATAATTGGTGACCTCCGATTAAGGAACTTTAAATCTTTCGTTAGCTACGTCGAATATTAACTGCAAAAGCAATGAACGACGACGGCAAACGATACGGTTCAATAACGGAAGAAATTCATAGGCTTCAGAATGAGATAGAAACTTTACAGTTGCATATTTCGAAAGATATGAACTTAAAGCATATACCAGACCAAAGGAATGACGTTGGTTCAACAACCATGGCAGCACAACCACAGCAAGTAACAGCAATGGAAGTACCCGCTGGTTTCAATGCTTCACCAACTCAATGGTTGCAATTACGGGCGCCCCCATTCATGCCTTCTCAGCCACACACATGGTTCGCGGTAATGGAAAATATATTTCTACAACAAAGAATAGTCAGTGATCACGAGAAGTTCACCTTGGAGATAAATAATTTGGACCATCAGACTTCGGTTTTGATATCTGACATTCTAGTGAACCCGCCTACTGAAGGAGCATACTGTAGACTGAAAGAATTAATTTCTCGGTGTGTGAAGTCAGTCGACATCAGAGTCAAACAAGTACTGTACCAAGAGAAACGGGGAGATAGGACCCCGTCAGAATACTGGCGTCATTTACGCAGCCTGGTAGATAGATCGACAGTCTCTGATAGACTGTTACTCCACGTATGGCAACAACAGCTACCAATGCAAGTAAGAACTACACTAGCTATATACAACGCAAGATCAGCTGACAAACTGCTGCTCGCTGCAGACAGAATCTACGAGACGCACGAGCCTACTGCGACAGTCGCAATGACGTCGACAGATGCCACGTACGGTAACTACCATTACCAGCAAGACCAAACTGACGATATAACAGTAAACTGTGCAGCGGTCGCAACGCGACAAACAACAAAAAGTTCAAACGAAGTTAGAGATTTAAAAACTTCAATAGAGGATTTGCGAGCGCAACTACGCAATACAGCCACGTTTGAAGGCAGTGAATAACTCGGTGATTAACACGTACGAATGTAAAGTGTGCAAGATTGATGTGGGTTTTTCCAAACAGTTTACCTGGTCTTTTGTGATAGCTGGTATATCAGAACCTATTTTGGGCACTGATTTTCTGGCACATTTCGAGTTGGCGGTCGACTTACAAGGAAAACGTTTGTTAAATCTGACGGACAACAGTGCAATATCAAGCACTAAAGGGCACACAACTTGTGAGAAGCTACAGGCGATTGGCAACTCTGTAGCCGAAGAGAAGATTTGGAGATGTTCTGACGGACAGACAAAAGAAGTTAAACATAGTACGGTTCACTATATTCGTACCACGCCAGGACAATCAGTTTCACAACGAGCACGTACAATTGCACCAGAGAGATTGACAGAAACAAAGGCGATATTCGAGGAAATGTTGCAGGCGGGAATAATTCGCCGGTCAGACGGTCCGTGGTCTTCACCCCTACACTTAGTACGTAAGAAAGATGGATCATGGAGACCGTGTGGGGATTACCGAGCATTAAACTCAAGAACCATTCCAGTTAGATACCCAGTACCTAATATACAGGACTTCACATGTGCTTTGGCCGGCGCGAAAATTTTTAGCGTCCTCGATTGCAAGAAAGCATACAACCAGATACCGGTGGCTCCAAGAGATGTTCAGAAGACAGCAGTGATTACACCATTTGGATTATTCGAGTTTTTATTTATGCCTTTTGGCCTTAAGAACGCAGCACAGACTTGGCAGCGATTTATCGACGAGGTGATAAAGGGATTAACATTTTGCTTTGCTTATCTTGATGACATCTTGGTTTTCTCTCCGGATAGTCAAACACATGAACAGCATCTGTGTCGACTTCGCAAGCGTCTATCTGACTACGGAGTCGTTTTAAACGAAAATAAATGCGTCATGCACAAGAACCAAGTCACTTTCCTCGGCCATACTGTGTCATCAGAAGGTATATTGCCTCTGCCAGAGAAGATCGGGGCGATACAGGCCCTTCCGAAACCGACAAACTACCAAGAGCTACGACGATACATGGGATTAATAAATTTTTATAGACCACACCTACCAGCAACGGCTGCGGTGCAAGCACCACTCACTGATGCACTCAAGGGACACGACGCCAAAGGTCGACGAATAGTTAAGTGGACACAAGAAATGGACAAAGCATTTAATGATCTTCAAGCAAGCCTCAGCAAAGCAGTGTTGCTCGCTCACCCAGTTCACTACGTTGTTGTAGACGCGAGCCAGTCAGCAATAGGGGCGGCGCTGCACCAGCGTGTAGAAGGACAATGGCAACCACTACGGTTTTTCTCTAAAAAGTTACGGACTGCACAACAGAAGTGGAGCGCGTATGACAGAGAATTGTTCACGATCTACGAAGCAATTCGATACTTCCGCCCACAAATAGAGGCTAGACCAGTGACTGTGTTTACAGACCACAAACCCATAACATCGGCTTTTAAAAACACCAGTGATAAATGCTCACCAAGACAGTTCCGTTATATTGAGTTCATAAGTCAGTTCACGACAGATATACGCCATTTAAGAGGCGCAGAAATTTAGTGGCTGACTGTTTTTCATGTATTTGCAGGATTTCAGAAATTATAGACTATGATAAACTTGCAGTGGAACAGACCAAGGATGCAGAGCTACGACAGCTGTTAAACGACTCATCTACAGGTCTGAAGTTCGAGCAAATGCTGGTGCCTAACCCCAAGCGGAAGCTGTGGTGCGACTTTTCTCAAGGCAGACCAAGACCATTCATTTCATAAATACTGCGCAAGACGGCATTCGACAGTGTCCACACACTATCGCACCCAGGAGCCAACGCTACAATAAAGCTGCTGACGGACCGCTATGTGTGGCCTTCTATGAAAAGAGACGCGCGCCTTTGGGTACGTTCCTGCATTCCTTGTCAACAGAGTAAAGTAGGACGACATGTGCGTGCTGATATTGGAGATTTTCAAGATACCTCTGCTAGATTCGCACACGTTCACGTGGACCTGGTTGGACCTCTCCTACAGTCAAAGGGTTACAGATATTTGTTTACGGCCATAGATAGGTGCACAAGATGGGCAGAAGCAACTCCAATAGTCGATATTTCAGGCGGAACTACTGCTAAGACGTTTCTGTGTACGTGGGTTGCCCGTTTTGGATGCCCCCTTCATGTCACAACTTACCAAGGACGTCAGTTCGAATCTACGTTGTTCCTCGAGCTATCCAAAATGTGCAGTTTCCAACGCCACAACACGACTGCCTATCACCCTGCCAGTAATGGTATGGTTGAACGATGGCACAGAACACTCAAAGCAGCATTGATGTGTCATCAAGAGAGATGGACGGAAGCATTATCATTAGTGTTGTTAGGCCTGCGGACAGCTCACAAACCCGATATTGGTGCATCAGTTGCCGAGATGGTTTACGGCGAGCCGCTACGGATTCCTGCAGATTATTTAGTACCAACCTTACTACCTGGATCAGAGGGCCTCACACACTGGGTGCAGCAGCTAAAACGTCACTGCACAAATATACGTTGCCCGCCACCTTCTCGCCATGGTAACCGTAAAGTGTTTGTACACAAAGACTTGTACAATTGCTCTCACGTAATGTTGTGAACAGACTCAGTCAAATCGCCTTTACAGCCACCATATACGGGCCCATTTCAGGTGCTGAGTAGAAATAAGCATACCGTGGACATAATGTACAATGGTGTTCCGACAAAGGTATCGATTGAACGTGTCAAGCCAGCATGGGTTTTACCCTCTCCGACCTCTGACACCACGCCTGTGCATCAACACATGATGGACGCACAGCATACCAAAACACCGCTCAGTACATCGTCCGAGACAGGTGAATCACCACCACAAACAACAACGTCACCGCCCCCGAGACACCCGACGCACACCAGAGCTGGACGTCGAATAAAATTCAAGTATCAAGATATCCCTGGGGCTCCGCACTTTAAGGGGGGGGGGGGGGGGGGGCTGTGTGGCAGTGATATTTTTCATGTCTGGTGCAAAGTGATATCAAAAGTGCGCGAGAGTTTTTTTTGGTCATGTGTTGTTTTTTATCTTTGCCATAAGACTATAGGATCTCCTAGTTTTTGTTACTTCTCTGTTGTTTTTTCTAGTTTCTTCTCATTGTGAGTTTTCACGAATAAATATGTTTTCGTTAACTCATGATACCGGACGGCTATGCAATTATTTGTTGTAGGCAAGTCGCCTACAAGAGCATTTAGAGAGCCAGACATGACAAAATTATTCCACCTGTTGCACAAATATATCAGATGGGTGAAATACTGCCAGATTTCAGGAAGAATATATAATTTCAATTCCAAAGAAGGATACACTGACAGCTATGAATACTACAGAAGCATTAGTTTAATAAGTCATCATTGCAAAATATTGGCACAACTGTTTACAGAAGAATGGAAAAACTAGTAGAAGCTGAGCTCAGGGAAGATCAGTGTGGGTTCCAAAGAAATGTAAGAACACGAGCCAATACTGACCCTATGACTTAGCTTAGAAGATAGGTTAAAGAAAGGTGCAGCAAATGTTCACAGTATTTGTAGCTTTTGACAATGTTGACTGGACAACACTCTTTGAAATCCTGTAGGTTGCAGGGATAAAATAGATAAAATACAGGGATCAAAATGTTATTT
Organism: Schistocerca nitens; assembly: GCF_023898315.1. Classification (NCBI taxonomy): domain Eukaryota; kingdom Metazoa; phylum Arthropoda; class Insecta; order Orthoptera; family Acrididae; genus Schistocerca; species Schistocerca nitens. The sequence goes on along the minus strand of NC_064614.1, from coordinate 497,648,573 downwards.
ACAGTTTGCACAGAAATCAGACTGCAATTATGAGTAGAGGGGTATGAACGATAGGCAACGGCTGAGAACGGAGTGAGAAAGGCTTGTAGCCTATTGACGACGTTATTCAGTATGTCGATTAAGCACGATGTGAAGGAAACCACGAAGAACATTGGAGAAGCAAATGAAGATCAAGGGGAAGAAATAAAAGCTTTAAGTGCATTTCCAGCAGTGTGTTACCATAAAGGACCAGCAACTGAATTTATTTATTACCAATACCATTTTCTGTCACAGTTGTGAATAAACTTGAATGGTGACATTTTCATACCATTACCTCCATCAAAAAGTACAATATTAATAAAAAATAAAATCAGTATGTTAATATTATGAGAAGCATAGATTGCTAATCTCCTTATACAGGAGAAATTGAGTCACAGACAGCCACAACAAAATGACTGCTATACATTCGAGCTCGCAAACAAAAAGCCTTCTTCTAAAGTAGAAAACACACACACATTCAGACAAACACAACTCCCAAGCACATGACCACTCTCTCTGGTTGCTGATGCCAGACTGTGCACAACAACTATGGCTGATGGGGAAAAACAATCTTGGATGGTGGGAGTAAGGAGTAGGCTGAGGAGGGGAGGGGAGGGGATGGGGAGGGCGAGCAGGGTAGGGGTGGGGGAGGTGTAGGGCCGTTTGTGGGAGTGTGTAGAGATATGATGAAGACAAGGTAGTTATGCTAGGTGCAGTTGGGTGGTTTGAGGGTTGGGAGGGGGGAGAAGGGGTTGGTAAAGGACAGAAGTAGAGGAGGGGAAAGAAACTAGTATGTGTGTCGGTGGAACAGAAGATTGTGTGGTGCTGGAGTGGGAGCACGGCAGGGGATAGGTGGGTGAAGGACAGGGACTAGCAAAGGCTGAGGCCATTCAGCGCCAGGGTTTCGACTATCTCTCATCATTCAATCCCTGCTCCCAAACTCTTGCCTCCAGGCTTGTATCCCGCAATCTCTAGATGCAAGACCTGTCCCATACATCCTCCCACCACCATCTACTCCAGTCTGTTCACAGGCATCAACACCCCATCAAAGGCAGGGCTACCTGGGAAAGCAGTCATGTGACCTACAAACTAAGTTGCAACCATTGTGCTGCTTTCTATGTGGGCATGACAAACAAGAAGTTGCTGTCCACACAAACAGACATCAACAAATAATGGCCAAGCGACAGCTGGATCAACCAGCTGCTGAACATGCTACTCAACACAGCATGCTTCACAGCCTGCGTCATCTGGATCCTTTCAACCAACAGCAGCTTTTCTTAACTGCACAGGTGGGAACTCTCCATGCAATATATCCTAAATTCCCACGTTCCCTAAAGCCCGTCTCACACGGAGCAAGGTTCGCCGCAAGTTGGCGAGATGGCGTGCATGCCAGCCGACTTGCAGGGAAGAAGCCGACTATCTTCCATGCCGAAGCTCTCCCATGGTGCAAGATCGGCAGCTAGTTGTGTTGTGATCGGCTGCATGTTGTATCGAACGAAGATGGCTGCTTCAGGTGCAGATGTTCAGAGCAAACTGATGTTATTAGCTGTTTCGGTGCTAAACGATGCAGAAATGCATGGTACTGAGAGAAGAAGAAAGAATGGACGAAAAACTGGATTAAGAGCAGAAACGCTGGAAAAAGTGTGCTCTCCATGCTTCATAAAGAGTTGAGGTTAGTTCACGTAACACCTACTTTTGTTTAAAAAGTATCACCATTTCATTACTGTTTGACTTTATAAATATACCAGTAATGACTGTTATATACGACTTTATTTTATAGGATAGAAGATCGTACATCCTTTGCAGATTTTATACGAATGGATGTATTGGTATTTGAAGAACTGCTTTTCGATGATTTTACTTTGGCATACTCCACTTTAAATTGAGTACGTAACTTGTGCATTTTGCTATAGCACTCCTTGCTCGTCGTATATGGTCGAACAAGACACAAGGCACTTGCAACTCTTTCGAGTGCTTCTGCACGCAAGTGTTTATTATAATAGTTTGCGCTTTTCATGACATACAGACACTGTTCTTCCCTATAAGTACATATCAATGCTTCAATCGCTTCCTTGGACCACTGCGGTGTCATTATTTAATAATTATAAGAACTTCCTACCGCACCTCACAACAGCAGAAAAGCGACTGTCAACAAAGACTTCCCGCCCAAGGTTTCCGCGTCTGACGTCACAAACAAAACGTCTCATGATTGGCCAACGCAGGTAGCACGCAGGGAACCTTACAAGAAAAATAGCACCTGACCTATCCTGGAAATCTTACAAGGTTCCCAGCAAGGTAACCCGCTAGCAGACGACGGAGCCCGCAAGGTAGCCGTCGCGTGAGCCAGCAAGGAAACTTACAGCGAATCTTGCTCCGTGTGAGACGGGCATAAGCCGTCCCCCTTACCGATCTTAACCTTTGCTGGTCCCTGTCGTCCATCCACTTATCCTCTCCTCTGATCCCACGCCAGCACTACACAGCATTTTATTGCACCAAAGCAGTCATCAGTCTTTTTTCCTCCTCTGAACCCCCCCCCCTTCCCCCCTCCCGCCCTCAAGCCTCCCGACTGCACCTAACGGCCCTCTGCTGCCCCCAACATGTCCCTGCAGGCTCCCACAAGCAACACTACTTCTTCCCTCATCCCTACCCAGCTGTCCCTCCCCTTACCCACTCCCACAACCCACATATTGCTTTCCCCATCAGGCACAGTTGCTGTATGCTATCGGCCTCTGCAGTGATGATGTGTGTGCGAGTTGTGCTCGTGCATGTTTTATACTTTAGAAGAAGGCCTTTTGGCCAGGAATTCATGTGTATAGCAACCTTTTGTTGTAGCTGTCTGCGACTAAATGTCTCCTCTATGTGGAGAGCAGTGGTATATCCTTTTCATAATATTGTTGTTATTCCATCCTGGACTTTCCATTGTTTGAAATACAGTATGTTAAAATACATAAATAGTTTCCAAGGACTCCGTATCCACAGATCACAATAGCATATACATCGGTTATGACACACCTGTGTCTCCAAAATTTGACTGTAATGTAATTTCAGGGAAGCATGTAAAAGATTTGTTCTCACACCAAGTCAACATAACAAATGTAATTAGGAGAATGTGGTTGGTGCCTTCAGTTTTCTATTTACATTCCCAAATAAACTTGACTTTTTTTTTTACAAGTTTTCCTCTAAAGCTATTCCAGTTTTCATCATATGTGATTGTGACATTACATATTTGGTTAAAAATTAAAAATATATGTCTAATGTTTCATGGTAATACAATGAAACTATTTTCTATAATCATAGACATACCGGTACTGATGAATGACGACAGTGCACATGAACACACTACTTAACTGAGGGTGCTTGTCAAGTTCCCCCAGCCACATTTTTTATGTTTTTATGGTATATCAACAAGTCTTTAGAATGTTCGACTGGAATTATGTTACAGTCAAATATCAGATAGGTAGTTATGTCATAACTGATGTACTGCACTAATGTGATCTGTGCATACAGAATGTTTGAAAACTATTTACATCTGAGCTGGGCCATGAGCTGCCAGTGAGGCTACTCAAAGGCAGTGTGGGCATTGTGTTCTGCCATGTGGGCACGATGCAAACGCAGTTCGCATTCTGTTCTGGCAAAAAGCACTGAAGGCTACCGATAACACAAGAATGACAGCAGAAACTTGAGTTTGTAGTCCTATTAGTATTCTTCGCTTGTCGTATTTGTTACAGTACCACAATGCAGCAATGAATACTTGTGACACAATATACAATGTGCACAGTATTTGTGGAAATGTAGCCTTAGAGACCAATAAAAGTGAAATATCATCACATAAGGCTTTGTATGTCAATTATTACCTTGTAAAATGCTCACATTTTTCCTATTTTGGGCAGTGAGTGAAATTTTATACTTTTTAATTTTTTCTCTGTGCAACCAGCTTGTACTTCACATTCCACTTTCTTCTGAGTGTGAATGTATTGTTCCATCTTTGTTCGAAAAACTGAAGGCAGGTACACACATTCTGATGACAACAGCAGATGACAGAAAAGTGGTTCACCAACTGCAGTTTGGTAGAGGCACAACATAGCGACAAAAAAAGAAAAATTATCCTTTCACTACGTAATTCTGTAATGAGTACTGCAGTGCTGCAAACAAACACATTGCATATGTTGACAGCAATTACAAGCAGTACAAAAAGTTCCAAGTTCTGTCATTTTGTACAGAGGGGAGGGGGGGGGGCAGTGGGATCAGGAAAAAGAGGGGATCAACAAAAAGAGAATAAAATACCATTGTCATCGACTTAATTTCCTGGTCACAAATACAACACAGACTAAGTAATAATCAAAGACGACATGATTTTTTGTTAAACCTCTGTTAATATAATACATGCAGCCTCCCTGAGAAATGTTATGTATGGAGCTGGCCTAGTACTTGTGATAAAGAATGGAACATTTATTTTCATCACTCTACTGTTGTATTAAAATGTTTCACTAGTAGCCTCTAGTTGTTTGGAATGAGATGACATGTCATAAAAGGAATTCTCCAGTCAAATGAATGACAGTAAAACTACTACTAAAATTCGATTTTGTTAATTTCATTGTTGAAAAATCACTTTCACACAAATATGTGGTCCTGAACAAACTGATGACTCGAGCAGATATTCAAAACCATTGCAGAAACTGTTCTGCTGGGAAGTTCTTGTAAAACATTTCAATATTTCATGCAGCGCGAAACCTCTCCATGACTACAAGACTATAATGACAGTCATTGAGCTTCAACTAAGTTTCAGGATGTGCACTTTGAATGTCCACTGCAAAAGGAGTTGCTACGACAGCAAAATCAAATTCAAATTGATTTAAACTACTAAATGTACTATCATAGTTTTGTAACAAAGCCTGTAACACCGTAACAAATTCATCAACATGTCCGCTCAGTGTCTCCTTTTCAAGATTTATTTCATTTATAAATTGTGCAACATTAGAAAAGTGCACAAATGACCTTTCTGAAAGTTGCTTTATCCACAATAGCAATTTTCTTTTAAAACTCTCACCTGATGCCACAAACATCGGTAATTAGTTTATTATCTACCCTGCAAAGTCTTAATTAAGGCATTCAGGCACTTTTTAAGGTCATTTATAAATGCAAGATCTAATACACACTAGGAAAATTGCCCCAGTTTAATCCTCGTACCACTGAAAAAAAATGAATGAAATAAGTATTAGTGTTAGTGGTGCTGAGAAACAACTGAAATCGTTGAAACTGAACAAAGCTCCAGGCCCTGATGGAATCCCTGTCAGATACTATACTGAATTTGCGGCTGGGTTGCCCCTTTTCTCACTATAATCTATAGTAGATTCCTTGAACAAAAAACCTTGTCCAGTTCTTGGAAAAAGTCACAGGTCACACCCGTCTACAAGAAGGGCAGTAGAAGTGATTCACAAACCAACCATCCAATATCATTGTCACTGAATCTTAGAACATATTCTGAGCTCAAACAGAATTAGGTATCTTGAACACAATAACATCATTAATGCCACCCAGCATGATTTTCAAAAACATAAATCATTTGATACCCAACTCACACTTCTCTCACATGACACACTGGAAGCTTTGGATCAAGGGCAGCCAAGTAGATGCACTGTTTCTTGATTTCCAAAAAGCATTTGACTTGGTACCGCACCTATGTTTATTGTCAAAAGTATGACAATATGGGGGTATCAAGTGAAATTTGTGACTGGATTGAGGACTTTTTGGTAGGGAGGACACAGCATGTTATCTTCAATGGAGAGTCATTGTCAGATGTAGAAGTAACTTCAGGTGTGCCCAAGGGATGGGTGTTGGTACCTTTGCTGTTTATGTTGTATATTAATGACCTGGCAGACAATATTAATAGTAAAACCAGGCTTTTTACAGATGACACACTTACCTACAATGAAGTACTATCTGAGAGAAGCTGCATAAATATTCAGTCAGATCTTGATAAGATTTCAACATGGTGCACAGATTGGCAACTTGCACTAAATGTTCGGAAATGTAAAACTGTGCACTTCAGAGAAGGAAGAAATGTAGTATCCTATGTCTATGATGTCAATAAGTCACCGATGAAATTGGCCAATTCGTACAAATACCTGGCTGTAATGCTTTGTAGGAATATGAAATGGAATGATCACATACATTCAGTCATGGGTAAAGCAGGTGGTAGACTTCAGTTTATTGGTAGAAAACTGCGGAGCTGCAATCAGTCTACTAAAGAGACTGCTTACAAATAACTCATAAGACCAGTTCTGGAATATTGCTGAGGCGTGTGTGACCTGTACCAGATTGGACTAACAGGGGATATTGAACGTGTACAGAGAAGAGCAGCACGAATGGTCACAGGTTTATTTAATCCGTGGGAGAGTGTCACAGAGATACTGAATGAACTGAAATGGCAGACTCTTGAAGACAGACATAAACTATCCCCAGAAAGTCTATTAGCAAACTTTCACGAATCGGGTTTAAATGATTACTCTTGGGATATACTACAACCCCAACCCCCCCTCCCCATGTATTGCTCACACAGGGATCGTGAGGATAAGATCAGAATAATTACTGCACACCCAGAGGCTTCCCACACTCCCAAACATGAATGGAACAGGAAGAAACCCTAATAACTGGTACGTTGGGACGTACCCTCTGGCATGCACCTCATGGTGGTTTGCAGAGTATAGATGTAGGAGTCAACAAACTCTTTCACTGGCATTCCTTTCATGTCTAGGAATGATGGTATCTCTTAACACAAGTTGAAATACCTTCTATGATGACACCTCAACACAACCAGTGTACTTCACAAAAACATGCTACATTGTCATAGTCACACCCCAGATCTGCCAGGAAGGATTTAAACTGCCAATGTCCCAAATCATGTGATCTCAGGTTATTATCTGTTTCCACATCATCATCCACAATGCCACTTATTTTGCCACATTTTTCCAGCACATTAACACAATGTGGGACATAGTGCATCGCTGATATTTCCTGCTGGATGCCAGTTTCTTTTATCTTACTTGTTATCAAAGCAGCAATACCAGACTTTTGACCAATAGTTGCTGGAACTCAATCTCTTGCAGCCAGCGAAAGTTTTTCCCGAAAAGTTCATATTTGTCAATGATGTTTCATAAGCAAGAAAATAAGTTGTCGATTGTAGCTGTATCATGCATTGGCAAGAAGTTCCTCCATCAACTTGAATTCAGCGTCAACACCTCTCACAAACACAGCAAGCTGAGCAACATCTGGTACATACATGCATTCAACCAAAGCCATAGACATAAAAAAAATCCGTATCTTTCATCTTATCTTTCAGTTGCATTTTTAACTTGTTTGCCCTTTCTTTGATGCAACTGCGAACTGCCCTCTGTGAAAGAGGGACCGTTTTGAAAACTGCATGAGACCCTAGACACAAGATTGTTGTGGCAGCAACAAAATACTATTTAACAAATTCCCCAGGGCTGAAAGGATGCACCGCTATGTGATAGCTCACTCACACTGCATCATCACTGTGGGTGACACGTTTCTCTTCCAGTACACAGAATAGAGGGCAAGGCCACATAATGCTTTATAAATAATAGTAACATTTTCAAGATATCACATAAATCTATATGAACTTTCTTTCTTCGTTCTCTTCTGTTTTAGCTCAAGAAGTCTGGCCTTCCTTTCTTGACTAACCAAAGTGATCACAAATTTCTCACAAAGTAGTTGAAAATATTACTTCACACTGTGCTTCCTTCATGCCGATAAAACAGCATTACAAAACAAACACTGTGGCCCAGTTTGTGTTTTAATAAAAAGTAATCTTTTCCCCACTGTGCGCTGAAGTGTAGGGATTTAACCGACTTTTGTTTTCACGATCTTAATTCCTCCTCAGCTATTTTCCCTCACACTAACTTTGTCCTACAACAAATGCCTAAGATACTTCAATACTGAAAACACTAATGACACAAAGTAAACAGGTCTGCCTTGTGTGTGTGTCAATAATGAATAAGCAATGTTAGCAGAGGGGTGGAGGGGCAACTGCTGGCTGACAGTGCCTGTGGGCACTCATGAGTGTCCGCGCCCAAATTAGCGCATCTGTCCACCCCTGATTTATGTAATTTAACTTACTGTACTTTTAATTTTTACTAGCTCCCCCCCCCTCCCCCACAGCTTTTCATCCCTCCCCCTAATTGTATCCATCTATTTCTCCCCCTGTGTCCACCTCACCCTGCCACCTTTATCTGTCTATCCCACAGTCCCCACTCTCCCTTTGGCCATTTCCTACGCTCCCCTCTCTCTGACCATATCTTCTCCCCCTCCTTCTGACCATGACTTCCTCCCCCTCTCTTTCCATTTCTGCTTCCTCCTCTCTCTTTTCCACCTGCCCAGAATTCCTCCACAACTACCACCTGCCTCATGCATCTCTCCTCCCTCCCCTCTCTCTGTCCATTTCCTCCTCCTGTTCGCTTTGTCCATCCCCTCCTCTATCCATCTCAACTTGTCTGCGGCCATGCTCATTGACACATGTAGCTCTTGCAATACAATTCAATAAAGCAGGTTCATACTACTCCCACAACATGCCTGTCATGCAGGGGAGGCTACACATCAGTGGCTTGAAAATCATTTATGTGCCCCTCACATACAGACCTCCACGTAAAGCTCATCGATAAAGCAGGTCGATGCTACTCCGAAACAACACATCTATCATGTAGGGCAGCCTACATGTTAGGATCCAGAAAACTGTTGCTTGCCACTGACATGTAGGCTGTCTGGCAGAGCAGGTTGATTTGGGAGGCCGATACTGCTCCCACACAACATACCTTTGCAGGGCAGCCTGCGCTCCTCAGGCTGGAAAACCATTCTTTTGCCTGTATCTCTGCTCATATTAGACCTAGTCTGTTATAAACACCACAGGACTGACTGATACTTTTCAGGTTTGCTACACACACACACACACACACACACACAGATATTTCAGATTAATATTGCAGGTCTTGATGTGGTCAATGGCTTGAAAATGAACACAATTATTCGAAACCAGGCATCATTAAAGATTATATGCAACTATGACTGAAAACTAAATAAATATATAAACTTTAAGGTTTGTTGATGACACTGTAATTCTGTCATAGACAGAAAAGGATTTGGAAGAGCAATGAACGGAATAGATAGTGTCTTGAAAAGACAACAACAAAAATAAATAAGAGTAATGGAATGTAATTAAATTAAATCAGTCACTGCTGGGGAATTGGATTAGGAGATGAAACGTGAAAAGTAGCAGATGACCTTTTTTATTTGGGCAGCAGTACAACATGATGGCCAAAGTAGGAAAGATATAAAATGCAGACTGGCAATAGCAAGAAAAGCATTTCTGGAAAAGAGGATTTGCTAACATCTAACATAAATTCAACTGTTACAAACTATTTTTGAAGGTATTTGTCTGGAGTATAGGCTTGTATGGGAATAAAACATGGACAGTGTGCAATTCAGTTAAGAAGGGAATAGAAGCTTCTGAAATGTGGTGTTATATGGAAGAAAAAGTGAGTGTGTGTGGGTGTGCGAGTGGGGAGGGGGCATAAACTTTTAGAGGAAGACCAAGGCTTGAATACAGAACGCAAGTTCAAATGGATGTAAGTTGTGGTGGCTATTCAGAGATGAAGAGGCACAGGATAGATTAGCATGGAAAGCTATATCAAACCAGTCTGCAGAAAGGCCGCAACAACAACAACAACAACAACAACAACAACAACGACAACAGGAAAGGTAACTATTTGACAATAAAATTTCCAGTTTATTATACTGTAATAACAATTTGAAAATCATGCCTTTAGTCATTTCTTGCAATGACATTGCATTCAAACAATTGCAACCAAACATAGTTTGAGTTGCTATGTTGCACAACAAGGAAAGCTGTTATTAATCAATAATCAGTTATCATTCATATGAAAGCAATGTATAAATGTCATGGTATCTGGTGCTTGTCAGGTGCAGCCCTCAGTGCCATAATTAATTTAAAAAAATAGCTCTCAATCCACAGCAGCTGTAACGGATAATAGTGCCAGTGGGTAGTTGTGTTTCATGAACTTCATAAACATCCTTGCTACTTTTCACCATTTCTTATAAGTCTCCTAAAAATTTCTTGTTTGTTCAATATTCAGGAATTACTGGAAGTTGTTGGGGGAGAACTGAATTATTCTGGAACAGAGGGAGAAATATCTGAGTGAGCACAGAATGAAAGAGATTCATGTTCATGTGAGTTACTGTTTGGCACATATTTGTTGTTGTTGTTACTTTCTTACTGATAATGCAGCTCATTTTAGAAATTTGTTACAGTTTATTGCTCTCTGTCTCATATTTTTCACAGGGAAATTTACTGACCATCCTCCAACTGTTCTCTCAGCTGCATTCATGTGTATCTCCAAATGACAGCAAACTTTTCTAAACAAGTTAACTGGTATTGCATTAGGTGGGACATCCATTGTCCAGCTTTCTCCTGTGACATAGTTTTCAAAAATATGTGGAGTAAAAACAGCACTTGAGTTTCATTCTGTTGAATGTATTTTCAATATTTTTCATACATTTTCAATTTTATTTATTATTTTCGAGGCATGCAAAATCATTAACAAACAGGCCACAATTTCAGTTTATGATATACTGAAGATAGGATCAATGTCATTGTTGTTGTTGTGATCTTCAGTCCTGAGACTGGTTTGATGCAGCTCTCCATGCTACTCTATCCTGTGCAGGCCTCTTCATCTCCCAGTACCTACTGCAACCTACATCCTTCTGAATTTGCTTAGTGTATTCTTCTCTTTGTCTCCCTCTACGATTTTTACCCTCCACACTGCCCTCCAATACTAAATTGGTGATCCCTTGATGCCTCAACACATGTCCTGCCGACCGATCCCTTCTTCTAGTCAAGTTGTGCCACAAACTTCTCTCCTCCCCAATCCTATTCAATACCTCCTCATTAGTTATGTGATCTACCCATCTAATCTTCAGCATTCTTCTGCAGCACCACATTTCGAAAGCTTCTATTCTCTTCCTGTCCAAACTAGTTATCGTCCATGTTTCACTTCCATACATGGCTACGCTCCATACAAATACTTTCAGAAACGACTTCCTGACACTTAAATCTATACTCGATTTTAACAAATTTCTCTTCTTCGGAAACGCTTTCCTGGCCATTGCCAGTCTACATTTTATATCCTCTCTACTTCGACCATCATCAGTTATTTTGCTCCCCAAATAGCAAAACTCCTTTACTACTTTAAGTGTCTCATTTTCTAATCTACTTCCCTCAGCATCACTCGACTTAATTCGACTACATTCTATTATCCTCGTTTTGCTTTTGTCGATGTTCCTCTTATATCCTCCTTTCAAGACACTATCCATTCCGTTCAACTGTTCTTCCAGGTCCTTTGCTGTCTCTGACAGAATTACAATGTCATCGGTGAACCTCAAACTTTTTATTTCTTCTCCATGGATTTTAATACCTACTCCGAATTTTTCTTTTGTTTCCTTCACTGCTTGCTCAATATACAGATTGAATAACATCGGGGATAGGCTACAATCCTGTCTCACTCCCTTCCCAACCACTGCTTCCCTTTCATGCCCCTTGACTCTTATAACTGCCATCTGGTTTCTGTACAAATTGTAAATAGCCTTTCGCTCCATGTATTTTACCCCTGCCACCTTCAGAATTTGAAAGAGCGTATTCCAGTCAACATTGTCAAAAGCTTTCTCAAAGTCTACAAATGCTAGAAACATAGGTTTGCCTTTTCTTAATCTAGCTTCTAAGATAAGTCGTAGGGTCAGTATTGCCTCACGTGTTCCAACATTTCTACGGAACCAAACTGATCTTCCCCGAGGTCGACTTCTACTAGTTTTTCCATTCATCTGTAAAGAATTCGCGTTAGTATTTTGCAGCAGTGACTTATCAAACTGATAGTTTGGTAATTTTCACATTTGTCAACACCTGCTTTCTTTGGGATTGGAATTATTATATTCTTCTTGAAGTCTGAGGGTATTTCGCCTGTTTCGTAAATCTTGCTCACCAGATGGTAGAGTTTCGTCAGGACTGGCTCTCCCAAGGCTGTCAGTAGTTCTAATGGAATGTTGTCTACTCCCGGGGCCTTGTTTCGACTCAGGTCTTTCAGTGCTCTGTCAAACTCTTCACGCAGTATTATATCTTCCATTTCATTTCATCTACATCCTCTTCCATTTCCATAATATTGTCCTCAAGTACATCGCCCTTGTATAGACCCTCTATATACTCCTTCCACCTTTCTGCTTTCCCTTCTTTGCTTAGAACTGGGTTTCCATCTGAGCTTTTGATATTCATACAAGTGGTTCTCTTTTCTCCAAAGGTCTCTTTCATTTTCCTGTAGGCTGTATCTATCTTACCCCTAGAGAGATAAGCCTCTACATCCTTACATTTGTCCTCTACCCATGCCTGCTTAGCCATTTTGCATTTCCTGTCGATCTCATTTTTGAGACGTTTGTATTCCTTTTTGCCTGCTTCATTTACTGCATTTTTATATTTTCTCCTCTCATCAATTAAATTCAGTATTTCTTCTGTCACCCAAGGATTCCTACTAGCCCACGTCTTTTTACCTACTTGATCCTCTGCTGCCTTCACTACTTCATCCCTCAAAGCTACCCATTCTTCTTCTACTGTATTTCTTTCCCCCATTCCTGTCAATTGTTCCCTTATGCTCTCCCTGAAACTCTGTACAATCTCTGGTTTAGTCAGTTTATCCAGGTCCCATCTCCTTAAATTCCCACCTTTTTGCAGTTTCTTCAATTTTAATCTACAGGTCATCAGAAATAGATTGTGGTCATAATCCACATCTGCCCCTGGAAATGTCTTACAATTTAAAACCTGGTTCCTAAATCTCTGTCTTACCATTATATAATCTATCTGAAACCTGTCAGTATCTCAAGGCTTCTTCCATGTATACAACCTTCTTTCATGGTTCTTGAACCAAGTGTTAGCTATGATTAAGTTGTGCTCTTTTTAAAATTCTACCAGGCGGCTTCCTCTTTCATTTCTTACCCCCAATCCATATTCACCTACTACGTTTCCTTCTCTCCCTTTTCCTACTGCTGAATTCCAGTCACCCATGACTATTAAATTTTCATCTCCCTTCACAATCTGAATAATTTCTTTAATTTCATCTTACATTTCTTCAATTTCTTCGTCATCTGCAGAGCTAGTTGGCATATAAACTTGTACTACTGTAGTAGGCGTGGGCTTCGTATCTATCTTGGCCACAATAATGCGTTCACTATGCTGTTAGCTTGCCCGCATTCCTATTTTCCTAATCATTATTAAACCTACTCCTGCATTACCCCTATTTGATTTTGTGTTTATAACCCTGTAGTCACCTGACCAGAAGTCTTGTTCCTCCTTCCACCGAACTTCACTAATTCCCACTATATCTAACTTTAACCTATCCATTTCCCTTTTTAAATTTTCTAACCTACCTGCTCCGATCCGTAGAACGCCAGTTTTGTTTCTCCTGATAACGACATCCTCTTGAGTAGTCCCCACCCGGAGATCCGAATGGGGGACTATTTTACCTCCAGAATATTTTACCCAAGAGGACCCCATCATCATTTAACCATACAGTAAAGCTGCATGCCCTCGGGAAAAATTACGGCCGTAGTTTCCCTTTGCTTTCAGCCGTTCGCAGTACCAGCACAGCAAGGCCATTCTGGTTAGTGTTACAAGGCCGGATCAGTCAATCATTCAGACCGTTGCCCTTGCAACTACTGAAAAGGCTGCTGCCCCTCTTCAGGAACCACACGTTTGTCTGGCCTCTCAACAGATACCCCTCAATTGTGGTTGCACCTACGGTACGGCTATCTGTATCGCTGAGGCACGCAAGCCTCCCCACCAACGGCAAGCTCCGTGGTTCATGGGGGTGGGGTGGGGGGGATCAACACTAAAGCTATAAAGTGTTTGATGTTCGTGGGTACAGGAAAATGAAGAAAGATTAGAGCTACATAGAGGTCATTAGAGATGAAGCACAAACTAAGATACTTATCCATCTGTGTATCATGAAGAACTCAAACTTGAGTGACTACTGTTCATTTACTGGAGGTACTGAAAACCTCATCACTGACAAAGACAAGTGTGTTTCACAGAACAATGATATTTAGTGTGAGCACACTTAAAAAATTAACAGAGTGAAGTGCTACATGTAAAATACAGGAGTTCACTATTTACAATGGATTATACATGTGCACTGATAAAACATCACAGGATGATAGGAAAAGGGTTGCTTGCTGAGTACTCAAGAAATGGTCACACTGTTCATTTGAGCAGATTTCACAAGTTTCCGGCAGTTTTTCTATAGTAGAATGCAACAAAAGTTGTATAAACATTCATGGCTAATCAAAATGAACTGCCATGACAAGTTCTGTTACTCCTGTCTGTACAAAGGGTGATATCAAAACAATTTTTAAACTAAATGCCATTCTTGATTGCAATATGCATGAAACAGATGTGGTAAACTCCTTGGAAGAATACAAATAATGAAAGGAGTAAAAGTAACAACTCACCACATAGTTGAGGCATTGATTAATCAGTGGGCACGTACATAAGACGGAAAACATTGCTAACCCTCTGGACCAGTCTTTTTCAGAGCTAACAGAATACACAAACACACATGTGCAACTGCACAGCTACAGTGTATCGGCAGTCAACTGGAATAAGTGTGAGAAGGTCTCACCTGAAATATTAGCAACACTTTCAGTCTTGTTTACATTCGTACTGATCACTCAACACTTTAATTATATGGTGAATTGTTACCTACACTCTTTCCATTATTTATATGTAAAACAGAGGTTGACAGGAGTTTTCAGAAGACCTAAAATTAGTCATTCAAGAACAAACTGATGAAGTGGTAGAAAGTCCTTTCCTCCCAAGTGCTCCTTATGACTGCAACAAATGCTTTTGCTTTGTTTTGAACTGTGAGACTGGGAATCTTAAACAAAAGGAACTATTGACATTTTTCCAAATTTTGTTCCACACTGGAGAAGGAATTTTTCAAAAAGGCAAAAAGACAAATTCAAGAATGTGCTTCTAATGTAACTAACGGCACTGGACTCCCAAAAAACACATTCAAGTAAAATTTGTGATTCTTCAGCTTCTACCGGATTAGATGACATAAGTCATGAGTGTATCTAGGGGTCCAACAGACATTAGGGTCCAGCCGTAAACCCATGAGTTAATTTATAAAATTTGTTTGCAAAAGAGGAGAGAATCTTGCAGGAATGCAGGTAGGAATAAACAAAGTTGTTGTTGCCCCGTCTATATACCTCTCCGTTTCAAACTGTTGTAAAACAAAGCCAAGTATCTGTAAAAGTACTCAATAACTTCAAACACATTTCTTACCTTGCACTTTATTTCTGCATTATTTTTAAAACTGTGATTAACCAGAATCTTGAAATAAAAGGTATAAAATAAGCCTTCAAGCTTGCTTTTTTGCCGTAACTATTGATTTGTAAGACATATCACTTGCAAACTTTCCAGTAACATTTAAAACTAATTATCAAAGGCTGCTTTCTAGACATGCAAATGTCTAGGTGACTGGGATTCTTAAACCACAAGGTAAAAACTGGTGGAAACAAATTATTGCCACAAATTCTTCAAGAAACTTGAAGGACTACAATTGTTGTTCAGCGCCCTGTATAACATTAGAATTTTCTGTCACAGATTTGTTTTTCTGACAATATCACTTTGTTAAAACATAAAACCGAAAAGGAAGGAATCATAACACTAAAATGAATGGTAACATATGGAAATAAATACCTGATAAAGAGGTTTAGCTTCGTCCAGGTGATGTATTCGCAAGTATCTGTCTAAACTCACACTGACTACATATGGTTCAGTAGCACTGCAAGCAATGGATCGTATGCCCCCAACTGGCCCTTTATAAGACTTTGCAATATGACTTTTGCCACGGAAGTCAATCAGTTTCATCTGTCCCCTCCCGCTGCCAACAACCACACACCTGTAAGACATTTAAAAGCTCAGATATTGACAAAACTGTGTTTGTAAAACTAGTGAATGAAGAAATATTAATAACAATTCAGATGTTAATAAAATAGTTGACATGAATTACTAAGGCATCTCAATGAATATATGAAGTTTATCAATATAATAGAGGGAAACATTCCACATGGGAAAAATATATCTAAAAACAAAGATGATGTGACTTACCGAACGAAAGTGCTGGCAGGTCGATAGTCACAAACAAACACAAACACACACACAAAATTCAAGCTTTCGCAACAAACTGTTGCCTCATCAGGAAAGAGGGAAGGAGAGGGAAAGACGAAAGGATGTGGGTTTTAGGGGAGAGGGTAAGGAGTCATTCCAATCCTGGGAGCGGAAAGACTTACCTTAGGGGGAAAAAAGGACGGGTATACACTCGCACACACACACATATCCATCCACACATATACAGACACAAGCAGACATATCACAAGCAGACATATTGAAAGACCAGAAAGAGAAAATAAGACGACAGAAAAGATTTCGAAATGCAACAGTGACAATAACAAACGTGATTGTTGGGTTCAAATTACTGATATCAATATAATAGAGGGAAACATTCCACATGGGAAAAATATATCTAAAAACAAAGATGATGTGACTTACCGAACGAAAGTGCTGGCAGGTCGATAGACACACAAACACACACACAAAATTCAAGCTTTCGCAACAAACTGTTGCCTCATCAGGAAAGAGGGAAGGAGAGGGAAAGACAAAAGGATGTGGGTTTTAGGGGAGAGGGTAAGGAGTCATTCCAATCCCGGGAGCGGAAAGACTTACCTTAGGGGGAAAAAAGGACGGGTATACACTCGCGCACACACACACATATCCATCCACACACATACAGACACAAGCAGACATCTCACAAGCAGACATATCTTTCAATATATGCTAAATAATATGTTACTGGCATGTCTCTACCTAAAGAGATAATTCTTTTCATCTTAAGGATATAGTGCAGAGTCTAAGAACTGGAACCTTGAACTACAAACAACAACTAGTAAGTACAGACTTCGTGTCCCCTTGTCCTCACAATAGGAGGGTCCCTCGCATAACAGGGTCTGAGTAACCTACCCCGCCATTCTAATCATCCCCAAATTCTTCCTATTTTCTCTCTGAGGAGGATTAGTTTTTCACATTTCAATGTGCTGTTTATTGGCAGTACTTAAATTTCGCCTCTTGAAGGGAAGTATTGGCCAGCCATTCTGTCTCCATGTAATTTTACAAATATATAATGTTCCTCATTAACAAGAAGGAAGCTTATTACAGACAATTATAATAATTGTTGATTAGCTTGCACATGAACCTATTTCTATTGATTAACCACAAAATGCTTTTTCTACTACACATTTCAAACTTGTTCTTTTATGTTTTAGGACCTTTCAGTCATTTCACATTAAAATTTCCAACTGCCTCACCCTATACCTTCCACCCCCCCCCCCCACCCCCCTCCCTTCCGCCTGACATTATAAACTCAGTAACAATGAAATGACAAGAGAGTAGAAGTTGTTGTTGTCATCTTCAGTACAGTGACTAGTTTGATACAGTTTGTAATAGATCTTTTAAGGGAAAAGAAAAATTCTATATGGAATAAATACATCTAGTAGCAGCAAATAATTAATTTATAATGTCTCAGATAATTTTATTTCTACAACAAAGGACAAAAACTTACAATTCTTCTTCTTCTTCTTCTTCTTCTTCTTCTTCTTCTCTGTCCATTAGAATTTGAAGAGGAACCTCCTAGTATAATCTACCAGATGCTGTACAATTACTTAGCTGATAAAGTAAGTCATCAAAAATATTGGTGTTTATTTAAAATTACAATATAACAAACCTAATTGCTTGTGTCATAAACAATTTGTATTTGAGTAGTAATATTTTGCAGCAATCAGCGTGAAGATAACTGATGAACCATAATGGCCATTAACTATCATTTTATTAGTAGTCTTGCATCATAATCCACCATTTGCTCGAAACTATCCGGACACCCCTAAAAACATATGTTTCGCATATTAGGTGCATTTTACTACCACCTACTGTCAGGTACTCCATATCAGCGACCTCATTAGTCATTAGACATCTTGAGACAGCAGAATGGGACACTCTGCAGAACTCACGGACTTCGAATGTGGCTAGGTGATTGGGTGTAACCCTCAGTCATACATCTGTATGCGAGATTTCCACACTCCTAAATATCCCCAAGTTCACTGTTTCTGATGTGATAGTGAAATGGAAACACAAAGGGACACGTACAGCACAGAAGCGTACAGGCCGACCTCGTCTGTTGACTGACAGAGACTGCTGACAGTTGAAGAGGGTCGTAATGTGAAATAGGCAGACATCTATCCAGACTGTGACACAGGAATTCCAAACTGCATCAGGATCCACTGCAAGTACTATGACAGTTAGGCGGGAGGTGAGAAAACCTGGATTTCACGGTTGAGCGGCTGCTCATAACCCACACATCACGCCGGTAAATGCCAAATGACACCTCGCTTGGTATAAGGAGCATAAACATTTGACAATTGAACAGTGGAAAAGCATTGTGTGGAGTGACGAATCACGGTACACAATGTGGCGATCCGATGGCAGTGTGTGACAAGTGCCCAGTGAATGTCATCTGCCAGTGTGTGTAGTGCCAACAGTAAAATTCGGAAGCGGTGGTTTATGGTGTGGTCATATTTTTCATGGAGGGGGCTTGCACCCCTTGTTGTTTTGCATGGCACTATCACAGCACAGCCCTACATTGATATTTTAAGCACCTTCATGCTTCCCACCATTGAAAAGCAATTCGGGGATGGCGACTGCATCTTTCAACACGATCAAGCATCTGTTCATAATATATGGCCTGTGGCAGAGTGGTTACATGACAATAACATCCCTGTAATTGACTGGCCTGCACAGAGTCCTGACCTGAATCCTATAGAACACCTTTGGGATGAATTGGAATGCCAACTTCATACCAGGTCTCACCGATTGACATCGGTACTTCTCCTCAGTGCACCACTCCGTGAAGAATGGACTGCCAATCCCCAAGAAACCTTCCAGTACCTGACCGAACATATGCCTGCGAGAGTGGAAGTTGTCATCAAGGCTAAGGTGGGCCAACACCGTATTGAATTCCAGCATTACCAATGGAGGGTGCCATGAACTTGTAAGTAATTTTCAGCCAGGTGTCCGTATACTTTTGATCATATAGTGTACGTCCTTTCAGACCAGCAACTTGTATCTTTTAAATATCGAAGGCTGATGTTCCCTTGTCCGGCGACCGTAGAAATTCTATTTGAGAAATGTCATTTTATGAATAACCCAACATTTAAGCTCTCCATGCTAGTCTATCCTGGACAAGTCTCTTCACGTCTGCATAACTATGGCAACCTACATCCGCTTGAACTTGTTCACTGTAGTCACGCCTTGCTCTCCTCCTACAATTTTTACCACTCACTCTTTCACAACCATTATCAAATTAACCATCCCACGATGCCTCAGGATGAGCCCTATCAACTGACTGTGCATTGTACTCAAGTTCAACAGTGCTTTTACTTTTCTATTATTAGATTCAGTGCCTATTCACCAATTATTTGATCTACCAATTTAATATTGAGCATTCTTCTACAGCAAAAGTTCCTCTTTTCTTCTTGTCTGTAGTGTTTACGCTCCAAGTTTCACTTCCTAACTCTTAATATTTACATTAGATACTAATAAATTTCTATTTTTCAGAAAAGCTTTCCTTGTTACTGCAAACCTGATTTTACATCATCTTTATTTCTACCATCATTAATAATTTTACTCCCCTAACAGCAAAAGTCCTCTACTTTTTTAATGTCTCTTTTCCTAATCTAATCCCTTCATCATCATCTGATTTAATTAGAATACATTCCATTATTATTGTTTTGTTATTTTTTTAAATCTTCATCTTGCAGCCTCTTTTCAAGACACTATTCACTCTGCTCAAGTGATTTTGCAAG
This sequence comes from Schistocerca nitens, assembly GCF_023898315.1. Classification (NCBI taxonomy): domain Eukaryota; kingdom Metazoa; phylum Arthropoda; class Insecta; order Orthoptera; family Acrididae; genus Schistocerca; species Schistocerca nitens. Next base: position 497,628,512 of record NC_064614.1, on the reverse strand, counting down.
TCATTTGCTGTCCCTTGCAGAATTACAATAACATCAGCAAAACTTTAATATTTTTCTCTATTCTCCCTAAACTATAATCTTTCCAGATTTCTCCTCGGTTTCTTTAGTCACTTCTCAATGTACAGACTGAATAACATGGGAGATAAGCACCATCCCTCCCTCACTCCCTTCTCGACCACTGCCTCCCTTTCATGTTCTTCAACCCTTATAGTTGCAGCCTGGTTTCTGTACAATTTCTATCACTGCCTCCAGATAGCCATAATGTAGGTACAACCACATCAAAGGTGTTACTGTGTAGAGGTGAGACAAAGATGTGGATCCTGAAGAGGGGCAACAACCATGTCTGTATGACTGACTAACCTGGCCTTGTAACATTACCCAACATGCCCATCCTAGATTGGTATTGCGAATGGCTGAAAGCAAGGGGAAACTACAGCTGTTATATTTCCCAAGGATATGCGGCTCTACTGTATGGCTTAATGATGATGGCATCCTCAATGGTAAAATATTCCAGAGATATAATAGTAAACTTGGATAGCTGAGTGGGGACTACTCAAGAGGATGTTGACACTAGGAGAAATAAAACTGGTATTCTATGGGTCAGAATGTGGAATGTTAGCTCCTTTAATTGGACACGTACATTAAAGAACTTAAAATGAAAATGGATAATTTGAGGTTAGATATAGCAGGACTTAATAAAGTGGAGTGGCAGGAAGAACAGGATTTCTTATCAGGTCAGTGCAATCATGTCAGTCTGGTCCCTTCTCTCTATTCCCTGGGTTAATTGCACCTACAATACAGCCGTATCACTGCCCCATTGCAACAAGGTGCATGGTTCATAAGCAAACAGTGCAACGTAGAAGTAGTAAAAGAAAATAAATGAAACAGCATGCAATGAAAGAGTATATGGTATCGTGAAACCATAACAATACAGAATATCGTAATGTTTGGTATCTACACTGAAGAGCCAAAGAAACTGGCACACCTGCCTAATATTGTGTAAGGCCCTTGCGAGCACAAAGAAGTGCTGCAACACAATGTGGCATGAACTCAACTAATGTCTGAAGTAGTGTTGGAGGGAACTGACACCACAAATCCTGCAGGGCTGCCCATAAATCCATAAGAGTATTGGAGGGGGGTGGGGGGTGGGGGGGAGATCTCCTCTGAACAGTATGTTGCAAGGCATCCCAGATATGTTCAATAATGTTCCTGTCTGGGGAGTTTGGTGGCCAGCGGAAGGGTTTAAATTCAGAAGAGTGTTCCTGGAGCCAGTCTGTAGCAATTCTGGATGTGAGAGGAGTCACATTGTCCTGTTGGAATTGCCCAAGTCTGTCCAAATGCACAGTGGACATGAATGGATGCAGGTGACCAGACAGGATTTTTACATAAATATCACCTGTCAGAGTCAAATCTAGACATATCAGGGGTCTCATATCACTCCAACTGCACATGCACCACAGCATTACAGAGTCTCAACCAGCTTGAACAGTTCCCTGATGACATGCAGGGTCCATGGATTCATGAGGTTGTCTCCACACCCGTACACGTACATCCGCTTGATACAATTTAAAATGACTCGTCCAGCCAGGCAATATGTTTATAGTCATTGACAGTCCAACGTTGGTGTTTACAGGTCAGGTGAAGCATAAAGCTATGAGTTGTGCTGTCATCAAGGGTATAAGAGTGGGCCTTCGGCTCCGAAAGCCCATACTGATGATATTACGTAGAACGGTTTGCATGCTGACACTTGTTGGTGGCCCAGCATTGAAATCTGCAGTCAGAGTTGGTCCTGTTCTTGCAGGATCTTTTTCTGGCCGCAGCAATGTTGGAGAGCTGACGTTTTACCGGTTTCCTGATATTCATGGTACACTCCTACATCACTACCTCAAAGATGCTGTGCCCCATTGCTCATATGCCGGCTATAACTTCACCTTAAAACTCCCTTAAATCTTGATAACCTGCCATTGTAGAAACAGTAAAGGATCTAACAGCTGCACCAGACAGTTGTTGTCCTATATAGGCATTGCCGATTGCAGCACCATATTCTGCCTGTTTACATATCTCTATATTTGATTATGCATGCCCATACCAGTTTCTTTGGCACTTCAGTGTATACCTTGACAAGAAACATGGAAATTGTGGGATTGTATACTGGTGCCATAAAATATATCTTCTTTCACTTTTTATGTTTGTGAAATGGCATTTTACTATTTGTGTTCTGTGACATGAATCTCATGCAGAAGATTCTGAATACACCAAAAAAATCTATAAACATTACATTACTAGAGCAGTTCTGTAACCAGGGCTGATGCAAGCTGTACAACAATACTATGTTTAAGTTGTATGTGGACTCATTAACATGAATTATGTTGCATCCTGATGGGTGGGTCCTACAGAGATATTATTTCATTGCCTGAAAGCATACGGTGTTCCACAGTGTACAAATGTGGATGAAGATTATGTAAAACAGAGTTTAAATTGATTGTTTAACATCAATGTGCTATGTCACACAAATGAGATATGGATCAAATGACTGTAGTATCTAAAATCTAAGAAAAATTCAGGTGTATAAGAAGTTACTGGCATGTTGAATAAAATGCTCAGACGGAGAATTACAACCAATAAGGTATTGCAGGGAAAATATGAGGTCTGTTTAAAACATTCCAGAATATTCGTAAATTCACGCCAATGGTGTGTTGGAGCGAAATGCGGTCGATACCTCTGCACATGCCTGTGTTTAATGTGTAACTGTCAGAAGTCTCATTGTTGTATGTCTGTTAGGTATTGTTCAGTGGTGCATTGAGTAGAACATTGTGTCACATAGTTTGCGAACATCGAGTTTCAGAGTTAGAAAAGCAATGTGTCTGCCCTAAATTTAGTGTAAAACTCAAGAAAACCTTTACAGAAACACATCAAATGATGTAGGAAGCTTATGATGATGAGTGCTTATGCCTACTCGGTTTCACGAATGGTTCACATGGTTTAAAACGGCTGGATGGAATTTAAAGATGACATTCGTTCAGGAGGCCATTAGACATCTACCAATTCCACTCGTGTCAGGAATGTCAACAAAATTTCCATGCCAATCGAAGACTGACTGCCCAAGAGATTGCAGAAGAATGTAACATTTCAATTGGATCATGTCATGAAACTTAACAAAGCTTCTTGGAACACATCGTGTTGCTGCCAAGTTCACTCAACAGCTCATGAGTCAAGAAAAGAAAGACCTCTGCCTCAGAATCTGTGACAAGCTTTTGGATCGTGCAAATGAGAGTGAGATGTTCCTTAAGAGAATCGTAACTGGTGATGAGACGTGGGTCTACACTTATGATGTTGAAACCAAAGTTCACTCTTCACATCGGGTTAGGAAAGGTTGTCCAAGGCCAAAAAAAGCACATCAGGTCAGGTCAAATGCTGAAGCCATCCTGATGGTTTTCTTTGATTTTGAAGGATTAGTTCATCATTGATGCCATAGGGACAAACTGTTAATCTGTGGTACTATCAGGACACATTGTTATGTCTATGAGAAGAAAACAGCCTGAAATATGGCGAGACAGTTCATGGTTCTTGCATTGCGTCAATACACCTGCACATTCATCCTTGTTGGTGTGTGAATACTGCACAAGAAACGAAATCATTGTGCTGTCTCGTCCTCTTTACTCTCCAGACCTGGCCCCTGCAGACCATTTTTTATTTCCAGAGTTGAAAACCATGTTGAAAGGATGAAGATTTGCGACAACAGATGAGATAAAAGAAAATTTGTAAATCGTACTTTTCACAATCCAGCAAGAGGTGTACGAAGACTGCTTCCAAAAGTGGAAACAATGTTGGGAGCAGTGTATCAATTTTGGCAGAGTATTTCAAAGGAGATATGTACAAAAATTAAAAGGTAAGTGTAGAACAATTTTGTGGACAAAGTTTCAGAATTTTCTGAAGAGACCTCGTACATACAATGTCATCTACTCTTACCTAGAGTATGCTCTTCCAGCTGTAGGAGCATAAGCTTATCAACATTAGACATGTATTCTTTGCCGAGATCCCAACAGTTGAATTATGAACTCAAAAGTGACAACACAACTGGTTCATTTACTACCATGTGATGGTCAGACTAAAGACAACACATGTAATTCAGAAACAAAAGGTGTACTGGTCAGCAGCTATGCACTAAACAAAGTGTTGAGCACTTTAATTTGCAGCAACTGAACTGCTGTATATGAATAAAAAGGGGGTGGGACTAAGTAAGATAGATGGAGGATGGGAGGAAGGGGCTGAGAGGGAAGCAGGGATGGGGGCTGGAAAAGAGAGGAAAACAGTATGGGGAGAAAGACAGAAAGAAAGTAACAATGAAAAATCCACTTTCTACTGATGCTGTGTCCTAACTAGTGTTTGTGTGTATGTTTTCATACAAAAAATTAAGTCTGAAAGCTAAGGTATCTCACATCATCTCTTAATAGTGCTTTTCCACCACTCGACACCTCTTCCATATGGCTGCCTTCATTCATAATTTACTTCGTATACAATTTTGAATTTACTGTTATTTAAGTATCATGCCTCCTATCATTAAACTTAAAACACAATCACTGCAACAATAAGTAATGCTCTGTATATATTATTTAACTAGCTGGGGTACCCGGCTTCACTCGGGGAGTTGATATGAAATTGTGTGGTAATTGGAATAAAGGGATAAACTTTAAAGTATAAGAGATATATAGATTTTATTGAAAGCATATTCAAACTATTTACAATACTTGCTTATAAACAAAATTTTTCGTTTTGTTATCCGGGTTATGTATGTACAAATTTTTCGAATTTCCTACTCGAGAACATGCTACGTTAGTTGACCGTGAGAGAAGTGAGAGATTATCCTTGTTCCATTACACAGTTTTGACGAGTTGATGTTTCTGAGCAGTTTTATTGGAGGTTCAGTTCTAAGTCAAAGGCAGTATAATGGCATTCCTGGTACTTGCAAAGAGTTTAGAAATTCTGTAGGTAAGTTCACACTTTCTTCAACGTTTACCGTCATGTCAATCAATCTGCATGTTCTCTCTTCACTGGGAATTTTCTTTTGAATATTGAAGTTGATATCATCAACAATATTATTTTTAGTTGCCAAAATTGCCCTTTCAAATAGTCAGTCCAGATTGGCATAGTTGTGAACAATGTTTGGATAAACTTGGTCGATGAGTTTGTTTTCAGGAGTGGCTATGTAGCCGAAATCACTGTTGAGTTTAATCAGGCCAGCCATCTGGTCAGTAGGATATGTGCCTTCATCTATTTGTAAAATTTGTTGAGCAAAATGTGCAGTTGTTTCGTCTGTTAATAGTTCAGCTCTCATATTTTTCGTTAGTTGCAGTACTTGTACGTGTGGCCAGAGATGTGATTATTCCCCCCCCCTTAAAGCATGAATTGATCCCGTCTGCTGGTGTTGATTTGGTGATAAGTGGAAATGTTTGTCGAAAATCTCCTGAGAGTATGAGTACAGCTCCTCCCATAACTTCAGAATTTCCTCACAAGTCTTATAAAAATCTGTCCGTGACTTCGACAGATTTTTTATGTGCCATTGTGCATTTGTCCCCGGAGATAATTTTAGCTTGCTATAAAAGTTCACCGAATCCAGATGCTCTTGAGATTTTACATACCGGGAATTGTTCATCAGCTATATTCCATGGCAGTTGTACAGTGGAATGGACAGTTTGTCCTCCTTCCGTAAGTGTGGCTGCAATGCTGGATGATGCCAGTGCAACCGCGAAATGCTGTTTACCGTGTATTTCTATCAGCAATAGATTTAAGATTTATTAAAATTCTTTTCCCAGTGCCGCCTGGTGCAACCAAGGAAATAATCCCGTCAGTGTTGTTGTCGATTCAGTCCATGATAATGTTGCAAATTTCATTTTTATTGTCACTGAGGAGTGGTTTGTTGTGAGCAATGTACTGAAGTAGTTCATTGATGTTGTAGCTTTTTTCTTTTGTACGTTTGAAGTGTAGCACACTTATTGCACCTTTTTGTGGTGCTTGCATCCCAAAAGTTGTACTACGTTCTGGTTGCTTAGTTATAAAACATTTATCTTCTAGACAAATGAGTGTTTCATTGAAGATGCCGCCACTGAGTTCGATGGCCAGTTCAGCATGAGCTTGTTGGATTTGGTACAGTATGGCATCATCATATTCTCTTTGAAGGAGTCCCACAGATGTTTTGGATTTGATGGGTTACATGTAGTTCGAATTATTGTGAGTAAGTGTCTCGTTTGTTCTGCTGAGGCTATAAGTGAGGCTTCCTGTAGTGTTAATACCCAGTGGTGGTTGTTTTCCGGTAGTCCTAAGTGTTGGCATGCTTCTCTGTATGTCTGGCTTAGGTAACCATCAACAGTCTTGAGATCTGTGAAACTTGTTGGTTCCTGTATTTCATGTGGCAATGTCTGGAGGTAAAAAATTTTGCGTTGTTCAGATGTACAGTGTATACTTGGCTTATGTATGCTGGCTATCAATATTACTGGATGATCTTCTACTGAAATTCCTTGTTTTTGTTGTTGAAAGATTCTTCTTGTCGCATTCCATGTATGATAGTAGGGATGTTGACATTACTATAATGTTTTCGCGAATGGATCCATTTGGCACATTGGTAAAAAGCTTTTAATGTTGTGTTTTGGGGTTGTTCAATTGTAATTTTTCTGGCAATGTCTTTTATGAAGTAAATTCTCTGTCCATTGTCCAAATGTACTGCTCGACGTTGCACAGCTGGTTCACATTCATATACGAGAAAACCGAAAATCGACCAAGCTGCTTCATTACTGGCGATGTATCTTCCTATTTGGTACAAGAGGATCTCATCATTTCTATTTTGTTGTTCACTGTCTTTGGCTATTTGAAACACTGCTATGTCACTGCCTTTGTTCATATACAGAAATATTTGATGGATTCCACTGAACTGCAGATTCTATGTTTATCTGTGTTTGGAATGTTTTGGAAAGTGCTGTGTTAAGTGGTACGACCCAACGATAGCTATTTCCAGTTCATCGCTGCCTTGTACTCATATTTTTGCTGTGAAGCCACTGTTTTCAGGTAATTATCTTCTGTATTTGGCATAGCCATTAACTCCGATTTTTTTCTCATCCAGGAGTGGTGTGGCACATTTTTTTGTACATTTGACATCACTCATACATTGTGAGATGGGGTTTTAATGGCCTGCATGGTCCATGAATTATGTTATTTACTACTTTGTCATATAGTTCTGGATCTTCTCGTGAACTGGGAAATTCAGCTTGGATTATTTTGTAGATATCTGTGGGATGAATCCTGTGATGCAGCCATACGAGATGAGTGAGACAGTCCTCGTTTGTGCCATCTGATTGTTTACATCCAGCATCTAACAGCTCCAAAGCTGTAATATTTCGTGGTGACATCAATAAATCTTATTTGTTTTTGTCGGAAAACTTGGGATATTATGCCGTGTCAATGCATAGGGGCTTGTCTGTATCTTAGATGCACTTTGATTTCTGCCCACAAAGAGTTGCATGTAAATGTTATCAAGAAGTCATGTCGTCCATATTTTCTTATGTATGTCATGGCATATTAAATGTATTTGTGCATGTCTTGGACTTCTGATGTATGATGAGAGTAAGATTACCATTGTTCCAATGTCATCAATGTTTCTGTCACTTATGATTGCACCTCGAAGGTAGATGTATTCTTCCATGTGTAGTTTCTTGTGGTCCAGTCTTGTCTAAAGTATCCATTCAACTTCTATTTTTGCATACATATCTTCGAGGAATTATTGGAATAAATGGCAAGTGTTGAGAATGTGATTGTATGTTTCATTGCCTCTGATCATTAAGCAGTAAGCATAGAACTCCTTGGAAGTGACTTTTTTGTTTGTTTCTACACCTGTTACAGGTTGGATTTATTTCACATTACAATGACATCCATCCTCTCCATGCAGAAATACTAATGGATATTGGAGGGCACCATACAAACCGCATCTCTTCTTCACTGTACAATTATGTCATGGCTTGTGTTTTCATTGTCCACAATTATGGTGGTGACTTCGTCTATCTGAGGAGCATTAAATCAATGTTCATGTTCTCTGAGTGGTCTTTTGTTGGCTCAACTTATAACTTTATAGTCATCAGAAATCGGGCTAGTGCTGTTTTGAAAATGTGAATCAGTTTATTGTATCTGTGTAAGATCCTCTGTAGATCTTGGTTTACTACTCTTATCAGTCCACTCATATTTGTGCATCGTTGATCAACTGCTGTTTCTTCATTTCTGATGAAATATGCTTGCAGAAATTTATGGTCTTTGTTGGATAGGATAGTGGTAGTAATGATATCATGTTGTGATAGATTTGTCATTGGACAGGAAAAAAAAAAAATTAAAAAATTAAAAAATTAAAAAATCAAAAAAATCATATTTATTAATGTTGATCGAAGTGACACCAAAAGAAGTCATTTGGAAGCAGATGTTGTAAGCTTTTATATTCTGAAGCTAGTGTTTTGATTCTGCAGTTTCCCTGGTCATGTAATGTAAAACTTCCTGTGAAGGTGCTTTTAGTGGTGGTAATCGAATTTTTCCTTTCATGCAACAGAGTCATTGTGTTTCTCTATTGATTTTTTTTCGCATTGCAAAACTGGCAGATGTCATCCGTTTTTCCGATTACGATGTGTTTGTGTGTGTTACATTCTTTTGTCGGGCTGTAGTGGAATGCTTCATTTGTTAGGTTGTACTGTTTGCTTGTCCTCGTCTGCATTTCTTGTAGGGTGATATTTTCATGGCTGGCTTGAGTTCGCTATTGTTTATTGTAAGATTGTGTCACAATTCTTGGTTTTTCAAACCATTCATTTTGTCGTTCTTTAGTTTCTCTGCTTCTCATGGTGGTCATTGTCGCTTGTTGAGAATGTAAATGAGCATCCGTTTCATTTTTTTGGTAAATGTGCTTCACACTCTTCATCTGTCTCATTTTTCTCTGTTCTTTTAATTACTGCCATTTTGCTTCAGAACTAGCAAGATCTCCTCCTCTTTTACATTTGTGTATTGTCTAAAATATAAATCAAATCAACTTTTTATTAATAAGTACACTTTATACATTTTTCACACTTCATTTTCGATTTATATTCAGTAACTGTGCCACTTTGACTACTCACACTTCGTTGTTTGTTTTTATTCACTCACTGCACTACTTTTTTGATTCCTTCCTTCGTCATTGATAAGAAACTGATGTTGAACCCATGATGGGTCTTGCTCTATATACCACTACCAATGGGTGGTAGCACCACCAGCGGCGAATTCCAGAACATACCAAAATGGCTTTGAATGGTCCACACTGTTTCACACCATTCCAAAACATTTGAGAGTGTTCTGGAATGTTCCACAATGATCTGGGATGATCCCGAACATTCTGGAATCTTCCCAAATGTTCCAGAGTATTCCTAAACATTCCAGATCATTTTGGAACATTCTGGAATGTTGTGGAATGCTGTCGAATGATCTAGAATGTTCTAGAAATTTCTACAGGGTGAAACTCCCCAGCCCTTATATCTTCAAAAGCAAGACCTTCAGATAAAAATAGATGGAGGATAGAGGGCTACCACACCATATAACTCCCCTGATCGTACCAGGACTAGTTTCTGAGTTTTCGCAGCACACAAACTGTACACTTATTTTTATAATATATATTGAGTACTGATTAGTATTGCTGACTTTAGGGAAATCGTGGTTTAAATTAGGACTTATGACATCACTCTTTTCATTAACTGTTTTGATTTTTTTTGTTCTTAGCACATGTTCTATTCCAATACGATGTAGAGTTAAAAATGATAGAGACACCAATTAACAGTAACCTAAAGATTAGTATGTAGTAAAGTGACATATATTTAGTCGTTATTCTTCCTACCTGTCCTTCATGGTAGATGACATGCATGTAAGGCTGCACATTTCTCTCCCAACAGATGACTTAGAGGGAAGACTTCCCAGTGGAATATCAACACTGAGTACTGGTCGTTTTGCTGGCCCTTTTGTGTCATAAAGACGTACCTGCAAATCATACATAGTAATAGTGAATTTGATGAAGTGCAACGCAAACAGAATTGCAGTTTTTAAAGAAGTATAACCATAGCTTAATTGTTTACCTGTCCATATTTTGTACAAACAGCCACACTGCGGTCACCATCTGGTAGAAAAACGAGATCAGATGGCCAAATTGGAACTTGCAGCTCAAGCTCATTCTTTCTTACCTAAAAAGCAATAAGTATATTACACTGTAATTGTTAGGATTGCAAAAGGTGAATCTACTAACAAGGGAACCTCCCCATCGCACCCCCCTCAGATTTAGTTATAAGTTGGCACAGTGGGTAGGCCTTGAAAAACTGAACACAGATCAATCGAGAAAACAGGAAGAAGTTGTGTGGAAGTATGAAAAAAATAAGCAAAATATACAAACTGAATAGTCTATGCATATGATATGCAACATCAAGGACAGCCTGAGCTCACGAGCGCTGTGGTCCCGTGGTTAGCGTGAGCAGCTGCAGTACGAGAGGTTCTTGGTTCAAATCTTCCCTCGAGTGAAAATTTTAATTTTTTATTTTCAGACAATTATTATCTGTCTGTCCGTCCGTCCGATGCGATCACTTTTTTGGGAGTGATTATCACATCCACAAGAAAACCTAAATCGGGCAAGGTAGAAGAATCTTTTTACCCATTCGCCAAGTGTACAAGTTAGGCGGTCGACAACATATGCCGTCACCAGTGTCGTATAGAATATATCAGACATGTTTTCCTGTGGAGGAATCGGTTGACCTATGACCTTGCGATCAAACTTTTTCGGTTCCCATTGGATAGGCACGTCCTTTCGTCTACTAATCGCACGGTTTAGCGGTGCGGTCGCAAAACACAGACACTGAACTTATTACAGTGAACAGAGACGTCAATGAACGAACAGACAGATAATAATTGTCTGAAAATAAAAAATTAAAATTTTCACTCGAGCGAAGACTAGATCCAAGGACCTCTCCTACTGCAGTTGCTCACGCTAACCACGGGACCACGGCACTCATGAGCGCATATTTTCCAAGATGTTGCCTACCTTAGCATGGACTACTCAGTTTGTATATTTTGCTTATTTTTTTCATACTTCCACATAACTTCTTCCTGTTTTCTCGATTGATCTGTGTTCAGTTTTTCAAGGCCTATCCACTGTGCCAACTTATAACTAAATCTGAGGGGGGTGCGATGGGGAGGTTCCCTTGTAAGAACAGACAGACAAAAGATAGTGTAGTGAGTTACAGTCTGCTATCCTCTTGAGTAAATATATGTCACATCACATATAGTAAATAATTGAGGAGTAAAGGTAACAACTCACCGAACTGTAAAAGTGTTGCATCACGTGCAAGGGTGACAGCTCCCACCCCTCCCCCTCAAATGCTCAACCACACAGTGGAGACAGAGACCAGGAAGATTACGGGAATGAAGGATATGTTGTACGGATAAATCCCAGCTAAGTAATCTGCCAGGAAGTTTCAGTTCACAAAAGTTAGTGCTGAGGGGAAGTAGACAGATAACACAGGTTTTGAAGCAGCCATTGAAATCAAGCATGTTGTGCTCAAGGGCATGTTGTCTGCTCTTGGCCACAGTTTGGCATTGGCCATTTATTTGAGTGGATAGTTGGTTGGTGGCCATGCCCACAAAAATGCTATTCAGAAGTTGCAGCAGGGCTGATATATGTCATGGCCTCTTTAACAGTTGGCCTTGCTTCTGACACAATAGGATAAGCCTGTGATGGGTTGGAGTAGGATGTGCTGGGTGAGGGAACCAGGCAGGTCATGCAGCTTGGTCTCAACAGTGATATGAACCATGTGGCATGGGATCGGCATAGGATGGACCAGAATATTGTGTAGGTTGAGTGAGCATCAGAATATCATTTGAGGAGGGGCAGAGAGGTTTGTACATATGAGTCCTTAATTTCTGGGCATGATGATAGATAGTCGAAGTGTTGGCAAAGGATATGGTTCAGTCGCTCTAATCTGGGATGAGTCTGAGTGATGTGAGAGGTGCTCCCCTTCTCTCCTGTTCACTTACCTTTATTCCTAAATTATTTACATTCTGCCAAAACTTTCCATAACCTATATTACAATGATAGACTGAATATTAAATGGTAAGACTGACATAAGGTCCTAAGTGTCTGCCCTGATAGTTAAGTGGTCAGCGTGACAGATTGCCATCCTACGGGCCCGGTTTCGATTCGTGGCTGGGTCGGAGATTTTCTCCGCTCAGGGACTGGGTGTTGTGTTGTCTTCATCATCATTTCATCACCATCCGGCGCACAGGTCGCCCAATGTGGCGTCGAATGTAATAAGATCTGCACAAAGGCGGCTGGACCTGCCCTGCAAGGGGCCTCCCGGCCAATGACGACAAATGCTCATTTCCAGTTTCCAAGGTCCTAAGTTCTTTAAGTAAAAAGACCAATGCAGAAGTCAACATACAACAGAGTCTAGAAAAGTAATAAAGAAAAAAAAAAGTCCACAGTGGCAACAATGTAGGCCTGTAGCAAAAGATGAAGTTTTCAGAAAAAATGCCTCATTAAACAAGAACCATGAAGAGTCTGTATTACAAACTCAGTGAGAAAGTTGTACCTTGTACTAATTAATGATGGCACTGGAAACATTGCATCAAATGGTGTTCAAAAAGGAAATACCACTTTTGATGGATAACAATGGTAACTGTGGGCAAAAATTTGTGTCATTAAAATCATAATGAATAATTAATTTGGTAATGGAGGGAAGTGTGTGGGCTAAAAATTGTAGAGAGAGTCCAAGGTTTGACTATAGTAAAGAGGTTGAAATTCATGTCTGCTGCAGTAGTTACGCAGAGATAAAGAGACTTACGCAAGACAGACTAGCATGGTGAGTTGCATGAAGTCGGTTTCAGAATAAGGACCACAACAATAACAATAATATTACTTTCAGACGATTTGACAGAGGAAACATGAGAGGAAGATTTATGATTTCACACCTGCTTAAACACAACTGTCAAAAGTCAGCAAAATAAAACAGAGATTCACACACTGATGTCTTCTTTACGTACATCAGTGATGAAAGAATAGTTATATTACTGGATGACCTGTATTCATTGCTTAAATTCATACAAAAGATGAAACATTTACTTTTTCATATTTTCCACTAAGAAAATACTGTACAAATTAAATAAAAGTGCAGCAACTAATTAGTAGGAAAGGTTATGGGTTTTACAGAAAAATTTTGTGGGAGAGATGAGTGTCAGAGGTTACCAAATCAGATGAATAAGGTTGATCTTCCAACACTATGTTCAAAAGGCCTCACTTTTACTATGGGCAGATCAATTATTCTGGGAAGTGAACTTTTTTTTTGTGGAAACTTCCTGTTTGGGACATTATTCAATGTGGATTGTGTTGAAGAGAAGTACAGTCACATTACATTTTGTGAATGAAGGACCAAACTCCTTATAAACCTTTAGTAACTTCTCTTAAACTTTCCAATACAGAGAATCTGATGACAGCATGGTATTTCAGTCTATCAATAGGAACAAAACTCATGCAACATGACTACCTTAATAAGCAGTATAAACAAATATACTCTACAGACTGTGGTGACACTTGACTTGCGTAATTGCATAACATATAGCAACATTTAAAAACAATTATTGGATATCCAAGTCATCTCTAGTCCATGCAGAGAACATTACCCTTTGTCCTTATTATCAATTATAAGGACAACAAATATAAGCTCAACAGCAACAGCTGATTCTCTCTCTCTCTCTTTTCTGTCTGTAGGGGTGTCAAATGTGATCATTATTCATCACATTTTATTAACTGAGAGATTCTTAGAAATGTTGTTGTTGTTGTTGTTGTTGTTGTCTTCAGTCCAGAGACTGGTTTGATGCAGCGCTCCCTGCTACGCTAACCTGTGCGAGCTTCTTCATCTCCCAGTACCTACTGCAACCTACATCCTTCTGAATCTGTTTAGTGTATTCATCTCTTGGTCTCCCTCTACGATTTTTACCCTCCACACTGCCCTCCAATACTAAATTGGTGATCCCTTGATGCCTCAGAATATGTCCTACCAACCGATCCCTTCTTCTAGTCAAGTTGTGCCACAAATTTCTCTTCTCCCCAATTCTATTCAATACCTCCTCATTAGTTATGTGATCTACCCATCTAATCTTCAGCATTCTTCTGTAGCACCACATTTCGAAAGCTTCTATTCTCTTCTTGTCTAAACTATTTATCTTCCACATTTCACTTCCATACATGGCTACATTCCATACAAATACTTTCAGAAACGACTTCCTGACACTTAAATCTATACTAGATATTAACAAATTTCTCTTCTTCAGAAACACTTTCCCTGCCATTGCCAGTCTACATCTACATCTACATGATTACTTTGCAATTCACATTTAAGTGCTTGGCAGAGGGTTCATCATACCGCGATCATACTATCTCTCTACCATTCCACTCCCGAACAGCGCGCGGGAAAAACGAACACCTAAACCTTTCTGTTCGAGCTCTGATTTCTCTTATTTTATTTTGATGATCATTCCTACCTATGTAGGTTGGGCTCAACAAAATATTTTCACATTTGGAAGAGAAAGTTGATGACTGAAATTTCGTAAATAGATCTCGCCGCGACAAAAAACGTCTTTGCTTTAATGACTTCCATCCCAACTCGCATATCATATCTGCCACATTCTCTCCCCTATTACGTGATAATACAAAACGAGCTGCCCTTTTCTGCATCCTTTCGAAGTCCTCCGTCAATCCCACCTGGTAAGGATCCCACACTGCACGGCAATATTCTAACAGAGGACGAACGAGTGTAGTGTAAGCTGTCTCTTTAGTGGACTTGTTGCATCTTCTAAGTGTCCTGCCAATGAAACGCAACCTTTGGATCGCCTTCCCCACAGTATTATCTATGTGGTCTTTCCAACTGAAGTTGTTCGTAATTTTAATACCCAGGTACTTAGTTGAATTGACAGCCTTGAGAATTGTACTATTTATAGAGTAATCAAATTCCAACGGATTTCTTTTGGAACTCATGTGGATCACCTCACACTTTTCGTTATTTAGCGTCAACTGCCACCTGCCACACCATACAGCAATCTTTTCTAAATCGCTTTGCAACTGATACTGGTCTTCGGATGACCTTACTAGACGGTAAATTATAGCATCATCTGCAAACAACCTAAGAGAACTGCTCAGATTGTCACCCAGGTCATTTATATAGATCAGGAACAGCCGAGGTCCCAGGACGCTTCCCTGGGGAACACCGGATATCACTTCAGTTTTACTCGATGATTTGCCGTCTATTACTACGAACTGCGACCTTCCTGACAGGAAATCACGAATCCAGTCGCACAACTGAGACGATACCCCATAGGCCCGCAGCTTGATTAGAAGTCGCTTGTGAGGAACGGTGTCAAAAGCTTTCCGGAAATCTAGAAATACGGAATCAACTTGAGATCCCCCGTCGATAGCGGCCATTGCTTCGTGCGAATAAAGAGCTAGCTGCGTTGCACAAGAACGATGTTTTCTGAAACCATGCTGATTACGTATCAATAGATCGTTCCCTTCAAGGTGATTCATAATGTTTGAATACATTATATGCTCCAAAACCCTACTGCAAACCGACGTCAATGATATAGGTCTGTAGTTCGATGGATTACTCCTACTACCCTTCTTAAACACTGGCGCGACCTGTGCAATTTTCCAATCTGTAGGTACAGATCTATCGGTGAGCGAGCGGTTGTATATGATTGCTAAGTAGGGAGCTATTGTATCAGCGTAATCTGAAAGGAACCTAATCGGTATACAATCTGGACCTGAAGACTTGCCCGTATCCAGCGATTTGAGTTGCTTCGCAACCCCTAAGGTATCTACTTCTAAGAAACTCATGCTAGCAGCTGTTCGTGTTTCAAATTCTGGAATATTCCATTTGTCTTCCCTGGTGAAGGAATTTTGGAAAACTGCATTCAATAACTCCGCTTTAGTGGCACAGTCGTCGGTAACAGTACCATCGGCACTGCGCAGCGAAGGTATTGACTGCGTCTTGCCGCTTGTGTACTTTACATACGACCAGAATTTCTTCAGATTTTCTACTAAATTTCGAGACAATGTTTCGTTGTGGAACCTATTAAAGGCATTTCGCATTGAAGTGCGTGCGAAATTTCGCGCGACTGTAAATTTTAGCCAATCTTCGGGATTTCGTGTTCTTCTGAACTTCGCATGCTTTTTCCGTTGCCTCTGCAACAGCGTTCGGACCTTTTTTGTGTACCATGGGGGATCAGTTCCATCTCTTGCCAATTTATGAGGTATGAATCTCTCAATTGCTGTTGCTACTATATCTTTGAATTTGAGCCACATCTCGTCTACATTTGCATAGTCAGTTCGGAAGGAATGGAGATTGTCTCTTAGGAAGGCTTCTTGTGACACTTTATCCGCTTTTTTAAATAAAATTATTTTGTGTTTGTTTCTGGTGGATTTGGAAGAAATGGTATTGAGCCTAGCTACAACGACATTGTGATCACTAATTCCTGTATCAGTCATGATGCTCTCTATTAGCTTTGGATTGTTTGTGGCTAAGAGGTCAAGTGTGTTTTTGCAACCATTTAAAATTTGCGTGGGTTCGTGGACTAACTGCTCGAAATGATTTTCGGAGAAAGCATTTAGGACAATCTCGGAAGATGTTTTCTGCCTACCACCGGTTTTGAACAAGTATTTTTGCCAACATATCACGGGAAGGTTGAAGTCCCCACCAACTATAACCGTATGAGTGGGGTATTTATTTGTTACGAGACTCAAATTTCATCTGAACTGTTCAGCAACTATATCATCGGAGTCTGGGGGTCGGTAGAAGGAGCCAATTATTAACTTTGTTCGGCTGTTAAGTATAACCTCCACCCATACCAATTCGCATGGAATATCTACTTTGACTTCACTACAAGATAAACCACTACTGACAGACACAAACACTCCACCACCAATTCTGCCTAATCTATCTTTCCTGAACACCGCCTGAGACTTCGGAAAAATTTCGGCAGAACTTCTTTCAGGCTTTAGCCAGCTTTCTGTACCTATAACGATTTCAGCTTCTGTGCTTTCTATTAGCGCTTGAAGCTCAGGGACTTTCCCAGCACAACTACAACAATTTAAAAACTACAATTCTGACTGTTGATCCAAGCACGTCCTGTATTTGCCATGCACCCTTTGAGATTGCAGCCCACCCCGTACTTTCCCGAGGGCTTCTAACCTAAAAAAACCACCCAGTCCACGCCACACAGCCTCCGCTACCCGTGTAGCCACCAGCTGAGTGTAGTGAACTCCTGACCTATTCAGTGGTACCCGAAACCCCACCAGCCTATGGCGCAAGTCAAGGAATCTGCTGCCAACACGGTCGCAAAACCATCTGAGCCTCTGATTCAGACCCTCCACCCGGCTCTGCACCCAAGGTCCGCAGTCGGTTCTGTCAATGATGCTGCAGATGGTGAGCTCTGCCTTATCTCGTTAAGCAAGACCGGCAGCCTTCACCAAATCAGATAGCCGCTGGAATCCAGAGAGAATTTCCTCAGATCCAAAGCGACACATGTCATAAATGCCGACATGTGCCATCACCTGCAGCTGGCTGCAACCTGTGCTCTTCATGGCATCCGGAAGGACCCTTTCCACATCAGGAATGACTCCACCTGGAATGTACACGGAGTGCACACTGGATTTCTTCCCCTCCTTAGCCTCCATATCCCAAAGGGGCCCCATTACGCGCCTAACATTGGAGCTCCCAACTACCAATAAGCCCACCCTCTGCGATTGCCCGGACCTTGAAGGCTGAGAATCATCCTCTGAAACAGGGCAGGCAGCTGCATCTGGCTCAGCCAGAGACAGTACCTGAAACCTGTTTGTCAGACGCACTGGGGAGGCTTTCTGATCAGCCTCCGGGGACGTCTTTCGCTGTCTGCCACGCCTTGGAACGACCTCCCAATCAACCACAGGCGAGGGCTCAGCCCCAATGCGGGCAGCAACCAGGGCAACCACAGCGGCAGACCGATCTGGGGACAGACGGGACGAGGTTGACATCCCCGTGATACCCAAGTCCGGCTCACCACAGTGGTGCCCATTGGCAACAGCCTCAAGCTGTGCGACCGAAGTCAGCGCCGCCTGCAGCTGTGAGTGAAGGGATGCCAACTCAGCCCTCATCCGAACACAGCAATCACAGTCCCTGCCCATTCTAATCGATGTTGAACAACAGTTACTGAAACACGAGTCCGTGCCTAGATAAAGCAAGGGAAACACGCAAAGAATATATGAACTAACCTGTACAAATGCCTAACGACTGCGCTACAATCTGCCTGAATTTACGATTACAGTAACTAAAACTCGAAATTACACCTCCTATACGAAACTCACACACAATTTAAGTAAGAATCTATGAAATAAACACAGAAAAGAAGCCATATACGTATCTTTCTGCACTTTATATTATGATATTATATATCATTAATTTGGAATGTTTCCCTCTATTGTAATCATATCATTAATTTGGAATGTTTCCCTCTATTATAATCATATCATTAATTTGGAATGTTTCCCTCTATTATAATCATATCTTTCTGCACTTTCTTAGAAATACAAGCATTTTTTTCTTTTTGCAGATTAAATCTTTATGAAGAGTTAATTCAATGTAAAACTCGGCAAACTTTTCAATGTTGCTGTTTTCTCCAAATGTGTTCTACATAATCTAAAGTCCTAAGCACTGAAATACTGAATTCTTGAACTGTCTCATTCTCTCTTTTCTGCTGCCACATTTAAATAATAATAATAATAATAATAATAATATCAGCAGAGACCATGTGCACCACTGCAGATTTTTGAAGGCATGCAGCTCTATAGATAGACCATCACTTATCCAGGAACTAGAAGAGAGGGGACTTGATTAGAAAATAGAGAACATTATCAGGCAGACACTAACAAATGCCACATCCAAAATTTAATTTACGTTAGAGTTATCAGAGTCCTTCAAGGTTAGGACTAGAGTGATACAGGGCGATGGTATTTAACCATTACTGTTCAATATATTATTACATAAAGCTGTCAGGGAATGGGAAAAAGAACTGAAGATACAGGGACTTTACAAATCAACCAGGCTAGGAAGAAAAACAAAGGACCTACATGTTGGCTGTCTGAGACTGGCTGATGATCTGGTAATACTCACAGATAACAGAGAAACTAGAATAAAACAAATCTAGGTCCTGCAAGAGAAGGCTGAAAAGGTCAGAATATAGATCACCTTCAATAAAACAGAACACATGTCAAACTAAAAAGATAATGACAAAATGTTGAGAGGCAGATTATGTCAACTGGGTTGGGTGACTTTAATTCATCAATGCAATTACCTAGGACTGAGATACAACTTGGTGGAGATAAAATTTCTGATAATGTTCTCTGGATCAGGTGACAGAGGATTTAGGTTCACTCTGTAAAGGATTTACCAGGGAAGACACCGTGGTTATTGTGGGAGGGCCAGGGAACAGCATCGACACAGATCCTGGGTACAGTATAGAGTGTGAGCTGGTAAAGATTGCGTCGGCATCGAGACACACCAATGTTGAATTTGTATCTGTCCTGAGACGCCATGACCGGCCTCATTTGAACTCTTCTGTTGGGAGAGTTAATTTGGAGTTGGAACGGCTGCTTGGGTCGGGTGCGGGGGCTCATATTGGTGTGGTTCCTGTTGATTATCTCAGTAGGTGGGACTATACCAGGCACGGCCTACATCTCAACAGGAAAGGGAAGGGGAAACTGGCTGGGGTAATAGCAGGAAATTTAAGGGGGGGAGGCACTGCCATGAATGGTAAAATACCAGTGGTTATAGGTGTTGGAGCAGCACCTTTTTTAGGATAGGTAAGACAGAAAGATGTCAAGTTCTACGAGAGGTCAGGATTGAAACAAATCTTCAGTTTAGGAAAGAAATTAAACAGCACAATTCTAGCACATTGGATCACCAATCACAGCTATCAATTATAAATTTTCACCAATCACCAGAAATTTTATCTCCACCAAGTTGTATCTCAGTCCTAGGTAATTGCATTGATGAATTAAAGTCACCCAACCCAGTTGACATAATCTGCCTCTCTGAACGCCGTGTGACCACTGGTATAGGAACTAGGCCTAAGCACAATGAGAAACTCAGACAGGAGAGTACTGCAAATGTTAGAATAAGGAAAGGTTCCCATAAAAGTATAATTAAAAATAATGTAAGTATATTTCATCAAAATACTGGGAGTTTAAAGAATAAAGTAGATGAGCTTCTGGTTTGTTTAGAAGATTTAGAAGCTGAGAATGAAATAGATATACTATGCCTGTCTGAGCATCACATTGTTACTGATATGGATAAGGTAAATGTAAGTGGATATAAGCTCTCTGCACATGTAATGAGAGAAAATATGGAGAAAGGAGGAGTTGCCATATATGTCAAAAGTTATCATTGTGCAAAAAGTATAGAAACAAAAAAGTTTTGTGTAGAGAAACATATAGAAGCATGTGCCTGTGAGCTTAAATTAAATAAAGGCACATTTATAATTGTATCTGTATATAGGTCCCCATCAGGAAATTTTCATCTATTTCTGAAAAATTTGGACTCCTTGTTGTGCTATCTGTCAGACAGGGGGAAGTAAATTATTATTTGTGGGGACTTCAATGTAGATTCTCTGAAAGAGGGTAATAGGAAAAATGACCTTGAAGTATTACTCGGTTCTTTCAATTTGACACCCGTTATTGATTTTCCTACTCGGGTGGTAAAGGATAGCAGCTCACTGATAGATAACTTCTTTATAAACCAAGATAAGTTTAACCAGATAAATGCTCAGCCTGTTGAGAATGATCTTTCTGATCATGGTGCACAGCTAGTTACAATATATGACATAGCTCCATTCAGCAGTACTAAACAGTCCTCCAAAGTAGTACGTCCAGTCAATGATTTAACAATTGCAAATTTCAGGGAAGGCCTACAGCAGTTAGACTGGGATGAGGTGTACCGTGAACCTGATGCCAATTTAAAATATAATTTATTTCATGACATTTTTGTAAATGCATTTGAAAACTGCTTCCCCAAGAAAATAGTTAAATATACTCGTAAGAAACCTTGTAACAAACCATGGCTTACTAAGGATATAAAAATATCTTGTAACCGGAAAAGGGAAATGTATCTGACAGCAAGAAAGAGTAGTGACCCAGAAACTATCAAACATTATAAAAACTACTGTGTTATATTAAGAAAAGTTATTAAAAAATCCAGGAGTATGTGTATCATGTCTGAAATCAGCAACTCTGATAATAAAATTAAAACAATTTGGAATATTATTAAAAGAGAAACAGGTCAACCAAGAGCAGAGGAAGACAGTATTACCATCAAATTGAATGAAAACTTTACGAACAAAAAGTCAGAAGTTGAAAATATTTTTAATAATCATTTTCTAAATGTTGTGGATATAGTAGGATCCAGGTGTTCATTAGAAGATGCTAGGCTGTTAATGGAAGAGGCCATACCTATGCAATTTGATACAATTGAAGTCTCACCCACTTCTCCCTCTGAAATTAGGAAAATAATACACTTGCTTAAAAGCAAAAACTCACATGGAATTGATGGCATTTCCAGCAAAATACTAAAAGCTTGTTCTCAACAGATAAGTAAGATTCTCAGCCACCTGTGTAATAGCTCTCTGGAACAGGGCATTTTCCCTGATAGACTGAAATATGCTATTGTTATACCTTTGCATAAAAAGGGGGATAGATCTGATGTCAACAATTACCGTCCAATCTCCCTTCTAACAGCTTTATCCAAAATTTTTGAGAAAGTAATGTATTCAAGAGTAGCTTCACATATCTGTAAAAATGAAGTACTAACAAAATGTCAGTTTGGTTTCCAGAAAGGTTTTTCAACAGAAAATGCCATATATGCTTTCACCAGTCAAATTTTGAATGATCTGAATAACCGAACACCACCCATTGGGATTTTTTGTGATCTCTCAAAGGCTTTTGATTGTGTAAATCATGAAATTCTGCTAGACAAGCTCAAGTATTGTGGCATGAGTGGGACAGTGCACAAATGGTTTAATTCGTACCTAACTGGAAGAGTGCAGAAAGTTGAAATAAGTAGTTCTCGTAACATGCAAAGATCAGCACATTCCTCAAACTGGGGAACTATCAAGAATGGGGTTCCACAAGGGTCAGTCTTGGGTCCTTTGTTGTTCTTATTATATATTAATGACTTGCCATTCTATATTCATGAAGAGGCAAAGTTAGTTCTCTTTGCTCATGATACAAGTATAGTAATCACACCTGACAAACAAGAATTAACTGATGAAATTGTCAATAATGTCTTTCAGAAAATTACTAAGTGGTTCCTTGTAAACGGACTCTCACTGAATTTTGATAAGACACAGTACATACAGTTCCGTACAGTGAATGGTATGACGCCATTAATAAATATAGACCTTAATCAGAAGCATATAGCTAAGGTAGAATATTGCAAATTTTTAGGTGTGTCCACTGATGAGAGATTAAATTGGAAGAAACATTGATGATCTGCTGAAACGTCTGAGTTCAGCTACTTATGCAATAAGGGTCATTGCAAATTTTGGTGATAAACATCTTAGTAAATTAGCTAACTACGCCTATTTTCACTCATTGCTTTCATATGGCATCATATTTTGAGGTAATTCATCACTGAGGAATAAAGTATTTATTGCACAAAAGCGTGTAATCAGAATAATAGCTGGAGTCCACCCAAGATCATCCTGCAGACATTTATTTAAGGATCTGGGGATATTCACAGTAGCTTCTCAGTATATATACTCTCTTATGAAATTTGTTATTAACAACCAAACCCAATTCAAAAGTAATAGCAGTGTGCATAATTACAATACTAGGAGAAAGGATGATCTTCACTATTCAAGATTAAATCTAACTTTGGCACAGAAAGGGGTGAATTATACTGGCACTAAAGTCTTTGGTCACTTACCAAATAGTATCAAAAGTCTGACAGATAACCAACAAGTATTTAAGAAGAAATTAAAAGAATTTCTGAATGACAACTCCTTCTACTCCATAGAGGAATTTTTAGATATAAATTAAGGGAAAAAAATATATTAAAAAAAATAATAAAAAATAAAAAAAATAAAGAAAAACAAAAAAAACACAATAAAATAAAGTTGTTATATTAACTTAAGTATGTTGTTAAATTAACCTAATTATGTCATGTATTGGAAAATTCGACTCGTTCCACATCATTACGAAATATCATATTCATGATCCATGGAACTAGTATTAAAGAAAAAGAAGAAGAAAAAAGAGATCAGGAGAGTTCACAAATGATACAGGCAAATGGGATAGATGAAGAAGTGCACTTATAGAGAAATCAAACAATGACTAGAGCATTGTGGAAGAATGGCAATATTTACAATAAATCATGCTTAGAATGTAATGTAAAAGTGAGGCATTACAACAATTCATCAAGCCATTAACCTTACAGCATCAGAAATGCTGGTCATGGATTGGAAATATGCATTACAAAATATCAAGAAACTCGATATAAGAATCAGTCAAAATACTACAGCCCAATAAGAGAGAACAAGGGTACACACTGCAGAGAAGACAGGAGACCGAGCAGATATCTAACATACTATGTAACGTGAAGAAACATCAATTGAAATTTTACGGGCATATCGAAAGAATGCCAGACACCCAACAAACTAAACAGATCTTGGAGTACACAGAAAGCATTAAGAACATAAAGTGGATCCCCGAAGTCAAAAAAGTCCTGGTATAACACACTCAGAAATATGGAAGACAGACAAAGATTCAACCAGAAACTTCTCAAGTGGAATCTAAGCCAAAAGTGCAAGAGATTCAAGACAGGAAAAACTTGATTGGAAGAAAGGAAGAAAATGCACAGTGCAAAGATGAAAGAAGAATGGTGCCTAAGAAAAACTCTCACGAAGTAGATGCTTCATGCTGTCATCTAGTGGCCTTGTAGGTGTGACTTTGCTGCACCTTAGTAAGTAGAAAGCTTTTGTATCTTCCTTCGCAAATCGTGTAGTACCACTGACAGACGATTACTAAAGTAAAGTGTCTGTCAGCAGTACTAGCTTGCATCTTAGCTTGCATCTACTCGAAACAGCTATGTACATGCTAAGGTTATGTAATAACATGTACATTTACAAGCATATTGAGGCTCATGACTCAGTTCATATGCACTGATTGATAGCTATACTGTTGCTGAAATTTAGATCTGCAATTAAGTACAGACTGAATTGTGACTGACTGCTGACTTCCTTCGTGTTTGAATTACATCACATTCGCTGTGCACAATGGTTACAATGGAATCCAACCTGATGACTCTAAAACAGTTTACTTAGGAAATCAAAATGTTGTGGCATTAATGACATCTTATCAGACATTTATTCAGTCTTGTCTTCATACCAGAAACCAGATATCATAACATCATTAGCATTTAGCCACTAGCAATACCAAGCAAGCATTGCAACAACACTTTTTAAAAAGCAGATAGATAATTCAGAACTTTGCATAAGCATAAACGAATTCTTTACATAAGAATTGAGCCACTATAAAATTATTTTGTTAATGCCAGCAGAGAGCTTCACAAAACTACATAAAATATTCATCATCATCTTACATAGTTTCCAGCCACTGGCTGGATCTGCTTGGAACCTAAGCCTTTCTGTCACCTACCTTCTTCCCATCTACAGGCTAATCCAGTTTTCGCCTTTCTTTTCCACACAGTCCTTCACTCCTTCCAGCTGTCTGTCTCTTGGTATTCCTCTTGATATTTTCCCTTTCCTTTTCATCTCTCTTATCTTCCTGGGTATCCTCTTCTGCTCCATTCACTTAACATCTCCAGGTCATCAAAGATTTGATTCCTCAATCCCCTCCTATGATGGTTCCTTCTTTACTAATTCCTTGATACTCTCATTCCTTAACCTATCCCTCTTTGTCTTTCCAATACTAGTTCTCAAGAATTTCATCTCATTAGCTTGTATTTTGCTTCACTCTCTCTCTTCTTTTCATCACCCAGGTCTCTGAGGCACACATCAGGACTGGAAAATCGTATGTCCGACATATAACCTTTTTGCTGTTTTGAGGTTCATCCTTGCTCCACATATACTCCTATAAAATGCTTCTTCTTGTCTGCAATGCTCATTTATTTCTCTGTCATTTCTTCCATTTTTCTAAACTAATCTTGCCATGCACTTGAAACTCTCCACTTTTCTCAGTTGTTCTCCACCAATTGTTATTCCAGTTATGACTCTCCTTCTTCCTAGTTCTAATTATCATTTCACATTTACTTATGATAAATTTCATCTCATATCCTTCTTCTATTTATTGCCATATGTACAACTGCTCCTATATTTCCTCCTTGTTTCCCCAGATCATCAACTCATCTGCAAACACCACCACTTTCACGTTCCCTTCGCCTGTTACTTGCACCACTCTGGTTATTATCTCATACATCACCAAAATGACGAGCAATAGTGAAAGTGCACATTCCTGCCTAAAGTAATTCTTCTATTCCACCCAATCTGATCTCTCTGGGAGCTAAATGGTAAGGTTACCAGTGCCTCCCACTTTCAAACAGTAACACTACCATCATAAATTTCTTGTATCCTTCATATAGTCTAATATAACTGCATAAATAAAAAATCTACTAGCCAAGCAGCAGCAAGAGGAAAAAAATGGAAATACACAGGCCTTCAGAGCCAGTGGCTCCTTTTTCTGGCAGGATGATTGAAGGCAAATGAAGAGGGATGAAGGAAAAGGATTGGTGAGGTTTATGAAATGAGGAGAGTTACAGAAAAGTCGCCCAAAACCCCAGGTTAGGGGAGACTTAACGTTTGGGATAAGAACGAAGTCTCCATATAATCTGCTTTTCTACTCCTGTTCTCCAGGGACTTCCATACCTTGTTTCTACATAAACTACCATAAGCTTTTCCACTGTCCAGGAAGGCCATCAGTAGACCTTTTTATATTCATATTGGTGTTCTGGTAGCTGCCTTACAGCAAAAATAAGAGCTATTGTGAACATCCCTATTCTGAACCCATGTTGTTGTTCTTCCTATATTTTTGCCCGATTCCACGTTTCCAAAACTTTCTAAAATATCTTTGCACAATGGTTCACAATGTGATTCCCCTACAGTTATTGCACTCTTTTCTATTACCTTTCTTGAAGATCGGGATAATTATTCCCCTTCTTCCACTTTTTTGGGATCCTCTTTTCTTCCCAATCAATTTTCATCACACAATAGAGCCTCTCCTGCTGTTATCATCTCCACACTCAGCTCATCAAAATCTGGTACCTTCCCTCCTTTCATCTTCCTTATTTCATCTTCCACTTCTCTTCATATCACATCCTTTTCTAATAGCAGTTCCTCTCCCTTCCTCCTCAGCCCAGTCTCCTTTCATGTTCGAGAGTCCTTCAAGAATATTGCCTCCTCATCTTCAGTTCCTTCTCATTTTCTACCTCTTTGTCACCTTCACTCACCATTTAAACATTGTCCGTTGTATCATTCTGTCTCTTATTTTTAACCATCCCATACAGGACCTTTCTTGAACATTCACTGTCTTCCTCCACCATTCTAGTCCATTTTCCCACAATAGTCTTCTCTCCACTGCTCTTTCTTTCTTGTCTGGTATTCTTCTATTGTCTTTACTGCCCTATTCTGGAACCATACTCTACAGGCTCTATTCTTCTCCTGCACTATACCTTCATTTCTTTTTGTTGCTTGTCCTCTCTCCAACTACTTCTGCCACATTTACTAATGTTCTCTTGAATCTACCCCATTCCACTTCCATGGTTTTTTGTTCATCAATTGGAATTTACTTTATTCCGCTTCCTTCATCTTTCAGCTTCCGTACACTTATGTGGCTATGCTGGTTTTATATTCCTTTCTTATCCTTAGCCCCTTTCTGGTTAATCAAATCAAAAACTGATTTCATTAGTGTTGAATCCATAGTCTTCAGGATTGTGGGACTCGTTGGTTACACTCCTGATAATATAATCGCTAGAGGTGGAGGCGGCAGTAAGAAGGGGTGATGTGTAAAGCAAAACTCTGGAAGATTTGGAACAATTTATACAAAATATGGTGCACCCATGACTTCCTGTTTGCTTTAAAATTAGATTGGTATAATTAAGTAACTGAGCAATCTCAGTAATTAGCCAGTATATAAATACGAGGATTGGAACTTCAATGGCAACTATTTATTTACAGCTTGTAGAAAACAGATGTGTGTTTCAAAGTTTTACTGACCTTCAAAGTAGTCACCAGCACTGTGTATAACTCATTGCCAGCGATGTGGAAGTCGTAGGATACTCTTAGCAGTGCCAGTTGTGTTCAGTTCAAGCAGCGCGGTCTATTGCCCAACGAATTTTTAGCAGTTCTGAAGTGAATGCCATGAAGTGTTTCCTTCAGTTTAAAAATCGAATTGAACTCACGAGGTCTTAAGTCAGGGGAGTGCAGTAGATGATATAGCACTTAGCAGCCCCATCCGTCAAACAAATCAGTAACAGCTTGCATCCACACACTGTCCCGTAAAATGATGTTCAGATCCTGCAGAAAGTGTGACCACTTCTTTCTCTATGCTGTTCATTTTTGGAACACAACCTACGACAAGCTTAGAGACAGAAGTGATGACACTTTCTGCAGGACCTAACCATCATTTTGTAGGACAATGCTCAAGCATCTACAGTGCAAGCTGTTACTGATTTGTTTGACTGATGGGGCTGCTAAGTGCTATACCACCTACTGCACTGCCCTGACTTAAGCCCTCGTGAGTTAACTCGATTTCTAAACTGAAGGAAACACTTCATGGCATTCGCTTCAGAACTGCTACAAATTTGTCGGGCAACAGACTGCGGCACTCGAACTGTGAACACAACTGGCACTGCTAAGAGTATCCTACGACTTCCGCATCGCTGGCAATGCGTTATACACAACGCTGGTGACTACTTTGAAAGTCAGTAAATCTTTGAAACACACATCTATTTTGTATGAGCTGTAAATAAGTAGTTGCTTCTATTAAAATTACAATCCTTGTAATTGCAGAAGGTGAAAAGTTAGATCCAGTGCCTGAAAACACTGAACTATGAGCCCTACGATTAGCAGTTTGACACTAACTGGATAACAAGTAATTTTTATGTCTAGAAAATATCTTGCAAAGAGTAATGATTGCTCCCACACCTATTTGTTACCTTTATTGCACAAAGGCTTGATACAACTATAGCAATTTACTCTTGGAAGCTAGCTTCACACAAACATGACTGCAAAGATTCTATTTACCTACTGCCTGCCAACAGCAGAATATCATTTGTGAGATGTTAGAGGAAAGCATACAAATCATCTTTGTTTTCTTGATGATAACACTTTAATACACAGTATTTTCCATGGATTATCTCACTCTTCTGCAAATATATTTTTGCCCATTATTTGTTTCAAAATAGTTTATTGCTCAAAATACTTAAGTATATGCCTGAAAGGACAACAGCAAAATATGGAACTAAAACAGATGCTGTGTGGGAACAAAGTTTTAGGTTCCTATCCTTTAGCAGCCAAGGAAAAATTTTGGAATGTAATAGAAAGGAATATTAGGATCTAATGTACCATCGACAAGGAGGTCATTAGCAACAGAGCACAATGTTGGATTAGGGAAGGGCATGGAAGGATATCGTATCCTGACCAACATTACAATGAATTTTGGGCACAAGCTAAAAGTGCAGTCAGTTCTCTATGTGTATTGCTATAGCTCTAACTGGTTCTTGCCGAGTGTTACTTAAACACTGTGTTCAAGTTGTTAATGCTTCCCTGGAATAAATCTATGTTCAGTCTGCTGGCCATGTTGTACTTATACCAAATTACAACACTATTGGCGACGAGTGTGGTCCTGTTCTCCGTGCGAATTTCCACTCTGGTTGGTACTCCTTCTATTCTCACACTGGCTGGTGGTGTTACAAAGGGAATTTTACTTCAACTTGTCAAAAAGCAAGAATCATTTGAGACAGTGTAGCACTATCAATCACAGGCACTGTAAAATCAAACTATTGCCAAGAATGTATCAATTTCTATGTCAATTCACCCTTTTGCAGGATCATCCATCTTCTGTAACATTTGAACAAATATGCGAACTTCTTTCAAAATGCTGCTGTAAGCACACCCACATTATTGCATCCCGGGTTGAGTTTTACCGCTGTAGGAAGCAACCATATCAATTCTATCGAGCACGGGTGGCTGAACTCCACGGCTTACATCGCCGTCTTCATATTACGTCCGATGTGCATAAAGAACCATATATAGTGTGAAAACCCATCCCTCCCCAAGTTTTAGCTATTGCACAGTCATTTGAGATGTCACAAGCTGTGGGCAACCAAACTGAGTCATGGTGTGAGGTACCAGCAATCCAACCCTCTCCTCCACACCACACGCTTCATATAGTTCGCAGGGGCAAAATACGGCCGCAGCGGCCCGCACAGGATCACAGCGTCAAGGCTGCTGGCCTCACTCCCAGCAGCAGCTGCACTGACAAAGTAAACAGCAACATACACATTTGCACACTCCTTTCCTCTCATTACTGTTTCATTAAGCATGCACACCCAGACTCTCCAAAACACTGGGCTACACGTCATAATCGAATCAAAAAAGATCACATTGCTTCTGTTTGTAATGCATAAATTCAGTACACCAATCCTGATGCAGATATGGACTAAACACTGTATCAGCTATTTCTGCCACACCAAACAAGCTTTTCATTGATGTTATGGTTTTTCATTAAGTTCTGCATATGCAAGTGAGTACAAGTGCTGCGGTCACGTTGTCACAAACTTATAAGGACTTGGGCTCCCCTTCACTTCTCACTGTGTTACAAAAGTTAGTAAACAGCAATAAATAGAGTATTCCTATTCTCCGTATGCCCGATTAGCTGAGTGGTAATGTGCTCGCCTCCCATGCAACGGGCCCAGGTTCGATTCCCAGCCGGGTTGAAGATTTTCTCCACCCGTGGACTGGGTGTTGTGTTGTCCTTATCATCATCATCTCATCCCGATCAACGTGCAAGTCGCCCAATGTGGCGTCACATGCAATAAGACTTGTAACACGGCACCCGAACTTCCCCGGATGGGGCCTCCTGGCCAACAATGCCATACGATCATTCATTCATTCATATTCTCTGCCAATTCTCTGCTCCACTGACATACAAGTCAGTAGTCCAGTCACTTACATTTCTTGTTGTAGATAACACACATACGGAGAATCTTTTTGGGTTAGATGCTTTTAAATGTTTTGGTTTTACCATTTCAGATGAAGTGAATTTAGTGTCTGAACAAGTGCCATATACACAGTTAGATGCATTATTTTGTGAATTTTTCCTCTTCGTTCCCTACTGGATTGGGATGTCCCAACACTTTTCAAGTGCACATTACCATGAAATCTTCAGCTCAGTTTCACTTTTTCTGGGACTGTCTGGTTCCAATCGTACTCAGGGAACAAGTCGAAGATGAATCATATTGCCTCACAGAATCCGGCACTGTTCAGCCTATTGCATCATGTGGATGGTCTACCCTCTTAATTATAATAAAGCAACTGTCTCATTGGTTAAACCTCTGTAGTGATTTAAAAGTTTCTGTGAATGCACCATCTATAATGGATGCATACCTGATACTGTGCCCAGACGACCTCTTTGCAAAATCAGGTGGTCAATATTTCTCAAAAATTGACTTGTTGGATGCCTATTACAAATCCCTTTAGATACAGAGTCACAACATATGTTAGTTGTCAGTAGTACTTTTGGACTGTACCAATACCTGTGGTTGCCTTTTGGAGTCACCAGGACTCCCACTATTTTTCAGTGTTTTTGGAACAACTTACAGCGTCTGTGCCGGGTTGTGCAAACTATTTAGATAACTTTGTATTTTCCAGCACCTTCACTGTGGGACATTTACAAAACATCTGAACTCTTTTTTCTATCCTCCAAGTGGTTGAGTTGAAGTGTAATTTAGAAAAATGTCATTTTTTTCAAGCTTCTATTGCTTATCTTGCGTTTGAAGTTTCTCACGACACTTTCAAACCCCTGCATCAACATGTTTCTGCTATTGTGTCACTTCCATGCCCTATGCCAGTCAAAAAACTTCAGTTATTTCTAAGCAAAGCTGCCTACTAGCAGAAATTTTTGCCTAGGGTAGTGACAAATGCATAGCCGTAACATGCTTTGCAGCACAAAGGGACTGAGTTTCGGTGGCTGCCGGCTTGTGAAACCACATTTTCCACCCTTTTCCAAGCATGGGATCTTGCCATTGGTGGGGAGGCTTGTGTGCCTCAGCGATGCAGATAGCTGTACCATAGGTGCAACCACAATGGAGGGGTATCTGTTGAGATGCCAGACAAACATGTGGTTCCTAAAGAGGGGCAGCAGCATTTTCAGTAGTTGCAGGGGGCAACAGTCTGGATGGTTGACTGATTTGGTCTTGTTAACATCAACCAAAACAGCCTTGCTGGGAATGGCTGAAAGCAGTGGGAAACTACAGCCATAATTTTTCTCGAGGACATGCAGCTCTTCTGTATGGTCAAATGATGATGGCATACTCCTTGGTGAAATATTCTGGTGGTAAAATAGTCCTCCATTCGGATCTCCAGGCAGGGAATATTCAGGAGGACATCGTTATCAGGAGAAACAAAACTGGCGTTCTAAGGACTGAAGCATGGAATGTCAGATCCCTTAATTGCACAGTTAGGTTAGAAATTTTTTAAAAAGGAAATGGATCAGTTAAAGCTAGATACAGTAGGAATTTGTGAAGTTCGGTGGCAGAAGGAACAAGACTTCTGGTCAGGTGAATATAGAGTTATAAACACAAAATCAAAAAGGGTTAATGCAGGAGTAGGTTTAATAATGAATAAAAAATAGGAATGCAGATAAACTACTATGAACAGCATAGTGAACACATTATTGTAGCCAAGACAGACATGACACCCGACACAATAGCAAAAGTTTATATGCCAACTAGCTCCACAGATGAGAAGGAGACTGAGAAAATGTATCATGATAAAGGAAATTATTCAGATAATTAAAGCAGATGGAAATTTAACAGTCATGGGGGCTGGAATTTGATAGTAGGAAAAGGTAGAGAAGGAAAAGTAGTAGATGAATATGGACTGGGGGAAAGGAATGAAAGAAGAAGCTGCCTGGCAGAATTTTGCACAGAACATAATTTAATCATAACTAACACTTGGTTTAAGAATCATGAAAGAACGTTGTATACATGGAAGAGAGCTGGAGACATCGTAAGGTTTCAGACTGATAGTATAATGGTTAGACAGAGATTTTGGAATCAGGTTTTAAATTGTAAGACATATCTAGGGGCAAATGTGGACTCTGACCACAATTTATTGGTTATGAACTGCAGATTAAAACTGAAGAAGGGGTAGGAATTTAAGGAGATGTGATCTGGATAAACTGAAAGAATCAGAGGTTGTAGAGAGTTTCAAAGGGAGCTTTAGAGAATGATTGAGAAGAACAGGGGAAAGGAATACAGCAGAAGAAGAACGGGTAGCTTAGAGAGATGAAATAGTGAAGGCAGCAGGGGATCAAGTAGGCAAAAAGGCAAGGGCTAGTATAAATCCTTGGGTAGCACACGAGGTATTGAATTTAATCAATGAAAGGAGAAAATATAAAAAATGCAATAAATGAAGCAGGTGTAAGGAAATACAAACATCTAAAAAATGAGACCAACAGAAAGTGCAAAATGGCTAAACAGAAATGGCTAGAGGACAAATGTAAGGATGTAAAAGCATACATCACTAAGGAGTAATAAATATGCTGCCTTCAGGAAAATAAAGGGTTCTTTGGAGAAAAGGGAACTGTCTGTGTGATTATCAAGAGCTCAGATGAAAACCAGTCCTAAGCAAACAAGGGAAAGCAAACAGGTGGAAGGAGTGTATAGATGGTCTATACAAGAGAGATGCACTTGAGGCCAATATTATGGAAATCAAAGAGGATGTAGATGAAGATGAGAAGAGAATATGATACAGTTGTGAAGAATTTGACAAAGCACTGAAAGATGTAAGTCGAAACAAGGCCCCAGGAGTAGACAACATTACATTAGAGCTACTGATAGCCTTGGGAGAGCCAGCCATGACAAAACTCTTCCATCTGGTGAGCAAGATGTATGAGACGTGCAAAATACCCTTAGACTACAAGGAGGATATAAGAATTCCAATACCAAAGAAAGCATGTGGTGACTGATGTGAAAATTACCAAACTATCAGTTTAATAAGTCAAGGTTGCAAAATATTAACATGTACCAGTCTCATTTACAGAAGAATGGAAAAACTGGTAGAAGCTGATCTCAGGAAAGATCAGTTTGGATTAAGGAGAAATGTAGGAACACGCAATGCAATAGTGACCCTACGCATTCTCATAGATGATAGCTTCAAGAAGGCAAATCTATGTTTATAGCAATTGTGGACTTAGAGAAAGCTTTTGACAATGTTGACTGTAATACTCTCTTTCAAATTCTAAAGGTGACAGGGATAAAACACTGGGACCAAAAGGCTATTTACAATATGCACAGAAATCAGAGGGCAATTATAAGAGTTGGGGGGCATGGAAGGAAAACAGTGGTTGAGAAGGGAGTGAGACAGGGTTGTAGTCTATCCCCAATGTTATTCAATCTGTATACTGAGCAAGCAGTAAAGGAAACATAAGAAAAGTTTGGAGTAGGAATTAAGGTCCTGGGAGAAGAAATAAAAACTATGAGTTTTGCTGATGACACTGCAATTTTGGCTGAGACAACAAAGGACTTGGAAGAGCAGTTGAACAGAATGGACAGTATCTTGAAAGGAGGAAACAAGATGAACATCAGCAAAAGCAAAATGAGGGTATTGGAATGTAGTCGAATTAAATCAGGTGATTCTGAGGGAATTAGATTAGGAAATGAGGCACTTAAAATAGTAAATGGTATTTTGCTATTTGGGAAGCAAAATAACTGATGATGGTTGAAGTAGGGAGGATATAAAATGCAGACTGGCAATGGCAAGAAAAGCATTTCTGAAGAAGAGAAATTTGCTAACATCAAGTACAGATTTATGCATCAGTTTTTGGACTGAAGACCACAGCTGCCGCCACCACCACAACAACAACAACAACAACAGCAAGACCACATTGCAGTCTGTGCCCTGCTTAGTGATGTGCCAACCTACCAACCAGGCCTCCACCTGGTCCTTACGACTGACACCTCACAGTAGGGGTTGGGGACAGTACTGGCTCATAGGTATCCCAATGGCTCTGGGCAGCCTATTGCTTATGCCCCAAAAATGCCAACTCCTGATCAAACTAGGTGCTGTCACATAGAAAAAATTCCATGTTTTTCTCTTTGGTACCAAACTTCACCTGGTCACTGATCACAAACCACTGGTTTCATTATTCAGTCCTTCTGTGTCGTTACCAGATAAAGTGACACATCGCATTCAACACTGGGCTCTTTTCCCTTCAAATAACAACTATAACATTCATTTTCGCCCTATGAAATGCCAATGCTTTGCCCCACTTGCCAGCTGGTCCGGACCTAGAATCTGATCCAGAGGAATTGCTTTGTTTCCACACTGATGTCACCACACAGCAGATGGTTGATGGTTTTCCTGTAACTAGCAAATGGATTGCAAAGGCTGTAGCCTTGGAACCCATTTTGTGGAAGGTCATAATACCAGTACACCGTTGTTGGCCAGATTCATCACCTTATCATGCCTCCGACCCCCTCCATAATTATCACATCTTTTGACATTGATTCCCTGTTGTGGATAGTGTTCTGCTTTTAGACACAGATCACACGGCTCCTCAGGTAGTGATCCCCTCAGTGCTTCGTTCGGAGGTTCTCCATTTATTACATGCAGAGCATTGGGGTTTATCACACACAAAAGATATGGCTCATCAAAAAGTGTTTTAGCCCGGCTTGGATGGTGACATTACCTGTCTGGTTGCCTCCAGTTCACAGTGTGTGATGCACCAAGCAGCTCCACAGACATCATAATCTCCTTGGGCAATGCCGTTGCATGCATGGGACCATTTGCATGTGGATTTCACTGGCCCCTTTCTCAGCGCTTGTTTGTTGTTGGTTGTTTACACATATTCTCATTTTCGGTGTGTCATTCATTGTGTTTCCACATTCAAAACTGCCACCATCACAACCTTGCCCAAAATTTTTTCACGCAGAAGCTTGCCCACAATGTTAATGGCCGATAATGGTCCACAATTTTCATTGCAAGAGTTTGTGGCATTTTGCTATACCCGTGGCATCTATTATACCCTCGCATCATTCCATCCACAATCTAATGGTGAGGTGCAATGCCTAATGCAAACATGGAAAACTCAGATGAAAAACTATGTTGCCAACTCTTTGTATGATGTTGCCTTAGATTGGTTTCTCTTCTTATACCGTTTCACCAATTCAGCGAGAAGAGCCCAGTGGAGCTACTCCATGGGCACCAGCTGAGGACACTGCTACATCTTCTGTATCATCCACCTGGACATCAACATGTGCAGCTGCCATGCCTCTTCTAGCTAGGTGTGGCTGTCTGGGCATGCGATTTCAGATATCACCCTAAGTGGATTCCAGTGCCAGATGCCACAGGCGGCATCTCTGCGACATCTACACAGAAGACAGCTTTTGCTCGAGGCACCATGATCAGCTTCATCTTTGAATTGATGGCAGGGCACCTCCTGACATCACACCATCACCTCTGAGTCCATTCCATTGTGTCACATCACCTGCTGCTGCCAGCTCTCTAC
This sequence comes from Schistocerca nitens, assembly GCF_023898315.1. Classification (NCBI taxonomy): domain Eukaryota; kingdom Metazoa; phylum Arthropoda; class Insecta; order Orthoptera; family Acrididae; genus Schistocerca; species Schistocerca nitens. The sequence continues at coordinate 497,592,658 of NC_064614.1, read as the reverse complement.
TGCTGCGTGGGCAAGGGCATCCATCCTCGGTGGCTGAACCAACAGTTTCTCTATTGCTTCCAACAGCATTGTCACGGATTCTGTCACTTGTTGCTGAGCAACCACTGATAGAAGTATTATCAGCATTGTGAGCACCACCAACAGGACCAATGTCTGAGGTCGACATGGAAACAGCCCGGGTGTCGCCCTATGGTTTGACACAGGAGCGTCGGCGCATAATGTTTCCACATCCGAAGCCTGCCAAGGGCCACAGTCTATTTAATTCTACCTGAGCTATGTTTGACCAAGTTCTCTGTGTGTATTGCTACACCTCATTGTGTACGTAATTGGTTCCTGCTGAATGTTACTTAAATATTGTGTTCAAATTGTTAACACTTCTGTGGAATAAAGTTGTGTTCAGTCTACTGGCTGTGTTGTACTTATACCTAATTACAACAAAAAAGAAACCTGATGAGACTGGGCCGATCAGTCTGGGGTCAGGAAACAGTGAATCATTATGTTTGAACACAAAATACAAACCGCAAGGAAATGGACATGGGAAGACAGCATGACAGATAAACAAAGTCAGATGAATGAGCTGAAAAGAGAAAACCTGAGAACTAGCAAGAGCAGAGCATTATGACAACAAGATGATAGTTAAGCGAGCACACCACTGAGTCTCGTGTTGGTGTGCAGTGGAACTTATGTATCGGTTATGAGATCTAATTGGTCAGTACAATGGTGTGTGGAAGATGACAATAGCACTGACAGTCTTCTGCTCTGCCTAGCAGCCTAGGTCGAGTTCCAAGTTCTGTGGCAGGTTTTGAAAGTTGCTGGGTTGGATACCAGAAACTGGCTGTGACCTTTAAAAAGAACCATCCTGGCATCTCTATTACGCAATGAAGGAAAATCAAGAAAAACTTAACCCACATGGCCGAATGGGGATTTGAACCACCATCCTGTGTTCTAATACAGCACTGTTTCACCCAGTAGAATGTAATAGGTTATACCTAGTGTAACATAATTCATTAGTGCTGGATAGAGGAACAGCTTCATTTGTATTCAAAGAAAAACACAGCACAGAATGGCCACCAACAAGAGATATACTTCACTTAGTCAATTTATACATAAATTGAAATGCAACAATTCCCTTAAAACTAATAATGTATACAAACTATTAATGTAATTTTACAGAAAATTACAGCATAATTTTAACTCCAAAGTAAAATCCCTAGTTGTTGGGAGTTTCATTCAACTGGAGGAAAAGACATTCACAAGCTTCTCCACAGGAATTTTTAGGCCACTGATGGAACCACAAATGCATGTGCCTCATATGCTCCCACAGGCAGAAAGTAAATTAACATTGCTTTCCTGCAGGTCAGTGCCACATGCTGACAGGTTTCAGCTATACAACAAATGATGAAGTGTGTACCTACCCATTTTTAACACCTGCTTTTCAATAGACAGATGATCACTGCCATGAAAATGATCACTCAATTCAGCAGAAATCCACATTATTTCAACAACAACATTGCCTTTACAGCCTAGGTCTTTTACCAAGTGAATTTATGTTTTTGATAATCCAACAAAACAGGCTAGACTGCTGGACAAACCTACCTGACAAAAAAAGGAGAAGCACCCAGAAGCCATGGCTGTATGTCAGTGCAACACATTGTTAAGATATGTAGCCTAATTTCCATAATTGTAATACAGCACAGAATGGCATATTCATTTGTATCAACAATGTAGGAAGTAGCCTGCTGTGTCAAAAATGTAAGAACATATGAGTGGTAACTAACACTGCACATCAACTTCACTTTTAAACCAGCTCTTGTGTGAAATTTTGCTGACTGTTGTCTTGGCCTGGCACACATTTAGTTTAGTTTTAGAATCACTTTCCATAGTGTGCCTCTTGTATATATTCATGAGAAAGTTGGTTTCCTCTTAAGCAACTGTTTAATGGCATACAATACGGAATTGTGTGATGAAAAAGTATTAATAAAAATCTCAAGTCCAGTTGTATCACAGCACTTCTTTGTTAATCAGCTGATGAGTCTTCAAAATTCAAATGTTAGATACTACAAATCACCCTGCTGTGGTGCCCTCTGAAAGTGGTCCATGTATTTGGAAAGATACAAGGGTGTTACAATACAGTGAATTGTGCCTGGACTCTGACACCATGCAATATTCAGGATCGGGCAAAATCGATGAATGATACTGTGTCAGCACTTTGCAACTCAAGTAGGATACAGGACAACACTGATTAAAGAGTGAACAAAAAAAGTGGTTAGGACAGTGATTTCTTTGCAATTAATAATATGCTTGTGAATAAGACAGACAGACAGTGTAATGGAACGTCGAGTCAATGGGAGTGAAGATAGAATGGTTAGCATGATGGAAAACAATTGGGACATAAAAGTAACTGAAAACATCTCATTTTATGGACAGTAAAGTTATTCAGGAATAAGAAGTTACAGTGTAATTAGCAGGCAATCACAATGCAAACCAGGGCACCAACCTCATGTCACCATGAACTGACAACAGATAATGATGGTAACAAACTTCTAATGCAAATACTGCAGACTGTTAAAGGCAGCATCCACTACCTGAACCATATGTTAGAAAACTGTCCTCGTCAACTAATCCAAGTTATCACATATTAAGAAATTTATTAGTGACAAGTGAGAAAAATGTCAATGCTTTGGAATAGTAACAAAAAAAATCAAGGCTTTTGTAGAAAGAGATGAAGGTGTTGCTGCATGTATACAGTTTAAGTTAATCTATGTGAGAAGAGAGATGTATCACATAATATGGAAAGGAGAGAAGATAATAATGATGAGCGCAATGCCACTATGGAAGTTAATACACTTGGTGTAGTTGAGAATAAGGTGGAAAAGCTTGCTGAATAGTTTGAGGTGCTACTATATGAATTGATGGAAGTTCTGAAAACCCATACTCAATAGCACCAGCAGACAGAACAGCAGTAGAAGCATAAATATGTGTTTGAAACCCATGGCCAAGCTAACAGAAAATTGTCACCATTACCTGACACAAGGCAACAAACAGAGAAGGAGCTGATGTGATGGAAGACTCCGCCCTGGCAATAGAACAGTTACCATACATCCAGCCTCAACGGGGCTGACAAGTCTGGAATATTGCTGGTGCAGAAAAGAATGGGAGCCTCACTGTAGCAGTGGTGACCTGGACTGCCACACATCTGAGCCTATGTGATGAAGGATGATGTCCTGTCAAAACAGTGGTGCACAATGACTCCATCAGATGGGATGAGGCTACTGCTATGATGCTCAGCAAAATGACATCATATAGAAGGAAACAAGCATCATCCTGAAATCTGGAGACGGTTTCACAAAAATACATGTTTAGAAAGAAAGAGCACTTATTCAAGAAACTGATGAAATGGAAGAAGCTAACCAACACCTCTGAAGTTGTGCAAAAAAATTACAGCTCCGGATAGACTCCTGTAGGAGCTGTCTGAACAGGAAAATCAGAACAAATGAAGTCAGTAACATCTGCTGGCAACACCTGGCTGCTACAGCCTGTTTTCTCTTCTGGAATTTTGGGTGCTGCTTGCTGCAGGAGAAATATTGGCCATCAAACTCTCACCTATACCTCCCCCCTCTCCCAAAAAGAAATCAGACCCTCACACTCAGATGTTCACTGATATTCTTTGTATATGGTTAGGATGTATATGATGCTGAATACCACTATCTTTATCAGCAGTTTACTTTGAGAAGAAGACCTCTATAGTGCCAGATGAAGAATCCAGTCATCTTCCAGGAACTTTGTCTCCAGTAGCAGCAGGCACCACCTTAGCTGGGGACTGGATGCAGACGATGACTTGGTGCCTTCGCACTGCTGGGTCACCTGCCAGTGGCTATCTTCTGCTGGCGACCACTTCTCCAGTGGGTTGCATGTTCGAGCTTGGATAAGTGGCTGCCTAGTCTCTCTGTTGCTATTCACTGGTTGCTGAGGGCTATCCACAGTTGCTGATCACCATGCACAGCAAGCATACTCCTTTGATTTGGCCATGCTAGATACAGAAGTTTAAACACTACCCTTCCCATGTGGTGTGCAGCGAGCATGAGGTTGTCGGGCAGCCAGGAGCTGCGCATGACACACATCAGCAGCAACTTCACTGACACCAACATGACAGTAATGCCCACTGATACTAATGTGTGCTGTCTCCTGAGTCAGCAGTTGCTGACCTTGGAAAATGGTGCACAGAATAAATGAACTAATGCCTTCATTGCCTCTATGATTTTTCTTCAGACATTCACCTGGCTCCAAGTACCTGCTGCCCTGCTAACCAACTCACATCATCCCAACGTGTAATGGGGTGAATAATCGCACTTGCTATCCCAGCCCCTGAGAGAAACATAATTTTCGCATTTTGGTTACGTTATTTCCCTAAGGCATACAGACATTTTTAAGTGAGTGCATTTGCGTATACCTGGGCACACAAAAATGTTAGCTTAAGTACTGTACATACCTTTGACTATTTCAGAAACTTGACCTACATCGGGTGAAATGCATGTAGAGAAAGTAATTCTTAATTCCTCATTTGTTTATAGGATGAATTTACTGAATTAGTATTTTGTATGGTATATTTTAAATATGGTATTTTGCTTTGTTTTTTGAGTATGAACAGTAATCTCTCCAAAGATTTTGGGAACAATTTATCAGCTCAACTATTCTCCAATTCTAGAAGAATGTTTTGCTTTTGTACTTTTTAACCCTAAAAATTAAATTTTCTGCTGAGGGGAGATGAAGGATATTATTATGATGATGATTATTATTATTATTATTATTATTATTATTAATATTGTTGTTGTTGTTGTTGTGGTGGTGGTGGTGGTGTTGGTGTTGGCGATGATATGATGGTGGGGTCACACAACAGCAAGATCTTTAGTGCTCATACAAAAATGTAGTGTCGATAAAATATAATTCATAGAATCAAAAAACCTCAACTACAATTGAAAGTATAGTTTTCAATGCGATAGGGTCCGCAGCTGCGATGAATTTTTTGAATGATTTCTAGAAGCCTTCAGATGCCATTTTCTTTATTTCCTGTACGATTGTACAATTTCGGCCTTAGGCCATTTTCAAGTATTTTATGGATGATTTTTTGGTAACAGATTACGTCATATACATCACTGCTCCTATGACATCATGTTATGCTCATAAATTAGTTCTAGGTGTTCACTTGAAACTGGCCTAAGGCCGAAATTGTACAATCGTACAGGAAATAAAGAAAATGGCAGTTGAAGACTTCAAGAAATCATTCAAAAAACAACTGTAAGTAATAAAAAGTCAGCAAAACATCTGCATACACACTGGTACATGTGCAACAACACACACATGCACAGAGAGAGAGAGAGAGAGAGAGAGAGAGAGAGAGAGAGAGATGAAAATTATGTAGTGTGTCAGGTCTAAATATTAGACTAAAGGAAAAAAGTGGTGGGAAGAATTAAAACAGAATGTCTGGCTGATCAATGGCATAAAAAGGATGAGCTACGCACTCTGTAACACACTAAAATCTCCAGCCCATAACTTTAGGCTGGTATCCAGACACTTCACAAACTTTAAAATCATTCCCACACTTGTCTCAGCACCAGCTAAAATAGAGGACAGATTCCCACCAAAATTTGCATCTGCCCTCTCATCCCAACAGAAAATTCATCCATTTAAAATATGGCATACAGTATTTTCCATGCCACAGGCATCAGAGACTGGGGGGGGGGGGGGGGGGGTTCCCTCTCCCCAGAGTAAAATACCACTCTTTAGGGGATGGTGCCCAATTAGGTGGTGGTCCAGGACTTCATCCCACTGGAGTGACCTACTTCATGACTGCCATGACCAAGTAGTCAGCTTCAACAACTACAGTTAATTGTCCACTGCAGCCACTCCCCATCCCTCAACTGTATGGATCCCTGACTCACCAGTGCTTGCAGGGAATGACTCATTGTGTAATGTCATATTTCCTGCATGCCTCCTACATTATGCGATAAGTATCTGGAAACCCCCCAAAATAGAAGTTTTTCATATTAGGTGCATTGTGCTGCCACCTACTGCCAGGTACTCCATATCAGCAACCTCAATAGTCATTAGACATCGTGGGAGATCAGAATGGGGCACCCCGCAGAACTCACGGACTTCGAACATGCTCAGGTGATTGGGTGTCACTTGTGTCATATGTCTGTATGTGAGATTTCCACACTCCTAAACATCCCCTGGTCCACCGTTTCCAATGTGATAGTGAAGTGGAAATGTGAAGGGACACATACAGCACAAAAGCGTACAGGCCGACCTCATCTGTTGACTGACTGAGACCACCAACAGTTGAAATGGTCCTAATGTGTAATAGGCAGGCATCTATCCAGACCATCACACAGAAATTCCAAGATGCATCAGGATCCACTGCAAGTACTATGAGAGTTAGGCGGGAGGTGAGAAAACTTGGATTTCATGGTTGAGCGCCTGCTCATAAGCCACACATCAAGCAGGTAAATGCCAAACAATGCTTCGCTTGGTGTAAAGAGCGTAAACACTGGACAGTTCAACAGTAGAAAAAAGTTGTATGGAGCAATGAATCACGGTATACAAAGTGGCGATCCGATGGCACGGTTTGTGTATGACAAATGCCCAGTGAACATCATCTGCCAGCGTGTGTAGTGCCAACAGTAAAATTCCGAGGCAGTGGTGTTATGGTATGGTCATGTTTTTCATGAAGGGGGCTTGCACCCCTTGTTGTTTTGCATGGCACTATCACAGTAAAGGCCTACATTGATGTTTTAAGCACCTTCTTGCTTCCAACTGTTGAAGAGCAATTCGGAGATGGCGACTGCATCTTTCAACATGACTGAGCACCTGTTCATAATGCATGGCCTGTGGCAGAGTGGTTACATGACAATAACATCCCAGCAATGGACTGGCCTGCACAGAGTCCTGACCTGAATCCTATAGAACACCTTTGGGATGTTTTGGAATGCCAACTTCGCACCAGGCCTCACCTACCAACATTGATACTGCTCCTCAGTGCAGCACTCCATGAAGAATGGGCTGCCATTCCCCAAGAAACCTTCCAGCACCTGACTGAATGTATGCCTGCAAGAGTGGAAGCTGTCATCAAGGCTATGCATGGGCCAATACCATATTGAATTCCAGCATTACCGATGGACGGCGCCACAAACTTGTAAGTCTTTTTCAGCCAGGTGTCCGGATACTTTTGATCACATAATGTATGTGTCCTGGTACCCAGCAGAATGACACCTCCTTTTCCCGCCACTGTAGGATGTACAGTTGGTCATGGATCCACTGAACCATTTTGTCTGCTGGTTACATGGGCTGCAATGATAATACAGCGCTAAGAAAACTGGAGCAGATGAGAAACTGTTTGCCCTGAAGACACCCCATCTGCTCCATTGCCTTCAGGACCATTCTGAGTTCTGCAGAAAAGACAGTATAGTTATGGAAAAGAACATCCTAAAGATGCAGTCAGGGAATACTACAGAACAACCAAGGGTAGTTGGTAGTTGGTTGTGGGAAGAGACCAAACAGCGAGGTCATCGGTCTCATCGGATTAGGGAAGGAAGTCGGCCGTGCCCTTTCAAAGGAACCATCCCAGCATTTGCCTGGAGCGATTTAGGGAAATCACGGAAAACCTAAATCAGGATGGCCGGACGCGGGATTGAACCGTCGTCCTCCCGAATGCGAGTCCAGTGTGCTACCACTGTGCCACCTCGCTCGGTAACAACCAAGGGAGTTAACTTGTTTGAGACATCAGCGTACACAGCTTTAAAACGACGACATCTATGTAAAAGTTAAAAAACATTTGGAGTGCAATCTTCCGTATAATTTGTCAAGCCTAAAATAATTCTGAGCCTCTGGAGGAGCCAATGGAGATCTGCTCCAACCATGGTGTAAAACCAGACACACTAATCTCTAACAGACAATCCTCCACAAAATTCCCACAGGGCCCCATTGCTTGGTGTCGAGTACAAAAGAGCCTTTCCAACAGTATGGTATGCAGCTGTGTATAGTGTGTACAGTCTTTTATAGGCCTATCGCAAAATGAGGAGTCATCGTATGATATGAGGCAGCCACCCACTTTTCTCAGCACAAAGGGTCAGTGTACGGCTGATTCTAAAGGCCCCAGTGGCCAGTCGAATTCTTAGATGTAAGATACGAAGCTCAATTTCCTTAATCATAGCACAGAAAAGCATATTCATTCATATCAACAATGTAAGAAGTAATTTTAAGTTCAACAATGCAAGAGTATACAGGAGGCAGCTAGCACTGCACATCAACTTCACTTCTGTTAAGAGTTCACTTGACTTTGGCAACTGTTATCTTGGTATGACATTATAATCACTCTCTGCAGTGTGCTCCTAGTAAATACTTGTAGAAAAATTGCTTTCTCTTAAGCAGTTGTTTAGTGGCACATGATATACAATTAGTGATGAAAAAGTATTAATAAGAAATCTTAGCTGATCACTGTGCTTTTGTTGTTAATTAACTGATAGCTCCTCAAAATTAAAGTGACAGATACTACAAATCATCTTGCTGTGGCACTGTCTGAAAATGGTCTACATATTGGGAACAAGAAGGGGATGTTGGATGTTACAATGTCCATACTATTGGTGGGTATGTAAATGATTTGTTTTAATTCTCTGTGACATGCAGAACAGCCACCAGAATGCATTAGTTTAGTTACTGTTGTTACCAGGTGTGATACAGTGTACAAGTGTGGTGTCGTCCGAAGTGTGAGGTCCTACAGTAAAGTTGATACCTCACTATGGAACCACAAGCTAAACACAGTTATTGCCAGAATTTAATTAGTCAGATCAGTGTACTAAAGTTTAAAGGTAAATGCCAAGAGTTATTAGACTATCATGCAGTGCAAGAACTAAACTGTTATCACTGTGTTCTGTTTTAAATGTATGCCATTACTCATATGTAAATGGATTTCTTCTGACGTTAAGAATCCTGTAATAAAGTGTTTTACTGAAACTGATCTAACATTCATTACATTATGTTGTAGCATCCACTCAACCTCCTCTAGAAGTAAAATATTAAAACTGTCACCAAGACTTGCTACAGCAGATAAAAATAAGGCTGTGAATAGCATTATAAATTGAGTGATCACTGTGAACGACACAGAGATGTCACGTATTTGTGGGAGACAGCACTATCAGCACCTGACAAGAGTATGAAAGGGGCCTCACTGTAACTCTTCTTTTGGCTGCCTAGTAGAATTTTGCAATATCTGATTTTTGGGGTGTTTGGATATAACAGTGGCCTGATGTTGGATTGCATAGGAGAGTGATGGCAAGTACACCTGTCAAGTTTCCGGTCAACTACATTTGAACCACCACAAGGGAGAATTGCCATACTGTGCACCAATCACAAGTAACCCCTTCAGAAGTATGCCTGCCATCCAAGAGCAAGTAATGGACTTTCTGCAGCATTCTGTGTCATCCAGTGCCAACGGTCAGAGACTAGCAGAAGGCAGATTAAGAATTTCCATCCCACGGGCTGCCATTAACAGAACATGTACAGCAGTGTTTGGAGTGGTGCTCTGGCCACAAAGCATGGACTGCTAATGAATAGCATCACATTGTGTTCAGCAATGAACTGCAGTTCTGCGCTACACTGGATGACCATTTTTGGTGAGTATGGCTGCGACCTGGAGAGAGGTCCCATCCTTCCGATGTTACTCCTGGTATCACGGTGTGGAGAGCCATTGGGTATGACTTCGAGTCATGGCTGGTAGTGGAAGAGGGCACTCTGACAACGCAACAGAATGTCACAGACATCTTGCATCCTAAAGTGTTACATCCCATCCAACGATATTGTAGTGTTATTTTTAAACAAGACAATCCATGTCCAAACATTGCACATGTCTCTGTTAACTGTCTGCATTACATTGGGATTCTCCTGTGAGCAAAAAGGTCCCCAGACCTGTCCATGATAGAATGTGCGGGATCACTTCAGATGTCAACTCCAGCCCAGTGCCGGTATCCATGATATCAATGAACAGTTACAACAACCAGCAGTGGACCAGCTAGCCTTAGGAGAGGATACCAGGCTTTATGACACCCTTTCAAATCAAATAATGTCACAAGCCCTTTCCTTGTGTGAAGTTTTATTTTACATCCTCCTCTCCTCATGTCTGCTTCAGGTTTTTGTCAGGTAGTGTAATTTAACTGTCCTAACAGCAAAGTCAACCTATTTTTTTATTTTTTCTATTGTTTAAATTTTGTTACGTTAACAAAATGCATTAGTCTGGATTTTAGTGTGCTCAAGTTAGTCACACCTTTTGTTCTTGTTCAGTTTCTTTAAATTAGAGGCATAATAATTTTGAATACTTACATTTTTTGATATGAAAGTATAGTGCTTTGTATTTAAATCAAGCAGTTTCAAATCCGCATGATTTTTGCTGCCAAATGCCACTATATTTTTATTTACTTTACTGTGTTTCATTTTCTGAATTGGGCGTCCAGAATTAAACACATCACCTTCTTTTTCCTTAAATCTCCATACTCTTATATGTCCTGATTCAACAGCAGTTAAGAGACATCTGAAAGAAATAAAGCATTGACATCTAAACAATTAAAACTTCCCATTAATGGATTCTTGCATCACAGGTTGATAGGATAATTTTATTTTTATGAATGAAAAACAAAACTGGGTATGCCTTACAAAATTAATTTTTGTACTTAACCAGTTTTCAGCTTACCAGGCCAGACAACTTCTTTCAATTACAGAGACTAGGATGTTTGTATTGTTTACAAGTATAGTAAATATGTACATACCTATCATATTTGCTTAGACCACAAATCTGACCTTCCCCATATTCAACATTAACAGAACTTGTGAAAGCCTTGTAATCAGTGTCATATGTCTTTACAGTCTTGTTCTTCAGCCCTATTAGAATGTCCACTTCATCGTCATCACCCCAGCTCAAATGTGTGATTCCATTATCTTTTTGCAGAGACCCAACTTTCTGCAAGTTTTTTGCAAATACTTTCCATTCACTTTCATCTCCATGGAACTGCAGTCCTAAAAAAAATGACAGTGATGGGCAAAAACATAAACAAGCCACTCCTGAAGAAATATTATATTATTATGACACTCCTGAGGGAACATTACACTGAAGTGTAAGCTTGATTGTGCAGGCAAGTTTTTCAACCATAGGAGAGGGAAAAAGAAAAAAAAAAAAAAACACACACACACACACACACACGAGAGAGAGAGAGAGAGAGAGACGGAGGGAGGGGGAGGGAGATAGGTTAGAGAGGGTAAGAGGGAAAGATTGTACTGAAGTTAGATGGAAACTAGTGAGTACATCTGATTTTAAAGTGTGTCTAAACTCCACCCACCATTAATATGCAGGTGAGTTATTACATGTTCTCATTTTTTACATTGTTTACACTTGGGGCTTCCACTATTATTACACTACTGGCCATTAAAATTGTTACACCAAGAAGAAATGCAGATGATAAACAGGCATTCATTGGACAAATATATTATACTAGAACTGACATGTGATTACATTTTCACGCAGTTTGGGTGCATAGATCCTGAGAAATCAGTACCCAGAACAACCACCTCTGGCCGTAATAATGGCCTTGATACACCTGGACATTGAGTCAAACAGAGCTTGACACAAAGGATGATAAATATGGTGTTGTCCCAGACTCTTTACTACTGAATATCTTGGACTTCCTGCAGGGATCATTGAGGGTCACACAAATCAAGAGCCTTGTTGCCTGCATGTGTACTGGCCCAGTCTCTCACCGCATGTAAAAAAAGAACACTCACACATGCTGCTCATATGCTAAAAATTTCTCAACACTTTTCTTTATGTTCACCCCATGGCTCACATCCCCTGAGTCATGGGATCATGTCACCATTAATTTTGTGAGAGCACTCCTCAAGTCCATGTATCTGACTGCAGTTGAATCACTTAGATTTTTCAAACATGGTGAGTGGGCAGTCACACAGGTCACGACCATTACCAAATAGTCCACCATCTTTGCAAATGAAGCATTAGAACAGATATTAAATTCAGACAATGGACCTCAATTCTCATACACAAATATTTAACCAGCTTTGCCAACAGACTAGAATAATTCACTTAACATTAGCACCTCTTCATACTCAAAACAATGGAGATAACAAGAACCTATTAAGCACTTTGGTTGGTTGGTGGATTTGGGGGAAGGGACCAAACAGTGAGGGGATCAGTCCCATCGGATTAGGGAAGGGCAGGGAAGGAATTCGGACATGCCCTTTCAAAGGAACCATCCTGGCATTTGCCTGCAGAAATTTAGGGAAATCACTGAAAATCTAAATCTGGATAGTCAAATGCATGTTTGAACCATCATCCTCCTGAATGCATTAACCACTGTGCCACCTTGCTCGGTAAAGTACTTTCCAAACCCAATGATTACTATACTGCCCGCGTCCACATTCGTTAATGCAGCACTAACATTATTTTTAAACTCCTACAAGAGCATACTGAGAAATGACAGAAGTCTGTTGGAGATCCTCTATGCCTGGGAATCATGTACTTTGCTGTCTGCACCTGCAAAGAAGCAGTGTCCCAACAGTTACTGCCAGGTACAGTTATTTGAGTCAGCACTTTCTTAAGGTGACTGAGATGGACAGCAGCCATGTTGCGGCATCAAGTGGTGGCCTTTGTGAAATTGGTGGCCTGGGGCACTCGCAGTTGTGAAATTATGTATTCATAGAGACTACTAATGGCATTTGTTTTGACTGACAAATCTCAACCACTACAGTAATTGGCCATATCGCAAATTATGGTAAGAGATATTGTGACGACATTACACCTTCAATCTCATTGAAGCACTGAGCTCCAACTAAATGCAGAACTCCTCCCCTTTGAGTTTTATTTATCATCGATATGTCTAGCTATGTGGACCAAGTAGTTAGTGTAAAAAACAGGGCATGTGCAGATCAAGAAACTTTTCTTTCACTGTGTGCACATTATGCATATTGGCAAAGTGTCAAATTCACACAGATAAGGGAAGGATTGTTTTATGTGGTCATTGAAACATGAGAAAACAAGCAGTTTAGTTTTAGTATCAATACTTTAAAGTTTGCAGTTTGGTTCCAACTTTGTTGCTCTCTTCCATTCCTTAGAATACGTACAGCAGCCCAAAGTTCTATAAGGATATCTTGGTGAGTAAATTAATTATATGACCAATCTGTTTATATTATTCATTATCATTCCATCACTTAGCATCCACCTATTTTATTTTCGCACCAATTGCTTCTGTTTTTTCCTTCGTTTATTTCTGATTTTCATTGGTATCTGGTAATATTTTGTTTTTTATTTTTAATTTTATCTGCCATCTCCAGGCTGTTGTTTGCCAACAACTCATTATTTAGCTGTAATATTTAATGTTACTATCAATAACTCTTGAAAACTTCTCTTCTCCTTGTTTTTATCCTGATTTTGCATCTTGAGTGTCTTTTCTTCCTTTCATAGTTATACATACTTGTAGAATTTCCACAGTCTGGTATACCTCTTATGGCATACTGTCAATAAATCATTTGTTCACATCGCCTGAACATTCAGTACTTGGCGTTGGTTTTGATCCTTAACATAATAATGATGTGGCATGTAACATCTTATATGATGTGGCAGATCCAAAATGTAACATGTGTTGCTTGTGGTGGAACTCTCTACTGTTGAATTTCAATGTGAGGAAAGTGTTTGTGTTACTTGTAAAAGTTCATTTTATGAAAAGGAAAGTTGCTACTCACCATGTAGCAGAGATGCTGAGTTGCAGGTAGGCAATTGTGCCTACCTGCAACTCAGCATCTCCACTATATGGTGAGTAGCAACTTTCCTTTTCAGAATGTTGTTACAGTCCATCCTAGATTTTCCATTGTTTGATTTAAAAGTTCACTTTGTGGGGTATCACACCTTGCATGAGACTTTAAAACATAGACATCATATGTGGAGCCAGGTGATGGTCAATACGCCATGTATGATCAGTTTTCTGTGAAATTAAAGTGTTTTGGCAGACTAAATTGCAAAAAGGAATGGAAGTGATGAAGATTTCTTCATCACAGATTTGATGACATGAGGACAACATGTGGAGACACATACAAGGTGATTCATGAAGATATGCAAATATTTTAATATGTTATTCTAAAAGTAAAACCAAAGATAAAAATTCAGACAAACATAGGTCTTCAAATGTTTAGTTACGGAGTTATAGCTAATAAAAGATTTTGCCTGAAATTTAATAACTTCACTAATATGAAGCCATCGCAAAACTGCACGAGGTTAAAGTAAAGCACAATGTCCATTTATTTTGTTGTTATTGGTCTGGTGAATCTAATAAAACATGTCCCAGACGTGTATCTGCAGTAGTTTTCAAGCACATCCAGAGAAACAAAGACGTAATTTCGTAAAATTTTTAATTTATTGACTACTTGGAGCGATTTGTTTTAATTCCAGACAATTGCACAAAGTTTTGAACATGAATACACATACAGCTAAGACAATAGAATATTACAAGGGAATTTACCCACGGCTGAACCAGCTCATCACTGTCCAGCCAGCTGGGCCGTAAGTGACGCAAAGTCTGCCTCTGTCAGTACCATCGCTGTAACTCAATCACATTAGGGTTGCAAACCATTAACTGCCACCTGTCTGCCCAGCCTGGATGGCCAACACTCCACCAGCCACCTGCTCCTGCTCTCCAGTTCAAATTTGTTCAAATGTGTGTGAAATCTTATAGGACTTAACTCCTAAGGTCATCAGTGCCCTGCTCTCCAGTTGTGAGTCCACATATCAACCTCGGCCAACACCATCGCCATCCCCCTCGGACATTGTGGCCTGCTTTAAAGACAGATGACGATGCTGCTGCCTGGCTTAGCTCTGCACTGCAGCCACACGAAGACTCGTGCGGTATCTGCGTCACTGTCACTGAGACAGCACACCAGGCTGATACTCCACTTGGTAAGTAGTTCACCTCTCTGTGCCACTGGTCTTACTACTCCTGCCGCTCAGCACGGAATATTACACGAAGATGGAAATGCGCTTGAGTGACTGTACGAGCCGGACTGAATCATTAAAGATTTGTTCGTGTTCACGGGCGACTCGAGATGAATGGTCGGATAAAAGACTGTATATGTCCACCAGTGGGCTGTCTGCCACTTTCCTCAAACATCTCCCATGTCTCTGAAACCATCTATGGCCACAGGAAGACTTGAGCCCATCCTGACAAGTAAGAACTGCTCGTGTTAACTTCAGTTTACTTGTTGCAGCTATCGCTGCCCTGGTACATTTTGTTGTCCAATATGGACAATTCTGTATTCTACCATCTATATTTGATGTCAAAACTGAGATGGTTTGGAGTCTGATGAACCAACAACAAACAAGAAAATATGCAGCATACTGATGGCAGAAGACTACAAGTAGTGATTCAACAGGGACAGCAAGATATGTAAGCAGCAACACGAACCTTTTTACTTTCCCTCATGGGGTTCCCTACATTCTCTGGTTTGACATTTCCTTACCTTTTTATGTGATTTCAGGGCTAGATAATGCTTTGGAGTTCCGTACAGAACTGAGGGTCGAATCGTTAAATCCAGTTACATGCACCCAGTGCAATTTACCTGGACACTCTGCCCTGTGCATATCCCATAGTATGTTGGGTTTGCTATAAAATATGGCACTACACCAACCAGTGAAGACAGTGTGCCTGGCTCAGGCACGGAAAATCTTGGGTACCCATAAACTTCGGTAATTTCATACGGATAAGCGAGAGAAGGCATAAGGACTTTTGCTGTAAATAAGGAATTGTATAAAGTAGAGGTTTTAGGATGAGAAAGGACAATAAGAGTATATCAGTAATTAGAGATAGGCATAACACAGGATTTAAGATCATGGCTAAGGTAGGAATGTCAGAAAATGTAATCTGGAGAATGTGACACCCAGAACAAATAGTTAACAGGTACTTCCGAGGTTGTTAAGATAGGTCTAAGCCATGGTAAAATGTCAGTTAGTTAGAACTGGAATAAAGAGTCACAATGGTATTGTTAGATTAGGTTTTATTGTCTTCATATCATGCATCACAATAGTATTGTTAGATTAGGTTTAATTGTCTTCACATCATGCGGCATTGTTTGAAAACAGCCAAAGTGCTAAAGTATCACACGGATGCAAGATGCATCGTAAGCTGTAATGTCGTCAATTAAATCACTGCAGGTGCCTCAAGAAGCAATGCTCATAATAGTGGTAGATCCACAAGCAATAGCTGACAGAGATAAAGGAATGACATAGTGCGAAAATCTATCAGAAGTTGGAAGAGAGGTGACAGTAAAGAAATTAAGGAGATTTTTTAGTGTATGACACATGTGGGGCTGTTATAGAGCCTTTGATCGGGGAAGAATTACATACAGCACAGGTGCGTCTGATACAGTGCCTGTGGCTGGGAAAATGTTGGGGTTTTTGCACAGCACAGGTGAAACTGCTGCAGCTCCTAGGGCTGGGTCAGTGGTATCAGTGAGCTCTTGAAGCAGGGCCACTGGATAAATCTCTCAGAGCAAAAGGAATTAATTAAGGAATCAATAAAGGGTGAAAAGTGGAAGAAAGTTCAGACAGATTCCCAAATCATGATGTCTTGGAATTGTGACCAAAGCTAGGTTACCATAGATCTCTTACTGTTGTCCATAGGTCAGTCCTGTTCCCCCTCAGTTAAGGTAAAATGTAGCCCACAGCACATGTATTCTCCTTTTTAATGTATTATGATAAGCTGTTTAGTTCTAGGATACTAGTGTAAACTTGTTGATATATTTCATTATTCGCTAGATCATGGTGTTAAAGTAACCAGGTAGTATGCATATAGATTAATGAAAAGAGAATTGTGAGGTCAAGGGATGCCTTTTATTTTAATGTTAGTGCTGGATAGCATGTCATATTGTTTGTATACATGTGGGGAACATCTTAGTGTAGTATTGGAGAATTATATTTGATTTAGTTAGAGGAACATTATGAAAGTAACTGAGAATATGGGAGATGTGAATCTTCGTGGGGAAAATATAAGGTCGACTAGCTGACAGGATGCTATTCCTAGTCCATGCTGTGAAATAACACTGCTGCTATCAGGACTGAAAGTAAAAAGTGTGCAAATGAGGACATATGGACTCAGTGAATGTGAGAAAATGCAGATAACTGCTAGTGAAGTCTGTCAAATGATGTACAGTGTGATACCATGATTGCAGGAGCAAATATGAATTTAAATAAACTAGTGTTTTTATGTCAGTAAAATTCAGGGGTGAATTTTTTTTCCACAGGAGAGAGGAGATTGTAACAGGGAAAAAAATTTAGGAGACCTTGAAGCAGAAGTCAGAGCCCATAACTGCACTGAGGTCACAGCAAGACAGCACTGAGCTGTGTGGTCGGCTCCAGTGTCATAAGACTGCAAACACCAGAACCAGTCAATAGCCCAATGACATGTAATCAATGAAGCCAGACCGACCTACTGCCATCCTGTTATAGTGGGGTTAACAGATTTTTGGCTTTGGTTCATATGTGACAAGAGGTGTGTCATATTTTTCATTTGCCACAACTCAAAATTCCACAATTCCTACTTGTGTGACATTAATTACAAAGTCTCTTCCTGTTTGTCATGTATGATGTCACATGCCGTATGAACTTTACTTCTTGGGACAACAGGCTGGCAAACATCCCCAGGGCACTAAAATCCCTTATTTAATGTTTTCACTATGTTACCTTATTCCTGTAAATCATCTGTCAAAATTACATCAACGTTAAGCATATATATATCACTGATCAATAAACTCAAGTATGATTTGTTTTATAAACCTAATGTATTTATTGGAATCATGCTACCATACATAAAACCACTTGCTTATTATTAAACAATGCATGTAAGTCAGAATGAAGGAGTGTTGTTTAAACTGTGGACAAAGTGTATCATCAAAGTAACTTGAATAGTACACTATATGTATTAATAAACAACATTCCAAAGTTTGAAAAGTTATAACAAGCAGTGACACTTCATGTTAACTGTAGCTTTCAACCAACTGCAATTACACATCAGTCATCAACAGCCGACACTCAATATTAGTTATTCTTGGAGAAATGTGAACAAACTATTTTTTCCAGTGTGTATAGTTGAGCATAAGACACTTTGTGCTCAGTGCAATGATGTTATATGGTTGCTGACTGGCAACGAGATCATATGCATAGCCTATATGTAAAATGTGTTCATGTGTTAATAAAACATAAGTGTTATTTTGTTCCTAAACATTTTTTCCACGTCACTTTGCTGCACTAAACAAAGAATCTAACATGTTATGGGCCCAGCTCTGAATTAAAGTGAGTTAACAAATTTCACGGTGACATGTTTTTGCACTAAAGTGTGCAGAAGTTCATATAAAGTTCCATTGACTGCACAGTGAATAAAAGTGACTGTTAATATGAGTACAACACAAACACCGCAAATAGAGTGGCTCATAGATCGTGAGAATTATGCAACTTGGAAATTTGCTGTTGAGGCGTATTTGCAATTGGATGACCTTTGGGATGTCGTAATTGGTACACTGAAACCTATGAAATCAAGTTTTTCTGCTAAGGAATGGAATGCGAAATCAAAACTAATCCTTTTGATTGAGCCAGTAAATTATGATCACATAGAAAAGGCTATGTCAGCAAAGGAGGACTGGGACAAACTGAAAAATGCATTTGAAGATGGAAGTTTAACCAGTAAAGTAGGATTACTTTGTGAGCTGATAACTACAAGATTAAACAAGTACAAAAATGAGGATGAATATGTAAATAAAATAATTTCAATCTCACATCATCTGAGGAACACTGGTTGTGAAACCGCAAAGAATGATTTGGCACTTTATTGCTAGCTGGACTACCAGATAAATATTCACCAATGATTATGGGTTTGGAAAGTTCAGGAATACCCATTACAGCAGACAGTGTGAAGGTAAAGATTCAACAGATGTGAAAAATGAGCCAGTTTCTTATGATCCAAAGATAGAAACAGTGTCAACATTACACTCTAAATACAAGAAGAAGAAACCAATACAATGTTTCAGATGGCAGAAGATTGGAAATTTTTCTTCACAGTGTAACAAAAGGTTGAGTATTAATGAAAAGAAGCACTTTAATTCTAACAGTCCTGAGAGGAAAACTACCCATACAAGTAAGGCACTTTCTGCTTTTTATTCTTTCAGTGAAGCAAGCGACAATCATGCAGAATGATTTCTAAATTCAGGAGCATCTGTGCATATCATTAAAACTCCACCAGTTTTGTATGGTACAATTCAAGGATTGACATTAGAATTTCCACAGTTGAGGGGTCTAAGTTAAAGTGTGAACTCGCAGGAAAAGCTGATTTTAATTTGCTTACTGAATGGGGAAAAACAAATTGTTACTGCTCATGATGTACATTATGTGAAGAATATTGCAACTAATTTGGTGTCAGTAAGCGAAATAGTAAAGAAGGGTAACAAGGTTATCTTCGATATAGCAGGCGCCAAAATAATTGACTCATGTGACGACATTGTAGCTACTGCAACTAATGTAAACTGTACTTACACATTAAATACAGTTCAAGATATTGCTGAAACTGGAAATCACCCTGTTTATGCTGTATAATGTTTCTTGTGGCATAGGAGATTTGGACATCTTAATAGACAAAGTATGGCATTATTGGAGAATATGGCAACTGAAATGCCAAACTGTGGAAAGAATAACATAGAATGTGAGGCATGTTTGCAAGGGAAGCAGGGTAGACTGCCATTTAAATCAAGTCAAATCAGATCTACTCAAGTCTTGCAACTCATTCATACAGATCTCTGTGGACATACGGAGAATAAATCCTTAGGAGGTAATACTATTTCCTGACATTCACAGACGACTGTTCTAGATACATTCATGTTTACTTTGTAACCACTAAGGATCAAGTGAGTGATGTATCTGCTGTTTATTGCAAAATGGTCAAGAGAAAGATGGGAAGGAAAAATTAAAATTATTAAATCAGACAATGGATCAGAATATATAAACAGATAGTTTAAGGTACAGTTGAATGATATTTGTATCAGGTATGAGACTACCATTCGCTACAGTCCCTCTCAGAATGGAATTGCAGAATGTGCAAATAGAACTATTGCCGAAAAGGTAAGAATTATGCTAAGTGATGTTGAGCTACCTATGTGTTTCTCGGCAGAGGCATATCAACAGCAGAGTACTTAATTAACAGATCATCTACCAAAGCTGTGAGAAACCAGACACCTTATGAAGTATGGAGTTGGAAAAAATTGGACCTAAGGCACTTGAAAATCTTTCGATGTGAAGCCAAGATTCAAATTACAAAACCATTAAGAGGTAAACGGGGTGCAAAATCGCAGAACGATATTTTTGTTGGATACTGTGAGAATTCCAAAGGATACAGATTTCATAATCCTGTGAATACGAAGATAATAAGCAGTAGAGATGTAGTACTTTTAGAGGATTCTAAACATTAAATAAAGGAAAACAGTCAAAATAATACAGAAATTCAACCAAATACAAGGTGTGATAATGCTTAAAAAGAGATGAAAACTGAAACAGAGGAAGATAAGGATGAAGAGCAAACTGATATGCTACCAGAGAGTGAAACTGAGGATGAAGATTCAATAGTAGAAGTCAGTTTAAGGTGTTTCCCACACATAATAAGACCAAAATGATATCCAGAGTATGAAACGTATGCTGCCGAAACTTTCAGGCAAGTGCCAATGCTCAAAGTTGGAAAGAGGCAATGGAAAAGGAATTACAGTCATTTTTGGATAATGATACATATGAATAGGTTGACATGCCTGAAGATAAAAAGCCACTAAGAACAGGATGGGAACTGAATATTAAAAATCCTGAGAGTGCAACACAAAAATTCGAGGGCAGATTGGTAGTTACAAGATATTATCAGAGAGAAGGAATAGATTATCATGAGACTTTCTCACAGTAGTGAAATATTCACCATTAACAAACGTTTTAGCTCTTGCAGTAAGAGAAGATCTATTAATTCATCAAATGGATGTGTAAACAGCCCATCTGAATGGAAAGCTGGAAGAGGAAATACATGTGATCCCACCTGATGAAGTTAAAAGACCTTAACAAGGGAAAAGGGAAGTTTGGTGTTTGAAAACGGCATGTACAGATTAAAGCAGAGTGGCCACTGCTGGAATAAATGTTTCTATAAAACTTTGGTAAAACTGGGCCTGCCACAGTCATAATCAGATCAAAGTATAAATTATAAAAGATGCAAGGAAGATATTACAAGCATGGCCATATGGGCAGATGTTTCTTTTTTTTTTTTATTGTGGCCAACAGTGAAAATAAAATGGACCCTTAAAAAACAGTTACAGTCAGAATTTAATATGCATGACTTAGATGAAATTAGACAATACTTAGGCATCAAGATTCTAAGAAGTACCAACATGGAAGAATTATGGATTGATCAATCTCTGTATACAAGAAAACTGACCGAGTTAGGTACAACAGTGGTTAGCACAATCAACTCGCATTCGCAAAGATGACGGTTCAAACCCGCATCCAGCCATCCTGATTCAGGCTTTCCATGATTTGTCTAAATTGCTTAAGGCAAATGGTTCCTTTGAAAGGGCACATCTGACTTCCTTCCCAATCTATATCTGCATCCATACTCCACAAGCCACCTGACGGTGTGTGGCGGAGGGTACCTTGAGTACCCCTATCAATTCTCCCGTCTATTCCAGTCTCGTATTGTTCGTGGAAAGAACGATTGATGGTATGCCGCTGTGTGGGCTCTAATCTCTCTGATTTTATCCTCATAGTCTCTTCGTGAGTTATACGTAGGAGGGAGCAATATACTGCTTGACTCCTCGGTGAAGGTATGTTCTCGTAACTTTAACAAAAGCCCGTACCGAACTACTGAGCGTCTCTCTTGCAGAGTCTTCTACTGGAGTTTATCTATCATCTCTCGCGATTACTACATGAACCTGTAATGAAGCGCGCTGCTCTCAATTGGATCTTCCCTATCTCTTCTATTAACCCTATCTGGCACAAATCCCACACCAGTGAGCAGTATACAAGCAGTGGGCGAACAAGTTAACTGTAACCTACTTCCTTTATTTTCGGACTGCATTTCCTTAGGATTCTTCCAATGAATCTCAGTCTGGCATCCGCTTTACTGAAGATTAATTTTATATGGTCATTCCATTTTAAACCACTCCTAATGCCTACCCCCAGATAATTTATGGAATGAACTGCTTCCAGTTGCTGACCTGCTATATTGTAGCTAAATGATATAAAGGATCTTTCTTTCTATGTATTCGCAGCACATTACACTTGTCTACATTGAGATTCAATTACCACACACAAATTTAGAAGGGTACAGTGACGCAGACTGGAGAAGTAACCTGGAAAGCAGACACTATCACTGGAAACTGCTTTAAACTAATGTGAGGCTTGATATTCTGGTAATGCAAGAGACAGAGAAAAGCTGCTTTGAGCATTGTGGAAGCTGAATATATGGCTTTATTGTCCACTAGCCAAGAAGCTCTGTGGATCAGAATACTGATGGGTGAAATAAATCTCTTACATATATAAAACCAACTGTGATATTTTGTGATAATGTGGGAGCTGTTAAGCTTGCCAACAATAATGTCACCAGTGTGAGAACCTGCCATATTAACATAAACCGACACTTTACCAGAGATCATCTGGAGCAGGAAAATAAACCATCAATTATCTGTGCACAGAAGAAATGTTATCAGATCTCCTGAACAGGCCTCTAAATAAAGATAAGTTTCAGAAGATTGTGAACCATTATGGTCTAATCTGTGATGTGTAGTGTTCCCTATCTAACAAACATTTGTTCAAGCGACAGTGTTGGAGAAATGTGAACAAAGTATTTTTCTAGTGTGTATAGCTGTGCATAGGACATTTGGTGTTGAGAGTATTAGACCTCTGTGAAATGATATTCTATGGTTGTTGATTGGCAATGATACTGTGTGCATAGCGTGTATGTAAAATGAGTTCATGTGTTAATTAAATATAAGTTTTACCTTGTCCCTAAACAATTTTCCAAATTTTCAACATCATTTCATTGCACTAAACAAAGAATCCAACAGTTGAAACTTCCTGGCAGATTAAAACTGTGTGCTGGACCGAGACTCAAACTCGGGACCTTTGCCTTTCGCGGGCAAGTGCTCTACCAACTGAGCTACCCAAGCATGACTCACGCCCCGTCCTCCCAGCTTTACATCTGCCAGTATCTCGTCTCCTACTTTCCAGTAGCTCAGTTGGTAGAGCACTTGCCCGCGAAAGTCAAAGGTCACGAGTTCGATTCTCGGTCCGGCACACAGTTTTCATCTGCCAGGAAGTTTCATATAAGCGCACACTCCGATGCATAGTGAAAATCTCATTCTGAATCCAACAGTTGTCTGTAGTGCAAATAAGGTTACAATTCAAGTATGTATTAACACAAAATACTAGTAAATAACCAGCTTGTAGCCATATTTAGATACGAAAGTGTAAGTTGAATGTAAACTGACTCATTCCACACCATCACATTTAATTGCACAAATGATCCATGGAACATCAAAGTAACTCTGGGAGGGGAGGCATGTGGATCGAGTTAAAATGGCGATAACAGGCAGAAATAGCCAATACAGATTACATCTGCAAAACAATGAACATAAGTAGTGAACAATGAACATACGTAACAACCGAAATTTACATTGCTAAGTTTGGAGGGCTATACTCGGGTAAACTGTATAAGGACTGGTTGACAAAGGGGCCTGGTTGAAAAGGACTCTCTATAGAAATAGATTATGTATATACGAGATTTTGCTGTAATTTCATTAACATAGTGTGGCAGACCACGTGGCATATATAAATCAGTAATGGTAAAAAACGTTGTCAGTAAGATGTTGTAACAGGTCATAGATTTAGACAATTAGGCTAGAACGGAAACATCCTTTTATTCAACACAAAAACATCATTAGATCATTGGATTTGTGGTTCCGAATTCGCCATATTATGAGTCACTGAATTTAATTGGTCTTATTTCTCACTATTACACGTGTGTCCGTGTCGCATGAAATCGCCAGCAGGAGGGGTATACATGGTGTTTATGTGGGGAAAAAAGGTCCACATACAGTTAATGAGGGGAGAATCTTCACAACCTGTTGTCACTCAACTAATGTCATGAAAGATCAACCACATGGAACAGGAAAGGAAGTTAGTTTTCACTATTTTATAAAATACATTTATCGGAAAAACAATTTCTAAGCCGCAGTCACCGGCGTTTAGTGGCTGTTGAAAATGCTGCATGATTTTTAAGCAAACGGTAGACTTACCTTTAAAAGTTCCTAAAAGACAACCGGCAAATATATTCGAATCTCGCTTGTAAGACATGGTGGACAACCTCTCGACTACATCTGTAACATACACAGTTACACACGCACTGTAACACAACTTCAAACAATAAACACGCACTACAGCACGTGTTCAATTCAAAATATTTACATTCTGCCTTACAAGCAAGAGCAAAGATAACAAGAAGTTATTCTACTTGAACTAATTTCTGAGCATAGATGTTGTGCAGAACAATAGTAATCGTCACAATATGCTGCATAGTTTGACTAAAGGCGAGACATCTTTACGTATATGGCCCGAAACCCGTCATTATGTTATTTTCATGGAAAAAATATTTAGTTTCTTCGTTACTTTTTCAAACTCAGACATTAGATTTTATTTTCAACCAGCTCGTTCCAGAGTTAACGGAACGGAATGCGTCGCCGTCAAAAAGAGGTACGTGCACAGCAGACAGAACGTCAATGCCTCATTTCTCCTGATTTAACCTAGCACCGAAAGGTAACGTTGTGGTTGTCATTAAGGTACGTTTACACTGGGATACATGTATCGCGACATGTATGAGCGACATGTCAATTTGACATGTCGCGATACATCACCTCATACAAAAATTCACGGAACTTGTATGCGGACCCTCGAGCTCATACATGTCGCGTATACATTTTGTATATCGCTTTTTGGCCATATACGCGACATGTATGAGCGACATTTGAAGAGCTCGCGCATGCGCAGTACTATCATTTCCTGTCGTCTTGTCGACTGCCGCTTATTTCGACGATTAGCGCATGCGTAGTACCAGGCTCTTTGGCGGCTGTTTGAGTTTTGAAGGCGCCGACTGTCGTTTCGACGTCAATGTATCTGCATAGAATATCAAAAAGTGCCATATGCAACATTATTCTTCGTGTTTGCGAGGCCATTGTGCAAGTTTTATCGCAAGAAGTGAAGGTAAAAGTTTTATATATATCAGAGTATGTAATACATTATATAATTTTTTCATGCATCTGGCACGTATATCAATGTTTTGCTGTTATTCCGGCTGCCTCGCGTGATAATGTTGACAACGGATGCCGACAATCGTGTGTGAGACGTTGGCATTAGCAATCGCGCGACAATGCAAATGTTTTGTCATGAAATCTTCGTTTTACGAGGAATCCCCAGTGGCTAAAAAACGGAGTGTTACTGCCAACTGATCCTCTGGTGGAATCGCTTCCCGAAAGTTTGTGTTGGTTTTGGACACAAGAGGAGCCACAAATGATAACAAACCGCGGAAATCCTCCATACTCATCCTAACATAATTTCTAAAATATGCGCCATCCTCTAGCGTTAATTCGCGAGAAACTCTCTGTGCCACCATCTACGCTTCCTCCGCCTTTTCTTCCTATCATCTTCCAAAAGAGCAAGTGTATCAGCACATAAAAATGTGAAAACTTCCAAATCGTCGTCGGAAGCTATCGCACAGTGATACATATCAACCAGTGTAAACGCACGCTCATACATGTATGAGGTTGATACTTGTCAACTCATACAAGTCGCGATACATGTCGCAAAGTCGCATATACATGTATCTCATACATGTGCCGATACAAATCGCAGTGTAAACGCACCTTTAGATGGAATGACATGTCTGTATTTGCATATACGTCAGGAGAGGTACTATTGCTGCGTTCCTTTCCGAGTTATACTTCCGCTTTCTCGAAGGAATCAATAAATGTCTGTGTTGTCAAGGTATCGTCGTGACTCCGGCAGCCATACTAGAAGAATTAAGACATACTTTGGACTATTCCAGTCACATATTTCATATGGTCTTATTATATGGGGGCACTCCCCTCACATCAAAAACGTATTGAAATTACAAAAAAAAGTCATACGTATAATATGTAAAAGAGGTCATAGGGAGCACTGTCGTCCTCTTTTCTCCAGACTCAGAATACTTACAGTTATAAATTTATACATCTATGTGTCTGTACTCTATATTAAAAATAATATTTCAGAATTTATTGCCAGAAAGGAAATACACGAACACAACACCCGGGCGAACGGTAATTTAGACATACCGCGCCACAGATTAGCGAGAACAGGAAATTCCCACAAAGTTAACCCACTCAAAATGTTCAATAAACTGCCAATTCATGTTCAGTCTATGGATACAAATTCTTTTAAAATTAAGTGGTACAGCTGGCTGTCAGATCATCCATTCTATGACATTAAAGAATTCTTTGAGATGCCTGAGGAGTATATAAGCATTTAAAAGTTGTCTGTAGTTAAACATATTATTTTGTGCTGTGGTTAATAGTGTGTAATTACAAAGTTTATACTATAAATAATAAAATACCTTATTATATTAGATTATAAGATAGCTTGTTGCGTTAGCTTTTAAAAGCTATCCTTTGTAATTTGGTACACTGCAATGCTTCAAATGTATTTATAATGTATTGACAGAAGTTTATTTTGTTATTCTGTATGTACTAGTACATCTTGTATGACGAAGCCAATATCATTGTAAAATGATCTATGGTGAATAAAATTCTTGAAATTCTTGAAAATTCTTGAAATCGTATCTTGATATTGTATTCCTGTAGGAATAGCATCCAGTGCATCAACATACTGTGTAGTAAACATCTACTCATCAGAAAGGATAAAGCTTGACGATCTGTATAAATATGGATTTCTGAACACCATTCTAGTGTTTGAAATCTTTGAATACTCCACACAATCGCCAAAAGTTCTATTTCGGTAGCTGTGTAATTTAGTTCGTGCTTATTTAGGCTATGGCTAGCAAAAGCTGTGGTACTGTGTTCTACATTACCCGGATCCAATTCTCCTTGAAAAACTTCGGCAGCAATACCGTAATCAGATACATCTGTCGAAAATTTAAACGTTTCGCCCACAACTGGATGATGTAGTATGGGTGCCTCAACAAGCGCTCTTTTAACGTTTTCAAATGCATCATTTGCACCTTGAGCCCAAGTCCATGATACTCCCTTTTTTAATAAACGTAAAATTCTCGGGTCATTTAACTCCTGCCCTCGTATGCACCGTCGATAGTATCCAGCCATACCTATAAATCCTTTTAATTTTCTTCCATTTCTGGGATGCAGACGTTCTTTGATGGTTTTATGCGTTCAGGGTCTGGTCTAATTCCCTCTACCCCTACAATATGTCCTACGAACTTAAGTTCTTGACACTCAGAAAACGATTTTGAAAGCTTCACCATAATACCTTTCTCTTTAAATTTTTTAAGAGTCTTGTACAAAGTTAGACAATGTTCCTCCCAAGTAGCTGATATTATTAGGATATCGTCTACATATATTATGAAATCCTGTCTGCCTGCTTAGCTGGATGGTAACGTGCTCGCCTCACATGCAAGCGGGCGCGGGTTCGATTCCTGGCTCGGTTGGAGATTTTCTCCGCTCAGGAACTGGGTGTTGTGTTGTCCTCCTCATCAGTTCATCTTCATCACCGGTGCGCAAGTCACCCAATGTGGCGTCGAATGAAATAAGACTTGCACTTGGTGGCCGAATTTCCCTGAATAGGGGTCTCCCGGCACCGATGCCATACGATCATTTCATTTTGCATTATCAAATCCTTTAATAAGTCTCTCCCAAGAGCTTCGTCTAACGGACATATAAATAAGGACACAGAGATATGAAGTCCAAATGGCAATACACTGAAATGATATGATTTTCCATCATACAAAAAGGTTGCATAATTTATTGATTCTAGGTGTAATTTTATCTGCCAATATCCCTTGGTCAAATCCATCACGCTAAAGAATCTTTTCAAATCTGGATAACAATTCGTCGATATTAATCGGCCAGTCCCTTTCCATCTCTATATCTATATGTCGGTTCAATGTACGAGCGCCTAAGACAAATCGTACCCTGCCTGTAGCTTTCTTCGCACTACCAGAGGATTATTCATTACACTGGAACTTCGTTCTATAATATTATTATCAATCATTTTGTTAATCTCATCCTGAACTGCTCCCTTAAAACTCACTGGTATTGGATACAATTTGCAAAAGAATGCAATGTCATCTTTGATTCTGAACTTACAAATATAGTCGCTGATGTTGCCTGAACAATCGGAAAATACCACTTCATACTCCATTAAAATTTTATACAAATCTCGTCTTTGTTGATCGGTTAATAGTAGGGATTCATTAACTTTGTCTTGTTTGATGGGTTCCTTGATCAACATTATCGATTTTTAGTGATAATTGTGCTGTAGCTGTTAATCGCATACACTGGCGCTCTGTTGTTTGTTCTTCAAAAAATGGTTCAAATGGCTCTGAGCACTATGGGACTTAACTGCTGAGGTCATCAGTCCCATAGAACTTAGAACTACTTAAACCTAACTAACCTAAGGACATCACACACATCCATGCCCAAGGCAGGATTCGAACCTGCGATCGTAACGGTCGCGCGGCTCCAGACTGTAGCGCCTAGAACCGCTCGGCCACTACGGCCGGCGTTTGTTCTTCAAAGTGACTATTTGTCACAAAAGGTGTCCAGTATCTACTGTTCCCTTTACCAAAACAAAGATGATGTTCTTCAAAGTTTAAGATGACTTTAAATTCTAAGAAACTATCTAATCGAAACAGTATGTTTCCGTTAATATTCTCTACTATCAACAGCGTTTGACGAAATAACATATTTCCAATATTGCAGTTCACCTTAGTTTCATATTTTACAAGTTTACTTTTTGTTCCCGTTATCCCAATTATGTATACTCGAGTCACTGGCAATAGCAGTAAGTGCTGTTTATTCTGTATCGAGTTAAAAAATGCGTTTGATTCGAGTGATGCCTCACTTCCAGAATCTATAAATATGTTAAACTCGGAATTTTCCCCTGTCCCTGCTATTATAGGTTATGGGTTATTAGTAGCTAAGCTTGGTTCTTCAAGCAACAACCATTCCTTTGTGGGAATTTTGTGCGTAAAGTTAACATACTTATATGGAATACGGACTCCTAATGTGTTTCCACGACCTGGGCCCCAACCCTGGATCCAGGTAGAATAACGTTCTCCTCATTACTGCTAATTACGGGTTGGTTACCATAATGAAGTACTACATTCCCATTTTGTGTGTTTTGGTTACTCGGCACAAATTTCTGAGAAGTTACTGGATCTAAATTTGAATGAGGATGCTTCTTTTGATAATTACCATTACAACTTTTCTTATTACACTGGGATACTTCTGTTAAGTTTGCCTCATGCATTTTAAAATTATTCCCACTATTCTTTTTATAGTTCGAACTTTCACTCTGGTGTAAAATTTCGTTGAGGTCTTTATTTATTGCATCAAGTGCATCAGCATAAGACAACAACTCTTCTACCTTTTTCCAACCACTACATAAGATGTCTTTTCTCACACAGATGGGCAACCATCTAGTTAAAAACTGTACCAAACCCTCTTCTTCCATTGGCTTATCTAAATATTTTGCTCGTGTTAAATGCCAATCGAAATATTTCCACTAGTACCCCAAGTATTATTGTAATATTTTGGGTTCCATAGATCTGATATCAACTTTTCTTGAGCACTGGCAGACCAGTATTTCTCTTTAAATTTCTTTTGAAAGTCCTCCCAAGAGGAAAAATTCGCAATATTTACTTTACCCCATCCTGAGACTTCCCCTAGAAGGTACCCCACAGCAAATTCGATCTTCCTAGAATCTTTCCAATTTTTTGGTAATGCTTCGTTAAACCTTTTTAGGAAATGAGTTGGATGTATGTCTCCATCCAGTTTAAATTTAGGGAATTGTCTGGATAACCCTGAATTAACTCCCCATTGTAAATCAGTCACAGCTTCACTAGTTAATACAACGTTAAGTGAAGATACCCTTTTTTCTACTTGATCTTGGATAAGCTTAATCTCTTTCCACAGGTCGACCATACCCTTCCTGATACCATTATGTTCAGAAGAAGGTATATGCGATACATTCCCAGATGTTATTCTCTCGGTAACTTTTCGATCTACAAGTTCCCCAAATTGTTCCTCCAAACTAATTACATTTATAATATCAGAGTTAGCTATTTTCTCTTTGAAATTTCTTTCTACATCATCTACTTGTGTATTGACACCTCTAATTTGCGACTGAATGGCTGGCATTAACTCATTCTGCTTATCTACACTCTCTTGCAAAGTATAAAACCCATGCCTTACATTATTATACTTAATACTATACACTTTTTCAAAGGATCCTAACTTTT
The DNA here is from genome assembly GCF_023898315.1 of Schistocerca nitens. NCBI lineage: Eukaryota > Metazoa > Arthropoda > Insecta > Orthoptera > Acrididae > Schistocerca > Schistocerca nitens. Next base: position 497,562,029 of record NC_064614.1, on the reverse strand, counting down.
CAATAAATTCCGATTCTACACTATTACATTTGTTGTCATTGTAAGTTCTGAACTTTTTGACAAATCCTGAAAGGTATCATTCTGTTTCTGCCTAAGATCGGTAAACACATGTATGATTTATGTGAATCGTCAAAGAGTTTGTCAACTCATTCTTTAGATCTACTTTTAAATTCTCTACTTTAGTACTTATAGTGTCGAACTCAGTCTTCAAATCGCCCATGCCTTCGCGCAGATTACTATATTCTTCACTTTGAGGGTAGACCTTGGCACTTAACAAACCTAAATTTAGCGTTTGAATATTTAGAGTTTCCCTCTGAGCACTTAAATCATCACTCTGGGTATTTAACTGAGAATTTACTAAGCCTAGTTCTTTACTTAGAGTTGCACTTTGAGCTTTGATTCAATTTACCAACTCAGCCCAGTCAGGCACTTGTTTGCTAATTTTCATGGCCATAGCTGGGTCTTCAGTTTCCCCAACCTGTTGTATTTTGCATAGTCTTGTATGCTTTAGCTCTTGTAAGCACTTAAAACTACATTTAAATATGATAACTACACAAATAAATTTCACTCAACAGTATCTTGTGCCACTTCGTACTAAAGTAATGACGTTTTGTTTCACGCTCAACTGGCGTAGAATTCTCGTTGCGTAGGTGAGCGGATGTGGAGGCAGGTCAGCACTGGTGAACAGCAGCTGGTGCTGGCGGTGTCAGATGTACGTTGGTTTCCGAGTCTTTATCCCCGCGACGTGTGTTTATTCCCCGCACTGGATGTTCTTGGTTGAAGCGTTCTATGCGTATATCTTCTTAGACAAATACGCCGAAATCTTCTTTGCTGTTTTATCGTTGTGAATTTTTCATATCTTCACCATTTTACATTCAAATTTTGCTCCATTAGATACTTGAACATATTCCAATGTCCCTGAGTAAATCCATTGTAGTACTATGTTTGGTTGCTATGGCAAAACACAACAGCTTCTTTTCCCTGTTTTGACTGAAAATTCCTGATTTTTCGGTCCTTTCACACAGGTCGCCCCGTTCTAACGTTTTGACGACTTAAAGTGTGAGTGTGGGTCTGGGTTATACTGGTTTATTTCCCCAAACCACTTTCCACTTCTTTACAAGATGACTTACTTGAGGTTTGCAGCCACTCTTCTTTACTGGGTAGCCGGTTGCTAGAAACTATATTCACTTCTCCATCGAATAACGCTAGGTACAGGAACTTTCAAGCCTCTTCCTACTAGTGAAATAAGTGGCCATACATACTTTACATTTCGTCAGTCAACGCTGTACTTGACTTTCAAGCACAATAAAAATTCTCACTTTCAACATAATACGTATCTTCAGCAAGTCTCTAGTACAATCATATGTTAGAAACAAATTGATTTATATTCGAAAGAAAGTCTGCTTGGACAGCATCACTTTCAGGAAAGGAGACTGAAAAAACGTCTTGCATCTAACAAGGCTGAGTCAAGAATCTACACTCCTGGAAATTGAAATAAGAACACCGTGAATTCATTGTCCCAAGAAGGGGAAACTTTATTGACACATTCCTGGGGTCAGATACATCACATGATCACACTGACAGAACCACAGGCACATAGACACAGGCAACAGAGCATGCACAATGTCGGCACTAGTACGGTGTATATCCACCTTTCGCAGCAATGCAGGCTGCTATTCTCCCATGGAGACGATCGTAGAGATGCTGGATGTAGTCCTGTGGAACGGCTTGCCATGCCATTTCCACCTGGCGCCTCAGTTGGACCAGCGTTCGTGCTGGACGTGCAGACCGCGTGAGACGACGCTTCATCCAGTCCCAAACATGCTCAATGGGGGACAGATCCGGAGATCTTGCTGGCCAGGGTAGTTGACTTACACCTTCTAGAGCACGTTGGGTGGCACGGGATACATGCGGACGTGCATTGTCCTGTTGGAACAGCAAGTTCCCTTGCCGGTCTAGGAATGGTAGAACGATGGGTTCGATGACAGTTTGGATGTACCGTGCACTATTCAGTGTCCCCTCGACGATCACCAGTGGTGTATGGCCAGTGTAGGAGATCGCTCCCCACACCATGATGCCGGGTGTTGGCCCTGTGTGCCTCGGTCGTATGCAGTCCTGATTGTGGCGCTCACCTGCACGGCGCCAACACGCATACGACCATCATTGGCGCCAAGGCAGAAGCGACTCTCATCGCTGAAGACGACACGTCTCCATTCGTCCCTCCATTCACGCCTGTCGCGACACCACTGGAGGCGGGCTGCACGATGTAGGGGCGTGAGCGGAAGACGGTCTAACGGTGTGCGGGACCGTAGCCCAGCTTCATGGAGACGGTTGCGAATGGTCCTCGCCGATACCCCAGGAGCAACAGTGTCCCTAATTTGCTGGGAAGTGGCGGTGCGGTCCCCTACGGCACTGCGTAGGATCCTATGGTCTTGGCGTGCATCCGTGCGTCGCTGCGGTCCAGTCCCAGGTCGACGGGCACGTGCACCTTCCGCCGACCACTGGCGACAACATCGATGTACTGTGGAGACCTCACGCCCCACGTGTTGAGCAATTCGGCGGTACGTCCACCCAGCCTCCCGCATGCCCACTATACGCCCTCGCTCAAAGTCCGTCAACTGCACATACGGTTCACGTCCACGCTGTCGCGGCATGCTACCAGTGTTAAAGACTGCGATGGAGCTCCGTATGCCACGGCAAACTGGCTGACACTGACGGCGGCGGTGCACAAATGCTGCGCAGCTAGCGCCATTCGACGGCCAACACCGCGGTTCCTGGTGTGTCCGCTGTGCCGTGCGTGTGATCATTGCTTGTACAGCCCTCTCGCAGTGTCCGGAGCAAGTATGGTGGGTCTGACACACCGGTGTCAATGTGTTCTTTTTTCCATTTCCAGGAGTGCATATGAGTACTTTTTCAACTGTTCTTGTTTCACATAGCAATAGTCAGTGACACAATAAGCACAAAGCTGCATATGGATTCCGTCGTTCTTCCACACACATTCACTAACACATCTATGGATTGCCCAACAGGTACATGTCGATGCCGTTCGACCGCCGCACCTACTATCTTCCCATGACTGATTGTAAACCTGCACACACAAACATGTGACGTGCAGTAGTAGAATTTTACCATCCCACACTCATATCTACAATATCGTGTGTTCGAGATGGTAGAAGGCTGAGTGGTTCTAGTATTTACTCAGAAATTCTCGAATCACTACAACTTCTTTGCCCAAATACTCACAGGTAGAGCAGGAGTAAATTATATATTGGTGTTGGTCGAATGCTGGTCAAAGTATCTTAAGCCTTACAAGCAAATACCAATACAGTAATGCATTGTTTACAAGAAATAGACCCCGAGGTAAAGGATTAACAACACAGATATGATTAAAAGATTTAAGACCCAGGAGAGTTTGGGCACTTTGCAAATTCGATGGATTGACAACCACCAGCTGTCCAAGTTAAATTGTTTCCATATTTCTATCTTAGTTTCCTCAGGGATACTTTCTGTCTTATTCGACTGCTTATTATTAACACTATACTTCCACTAGCAGTTCTCCAGAATGTAGAACTATATATACGACCACCACACCTGTACATGTAGCGTCTAGTATTTATACAATAAAAGTTGCATTAGTATGTTTTCGAAATAGCCATGACCTTAGTTAATAAACTTAGCTACAAATTGACATCTGAAGGAAAGATTAGAAGATGTATGATGTATGTGTAGCACACGAAAAGCCAAGAATAAAAACGATTATAGCTCTATTATCGTATCAAAGTAATAAAAGTGCAGGAAGTTATGGCACTATCATCTCGTTTACACAGGGCTCCCAAAACCGGATTTCGTAAATCGATTTCCCAATACCGCTTCTGGATGGTCATGTAAACACTTCAAAATCTATTCTGGAAATCCGCTTCTGGTTGCTGATCGTCCAACTCCGCAATCGATTTTCGCTCCCATGTAAACGTATCCACTTTTGACATGTGTTTGGACTGTCAGGTTTCGTCTTGTTTTTACAAATTTTTGGCTAATATAGGTGGAGTGGCTTTTTGTACAATGAAGGTTAAGTAGAAATATTATACTATATCTGTTTACATCTCGTCTAACTGATGATAAATAGCAGTTGTTCTGACTAAATCACAAATAGTAACAGCTGTTTCCCAGGCGCCATATTTAACTGAGCTAGTAAATCCGCTTCAGACCGTAACATGTAAACACGACAGCGAGAAACGGTTTCCTAATTTTGGTTTTCGTCTTTCGGAATATATGTAACATGTAAACATAGTGTAAGACACTTGCAGAGAAATGCTTTAACTTTCAAGGAGTTCGCAAAAGCTACAAATATAGTAAGCTAAATATTCTGGAATTCAGAATAAGAAGTTAATGATTTTCTACATTTTTTAAACATAAAGAAAGAAGTAAATAATAGTTGGGTTTCTATTTGAATTTATTTTTTAGGAGAGGTTAATCGTAGGTAGTGATATCACCTCTGTCGAGTATTGACCGATGAAGAGACTGAATGACTCTGTAGGTAGTGGAAAGTGGGTGTGATAATCATGACGATAAATAATCACATGCACTCCCATCACTTATTATCAATACAAATTCTCGCTGTGCATACACAATGCGTGTAGTGTAGAGTGCGTACTACAGAGTACTGATCTGGCAAAGATACAATTGTTCTTGTTGTGGTAGGGCAGCGATATTATTGGGGGGTAGTACCAATGGTTCTACATCCCCACAGAGACCTCCCCCCTCCCCCCCCCCACAAGTGCAGAGCACGGTGACTGGTGTACATCGTGATGCGTTATTCCATTGATGGTGGCAAGGGACAACATATTGTAGTCCGCCAGGTGCCTGGGAGGCCATAAAGAGCGGCTAGCCTGTGAAGTCAGCAGTGCTGCCAATGGGGCGGTGGTGCGTTGTCTGGTGTTGTTGAGGCTGTTGGTCTGCCGGCAGTGGTGTTTGGGGTGTCAGTCAGCATTATGAAGTGCTCTGGAGCTGACACAAGCAGGTAACCATCCAAAGAAAGAGTTGATTTCAGACCTGCTGTGTCAATTGTAGGTGGATGGGGCGTGTAGTGCTCTAATGACCTCGAGACTGTGCTGTAGCCAAACTGCCTATTGTCGAATTTGGCCATAACCACAGGTAGTGAGTCCTGCAGTGTTATGGAAATGTCTTCTGGGAGTTAGTCTCGCAGGTCTAGGCTGACTGTAAATTGGCTTGATGGGCCTGGAGCTGGGGCTAATGGAGGGTAAACACTGGGTGTGTCTGCTAAAGTCCACGCCGGTATTACACAGTTCAGTGACACTGTTGTCGGTTTTCCAGCTTGCAAGATATCAAAGGTGTTTGGTCCTCTTTTCAACACCTTGTACAGACAACTGTACATAGGGTGGAGGGCGGGTTTGACAGCATCAGTCCTGAACATGATATGCATACATGATTGGAGGTCTTTTGCACAAAGATGGTCGGTTTGGCGTGGTGGGATGGCAGTGGGGTGCGGATGTGGCAGATGTGGTCCCTGCCACATTTTAATAGGTCCAGAAGGTTGGCATCCAACTAGTTGGTGGTTTGTGATATGAACTCTGCTAGGAGAGTGATCAGTTCCCCATAGAGCACCTCTGCCAGCAAGGTGTCCAGATCTTCTTTGTGGGCTGCTCGTATGCCCAGCAGCACTCAGGGGAGTGGTTGTGGCATATGAATGCTGTCTTGAGGGTGCAGCGCCACCGTTCCACAAGTCCATTGGATTGAGGATGGTAGCTCTTGTGTGGAACCAGTGGCACCCACAGAGGCAGCAGAGCTCAGAGAACGGGGCTTGGTCGAACTGCCAGCCCTGGTCAGTTGTTAGACAACCGAAGCACGAAATCTATAGTGTGATGAAAGCTCGGGCGACGGTATTGAATGAGACACAAGTTAGAGGTGTGGCCTCCAACCATCGAAGTGTCCTGTTTATGGCTGACAAGATGTATCTGTTTGAATCTGGGAGTGGTCATGTTGGAAATGCCCCTTCAGTATGGGGAGTTTCCTAAAGGGCAGTTGGGCAAGATGTATCTGTTTGAATCTGGGACTGGTCATGTTGGAAATGGCCCTTCAGTATGGGGAGTTTCCTAAAGGGCAGTTGGGCATGGCATCCAGTCTTGGCTCTTTGGTACTGGATGCAGGCTCTCGTCCATGCAGCACAGTTCTGATTAATGTTACCCACACGAAAAGTTTTGTTGTGATTTTCAGTGTGGGCATACTCTGGGGCGAGACAAGTTGTGGAGGAGGTCGAAAAGTGTCTTCCTGAAGTTCTGTGGGATGACTGGTCGTTGCCTACCATGGGATATGTCACACCAAACTAGTTTGGTTGTGCTGCAAAGGTGCACTGCTTGAGCTGGAGGCCCATTGTGTATCCAGATAGCGGGTGTTGAAGGTCAGTGTTAGTTGCTTGTGCCTCCACTAGTTGGTCAAAGTCAAGAGGTGCCGATGTCGTGGCGAGTCATGAGAGATAGTCAGCCAGCGTGTTTTCTGCTCCCCATACATAGCAGATGACCGTAGTATATCGTGAAATCAAGTTCAGGTGGCGGAATCCTTGGAGGTAGTTATTGGCTGGTGGATTTTTAATAGCATCAGCCAGAGGGCAGTGGTCTGTATAGTTAGTAGGGGGCTAGCCCTCAATGTCATCTCAGAAGTACAGAACTGCCTTGTAGATCACCAAGAGCTCACAGTCGAAGGTTGACCACACTTTCTTGGGGTCAGTAAGTTCCTGCAAGAAAAACCATAGGGGTTGGGTTGCTCTGTGTATTTCCTAGTGCAGCACCACCCCAATCGTCCAGTTGCTGGTGTTGGCCATTACAACCATATGGGCATCTGGCGATGGGAGTGCCAGGGTGGTGGTTTGAGCAAGCTCGGTTTTGATGTTCTCAAAAGCTGCTTGCATATCAGGAGTCCAAGTCAGCTTACATTTGCCTAACGTGTTATTGCCATGGAGTGACTCTGTGAGTGGCAGAAGTGGTCCTGTGGGGTGGGGGAGGTGTTGTCAGAAAAAATTAATTACCTCTAAAAAACGACGCATTTACTGATACTCCGTTGTGGGGTGGCAGGTTATGGATTTGGTCTATCTTTTCTGGGCTGGGACAGATGCTCAAAGTGTCAACGAGGTGGCCTACAAATGTAACACATTTTTGCTGGACTTGGCATTTGTTCTCTTTGACAACACCACCATGCTGTGCTAGTTTGTTGAATGCCACTTGGAGGTGTTTCTCACGATCTTGACCAGTTTGTGAGAAGATAATTACAGCATCCAAGTAGCAATAGCAAAAGGCCTTGTAAAAAACAAGCTGTTAATGAACCATCGCCAAGTCTGCGCTCCATTCTTTAGTCCGAAGGAAATAAAGAGGAATTCAAATAGGCCAAACAGTGTAATTATTGTAGTGTTTAGGATGTCCTCTGTGGCCATTGTGATCTGCAAATAAGCTCTTTTGCAGTTGACCGCTACGGTCGCAAGTTCGAATCCTGCCTCCGGCATGGATGTGTGTGATGTCCTTATGTTAGTTAGCTTTAAGTAGTTCTAAGTTCTAGGGGACTGATGACCTCAGAAGTTAAGTCCCATAGTGCTCAGGGCCATTTAGCTTTAGCAGTTGACCACGCTAGAGATGGTTACACTCGCCAGTTCCTGGGAGAAGTCCTGAATATTGGGTATGGGGTAGCTAACAATGGGGTGCACGCATTCAAATGTCTATAGTCTCTACGCAGGCGCCACGTTTTATCTTTTTTCATTCTCATAGTAATCAGTGAGGCCCACGCACTGTCTGATGACCTGATGGTGCCCTCGCGTAATAGTTCCTCGATCGCAGCCATGGCTTCCTTTAGTTCATGCGGGGCAAGATTGTGGGACCAGAGTCGGACTGATGGACTAGGGTAGTATAAATTCTGTGTACAGTACTGTCATGTACGATGTTAATCTTTTTATGGGGCTGATGTGGAGTAGCACATGAGGCACACAATCTGCTCAAGGAAGCAATATCACTGTTTACACTCAACCCACTCGCAAGAGCAATATCACTGTTTCTGTGTGGCCCGCTCGTGGGAGCGTCATCACAAAAAGTAAGAGGCACTGCACTGTCCTGTGGTTCTGAAGGCCTGGCGGCATCTCGGGCGAGCGGCTCTCCTTGTTGCTGGTGTGATGACAGCTGTTGCTGTATGGTGTGCAGTTTTGCTGTGAGCTCAGAGCAGTAGTTGCGTAGGTGTTCATTAGCTGCTCATGAACTTGCATTGGTGTGGCGGATGTTGGTGTATGCAGCAGTCTCGGTTTTACGCTCCTCGAACAAGATCATAATGACTCAAAAAAATCTGCACCCAACACAAGCTCTTCGGTGTCAGCCACGTAAAACGTCCATGGGCGAGGGGTGTGGTTGTCCAGTTCAACTGTGATAGGGGCCATGCCTATCATGAGAGTCACTGAATTGTTCATGACATGTAGTTGTATAGCGGATGGCGTATGTTTCCCAGGTGCCAGCTAAGGTGGCAGCGCGCTAACGTCGATGCTTGTGTCGACTAGGAAGTATGCTCTAAGATGGTTGTCACAGACAAAGAGCCATTAGAATGTAGATGTGGGATATGATGAATATTGTCATGCTTCATAGCGAGGCGGCTTGAATCAGGGGAGTGACCTGATGTGCCTGTGTAGGCTGCTGTACTAGTTCGGGTAGCTGCTGGGCGGACCACAGTGGCATGTGTCAGCACAGAAGCATGCCTGGAACCAGCAGGGGTGGTGCGGCCGTGTAGGTGCAGCGTCCTGGCTGGGTGAGTAGTTATGGTTAGGTGTGGGTCGATGGCTGGATCTAAATGCGGCAGATGGTTGTTTACATTCCACTACAAATGTGGCGCCTGGGTCCATCGTGGTATCTGATTGTTGGTGCCTCGCTGCAGTGGAGTCTTGCAAGGCTGCTGAAGGTATGGCATGGAAGGGCTCTTGAGGTTGGGGCAGCTCGGCAACTGTCGGCTGGCCATTGCTGCACAGTGGGCGCTCTGCAGTGATCCCTCTGGGCACAGCTGGTGTGCAGGCTGGCTGTAGATGCAACCAATGTTGACGTCAGTGCTAGAGCTGATGCGACTGTTTATCAAGACGTGATGTTGCGCGAGGGAAAGCATCTGGTCAGCAACACATAACTGGGTTTACAGCAGTTTGTCCCCGTGCATTAGTATTGCCGTCTGTATATTTTCAGGCAGCTTGAGAAGCCACAGTCACCAGACAGCACGATCTGGTAAGTGGTTTGTGTCGATTCGGAGGCGTAATCTGCGCCAGAGCGTTGACGGAGTTTCTTGGTCCAGTAACTTCTCAGGATGGGTAGGTGCAGTTGTTGTTCAGGTGAACGTGACAGGTGCTTTAGTATGAGTCTTCACTGTCTCATATCTTCCAGTGGTTGGTGCATGCAATAGGAAGTCGCTGATAAGATTGGTGTTGGTGTGGAGATGGTTCAAAAGCACCAAAAACTTGTCGTCGTCATCTGTGGTCCCAGCCCATTGCTGTGGAAAAACATGGTCTGGCACAGGGCCATACTTGCGGAGAATCAACTTTTATTGGTAGTAGATGTAACTTGCTATGTGGCCATTGGTAATCTTCATGGTGGCAAGGGGCCAGAACCAGTATGAGCTTGCTGCAGTCGTGTGAAGTACATGGTGTGGGTCTGTGAAAACCATCTAGTGGGGCTGATACAGGTGGCAGCTGTGGTGTGTCGTTAATGAGTGTGCTGTGACTAATTATCACTGGACATGGCACGGGTGTCATGGCTGATGCATTGGTGCCGTGGAGGATGACGTAGTGGAGTACCGAGGAACTCAGCACAGTGAATGGGTCTTGGTTGGTGGCAATCATGGTAGATGACATATCGGTGTAGCTCATCCAATGTGGCGACTATTTTAGGTACTCCTCGTGTTCCTATGGGGCGTGGGTAATAGTTGCGGTCAGGCTCATGGTATTGGTATGTTGTGGTCGCAAAGTGTGAAAATACTGCACAGTTGCAGGTAGACTTGGTGTGCCTGCTTTTTGAGTGACGTCACGTGGCAGGCGTGGCCAAGAGTGTGGCGCAGCTGTTGTCGGTGTGGCACTGTTGTAATCACGTGAGACAGGTTGCATCACGGGTGTAAGAAGTGTGTGTCACCTGGGTAATGTACGGTATCATGCGGAATGTAAAGTTCAGGCATATGCCATGGAAAAACATGGTCTGGCACAGTAAGGTCACTTATAGGACGGATTTGTCTACAATAACCCGTAAATATCGGTTCTCTGCAGTGGAAGGCGGTCTTATATGGTGGCGATTGTTTGTCAGCAACTGTGGTACTCTGGAGGTGTCCATAATTTGGTATGTTGCAAACGGAATGTCAATACCTGCTGAGTGATTAGACTGAAAATGAGTGTGGTGTAGTTCATTAACACTCTCACTGATCGGTATATTAGTAGCACTGGTTAGGTGGGAGGTGGGAACGGCAGCAGGCAGCTATTGTTCACGATGTATGGTCACTTGTGACGTAGCACTGTTAATTAAGGGAGTGGCAAGTTTCATCTCGCCTCCTTCCTGATAACATCATACTTGATTTGCGATTTTGTGTGTTCGTCCATTTGGTGAGAGGTAATGATGCCCTGGTTTGGCGGTTGATGAAACAATGGAAACATTGTCAACTGTTCGAAAACCACAGTTTCCAACGGTAAAGCTGTGGCAAGTCCATTCTGTAGGAAATTCTCAACAACATCCACCTCCAGTGCCACAGTGAAGTACCTTAGCTTATGGGGTCCCTGGGCGAGGGGGGGTTAAAGGAATCAATCTATGGTGTACTGCCTTCTTTCCTTCTTCGATCCTAATACATCTGTCTGTCTATTTCTTTTCTTGCTTCTCCACTAGGAGCACCAAATCTATCTTCCCTCTGTCCATCTTCAAAGTTTCTATCCCAGGATCTCTTCTTTTTTACAGTCTATATAGTAGAATAGTAGGATTGCACTGGTGGGTATTTCACATATAATGAGGACAGTAGAGTAAAAGGAGATTTTTTTTAGCTTTAAGTAAGTGACATGTGTTAGTCACGCTACACATTGTAGGGGAGAAGAGTTCAGGTGGCAATGGAAGGCAAGAGAAACTAATGGCGCACTAATATGCATAGCTGAATAAGCAGCAAGATCTTAAGAGGTAAGAAGAGAATGAGAAGGTTTGATAGCCAGTATTCAACAAGGAGTAGGCCTATGAGGAATAAAGTTTAATAGTGGGAGACAAAATGCTAACGTTATCCTAGTGTAATACTTGGAATAAAATTTTTTGCATTGTCTAAATCTAGTAATTATAAGAAAATAAATGATAATATATCTAAAAACAAAGATGATGTGACTTACCGAACGAAAGTGCTGGCAGGTCGATAGACACACAAACAAACACAAACATACACCCAAAATTCAAGCTTTCGCAACAAACGGTTGCTTCATCTGGAAAGAGGGAAGGAGAGGGAAAGACGAAAGGATATGGGTTTTAAGGGAGAGGTTAAGGAGTCATTCCAATCCTGGGAGCGGAAAGACTTACCTTAGGGAGAAAAAAGGACAGGTATACACTCGCGCGCACACACACACATATCCATCCGCACATATACAGACACAAGCAGACATTTGTAAAGGCAAAGAGTTTGGGCAGAGATGCTTGAATTTTGTGTGCATGTTTGTGTTTGTTTGTGTGTCTATCGACCTGTCAGCACTTTCGTTCGGTAAGTCACATCATCTTTGTTTTTAGATATATTTTCCCATGTGGAATATTTCCCTCTATTATATTCAAAATAAAGGATAAGCTATACATATCAGTAAGTAGAAGCAAGATACATAAGTATGAGATGTATGTGTACGTAGCAATGCTATATGTGTTATAAACAAAAATAAGAAGAAGAAGAGAGGAGGAGTTAAGATTTTTAGGTAAAGAGCAATCAGGTAATGTCAGCAGAAAGCAGTTATGAGAGAAACTTATCATTTAAAGTGAGAAAAGATAGTGATAGGGGGCTATTAACTGTGTTTATTGATGAAGTTAAGATGGCATACCTAAATAACGGATGAGGTGTAGGACAAGTAAAGGGTAGGCAGATCCATAGTAGAAATGGCCCATATCTTGGTCAGGTGAATCTGTGGGAAGAATAACCTTTACCATTTGGTGCAGGTAAGACAGAGAGGTAAGGTGAGATGGACTCATTGAAGGGATTGTCTTATACCTTGGTCAGGTGAACCCATTGAGGGAATGACCTGTACCATTTTCTTTAGGGACATAAGGGTACACCCACATCTATAATGGTGTAGACCATTCTTAGGAGTGTAAGTGCAGTGAATACAGAAGTATGATGCTTTATAGTGACTGGCAGTCACATGTAAAAGTTTTCTCCAAAATGGTTCTACAACTGAATAGACTTACCTGATAGTAGAGATGAAAATGGTGGAGCAGGAATATTCCACATTTGTTGACTAGAGCCTATACTGGGATTAGGCTCTAAGAGACTGAATAGTAGGCATATACCCGACAAGCACTCCTCAGGGAATAACAAGTGAGGTAAGCAAACTATGTACATATACAAGAAGTAAAAAGGAACTGTCGAATATACTGGCTTGTTAAATAAATAAACCTGAAGCAAGTCGAAGAAGTTTATTTATGTTGGATCACGATACAAATATACATTAAAGTAACATCTTGCTACATATAAAGACTGATCATTACAGGACAATTTCTTGCATCACACAGAATGTGGAGTAAATAAGGTGAAGATGCACAAAGTAGGCTAACACTGTTTAGCACAATTTACCTGAAATGAAACAATAAAACTAATAAGACTTGTTATTAAAAAATGAAGTTTTATTTCTTTTTAAATAAGGAAAACATATCATGTGTTTTTAAGTAATTAGGTTGTTTATAGATGTATGTTAATGAGAAATCTTTTTTTTTGAGATTGTGAGAGGTCCTGACACCTTTGCTTTGAGTGGGGGAATATGAAGTGTCACATGCTGTTTAGGCAAACATTTCACTATCTTTGTGTAGTACAAGGAAATATGGTCATGACAGAGTAATATTAAGTAGGGAGTGAGTCACAGAACATGCACCATGCGTGGGTGTTTGTTTTCGTATGTGTAGACATTAAACAGAAAATGGCAAAGTGAGATGACAAGTAAAAGGCTTCACCTGATGTGGGCAAGACCTTTTACATTTTGGCATCGCAGTTTGGCAGTGGCTTGACCATCAAGGAGCTGCCATACTCTCCAAGAATGGCAACAAAAAAATAAGATGCTTTTGTGACAAATAAAATGTATTGTAACCTTGAATGTCATGTTGAGCCTCCAAGGCATATGCCGTATGAAAAGTTGTGCTCTACTCTAATTCACAAGTCACTTTAATAGTCTGTACACTCAATCAAGGAAATATATGTTTGTAAAAGGAAAGTAGTGAATGTGATTTTTCGTGATATCAGTAGAAGTTATCTTCCAATAACAGCTGCAGAACGTGAAGAAGTCAAGCCTTTCCTTGGTTACACACTTGATTTCAGAATCACTGATTAGCAGGACCTCTACTTCAAGAGAATTAACTAAGGAGAACGGATTAAAAAAATATATTATCTCAGGTGACAGAACTTATGAAGTGTTTTGACAGCTTCAACTGCAAGGAACGAGCTATCAGCTACATAAAACCCTAAACCAACAAGAAACCACTCCAAGGTTATATAGTGAAATATGATCTCAGTATCACATTACATTCTGACCTTCAAAATATGACTTGCGAGTTATGCTAAGAAACCTAAAAGGAGACATTCAGACAGACACATAAGTCCAATTTTTTAATACTTTGTAAGAAATACTACAGAGCAGTCATTCAATGAACTACATAAATTACAAATGCATATTTCAATAAATACTGAAAATATAACATTTCAAACTTTCAGCTGCCACCGGCCAAGCAACATGGAAGTAGCTGATATTGTGACATTTTACATATTTCTAACCAGGAGCGAATTATAGTTTCATCTATGTGGTTTGGTAGTTTAGTTTTTGAATTTCTGCATGTTAATTTACTATTTACTAGACACAGTTTTTGCATTGTCTTTTGTGTCATAAAGTAATCAATTTTCTGACATTTTACTAGTTCCTAATGAGAAGCTAATTTTTTAGTCTCACCTGTATTCCTTGGTTAGTTCTTGTGTTTTCGTTAGCATCTACAGAAGAGTTCTGCAGTGCATGTTGATAGCTATTTGTTATGTAGTTTAGTTTTTCACAGCCTTAAGTATTGATTGGGACTGTGTTTGCTGTGTGCAGTAATCAACTTTCTGACATTTTACAAGTTCCTAATGAGAAGCTAATTTTTTAGTCTCACCTGTGTTCTTTGGCAGTTCTTGTGTTTTCGTTGGCATCTACAGAAGGGTTCTGCAGTGCATGTTGATAGCTATATGTTGTGTAGTTTAGTTTTGCACTGCCTTAAGTATTGATTGGGACTGTGTTTGCTGTGTGCAGATGCATTAAGAGTTTGTAACATTTTGGTGTCAGCTCCAGTCAGTGCTGGCTTCGGTTACATAGCTTGAGGCTGCAGTGGATGGGCATTATTGTTGTGGACTGGCCGTGGAGTTCCAACAGACGCCCAGCATGACACAAAAGCCTGCCAATTGGTCTGTGTCAGTGGCTAGCCGAGCTACTGCTCGCACTTAGGTTGACCCTTCAACCATGGTCGAGTGGCGGGCGGTAAAAGACTTCCTGGGAGGCCTCCCCATTTAGTCTGACAAACAGGTTCCAGGCGCTATTTACGGCTGCCTGTGTCTCTCAGCCAGATGCAGTCGCTTGTCCTGCTTCAGAGGAAACCGCTCAGCCTGCAAGATCTGGGCAGTCACAGAGGGTGGGGTTTACTGGTAATCTGGAGCTCCAGTGCACATTATGGGGCCTTTTAGTGACATAGTTGCCAAGGAGAGGAAGAAAGCCAGTGTGCCCTCTGTGTGCACACCAGATGGAGTCATTCCAGATGTGGAATGGGTCCTCCCGGATGCCATGATGAGTAAAGTGTGCAGCCAACTGTATTTGGGGCTCACACAGGTATCAATGATCTGTGTCGCTTTGGATTGGAAGAGATTCTCTCTGGTTGCGAATGGCTATCTGAAGTGGAAAAGGTTGCCCGTCATGCGCCTGAGATGAAAGCAGAGTTCGCCATTTGCAGCACAATTGACAGGACCGATTGTGGAACTCTGGTAAAGAGAATAGTGGAGGGTCCGAATCAGACGCTCAGATGGTCCTGCAACCGTGTAGCCAGTAAATTCCTCAACTTGCGAAACAGGGTGTTGGGGTTTCAGGTACTGCTAAATAGATAAGAGATCCATTACATGCAGGACATCATTACACAGGTAGCAGAGGCTGTGTGGCGTGGAATGGGCGGTTTTTTTTAGGTTAGAGTGTCTTTGGAAACACAAAAAGGACTTCAGTCTTAAAGGGTGCAGACCGAACACAGGAAAAACATGGATCTAGGAACCATTGGTATAACAGTTTTAAACTGCCATAGCTGTGTTGGGAAAGTACCAGAGATCCAAGCACTAATAGAAGGCACTGATGATAAAAGTGTTATGCACACTGAAAGCTGGCTAAAGCTGGAGATAAGTTCAATTGAAATTTTTGCGAAGGACCTAAAGGTGTTGAGCCTGTGAGTTTTTATGGGTAGAGGTCATTCTTGGGAACCAGAAAAAAGTAATAATTCGATCCTTTTACCAATCCGACAACTAAGATGATACAATTGCTGAAAAGTTCTAATAAAACTTGAGTCTAATTTCAAATACATACCCAACTCATACATAACCGACTTGGTGATGATTTCAGCCTACCCTCAACATCTTGGTGAAAATACATGTTTAAATCCAGAAGTACACATAAAACATAACCTGAAATTATGCTAAATACATTCCATTATTTCGAGAAATTAGTTCATGAGCCCACTTGCATGGTAAAAGGTTGTGAAAATACACTTGAGCTCTTAGCAAGAAATAACCCTGAGCTACTAACGAGCATCGAAACAGGTATGGGGATTAGTGAACACAGGGTTGTCATTGAGTGTCTGAATACTGTAACTCGCAAATCTGCCAGAAATAAACAAAAGGCATATATATTTTAAAAAAGCAGATAGAATTATGGTTGACACCTTCCTGACAGTCAATCTCCACTTATTCCAAATCAACAATGAACATATAGATCAGATGTGACTTGAACTCAATGTTGAGAGATTTATACCAAATAAATTGAGAAAAGGTGGAGCGGATCCACAATGGTACACAAAACAGGTCAGAACACTGTCGCAGAAACAACGAAAAAAATATGCTAAATTTAAACAAACGCAAAATCCCTAAGATTGGCAATATTTTACAGAAGTTTTAAATTTAGCATGGACATCAATGCAAGATGCCTGTAACAGATTCCACAAAGAAAATTTGTCTTGAAACCTGGCACTGTCAATTCCTTCTCTGCATGATGGCAATGGAAATATTATCGATGATAGTGCTGCTAAAGCAGAGAAACTAAAAACAGAATTCCGAAATTCCTTCACAAAAAAGATGAAGTAAATATTCCAGAATTCTGCCAACCCGAGTAACTCAGAAGTATATATCCTTGGAGAAGTGAATCAACTTAATCACTTAATAAAAGCAAGTCTTCTGGTCTGTCTGTACATCAGTTAGGTTCCTTTCACTGGGTGCTGAGTCGATTTCTCCACACATAGCAATCATATACATCCGCTCACTCGACAGAAGATTGTATACAAACACTGGAAAGTGGTACAAGTCACACCAATATTCAAGACAGGCACTAGGAGTAATTCACTAAGTTTACAGGCCCATGTCATTAATGTTGACATATAAAAGGGTTTTGGAACACTCATTGTGTCTGAACATTACGATTTACCTCGAAGAGAACAGTCTACTGATACACAATCAATACAGATTTAGAAAATGGCGTTCTTGTGAAACACAACTAGCTCTTGTGTAGGCACCTGATGAAAGGCCGCTCAGGACACCGAAAAATTAAAATTTATTAAAAAACAAAAAATGAAATACCGAGCGACCAGAGGGTTGGCAAAGACGTTAATTATAAATGTGCGGTAAGGCGCAGACAAATGAGAGAAAAAACATTCAATTTTTGTACAGTTTTTCGTTTTTATTCTTACACTCTCTCATATGTAGAAGGGCGATGAAGATGTGGCGACTTTAGATATGAAGTATTGCGAGCTCTATGTATCATATGTGTACTTGAATAATATTATATTGAACAACAGTATCAAGTATTTTTTTATTTATTGAAGTGAAGTGAAGAACATATAAGGAGGATTTTCTTGATTACGATATGCACCATTGTTCCCGGAGTCTACCACCTGCAGCTACAATTAAAATGTAAGCGAAGTCCGATGGCCAAAAGATACAAATAAGCACAGAACATTTTAAGTACGCAATCGTATTATATACTACAAAAATGTGTCTTCATACTCATAGTCAATGATATTTAGTAATATTTAATAATTTATTTGTTTCTTTTTTATTACAACAGTCGACCTGTGTGCCAGGACTGCAGGGCACCTGTTGTGAGAAGTGTTTGTTAACTATGGTTATAGTATGAAATTTCTATGACATTGTTATGAATCATAAAAACTAAATAATTTCTTTTTGTATAAATCACAACAGGGAGCAAGTAAAGCAAAAATGCAAAAATTTAGGAGAAATTTTGGAAAGGAATAAGAATTGGACTCGTTGTTGTTGTTGTGGTCTTCAGTCCTGAGACTGGTTTGATGCAGCTCTCCATGCTACTCTATCCTGTGCAAGCTTCTTCATCTCCCAGTACCTACTGCAACCTACATCCTTCTGAATCAGCTTAGTGCATTCATCTCTTGGTCTCCCTCTACGATTTTTACCCTCCACGCTGCCCTCCAATGCTAAATTTGTGATCCCTTGATGCCTCAAAACATGTCCTACCAACCGATCCCTTCTTCTAGTCAAGTTGTGCCACAAACTTCTCTTCTCCCCAATCCTATTCAATACCTCCTCATTAGTTACGTGATCTACCCACCTTATCTTCAGCATTCTTCTGTAGCACCACATTTCGACAGCTTCTATTCTCTTCTTGTCCAAACTAGTTATCGTCCATGTTTCACTTCCATACATGGCTACAATGCATATAAATACTTTCAGAAATGACTTCCTGACACTTAAATCTATACTAGATGTTAACAAATTTCTCTTCTTCAGAAACGCTTTTCTTGCCATTGCCAGTCTACATTTTATATCCTCTCTATTCGACCATCATCAGTTATTTTACTCCCTAAATAGCAAAACTCCTTTACTACTTTAAGTGTCTCATTTCCTAATCTAATTCCCTCAGCATCACCCGACTTAATTTGACTACATTCCATTATCCTCGTTTTGCTTTTGTTGATGTTGATCTTATACCCTCCTTTCAAGACACTGTCCATTCCGTTCAACTGCTCTTCCAAGTCCTTTGCTGTCTCTGACAGAATTACAATGTCATCGGCGAACCTCAAAGTTTTTACTTCTTCTCCATGAATTTTAATACCTACTCCGAATTTTTCTTTTGTTTCCTTTACTGCTTGCTCAATATACAGATTGAATAACATCGGGGAGAGGCTACAACCCTGTCTCACTCCTTTCCCAACCACTGCTTCCCTTTCATGCCCCTCGACTCTTATAACTGCCGTCTGGTTTCTGTACAAATTGTAAATAGCCTTTCGCTCCCTGTATTTTACCCATGCCACCTTCAGAATTTGAAAGAGAGTATTCCAGTTAACATTGTCAAAAGCTTTCTCTAAGTCTACAAATGCTAGAAACCTAGGTTTGCCTTTTCTTAATCTTTCTTCTAAGATAAGTCGTAAGGTCAGTATTGCCTCACGTGTTCCAACATTTCTATGGAATCCAAACTGATCTTCCCCGAGGTCGGCTTCTACCAGTTTTTCCATTCGTCTGTAAAGAATTCGCGTTAGTATTTTGCAGCTGTGACTTATTAAACTGATAGTTCGGTAATTTTCACATCTGTCAACGCCTGCTTTCTGTGGGATTGGAATTATTATATTCTTCTTGAAGTCTGGGGGTATTTCGCCTGTCTCATACATCGTGCTCACCAGATGGTAGAGTTTTGTCATGACTGGCTCTCCCGAGGCCATCAGTAGTTCTAATGGAATGTTGTCTACTCCCGGGGCCTTGTTTCGACTCAGGTCTTTCAGTGCTCTGTCAAACTCTTCACGCAGTATCTTATCTCCCATTTCGCCTTCATCTACATCCTCTTCCATTTCCATAATATTGTCCTCAAGTACATCGCCCTTGTATAAACCCTCTATATACTCCTTCCACCTTTCTGCCTTCCCTTCTTTGCATAGAACTGGGTTGCCATCTGAGCTCTTGATATTCATACAAGTGGTTCTCTTCTCTCCAAAGGTCTCTTTAATTTTCCTGTAGGCAGTATCTATCTTACCCCTAGTGAGACAAGCCTCTACATCCTTACATTTGTCCTCTAGCCATCCCTGCTTAACCATTTTGCACTTCATGTCAATATCATTTCTGAGACGTTTGTATTCCTTTTTGCCTGCTTCATTTACTGCATTTTTATATTTTCTCCTTTCATCAATTAAATTCAATATTTCTTCTGTTACCCAAGGATTTCTATTAGCCCTCGTCTTTTTACCTACTTGATCGTCTGCTGCCTTCACTACTTCATCCCTCAGAGCTACCCATTCTTCTTCTACTGTATTTCTTTCCCCCATTCCTGTCAATTGTTCCCTTATGCTCTCCCTGAAACTCTCTACAACCTCTTGTTCTTTCAGTTTATCCAGGTCCCATCTCCTTAAATTCCCACCTTTTTGCAGTTTCTTCAGTTTCAATCTGCAGTTCATAACCAATAGATTGTGGTCAGAGTCCACATCCGCCCCTGGAAATGTCTTACAATTTAAAACCTGGTTCCAAAATCTCTGTCTTACCATTATATAATCTATCTGATACCTTTTAGTATCTCCAGGATTCTTCCAGGTATACAACCTTCTTTTATGATTCTTGAACCAAGTGTTAGCTATGATTAAGTTGTGGTGTCACTGCCAGACACCACACTTGCTAGGTGGTAGCCTTTTAAATCGGCCGCGGTCCGCTAGTATACGACGGACCCGCGTGTCGCCACTG
The DNA here is from genome assembly GCF_023898315.1 of Schistocerca nitens. Lineage (NCBI taxonomy): Eukaryota > Metazoa > Arthropoda > Insecta > Orthoptera > Acrididae > Schistocerca > Schistocerca nitens. The sequence continues at coordinate 497,541,851 of NC_064614.1, read as the reverse complement.
TCAGTAATTGCAAACCGAGAGCCGCCACACGGCAGGTCTAGAGAGACTTACTAGCACTCGCCCCAGTTGTACAGCCGACGTTGCTAGGAAAGGTTCACTGAGAATTACGCTCTCATTAGCCGAGACGATAGTTAGCATAGCCTTCAGCTTAGTCAATTGCTACGACCTAGCAAGGCGCCATTTCTCCTTTGCTATGTATCTAATGAAGCATGTACAGTAACAAGACCAATGTTCACCAATTGTTGATTAAAGTTAAGTATTCCAGCAGCTACGTACTTTTCTTTATAGCATTCATTAAGTAACCTGTTTCAGACCTCACGCCATCCTGCGTGAGCTTATAGTGTGCATTTCGGCTTCCTCAAACAACACGGTGTTGGCACTTCTGCCGACACATCATAAGTTATGCTCTGTGCAAAATTCTAGAAGGCGGCTTCCTCTTTCATTCCTTCCCCCCAATCCATATTCACCTGCTATGTTTCCTTCTCTCCCTTTTCCTGCTGACGAATTCCAGTCACCCATGACTATTAAATTTTCGTCTCCCTTCACTACCTGAATAATTTCTTTTATCTCGTCATACATTTCATCTATTTCTTCATCATCTGCAGAGCTAGTTGGCATATAAACTTGTACTACTGTAGTAGGCGTGGGCTTTGTGTCTATCTTGGCCACAATAATGCGTTCACTATGCTGTTTGTAGTAGCTAACCCGCACTCCTATTTTTTTATTCATTATTAAACCTACTCCTGCATTACCCCTATTTGATTTTGTATTTATAACCCTGTAATCACCTGACCAAAAGTCTTGTTCCTCCTGCCACCAAACTTCACTAATTCCCACTATATCTAACTTTAACCTATCCATTTCCCTTTTTAAATTTTCTAACCTACCTGCCCGATTAAGGGATCTGACATTCCACGCTCCGATCCGTAGAACGCCAGTTTTCTTTCTCCTGATAATGAAGTCCTCCAGAGTAGTCCCCGCCCGGAGATCCGAATGGGGGACTATTTTACCTCCGGAATATTTTACCCAAGAGGACGCCATCATCATTTAATCATACAGTAAAGCTGCATGTCCTCGGGAAAAATTACGGCTGTAGTTTCCCCTTGCTTTCAGCCGTTCACAGTACCAGCACAGCAAGGCCGTTTTGGTTAATGTTACAAGGCCAGATCAGTCAATCATCCAGACTGTTGCCCCTGCAACTACTGAAAAGGCTGCTGCCCCTCTTCAGGAACCACATGTTTGTCTGGCCTCTCAACAGATACCCCTCCGTTGTGGTTGCACCTACGGTACGGCCATCTGTATCGCTGAGGCACGCAAGCCTCCCCACCAACGGCAAGGTCCATGGTTCATGGGGGCCTCAGGTTATGTAAAAATTTTCAGTAGTTAGCTGTATTGTTCAGCGCAACGAAAGTAGGACGGCTACACTAGTTGCTTGCATGGTTGCACTTGGCAGTGCTTCCTTTGATGTAGATAGAAACCTTTTCCTCATTATTCCCATCCTTGAAATTTATTTGCGAAAAATTTACATGAATTTTTCAGTGTGATACATGTTGTCAGTAAAACATAAAAAATTGACGCAATTGTTTGCGCATCAAAATAGCCGTAAAACAGGATTTGACATCACCTGCATTGCATTTGTCAAGTGTAATGGTAAGCATATGAAATTTTTAACTCCAAGAGGGCGTAGAATTGCGAGATCAAACAATTGAAGTTCAGTTGCCATACATGCCTCCTGCAGAAAGTTAAAGTAGATCAGAGATGTGTGTCGCAGGAGTCACAAATGATAGTGACGTTTCAAAGCAGAACAACCTTGATGGGACAATGTTTACAATTGATGAGACAATGTCATGCATCTCCCAGAGCGACATACCGCTCATGAATGGAAACACTGGACAACGATTACAATATGAATTTTGACAACACGTTACAAGCACCACTTGGTCACAACACAAACATTAACTTGGAAAGTGCAGCTGACAGCAACCACAGTGGTACAACTGAAGCAGTACTATGGCAGTTATTACCAAACACAAACGTGAAATTTGATGATATGAAACACAATATGAACACCAATTTCAGTAATATGAAACAACATTTGAATACTGAAATTGATAGTTTGACACACAATCTGAGCACAAGATCTAAATACAATTAAACAAGAACAAAAACAAGCATTCAAGGATTTGCAGGACACCATCTCACAGAAATTCGATGACTTAGCCAAAAATTTTCGCACTGCAATCGACGAAAAACTGAATTATATGAAAACACAGGTATAGCATGAAGTGCTTTCTGAAGTTAACAGTAACATTACGGAGTTAAAACAGAAGGTAGATTCTGTAGTAGCCACCAGAAAGATCGCGGGAGGCGCACATTGGCACGGCGCGTCACGGGCGATAGTTGCCGCAAGTAAGAGTCCCGTCCACCAGAGGGCACGCGAGAATTCGGACGTGACCTCTGCCGGCGTAACAACAAGAACAACAACAACTCCGGCAGCACGGGCCGTGCCCAGTCAGTTAACATCAGGCATGCCTAGGACACAGTCCCGGTCTACGCTAAGTGAAGTGCGACGTAACGTGAACAGTGTTACTACACAATTGGCGAAGAGTAGGGTCGTTCTTTCGCGTGTTGCGTTGTTCCGGTTTCGCATCTTCTCCACGGCATGGAGGATTTGGTGCGGGTTTTGGTGGCGCAGCAGACGGAGCTCATGGCCACCATGAAACAAGTGCTTCCGGCGTTGCTCTCCACGCCGTCTGCTCCGGCGCAGTTCCCCCCTCCCTTTCCCCCGTATGACGAGACGGCGGAGGATTGGGACGCATATGAACATCGCCTTCGGCAGCATTTCCAGGCGTTTCATGTTGCCGATGCGGAGGTATGTCGTGCTCTCTTGTTGTCTTGGATATCTCCCTCGCTGTATCAAGTTTTGCGGCAGTTAGCGCCGTTGCAGGAACCCTCGTCCTTGTCTTTTGACGCATTGTGTTCCTTCATATTATCGCCGCCGCACACATGTTGTGGCGGCTAGGGTCGAGTTCTATCAATGCAAGAAACAGCCCCATCAGTCTTACCGGGCGTGGGCCGCTACCCTGCACGGTCTTAGTTGCAAGTGTCATTTTGTCACGGAGCAGTCGCGAGAGTCGTATGCCCACGTTATGGTACGCGACGTCATTGTTCGTTCGGCCCCTGATAGGGAGGTCCGGCAACGGGCCCTGCAGTTAGAAGACCCTTCCCTCGAGGAAGTCCTGTCCATTGCTCAATCGTATGAAGTCTCTCACGCTGCAGGTCAACAGCTGGAAGCGTGGTGCGACGTCGCGGAGGTTCAGGACGGCGCGGCCGCGTCCACTGTGTCCGAGGTGGACGACGTGCGAGCGGTACAATCCGGCCGTTACGGCCGCTCCCGCACGTCGCGTAAACAGAATTCCGGCCGCCGGCCCCTGTTGCCGTCCTGTGCGTCGTGCTATATACATCATGATCGGTCAGAGTGCCCCCGGCGTTGGTCCGTTTGTCGCAAATGTAATAAAAAAGGTCACATTGCTCAAGTTTGCCGCTCAGCCTCGAAAGAATCGAAGGAAGCAAGTACAGAGGACATGGACGTTGACATTCAGGAAGTTTCATCGGGCCAGGCTCCCGACGCATCGTCACGCAAACTCTTTATCGAGGTGTCGGTTCGGTCGCGCCGGTTACAACTGCAAGTAGATACGGGCGCGGCAGTTTCGTTGTTGAATGCACAAACCTATTCCGACCTTGGATCACCCCCGTTGGCGCCAGTTTACCGGCGTCTACGCGGTTATGGTAAACAGTTCATTCCCCTACTGGGTCAATTCACTACCGACGTGACTTACAAATCAGTCACTCGGCCTATTACTTTTATTGTTGTCAGTGATGGGAGCTCCGCTAACCTTTTTGGCCTGGATGCCTTTCAAGCTTTCGGTTTTTCTATTGCTGACACCATACAGTTGGTCTCCGAAGACGTTCCCTATCACTCATTGGAATCTTTGACCTCAGACTTTCCAGATATTTTTGAGGAGGGCCTGGGGCGTGTTTCCGATTTTGAAGCTCACTTAACGTTGAAGGCGTCGGCTCACCCGCGTTTTCTACACGCGCGACAGATCCCCTTGGCTCTCCGCCCTCAGGTCAAGGAAGAGCTAGACCGGCTGACACCCCTAGGGGTCGTTCTTCCCGTTTCTTCCAGTGAGTGGGCTTCGCCCCTCGTTATTGTCAAGAAGCCCTCGGGAAACTTACGTCTTTGTGGCGATTTCAAGGCCACCATTAATTCCCAATTGGTGGTGGACACCTATCCTTTGCCTCGTGCTGATGAATTGTTCTCCGCTGTGGCGGGAGGCCAATATTTTTCGAAAATCGATCTGTCGGAGGCTTATCATCAGATACCACTTGATGAGGACTCCAAACGGCTGGCGGCCGTCAACACCCCGTTTGGCCTTTACCAATACCAGCGGTTGGCTTTTGGAATATCCAGTGCCCCGGCGATATTCCAGCGTTATCTTGAGCATGTCATGTCGACAATCCCTCATTGTATTAATTACCTGGATGACATAATTGTCACAGGCCGCAGCACGAAGGGACACTTGCACAACCTTCGCACCCTCTTTCTCAAATTCAGGTCTGTGGGCTTGCGTTGCAACCTGCATAAGTCAACCTTCTTCCAACCGTCCATTGAGTATGTGGGCTACACCATATCTCGGCATGGCATCCAGCCACTAGAAAGTTTGGTCCAAGGTATCGTCAACCTTCCTCGGCCCACTTCGCTGAAAGAGTTAAAAGCTTTTTTAGGCAAGATAGCCTATTACCACCGGTTCATTCCCAGGGCTTCCACTATAGCCCACCCCCTGTACTGCCTTCTGCACAAGGGTGTTCCTTTTGATTGGTCGCCTGCATGCGAGTGAGCGTTCACCTCGTTGAAGGGCCTCCTCACTTCAGCCCCTTGTTTGGCTACTTTTGATCCCCATAAGCCGTTGGTCCTGGCTACAGCTGCTTCACAGTATGGGGTGGGGGCGGTCCTGGCCCATCGCAACGCAGATGGTTCCGAGCAACCACTGGCGTTTGCGTCTAAAACGCTTAGTCCCGCACAGGCCCATTACTCCCAGGTGGAAAAAGAGGCTTTGGCCATTGTCTACGCTGTTACCAAGTTTCACCCTTTCTTGTATGGCACGAAGTTTCAGTTAATCACTGACCATAAGCTGTTAATATCGTTATTTGGCCCCGTCTTTCAGATTCCGGATAGGGCGGCCCACAGACTACAGCGCTGGGCCTTGTTCCTCTCTAAGTACCATTATGACATTCATTTTCGCCCTACAGGACAGCATGCCAACGCCGACGCTCTTTGCCGTCTTCCGGTGGGCCCGGATCCTACGTTCGATCGAGAGGAGATTGTGTGTTTTCATTTGGATGTGGCGTCCCGCCAAGCAGTTGATGGCTTCCCGATCACTAGTTCTCGAGTCGCCAGGGAAACGGCGGCTGACCCGGTTCTCCGGCAAGTAGTTTGCCTCATTCAGCAGGGGTGGTCCTTCCGCCCTCCGGGCCGGGCCTCGGACCCTCTTCATAATTATTTTCTTCTACGAGACCGCCTCTCGGTCTTGGAAGGAGTTCTCCTTCTGGCTACCGATGATACATCTCCTCGCGTGGTTGTTCCTGCAGGTTTACGAAGGGAGGTCCTCACGTTATTACATGCAGGGCACTGGGGTGTTTCCCGTACTAAAACCTTGGCTCACAGACATGTGTACTGGCCCGGTATTGACAGAGAAATTGAGCACTTAGTGGCCGCCTGTTCCCAGTGTGCGAGCCAACAAGCATCTCCCAGGGCAGCGTTCTCTTCATGGCCGCCGGCAACCCAAGCATGGGAACGTGTTCACATCGATTTTGCGGGCTCGTTTCTGAATGGCTTTTGGCTCATTGTCATTGATGCTTATTCCCGATTCCCATATGTGGTTCGCTGCTCCTCAACCACTTCAGAAGTTGCAATCCAGGCACTAGCAAAAATCTTTTCTGTGGAAGGTCTGCCAATCACCCTGGTCTCAGACAATGGACCGCAGTTTATTTCGCAGACCTTCCAGGATTTTTGTAGGCGCTTCGGTATTCGGCACGTTTGCTCTCCCCCCTTCCATCCACAATCGAATGGGGAAGCCGAGCGCATGGTGCGCACATTTAAGACGCAGATGAAAAGGTATGTGCACGAATTTCCTGCAGAGGAAGCCTTGACATTTTTCTTGACGGCATACCGGACCACACCGATGGGCGAACGCAGCCCCGCAGAGCTCCTCCATGGGCGTCAACCTAGGACTCTGCTGCACCTCCTCCGGCCTGGTCCTCGCCAGTCTTCACAAAACGGAGTACCTGGCTTTCCACTGGGTATGTCGGTCTGGGCCCGTGGGTTTGGTCGCAATCCACGTTGGATACCGGCGGTGGTCCTGCGCCGAAATGGCCTCCGGCTCTATACCTTGCAGGCGGGGGATCGGGTGGTCCGTTGTCACCAAAATCAGCTACGTCCACGTTCGGGTACCCACCCTCCGACCTCTCGGACACCGGCTTCCCCATTGCCGGCACCTGTCTTGGTTTCACAGGGGACGTTACCTCCTCTCCCCGCTGTGACTCTGCCGCACTGCGATGGTTCTCAGCCTTGGCAGCCTCCAGTAGCTCCAGCACCGGCATCGACATCATTCGAGATGCCCCAGCGAGAGCCGGCCCCCCTAGCAGGCCCGGTTTCTCAGGGGGCTAGTTCACCTGTGGTCGTCCCTTCCCCTTCGTCCCCGCCACTGGGTCTTGCCCCTCCCGAGGTGGAACAGGATCCGGAGTTCGACAGCTTGTCACCCGTTCTGTCCCGAGCTCCGGTTGTGGGATGACGGGGTCCTCTTCGTGTGGGTCACTTCCAGCCATATTCGAAGGTTCCAGCTCGAGGGTTGGCAGATCCCCTCGACTCCGGCCATCCAATGGATGTGGAGGTCATCGCTCCTGCCCGACGCTCCACCTTCCGACGCAGTGGATCACAGTGGCTTCACCCCCCGAAGGAGGAGGAGTGTAGTAGCCACCAGAAAGATCGCGGGAGGCGCACATTGGCATGGCGCGTCACGGGCGATAGTTGCTGCAAGTAGAGTCCCGTCCACCAGAGGGCACGCGAGAATTCGGACGCGACCTCTGCCGGCGTAACAACAAGAACAACAACAACTACTCCGGCAGCACGGGCCGTGCCCAGTCAGTTAACATCGGGCATGCCTAGGACACAGTCCCGGTCTACGCTAAGTGAAGTGTGACGTAACGTGAACAGTGTTACTACAGATTCTTTTAACAACCATAATGACCTAGTAGAAGAACAGATAAAGAAAATCACAGGCACAAACACAAATATTGAAGTCACACAAAACTAGTTAGTTTTGACAGTAAAAAACTTAACCACTGTCATTAACAAACTAAATAAACACTATGAAGGCGGACCTCTAGCTGTAGAAGAGCTTACTTTAAGGGTAGCATCATTAGAAGTTAACTCAGCATGGGCTAAGAAGGAGAGAGATAATATCAATGAAAATTTGAGTGATATCATTAGTCAAGCTGAAGCAGGGTAATACCATTGCAGAGTAGTTAGTAACCGATTGTAAGTTATACACAGATGTAGTAGAAAAGGCTATTCAGAAAAAAGAAAATGAAATAGTGAACAAGGTAAACATTAATCTAAAAGCCACGGAAAATGGGATGTGCAATCTTTTAGAAGAAAATATTACTGGGTCTCGAAATACGCATTTAATAATACACAGGCTGCAGTGAACAAACCACAACCTGTTGGTATCCATTCACAAATTGTGACGAGTCCCACAGTGGATACCAATGACAGTTGTAGAGTGAAAAAGGTAACCATACCCACAACTCCAATACTTGAACAATTACCAGCCAGAATTAGAGGTAACTACAATAACCATCTAATATGACCGAAAATGGCATGTGTATATCACCTATTTTTGCAGACATAGGTTTGCTGAGACTTCAACAATTTCCTACATTCACTACCGAAGGTAAAAGAATGAATCCCGTAGTATTTATCAGTGCTTTTCGTCATGTATTTCCACACAACTGGACGGGAGCATAGAAAATCAGATTTGTCTTGGGATATACGCAAGGTGATGTGCTTTTATAGGCAACTGAAGCGGCCGAATGTTGCAGCATTTATATCCAATTTGAACGAGCTTTCCTCGAAAATACTGGTATGAGGAAGTACAAGAAAGACTCAGATGCGAGGCTTTCAAACCTGCACCATTCAATGGCAAATACAGTAGTCTACATGGCTACTTTGACAAATACCTGAACAAGACACACTACTGGACGAACTCAATATCACAGGTAGACGCGTTAAAAATTCTGAAAAGTCATTTACCATTGCACATCAGAGAAAAATTAGTCACAACGAAAGAGCACGACACTGAACTTTTTCTGTCAATATTTGATTCTGTCGACTTAATCGATGTGGAAAGACCTGTACCCAATACAGCAACAGAAAATCAGGTACAACAACAACTTAATTATGTAAATCAGTCAGTATAACGGGATCTAAACACACAGCAAGGATGGCACATACAAAAGCAAAATTACATACCCAGAGGTAACGAGTATGGTAACGTGAACGGAAAGAACAAACGATTTAAAAGAAATTAAAAAAAAAAACAGCGGTAATTTCAATGCACGAGCGAATCACAATTCACCATCACAAGGCCCTATGCTGAACATGAATAGAAACAGTCAACCGCTGCAGTGGCCGACGCGCGGCAACAATGCGATGCCTTACACTGTACCGCAGCCGACCTTTGGGCAGCAAAATAAGTGCACAACATCTAACGACACAAATTGGCGAAGTACCCACACAGTGAAACTAACTGAAATATCTTCAGGTAAGGTATTAAGTCACACTACGCCGTCGGAAAACACCAACAGTTCGTAGTTAAGATCCAGGCTATTGACCTCTTAGGGAGTGGGGGCAGGCAGAACTACAACTATGTTTTATGAGGTTTGACAAACAAGGTGACATCAAGGATGGTTTGTATCACTTCGAGTTAGATATTGTAGATAAAGTCAAGGAAGAAAAAATACAAGCAATCGTTAAGGTAAAAATATTTAACATTGACACACAGTTAATTTTAGATACAGGTTCAATTAATAACACAATGTCAAATGAATTTTTTGTGAATTGAAGAAGGGAGGCAATTTCCTAACATTTCCCGCCCAAAATTGCAAGGTGCAGACTGCTAAAGGCAATAAGGCTAAATTGGTTCAACATCAGGAACTTATTCCATTACAAATTGAACACTTTACAGAGAAGTGCAGCTTTCTAATAATCGACAAACTTATAGTTAATTGTGTCATTGGCATGGACATGTTTAGAACATACAAACACAGATTGATATAGGTAATGGTAAATGCCACTTTTTTTGTAAAGGATCAGATCTTTTTTATTGATTTAGTCACAACACCTGATGAAAGTAACAAAAGCAAGCCAGAGTCAAATGTAGTGGTACAATATTCCTTTCCAGCTGTATACGAGGGCTATTCAGAAATTAGGGAATGTTTTGGCATTAAAAAAACTATGTACAAGAAATACATTTTATTATATACCTCTATTTGAGGTTACTTTGCTCCACTTTTTCAGATTTTTTAAGAAAATTGTTTAAAAACATGGGTTCCTTCATGTTTTTGTTCCTCAAAATGATTTGATTATTTACAACAGTCTTTTGCAAAGTAATGTGTATTTACACCTCTTAATATAACCTTTTATTTCTATTTTTTATTGTTTTTTAAAGAAGTGGTGCAAAGTTTCCTTGCCTTGGATGCCTAAATTTCATTAAAAATGAGGATTACATACGTCTGGAGTTATGTTTGACCATAGGAATGAAAGGGTATAAATCAATTACTAAAGAAATAAGGACTACAGAGTACTGGAACAATAATTGACCATCAGAATTAAGAAAAAAATAACAATCTCGTTAGCACAAACAAATTTTATTACCAAAATAGTTTAACAAATTAAAGACTTAACACAAAATGTAGCCTATATTGTGAGTTAATAGGTCCAATGTCCTTCAAGCTGTCGTATGGAGAATAAGCCATGTTTGCTTATCTGTTTTGAAGGCTGAATGGTGCAAATTATTTCATTGAGTCATACTTCATTTCATCTTTTGGCGTTGGCCACTACCTTGATTTCTTAGACTTTTGCATTGAACTTATTGTAGCTCCATCATCGCTTACATCAGTAATTAATCCAGGAAAATATTCCCCCTCATATTTGAAGATCACATACTAGCCCACAGTGTGCACAACTTCACCAAATTCTGGACTTTTATTCGGCCTGGTTAGTAACTGGGTTTCATCCACTTCAAACTCTACAGGTGATGGTGACAGATGAACAAAATGATATTCTCACCACAGAGCTCTAGAACATAAGTTGTCAAATGTGAGGACAAATTGTCACAGATTACTACTTTCTTTCCTTCGAGCTTTTTCAGTCTTAGTAGCATCAACTTGGTGAACCACTCGTTAAATGTATTACTGTCAAACCAACCACTAGGACTATGTGAGTAAAGGCAGCCAGTGGGCCCATTTTCTGTCCATGTAGACCATAGATGTGCTGATTTGTAAACAACAAATGGAGGTGAAACTTCTCCCTCAGCATTGCCAGGAAACATTATAGGTATGCTGCTCTTGGGGGAATTACAGATGTTTTTTGAATATTTTGAACCTCTTTTTGTGAGTACTTTCTTTTTCCCTCGATTGTCGGTTAGGTTGATTTCATCAATATTCCACATATTACTAGCTGGCACATATCTTTCAGTTCAACTTGCAAATGTTCAACATATTCTCTGACAACTCGCTCATCAACTGCAGCTCTACTCCTTTTAATGTTAGTTGCAAAACGTACAGGAGGTTCAGGATGGCGTTTGGTGAAGCCCAAGAGCCATTCATAGCCTGGACAATTGTCTTTGCATCTAGGAACTTTATGTCCATGTTTGGCAACGTATGACTTCACAATCATTTGGAGTTCCATTGGACTAACAGGGAACCCATATTTACTCAACTGCAACACACATTTTACAAACTCTGCTTCTTCTTCATTGGTAAAACTCTCTGGGAATCCTGGACGTGAATTACTTCCTTCCTTTGACTTCAGTTTATTAATTATGGTTCTTCTTGGGATATTAAAAAGTTTTTCAGCTTTCCTTTGTGACATCTCCTTCCTTCTAATGGCTTGTAGGCATTTCTCCAGAGTTTCTGGGCTGTAATCAAAGTATCACCTATTTCCGACCATTCTCTTATACTTTCGTGGCATTTTCACCAGTCTGAAAGAGATTACAAACATTGTTCACTGCCAGCAGCACACTACGGAGGTAAAATAAGTCAGAAATGTTTGTAGATGTGGAAGAAATGCACTCTGGGGATACTTTGCACCACTTTTGTTGTGGTGCAATGTTTCCCCAAAGTAAGATTTTTCGTAACCTACAACAGTAAATTGACAATGACACAAACAATAGTCCATCAAACGAAAAACTACGATACTTTTCTGCAGCTAGACGTTCTGAGTAATTAAAATAATGGTGACTGACCTTCACAGTGACCAGTTCACCCTGTGAAAAACACACATTTTCCAGCTTAAATTTATACACACTTATGAACGTCTTTACTAAGATGCTTGTGAAAAATTCAAAATGGCTGACAATTGAACATGCAAGCAAGGTTGCCAACCTGTAAGTGCTACCTTTCATAGAAAACATTGTTCACAGATATACAGCAAGTAGTGTAGCATCTATGAACCATAGAAACTTTTTTTTTCAAATGGTGAAAAGTTTGACACTATGGAGCAAAGTAACCTTAAATGATGGTATATCTGAAATAGTGACTGATGTACTACTTTTCCACATAGCCATCAAACACATCGAGGCACTTATCAAAATGGTGGACAAGCTTTGAAAGACCTTCGTTGTAAAATTGTGCCGCCTGAGACTTCAGCCAGGAGTCACGGCCGCCTGGAGTTCTGCATCGTCATCAAAGTGCTGTGTTGCAAGCCAGTTCTTCATCTTGAGAAACAAGTTGAAGTCGCTTGGTGCAAGATTGGAGCTGTAGAACAGACGAGAGAAAAATTTCCCATTTAAATGAATTAAGGAGTTCTTTAGTGCAGCTTGCCATGTGAGACCAGGCATTGTCGTGCAAAAACAAAATTTTGGACATCAGCTTTCCTCGTCGTTTGTTTTGAACTGCTCTTCTAAGGCTGTGCAAAGTTTGACAGTACCGGGCAGAATTTATGATTGCTACTCGTTTGAGAAAATCAATAAGAAGCACACCTTGCCTAACTCAAAACACTGTCGCCATGAATTTCCTAGCTGGCAAGGTTTGCAAACATTTTCTTGGTTTTTTGTGGGACCTTGTGTGCCCACTCCATGGGCTATAATTCTGTCTTGCAATTGATGTGTTCTACCCAAGTCTTGTCACCAGTTACGATTCGATCCAGTAATGAATCACCATGTTTGTGGTAGGCCTCCAGAAATGTCAACGTTGGCCCCATTCACTGTTCTTCATGGTGCTCTGTAAGCATTTTGGGCACCCATCGTGCACAAAATTTATGGTAGCCTAGCTTTTGAGTGACAATTTCACTCAAAAATCGCTCTAAGCACTGTGGGACTTAACATCTGAGGTCATCAGCCCCTAGACGTACAACTACTTAAACCTAACCAACCTAAGGACGTCACACACATCCATGCTCGAGGCAGGATTCGAACCTGCAACCGTAGCAGCAGCGCTCTTCCAGACTGGAGCGCCTAGAACCGCTCTGCCAAAACGGCCGGCCAATTTCGCAGTTCACGATAAATTTCTATAGGTTTTAGGTTTTTGCCAACAAAAACCATATCACAGACCGCTCCTCACAACTGGCGGGATTTTCGATTGCAGCGCACATTTCAAATTCGATTATCGAAAAAAAACAGACATGCAGAGACGTTCCCGCTATCAGGGATGGATGCTGACTGAGCTGCCAAGCATGCACATACCAAAACATACGCGATCGACACAAGCCTAGCGAGGTCAGATGGAAATGTTCCCTACTTTCTGAACAGCTCTCAACTTGTTATTTAAGTATGCCAATGTTTTCATTAAGGAGCCAGGAGTAATCAAAGACTATGAATATAAAAAATGGCTCTGAGCACTATGAGACATAACTTCTGAGGTCATAAGTCCCCCAGAACTTAGAACTACTTAAACCTAACTAACCTAAGGACATCACACACGTCCATGCCCGAGGCAGGATTCGAATCTGCGTCCCTAACGGTCGCTCGGTTCCAGACTGTAGCGCCTAGAACCGCTCGGCCACTCTGGCCGGATCTATGAATATAAATTTGAAGTCTATTCACATGAAACATTTTGTGTAATGTCATATCCTATTCAACGGGCAAAACAAGAGGCACTAAGGAAAGAGATCAATCATATGATTAAACGGGGAATTATACAACCTTCATTTTCTATCTATTGTAGTCCAGTATGACCAGTAAGCAAACCAGATGGCTCTGTAAGTTAAGTTCACAATGCTAGAGGTATCAATAAGATTATACTACCAGTATGCATAAGACCAGATAACTTGGAAGAACAGCTTCTAAAGTTTTACAATACAAAATATTTCAGCATACTCGATCTCAAAATGTTCTACTGGCAAAGAAAGCTCCATTAAGAAAATCGAAAATATACAGCATTTGATTGTGGTGGCAGAAGTTACGAACCCCGTGTTCTACAGCTTGGACTGAACATTAGCACAGGAGTGTTTATATCTGCATTGGACAAGGTTTTAGGACCAGAATTGCTTAGCAAAGTCACTGTTTATGTAGATGAAATGCCAATAACCACAACCACTTGCTTAGAACATATCAGGCACATTGAATAGGTGCTTCAACGCTTTGCAGATTATGGAGTAACAGCCAATTTAAAAAAGTTTGGTTTTGGAAAGGAGGTGGTCAAATTTTTACGACATGTTATGTCAGAACAGGTATATTACCTGATCTGAAAACACACAATTGTCCAGCTCCAAGGAATAAAAAACAACTGAAAGCTTTTTTAGGACTAGCATCCTTTTTTCGTAAATTTATACCACAGCAACTGATGAACAGTGATGTATTGCTCAACTTGTTACGAAGAAATAGGCTTTGGTTATTGGATGATAAGTGTCAAGACGACTTTAATAACATTAAGCAGGCATTAGTCAATGCAAATATTCTTAGCCACCCTGGCATGTCCAAGGATTTTTGTCTATGCAAAGATGCCTCATCTCAAGGGCTGGGGGCATGCTTATTCCAGATGCGAGAGGAAGAAGGTAAGGAAGCACCCAAGGTCATCAGTTTTTCTAGAATTAAAAAGTTTAGGTGTAACATGGGTATTTAAAAAGTTTGTATATTTTTTGTGGGGCAAGAATACCAAATTTTACGGTGACCATTAGTCACTGTTATTTCTTTTAACATGTAAACTATTAGACTGTCGATTAGCTAGGTGGTCTCTATATTTTCAAGAATACAGTTTTGAGATCATTTATATTAAAGACAGTCAAAATGTTATTGTGGATGCCTTGTCCAGGTTACCACAAGGTTTAGAGGAATTTGGTGAATTAACATCAAGCCAAGCTAAAGTTTTCCGGGCACAAAAACGTGCAGTAAGAATTACATGTGGTGTGAACTCAAGAACATCCTGCAGAAGCCTGTTTAGGGAACTAGGGATACTAACTACTGCTTCCCAATATATTTATTTCTTAATGAAATTTTTCATTAAAAATATATCACTTTTTCAAACCAACAGCTCAATTCATGGAATCAATACTAGGAATAAGAATAATCTTCACAAGGATTTAAAGTCACTTAGTCTTGTTATAAAAGGTGTGTATTATTCAGGAACACACATTTTCAATAACTTGCCAGCAGCCATAAAAAGCTTAACAACCAATGAAATTCAGTTTAAGAGAAGCCTAAAGGATTTATTGGTGACCAACTCCTTCTACTCCATTGATGAATTTCTTAGTAAAACCAACTGATTTGTATATAAGTACAACATAACTTCTGCACAATTTCAGTGCAGTAATGTGTTCATTGAAAATTTGTGTGTGTGTGTGTGTGTGTGTGTGTGTGTGTATGTGTGTGTGTGTGTAAGTATAATCTAACTTCTGCACCATTTCAGTGCAGTAATGTGTTCATTGTAAATAAGTATTACAGTAGTTGTATTACATGTTTATTACCTTGTAAATAAATAAAAAACTTTTTTATTTTAAATTCAGTGCATTAGTATTTGTAAAATGACTCTTAGTGTTCGTTAAAAAATGACGATCATTCCACTTGGGACCTGTGGAATGGTACATTAGCTTATTTGTTTTAGTTGTAAATATTTGTCATGTATTGTTGTTTTTCTGACACGTTCCACATCCTGGAGGACCTCCTCACTACGGATCAATTGGAATGAAAGTAAATCTAATCTAATCTAAACAGAGCAGGCTGCAGAAATCAGAACATTATTAATGCAAGGTACAGCACAACAGACTGATTACCAGAAGGTTTGTAAGCAAATGCAAATTATATAACAGCTAGATTGCAGATGGAGTAAAGTCATGCAAAACCTTCAGCAAGATGAAGGTGGAAAAGTAAATAAATGGTGTCAGGAGTACAAGGGTGTTTTGTTTCATAGGAAACATGGAAAATCTGATCAATGGTGTGTGTGTGTGTGTGTGTGTGTGTGTGTGTGTGTTCATGAAGATTATATTGACGAATTTATGAGACACACACATGAAGTATGGGGACATTATGAGGTAGGCAAATGTACTGAAAAAATTGAAACACTTTGTTATTTTTCAAATTCGAGAAGGCAAGTCCTACAAGTATTAAGAAAGTGTGCAATATGTCCAAAATCAAAACAGTCCAATGTGTCAAAATATACTGAGCTACACCCAATACTAAAAACCCTATACAAAAAACCCTATAGTGATGGTATCCCTGGACATAGCTGGTCCATATCCAGGAAGTAAAGGAGGAGTAAGATACGTAGTAGCACTATATGATATTTTCTCGAAACATATCAAAATGTATGCCATTAAAAATGCAACAGCCACAAATATCAGAAAAAGTACTGAGGGAGACTATTTGAGAAGAGTGGGTAAACCAAAGATACTACTGGTAATGCTTCATATTTCGTTGGGCAAAAGTGGAAACAATTTATACTTCACAGGGCATAAAGCACATATTAGTAAGCCTTTTTCACCCAGAAGCAAGACCAGTAGAACGAGTCTTTAAAGAATTTAACTGCTTTATTAGGACATACACACTTCACAAACACACCCGAAAAAAAAATGGTTCAAATGGCTCTGAGCACTATGGGACTCAACATCTGAGGTCATCAGTCCCCTAGAACATAGAACTACTTAAACCTAACTAACCTAAGGACATCACACACATCCATGCCCGAGGCAGGATTCGAACCTGCGACCGTAGCAGTCACGCGGTTCCGGACTGAAGTGCCTAGAACCGCACGGCCACTGCGGCCGGCAAATACACCCGATGGGTGGGATATGTAACTCCTTTCATGCAAGTGCTCAATAACCTTCCACATTCTTCAACAGGTTTCACACCTAATGAATTGATGTTCCAAACAAAACAAACGAATGAGTGGTAGTTGCCATACCAAAGGTACCCACTACAGAAATGACACTACAAGACAAAATCAAACATGCCACAGTTACACTAGAAAACAGGGCTGAGTGTAGAAGGAAAATTTATGACAAAAAACTGAAACATGTTACACAATTTTTTTTAAGGGCAAGTCCTCTTACGGACGCACCATAAATCGACAAAAGTTGGCAAACTGAATAAGAAGTGGCAATTACTCTATTCAGGACCATATGTACTCCGTCTTCAGGCCAGGAGTGGCCTACCAGGAGCATCTGACCGCTGTGTCATCCTCAGTGGAAGATGCAGATAGGGGGGGGGCATGGGGTCAGCACACCACTCTTCCGGTCGTTATGATGGTATTCTTGACTGAAACTGCTACTCTTCGGTCAAGTAGCTCCTCAATTGGCATCACGAGGCTGAGTGCACCCCGAAAAATGATAACAGCGCATGGCGGCCTGGATGGTCACCCATCCAAGTGCCGACCACGCCCGATCAGGACCATATGTAATTTCCAAAATACCATATCCTGGAATCTACAGGTTAGTTTATGAGAAAACAGGAAGAGACAAGTGTCTCCACCCTCCACCCTCACAAAGATATAAAAGCCTTTATAGAATGACGAAGTGTGGTAACATTTTTTTATTGTAAGATAATAGTCCATAGTGTACATAATTCAAAGTGTAATTTTTCTTCAAGAGTGTATTTTAAGATAAAGTAATATGTATAGGCATAGATAATTCCTTTGATTTTGTACACGTAGGCATAAAAATTAATAACAATGAGAAGTAACACACCGCTTCATGCGAAGTGAAAGTCTAAACGAAATTAGCTTATGGGTCAGCTGTCACATGCTCAACAATATGCGCTGACGTCAGTAGCAGGAGAGGAGACATTGACTTGTGTGCTTTCGCAACAGACTGGCAGAAGACGCTACCAAAATTGGAACGCAATATGTACCTAACCTAAATACAAAGTAAACAGAAATACTACTCAAATATATCTACTATCTAAAAACTAAGGAATCTATTGATATACGTACACAGAGATTTAATTAAATAGTAAGCTACATACAACATATT